>NC_080595.1:70074476-71317234 GCF_027887145.1 Ammospiza caudacuta | reverse complement strand
CTTTGTGAGGCCATTTCACTGAGGCACAGCCCCCCAAACCCTCTTTCTCCTGACATGAGTGATTTTGCTGCTGACAGCCCAGGTACCTGCACCCAGGTGATGGACACCACTGCTGGGGTCTGAGAGGACATGGCCTGTTGAAGGAGCAGTGTCAAGAGCTACTCTAGGCAGCCTCCTCGTAGGGATGCCATTCCCTGGGCCAGGCTCTGGCTCCCTGCTGCACAGCCCAGCAAGAATCACTGACTACAGCTGGAGGTGGATGCTGGTTTTACCCTCGGGGGAACTGGGCTGCCCTCACCAGCCCTGAGGGGTTTGTAGAGCCCTGAGGTCACTTGCTATCATGCTGAAGTGGCGGGAGCTCTGGTTTGCTCTATAGGGAAGGAAATGCAGATGTGGTCTGAAAACCAAGAGCTGAGGATGGCCAGATGAAAGCAGCAGTGTCCAGTTTTCATGCAGGCTGCGAAATGCAACATTTTCAGTCTGGACAGAGAAACTTCTCACAGGAGAATGGCAACCCTCCTGATAGTCACTGGCATTTTCTGCCTCTGGAGAGGCAGTGAATTGGCCTTGAGGCTGTAGAGGGGCACACAGCAAGCAGCCAGTGTAATTATTATGTGCATTTGGGAGAACAACTTGATTTCTTCTTTCCACTGTTTTCTTTTCCTTTTTTGTTTTTTCTTTCCCTTTCTACTCTTTGTTCACCTGAACAATATCTACAAATATTATAACTATATAATAGCTACTACCAGTTTAGCTATACTGTGCAACACATCCATTGTAGTGTTGTGTATATGTATGCACACAGAAATCTTCTGTTTCTGCTGTGGTTTGTCAGCCTCCTTTGGAAACACACCTTTAACTGCTGTCCTAAGCTGAGCATGAAAACTGTGACACTGAAACTTCCTTCCTTCCTTCCTTCCTTCCTGAATCCAACAAGAGGACAAAGAGCAGAAGCTGCATTTCTGATAATCCAAGTACAATTCAGGAGGAGAGTGAGTCTCTCAAGTTGAAGTGCATTCCTTATCTCCACCTGCCCAAATGTCTAAAATCCCTCCCATCCAGGAGGGAAGCAGTGCCCTTTTGTACAAAACATCCTGATTTGGGAAGAAGCTGATCCTGACAGGGCATCCTAAATCCAGAGTGCACCCACTGCCCTGGGCCTGAATGCTAGATGCCTCTCAGGTGAATGTTAGCACAGAACTGGGTTATTTTTATTTTTTAATTTCACCTTCTTCTTATTTGTGAGGGGAGAATCATGTCCCTGCCTGGTAAAATGGAGTTGTTGTGATCTTTCAGCTGGGCAGTTTCAGTGTGTGTGCTTGCTCTCCATCCACTGTACTCCTCAGAGCACTCCCAGCAGAGCCTGCCAGCCAGTGCTGCACTATTGCTCCTTTCCACCAGGACAAAAGCTCTGCCTGGGGAAACTGTCAGTGCACCATCAGGAGAGCTTCAGCTGAGAAATACCAGGTGTCTAAAAGCCATTGAGGTGCATAACTATGAAGCATTAGGCTGAAGAACTGCAATTCTGTCGCAGACATCTTTTCATGAAAATCCTTTTCTTGGGATTTTTTCTTCCTGAGAAGCTGAGAGGCTTCAGGAACAAAATGTAAACAATGGTTATCTGCTGCTGTGGAATGCAACAGGTGCATCTGTGATTGGCCCATCTTGGATGTTTAGAATTAATGGCCAACCACAGCCCAGTTAGCTTGGACTCTCTGTCTGAGACACAAATCTTTATTATTCATTCCTTTCTATTCTTACCTTAGCTAGCCTTCTGAGATGGAACTTTTCCTTCTATTCTTTTTAGTATAGTTTTAATGTAATATATATCATAAAATAATAAATCAAGCCTTCTGAACATGGAGTCAACATTCTCGTCTCTTCCCTCACCTGAAAACCCCTGTAAACACCGTCACACAATACCCTTTATTCTTCAAAGAAATATTTGCCCTCAAAGATATTTTTCCTAAGCAAATATTCAATTTAACCATCAGGCAATTATTTTAAATTCCTATCTGGGCACCAGTGGGGGCAGACATTGCAGCTACAGAAAATGGGTACTGCCTGATTTTCTGCAGAATGCAGGCTGGTGGAGGGGGCTGCCATCCCTCAGAGCCACCTCAGCACCCAGACTGCAGGTCCTTGGGGTCACCCTGGTTTGTAGCCTGGTCACAAGTAGCTCTCCAGACAGCCTGCAGGGGTAGTGGTGTACTGGAGGTAGGAAATGTTAGCAGGATTTGGCTCATCAGAAATCGTTTCTTGAGGGGGAAGGAGAAGATGGAGATCCATTGCAGAACTTTGTCATCTATAATTGGATTTTCCCTTAGGTCTAACTAAAAATAAATTAGCTAATAGTATATTCAATTAATTTTGCCAAATTTGAGCAATTCTTTTAATTAGGAGGGAAGAACTTAATCTCACAGAAAACAGACAATTTCCAAAGGCTGGCACAGGAGTATGCCACCTGAGTGTGTCCATATGAATTGCTGTGAGATGGGGAACACGCACAAACTTACACAGAAAATATAATTCTGTGCAAGTAGTGGAGACAGCAGTGCAGTGTGAGCTATTTAACCTTGAGGGAGTGGCAAGTGAGGTTGGGAGGACAGGTATTGTGGAGCTTTTAATTCATTTAGTGAGAGACTGTCGAGCTAGTGTGTTACAATAAAATCAGAATTTCATTTCGGTGCTAAGGCTTCGCACATTAACTGAGCTTCCTCACACACATGTGGTGAGGAGAAGAGGGACTGCAGCTTTCACAGTCATGCTGCTGAGAAGTGTGTTTGTCTGTAGTTCAGCAAGTGCCACAGGAAGTTTATTTGCTAAGCTTGGGAGGAAGCAGGAGGGGAGAGACCTGGTGTGGTTGTGGCTTTATTGATGTTACAGGGCAATGGCACTGGTTGCAGGCAGAAATTTCAGGGTGCAGAAAGGCATTGGGATCACTGAGCCTTTTGCCTTTCTCTCAGCACACCCCAGCATGAAATGCCTTCTGGTGACAGACACAGAAACTCCACAGCTGTAAAAATCCCTCTTTTAGTGCCTGGCACCATGTAGACTTTGGAAAAGAGGGTGTTTAATTCTGATAGCTAGCTACTCCTCTTTGTTATCTTACTGACAGTACAAACAGACAAAACACAAAGAAATAAAATGTTTTGCTGCTTCTCATTTTTAATTAAAGTAACTGTTAACCCACTGGCAGGTTAACAGAACTGTGTGTGGGATTACAAATTATAAAATTTGACAAAAAATTTCTTTTAACCTATTTTACAAACTGATTTTTTCATGTATTACGCATTTAATTCCATTTCTCTCTGTCCTGTTGCTAAATAAAAGAAGTATTTACTTCTCTCTTCTGTTATTAGAAAATCTGGACAAGGGAATGTGCTGAAGAGAGGAGTCAATGTTTCCCAGCTGAATCCAGCTGGATGGACATAAATCTGTTTTTTTTTCTGAATGCTCCCTTACATACATTCTGAAATATTAAGTATAAAACCACTAAAAGTACCGCACTAGTCAAAAAATCCAATCCCACACCAAAAAACCCCTCCCAAAAACAAAATAAAAAAACCCACCACCAAACAAACAAACAGAAGAACATTCCCCATCCCCTGTAAAAAAAATAAATCAAACCCCACAAAAGAAAAAAGGAAAAAACAGAAGAAAAAAGGAAAAATAAAAGAAAAAGTTAAAAAGGAAACCCAGTATTTAGTTCTTCAGGAGTTTCCATAAAACCAGAGCATTTCAGAGGATTTTTAAACCATCGTTCTCCACAAGCTTCCATGACAAATCATGTGTGATGACAAGTCCAGAAAATTATCAGGAGTCTTGTGATCTCTGGTGTTTTTTCCTTACAGTCTCAGTTTGTGTGACTAAACAATTCCTTGGCAAACCAGGCTTTCAGTTTTGGAAAAAGTTTGTAGCCCTTTGGCTGCAGAGCTAACCTCAGGGACCAGAAGTCTAGAGACTGAGTAAACAGAAAAATAATAAAAATGTTCATTTTAAAAAATCATGTGCTTTTCAAAACAACTTTATGAGTTTTGAGGTTTGTGGCATGGTTGTTGAGTGTGTTAATTTAGGAGTATCAGCTCACATTTGGGAGGATGAGCTCTTTCTTCCCTGTGTGTCAACATGGCACCACTCCTTGTGCTGGGGACAGTTATGGATACTCAGTTGATGCTCCAAGAAAATATGGCCCTGGGCCCAAATCTTTAGTTTTTCCAGGCAAATTGTGGAGTTTTGTTGTTCTTTTGTGGCAGAGAGCTGGTGTCCTTCAGCCTCAGATGAAAAGGTAGGTTGGGGTATCTAACCCAGCTGCTGCCCCTTCATTGTGAGCAGAGGTCATGCCTTGGCCCAGATTTGTTATGGAGTGAAATTTGGATAGTTTCTCAGATGAAAGAAATTGGGCTTTTTTTACTGTCCATTTTTTCTACAACACTGTGCTGTTTGATGTGATTCCTGAAATGCAGCTGCTGCTGCACAACCCAAACCTTTTCTGTGCAGCTGTTGTGAAGAGGGAGGACAGAGGACCCTCCCCCAAAAGCCCGCAGGGATAACCAGGAGTGTTGTATCACAAAATATCTCCTAAGTCTCAAAACTTTTTTCTTTTGAAACCCCAGTGATGGGTCACTGTAGAGAGTCATCTGGAGCTTCTGTGGCACGTTATAGCTGTGTTTAAATTAAATGTATATAATATAGGTTGGATATGAGGAAAATGTTTTTCACAGAAAGGGTGATAAAGAACTGGAATGGTCTGCCCAGGGAGGTGGTGGAGTCACCATCCCTGGTGTTTGAAAAAAGACTGGATGTGGCACTTGGTGCCATGGTTTAGTTGAGGTGTCAGGGAACAGTCTGGACTCAATGATCTTGAAGGTCTCTCCCAACCTTGTGATTCTGTGATTCTGTATTTCTATTCTTAGCCAAATTAACACATTGCTCTCTGAATCTTTTCCCAAATTGCCACTGGTCAGAGGAGCAGCCTGTTTTAGTAACCTATTTCCACTCTGGAAAGCGTCCATTCATTATTAATATTTCTTGTCTCACAACAAATTTTGCTTATGCCTTCCTCTTTACTTACTCAGCTTTTGAAACGTGTCTCTGGGGCAAATACCATAATCATTCCCTGCTTTCCTCTGACAAAGTAAGCTGCTAAATCATGGGTAGTGTGTACTTCTCTTCTATAAATTGCCACTGGCAGCTGCCTGAAGCCTTGGTTTGTGTCCTGGGCCCCCTCAGTACAGACACTGCAGCACTGCCTGCCCAGAGTCTCCTCTCCCTCTCCCTCTCCCTCTCCCTCTCCCTCTCCCTCTCCCTCTCCCTCTCCCTCTCCCTCTCCCTCTCCCTCTCCCTCTCCCTCTCCCTCTCCCTCTCCCCTCCTCTTCCACCTGCTGATGCTCAGTGTGCAGTGTTGCACAGAGCAGAGCCACCTTTGGAAAAGTCCCTTTGCAAAAGCTCCAGCTTATGACCCAAATTCTCAGTCCCCATTAGGTGACACTAGAGCTGTTGTTGCTATAAAAAGAACTCTTCAGTGGTTGCCTCTCAGAGCTGTAGCCATCCAGGAATATCACAGCAAAGCCACTTTCACATTTTCTGTGGGTTTTTTCCTGATTATCAGGATATAGGCTTTGCCACAGTGCTCTGCTTGACACTTCCAAAATTACATTAATAACCCAAGTGGTGAGAAATGTTGGATCTGCTGGACTTGCTTGCTGGGTGTGGGGCAATTATTCTCTCCTATCTCCCACCAGATATTCTGCTTTCTGTAGAAATAAGGATTTCTTTGATGTTTAAGACCTTGGCAGGACACAAAGGGGACTGTGAAACATTCAGTCTTTCCCCACTACAAAATTCAGCACAAACTCTCCTCCTGCCCCTCTGTAAAGGAGAGCAATAATTGTGAAACAGCGTGTGCTGCCACCCACACTCAGACAAAGCAGACAGCCTCAGGAGCAAGGCCTTGTAGTCTCCTGCCAGCCTCACCAAGGCAGCTGTCTACAGTAGCCTGGGCAAAACCAGGAGACACTGCAGCTGACAGTCAAGTCAAGCCCAGCTCTCCAAGTGGCCATGGCCAGTGGAGACACCCCTGAACAGCCTCCCTTGGGGCTGCTGGGCATGCAGGTACCCATGTTGGTCTGGTTCATTGCTTCTCCTTCTTTTCTTTTATTAATGCTGCAACTCCTCCCCTCAATTTCAAGAGAGACTGGCTTACCTAATCAACAGTAAGTCTGAAACACCCCAACCCACGAATAAGTGACCAGCTCCTTTGTAAGCACTGTCTCTGCCTCCTAAGCCAAGGCCAGCCTCTGCTGAGGCTGGCAGGGGGTGACAATGGGGACAGAGGCACTCAGGCCATCCCAGGGGGTGCTTCTGCTCTGGGCTGCTGGGTAGCAGCTGCTCTTGGCTGGGAATGGCAGTTGAGTTTGTAGAAAATCTGTAAAAGCTTTTGTTCTGTTATGGTTTTTCCAATTTGTGTTGCTCTGACCCTGACTGTCAACAAGAGCACTCCACTATAGGGCTTCTAAATTAGTGACATGTTCTAAGTGAAAGGAGGGGCAATAAAACCCAAACAAAGAAGATATGACCCAGATATGTTTTTATTCCTCCTTTCTTCCCTCCCACCCTTTATAAAGAGATCACTTAGAGGGCACACAGCACCCAGAGAAAAGCTGCAGCTTAGTTTATCCCTTATTCTGTTGTGCTGCTGATGGGCACAATCCATGCTGGGAACAAGGGGTCACTTATGAGAATTGGTGCCTGAGGGAATCTGGACCAAAGGGACTCACCCTGCACAGTGCTGTTCCCTGGAACTTGCACTAGCAGGAGCTCCATCAGACATTGGGGGTGAGCCAAAGTACAAAAAGAAGATGAAAAGGCTGATAGAGAAAAGGAGAAGGCCAATATAGAAAAAGATACAACAAGTCCTGTAGCCTGCACAAGAGAAGATGAATGTGGGAGTTCTTTATGGCCTACAAATAAATGCCTGGGATACATTCAAAGAAGACTTTTAAAGGGTCATTATTTAAAAGAAGCAAGATAGTCAAGCGGTTGAACTTCAGATTCAGACAGGCTGGGGATATGCATTGGACTTGTTTACACAGGAGAAGGGGTTCCTCAAATCCACACTGGACAATCTGCAGGCAGAAATGCTGTAGGTCAACAGGAAGATTCTGCACTCAGTTCTGGAGGCATCTGGCTCAAAATAAAGCTCTGTGTTGGGTGAGGTAGCATATAAAGATGTAGGGATCTCTGACATTGTAAATTATAGGTCAAGTGACAGAGAATAAATCAGGAGGGATTCTCTTTGTTACTCGCTGTGTTCATGACTGTACAGCTGGACACATAATGTGAGCAACCTGATAGAGCTGAGGATGTTTGTATGCCTGAGGCCTTGATGGGACTCAATTAGTCTGAGCATTTAAGAAGAACTTCTGTATTTCCCTCTCAAAGGGTCAGAAGTTACTAATCCTAAATGGCTTTTGGCGCTGCTGAGTGCCTCAGCTTTGATTTCATCCAATCAAGATTAAACTGATCTACTACTCCTTGTAGTTTCCTCCAATGTTCTGTGCTCATAGGTCAGGCCCCCGCCCTGCAAATACTTAGGCACAAACCTTTATGCACATCAAATAGTCCTTCAGTGCAACTGCACTGGTCGGATGAAAGCACATCCTGAAGCCTTTGAAGGACTGAGGCCTGGGGTCCTGGAGGGAAGGTACTCTCAGCTTGTAACACCAGTTAAATATTGGGCACCCCTATGGCATGATGAAAATATAACAACTGCTGTTCAGTATTTTCTGCATTGTGTGCATTTTTTCCAAACGTTTTATAGCAGCACTGATAGAACTGCAAAAGCTGTTTACTTTCCGAGCGCAGCAGTTTATCCTGTCAGAAGGAAAGCCAGGAAGGAAGGAAGGAGAATAAAGGCAGGTATTTTCAACAGCAGTAATTGCTACTGTGACAGACATCTGCAGAAGGCAAGGGGAGAGCTGAGGCACTGCTGTGCTGAGGGCTGCTCTAGCCACCAACAGCAACATGTCTGTCTTCTCATTGCTGGGGGCTTGCTCTGATCTCAGGACAGGCTTACGCAGGTTTCACATCCTATCAGGCCTCTCACGCCACTGGCCTCCCCCTTTTCTTATGTGACTACTGATTTTAGGTCTCAGGTTGTTGTTTTAAGAGAGAGGGACAAACCAGGTTTTCTTTAAGCCCAGTTTGTTTTAAAGAAGTATCCATTGGATGCTCTGAATGGTTTGTCACATTTGGAAAGGCAAGCAAAGATATTCTGCTGGGCCAGATTTTCATGCTGCCATGGCAACTCTGTTTGCAGGACCCCAGGCAGATATTTTAAAGGTGTACTTGGATATTTTCAAGAGACCTACAAAGGGCTGACAGTCACGTTGTCACACAGTCTCAGTGTGCAGTTGAGAACAAAAGTTGGCAACTGCCAGATGACTATAAAACTGATTGAATAAAGTGATTTTTAATGATAGTAATTTCCTGATTTAATGCATAATAGGCAACTGCACTCTGCATCCTGTTAGAAGAAGGTACATGGAAAAAACGACCAGGTACATTTTAGACCCAGAGGCTGCCTCCCCACTATAATAAAACAGAGCAGAGATCATTACCTGGCCCTGAGGGCTGCAGGCACAGCACTGCTCATATCTCTACTAGTAAATTCACTTCCCCCCAAAACTGGATCTGTGTCTGTACCCTAACTCCTGCAAAGGGTGCCAGACCCTGTTTGCTTGGGAGAGTGTGAGCAGCTGGAGGTTCAGCATCACTGAGGAAAGGCTGAGCTTGGTTCATTGCTCTGAAGATGCCTGAAGACTACATGGGCTATGCACGGAGCTGAGGTGTTACAATCCATATGTGAGCTGCTAAATTGAGATGGTGTGGCCACCCTGCCTGAAGTGGTGTCTTTTTGTCCTCCCCTCCAGCCTCCTCTCCGTCTGGGCAAAGTTCAGGCTGCCCGTATGTGTGTATGAGCAACGTGGGTGCTGAGTGAGACCTTTGCTGAGATTTTAATTGACAGCTGAGCTTTACCCTTCTGTACCACTGCAGTTACATCCTCTGGGCTATGTCTGTGGGAGTGCATTTGCCCATGGCAAAGGTCTGGAGCGTGAGTTCTGCAGTCCATTTAATGTCACCTTCTCTCTGCTGTCATCATAAGCCAGGCTGGGTGTCGGCAGTGCCGCTCATCCATGCGTGTGCACCCCGGGCTGCCTCCCAGCACACTGTGACCTTGCCTTGAATCAGATACATGACTCAGGGAAGCTTTCTTGCCTCGGTTCTCCATTGTTTTTGTCAGGATCCAGCTGCAGTTGGGGCAGGACTAAGTCCTCTGAAAGGTTTTGAGTTAGTCTGAGTCCACTGTGGGGAAGAACTTCTGGAGGGCGGGAAAACCTGACAAGTACAGATTAGATATGAGCTTTTTCCTGTTGTTTCTGTGTCAGTGTAGAAACTCCACAGCATTATTTGCAGTTGTTTCCTTTATCTGCCTGCTGGCTTTCAGAGAGGAAATTTGCCTGTGTTTTGACACAGCAGTAAGAGTTACTGTACGAAACTGGACAAGACTATTGGAGGCACAATGCAAGCTCCCCACCATAAATATAGCAACTGTTCTAAATATCCTTCTTCCAAACAGCATGCTTCAGGGAACATCTGCCATTGTCCACAGTTGCAACAGCACCTCAAATAAGCAGTTTCTAAATACCACCTTTGTAGGGGGATAGAATATAAGTAAATAAAAGTAGCATAGAAAGTAATCTTACCCCCTAAAGAGTTGTAGCTGGGTTAATTATAAAAGATTAGGAGCAGGCCTGACTTTAACAGGCCACAGCTGTAGCCAATAAGAAGAAGAGTGTTATAAAAGTGTGGATTGGTGGGAACTGGAGTCAGTTGGCTGCTGTGAGGACAAGAAAGAGGCAGTGCTTGAAGGACCTGCCTATGAGAAACATCAAGGAGGTACAAAACTCTTGCACTAAGGAGACAGCAATTTAATGACAACAACCTAGTTGTTATTATAGTTTCATAAGGAAAAAAAATCCAGGTGCCAGTTTATTTAACCTTACCTGGGTCTCTCAACAAAAGCCAACTGGGGCTTTTTTTCTGTTGAATGTAGCTTAAGTGTTTGGAAACAGAAGCCAGAGCATTCATTTCTTCTGTTCAGAGTGAATGAGTAATGTGAGCATATTCAACATCTTCAGAACAGTGAATCAGAACAGAGACAATGAATGAATTCTCCATGCTCAGAGGTGCTCTAGTGAGTCTCATTTATATTTTTTTTTTTTTTTTTTGTTGAAGCCCTCTTCATATTGAAAGGAAGAAGCTGGTAGAGGGTGCTGTGCTGGGCAGAGCTGGCAAGTCAATGGTTGCTGGTGGGGAATTTCTTCTGTGACTTGACTCTGGGGCAAAGGGCTGTCCTCTCTCATTGCCCCTAATATGATGCAGGGAACCAAAGGCACTTTTCAGAGGCATCTGGATCATGGGCTGGTCCTGACTGCCTATGCCATGCTAATGGCTCTGCTGTGGTGCCAGCCCCAGAAACTCAGAGAGAAGGCCAGAAGGGACTGTGGGGTCATCTGAGCATGTCTAAGCATTAAGTTTTACACCATACCTGGTCATCTAAGCTTTGGGAACAATTACTTGTTTCATTCAAGTAGTTGTGCCAGAGAAATTCCGACACAGAAAACTCACACTTGGCCCATCAGATGTCACCCCAAGATCCCAGCATGGTCACCAGAGACAAAAAGATACAGAGATACTCAAACAGATGCAATTCATTTCAGCCTGAAGAGGAAGTGTCTGTAAGAAGAAATTATCTGCACCATGAAAGTACTTGTGGTTCTCCAGAAACAGAAAGGGTTCCTAGCTACATGTACCTGTCCCCACTGGAGGACACTTAAGGGAATCTCACCTAAAACAAAGGCAGGGAACTGCCACATGCCTCCATATATTGTGTTGGAGTTCATGTTGTTAAATACAAGAATTTGTCTGGCTTGAGGTTCCCATTGTTGTGTCTTCCTATCCCTTCTCTTTCTTTGGTTAAAGGGTCTCTTGTTCCCTTGGTAGCCTTCCCTCTGAGAGTCTGGAGTATAGATAAACATGCGTGACCTGTTAGTCTTATGAGAAAAAACCCCAACGTTTTTCCCTTAAAATGAACCTTTGCCTTTTCATGCATGAAGATGCCCACAGAAGGGGGATGTTGCCGTCACTGAAGCTGGTTTACAGTTTTGGTGAGACAGGCTCTGAGGCAGGAATCCAACCTTTGGGATGTCTGGATGAGATCCCAGATGAATTGGATTCCCCAGGAAATGTCAGGGTTACTGCTTGTTTCTGAACTCATTTAGGAGAGCAAACATGTATTTGACTGAAATAAAAAACCAAGACACTGCTGCAATTTTTCCCCCTGATATTAAACAAGTGTTTAAAGAAAAAAAATCTGACAGATGGCAGGGCTGTACCTAATGCAAGACTGAGCATTTCTCCAGTGAATTTAAGGTGGTCTGAAAGAGATCTACAAAGGCAAGGGGTGGAGGGATAGATGCATTATTGAGAATATATAAAAGAAAACCCTAATAGCTTTCTTGCTTTAAATTATATGGGGAAGGTTTTCTTCCTTTTTCCTAATTAGCCATGCCTGGTTTATTCAGAAGCCTCCTGGATGTCTGCCCAGGTACTCCAGGGTGTCTTTCCTCTGGTAACTGGTCAGCAGGAATGGCAGGATGAGGTATTAGGTGCAGTGCCTGCACCCCTCAGCTGTAGCTGAGGTCTCCTAGGCAGGAGGCCAGAGCAGTGATGAGGCAATGTTGTCATCTTATTGCAGGGGTTCCATACTGTTGTCTTCTTATCACAAAAGTTTCATGCCTTCCTGATGTTTTCTCATGGGCAACTCTTCAGAGCACTGACTCTTTCTTCCTTACAAAGCAGCCAACTGACTCCAGTTCCCCTCTCAACCAGCCAGCCACTCTTTTATAGCACTCTTCCTCTCACCGGTTACAGCTGTGGCCTGGTAAACTCAGTGGGCACTTTGATAATTGGCCCAGCTGCAACTCCTTAGGGGTAAGATTACTTTCTACAGTATCTATTTTCTTATACTCTATCCCCCTACAAGGGAACACCTGCCTCATGAATGATCAGGCTCCAGCAGCACTAAACCTTCTGTTTCTCTCTCCCATTTAGATTTCCTTGGTTTTGCTTTCTGCCACTGCATTGTCCCACTTGGAGTCAGCACCATGTCCCCTACCACATGGGGAGACAGAATTGTAATGAGGCAATAATCCATAAGGTGATATCTTTGAGGTGCAACTTTTGCAAAATAAATATGGAGAGTTTTGTAGCTCTCAATAGGTCATGACAGATTTATAGAAAATGCAAATGAAATAACCCTTTAAGCAAAACAGTACTGAAAACCTTGGATCCCAGACACATTATACTCTTGTTTGAACTGTCCTGTAGGCTTTTCTGCATCGGAAATGTCTGATTCAGGTGCAATCATTCACCAGGAGACTTCTGACTTAACCCCTTCCTGTTTTTTTTTCCTACCCTTACCCTTCCACCCACATGGCAAATGAGACTTGGACAAGTCACCAGCTGATTCCTTCTCTTCCATCATGATGGTGAACACATTATTTGGACCAAAGTATTTGGATAAAGTAAATGGACATAGTTGTGCAACAGAGGTGTTTGCTTTTCCCCTGATGATTTACAGGGAATTCTGCAGTAGGCATGCAAGAGGAAGGATAACTGTACAACTGAATAGTAGTTGGGTCAACCCAACACAACTCAGCTGCATTTTATTGCAAGCTGGGCAAGATTGCAACCCCTCTTTTGAATTGATGTGGAGTTTTGATTGGATGTTTGTAGATTTTGATGCCTTTTCTCTAAAGGAAAATGAAAAAAAAAAAAAAGTGTGAAGGCTGAGTTTCCCATAGGTTTTTAACTTTGATACAAATACGCTGAGGTGAGATTCTAAAGTAGAAAAATCAAGAAATTTCATACCTGTCATTTCCATACCCTTGTCATAAACAGGTGTGGGCTTCTTTTCTCTTGGATAATTCATTGTTTTGTAGACCCTGGAAGACATAGCCTGAGGGCTGAGATAAGAACTCTCTTATGCCCTTTCCAAAATCTTCCCATTCAAGCACCTGAACATGGGCTGTTGTTACCATCTTTGTGAACCCTGGACCCTGGCCAGATCTGCTGTGCCTGCCCAGCATTTGCTCTTTGGACTCTCCACCACTGGTACCCCAGCTTCTGCTATTTTTAACGTACCTGTTGAATGAAGGAATAAATCCTTTCAGCCCTGAAACTCGGAGCAGCTTCCTTGTGTGCAGGAGGAGGGATGTGGTGGTGACCTTCTTCATTCATGAAGAGAAAGAAGTAGAGATGATGCCACCAGCAGGGAGAGGAGCAGGCATAGCCTCCCTTCCCCTTTCTAGCTGTTTCACTTCCTGAGACACTTGGCATGAAAAATGGGCACCAGGTCTGGCCAGTGCCCTACAATTCACATGTGTTTCTGGGTCTGTAGAGAGCATCATATACTTTTCCTGTAGAGACCAAAGAGATGAGTTTGTGTTTCGGTGCCAAAATAAATCCAGAGATAGCAATGTGAATGCATTAGTATTTATGTGGGATTTTTTTTTTAAGGTTAATAAAGTATGTACTGTGAATAAAATAAAATACAAAAAACCCCCCACTGATGGCTTGGGAAAAAAATACAACTCTTTTTTTGTGTCTTTCCCATGCCTTACCCTCAAGGAAGGTTTGGGCAGGACATTGACTAGGACCTTATTTTCATTTCCATCAGGAATGTTTTTTAGCTGGCACACAAACTACATGTGTAAATAGTTCAGGAGCTTGGGAAGCTGCTCTACTATTTCCTCCTATAACTAACAATGGAAACCCTTTGAGAACTGTACAAGCGTCAGCGGACATTCACATGTCTCCTGACATGCAGGATTAGCTGCCCTGCTCAAATATTTATCCTGACAGCGCTTCTCCCTGAGGAGCAGCTGCCTGCCTGCTCTGCAAGGCAGCCCAGCTGTGGGGGAGAAAGGGAGGAGAGGCTGGAGCTGCCAGCGCTGGGGTGCCCACAGAGCTGGGCCATGAGGAGAAAAGCTCATTTACAAGTATGGTTTGGGCTGATCTGAGTTTGTTCTGTCACAGGGAATTCAGCATCAAACTGAAAAGAGCATAGCTGCAGCACTGTGTGCAGAATCAGCCAATTCCAGCATGTAATAGGTTAGCTCGGTGCAGTTGAGCTTCTTTGCCTTGCTCGGTGGGCCCCCAATTTGTCTTCATTTTTATTCCTTCACTTTGGCCTGCTTTTTGCAGCCTGTCCCTTTCTGGATTGATTGCACAGAGCCTGCCCCACAGAGCTAGGCAGAACACAGACTGAACCTGTTCAGTGTGTGCAGATATTTTTAAATGATCTGTTAACCAGAAATGTGGAAACTCAGGCTGTTGTTGATGACAAATATTCAACTTTAAAAATTCTGAGAATTCCTAGTTTCACAGTTCAGAGATGTGTGCTTTGGAATACAAGCATTTTATGGCATCTTTTCTGTATTTAAGGCGTGTTAGAAGAAAATAAGATAGAGACAACTACCTGCATTAATCAGTTTTGAAAATGGGACTTAGTCTTAAACCTGCATGTAAATTTCTTCATATATGATGTCTCCTATTATAGCTCAGAGAAACTTTATGAGTTAGTTTGGAAGCAGAGCACAGCTGAAACAGAAACAGTGGCACACTGTGGGGAACATGGTATAGCTGCCATTGTACAGAGCATTCCTGCCCTTCCAACAGTGACCTCAGTGTTGCATGTGCTATTACTGAAGTGAGTATGCAGGACAAGATGAACTTCTGTCTCATTGGAAATACCTCCATCATCCTGGGAGAGGTTCCTTAGTTTTTTGAGAATGTGCTGTTGCTGGTGGTGCTCCAGGAGGAACATTTTTGAGTGCCACTTTTGTCTGAAAATCAATTTGAAGAGAAGCAAAAATGTCCCAAATTTGCAATAGCTGAGCAGCTGACCAGCAGAGAAGAGAGGAACCTCACAAGACTGCATTGGTGGTGGGTGGGTGGTTCCTCTGCAAGGACTGTCACAGCTCCTGGCCTCAGGCTTCCAGCTGGGAACTTCACCACACCTTTGAGCATGGCTAATCCCAGGACCTGTGCATGCCATGCTGCCTGCCACTCCCAGCAGGGAGATGTCTGTGCCTCAGTGTGCCCGAGTTGCCAGCAATAGCAAACAGAGCTCCAAGCAAAATCCATCAGTGTTTTTGGAGCACTGTTGTTTTGAAGAAGGCAGCTTCCTTCCAAAACCCAAGTGAGAAAACAGCATCTGAGACAGGGTGAGCCAAGGGCAATATGTTGTCATATAATATTCCTATTCTTTTTACCCATCTATTTATTTATTTGAATGAAGAGACACAAACTGTAAGTTTGACTGAAACAGAGGAGTCCTCTCTGCAACGTCCATGTCCAAAGAACAATGAAACAGGACAATGTGCAAAAATCTTCCTGCCAAAAGGTGAACTCCCAGATCTGATGTGGATCTGGAACTAAAACCCAATTACTAGGAATGACCAAAACCCAACCCTGGCTTTGATGGATTTTATTGCAGTAACTCCACCAAGCCCAGTAGGGAGTATTGAGAATCCTGGCCCAAAACAAGCATCAGTAACTAGTAACTCTGACATTTTGTCTAAGACCTTGTATCCAGTTAGAATGCATGGTTATATCAATTTATGGGTTTATAACTCATACTTTTCCATCTCTTAAGACAATGGATTTACATGGCATATTTCACAGACAGGAAGATGATTTTTCTCACCAAAGAGATGTGTGCAGTATGTAGAGGTCACTGAATATACAACTAAATTACATTTCCGTTCAGGGTGGTATTAGAATGGCACCAGATAGCAGAGCAGGTTTAGTTCAGAAAATGAATGATGCTTTATGTAATCAAATCTGCAAGGGAGATTTGGCAAGGAGGATGCATACAGACAAACTATTGCTGAGTCTGGACATGGCATTAAAAACGTTGGTTCTCAAGTTGTAGAGGATCACTAAAAACCAGCAGGAGAGGAAAAGGGCAGATCACCTCTATTTATTGAAATCAGAGCCAGTACTAGCAGAGACACAGACTCCCGTACTCAGTAGTCAAAACTCCTATTTATGCATAGGAGTTAGTGCTGCTGTCTTTGTGGTCTTATGGCTACTTATGCATGCAGGGATCAGTGCTGCAGTGCAAGGTCTAGCCTCACTTAAGTGAATTTTTTAGGGAAAGGCAGTGAAGGCACATTGTTGTCCTGGAGAACTGAGTCCTACTCCAGCAGGAGTGGTGCTCCTAGCAGCAGGCCCTTCTCAGGCTGAAGAGGTGTGCTGATTGATTTGCACACATGTGAGCAGTCGTCCAGCCACCTAAAATGACATTTTCATGTGTTATATCACCAGAATGTCTTCCTCAGGGAGGAACATTCCTCCCACTCCTTCCAAACCCAACATTTTTTATCAATCAGCTTAATTATACTCTAACCACAATTTTGAAGTTTCGTTCTCTAAAGCTCAGATTATGTTCTCCAGGTGATTCCAACAAAATACACCATATAAAACCAATGGGTAATCCTGCAGAAGTATGTCTCTCCTATTTCCCAAGACTGGGGACCATTATTAACATCAGACCAGTCTTTGCCAGCTCACACACAGCATTCCCAGTCCTGCACTGGTCACATTTTTTATCTCTGCAATGTGAAGAGAAAAGGCACATTTCAAATGAATGCTGTGTGTTCCCCTTGCAGTACCAGAAGAAGAATGGATGTGCTAGTCCTCTGGACTTCCTCACTTCTTACAGGCTGGAGAGGGAATGGGGTGTCTTTGGGCTGCAAGAGAAAACTGACCCTGGAATGGCCTCAGACAGCCGGCACTGCTCATTATTATCCCTCTGAAAGGCTGCCAGGAGAGGTTTAGCAGCCTCCACCCTTGGAGGTTTTCCAGATCCAAACAGACAGAGCCATGAGTAAATGATCTCAGAAGGAACCCTGCATGAGCTGGGCTTGGACTAGAGACCTCCTGGGCCCTCTTCCAGCCTCAGCTACCTTCTGATTCTGTGAAAGAAACTATGTTTTGATGGGATACAGAAGAGACTTCAGAGAAACCTGTGTGCTATGTTCATAAGATTTCAAGGGGAAACACAAGCTTCAGTCTGCCCTGCCACGCAGCAGAGTAACATAATGAAATGGTCTGCTGCATCCACTTGTCACCCAGGTACTGCCTGACCTTCATCTTGAGGTATGTGACAAAGTGATTGTGCTAAAGTAAAGCGGTTTTTCAGTGTTTTACATATAAATGCTCAAGAATTTGGAGGGGCAGTTCTGGCTGCATTTGTAACCACCGAGGGCACGTGGTGCTCCAAGTCCGGGAGCCAAACAGAAATGCTTGGACTGGATTTGATTCCCTACTCCCACTGCTGCTTCAGGCCACGCGTGGCTGCAGTGTCAGTGTGGTCTTTGGCAGCCTCCCCTAGTAGCTCTTGGGCTTCAGGACGTGCCTGAGCAAGGACAAATGGGAAAGAAAAACACTTACCAGGGCACCACCAACACCACTGCTGCAGCTCTGGAGCTTTTGTCTTACCCTGGAGACCCTCACTTGTTAGCTTAAAAATCAAACACATCCCCTTGATACTATTAAGGGGGAGGGAATTTGGAGATTTGAACTATCTTGTCCTTAAATGCCATGACACAGCAATAAGACAAGGTGCATACTTCAGGGAAAAGTACATTATAGTTTGGGCTTTCCCATGGAAAGAAAGAGTGCTGAATATGTAGCAGCATTTTAGCACTTTATAGCATCTCCTTCCCTCTTTAGAGTGCAGGTAGTGATTGTGAATTTTTCATGCAATGATTTTCTAGGCAAAATGCATTAGAAATTTTGAAGAACTCTGCTTTCTCCATCTCAGAAAATACATGTATTTGGGGCTCTGCCCTTCAGATTTCAGAAATTCCTGCAATATAGATTTAAAGACAAGTTAAAAATAACACTGCATTTCCAGCAGCAAGACTTTAAGAATCAGATGTCACCCTACCCGACCTCAATTAAGTCTGGCTGAATCAGCTGGATGGGATCAAGCAGGGTGTGAAAATCTGTATTCTAGCAGTGGGCAGAGAAACGAAGGCCAGTTGGAAATTTCAGTGTGAAGCTGGTTCAGTATGAAGAGGAGAATTTCAAGTGTGAATGCCTGTATGTGTTCCTGCATGTGCTGGGGAAAGTTGGCTTGGCAAGGGAGACAGAGGAGAGCTTTGTGTTCAGTGCTTCCTCTGACACAGCTCAGCCTGTTCCCTATCTCCCAGTTTCACTTCTGAATGTGCAGGAACATGCGGTGGCTCCTTGTTCCCACCATCTTCATCATCCCTTATACTCAACAGGTAAGTCCATTAAAAAAAAGAAAAAGATTTTTCCCTTTCCTCACCTTGTCCCGGTTAAAAGTTTTTATTTGCTTTATGACAAATTAAATTTCAGAGAAGTAAATTCCTCATAAAGAATAAGGAGCCATTCCCTACTCCTCAGTAAATTTCATTTGCAGCTTATTTGCTGCATTGGTTATGTTTTGGTAATTTTTTTTCTCTCTGTGCATTGGTATGCCTTAGTGGGAAGAAAAAAGTGTTAGGGAAGCTTAAATTGTCACTGATAGCTTTTTCTAAAGGTATTTGTGTCAAAGGCCAATTTCATTACTTACTTACCTAATTTTGAAAATCTACTTTATGTGTATACAGTGTGTTTTTCCTTTACAATTAAGATAAATGTCAACAGAATTTTCAAATGGCTGTCTGCCTCCCCTTTCTGCCTATTTAAAGCTAGTCTAAGATAATCAAACATTAGTGATAATACATTGCCTATTTTGATATTTGCTTATTTATGCCATACTGAACCTTGTTCAATCTTTAAAACATGGGAAAACAAACAAAACATGAAGGGTTCTTACACAGTGGTCTCATTTTCTGATCTGCCTATAGGATCAGGAAAAGTTTGCAAGGGGTTTGTGTGATGTGAATAGCTTTGGTATAGAAACCTGGGTAAGCACAAATTAGAAAAATATTTAATTTGTAAACTGTACAAGCAAACTTTACATTTTCATTGTAACTTAATAGATATGTGAAGATTTTTCACGTCAGCTGAAGTTCTCAGTAATTCCACAGTTAAAACTGTCAGATATTCACCTGATGGTGTTTTTCTTACTTTCTAAGGACTTTTTTGTCTCCCACCTTTCAGCAGACATCTCTCCCTAAAAAAAGGAGAGAAAACTCCCCTAAGTAGAAGTCAGTAGGTTTAAAGCATGTTTCAATTTAACAAATTAAACATATTGGTTGAAGCTCATAAGATTACTTCCTGCTACACATACCCATTTTGAAACATGATACCTGGTTCAAGCCACATAACCTCATATTGCTGGCATATGGCCAAATTCCTGATTATAATAATAACAAAAATAATAACAATAATATTCTTCTTCTAAAGAAAGAAGCAGCAAGGAACTGTTTCCTAAAGCAAATGCATTGTCTTAAACACTGCTAAATGTACAGAAACCTGCTTGTCTTGTTTCCAGAACAATTCTTTAAGAACCCTTATATTCCAATGCACACATTCATCAAATTAACATTATGGTTTATAAGAAAGGCTTAGCTGCCCTAAAAAGTGTACTTGAGTTAATTGTTTCTGTATTATTGCTGAATTTAGGTAGAAAGGATTAGAAGAAATCCTTTAACAAATGACACATTTATGAAACTATCTTCTTCATACTGCATGAAATACCCCATGACATTGTTTAACATCCATCTACTATGTGAATTGCTTATGTAAATTAATATCTAGCTTAAAAATCATTCAGCCAAAGGAACTTGAAAGCTACTATTTTGGAGCTTCATTAGTGGCTGCAGATTAAGATATCATAAGTATAGTTGTAAATGACCATGAAAAATGGAAATTAGGGGTAGAAAAAAGGCTTTTAAAAGGTCATTTACTACTGCATTCAATTAAGCCAGCTCAATTATGCAGCAAGAGCTTTCCTGGGCTATGACATATGAAATGCTGAATTCTGCAGAGACTTCCAGTTTGGAAATTAAGCAGCAAGGAACCCCAGCTGAATGAACCCTTTCCCTCAGCATCTCTGCTGGAGGTGATTTCTACACCAGTAGACCCTTGCAGTTTGCAGGAACAGACAGAAACTGATAGGCTGGACTTCACATGCCCAGAAAAAAAATATAGGATATATGTTCTGGGCATTTTTTTGCAAGCTTGATGGTGATACTGGCACCTGATGAGGGGCTTGGTCTTCTTTCCCTTTTGCTCTTTGGGCAGTCAGAGCTGTGTGATGAGAGTGGTTTCCAGGCCCTGTGCTGTTTAGTGGCCAAGTGCTGTGCAAGCCCCCACTTAACTACAGAACCGGTCATCCATGGAGAGTAACTATACCACAATCTGCATTTCTGCTGAAATCAGCAGCATGAAAACATTGAATGCTAAGATCTAAACTGCTAGGTTTTAGGTTGTAGTTCTTAAAAAATGCAGATAGACTATAGCTATCTCAAATAGATCCTTTCACACTGTGCTAACTTAATCTGCCCCAATACCTCACAAAAATAAGCCCATCAAGAATTAGTTTGTCCTTCCTTTACTTAAAAGAAAAGAATAAAAAAAGAAAAAAAGAGAAAAAGACATGAATTCTGAGACAGAATGTGTAAACCAGTAAATTCTGGCTAGATCTTAGCTTCCTGCTGCTGATACAAATCTCTTTAATGAGATGTGTTTTTGCTCTGTAAGCTCTGGATTCAATGAAGGCTTAGTCATGCAAATAAATGCACTCTTAGAAAGTGACCTATTAAACTCAGTACAGCTACTTGCCTACCTTACTAGGATTAATTTTTTGCATCTAGCACAAGAGCATTTGTAAATATTATAATGCTCCTTCCCAAGCATCTACTCAAATTTTGGAGCAAAAGTAACATTGAAAAGAGGTTCCCTTTTTTATAGGGGTCTTGCCATCAGAACTGGCACACAGGACTGTGGCTGGCTATAAAACACTGTGAGGAATCAAAAGCTAATTAATTTGATAGAAGGTTTCTAGGAAGAAATACTTAACCACTAAAACCACCATCTACTTTAGAATACTTTTTAAAAAACTTCTGTTCAGTTTTGCTCTATAGAAGGCAAAGGAAAAACCAGTGAACTGTGTTTTGTACAAGCAGTAGGCCAGGCTCACTGGTGGAACACCTCAGTGTACCACACTGATGAAAATGGTCCTCTGCCTTCTACCTATACCTCATAGCCTCTCTCACCCTTTGATCTTGTGAAATGAGAAATGTTGAGCATTTTCATGCAACTAGTCAGTTTTTTCCATCTTGACTTCATTTTATGCTATTCCAGCTACAGATACTGCATTCAGTGCTCAAAATAGCCCACTCTGTGTAAGTTTTTCCACAGCCCACCAGAGCAGCCTGGAGATAAACCTTCAGAAACGGGTGAAGCCCAGCGTAAGGAGGTTTGCCGCTGGCCGTGCCGCTGCCCGCCGGTGCCAGCCTGCACCCCCGGGGTCAGCCTGGTGAAGGACGGCTGTGGCTGCTGTAAGGTCTGTGCCAAGCAGGCAGGAGAGCCCTGCAATGAAGCAGATGTCTGTGATCCCCACAAAGGGCTCTACTGTGACTACTCGGAAGACGAGCCTAGGTATGAAACAGGCGTGTGTGCATGTAAGTTGCTCCTTCATGTTCCCTTCTTGAAATCCAAGAGGGTGGGGATCACCAGGTGAATGGTTTTGGAGGAAAACTCTGCTTGCAGGTGCTGCATAGCTCTGTGCTAAAGAATTCATCCTAATTTAGTCCTCCAACTGCTCAGTCAGAGAATCTGAGAGTAGGGCTGGGACTGTGTTTCAACTTACCTGCATTAGTGAAACCAGGTCATTGCGCACAAGCCTGTTATTGGCAGGCATATTGATGTCCGATTTACAAAGCTGTGGATGTCATAAAGACTGACCACATTTTAGCACCCTGTTTAGCAAGACCCACATGCTCTTCCCATGTTAGTAACTGCTGTTCACCATTTGCAGATCTGGTAGCTGTAGGATGTGAGCTCAATGGAGTTTATTACACCAACGGGCAGACCTTTCAGCCCAACCGGCTTTACAAGTGCCTGTGTGTCGGTGGTACGATCGGATGTACCCCTGCATTCACACCAAGATTAGCAGGAAGCCCCTGCGCCAGGGTACCAGGCAGAAGGAAGCCAGGACAATCCAGCTGTGGCCTGGGACAGCACAAGCAACTTCAATCAACCAACTACAGGCTGATGTCAGGTGAGCCTGACTACACTGGTAAACTTTTCTGCACATGAGCCTTTCTGCCTTTAGTGTCCCTGGCTCCAGCAGCCAGGCAGGCAGCACACTGGCGCTTGCCCAATTCTTGCTCAAGGCTTTTGCAAGAGTGACTGTTGTGTCCCACTTACCCCTCTTACTCTCAGGTCACAGACTCATTTCTCTAAACCTAATAAATGTGAAAGGCAGAAAGGCTTTTGGCTTCTGTCACCAGGGAATTGGCCAAAGCATCTTTCTGCAGAGGTCTGCAGCTCATCGGATCAGCCCAATTAGGGATGCTGCTGGACAGCCATTTTGCAGCCTGGGAACTGCCCCACTTTTTCCTACTTTGTGGTGTCAGCCACTCTTGGCTTTCACATACATATATTAACAAAACACAGGTCTCTTCTTTCAATAGAAAGCAGAAAATGATAAAAATTGCCTTAGTGCCTTTCCTGCATTCACAAATTTTGGTCACTGCAAGAACAATACCCGCCCCAGTTCTTTATTCAGTCTGATCAAAAGCATTCATCAGCTTGTCCCTGCAGCTCTGCCAGGGTCAGTGGATATTCCCATTAAGTCCATTCTTGCTCTGCAGCTAGCACTAGTTCTCTTTTGCCCTCTAAGGCAGCGCCATTGCCAGAAGCAGCTATGCCAGCCCTTCCCTGGCCACAGCTGCTATGCTTGTGCCATCTCCTTCCCTGGGCATGTGCAACTTTCCATGGTGAGAGTCATCTTTGTTACAGCTAATGCAGGTACCAGAAAGCAGAGCCATTTATTTGGTGGCAGACTGAATCAGCATCATGGATCAATGAAATAAAAGGATTGCAACACTTATCAGAAAAACTTTATCAAAGGCTGCTGAGTAGATGCACATCAATCAATCTGCAGGTAAATAGACCTGCTTACAAAATGAAGTCCAGTTTGGACAACTTCTCACATGTAAGCAGTGGTCACACAAGTAAGGCAAATAAAAAAAAAAATCAACCTTACTTCAAATCATGATTCTGGAATTTGGATCAGCTGTACAGCATAGTCTTCAGAGCAGACACCCAGCTGGCAAAGCACACTTTCTGTTGGGCTCAGTTCAGGGACCCAACACCCTGTCCCTGTGGTGGCTGTACGATGCTGCTCTTTGGGAGCCTTCTGAAGAAAAACACCAGGAAATTTTTTTCCAAGTAAAGTCTTCCCCCTCCCAGTCCAGCAGAATTATCTTGTCAACTTGTCCATAAATTTAATGGATGGCTCAATGGGCTAATATGTATTTTGAAAAGTCCCTTTTCTGTTAGACTGGATAGTAAGTGCTAAGTTTCATTTTACTCCTCTTGCTTTGTTTTCTGGCTTTCTATTCAATTTGATTTACCTAATTCAGATACACAGAGAAGTAACTAGGTCATACTTTAAAAAATGTAACAAGTATAAACAACCATTTAACTTCCTTTTATTTGTTGCAGATCTGTGACAGGCTTTTAAAATGCTTACTTCAATGAAATCTTTAAATTGCTGTCTACTTTCTAAGTAGACAGCAGTTCTGGTAATTCCAGGTAATTCTGCATGTGCCCTTATACAAATGCACAGATTCCACACAGATTTTCTGTAGAATTTTTCCATTGCAATTTTGTTTCATTTTAAAGTATACTCCACCTAATCCAGCCCTCGGGCTTTTTAGTGGTATCAAAAAGTGATTGGATAATTTTATTCTTCAATACAAAACCTAAAGTCTTATTAATATCTACAAAGACACAAATATTAATGTTCTCAGCAGCCTTTATAAACTATGCTTGGCCTAAAATAAAAGAAAAATGTGGACATTTCATAAGAATTCCACAATTAGCTCTTTTCACACAACATTTCCATCACATGAAACTGGAAGGTCATATAATACATGCAATTTCATAGTCTTTGGTAGGATCTGAGTATCCAGTATCACCAAAGTGTAACTGCAGCTCAGCTGAATTTTGTATAAATGTTATTTATGTCTCATTTCTAGGTTTACCTACAGAAGTACCTTCATGAACAGAAATCAAATTGTTATCCTTGTATTTTCAATTCAAACTTTTGGGGCTGCATAAATAAAATATTGCTGTCTTAGCTTACAGAAGCTTACCACTAGTTTTGAAGAAAAAGTGCCTCATACAGGCAACTCCCTGGACACCCTGTTCCAGGACCTGTGGCATAGGCATATCCAGCAGAGTGACCAACGACAACAGAAAATGTGAAATGAAGAAAGAAAAGAGATTATGCTTCATCCAGCCTTGTTTGACCAATATGTTGAAGAAAATAAAGGTATTTTCTAGCATAAAATTAGTTCCTAATAGAAAATGAAAATATTGGAACTAATGGAAAAATGGATGCATTAGCAAGTACTAATAAAACATTAACTTCTTTCTTTTTTATGGGTTCTAAAATAACTCTTCTATGTTTTCTACCATTAATGTTCGTGTTTCAATAGCAAACTATAGATGTGCAATTTCAAACAAAAGAATGTAATGTCCTGAAATATAAGTGCTGCTAATGCTATACTGATGCACAGTCACTCTGAAAGTATCTCCTGTTTGTTGACTGACAAAGGAAAAAACAGACAGCTTTCAGACTGAGTAACTTCCAAGATATTTCTAAGTAAATGTTGCAACTTTTTCTTACATGATCTGCAATTAATGTTCAGGGTTTTCTTTGTTTTAATATTAAAGATTCCAAAGGGAAAAACATGCCAACCAACTTTCCAGCTTCCAACAGCAGAGAAGCTAGTTTTTTCTGGATGCTCAACCACTCAAAGATATAAACTGACTTTCTGTGGAGTGTGTTTGGACAAGAGGTGCTGCATCCCTAATAAGTCCAAAATGATCACTGTACAGTTTGAGTGTCCCAACGAAGGCTTCTTCAGGTGGAAGATGATGTGGATAACATCGTGTGTGTGCCAGAGGATTTGCAGTGCTCCAGGAGATATATTTTCCCAACTCAAACTCCTATGACAAATTACACCATTGACTTCAACACAAGGAGTGCAACATTCACACCCTGAAGAGTCAGCACAACTCCCTGCCACAGCAGTGTTTATCATGAAACTACAGAAGTGAATATTCACTCATTTATTAAATAGCACCTGTAAAACACCAGAGGGCATCTTTTTAAATGTAACTGTTTTTACATGAGGAGATACATTCCTGAGGATGTATCTGACACTAGCAGTGCTCAAACAAGAACTCTTGGTGACGGTGAAAGGTACAGCAAGAGGGCTTCATACCCCACTGTAACAAGCTTTTGCCTACAAATACAAATAGATGCTCCAACCTCTTGGGAAAAAATTGCCCTGTAATACTTCATCTATCATTCTTCATTCTTAAATTAATATTTTCTGCTATACATCTGAAATAGTAAAACACATCAATGCTGAAACATTGAAACAGAAGTTGCCAACTTCAATCTCAGACTGCTTTTTGCAACAGACAGTCTTTCTCTAGTGTCATGGATATAAATGCTGGATGTGCAAAGGAACAAGTAAGTGGGCAACTGCAGATAACAGACGCAAGACTTAAGAAAATTTATAGTTTCAGTACATTTTCTTAAAAATGCTCTCAACAAATGTTATCACAATACTTTATTGAATACTTCTGGGCTTACACATTCAAAATTGTGCTTACTTACATATCCACTCCAACTGCACTAGAAGGACTTCAAATTTCAAGAAATCAATCCATTCTGATCTGTACCAGCTCACTAGCAAGCAACTGGAAATAGCTGTACATTCTATTTTGGAAAAATTCTCACTGTAATATAAAAAGCTGCTTGATACCCCAATAATTATAAATATTAAAACATGTATTTTACTTGCATTCTTTCAAGGCTATAAGTGTTTTTCTCCAAATGGTATTAACTTCATCATAAGTGCATGTTTTGCTCAGAGGTATTCTGTATTATCTCATTATCAAGTGCAACTCAGCATTCATTAATATGAATCATTAAAATATGAATTAATATTCCAAGCATAATACTTGAAACAAAATTTATTTTTTAAAATTTTCTGTTATTGCTGATTTTGGTATTAACTGAGAATCCTCTAATATAGTTAACTACAACACAGGAGCAGAAATACCAAAATGAGAAACATAGCTTAGAGCATTCTGAAATGTCTGCTGCAAAGTGTAAGAAAGCAGTTTCATTAGAGACTTGCTTTCACCTTTGAAAAGACTACATGGGCTTTTCTTCTCTTCGTAGTTGCTTGTTAAAAACTAAATCTAGCAATGGTAATCCTTCCTTGAAGCAACACCAACCTTTAGTTTACTGGAAGTTGAAAGTCTGAGAAAATAATTACATTTTTGGCTGCTACATGCAACCTCTCCTCCTATTCTTCACAGTATATTGTGTGTCAATTTACTCCACAGTTAGGATTAGTGTCCTTACTGATACCAGCCACAATTAGGTGCCTTCAAATCTTTCTCACAGGCATGGCTCGCCACTTAATGACCACTCTTGAGGAAAGGAAGCTGTTCTGCTGGTCCCACTTTGGAATTACAATAGCCAGGCATGTTGGAAGTCATTCTGGTTAACTGAAGTGGCTGGATGTTTAGGGAAAGTGCTTGTTTGTTGTTATTGTTTTTAAAATCAGTTCTTCCTTCTTTAAACAGCTATCTTCAGTCTTGAAGCATCTATTCTAGGCCCACCCTTTGTAGCATCCAATTCATTGTACTCTTCTATTAGGTCAGACAAAGAGGATACAGCTTCTGAAAAACAGCTTTGCTCCATCCCATCTATTTGCAGATAATGGTGAAGGTGAGCCTAAGAGGATTAGAAAAAAAAAAAAAAAAATCAGTGTTATCCTTTTCTTGGTATTTGATTGCTTTGGCTCAGTAAATACCAGTTAGCCTGTACTGAAGGGGGGGGGGGGGGGAGTGCAAGCAGTGTTGAAATGGCACTTAGAAATTTATATCACGACATCCCTTGTTTAAAACACTCTGCAAGTTTGGTAACAATCCCCTAGTGAATCACAGTCGATATTACTGACTTCCTAAAATCCATCTTTTCATATTGTGTTCTTGGGTACACCAGACCAGCCGTGGATTGGGTTTACATGGCAGGGTTTTGGCAGCAGGGGAGTGCAGGGCTGCAGGGGTGGCTTTTATGAAAAGATAACAGGAGCTGCCCCCATGCTGAACAGAAGCATCCCAGCCAGCTCCACTGTGGACCTGCCACTGGCCACAGCTGAGCCCACTAGTGATGCTGGCAATGCCTCTGTGACAGCTGGGGGGGTAAAAATGCTGCACAACAGCTGTGACAGAAGACTCAATAAAATGTGAGAGAAACAGTCCTGCAGACACTAAGATCAGCAAAAAAGGAACAGAATTCTGAGGCTGGGAAGAAGGTAGTGGAGTGGGGGTGAAGGTGTTTTCATTTTTTTTTTTTTTATTTTTTGCCATCCTACTCTACTTTTATTGGCAATAAATTAAACTAATTTTCCAAACGCCAAGTCTGTTTAGCCCATGACAATAACTGGTGGTTGTTCTCCCTGTCTTGATCTTGACCCACCAGTTTTTCACTGTACTTTTCTCCTGTCCTGCTAAGGAACTGAAGTGAGAGAAAGCTCGGTGGACTACAAGGTTTAGATTAGATATTTGGAAGAAATTCTTTACTGTGCACTGGAACAAGTTGCCCAAAGAACCTGTGGATGCTCCATCCCTGCAAGTGTTCTTGGCCAGGTTGGATGGGGCTTTGAGTCACCTGGTCACACAAATAAAACCCTTGGGCTGTTAATTACAAACAGCCTGTTCACAACACTAAGATCTGGGTTTCAATAATGCAAGATGCTAGTGATTAGTGACTATGGACATTATAATGATAAGAATTGTACCTTTTTCTTGTAGAGCTTCATAAATCTGTCTTTGAGTTCAATGAAAGTCGGTTTTACACAGGTGTTGTTTGCTAAAGCCAGAAGGGAATGGGAATGACCCACAGGAGGTACTGAACACAAACCAGTTTTCCAGCCCTCTTGATTCCAGGAGACAAAGTGCAGAGAAGGCTTCAACCTGTGATAAAAAAATGTCATTAACTAAGAAATATAAAGAACACAAAAGCTAACAATTAACAGTTTCAACTAACAGTCTGAAAGATTAACACTTAAGCACTCAGGATTAAGGAGGACAGTTTTAACTATCACTGTGAATAAGATATTTTAGACTTCAGACTAAACCACTTTGTCTCTATGTTAAATTTAAATTGAAAACATCAATTGTGTTATGTTAATTTAATGCATCAGGATTTGAAAAGTGAAGTTACAAGTACCTGTTTCTATAAAAGGGATTGGAAGCACTCTGAGATTTAATAAAGGGGCAGATTAATAGAGGGTAATCAGTCTACCTGTAGTTTTGAAACAAGTAAAATACTTTAGATTCCCAGAAATTTTCCCCATGCACCCCTGTCTGCCTATAAATTCCATTTTGCCTGCCTTTCCTGTTACATCTATGTAGCTCAATACTGTTAAAGAAAATGGGTGTTAACACAACACAGAGTTGTTAAAATAAAGATTATTTCCTACCTATGTGAAAGTAACCATGGAAAGAGAAGGGCCTTCTGTTCAGCAAAAACAAACTTCTACTACACAACTCATTACTCCAACATCCTTTGCTGTTGGGAGACCCCTGAAAGGGTGGACTTTGCTTTTTTTTGCAATTTTGAGGAAGACAGGAGTAGCAGCTCCCTTTATTTGAAAATCCAGGAATAACTTTTTTTCACACATTACATAAGTTAGTTATGTTTTCTTCCCTTCTGTTACATGGCTTTGCAAGGGTCTTCAGGGTGAGAGAGATAGATGAGAATCTTCCTTCATGATCAGAAGGCTGGATTTATTAATTTATGATATATAATACATTATGACTATACTAATAGGAATAAAGAGAAAAGTTCAGAAGCTGCTAAGCTAAGAATAGAATAGGAATAGAATACAAGGGAGCTCTCTGTGAATCTGTCCCAGAGAGCTTGGCCCTGATTGAACGTTAATTGTTCCATGTTTACATGGGCCAATCACAGGTGCACCTGCTACATTCCACAGCAGCAGATAACAATTGTTTACATTCCTCTTCTGGGGCCTCAGCTTCCCAGAAGAGGAAAAATCCCAAAGAAAGCATTTTTATGAAAAAATGTTGGTGACACCTTTCTAAAATTAAGAAAAGGAAGTCGGAGTAAACTGATTTGGTATTGAAACTGTTCAAATGAAAAGCTGGAATGCTCTGGACAACTGCCAATTTCTGTACAAATCCCATGACTACTCTGTGTGGCATTACAAACCTTTCAATATTTCTGCGAAGGTCTGAAACCTGCACATTTCCTCGAACAAGAAGTGCACAGGCCAGGTAGAGGCTGTGCTTTGGATCTGCTTGTATTAGTTGATGATCTCTGCTAAACGCATCTGAGAACATCTGATCCAACCTGGGTGAAAAGAAAACAGTTATCTACTCTTACTAAAGTAGGATACAAAGGTTCTTCAGAATGCCCCCCTTCAGGGTTTAAAAGTTCATAAAATCCTGGATAAAGGTACATTTAACCCACAATCATAAATGATAGGAAAGATTCAAACCTTTAAATGTACATATGTTGGTGATAGAGTTTTTAAAAACACACTAGATCCGTTTTTTCCTCAACCACAAGTTACAAGCTGCTGTTGAAACAGAGAAGCTGCCTTTATAAAGGCAATTTGAGGCCAATGGTTACAAAGTCTAAAAATTATGTAAAGAGATTTAACTACTTGGGGTTCTGGTTATGTGGCAATTTGAGTGGACAATCTCACTGGGAAGGATCTGACAAGGGATATCAAAGTGCTGACCCTTACAGAACTGATTATCTGCCTGTTACACTTCATTATTTAAAAGGATCAATGAGTCATAGAACTGTATTAATTTTGATTAATGATTTGGGAAAAGACAGGCTATATCTACTTGCCTAGTCTACTTATTCTAATTTTATCACACATGACTACTTTAAAAGATGACACTGCAGATCATATTCTTTCATTCTTTACTTCCGTAACCAAGTTTCACTGTACGGTGGGATACCAAAGATGGTGTTCTGTGGACTCACAACATCTAAGCTATTCTTTCCACTTGTTCCAAATACTGTACATTTATAATCTCTATTTCTTTTTTTCTTATATCATCTCTGCCACAACCTGCTGATTACAAAAAAAATAAATGGGACAAAAATATTGTCTGTTCCCACTTCATTCTGAAACATCTTTGACCACCTCCTCATAGTCAGCTACCTTCCCCCCAGCCCTATACCATATCCTCAGTGTATGTTCTCAACAGATCTGACTGTCACAACTTGGAAAATAAGTGTGGTCCTGCCCTCTTCTCCACTTTGCATAATTCCATCACTTACCCTTAGCTGTCTCTACCACTATTTGTCTCTATCTCACTCTTGCTGACTGAACACAATCCACCAAACCCAGTAAAATCTATTTTTACTTGTAATTTTTCTGCTATGTCAATGGGATAAATATCTCACAAAATTTGACACATCAGCTTATCATTACAACAAGATGTTAAATAGGCCCACTGCCCTCACTGCATCTCCAGACTGAAGTAAGATAAATACTGAAGTATTTCCCCAAAGAGCCTAGTTAATCCCTTGTTTGTCTTTAGAGTATTTTGTCAGTCAACTGCAAGCTGTTACTCAAAAAAACTTGTGGTGTGGGTTCTAAGTAATACATTTTCCCAACAGAAACACTTCCAGCAGAGATTAAAAGCATGTCAAGTTTACTGGCTCAACCATTACATAAAAAAGGGACAGCAGATGTTCCATAAATCAGCGGGACAAATTTGAAAATGTGGCAGATATACAAGTTTCAGAACTTCCACCCTTAGTTTGGCTACAGAATAGAATTTTTAGATGAAAAGTATGAAAAAAATCAGAAATTAAGGTTTAAATGTGAAACTCCAATAATATTTTTTCTTACCTTCTAGATGGAACATTAACATCTGCCAGCGTATACAGAGGAGTCAAGCTTGAAACCAAATAATGAAGTCGAGGAAATGGAACCAAATTCATGCTGATTTCATTAAGATCCGTGTTTAGGGAACCTTCAAATCTAGCAGAGCTGAAAAATTAACAAATTGCTATGAAACTGATACAAACTAAGTGCATCACTTCTATAACAAAGTGAAATCTATTTTCCAGCTGTTCTATACAATAAAACTGTAAAACAACACAGCATTCAAGCAAGTGTTTGAGTATTATCACAAAACTTGCACATCTGTCAGTAACAGTGCTATGTCTTACTTCTACTTCTCATTAAAGAAGAGTAAGTTACCAAGAGTGATTCCTTCTTTCCCAATTGGAGTCTTTAACATTGATTTATTATCATTAATAATGTTTAATACCACTTAATACTGGTTAATTAATACCAGCTGGTTAATACCAGTGAATTATTACCACTTTTACTAAACAGGCCACAGTAAAACACATGTGACTTAGCATTCCTGACAAGCTGTTTAAAAGAAAAACAGACCAACCAGAAGTATAAAGTATATTTCTGGCAGCAATAGACAGTTTATGAGCACAAATGATCCGACAATATTTACAAAATAATGCCTAGAAAGGCAAACCTCTGTGGGTTACATTAGGCACTTGTAAAAGACAATTTCCTTCTGCCCATAAACTTACCTCAGGTTTAAGATTACCATGGCTAAAGCAGCACCACTACAATCTGAATACTTCCAAGTACTTTAGCATTCAGTAACCACTTATAAAGAGAAGACTCATATTGTAATATGAGTAATGAATGTAATTAATACTACTCAAGTTGATGCAGGCCTGCATATTTACAGCACCCAGCACCTCCAGCAATCCTACTTTGCTACAGAGGAATAACCTGTAACTTTACCTGGTCAGGTTCAGCAGCAAGTTGGCTACGATGTTATTCATTGCATCGAATGGCTTCTCAGGTACTCTTTTTGCACTGCCTGCACTTGATGTTACCAAGCTGTTTTGCTTCACAGCTGATCCTAACTTCCCAGAATTGATCATCTGATGAATTTTATTAACTATCTCAAACAGAGACTTTAAAAGAGAGGAAAAAAAAAACCACAGAAGTAGTCTTGAGTACAGAACTTTGAAATTCAGTACCACACATTTCATTTCTAATAATCTTGAAAGCTCAGACACTGTAATGTTAGGTTAAAGATTATACCTTGATACATCTAAGTCCAACTTTTGAGCAATTCCAGTTGATTGAATTGTTTCTAAGTCTGTGCCTTACATATCACAAATATATACACAGCTTGACTCAGAAGTTTGAATTTTATTCAATTATTCAAAATGCTTATGAAAATTTAAAAAGCAGTTTTAGAAGAGAACACCTGTGAAGCAAAAAATGTAGTTTCTAACTAAATTTCATTTTCTGTTGTTTTTTCATAAACAAACAGCAAGACAGCCACTGAAGCTAGATTCAAATGAGTCTAGCACTTTGCAAGGTCACGTATATCTATGATGCCCATATCACTAATCAGCACAGTTAAGCTTGTTGGAATCTGGAGAGATCAGAGGTCCTTGAAGCACCATACTAATACCATGCACAAATTGATTGTTACAAGAATTGAAGACGCTATCTCAGTAAATAGAAGCTTTTCACTGTTTATCTTGAAATAGACATGATAAAATTTACTCTACCTTAGTTTGAAGGAGCAGAGCAACTTTTTAGTGATACCCATGTTCATTTCAAAAGCTTGCAAGTGACTTAGAAGTTACATGATTACTTAAAAACTGAAATTATGCTTTCAGATATTTTGTACGCAAATCAGTACTGAAATGGAAGAGACATTTCCACATTCTAATAAAAAAAATTACATAAATAGTATATTATTTCTTACTTCATTCTCTATTGGTAGCACACAGTCTGCATGTTCATTAAGTTCCTTCATAGCCAGAACACTGTTATATGGAGAAGTAATAACATCATCTTCACCAGAGGGATAAACTGAAGTAACAAATCTATATACTTCTGGGAATTCCTCCTCAAGCAAGTTTAGTACAAAAGTTCCAAGACCAGATCCTGTCCCTAATTATGAATGAAGACAGAATGAGAGAAGACAGGTTCCCCACATTATCTTTGGCTCTACGACTAATGTAGGAAACATACAACTTTTCAATTATATATATTAATGAATATTTTCTGAAGCATTTGGCAGACAGTAGAGGGTACTCAAATGTAATTAAGGCAGGAAGGTTTGTCCCAGACAGGAAATTAATTATGTAATAAAATTATTTTCCACAGTATGTCAGTCAGAATGAAGAATACAGTCTCAAAAATTTCTGCAAGCCAAAATGCCCTATGATGTAACAAACACTTTTCTGACCTAGTATTTCTACTTCTTATTTTGAATTCTTTAATTTGAATTATGAAACACAACGTTTGCTTAAAAGCATTGAACTGCCCCAAACAATACTATTTTCATTTTAGGGTTTCTTTATGAAATTTTCTCATTCTTCAGTAAAAACAGAACTGCCTCTTCCCCCCAGCAGACAGGCTTTTTTCCTCATTAACACTAAGCACACAGCCCTGAGTTCAAAACAGAACTGAACTGTCGTCTGTTTCTGAATATTCAGCTACATTCTCAGTGACAGACAATTTAATCTATGAACAAGACAGCAGTTTTCAGAATAACAGAAACAGTACCTCCAGGGTATCCGAAATTAAGCCACAAAAAAGGCCTTTGACAAAATCCTTGCTTCATATTTAGAGCTATTTTCTGTGTCTTTTTCCACATCATAACCAGTTGTAATACATGCTACTCTCAGATTTCTGGGGTAGGAAGGCTTAATGGCAATGCAATAATGACAAAACTTATACCAAAAAGGATTCTTCCTTTTGGCTTATTAACTAACTAGATCAGATTCAAGAAAATTATGAGGAGGAAAACAGAAAAACAAAGTTTTTCCAAAGTTAAGCAACATTAGAAGTCTCCTTCAAAGCCTTTTGGAAAACTCTTTCCCCACAATTAAAACGATTATGACAATGCTGTCAGTGTTCAGAGGTCACTGACCCTTCTTCTGATCAGTAATACCTCAGTGTTTGTCTTTGGTACCTGTCTTGACCTACTCACTGCCTCATGTTTAGAATTTTAGCTGCATTTTTGTTCTGGGTAGCACATCAGAGCTCCTCAATGCTCTAATATAACTAGTGATAAATAATTACAGGTCCACTTAATTGTACTATGTTAATTTTTTAAATCTTCATTCTGAATGATGTAGATTACTATACTGATTTTATTTTCAAGATCCATGTATTTTCTTTTTTCATTTGTGGCTACTGTAGTCATACTCCCCATAAAAAGATTACTTACCACCTCCCATGGAATGAATTATAAAGAAACACTGTAGACAGTCACAATGTTCAGCAGTTTTTCTCAGCTTTTCCATTATGCTTTCCCGGTACTGACAGCCATATATCTTATGACCCACAGCCCTAAGGATATGAAAAGTACTTTAAAACCTCCCCCTAAAAAATCAAACTTTAAATTTTAAATTCTTTTATGTGACATTTTAGAGTTTAGGGTCCAAAGCTGGGTGCAACACCTCATCTGTGAGAGTTTCTAAGTTGTGACTACATATGAGCATATGGGAGTCAGGACACGGTCTTAAACTGGAGGATGCAAACAGGTCTAAGTTCACAACTTTGGAGTATACACTTATTATTCTGTACTGAAAAGGAAATGAACTCCCATGCTGGATAATCCAATAGTAGTAATGAAAGCTACGTAGTCCTTAACAATAAAGATATCCCTATGTAAGAAATGTACAGATAATCTTTCGAGTACTATGCAAGTCAGTTGCTACTAGTAACAAAAAACCTCAAACAGCTCATTTTCAACACACTTGTCTGCTAGATGGTAAAGTTGGTATATAGTAAAGATTGCTTTACTCTCCATATTGCACTCTTTTTTGGTACATTTGCTGGTGATTCACTTTCCAATCTGTAGTGCACTGAACATTATTAGAGCACCTTAAGGTCTCTGTGAAAATTTGGAATTCATTATGTTAACCAATCTTTTTCAGAATTTTTCTTTTGGTAATGTAGTTTATATGCAGGAAGTCAGACTCCGCTTAGAAATCAGAAGTACATTTGTTCAGATATCTCATTTCCACAGTAGCTGCACAGTCTCAAGTTAGATTATAGCTTCGACTAAGCAATGAAAGCAGCTGAATGCCAAAGAAACAAATATAAAAAGCATGCTCTTTTGTAAAGAAAATAAAAAAAGAAGAAGAAAAAAGAGAAAAACTGATATATCAGCAGAATTATTCTTCTGTAAAAGCATTTTCAAAGCCCTCCTCCAGGCAAGAGTGACTCCAAGTTTGCTGGTAAAATGCTGCAGCTCTCCAGGTGCAGAACGAAAGCTACGGTTTTCATTCCCCCTTTCAAATGCCATCTAATTAGTTGCTAAGAAATGTGTTCTAAAGAGGTTCTCACCAGTTGTTTCCTGAACCAGAAACATCTGTGATAAGCTGCTTGCTATCAAACACATCCCTCAATGGTCCCTGTAGAATTTCATTTACCACACCCTCCTCCATGTCAATCAACAGCGCCTTCAAGAATGGAAAGAATTTAAATTCAGTCAGTAAGCAAACCACCCTTAAAATAATCACACAAAGAAATATGAAATTATTGACAATACCAAAGGAATTCTGTTTTCATTCTGCTCCACAGAAACCTTTTCCCACCCTAGTTGTTAACTAGGAGACCAACTAGACTCACCTTAGCTGATTTGCTAGTTGTTTGATAGGACTGCATTTCAGATAAAATTTTGTTAAAATTTTATAATGTTTTGTCCCACTGCTTAGGAATAAAAAAATTAAAACATTTTTATGTTTCAAGTTTCCTTGCTTCTTAATCATTTAAAGTGGCTCAAAGAAACCCAACCCTTAGTTAATAATATCTGCAATAATTTTATTAAAATTCCAATATGAGTTACTCAACAAGACTGGCAGCAAACTGTACTTACTGCATTAATAAAAGTTAATATTAGAAATCTAACTTTCAAAGCAATACTTATACCTGCATGCAATTTTAAGAACTTCATGAGAATTCCCACACAGTTGGGCATAAATATTCAAAGTAAAAACAGTGACCTTTATAGATTGCCTTACTCGTGCTTTTAAAGAGCAGATTTTTCCTCTGTAAATATCAGGACCATTATCACCACTTCTGAAAATAAAAAAACCCAGAAAAATCAAAGATCATATTTGCAGGATAAAATATATACTACAATAAAATTTTATCGCTTATATATTGTGTTTGGAGGACTATGACAATGCAAACAAACAGAAACACCCTGAACATGCTGCTAATAGCTTATAATTCCTGAAAGTAATGCAATTACAGGACATGAACTCAACCAGAGTTATCCTAAACATTACTTCAAGAAGCTGAAAGATAAGCATAGAAGTTTACTCTCAGATACAGCCTCTGCTTAGTAGCAATGCTACAAGCACTGCCAGAACTGGAAAGGATTCTCTTTTATCAGCATGTGATACCTGTATCCACATCAAACAATGGAAAAAAGCTACCCCTGAGCTTTTCAGTGGGAGAGGTACAACACTGTGCTTGTGCTCCAGGTGTGAAAGCTCTGTAACTGCACCAGCACAGTGCTGGGCTTGACTTATTCTGCTTATTATGATTTACCAGTTCAGAAATCCTGCTGGTAACATAGCTAAATCCTCCTTCTTTCCCAGGATTGGTTGTACTGAGCCAACATAGCAGACTATACATGATGTTACAATTTTCCCACTCAAATGATGAGACAGTATAGTTTGGTCTGGCCAAACTATATTCAGCACAAGGAGAGGAAAAAATGCAGGGATACTGGAACACTGATCTTATTTCCTCTTCCATTACTTACCTAATCTGGGAGCTGGCCAAGGCTAAATTTAAAGTATCTCTTAAGACCATACTACATTTAGCCACCATTATAGTCACAAAACATCAGCTAAAATTCAGCACCGATGTTCTGAGCCTACTGAGTCCCATCAAGGACAAGGGGAAGAGAGTACAGGGCTGCACTAGATTAGTCAAGAATTTTCCAATTTGTCACTCAAACATGGTCTCTATGTGAGCAGCTCTCAGCAGCCTCCAATACCGATGTGATTCCTCTAGCCTACACAACACCTGCAGGACACTATAGCACCAGTAAATCCTCCTAGAGAATTTCTCTTCAGGGACTAACACAATTCAAAGAGGAAAGAAAACCAACCCCAAAACAATGTTTATTTTTCTGATCTACCATGTAATCTCATGAACTGGTTGATAAACACTTACCTTGTATCTACATTCCTAAAGAAACTGCTTAAGGCTTCATCATAAATTCCTTTCTGAAAGGAAACAACACAAAATGTGTAATGTCAAAAATTCTCAGTGTTTTTTCATGGAATAATTTAAGTTGGCAGGGACCTCTGAAAGATACCTGTCAAACTTCACAACTTGGAACTGAGTGAACATCTCTGTAGAACCCAGCTAGTTCTAGTCATCTCCAAAAAGAACATTTCATTGAAATATCAGCTTGTTATTAAAAACTGAGAGAATATAACTAAGAAATTAATTTTTCAGCACAAGATTAAGCAACTGTAGTAGTCTACTGAAGATCCCAATGCAATGATTAAATTGAAGAGCTGCTCTTCAGCTGACTCAGTTCATCACTGATACAACTCTCAGTTCATCCTGAGTTCCAAGCCTGTGATACCAATGCCCATGGAGTCCTGCAAAGAGGACAGCCCAATCACAATGATTCCTGAACTCCCTGCCAAGGGTTCAAAGGGTTGAATGGCAATTACTTACCCCAACATAAAACTAAAGAGATCTGACAAGTTTAAATACCTTAAGTGCTTTATAGTCACAGCAAGAAGAGTGTGATTTTGTTCAGGGTACTCAGCACAATCCCATGCCCTCCTCATGTTGCTATTTTGGTCAGTAAAACTGTACAGCAAGCCATGGCATAAGCCAACATGGAAAACAATGGTGGGCTTTGGGGGTGTCCTCTTTTGCTTTACTGCCAGTGGCAAAGTAGCAGCACTGAACAGCCCTCACCGTGTTGTTAACAGCCTCAGACCTGCTAATGCCTGGCTGTAGGCAGACACACTGAGCTTTCAGGGTGCAAATGCTGAAGAAAGCTGGCCAGAATTAGTGATCACAGAATATTCTGAGTTGGAAGGGATCCAGAAGGAACACACAGTCCAACTCAGCCCTTCAAAAGACACCCCAAGAGTCACACCATGTGCCTGACAGTGTTGTCCAAATGCTTTTTGGGCTCTGACAGTCTTGGTGCCGGGGAGTCTGCTCCAGTGGCCAACCACTCCCTGGGTGAAGAACCTTTTTCTAATATGTAACTTAAATGTTCCCTGACACAACTTCAGGCCATTCCTTCGGGTCCTGTCACTGGTCATGACAGAGATCAGTGTCTGTCCCTCCTCTTCCTGTCAGGAGAACATTGCAGACTGCCATGAGACCCTCAGTCTCCCCCAGGCTGAACAGACCAAGTGACCTCAGCTGCTCCTCATATGGCTTCACCTTAAGACATTTCACTATCCTCGTGGTCCTTCTCTGGACGTTCTCCAACAGTTGATGTGGTTTTTACATTATGGCACCCAAAACTGCCCCCAGCACTGGAGGTGAGGCCGCCCCAGCTCAGAGCAGAGCGGGACAATCCCCTCCCTTGCCCGGCTGGCCCTGCTGAGCCTGATGCCCCCAGGACAGGGCTGGCCCTCCTGGCTGCCAGGGCACTGCTGACTCATGTTCCACTTGCCATTGACCAGGATCCCCAGGTCCCTTTCCACAGCACTGCTTCCCAGCCTCTCATTCTCCAGTCTGTCCGTACATCCAGCGTTATCCCATCACAGATGCAGGATGCGCTAATCCCCGTTAAACTTCTCACGGCTGGGTGACTGCCCACCCGGATTTAACGGGGTCCCTTGAGAGTTAAGAGCTAACCTTACGTTTTGTTTTCATGATTAGTGAAACGGCACAAGAAGCCGGGGGTGGTTGTGCCCACAGTGAAGCGCCCTTGGTTTAAGCAAACAAACCCAGCGCTCTGCAGCCACAGCGACGGAGGCGGGCGGCAGCGAGGGCGGCTCGCCCGGGCCGGCGGGGCAGCGGCGCCCTTACCTTGTTGACGGCGGCGTGTTCCCGCAGCGCCAGGTCCCAGAAACGGCATCCCACCTGGTTCCCGCACTGTCCCACTGCAAAGGGGAGAGACACGGCTCAGGCACAGGGAGGGGCCGGCGGGAGGCCCGGGCGCCACAACCCCCTTACCCTGCACCACCACCGACTGGGTCATGGCACAGCCGCCGGCGCAGGCCGCTTTCGAAATCGGCGCCCGGAAGTCGCGCCCCCAAAGTTCCTGCGGTGGAACGTCCCAACCGGCGCTTCAGCTGCGGGCGCTCGCCGGCTGCCGGCCGCGAGTGGAACGTGCCATTAGGGAGCGGGGGGACAGCACGGGGGTGTGGTGAGGTTTTCATACACTCGGAGGGTCTGAGGGGGACGTGAGAGGGGCTGCGGGGTCTCGGCTGAGGCCCAGATACAGGAGGCCTGACAAAAACCCAAAATAAAGTCTCTGTACAAGAGAACAAAAGTATTTCCATGCGCTACAGTTCATTATCCTTTATGGATAAAATGTTGCAATAATAAAGCGCTTTATTTTCCCCAAATACATTATTCAGAGAGATGGCGTGAAATGTGTGAAACCGTATGAAAATACAAACTAAAAATTAAATGAAAAAGCGGCCATTTGGAAATGCTGTAATGTACCCTCCCACCAGGCTTGCACATTAAGCTCAGTTTCATATTGTGCACATAATTGTTCACAGTGAAAAAACAAGGAGTGTAGAGATGCTGTTGTCTCAGCATGGCAAGACTGGTCCGCAACACAGCTTGGCAAAACAGCTGCAAAATCATAAAATCCTTTAGTTTGGAAAAGACCTTTAAGACCATCAAGTCCGACTGTTAATCCAGCACTGCCAAGTCCAGGACTAAAACAGTAAAGAATGTGGGACATGCAAAGCCTGCAGAAAGCTGTCTTGTGACACAGATGGCATTTCTGCTTCCTGTGGGAGGACAAAAGCGATTCCATGCAACCCAGTCCATTAAGTTTTATGGCTAAAACCTTCCAACAAAATACTCTTATTCAAAATAGATTATTTGTAATGCTGGTGTACAAAAAAACGTGTTAAATAAAATTTTTAATCCTTTTTTTTGCTCCTAGACATGACATGGTAGAGATTAATTGTAGGTCTACAGAAAAATAAATTTGTAGCAAATGACTATTAAAAAAAAAAATCTTTCCAGACATTCCTGGAAAGATTATGTATATATTGCAGCAAATAGAATATTGTACAGTATGCGTTATATACTAGAAATAGATACACAGAGTAAATTTGTGAAACTTAATTGAAATCATGTTGGTCTTAAGAAAAAGTACTGGGTGGCCCAAGTTTACGCAAGTGTCATGTATGAAATGTGTGAAAAGGACCAATGGCTTCAGTGTTATAGGCATGTTTAGCATGAATACAGTACTACTGCTTCAAACATGTCTTTTCTATAAACTAATCACCAGTGTAAAAGTACATGAATATTAAACAGGAAAGTAGGTAGTCCTTTCTCTCTGGACAGATTAGATGTAACTATAACTTAGTTTTGTTCCCTGTGGGTTTTTTTTAAGTGGTCCAAACTCATAGGCTGTGCTCTGTTCATGTTATTAGATGTCAAATTGCTTCTATATTTCTTGCCTACTGTCATGTCCTTAAAGTCTTCTCTTCACAAGTCTTCTCAGCCTTAATTAAGGTTAAAAGCCGTACAACATTGCTTGTAAGCATTCTAATGCTTAATTTAAATTCTACAGAATCTCTTGATATTACTGTATCTGATTTTCTTTCTTCTTATGTAATTTGCTCCACTTTCTACTTTATTTTAGAATTAGTTGTATCTTTTGTGTCTATGTCCCATGAAGATTCAGCTTAGTTGGATTCACTCTATTGATTGTGATGTTGCAACAAGACACACTGAGCTTTGGCTTCCAGTGTTCTTTAAGTGGTCTGTGAAGGCAAATATAACGTGATTATTCTCTTTGAGCTTGGAAACACCAAGAATTGTGAATTGACAACAGACTTATAGTAATATGTGTTTCTTATCCTTAATTTCTCAGTAGCATTTTGCTGATGTGTTATACAGGAATGGTGTTCCACAGCTTTGGGACACAAATTGGATAATTGTATAAATAACTTACTGTGCTTTTTAGTGGAATTGAATCTCCACAGTGAATCTGTGAATAACCCTTAAATCCCACACTGTAACAAGAGCCAAAAATGCATCACAAGTTAAATATGTGTGCTATGCTTTCAGCATCTTTTAATAAGTCATTTGACTATTTAGGCCACATGCTGCTGTAGGGAGAATACACTGGAATTTGAACTAATGTTATCCTTTGACTTACATTGTGACTTAGTTCACATATGAAGGTTTGTTGGTTTGTAATTTTGATTTTTTTTTTGGTCTATTTTTTGTTTGTTCGAGTCTTTTTAAATTTAGAATTGTTGTATTTTGGGAAATTACTGTCAGGCTTGTAACACTTCATCTTTCAATTTTCTGTTCAGGTTGTTGTCCATACACTGGGTTCTTGAGGAGAAGGGTATTCTCTACAAATCTTGAGGTGTAAGAGATAGAGGGGGCTGAGATCTCATTTAAATCCTCTATTTTGGAGCAGTTTCCTGAGCATTTGAGCATTTGATCTTGAAATTGGTTTCTTTATTACATAGTCATGCAAATGTCCAATTTCAGAATATTTTGAGATACAGTAACAGTGTAGTTGCAGCCCTGATTTAGATAATGGCTATAACAACACTTATTAAAACCTTGAAGGTGCCAGGGAAAAGTTGTAATCTATTTAGAGTCAGTGCTCATTTCTTGTAGGCTTTCTGCAGAATTTAGATAGTTATGTTAAAAATGGAAATGGACAATCTGACAATGTAACTCAGAACTTGAAGGTTTTTCCCAAATCTTTGTAGATGAAGGCTTTTGTACTTTGAAGGTATAATTTTTAAGATAGATACAGGAGACAAATTGAATTCTGGGAGGATGTATCTTTAGACAGTTGCCCTCTCTTAAACTCTAGCAGCCCTTAAAATGAGTGCAAAGGTATGTGCAATATAATGCATCACAGACTGGCTTTCTTTGGCACATATGAAATGGTAGTGTTAAAGGTCTATGTGGATGTTGGGGGCAGGGAAATTTACATTATTTTTTGCTCTCTCCTGAGTCTGCAAGTATCCTCTGGTTTATTGTGTTTTTCTTTGCAAACCCTGTTCTGCTGAGGGAAAACCCACACCTCTGAAGCCTACAAGGGAAAATTGATGAAGACACCCTCCAAAATAGTGCTGTGTTTGATTAGCTGGTGAGATAGTAAAGAGAAGTAAATTGAATAGTAGCAGTTTATGAATTTTAATTGGTTTTTATTCACATACTGTTTTAGTGTATTTTTAGTTTTCCATATATAAAGTATGCAAAGGACTGATTAAATCAGAAAACTCATTCTTAAACATAAATCCACAGAAAGAAACCAAATCACATTGCAGCAAATATGACTAAGAGAAATATTGTTTATTCACAGAGCTGGGATGTGGATATGAGAGAATATGCTTTGGTTTGAAGTAGGTGTGAGACAGAAAAACATTCTTAGTATGTGTGTACCAGTTAACATACAATGCTCCACTTAATACCAGCATTCACTAAACTCTGTTGCTCTTAGGGGCCACAAGCATTTGCTATTCCTGGCTATCTCTGCTGAGCAGCTGCAGGCAACTCAAAAAGAATTTCAGTAATCCTTGTAACCAACATATCTAAGCAGGGAATCTGCTGTTCTTTTCTCTCCCGCAACAGGGTCCTGGAGACCAGGGCCTGAGGAAGCTTAGCTCATGTTGTGGTGTCATGAGCTTTTTTGAGCCAATCTAACAACTCACTGGCGCTGGGAGGAGAGAGACTTCCTTTTTTACCCCTGCTCCCAGCTGTACAGCTCTGACATCACACATGGCCTCTGTAACCACTGGGAACCCAGCTCACTGCTCTGAGGATATTCACCCTCAACACCAATAATAAAATATTCCTGAAGCAAAAGCCCTAAATTTTCTGTTCCATTTCTGGGTAGTAGCTGGGAGCAGAAAAAGCTGAGCAAGCATACTGGCTTTGCCTGAGACAAAGATGGCATTGGAAGGCTACTGGATTGAAGGATCCATGCCTGAACCAGAGGTACTGCAGAGGGCTACTGTTCATGCTTGCTTCTCAAGTGTGAGCAATGGGCTTTGGAGTGAGGAAAAGAAGGGTCACTCCCCTGTGAAGGGGGTGGGTATCTGTAAGCTTGGAGTTGGAAATGGAATCAGTCCTTGGAGCATAGTACCTGAGAGCAGCAGGGAAGGGAAAAGGGGATGTGTTCAGGAGAACACAAGCAGAAGAGGAATGGTGCTGAAAGTGTGAGCAGAGCTGATGAAGCTGGTGAAAGGAGGGGCAGTGGCTACCGGAGCCACACTGTGTTGTTCCCTTAACCCAACACTAGACTCCAGAGGCAAGTGGAGAGTCTGTGATGGGGTCCCAGCTGCTGAAGAGTTCCTGTGCCTGTGTAGCCAGAGGTTGCAGTTCTTTCTCCAGAGTAAGCCAAATCTGCTGCAGTGTGTCAAAACCCTTTTTTCACCCTACTGGGAGTAGTAGGGAAGCTGCTGATTAGTGCTTACATATGTATCTTATTCTGGTGGTTCTTCCATCCTTCCATGCTTTCAAGACCTTTGGATTCCAGTTTTCATTTGTGTGTTTTCCAGATGAATTCTTATTAATTTTCAGTCTCTAGGGTGTTGTCCTTTATTTTTGCATTTCATAGTTTCTTGCTTTGCAGCTGGTCATGTTTTGAGTTGGTTCCAACAATAATTTGCTCAACAACCATAAAACTTTCATTACTTTAATCTTTATTGCATTACTTTATACTTCAAAGAGAAGAAAGCTAGATGGCTTTGATTCCTTGTAGGTGATGATTGAAGGGACTAAGTTTTGCAAGTGATTTGTATCTATTTGGAGTGCAAGCCTACTGTGAGTTGAACCCTACCATTAACTTCATCTACCTTCTATGGTTATAGCACAGCTCACATTTGCAGCCCTTTGCCTTCTGTTTACATCTTCCTGCTTCACTCTTGGTTCCTCTGCAGCAGCATATCTTCTGAAGGAACCTGCTCCTTGTTTGGGGATTTCTGCGGTAGACTGAAGTCCTGCAGGAGTCTCACTAGGAAGTGATGTTTTTGTATGATAAGGGAGTCACCTGAAACTGTGTCTGTGATTCTGCTTTCTACGCTTCATTTTTACTTGTGTAATGTTAGTGCAAATGAGATCACAATGAGATTGTGAATTTAGTGCTGTGTTTGTATCTAAGTGCATTTTAAAATTCAGAGAAAAAACTTGAAATTTAAAATTGTCTCTAACGCAAGCATTATTCTAAAATTACCTAGTTTAGGTAAATGAGTCTATATATAAAGCATCTGTCTTAAAAGATATACATCCTCTCTTCATATTGTGCTAGAACATATCCATGAAGTCTAGAAGTGGAATAAAAATTTTAATTTTTCATTATTTGTAAGCTTACATAATTAGTATACTCTCTTCCCCCCATTTTATTTGAGGAATATAAATGAGTTGAATGGAAAATTAAAAATATACAGTAAGATCTTTATACAGTATTTGCGATGTAAATCTATTATCTAGCTTTATTCTTTAATGTGCATTAGCAGATCTTTTTCTGTGGAACAAAGGATGACTAAGATATGGAATGTGATTATGTAGAGGATCTATTTTGAAAGTAACATATTTAATATAATTTTAATTTATTTTATAATCTCATATTTTCATGTAAAAGACTGGCCACACATATAGTATAAGAAATGGTAAAGCTCACTCTTGTGGTATGTTAAGAGAAGTGCAGAAGCAACAGCTTTTATTCTTCAGTGATTTTTGTTTGCATGTAAATATTAGAAGTGACCCCCCTTCCTGCTTTCTGTAGATGTGGCTGTGATATTTTCATTCTTCTTGTCTCGCTGGACATGGTTTCTTTTGTTCTATTTTATTTCTGTGGTCTAAGAAACTTTTCAGAATTGATGCAGTGCACTCTCAGGCTGCTGGACAGGTATTAATGCTTACAGCACCACTAACTAAAGCTGCTTTACTAAAACTCACTGGCTTTTCATCAATCATGAAGTTACGAATGCAGCCAATGAAGGAATTGCGTGTAGTCAGGCTTGATGTTAGCAGAGACTCTGGAAAAAGAAGATCAAAAAAATTAAATAAATAAAAGTTTAGAGCTCATGATGGGCAAAATAATCAATTTGGTAGCAGAACTTTGCTACTAAGTGCAGCTCTTCTGAATCTTGTTTTAAAATGTTTGGCCTACTGCCAGTGTCCTAGAGGCCATTAAAGTATGGTTAGTTATCTACAGTTAAGTGAAACTCTTGATACTATATTATCAATAGAGACACAATTTTGCATTTTTTGACAACTACATTTTCTTTTAAGTAACAGAGTAGATGAGTCCCAGTGTCTGTTTTTAAAATTTAACGTCACATGTATTGTAATCTGTGTCTGATTTGTTAGTTTGCCTTCAGTTGGCTGTATCTGCATGGCATTATTTAGTATTGTATCTCATTTGTTGTTGTGAACTTCTGTGTAAGAGTTTCCTGTGCCAGGCTGATAATAGCATTATAGAGCCAGTGTATGGCATTGCTTTAGTATTCTATAATTAATGTAGAAATAGAAGGCTCTATTATGAAGCAGAACAGCATTTGCAATTACCCCTTTATATTACCTCTCTGGGAAGAGTTCTGTCCTAATAAAATTCCATTTTGGATTTAAAGAGTGAGCAGGCATCTGTGCATAGATTTTATTATTCCCTTTAGGCTCATTTTACCTCCTGGTAGTGTGGGATGGATGTGAACACCACGCATTCAAGCCAGTAATCCAAGATAAGCATTATAATGAATTTTGTAGTTAGAACTGTTAATGATTGACATGCAAGGCTCAGAGAAATAATGCTGCATGTTTTCACTGAGAAATGTATGGGAGTTGACTTAAAAATTGGATCACGTAGTGTTGATTACAGTTTGTATATGAACCCCAACACAGTAGCTCTGTTTGTTGAATAAGGGAAGGAAATGTAGTAATCTTGGCCCATGCCTCACAGATGGTCTGTGAGTCACAAATACACAGGAGCAGAAATCTGTCTAACAGAAACCCCTTGTAAGAAAAAGAATCTCCATTTTATCTTGTGTTCAAAGATGCCATTGCTTGAAGAAGAGGAAAGAAGCCTACCAGCAACTAAACCTTGGAACTCAGTTACAGTGACAACGACTTTCCAATCCCATAAATAGATAAATCCCTTCTTAAAAAAGAGTTAGCCCACATGGGAAGGAAAAACAGAAAAAAAAGAAATTTTGTTTGTTGTTGGCTGACTTCTCTAGTGTATCCATACCTTGCCCTCCAGCAGCTGTAAATGTTTTCATTTCAATGAAGCAGCACATCTTTTTCTTTGAGAACTTGAGGCAGAACATTTATGATCAGCTCTTGAGCCTTTGAATTTTACCAGGTTGCTCACATATTTTGTTCTTTTTTGAGATGAAAACTTAGTCTTTATGCTTTCTCTAGAAACAGGGCTGAAATCTCAGAACAATGTACCACAAAGATACCAAAAACCTACCTGGTACACCTCCAATAAACACCGGCTCCCTGTGGTCCATTGCCTTTGGATTTAGCGGCCCTACCACATGGTTGACTTCAGAGTCTACGTCCAGCTGCACCACATTTGCATCTCTAATAACTGAAAGGAGAAGGAACAGAGATCAGCAAGAAGTGTGACATGAGTCTTTTATGACAGACAGGAGTCATCTCTTTGGTGTGAGTATTTGATTTAGTGTTTGCTAGATTGGGTGTGAGGCATCAGTGACAGTTTGTGAGTGGATTCTGGGTAGAGCAGGACCGATGGTAGAATCAGTGGGAGCAAGGGTGCTTTTGAGTGGGGCTCTTGATCCCTGGTGGCAGTGTTTAGGCTCCAGGTTATGAGCATACAATGGCTTGTGGCTTAAAAAAACTGTTGCCCAATCACTCCCATTTAGGGATATATTGGAATGCAGTGAGACTTCTCCCTTGCTTGAGTGCCTGGATTTCCTTCAGAAGGGAAACAGAATGCTTGTGGAAAGGGTGTGCAGACTCAGATCGCTTCTGCAGTGATAGTGGAAGACATTCTAAGTCCACATCTAGACAGGAAGATGAGGTGGTTCAAAGCACCCAGGAAATGCTTTTTGACTTTCAAAACCAGGAAAGAAGGATGACTGTCTGGCACAGAGGCAAAATCCCAGCTGCAGACATCTCTCTATCATGAGCAAAAGGTTCCCCACATCTGTCTTGTTATTTGACTTTTAATGGCAGCATATACTTTTACCTACTGCATTCTATCAATTTATTTAACCTCTAATAGGGAAAGGAAGACTATAATCTGGTATATGAATTAGGAAAGGTAGCCAGAATTTCAGATGGGCTGCTTCCTGTTCTTTGAACAGGGGGCTTCCATCTTTGTTTGCTTTCCCTATCATTGTAGGAACCAGTGCTTGTCTTCCCAGGAAGCCCTACAGTTCTGTGTCTGAGGGATGACTAAGACTGTGTCTTTCACACAAACTTGGGTCTTGGCAGGTGAAAAAGAACTGAAAATACTTCTGCATTGCCAGTGCTCTAGCCCATGGAGATGGAAATCTGGGGAGCAAGAGACGGGCTTTGTTACCTTAATTAGGGAACAATCACCTTTTACTGACCTGCAATTCGATGCCACCTGCCGTCGCAGAGACTCTGTTTCAGTGTCACTGAAGTTGAAAAATCCCTGATTCCATTATTCAGTTTCACAGTAACCTGAGGGAAAAGAATATAATCATCACTGTAAACCCCCTCCTTTTCTCTTTTTACCTTCTGTTGTAGTAATGTTGTATTCCTCGCTCAAAACATGTCAAGTATCCGAGAGAAAGGAAAACATGGCTTCATTAAATTCTTCAAAATAAATAAAATTTTAAATAAAATTTAGGGTGGGTTTTTTTTTTTGTTTGTTTTTGGGGTTTTTTGTGGGTTTTTTTTTGTGTTTTTTTTTTTTTTTTTTTTTTTTTTTTTGTTTAACTGTTCAGATTCAATAGTTCAGAGACATTCCTAATTATCTCAAGGAAGAGTTCAAGAAAAGATTTAAAAATAAGAGCTAATTTCACTCATTTACTAGTACCTCTACTCTATAATTTCCTGTGTGATAAATTAGTGTTTACAGGCATCAGATGATGTTTTTGGCATCTTGCTAGCCACTTAGTAAGGAAAACAGTCATGAAAACCCAAGTATAAACAAGCAGAAAAGATATGAGAAAGGAATGGACAGCAAAATTAAAAATTACTTTAAAGTTACTTGTTCAAGCTTACAAGTAAATCTCTGGCAGAGCTAGAAGGTGAACATAATTCTGAATTTTGCACCTCCATTTTAGTTAATGGATTAATATCTTTTTTCATGGAAATGGTGCAGCAGCAGCAAAACAGTGTTGGGGCCTTGTTGTGAGACATGAAATTCCTGGTGGTGATTGCCAGAGAACTGCAAACTCTGAGCCCAACCACTCAGGCTTTTCAAATGTTGAAGTTGTTCCTGATTATGCTGACTCTATGCTGACTGGAAATCACATAATCATAGAATGGTTTGGATTGGAAGGGGCCTTAAAAATCATCTTGTTCCAACCCCCCCGGCGTGGACAGGAACACCTTTCTTAAGATCGGATGGCTCAGTCACATCAAACCTCGCCTTCAACATTTAATGTGATGGGGCATCTACACGTTTTCTGGGCAACCTGTTCCAGCCTCACCACCCTCACAGCAAAGAATTTCCTCCTAATATCTAATCTAAATTTACTGTCAGTTTGAAGCCATTCCTCCTTGTCCTGTCACTACATGCCCTTGTAAGTAGTCTCTCACAAAGAATAAACTTATAGTTAATTCTAGAGGGTTTTGATGCAGTTGTAACCAAAAAATATTATTATATTTTCTAGCAGGGCACCAACAAACACAATTAAAATGATCCTCATGCTCTGTTTTATCCATTCTTAGGCAAAATGTATCGACTGAAGCAAATAAAGAATCACAGAATAAAGTGACTCCTTAGTAAATCACTCAGACAAGCTGTACTGGTAGAGATGTGTACATTTTAAAAATTAATTATAGTTGCTGATCTTGTTCGTTCAGCAAAATGGTTTTCACAAAACAGGTCTTTTGTAATGCATTCAAAGAGAGCAGATAGTTAATGCTAAAGACACACAGATCCTTACTAAGAAGGTACTGAACTGCTGCAGTGACAAGAAGGGAAAAGCTGCTTTTCCAGGGTGAATTTTGTTTATGAATTGCATTTCCATTATACAGGAAGGGAGGTGTGAAGCAGTAAGTGAAGCAGCACCCTTTGTTAGACCAGCTGGTACAGTCGGGAAAACCAGACAAATTATTGGGCATGCAGAACTTCGGTTAGGACTTGACATAAGAAGTGCTATACTGGACTGGTTCTATGCAGACTCAGCATTTAGGTGTGGCATGGTACACATCAGCACAATGTACTTAAGAATTTCTCTTTTAATTCCCTAGATACACGGGTAAGAATGGGCTACATCTTACTTAATGAGCTGTCAAAAGTTAGGTGGTCTAAATCTTTGCTTGTGTTGTTCACTTAAGACTGAAATGTATTACTGTAGATGTGCAATGCCTAGCATGAAGACATCCAGATTTTATCAATAAACACAATAAAAAATAGCAACAACTGTCTGGTGTGTTAATTTCTAACCTCTCTCCTTCATTTGAAATCCAGAGCCTGTAGAAACCAGGCCAACAGAAAATCAGAACTTTTCCTTTCCCTCACTCTTTCCATCACACATATATCTGATAAAGAAAGAAGAGACTGAGTGTAACTCAGACTTATCGTTTAAGAAATAAGAAAAAAAAAATTATTGATGGTTACTTGTAACCATGATACATTTTTAATGTGTGGGTGAAAGAGCAGTGCCAAAGAGTCAGTGCTTTTGCTTCTTTTCAGCTCACAACAAAATATTTATGCCTTGTATTAGTAAAGTGATCTGAACTTGCCACAGGTGTTATTTTTAGTATTTTAAAGTAAATATTTTGTTTGGTTAATCTAAGATGTTATCATATTTAGGGGAGAAATAAGAATCAGTTAATGGCAAATTTGTAAGACAAAATCTACATGTAGCAAAGCCCAAGTAAGTGGAAGAGAAACCAGTCAAGGCAGTGGAGGAGATGTGACCTTGTTTATACCTGTCCATTTCTCATGTGCATATTCAGGTACTCTCCATTCACGCTGTGACCATGCAGTAGGATTCCTGAGCTGCTTCGAGGACGTATTTCAAAAACAACTTCAAATTTCAGGCCTAAACTGAAGGATTCATCTGTGAAGTAAAAAGAATAACTTTTTTGTTCTTTTTGTCATCTGAGTTAGTGATGAAATTGGACATTTATTCAAAGTCAAAGTAGAACATCAGAGGGTGGATTTTATTTGTTCTTCAAACTATTGAAATATGAGATAGCATGATGTGCTGTCAATGACCCATTTCAACTCTTATTTTGATTGGAGTACTAATAAAGGTTTATTTACTTTTCTCATTATTTAGAAAATGTATTTTGTTTAAAAATGTTTCTTAGCAATAAAATGGACAGCAGAAAGTAAATTATTTGTATTTTTGGCAGTTTCTTATTGTGCAATTTCCTAGACACTCAGAAGTCATTATTGAATGAGTGGGAGTTCACTTGAGCTTTGATGATTCAGTCGGAGAAACTCCCTTTTTCAAACTGGTGACAGGCCAGAGAGCAAATTAGAAACACTAGTCTGATTCTTCTTGGTGCTGCCAGTGAATAGGGTTTTGCAGTTTCCTTTCCTGTTCAGATCAGAGCCTATGTGACTGAAACACCCTCCTAAAACTCTTCCTGGAACACAGAAGGCCAAAATGACAGAAAAGATATGTTCTGTCATGCTGTTCTGTATCAAGACGTGCCGAAAGCCTTTCTGCAGGATTTTTTATTTACATGTTAATTAAAAAAATAAGGGATGACCATTTGATGGTGTACTTGGTCTTTGCCATGTTGACTTCTATGCTAATTTTTAACATATTATGGTCTGTTCCCTCACTAAAATTATTCCCTTATTAAATTATTATTTGAAACACATACATACATACATACATACAGATGTGTTTATTTAACAATGTTAAGTTTCACAGTGACATTGTGACCTGTCAATATCATCTGCTTAGCACAATAGCGATCTGTTTCTGATAATCCTTACAGCTCACAGCCTTGGAAATTACCACACTCTTTAGTGAAAAATGCCATTCTGAAGCACAGTGAATACCACAGTCCTATTTGGGGATACATTTGGTTAGGAGTATATTACCAAGGACGACATATCCTCCTCCTGATGAAAAGTATGTTCCTGCTTCTGATGGGCCTTCAAAGCAAGGTGTTACACTAAATGTCTGTGAAGCTGAAGTAAGTGGTCTTCCATTGAGCTGGAGGTTGCTGAGACAGCCACTAAAGCTGTAGACAGAGTTAATCTGAGGGGTAAAAAAAGCCTTGATTAGTAAATAAACTGCTTGTGGAAGGAAAAAGATTCTTCTGCCCTTAGTTTTACTTGTTTATAAGCTGTAAGGCTGTGATTGTCTGCACATCAGTTTTGAACTAAAAAAACAATTTCCAGAGAAGGGAAGGAGGAAAAATGGTTCTCATAGCCTCTCATGTCTTTTTGATGACTTCAAGGTAATTCCAGCTTGTGTTGTTTCTCAGTCCTTACTGAACCGTGAGAAACAAAACACAAGTAGGGTGAGGCAGTGCTATACACATACCTCATAGCCTCAAGGCAAGATGGTCTACTTTTTCAGAGTAGTTTATCAATCTTGTTAGGCATATAACACTAACGATTACCTTGAAAGAGAATATAATGTTCATTGTTGGTTCAACACTCCTTTCCGTATACTTCAGTACCGAGCTGTAGAACAGAATCCTGACCTCTAGGTATCGTCTTAATTAAAACAGAGGTACTGTGAGAACATCAAAATGTCTCCAAAACTCATTCTGTATCTCAGACCTCAGGGTGAAATTGATTTTGCCTAACATTACTTGTCTCATCTAATTTTGGATGTCACTAGGATTTTTCTGTTCCTTATGGACCCTTGGTTTCCCAGCTGCTGCTGCAAGGCTGTGGAAGCCTTACCCAGCTACCACCAGCCCAGCCCTGTGGAATGCTCTATACATGAGCTGAGCTGTCTGCTCCTTAGCAGGACGAGGGTCAAGATCTTAGTCAGATTTTGTCTGATCTCATCCCTACAGTCAGCTTTTGTTTTAACTTTACACAGAGGAATGGGGTCTGTACATGGAGATCTGCTTTACCTGGATGTTTTTCACAGCTTTTCCAGGAGCTACACCTCCAATATAGAGTGGTTCAGTGACTTGCCAACCATTCACATTCCCATCAAAAGATTCTTCTAGCACTCGGAGACCATCGATTATCAAGCGACCGATATTTTTGCCTCTAATAAATATCACCTAGGAAGGGAAAAAAAATGTGGAAGATTACTTTAATCTGTTAATGGATCACTACTGTGCATTAGAAGAAGATGAGACATTTGAGAAGAAAAGTGCATGAGTGATGCTCTACAAGGCTATTTTGCTAACTGCCAGTATTCTTTGCTGGACAACCCTCATTTTTCACATGCATATGAAGGCTAGATAGTAAAACTGCTGCCCTTCTTACATTCTGGTGTACTACAAGGCAGAGATAATTAAGGTGTCATAAGGTCTACTGAGATCTACCTATCGCTGCATTTAGCATTTTCACGGTCATCATTAGTTTTATGGTATGAATTCATCCAACCTCCTTTAAACACTTAAATGCCCAAGTCAGTAGTTTAGTAGCTGTAGACTTCCTCTGTAGTTAATGAGGAAATACCTACAGAGGGAAATTCACCTTGACTCCTAAAATTGTCTTTTTATTTTCATAGACTACTGAGGCAGCCTAAGACAGCTGTGCTCCTTTCTTAGGCACTTCAAAGACATTTGCTGAACAAAATTATTCTAGTCTTTCCTTTAATAACTCATTTAACTCTTAATTGCCTTACTGCTCTGCTTGCTTCCTTCATTTCTGTTCAGCTGTTAGTGTTGGGAATTGCTGAATTTTTATAACTGACTCACTTTCCTGTCCCTAGTTAATGACTTAATAAAATGCTGCGAGGAAGAGCTAAAAATATTTATGGAAGTTTCTCAACATATAGGCATGTTTATGAATACATGAATGAAAACTCCCTGAGCTGTCACATGAGCAGTGTCTTTACTGTAGCCTTGACAGCATGTGCCATCATGATTTCTTTGTTTTACTTACATTGTGCCACAGACCATCATTGTATTTCTCTTGGCTCTTAATCCTTATCTTCTGGTGACCGGCGTTAAACATAAAAATGAGTCGGCCATGAGCAACAAAAAGGGCCAGGAAGTTGGTCTCTTTTTGATCCGAAACGTAGCAAATCATTCCGTGAGATGAGTGAGTTTTCAGACTGATAGAGAACTGAGCTCTGGCACATAAAAACACAATATTCACATTAAAGCAGATACTTTTGATTTAAATCAAATGTCAGGCAGAGGAAGATTGAAATTTTCCTTTCATCCAAAAAGATATTCATCTGCTTTATGGAAGTAGTGTTTCTGAGAAACATTCTGTGCTGGTTTTTTGAGCAGAAGTCAAAGCTGGAGAAAAAGCTTCCTGGTGAAGAACATTTTTTCAAAAATTAAAATCTCTAGAGGGAATAAGTTCAATGCAGACCACCAAAATCTGACAGTACATTTCCTTTTATGTTAAACAGCAGGGCTGAGGGGATTTTTAAGTGTAATGGCACGGAGGCCTGATGTTTAAGGCCTGTCTGTTATACCAGACTCGATTGAAGCTTCTCCTTCCTCGTAGTTCCTTGTGAAGTCCAACAAAGCATAGGAAGTCATGCCACTGTTGGTTTGACACTGTCACAGTGAAAATTTCTTGAGTGATTGCTATTATTACTTATGGTCTAAAGCATGGCAAAGCTGTATTGGTGTAGGACAGTGCCAGAACTGGTTCCTCCTTCTTCTGATGTCAGGTCTAACCTAGTTTCTATTTTTCATATTGTGTCAAGCATCTATACATTACTAATGGCCTCTGTGTACATTCCACAGACACTCAGTCCCTTGCCAATATTGTTTTAAAATGACACAACTCATTACTTTTTAAAAATGAACATTACTAAAATGAAGCTTTAATAAAATTTGGCAAATTAATATATGCTTTAGGAATGAAGGGGGGATGAAGGTATTAGAGTTTGGGTTTGCCTTCATATGGGTGCCATCAGAATTGCCCGAAGTTAAATGTATTGAATTAAAATGAACATAATGACTTTCTAATTTAAATCAGGAAAGAACACTCTTTTTTTCTGAGTTAGTGGTCTGGTATGCTTCCAGGAAGTGCTGTGCTGTTGAATTTATAGTCTTTAATGGAAAGTATTAAACCAAAATCCTTATTGGATTTTGAATATTGCATGAGATATTTTGTGGGAACATGAATATTAAATTTCAACAGTATCTGGACTCATTATTACTTAGATTTCCATTATGGCTTGAGTTGGACCAGGTTTTCATGGCTTTTTGTCTTGCTGCACTGTGAAGATTAAAATAGTGGCAAGGTCCACTCAGCATATTACTGCTTCCTTTCTGCTTTAATGCCTTTACTTCTTGTGTAAAGAGACTGATTATTGTGCAATGCTTGTATAGAACTAACATTCTTAAAATCTTCACACAAATAGGCAAGGAGACACATTTTGTTAAAATGCAATGCGCATGAAGCTTCCACAAGAGGGATGTAACTGGAAACACAATCTATGCTTTTCTCTTACTCAACTGAAGCACCTTTTAATATAACCTAACAGCAGGCTCAACACAAAATTTAGCCTAAGATATAAAGGAACAAAGCCAGGATAACAGTAGAAATGTGTCCCTTAAAAAATAACTTGAAATACATCATTCTCCTCCCCAGCATATTTCATTTTTATTTCTAAAGTCACTTTACCTTTGACTGAAATCCTTTGGTATGTGGTCAAATTCTTGCCGGCTGTTTGCTGTTCCTCCAAATTGATAGGCATGTTCAGTTGCCTTGGGATTCATGGGCAGGTGGCACTGAGGCTCTTTTTGCAAATTCACTTGATAGAGTTTTTTGAGGCCAGATGAAGGCTGTGCAATCTTGTCTTTATCTCTTCCCACCTTCATAGAAAAAGAACTATTAACCAGAATTTTTAGCTAAGATTGGACATAATAAAAGAGCAGTATAATTTATATATGTAAACTAGTAATATATTGTTTCCCTACATAAATACCAGGGTTGTTTCTGAGTCAAATTTTCCTAGAACAGATCTACTGTAAATGCTGATTAGGACAGAACAAAGGATAAACAAAGTACTTGTGCAGCTAACATAATTACAATTATTATTTTTGCAGTTTTCCTAATCAAATCTTTTTCTCTCTGCTTCTGGTGATATCAGCTATATTATAGGCACGAGAAGATATGCTTGGACTAAAAAGTCTGCATGCTGGAGGAAGGTTTTTCCCCATTTATATTAATATGTGCTAATTGTACCCAGTAGAGAGCCATACAGAAGCAGATGAGAACAGAAGCAAGCTTTTTGCCTTTAGAATACAGAAGAAATCAGAAAGGATTGTTTCTGAAGCACTGTTTTGTAGAGGTCAGGTATTTTATTTTATAATTCTAGCAAAAGAGAATGATGCAAGTGTAGATAGATTGGGTCAGGGCAATCATTTCCAGTGATGGAATATGTAAAGGAACAGGATCCTGTTCATATATTTGGCATTGCCTTTATGCATTTTTGATCCATAATTTGGAGAATTTTGGAAAACTTTAGAGTGGTGGTACTGGAGCAGTTTATAGCAGACCTTTTTATTACGGTTTCCTTTGGCTTTTGATGAGTTTTTTCCTTTCTTATGGAGAAGAGCAACTGGAGGAGATTCAACAGGGCATCCATACAAAGATGCCTGAACTTTCTCAGAGTACTTCTGGAAATCCTCCACTTCAACCTCTTGATCCAACCTGTGTTTCAAAGAGGAGATGACAAGAACAGCTTTTTTTTCTCAAGTGTTAGAATTGTCTGCATAAAAATCTCAGAATTTTACATTTATAGTTTAAATTATATTTGAATGGGTTTAAATTATATTTAAATATTATATTAAATTATATTTGAATGGTTCCTTCTTGGATCATGGATGAAAGTACATATTGATCAGTCAATGTATGGGTAACGAGGACAACCCATACTACATCTGCCTTTTGTATACATGCTGGCATAAACAGAGTGCTAATCTGCAGCATCAAATTCAACTTTAAAATTTATATAAGAATATTTCATAAAACAATTAAGATCAACACATTCTGACCATTTTTACATGACCAAAGTCCTAACCTCCCCAGCTTCTGCAAGATGTCTTAATACAATTTTGTTTCAAAGGCAGACCTGAGAGCTACATAATATAGATGTAAATTACAGCTATGCAAATTATTCATTGCACCAGCAGCATTAGCAGGTGCAGTACCGAAAGCATATTTCATCAAGTTATTCCCACCTTAACAATATCTTAACCTAGCAGATCTGTGCCAACAGATTACATGGCAAATAAGGTAAGAATCTTATTCACACATGCGGTCTAGCCTCACAAAATGAGAGAGGAATTTTTATTGTGATGATAAATCATTTCTCATGAGCTACTATTCAAGCTGTCAGGCAGGGCAGTGACTGCCTGTTAATGTGTTTGGGAGGATGTTACTCACCTAGTGAAGTAGGCATTGCTTATGCAGCCAGTGAAGTTGGCTTGCTGTGTTCTGAGGGGAGAGCCACCAAAATAAAACTTCTTGATGCTGTCTGGGCTTTTCCCTGCTCTGTCCTTTGCTGGGTTCTTCTTGCTCTGTTTCTTGTCATCAACAGTCAGCTCATACCTGCAGAGCAAAGCATCCATTTTGCAGGCTAGCTTTGGAAACGTCGGTGCCAGTGGTCAGACAGCACAGTACATGCACCCAAAATGCTCCACTCAGTGCATACACACTCAGTGGTGCTGCTCAAAGGCACGAGAGGACCTTGATTTCAGCTGTGCAGTGCAGTGCATTGGCAAAACTGTGTACACAGGCCCGTGGATTGAATATTACCCTGCAGTGAATTGTCAAGTCTAAAATTGCACAGTGAAGAAAGACAAACTAGGGGGTTGCTGATGAAGGGATGGAGCCACCTTTGGGGTAACATAAGATCCAAGCACATGCTAATTGTTTATGATCCTCTCCCTTTCTCTTTCATCACAGTGCAGTGTTTGAGCTTTTACAATTCTTTTTACCTAATCTGATTTTGCAACTTACAAATTGTTGCAATAGTCAGGGATGATTCTCTAGCTTTATAAAGAAACTGATTATACTAAAGCATTAGACATTGATTTTGTTTTGCAAACGCAGGGAAACATAATCCCCAAGGCACCTTTTCACGCCTTCAGCTTTTCAAACTGTGATTCTTGGATGCCAGAAGTCATAGGTACAAACCTTCATTTCCATTAGGAAAGTAAGAATGCTTGTATCTCATAGGTAGAGATATCTCAAGATAAGAATCTCAAGATTCTTAAAGAAAGTTGCTTTGAGCATGTGACCTTCTAAAAAAAATTAAACATATAAACAATAGTAAAACATACCAATAAACCAAAGCTTTCAAGAGTTACAAAGAGCACAGAGAGAGACTTATTTCCTACTGCTGTATTTAGTCATGTTTGTGGCTGCCAGTGCTAAAAATATTTTTAACATGTTTCACTGTGTACATCCCAGATGAATGCTTTATGTGAAGATGCCTCAATCACTATAGGCTAAACTGGGAATTGTTTTAACAAATTAAAAGAATTAATCCTGTTAAAAAATTAATCTCTTGCTAACCTTAAATGTTATTAAACTGTTTTCTTACCTGAGAATGAAAAAAGGACTAAGCTTTCAGAAAAAACTATTTTCATTTTAATAAAAATTCCCATCATCTTGAACTCAGGCCCAAGTTTGTCAGTCATTTTAAAATCAGTCATTTAAAGAAAGCCCCACTCAAGTATTTAAAAGTAAGTGCTAAATGATAATGTGCTTTACAAGAAATATTTATGCTCTAAAGGTAGGGAATAAAAGATGCTGTACAGCTTTACCTTTCTGGGGTGACAGAGGTAATGATGAAATGGGTTTTTCCATCATTGTAATTTCGTTGTGGTGACTGAATTTTGGTTCCACTTGCATTTAAAACCACAGAACCTCTCTCCATAGAGATGGATAATACATCTGACTGAAATACAGACAAAAACACCTTCATAAGCAAGTATTACACAGAAAAAAAAATAACAGTTCTGTGAATTTTTCTGTTGTTTTTATTTTTCTTCTCTCTATGTTCCCCATTTGTGCTTAATTTGCAAAAAGTTATACTCTGAGAAGCAAAACAAGAGATGACATCATTAGAATTTATATTGCCAGTTTTAAAGTCTGAATTCTGGGAATTCTGCTGCTGATTATGTTTCATGTACCTGTCACATGAGCTCCCTCCATGTAGCACAAATGTATGATGTTCACATTTCATTTGTGTTTCTGGTATTGTATTGAGCAGCTGCTACTGCGAGATTCCTGCTGTCATAAGAACAAGACATCTTCTTTCTTTTTCTAATTCCCTCTGATCAGACCCGTTCAATCACTCAAAATTATCTCAGAGATAAGATGCGCTATCTGGGTCAGGAGTTTGGGATCACTGTGCCACTAGCAGAATCCTCTCAGTTCCATTAGAGCAAATTCTGCCGCTGTGCACTGGTAGGAATCGTTCTGCCTCATTCTGCGCTAAATAGCTGAACTTCTGCTTGTTAAGTAGGGCACTTGGCACCTCAGGATTAGAGCTGTTGAGTTAAAAACATGAAGTGGTGTGTGCGAGGCCTCATTTATGCAAAAGGTGTGGGGAGCTCACACGGTTACTGATTTCAATTGAAGGTAATTCTCCAGGCTGCAACACGGGAAAGTTTGAAGTGGTTATCGGTGCCACGCAGCCTCCCCTGCTGCACTGCTGATGATATTCTGCAAGCATCGCAGAACAGACATTTGGGGGTGGTTGCAAATGTTCTGGCATCTGAGCTCATGCTCGCTGCAGATGTCAGTCTGAGCCTACAGCGTCTTGGGATCGCTTTGTCTCACACAACATTTTGTGGGTGCAAGTCCATATTTGTGCCCGGATCACACTTCTGAGGGGGTATGCAGAGCAGCCTGGCTTCCCAGAGCTGCAAGGAGCCGTTCTCAAGTGCAGCTTTTCCAGTCACACATGGAGGTCTGAGTGCCATCTGGGAATACAGGCAGCTTTGTGACTGATTTCTGTCAGCTCAGCAATGCTCAAAATGCCGTGCCACTAATTCAAACAAACTTTGCTTCTCGGTGATTGTCTGGATGGCAAATGTCAGGTCCTAAATATTATTTGTACTTTGGTAGCACCTGCAGGTCCAAATAGGGATTGCAGTGCTGCTGAGCACAGCAAGATGCTCTGTGCTTTTCTGCCCTAAGGACTTCAGCGAGCACAAGTGGATGCATGTTAATTCTGGGCATATGATCCTGTTATCTTCTCAGCATCAAAATAACATCGAAGCATTACTGGTTTTCATCTATAGATCAAATGCAAACTGTAAAAATGAGGTCACCAGTGAATGCTTCTATATTGCGGACTGCTTTATCTTGAAACCATAAAGTGAGAAATTGTATTATTCCCTTAGTATTCTCCTGGGAAAAAAATTAAAAGGTAAAATAAAACAAACAGTAAAAAAAAAAAAGATACTTACTCCTTCAGAATAGTAAAACAACAGCCCACTGGGCTGCAAGGTCCGGAAATTAAAGCCTCCTTCAAACTCAGTAAAGAGGGACACTTTTTGGCTTGATGCGATGAAGCTCTCACCATTGAAATATGCGTTGCGGGACATCTGTGTATTGAATAAAACTAAATTAGAAGTACAGCTCAAAAAACATTCCAATAATACAAAGAATGAGGCTATTTCTTTATTTTCTTTTTTTTTTTTTTAAACAGTTGCATCCAGTTCAGTTCTAAAAACCAATTTTTCCTGCATATCTTACCCTAATTTATATAGGCTTTCTCTCACATAATGGGAAAATCTTGAGAAAGTGTAGCAATTTTAGACTAAGTCAAATTATTCCCAACTTCCTGGGATCTTGGTCCCATCCTAAGTCTGCTGATGTTAAAGAGCATGACAAGTAGAGGCAGAGGTGCTCATGCGCCTGTCTGAGCTGTGTGGCACTGTACCACAGTTCCAACATGTGACATGTTACTTTGTGCGCTGTGCTGGCTACTGGGGTAGGGTGGTCTATAACCCTCTGAGTCTCACGAGCAAGGCTAGGTCCAAGGCAGGACAAATTGCAGATATCTTCCATGTTGACAAAGGGTGAGGTGGTGTGATGAGTTCTACAAGCAATCCTTCCTCTTCACAGGTTTGCAGCATGGCTTTTGATAGACATGGCCACAGGAGGAAGACGCCAAACACTATCTGGATTTGCCAGCCTTGCATTGTACTGGACAAATGGTGAATGATAGAAAGAACCAGAAGCTAAATGGCAATTTTCTCAGAGCTAATGCTGGTGCAGTTGGTGTGTGTATCACAGAGGAAGAGCTGATCTGGCTTAAAGGGAGAACTCATTTGAAGGGTGAATTTTTTGCTGTCTTTTCCATTTCACACATCTGTATTAGGATGCATGTAAGGATGATTCTTCTCATATCTTTAAGAAAAAAATGAATTACACTGGAATATTTCCATTCAGAATGCAATACATAATTTATTGAGTTTTCACATTGCAGTTTCACATATGAGAAGAATTTTAAGTGAAACACCTTGTGCTATAGTTCAGAGTGAAAACTGGGTATTATGTCAGCAGACTTAACAGACACACACAAACCCACCACCTCTGCCAGTCAATGAGTGCACAGTCATTTCCTTGGTGGAAGACTGTCTTTCCATTGTTTGCAGTAAAACTCAAGCTCCCAGCTATACCCATTGTCAAAATTGCTGTTATGTCACAAATGGTGTTATGCTTACCAGTGAATCCTCTGGGCACCCATAGCTGATTCCCAGGGTTCCTGGTTCTTCCAACAAGTTGAAATCCTTCTTTTGGAACTGGAAACCCTTCATGCAGCCTTTAAAGCTGATACTTCCTGCCAGATGTGAACTAATGCTGTTGGACAACAATGCCAAACAAACTGCAGTTAGATAGCTCTTGCCTTCCTGAACAGGATTTTGTTGCCAAGATGTTCTAAAGAATTTTGGAAGAGCTTCAGTTATTTGCCTCACTAGTGCACAATTCTTGTATCTTTATGTAAAACAACTAATGAGCCACATTCTATGTTTTGAAAAGTCAAGATGCACCAATTATGATAAAAATAATGTATTTATAACTACTTACAGTAAAAATAAATATATTTTTATCTCAATTTTTTTAGCTTTGAAGAGAAGTTCTGATTTAGGTTTCCTGTCTTGCTTTTACTAGCAAGCTCCATTCTTGGCTTTGCAAGCAAATGGGTGTGGAGCGATAGAATGTAAGAAAATAAAGATAGTGCAGAAGGTAGTTTCACACCTGAGGAGTTGCAGCTGTACTAATCACCAAAGACTAAGAACAGGCCTGTCCCTAATAGGCCACAGCTGTGTCCAATAAGAAGAAGGGTGCTACCAAAGAGTGGGTCAGCTGGGTGAGAAGAGAGTTGGAGTTTGTTGGCTGAGCTGTGAAGAAGAAGGAGTCAGTGCTGTGAGGATCTGCTCATGAGAAATCACTTAGAAGGTATGGAACTTTTTGCAATAAGATGACAACAAATGGGTCTCTATTTCTTATGAAAAATACTAACAAAGGTCAGGGAAGTAAGAGTAAGTTCTACTTGCTGATGTGTGGGTTTACATAATTTTAAATGAGAGTAGTGGGTGGGCTTCCAGGATCATTTTTATGTCAGATTTGAGGTAGATAGCACAGCAGTGAATCCCAATTGCTCCTACTCATAACTCTTAGTTTTTCAACTCCACACATTTCCAACATACCAGCACAATATTACAGCACAGGATGATTATAATTGAATTTATCCTCACAAATCTCAAGGTGCATGAAGAAATCATTTGCATAAAATCACAGTGAGTCTGTGATAGGGGTAAGAAAATTACATGGGAGCTGCTGCGTACCAGTCCAGGAGATAGTGAGGGAGCAAATACCCTGAAGGAGTGGGTGTGAAATCCAGAGTTCTGACCTGGCTGCCTGGAAGCAGTCTTTGTCCTTTAAATAAGATGTGCCTTAGCAGTGGGACTCTCTTCACCTCGTGTGACGTGATACTGTTGACATTGCTACCTGCACTTGTTGTCTGTGAGTTCCTTTGCTCCACAGTGAAAGCAGCAGGAAGGCAAAACCAGCAGGAAGGCTTCTGCCATCCTTACTGGGATTTGGATCAAATTGTGGGGTATCAATTAACCACTATAATCTTTACTCTGATTGGATGTGACAAATATGTCTTTCTGTCAAATGCCACAACATTTTCTAGAAACAAGCTATAGAAGAAAGGCTTCTGAGGTAATTTCTTCATTCAGTTAAGAGTTAAGTACCCAGTGCTCCTACCTACCTTTAGCTTTCTGCTTTATGCAGTGAGTGAGGTGGGATAAAATAATGTATGGTGGTACTTCCAGATTCATTTATTTGGAGAAAAAAGGCAATTGACAGAGAAAAATGCGTTTGAAGAGAGAAAATTATGTTGCTTCAGGAGAATATTAGACTACTATAAGACTAGAGCTAGTTTCCCCACGCTGCTGCTGCCCTGCAGAGTTGGTTAAATGTGAGTCTGTCTGCAAAGAGGAAGCATAAATATCAGTAGTAGATAGCAGCAGCAGTAGAGAGAGTAGTACATCATCAGTAGGATACTAACTTATGCTCCTATAAAAATAGAATGATGCCACCACGTTTGGTCTGTACTTTTTGCTGACTACTCTTGTAAAGAGAATGAAAGCTGAGTATAATATCAGAGACAAAGCTGCACCTCTGCTTAAATAATTTCTGTACATATTTTTTAACATTATAATTGATAATATTTTTACAATGCCTACGGTATTTTTTATCTGATACTGCCTATTAATTGAGATGCTATTTTTCCTGCTTTGACAGTACCTTCCAGGTGTTTTTCAGAATAACCACAATCTGCTTGGAAAACTGCAGGCATAATTCATGTGATTCATCATTTGTCCTATATTTGTGAACAAGTCTCATCTGCCATTGAGCTGCTCAATTGCCTAGATTTCTAGGTCCTTCTGGGCTTTTTTCTGTGTTCTTTAGCCTTGATTAATGAGAGTAATTTTCACCATCCTTCTGTACTTTCTTTCTAAATCATTAATGTATTTAATACCAGCCCTGAGAGAGATCCTTTGAGGATGTGCTGTAGACTTTTTATACTGTGAAAATTGAAAAGTTACTACTATGTCCTATTTTCTCTTTCCCAGCTGCTTTCCAATCCACTGCAGCATTTTCTGTCTCCACTCCACTAGCTATCTTAATAGCCCTTTATGAAAGACCTTTGAAAAGAACTATTTGAAAGGACAGTTAGGGTTATACTCTGTTTCTCCCTTGCCCACCACTTGCCTGCACGTTCAAATAACTACAGGAGATTGAAAGGCATAATTTTTCTTTACATGAAGTTTATCACTGTCTTAAAAGCTTAAAGATTAAACACTTTGTATCTCAGATATTATTTTTCAAGTCAGCAGTTAATTCTGACAACAAAATAAAGAATAAAATGTCACAAGATTTACCACTAAGTCCCAGAAGCTGTTGCTCAACATTTGCTCTTTTTTTTTTTTTTTTTTTTTTTTTTTTTTTTTTTTTTTTTTTTTTTTAACATGGAGGGTATTCCTGTTAGCAGTTATGACACTTGAAACAGCAGCTGGAGCCTTTTTGAAAATTCTGGCCTTGCTGTCTGACCCTGGGAATGCATACTGCCTATCAGAAGAGAATATTCTTCTTCAAGTAGCCAGTCTGCTCTCAGGGCGTGACCCTGGGGTCCAGCAGATTCCTGTGGCAGGAAATGAGAGTTGCACAGTCTACTGAGATTAAACTGCATTTCTGTCAAATGGTACAATAGGAAAATGAGACCTTTTCTTCCCACGCCTACACAGAGACAACTGACTTCGATCCAAAGAGAACCTGAGACAAATCAGAACTGAAATGCTTAGTGGGAAAAAGATCATCTTTAGATTGAAAATGTGGCTGGTAGAGAGTTTTGGTCACTTTTTGCTGAGCAAGAAGCAATACCAATTTTATATGTTAACATGTTTTCTGAAAAAGCCTTTTTGTTTGAAGAACACAACTGTTCCTGTTACCCTTTCTAAAATAGGGCCAGTGTCAGTAAAATTTAATTGTGCTGGATCAAGCCTTGTCTTGAGTACTTAAGAGTTCTGAGACACACTTAAAAGAGTGTCTGAAGGGTTGTTTTACATAAGGTTGATGCCAAAGAAATTGTTTCATTCTTACTCCTTAAGGACAGGCCATACAACTTTACATATGGTGATTAATTGAAAATACTGATTTAATCTCATTTGTAAACCAACCTGGAGTGCAAGATCTCAGTAGGTGCTCCTCCAATGTAAATGTCTGTGAAGGGCATTGCTGTTCTTTCATTGTCCACACTTTTTATGTGTCTTCTGTCTACTACCAAGATCATCTTCTTGGAATTGTGATATATAATAGAAATCTGAAAAGAAAAGCATGTGCTTAGAAGTGTAATCTTTTATTAGCTGTTATGGTGATCTTGCAAAATTGATTGCATCTTTGCACCTTCTGTTTGAAAAGTTCCTCCCATTTAACAGAGAATTTGGTTGTAAATCGGGAGAGGCTGACAGTGATTACTAGTAGGAAGTTTGTTTTGATGTCACTATTTTTCTGATGACTGAATCCTCAGGATATTTCAATTAAGAATAAAGAAAAGGTATCAAATTCTACAGTGTGGCAAACAGAAGTTCTGTAAACTTCAGAATGCTTTCTTGATTTATCCAACAGTTAAGGCATACTTTTAAAAAGTTATTTTATTGTCAAAGCATAAAAAGTTAAATTGTTCTTTGCTTAAACGTGAACAGATCTATAGCCGTAGTTTTGGTCACGAACCAGACTTTGAATTGACATCAAGTAAAGGGCAGGAGAAGCAACTCACTATGGGGGGAATTTATTGCTGTCACAGTTACATTGGCTTACAGCAAATTCCCTGAAACTAAATGCAAGTAGATATTTTACATCTGCCAAAGTCCCTAAAATACTGTGCGTATATAAAAGGTTGCTACCAAATCAACTCTCTTTTCAAAGGAAATAGTAAATGCTGTAATTCTTGTAATGCAAAGCATAATAACTAAGGTGATCAAGTTATCATAATGACATGGTTTTACTTGAGGAAAGTTTTATATTTGATATCGAGGACTGTCCTTGATATAATTTCATATGGAATTAATAAAACTTTCTCCCATGTGAATGGTCCTGTCCTTGGCTAGTAATACACACAATCTGTCTACAAGCACTGATTTATGAGGAGGCAGGGACAGCCTTCCCTTTCCTCTGCTTGGAACTGGTGGGACTTGCATGCCCTCTGCTCTTCTGCCTGTTCTACCATATCACTGCCTGCCCCTCGTCCTTTGGCACCTTTCATGGCCATTGGAGCAATTATTTCTGCTTGGAGCCTCTGGGATAATTGGCCAAACAGCTGTGATAGTGACCACATCTGTACCTCATGAAATTTAGCATCGTTAATCCTAGCCTTCCTCATGGAGTCCTCGAGAAGCACGGGGCCGCTGCTGAAACCAAAGTCATAGCGGAGGTACAAGAAACCGTTCTGCATCTCTAGGCTGAAGAACATGCTCTGTGTGAAAACAAAACAGCAGTCAGAAAAGGACTGTGTGGCAGCAATTAAAAAAAATTTATAAATAGAGTTATAAGATTGACATTGGGAAAAGTATGCTGGGAAATAAGTTTTTATTTGTGGAAGTCTAACACATTTTCTACATTTTTATATTTGTAATATATGTTTATGTATGCACATGAACATAAAATTGTTTTATAAGTGTCGCTTTCTTGGAACACTTGGAATTGTTTCCTTATAGAAATAGTATTTGGTAGTACAGTGATGTCACTATTCTCTACCAGCAAGGTATTCCTGATGTGAACACACCTATTCACTGTTGAAATAATACCACATGCCCTAAATGAAAGATATTGGACTGGTGAAAGCAATGTTGTGCTCACATGGCCGTGTCTGCATTATGAAGTTCTATCACGATGTCTGTAATTGCTCAGGATTTTGTCTTTTCACAGCCCTAATCAGCACTGATGTATTTACTGAAATGATGGCAATAGCTGGAGTGTATTTACTATGTATTTGGTTTCTAGAATTCCTGACTGCTCCTACTTTATGATTCAGTTTCTGTTTTGTGGCTGGGTGACCTAAATTTTATAAGCAGGAGCTGTACTTTAGAAAATCTTTAGGGAGTGCTTGAAATGAAGATCACCCTAGAATTGGTCTTGTTCCAAAACTAAACATAAAGAAACAGAAACAAAATTTTCAGCAAATGTGCATCTGGGTTAATGCTTTCAATGTTTTGTCTTCTCTCCTGGTGTTCATGGCTAATGGAAACATGGGAACAATAATTCTCAATTCACTACTGCAAACTAAGAATTGCTGTCTTTGACATAAATGAGTCCACCTTCTGACTCTAAAGGAGTAGGTTTTAATCTAGCACTTTTAAATGAAACTGTGGCTTGGGTTTGTTCTGAACAGCATAAACTTGAAAATTAAACAAGGATTACATTAAGAATATTTATGAGCTGGACTACCTTACACAGACTTTCTAAAAGTGCTTGTGAGCAGGCAAGGTCTCCCACAGCTGATATCCAACTTGATTACAGTTTCAAATGACAAATACAAAATGCATACATCTCCAAGAAATGTCTAGGTGCTTTTGCTGTGAAGAAAAATGAGTGCTCTGCAACTTTTAACAGCAACTGCTTAGTCAAAACTTCCTAAGAATAAAGGTTAGTGGCAGCATGCTATGCTGCAGAGCAAATTGCTTCCCACCACCCTCCTCTGGAAGTTACTCTAAAGGCAAACACTACAGAGTAGCTCTTCTAATAAGAGTGGATTTTTTTTTTTTTCTAAATGCTTAAAGCAATGTTACATGTAGGTGTCTACACAAGTGTCTGTCTGTGGATTGCATCTGCATAGAAAAATATTTTCTGTGGCTTTTCTAGTCTTTTCTGTAATCCTGAGCTTGATATGGAAATGCCCAAAGACAAAAAAAAACCCCAAAACCCCATGTTTGTCTTCAGAAGATATTTTCATGTCTTCAAACTCTTACAGAGATTGCATCAGTCTCACACTTCAGAAAAGCTCCTGACATTTGGATCAAGCCTTTTTATTTGGACTGCTTTCTATTTTCAGTAACTTAAATATTTAAATCTAGTACAGCCTGAGGCACAGTTATAAAGTGGCAGCTACCATGAAGTGGCTGCTTTTTGGGAGTTACTTCACAGAAATTTCCTATAACTTTGATTGAGCATTCACATTTAAATAGAGACACAACAACTGGGCTTAACTGGAGTCTGTCTTGAAGTATCATCACGAGCATCTGACCAGTTTGAAGTCCTGACTGTCTCTGGATAAAAGCAGAGTCCAGCTCAGGGCTTTGGCTTCCTGAGGCCTTTGCAGAGCAATTTCCAGTTCCCTCCTAATGTATACATGCACCAGACAAATACAAAGTGTTTCCTCTTCCCAGAAGTTAAATGTGAGGACATATACATTTTGCATTTTCCAAGATGTTCTAGGTACAGAGGGACTTGTGGTGCCAATGGATAAAGGGTAGTAGCAGGAACTTGGTACTCACCCCATTAATCATCAGCAGGATCAATCCATTGTCTGTAGGCGTTCGAACTTCAATGTCAAATCGCGTCACCTGGCTGAATTTTCCCCTCCTCTCAATGTTTCTGGCCAAGGCATAGCCAGAGCCATCAAAGAAATAGCTCACAGCCCTGCTCTGAGTGAAAGCCAACTTATCTCTATGGAAAAAACAAGCAGGGAAGAATTAGTTGGCCCCATTTTTGGTCCCCCATTTTAATTTAGGGGAACTTAAATGCCTTTTACGTACTTTATTGACATAATTGTTCTGAAGTTCTGTTCTGTCTGGCAATAGTGAGACTGGTGACTTCCTTGCAATTTTTTTCTGGGAATTTTTTTTCCTGAGAAATAATGTGTAGCTTTGAAGGGGCATCTAACTCCTTCATCATTATAGCATGCTTTTATCCTGTGCTATACGTAGAGGACGGGAAAATTCTTTACTCATCCTTGTAAAGTGATAGGCCCACAGCACTTCCTCGTTATAAGGATGCACAGATATGTCTATTAAGAGCTTTCCCAGTTTGTGCAGAAATCCATTTGAATTCTCCAAGAACTTTAGCTGACTCTGGTATGCTCTGTTCTGGAGAGCAGCAGCTTGCACTCCCTGTGGGAATGGTGTGGGAAGCTCATTTTCTCTATCCCAACACTTCCTGCATTTCTTTCCAGTGCATGCTGCAAATTACTCTCCTTTTCTTTCCAGGGAGAGGTTCTGCTGTTGCTGCCTGTAGGGTGAGCAAAATGCCTGCTGTGTCTGTGCTAAATGAATGCTGCAGCTGATGTTCACTTCTACTTTAGGAGCTGCATTTCCCAGTTTGTGAAAGCCTCATCTAAGGAATATGTGTGGTGGCTTTAAGTGTATGGCAGCAGTAAAGTTTTGTACAAGCCTTCCTAGCTGTACTTCCCTCAAGGTTATCTGGCCTAGTAGACCTGACTGCCTGTGTCAGTATCACTTGGAGCAAGTGATTTGAGTCAGGAGAAGCTCTGTCCTAGGCAAGCAGTGGGGTAAGGAGGGAGCCTGGAACAAGCCCCAGCTAATGTGGCACTTTCCTTTATGAAGACATGAACAAGATTGTGAGCTAGCTAGTGGAGAGAGCAGGAAAACCATAGAATATCTCACGCTAAAAGTGACTCATAAACAGCCCAACTTCCATACATACATAGATTTATAAATAAATAAAAAAAAATTAAACTTGTCCATGCCTAAGAGCCACCAACTTCCTTCTGGGACGACTCAATACCACCTTCACTTTTTTAATTTGAAGCAGGAATGAGCCATCAGGACCGGCACTTGTAAGACTGTCCCCTACCTGGCACAAGGTGGCGATGTGGCGGTGTCGATGTTGTAGACGCGCTTGAAGTTGTACAGGCTGATCACATCGTCGTTCAGGGTGGCCAGCTCCAGGCAGCCGATGAAGCCGGGTAGGTTTAGGCTAGGAGGGAGCTGTGCAGAGGACAAGAAAGAGTTAAAAGGAGAAAGGTGGCCCTCTTTAGTTGGGTGTTGTGAGAGCATTTGTGCCTGGGATCTGTTTTGTCCCTGTGCAATTCGTATTTTCAAAAGAAAAGGTTGATGCTGCTGAGAATAGTCTTCGTATGATATGGCCTTTGGGCTGTAAGTGAAAAGGGAGCACATAAAAGGTCTTACAGTGAGAGAATTAGGCCGGGTAGGGCAACTGCAAACAAAAACTTTTTCTGTGGTTTTGGTGGGAGCATGCTTGGAAACAGGGAAAAAGGTTAAGATTTGACTAATAAGAGAGCTTACTCAATGTCTTTGAATAACTCAGTGAATATTTCATATCTAATGCATAGATATCCTTCACAGCCAGAAAAATAACTGCATACCATAATTAAAGAGAGAGAAATGAGAGAGCTCTTTAAACCCAGGAGACAGGGATTCAAAATCTGTGCCAGTGGGTAATCCTCAGTAGGTATTATTTTGAACAGCTAGCAGGATGTAGAGACTTCTTCTTTTAACAGAGGTCACTGCAAATGGAATTTAAACAGCCACACTGGTGAGGGGAAAAATATAAAAGAATAAAGCTAACAGACTTAGACTATTCTTTTTATATTAAAATATTTTGCCTTGTGGAACAGGTGTGATAATAACACCTCTTGTACTTCAGAGTTTGATCACTGTGTGTAGCTTTTCTTCCTTTTTCTCATTATTTTCACTTTCTTATGATACAATAGTAATGGTAATACAGCAATACAGAATATAAGTAGCTGTAAAAGAAAATTACATTCTTATCTGCAGCACATACATTTGGTAAATGATCTTTTTTTTTTTTTTCTTTTGTTTTTTCTAGTCTTTGAAATTATGTTAAGCATGGGAGTTCTAGTGGTTAAGTGGTGCATTTCATATTTGCAAAGTATGTAACAGGAAAGCAAAAGGCTTTTAACAAATCAGGCATTATGTTAAATAAAAGTGTGAGGTGTCCTTTTCTAAGGGGGAGGGACCCAGATGCCTATCAAATAATACCATGAATCCTTTTCTTCCTATTTCCCTTTCCACTTCACTCTCCTCTTTTCTTTTTCCTCTGCTGTGCTCTGGAACAGACTTGGAGGGTTCATTTGCTGGATGACTTTTTGTATGTGCATGTGTGTATGAGACTTATTCTGTCTTCAGTCCTATTCCCAGGCAGTTTGCACCCAGGGCTCAGTAATCCAAAATTCCTGCCATGGCATGTACCTATAAGTCATAACAATGCCAAACTCAGGAATGCATACATATCGAGTTACTCTTTCTTTGTTTTTATGTTTTTAGGAGAGATGCTTGTGGATCAGTATTTGGATCTTTTTAGAGCCTACTACAGTTAGCTTAAAGAATTTAGGATTCTTTTAAGTCTTTCTAGGTGTGTTTTTATTCAGCCATGCAATTTTCACAGCCAAGATTATTCATAGAAATTTTTAAATTCCAAAAGAGGAACTGGTATGTTCACAAAAGCAGGTAAGTGAGGTGCTAATTTATGCTGACTATTAAGAACTAGACTGATGCCACTGTCTCACACGGGTCTTCGGACATATTTTGCACAGGTTACTTTTCATGCTGTTATAAGTCTGGATTTGAATCAGTGATAATTTAAATTCAAACAAATGACTGTATTGCTGCTTTGCCACAAGATCCTAATATTAGCAATACATTTTTATGACAGTTGCAAAAGAGAAATTCTAAGTACCAAGAACTCATTAGCATTGAAAAATAGTGGTAGCCTGCAAGTTAGGTTGGACTAATAGACCTTTGTTTATGCATGCTATTTAACAGCTAGCAAGCCTTCCTTTTAGTACTTTTCAGGAAACCTGAACAGCAGCTCACAGACACCTGATCGTCATACTTGCATGACAAAATATGCTAGGCAAAACTTCTTCACCACGGCTAAAAGATAGAGTTCTAAGATGATAAATGACTAAATAAGGTTTTTTTTTTTTTTTTAAATCTTCCATTTCTGTGTTTAAATGGAAGTCCAGCAAGGTTAGTTTGCAATATTTAATTTTGAATACAGAATATTTATCTGACCAACCTTGAAGTCTGGAGGCACTCCACCAACATAGAAAACAGCATTTTCAGGTTCCAAATTAAGAAGGGAGCCAGGACCAAGAACCTCTCCCTTTTTGATGAACTTTTCTTCAGCAGTGCTGCTAAGACTGGGCACAGTTAAAAACATTTTGCCATGTCTTCCGATCCTGCAGAAAAGAATTGTAAGAGAAGAGAATTTCATGTTGGCCAGACTTACAAAAGAACAAACAAGCCCCCATCTCAGGAGTAAGTGAAAACTGGAAGGGTTTTTATTCCTTAGCAAGGACTAGTAATCAGGAGGTAAAAAAGGGAGGGACCACAGACACTGTCTCTTCCTCCCTGTGGCCCCTTGGGTCTTGGCTCTTCAAAATCAGGAAGAATTTCCATTTATTTCAGTAGGAGTAGAACTAGGCACTGAAAATTCCTGATCAGCAGTTCTAACACAGCCTTTTCTTCTTGATTTTTCCCATGACCTGTTTGATTTTGGGGAAATTCATGTTATCACTTTACCTCTCAATTTTGATGATGCTGAAGTAAGAAGGCCAGGTGCTGACTGGCTTGGCATCCAGAGGTATCTCCACATCTTGGCCCCCCAGATTATAAATGTACACAAGGTTGTCATTTTTAATTGCAAGACCAATGTAATGTTTTGCCTAAAACACCAATGGAGAAGGACGTTAGAGATAAAACATTGAAAGAGATTTAATGCAGGACATAAGTAAAGGTAAGCTTTGATAAATTGAATGACACCTTTAAATATTACTGAAAGCTATTTAAATAGAAACAAAACCTTCATTCTCTAATTGGTTGCTTTCACCGCATAAAACTGTACAGAACAAAAACCTCTGATATTTTACTTTCTATCCATTTTGACTGAGGTAAATTCAAGGTCATGAGATCTCTGCTGACCATGAATTAGTCATGTTCAATGGGAAGCTGTTCATCATTATTTAGTGTGCAGCGCCATGTGCAGGAAATAGTCTAAAGCCTGAGTATTATGCTGTAATTAAATATTCTGCCAAGAGGCGTTTCACTTGATTTATATTCAGTAGACATTCTTTTTAGGAAAGCTTAAAAATGAAAGCCTGGCTCTTTACCTTCCCAAGAAATGGGTTGCCAGAATGATACCTGGCTTGTGAGTAGTGATTTTTTTCCTTTCAGAACCACAGTTTAAAGAACAGCTATTTCAAAGTAGTGATCGAGAGTGTACAGAGTGTACAACAGCAGCACAAGCCACAGATAAAGAAACCTGCTTATCTTGTGGGCCTGTGACCTCAGAGATTTGGAATTGACACTGTCAGCAGCATAAACTGATTGAAGCATATCTCACAGAAGCCAGGCAGGTGACATTAACTGCTTCAGAGCGCCTTGGTATTGGCAGAGGAGATAGCAAGTGTGGCTCGCAGCAGTGACAATCAAAGCAGTACACTGCCAGGCAGTCTAATTTGCTTTTTAGAAAGAATCCTTCATTGTTTGGGGTGACAAGTCTCAAGGACAGGGGTCTCAGGAACCCTTGCTCTTTGCTTGTCACAAAATCAATGATGGTCACAGAATAGACACCTTTAGTTCTGAAACACGAAGAAAAAGTGAGAGGAAAAACTGAAGGAAAATAAATTTCAAACTGATGTATTTTTTAAAAAAATCTATGCATAAAAGTTAACTGGGCTATTCTCTTACATTCTTGTTTCCGAGGTACAAAATGAATCTGTCCGGAGAGGCTGCCAGCTGTGGGTTGTCTTTGTGGAGCTTTATGTACAAGCTCATGGAAGTGAAAGATTTCAGTTCTTCCACGTTGACCTTTGGATTGACTTCAACAGCAGATTGGCCTTCAAACATCATGGAGACTTGGACCTGCGATTGCAAATGGGCAAAGTGAGCCAGGTGCTGTTGCCTGGGGTCATTACTTAAGGTAAGTGTGTAACAATACTGTGCCAGCTGCCTTGCTTACTGCAAGAGTGGAGTTGGCACCTATATATTGGCATGTAAATTGTATGTTTGTAACAATCTTTCCTGAAAGACGCTGTACAGATTATGGAGAAAGTTATCTGAAAATTGATTAAAGGTCCTAATGAACTCTGCTTAGGCATATTCATAAAGTAAATTACATTTCAGTGGGAGATAGATGTGTGCTTAGTTGAATCGGGCTACATTACTATGTATGCCACATAATGAAATTCTTACAGAGCTATAAAACTTCTGCCCATAATTTATTTCTTTGCTTTGGAAGTAGTACAACCATTTTCTGCTCATGAGTAATCCTGTTATTGAATCTACAGTGATATTTATGAGATGCTAAAAAAAATTGGAAAACTGTTCATTTTAGTTCAAAATGCTTTCAACATAACTGAAGTAATGTTTTCAAGTTTAAACACAGTATACCTGAATCACAAAATACATTTTAAAGAACAGTCAAGCACAACACACAAACTGATTTTTCCAAGTTATATTCCAGCGCTGTGAACATACAGTAATGCACTGAATTTTTTTATTTCTCTGAATGGATTCAAATATACTTGACCTTGGTTTTCTTGTTAGAGAAAAAAACCTCATTATTTATGTATGGTAATGAAAGTGGATTTTTCTCTATTAAATATGTGTGAGCCAAGGATTCTCTTACCCTGCAGAAAATTAATTCAAAAGAAAGGGGAAAAAAATGCTCTCATCTCAGAAAAGCTTACATTAAATTGCTGTAATTATTACTCATGGTAATTAGCTTTGTAGGCAATTTGCCTGCAAATTATAGGTAATTAGGTTTTGTTGTTCTGGCCATCTTATACATTGTGCCCAAACCTTTATTGTCAAGTTGCTACTGCAGTAACAATAGTCTACCGTGAATACTATGATAATGTCAAAGGCTTGCAAATAGTAACTGTAAAGATTTTAATGACCTCCAATGTGCTTTGTTCCTCCAGTTTTGGGGAGGTGACAATGTTCAGGTTTGGGCTTCTAGCATAGCCCAAGAAAATGGAGGTTATAGTAAGATTTGATTATTAGCACTATTACCCAAAAGTCCAAAAGTTTTACCTTGCTTGCTACACTCCTGGTTTGAGCAATTAACTCTCTGATCCGCTGAATGCTGGAAGAAATATTGTTTGCTGGTGCCTTCTGTTCTACTCTGCGCATCTTGTCCAGGAGCTGAGGGAAAACTTCTGTAAGTTTCTTCACTGCAGTTAGAAAAGAAGAGACAGATTTTTTTTCCTCTTTGAAAGACTGGTTTTGCATCAGGAATATTCCACCCTATCCTCTTAGGTTAGCTTACCTGTCTCTTTCTGCTTTCTGACCAAGTCACAATCATGATGTGTGAGATGCAGTGATTACAGAAAGGGTAATGACTTCTAAGAATCTGGTATTGCTAAAGGTTTTGGAAATAAGTTTGCACAAAGGACACTATGTTTTCTTCAGACTATAGGTAGTACTGTGCTGTGTTATTACCTCTGTACTACTTTCCTCCCGGAACTCTGCAAACATTAATAGTTTTAACCTTTTAATCTTCCTTCAAGACAAATGAATGTTAAGCCTAATTTTACATCTGTGGCAACTGGAGCAGAAGGATTATTTGTTCAGCATTGGGTATCTGAGGCTGACCTGGGAGCTGCATCCAAGAGTTATGGTTCATGAACTCTTCAAATTCACTGTGAGGGAGATGTACAGTCTGTTTTCAGCTATGTGTGCCTCCCAGAGGTCACCATCCAGACAGCAGCAGTGGCTGCACAGGAGATGTGTTTGCTTGTGGCTCACAGTCTGCTCTCATGACAGAAACACTGCTTATTTCATCCTGTGGTGTACAACAATTGAAGGCCGATGATGATGATGATGCAAGTGCACCTAAACCGGGCTTAGTACCTGTCCTAGCCCTTGTGATTGGAAACCTCCCCTAACTTCCCTGCCTGCATTTGCCAGGGGTCATGAATTAGAGTCTGTCACTGCTGTGTCCTCAGGTGGTTCCTGTGCAAATGTCATTGTTATGGAAGGGACATGCAGGGGCTCTGTCCTGTTCAAAGTCAGAGAAGTCCTTTCCCAGGAAGATAAGCAGAAAAATTATCAAGAAGGAAAAATAACTACCCTTAATTATAATCCAATTTTATCACATCAGATTCCAATGACATGCTGCCCTTTGAAGGATATTTACACATCACATCATTTTTCATCTTTAATTAAATGTAGGTACAAGAAGCTGAGTATAATGAAATGCGATTTTAGCTGTGAGCTACGTGCATATAAGAAAAATCCAGCATTGAGAGTTAATTTTAATGAAATGGATTCACTGTAAAGGTTAAGACCAGATTTGTAGGGTTTAAAATTATATTTTAGGGGTTGCCAACTTACATCCACCTGCTCTTGTGTTCTTCTTGTCATATTTTTACCTTCATCTGAGACTCTCAGAAGGGCTTGTGTCGGAAGGGACCTTAAAGATCCCCTATTTCCAACTCCCCTGCTGTGGGCAGGGACACCTTGCACTGGATCACATTGCGGAGAGCCCCACCCAGCCTGGCTTTGAATATTTCTGGATTTTGAATATTTCTGGAAGACTGCAGAGAGGCAGGCAAAGGGGCTCATCATCAGATATAGGAGACTGTATAAAAAGCAAGGGAGGAGGAGCAGACTCCAATCACTTTTCTCTGCTTCCAGTCTGCCTTGAATAAGCCTCAGCCTTGTTCATATCAACATGGAGTCCTACAAGTCTGCTTGTTTTTGGATAGAGTGAAAAATCTGTATTTGTCAGTCCTGTTCTGTCTCTGCTTGGCTGTTTTCATTTGTGTTTTACAAAGTTCAGTCTAGGAGTGGGCCATATAGAACTTTGGACCCTCAATTTTTTTCCATTTAGTCCTGAAAGGCCTTACGTATTAGGACTTAGTAATCAGCTGTTCTATATAAAGAACTGTACATTAAAATATCATTATTTTAATGAATCTAATAATTACAGTAAATTTTGGTGATCCCAAAATGTGTTAAATTTTCCATTTAAAAATCCCCAACAAAACCCAAATCAACTTACAGGAAGTTTTTTTTTCCCTTTTTCCATTTTTAAGGCAAAAATACTGCAATCTCAGAAAATAATTTAGCAAATTGCATCTACTTTTTTGTTTTTAATAATCTGTAACTCACTTGGAATTGTGTTTGATTCATTGTCTTAAAACCTGGCTTTTCTGTTTGAAATTTGATGTATTAAACTTGAAATGCTGCTATAACAAGAAAACACAAAACTGACATCTGTAACTACTAGAACTATTGCAAAATCTCAGTATAAATCTCTTCCTCTTGGTCTTTATAATGACGTTCTTCAACGCAGAAGAACATTGATTTTGATTTTTGTCTTTGAGATGAAGGTGAGAGTGGAAAAGAAAACTAGACTTACACAGTGATAAAATATAAAAAAGAATAGAAGGGAAATTGTCAAGGAGGAAATACCCTGACTGCAACCTTCCAGACATTTTCCCCTTTTACTTTTTCCTTCCCAAACTGTCTGCCATCCTCTCTGCTGAAGGCCACCAGTTCCCTGCACAATGGCGAGATGCACTGTTCTCAGACAAACTGCACAGCCAAGATATGCTCTCACCCTTCCAAACACCAAGTGAAAGCTTTATTCAACGGCAGTGCAGACATGCCAGCTTAGAGGCTTCAGCTGCTCTGGTACTGATATTGGCATCAAGATCAGGTGTTTTGGTATTCCAGGCACCTGTCTGAACATTTGTTGTGACTTTCCTTTGGACTCGGATGGACATTCCTCCAGTCAGATCAACCTCTCCTGGCAGAATACACAGCTGATCTGGGAATGCTCCACCGTGCCTGTCACGTCTGCATCTGTCTTCCTGGGCTATGAATCACAATCACATCTGTCTGGAGCTCTACCTGTGCCAGCCTCCTGTGTGGCACTGATCTCTATTCTCAGATATTTCCAACTGATTTTTCTGGCAAAAACATCTCATCATAGCTTTAAACAAACAAATCAAATGCCTTCAGAGCAAAAGTGCCATGGGAAAGCTTCCTCCACAAATGTACTGGGGCACACTTTGCTGTAGTTTGGATATTGGCATCTCTACAACAGTTAGTTTGTGGTCAGCAGGCCCTCCAGGAGCTCAGATAGGAACAAATATTTTCAAGGTGACTCCTGACCTGCAAACCCACCATCACAGAGAAGACATTTTTTCCCAGCACGTCACCTAGGAGCTGTTCTTGTTCCTTTTTAGGAACATAACCAAGGGAGAGCTAGCCATTTTAACTCTGTTCACTCTTACAGAGCCCCTCAAATGATGCTGGAAATATTTCCTCCAGTACAAGAGCTAGTATGAGCAGATTTTTTTGAATCCTGTATGTCTGCTGACATTTTGAGCATGAAGAGCCAAATGCAGTCTGTGTTGCTGCTCTACCCACTAAGCTGGGAAGGGAAAATGTTAAATGTAAATCAAGTGTAAAGGTGAATAAAAACAGCCTCATGTGTAAGCTACAGCTGTTTCTCTTGGAAATTTTTCATTGTACCATTCCCTCCTGGGAGGCCAATCATATCCACATTTGCATGATTTTACATGGTAATTAGAGCTCATAGCCTAAACTACTCTATGGCGATCAAAAACATTTTACAGGAATGCAATCCAAGTGCTGTTATATTAACTACACTCTTGTGGAGCTCTGTGCAGTGACTAGCAGTGAGCTTACTCATTCCCAGAGGGACAGGTTCACTGTTTCCTTTTGATGAAAAGCTCAGAGAAATCTGAGTTTCCTCCAGTTCTGGAGCCAGAAATTGGGATATTGAATAGCACTGAATTTCTTCTTGTAAAGGGAATCACTCTATACCAGTTCTTGGTAGCACTCACTTAACCAAAAATACTAGGGGTAAGGGTCTTATGGGTCAGGGAATTCTGAAAATAATGACTCTTGGGATTCCCCAGCTGAGAGGGAAGACTGTGACTTTGGAACACTAGAAACAATGTTGAGTTTGATATTCATAACACTATTTGCAGTAAAATGACACTTGAGTTGCAAACTTCCTGACAGAAGGGGAAAGGATTTAGGGCAGTAGAGCTGAGATTCAGACTGTCTGGAGTCAGAGTCAATGAGGTTATGGAATTTCTCTGGGGCACTTTTAGGAGGAAAGACATCACTGAACAAGTTTGCAGGTGATGGTAGGAGGAAAGACATCACTGAACAAGTTTGCAGGTGATGGTATCACCAAAAGCGTGAAGGAAATGACTTGTTCTGGACTTCCAACCGCCCTAGCCATAAATATCTTAGAATTAGTGAGCCTCCTGAGCAGAGTCAAGGATACATGGAGCAATAAATAGTGGTGCTGTAATCAATTTTTTTTATTAAAAATATTTTAATTTCTAAATTGTATATTTTCTTCCCCAATTATTCTTTTCCTTCTTTCTGCAGTCACTTCATTTCAGCTTCATTTTCACATCTCTTTTTCTACTCTTGCCTATCATCTTCATTTTAATTTTGTTGTCTGCCTTAGCTTTTCTTTTGTCTTTTTAGTTCCCTTAATTTTTTTTCATAATACGTTTTCCAGTGTTTCCAATAATAAAAGTGGAATTAATGTGATGTTTACAAGCTTCTCCAGAAATCACCCTGCTTAAATATTTTATTTCCTCTTTTATCCTCTTTGACCCCTTTGTTTAGACTACAAGCTCATCAAGTGAGGGACCATTTCTTCTCCATGTTTGTACTCCTGAAGACAAAAGGGCTCTGTTTTCAAATGCTTCTCAATGTTAAAAAGCAAACAAATAAAAACCCCTAATTCACCAACCATAATAGGAAGAAGTGTTTAAACAAGCTGTTTACCATTCAGTGTGACCTTGGTACCCTGATAAAAATGAACGAGAATTCAGCAAGTCTTCAGCACTTAAGTGTTTAAACAATTTTTGGACGTCCCTGAGGATCCAGTGTTCTTAAAATATAGTCAAGACCTAGACAACTGCTAATTTGTGAAAATTTTCATGGAGGCCAAATGGTAGAAGATTATACACGATGAATGTGCAACGTAAACAATTCATACAACATGTTATTGCAGTGATTTCCTGACTTTTTAACACTGAGGAATGGCAAACTTCAGGTCACCCTACCTGCATCCCCAGCTGAATGCACAGCACTGTCGTATGCCTGTGAATTGTGCTGGAAGTCTTGCAGGTTTTGGGACCACAGCCTCACGTTCTCATCCATGGGGGTGGTAGCCTGTGTCACTGTCGTGGCAGCACTTACAGCCTCTGCAGTCTTCAGCTGAGCTTGCTCCAAACGCTCTCTGGTCTCCTCTACAGAACAAATAGGGAAGGATAGGAAATGAGCTCTTTCAAATATTCAAGTGTGTTGTGTGTCCCATGCCTTCCCACTCTCTGTCTTCCCCTTCCCTTTTCTCTTCTTCCCTTCTGTTTATATACACTGAGCATGATGCTGTATTGAATGGAATATTCTTTTGGTCAGTTGGGGTCAGATGTCCTGACTGTGCTCCTTCTTAGCCTCCCATGCATCCCCAGTATCCTCACCAGCATGAAAAGTAGAAAAGGCCTTGGCTCTGTGTAAGCCCTGCTCAGTAGCAACAAAAACACCTCTGTAATATCAACTCTGTGTTCAACAAAAATCCAAAACACAGCCCCATGCTAGCCACTGTGAAGAAAATTAACTCTACTGCAGCCAGGACCAGCACAAGTAGAATGGTAATAATTTCAGTGACAAAGCATTTAATGTCATTATGAAAGTGTTAAGGCTGGATATTTGATATCTAGGTCTAGTAGTTTCAGCCAAACTCTTTTAAGTGCCCACAGTGCCGAACTCTTAGTAGCAACTTCACATCCACATTCGAAGATAAAAATTTGCTCTTGAATGTATGAAGATAAAGCATCACAGAGATGAATGTATGAAGATAAGACATCGCAGAGATGAAGTTCCTCTTCCAACCTGTCTCTGCTGACTGCATTTTTGCGATGGCTCTCATCAGCTGGCTCCGCAGGGCGTTCATTCTGGCAAAAGTGCCATTGACTTGCCAGCTGGTGTCTGCAATGGTGTAACCGCTGCCTGTGGGGACAGAAGGGAGGTACAGCTGAGGGGCGTCCAAGTGGTGTCTGAAAAGGTAAATTCAGTCCTGGGAGGTATGTCCTTAGGCATTTACTATGCCATGGACAGTATAGCATGGCCTCTTTTAATTTATGACCTACTTGCACTCCTGACTTTACATAATCTAAAGGGAAAACCAGCCCTGCAGCACCCCTGCTTGCCACAGGGTGTCTTCCAAAATCCTGGAGAGCTGTGTTGCAGTCAGTACTCTTTGTCCTTGCTTTACCAGAAGTGCTGAGAATAGCTGCAACTGTTACACAGGAATAGTCTCAAATTGTCCTCAAAATTTTAAAAAGCAATTCTGTAATTCTAGATATTTCTTTCATTTACAGTGAAGAAAGGCCAAACTACTTTAACATTTATTATTACCCTCCACTGGTGAAATCCAGCTTTCTGAACATTTAAGCTGCTGTGATTTGATTTTAATTAAACTACTTAATTGAGTATATTTACCAGTGAACAACAGTTTGCAGGGTCACATTTAAAATGGTAGTTGTATCTGAAATGGACTTTTCATGAATGAAATAAACTATCAGTATCTAGTAGGATGAGAAAACATGAGCTACTCAAACTGTGCCCAAGGCCATTTCAAGTACTTTGTGGGGTAAATTCAATCAATAACCTATTCTGTTGCAGCAGTAATTCTGCTTAGTGATGTGCTTCTGAAATTTATTTTAATGGCTATATGCGGATTGGGAAAGTAGAAAGGATGTATATTTACTGTCATGTGCTGTCCGTTGTAGCTGCATGGCTCGGATGAGAAGTTCTTCACTTTTACCTTTATGGTAAATGACCTGAGTATCAATTCCAACTGCAGCCTACAAGCATGTTCCAAAAAAGAAAGTCAGAATAATCCTTATCAAATATTCCACTTTATTGTGATTAATTGTGGACAATATTTTACCTGCATATAAATGCAACTGAAAAGTCACTGAGTTTCTTTGCTTTGTTAACATTTAAGATTGGCAGTTGGATTGGAGAAAAAGTCTGAAAAGCAAAGTTTTCTGTTTCAAGAAAGTTTAGAGAAATGTATGGTTTTCTAAACAACAGTATTGAGTAGCAAAGATGGAGAAAATCTTTGTAATTTATCAGCTCCAGTTTAGTCCATGTGACTAAATGCTGCATGTTATTTAGGCTCTGTGACTGTTAATTTCTACTGTCATCTCAGATAGGTGATTAATGCTTTCACTTCATGGGGAGCTGCCTTGCAGTCTGTAGCAGTATGCTGGAAACAGAGGGCTGGACTTGAAATCCCTCAGCGCTCTGGGGTGCAGACCCCTTCAATCTACCCAAATCCTCTCACTGTCCTACTAATAAATTGCTGGTAAATAACATGTATACGGGTTGGTAACTACAGGCATACAAAAAATATGTTTGTAGTTGTAGAAAGTATTTTTGAATAGAAAGACCAGAGAAAAAATTAGCATCCTACTCCTTACACTGAGTGCATGAGTGGGCTTTGTCCCATTTCAGCCTGATTTTCTACGAGGTGCAGTGATGACTTGACCACATTTCCTGCCACATGGCACTGAGTGAAGCAGGAGGACTCCAGCACTAAATGCCAGCTCAGGTTCCTGCAGGAGCAGGAAGTTGTCTGTAATTTCACAGAAATGTCTCAGTGTGAGTGACAACACAGAGCAGCATCACCCTATGGGACAGGGACAGAAGATCCTATTGTGTCTTTTAAATACCAGGGGACTTCAGACTGGAAGAATAATTAACTACATGGGATTTAATTCAGGAAATAATAAAGGAAAAAACTGTGCAGTGAGAAGTTCAATACTGCCAGTTAAGATAAATTGTTTTTTCTTTATACTTAGGTGCCTGGAGTCTCTGAAACATTGTAAAGTAAAAACTGGTATGAAAATTACTTACATCCTTGACGCGGTTTGTTGTGTTCAGTGCCAACAATGCAACTTCATTGGCTTCTTCAATATAACCAGCAATGTTTTCATACACATTTGAAGCATTGATTGCCCTTTGTACCAAACCATTTGAATCAACACCGTACAAATTCCTGTTAAAAAGAGAGCAAAAGGTGAAAGAAACCAAACTGAATCAAAGTAGTTTCTGACTACATAATCACACACATAAATGTGCTTGGTCTAACTGGTATTCTCTTTGTTGGGTCTGACCAATCTGAAGCAGGTGAAAACTGTGTGGATAGAAGAGTCTTCCCTGCCACTTAACTCTGAGAATTTTGTCCTTAACATTTATGTGAGCAGCAACAAATGACTACTCAGCTTTTACTTTTTTTTTTCTTCTAGATTAGATATCCCATAAATTAACAGAATAACAGGTCTATCAGTAATCCTTCTTCAGGAATAATTCCTATCCATGAATGGAAAGACCTATGTGTTCCAGTGACCAGGATAGCTGTGTCACTGTCCTGTCTATATATTCCAAAGGTAAGTGGGAAAAGGGGGAGAATCAGATGAAGAACTACCCCTAGCCATGAGAATTTGCAGGAAGCTAGACTGAAAGAAACCTTTCATGTCATGGTTTTGATCTGCGTATTAGGTGATAACTGATCTTCAGGGGAGATTCCAAACAGAAGATAATTCAGGACTCAACATTAATCTGTTAACAATTTTGAACAGATATTATTTTTTTATGTTCTGGTGATAAGCAGATTTCAAAGAATATTTTAGAAATAGATTCTAAATATAGATGTATTTGCACATGTGTGCATTCACTTCAAAGTGTTTGCACACTGAGAGATTATTAAATTTCCAGATTCAGCATTATTTAAAGAATTTTCTGCTAAAGTCCCTTAAGGCAAAACAATAAACTCTATCAAATAAAAGCCTAACAGGCTAATAAAGCAAACCTATAAAACCAAGATGTTTTGAAGACAGGCTAAATGTTTTAAAGGATTAAAGTTTCACTGCAGGACAATCTTCTCAACAAACAATGGAGTCAGCATTATTCCATATGGGTATTTTATAATTACTTTTGTTTGCTTTTTGTGAAATTCCTAATGTGTTGGACTTGTTAATAATTTTTAAATTATTTTGGTAAGGGAGGAAGGGTAGCTATATGGGGTATTTTTTTCTGGTTAGTCTGCTGTCCTCAGTTAGCTGATCTCAGACTGAACATATTGTTTGGTTTTTATGTTTCTGTAGTTTCTGTGATATTATAGAACAGTTTCAGATGTCAGCTTTAAACAATTGCATAAAAGAAGACCATCTGGTGGTTTTTTTTCTCTATTTTAATCTCCTATCTAGGGCATACGAATATTAAGAAACAACTGGTATTTAGATAATATACTTGAAGAGTAGTTGTAAGCTTATCTTCCAAAAGCATATGCCTATGATATTACTTAAGGTAGAATTTGGTGACATATTTTATTTAAGAATTCATTTACAGCAGTGATTTTTTTCATGGATAGTCCCAATTGCAAAAAAAAAAAAAATTAAATTTACCTACAAGTGATTTTTTAGTAAATTGGTGCAATGTTGATGCATTTAGTATCTTCCAGCAAAATATAATGACATACAGTAAGTTTTTGATATTGTTGTGAGCCAGTTTCATTGGGGCAGAACCTACTAAGCATCAGAACTGCTCCATCTGTAAAACTGTTCTTGGAATAAAATTATCTCAAAGCTCATTTTGTACCCTGTAACGCTAAGCATCTTTTTAATGTAAATGAACTTACTGGCATGAGCAGTTTCTGCAGACCCCATTTAATCTTGCTTGTATTATGCTATTTTTCACTAGTCCACCTTTCTTATTTTGCTATAGGAAGAGGAGAACATGCCCATTTAGACTAGAGAGAATGTCATGCAAGATATATTCTTGTTCTTTAAAAAATTCCATAGATTTTGCCTAGTTCAACTTCAGCTGTTCTCTGTGGACCATGACAAGTCCTTCCACACAAGACTTAACACTGATTTGTTTAGTGCCTGTTCATTGTCACTGTGCTTCTGCTTGTCTCTTCAGCTGTTCAGAAAGTGGCACTTGTATGAACAGAATCTGCTGAAGTTAAATTTTACCCATCCAGCTCATCAGCAAGTCTTCTTAGGTTTTGTGCATGATGCATAGCGTTCTCTACCAGTTCATCATCAAACAGGGACAGGTTGGCTATTTTTTCTTGCAGTTCCTTTTTTGCTCCATCTATTTCTGCGTAGAACCCTGATGCATTCTGAACAAAACGGGGAAGGGAGGAGAGAAGATGAAAGCTGTAAAAATCAAGTCTGCATTTTAATTATTAAGGGTTTTTTCACCCTTTATGTTATTACAATGTTCCTTTATTTCTGGTAGAGTTGTTTTATTTTACATCTTTAAAAGAAAAAAGGGAAAGATCTAATGGTGAGTGCAAGTATGGAGACAAATGCAGGAAGATAAAAATCAACAAAAATTCCAGAAATCACTTAGGAAGACATTGGAGAGAGATGCATAAAATAAAAAAGAAAAGTGGTAAAAGTCTTACTATATGTCTTACTGTATGTCTTACTACAAATGTCTTGTACATTTGCTCCAGAATTGTGCCAATGACAAGTCTTTTAGAGTGAAGTCCCCTTTCTGCCTTCTTGCACAGAGACATTCCTCATGCTAAGACATCTTGGATTAGTCTAATTTGCAAATCAGTCCACCTAAATGCTACCTATGTATGTATAGGCAAAGAGAAGTGGAATCCCTTTGCCTTAGCCATGTTTCTTCCTTTTATGAAGTACTTGTGGAAAGACCAGATTCACCTTCTCTCCAGTACACAAGCTTGCTGATGTATTTGAATATTAAAAATGTGGCAACATGTGATTATAAATACAAAATACATGAAAAAGAATGAAACTGAGGGAGGGAAAAAGGGTGAATGGGTGAAATATGAAAATACTTGTTGCTGATGAGGATGGACAATGTATAATGTTTTTACTTCCTTCCCTGCAGTGTGAACATCCTCAATGGGGAACCCAAAATGATAAACTGCAGCAATTTGTTTTGGACAAAACAACACCAGAGGAAAACTCCAATGTACTTCTTGAACACAGGGATGATTGCAAAGTAAGTTGTCTTTCTGTTTTCTCAAATTATTTTTTTCAAAGAAAAATTAATTAATTTTGATAAATGCTTTTGTGTCAAGAAGTGGGCAACTATGACCAAAATGAATGCTTGTGGAAGATTTTATTTTTTCTTCAGCTATTTCAAAATTTTAACGTAAGTCATGAAGAAAGAAAGCAGTTTTGGTAAATATTTTACTTAGCAAATTCCTATTTTTATTTTCTTTATTTTCTCTTAGAAAAGCCAAACGCCGAAAATATCTACACATTTCCTTCAGCACCATGTCTGATTTAAAACACTGAATAGTAGTCTAAGGCTCCAGAAAAGGATTTCTATACAACAATCTGGTTTTATATGTTTGACACAGTGCGTTGTTCTAATTCTGGTATCTGGATCTTTAGTGTTCCTCCATGATCACTCATAGGCACTAGAAAAGGAATTTAGCATATAATGCAGTATTTTACCAGAACATCTTTAGGCAGCTGCCTATGAATGAAATAATTGAGAACTCTACATCATAATCTTTCATTATGCTTTGCCTACAGTAATGTGTCCTTATATTAGAATTATTTTTTTTTACAGTAAATTGTAATAACAGAGCTTTTCATCCAAGAAAACCATCTACTTTTTCAGGGAATATTAACCAGTGTTTCACTGAAGCAGTATGAAGAAGAAGAGCTTTTCCATTAGTGATCTAAACATGACTTCAAAAAATCTGGATGTATCATTTAAACCAGCCACTGAAGCACTTACCTTTATTACTTCACTTAACTCAGAATTGACCTTCTGTGGTTCTTCCAAAATAGTTGTGGCACTGAGCAGAATGCTGTTCACTTCATCCATTTGCTCTTTTGTCTTCTCATGTTGTTTCTAAAAAGAAAGCTCAAAACATAAATTGTGTCCAATACCATTTGTGCTTTGATGTGTGCTAATCATTTTTGTTAAATGTGCTGGAGTTAATTCAAAGGTAGCGGTGAGCTAAATAGATTTTAGACATATCAGAAGTCGGATTTTCCAAGACAGGTCTAATTGCTACATATTATGATGTGAATTACTTTTTGTTTGTTTGTTTTGTGAAAAAAATGTTGGATGATTTGAAAAAAAATATTAATTTCATTTTATGTTACAGCCTAAGAAGCTATTGGAATGAAGCACTATTCAGTGCACAGCAGAGACAAATTAAACATGGATTTTTCATAGTCATCTGGAGACTAAATTTTTCTGGAGTTTTTTTTAAATCTACAGTACAGAGATCTCTTATCCTTGTCCGTAGTAAAGCCAGTGTGAACAATCTCTTTTGTACAGCATCTGCCTTCATTGTGAGGAATAATGGAGATCCAAATGGTTAAGAACAGTGAACAAATACATCTACACACTTCAGGCTTTGCTTCATAACTGTGAGACAAGCTGCAGCTTGGCACTGTAATTATGGAACAATGGAGGAACAGAAGAGGTTTTGTACTTAAGGATCTCAATCTCTTGTGAAAGGATTCACTAGAAGAGCACTCCTGATTTCTCTATTGAATTTTTACACCTTCCATATCAGCATGAACTTCTAGCACTGCAAATTTCAAGAAGTCAAACTCTGCCACTGATGCTATGAAACACAGAGGTTGGCCTGAATTTGTAGGATCCTTCTTCAAATCACAAAATTGCTCACTAATGCCCTCTTCTCCAGAACACAAACAATTTCAGCCTTTGAAATGAAAACAGTTTGATTTGAATGGCCCCAAATTGTTCTTTTTGTAATTTTTTTTTCCTTGCTGAAAAAATAAATTTAAAGTTTTAGGTGGGATATTATGGTTTTGAATTCCTTAAATGAAATTTATGAAAACAGGGAAAGAATCACAGAACTGCTCTGAAGAGAAGGGGACAGGTCACCTCTGAGCTGAAGCTCTACTTTGTTCAAAACCCTGAAACTGTTAATTTGGACAGGGAACAGGGGAAAACTGTTGTAGGCTTATAGCTAAGCTAGCAAGTTCACCTAGCAAGTAGGAAACCAAATTTCAAGGTACCTATTGTGGAGCAGTTAGACAATGGATTTGGGCTTGAAGATTCAAGGGCAACTGTCAACTCCTCCTGAAAAAGTGGGGATATATTTTGTTTAAAGTGGTTTAGAGGAAGTTTGGATCAGACAGCATGGATGCACTCAGTCCAGGGCAGAGTCTTTATAAGTAATTATTTTCTTAGAACAGAATTAGTTTTGTGAACATGAGGCCCACCCACATTATAAGTCAGGACACAATATTTGTAGCAGCCATGCTACCTGAAATTTCAAGCTGCTTGAGTTTTACTGTAACATGCCTTTCTAGTCTAGGCATAAATATCCATCTCTTCCTCGGTCTCATGAGGCATGACCTGCCAAAGCTTCTCATTTATTGCCACTCCACAAATAGATAATAGTACCTTGCACTTCTGCAAGCTGTTTCTTAGAACTGAAGAGTCAAACTTATCCTGCTGAGTGCTCCAAGAAATTCTTTTTTGCTGTGGTGATTCCTGAATCTAAATTGTGTGCAATCTACTGTTTGAAGCAGTGGCAGAGGTGGAGTGTTCACAGCCAACACTTATGATAAATGTGGTGCACAGTACCTCCTGCCTTTGGAGCCTGGCTGTGTTTTCCCTGTTTATATCCTCTGTTTGCGTAACATAGCCAAGCGCCTCGCCTAATGCCTCCTCCAGGTCTGACAGCTTCACGTCCTGTTCGCTGAGCTGCTCCAGCACATCAGTTACCAGGGATCTGGTGTCATTGTGCTTCTCGTGAAATGCTTCCATTTGCTGTAGCACTGGGAGAAAAATAGGAGGCCAATAAATCCAAAGCTTGCATTTCTGACAGAACTTACCTGTACAGCAATTTCTTTGCTGTTACTAAGGCGACAGTGAAACACATTTTGTAAAGTTCACTTGAAAGATTATATACCTAGATTATAATTTTCCTTTGTCTTTTGAGAAGGAAAGATGCCTCTCATTTCACTATTTCATTTTAATCCTATTACTTCCCCTCTGAAATATATTTTATTAAAAGAAACCAGGTCTGTCTTTGCCTGCTTTTAATTTGTTTTTCATTGTTAAACCTAGGCAGCCTGTTCTGGAGAAGACAGTCTTTATGCCTCATATTCTGACTCATATTCACTGAGCTGTGAGAATTGGGCTGCCACTTTTTCCCATGTTAGCAGCTTTTCCCTCTCTGCTGGTGTTTGCTGCCCCCATAGCAGAGCTGGCAGGGGGGATGATGCTCACATGAGCAATGCCAGCCCTGCCATGAACCTTCCTGAGCAGCTGTTGTTGAGGTGCTGCAGTGCACGGGCACACACAGACACACAGACCTTTTCCTCCCCGTTCTGCTGTGAGGAGCACCAAGCACGAGCAGGGACTTGGGGCAGGAATTTGGGAGCAGCAGCATCTCCAGCTGGTGCTTGCCAAGTGCCTGCTGGTCCTCCCCAGGGCTCAGCAGTACACCCAGAGCTGCCCAACACCTGCCAGCTGAGCATCAGCACGTGGCTGAATGGAAACCTGACTTAAAACTCACACTCCTCTGCTGCCTTTTCCTCCTCATCTGCAAGTTGCCTCTGATTAGTGAAAGGCTTTCGGCGTTTGATCTCCTTCAACATCTCCTCAGCCACGCTGCGCTTCTGGGCAATTTCTTCAGGGCTCAGCTCTTGTTGAATTGCATAGTATTTTGACTTGCTGCTGATTTCTAGGGGGAAAAGGGAGCAGATGGTCGATTCAGTATGACTACAGAGAAATAAATACTGTGGACTACTTTTACTTTTGTGAATTATGATACTGATGGCAAAACAAAGTTTTAATTATCTTCAACTCCATAGTAGATAATCATTATGTTTAATCCAATCTTAATATTAAACCTGTAAATAATTCACATATTCTGTCACATGTGGAGGTCTCAACAGAAGAGGATGGGATTAAGCAGATGTGGGTTGTGTGCATTATTTGTCTTGACATTTCTTATAGGCTGAGATAATAATTTTATTTTGGATTCTGTGGCATGTAGCAGGCTGGGGATTTCATCTGGGATCATGGTTTTCAAGTGCTGCTGTTTATAAGATAATAACAATGCTAAGGAGACTGAAGTAACCTCATTTTCCATCTGCAGAAGTTTGAGGCACCCTAAGGAGGTAACATATGGCTTCTGGCCTAGCTGGTTTGGAGATAGATACTATTTTAAGGTTTTGGCCTCAGTTCAAAAAACATTGTTTTACCCCTGCAGCTGAAATTGAGTTTACCCATTCCCATTGTAATCATTACAAAGTTTACTCACCTCTCACTCCCTGGCCTTGAATACCAATCACCTCCTCTTCTATGTCCTGTGACGTGTGTGCCTTTCGCTAGCGTTTGTCACTAGCTTTGTGGGTAAACAAAGTTGGCAAAACCAGCATTATTCTTATGGAAGATTTTAATAAAAAATAGGTGGGTAATTGTGGCACCACTGGTTTTTTGGCAGAGTGTCTGTATGTCTGCTCTTTCTGGACCCTGAGCTCATTAGAGGAGATTTAAGGGCTCATACTGAGCAGAAACTGATGATGACCATGGATTTCTATTTCCTTATGCTGGCACATGTGTGTGTGTGCACATGGGTTGTGCCTCAGTAGAAGAACAGTTTTGAGCATGGTGGAAATGATTTTCATCTACTTGTTTCCAACTGTTTTCATTCTATTCACAGCCATTAACAGTTTTTCTTCTATAACAGCTTAATGCAATTGTGCTATTTGTGTGCCAAATTAGATACATATCTCCCTTATGTCCTGTTCCAAACCAATTCATACAAAAGGATGATCTACAGACACCACCCATGATTGTTAGTGACGTGCAGTGAGGCTCATGCTGACACTTTTACTCACAAATTGTAGAAATAAAATGTGATAGATGGCCAGACAGTTAATGTTTTTTTAGCATCAGAGGTGTAAAAAGACAGTACAAATAAAGCATACTACATGGTCTTAGCCTGGCTCTTTTTTGTGATAGGACATATTAACCATGTTTCCTGAGAGAAATTAATGGAGCACCTGTGGAGGTAAGGATAAGCAGGGATAACAGTTGATATGTAACCACTCTTCCTTACACAAGCTGCCAGATGGCTTGCAATAACTGCCAAGATAGAACTAATCAGGTCTATTAATCAAATATTTTCAATTGGAAAAGGGCTGTTTAACCTCAGCTACCAGTCAGCATTTCTATTCTGGTGCCATGGACTGCTTTTGCCTACAGTTGGCTTTGCTGAAGACTGGGGAAAATCTGTTCTGCAGCAGGATGGAGGCTTTCATGTCACAGGTGTACAGGGGACAGGGATGTTTTTGAGTACATTGATTTCATTGCTTTCTGCAGGTACTGAAGAAGAGGCTGCAGCTGGTTCAATCTCATTTTTATATTTCAGGATGGTAATGGTATGTCACAGATATTCCAGATGAAGATGATTATCTCTGACTAGGAAATCTTTTTTGAGTGCAGTTCTGCTTGAGAGGGTGTTCACTGTTGCCATAAATTACGTATTGTCCAATATATCAGATTTTCCTTTGATATATAGGACAGTAAAAATTCTTGATCCATTAATACATGAAGGTTTCATTAATGCATTCTTGACACTGAAATGAACCAGGAATGAATCTGTTTACCTTCAATGTTATCTCTTATATCATTGAGCTGCTGCACAAGCTGGGAAGCACGGCTGTTGATCTCCGTGGTTTCCTTCTGTACCAGGCGTCCTTTGCTGGATGCTTCATTTCCCTATGAATAAACCATGAGAGGTGAACATTAGATTTCTTTTCAGATGTGAGGATGGGCAGTATAAACACACATTTTGCTTTCTCCTGGTGAGCATGTGGAAGTCCTTTTTATCATATAAAGTAGTATTTAAAGGTGTTCAAAGTGAAGATCTGTCTTGTCAGTGTTTTCAGAATTTCAGAGTGACAGATTAAATCCTGTTTCATATTTATCCATCGTTTGCTGCAATAAAACTTCCATAAATTATGTTCAGTTGTAAAACTCCATCTACTGAGTCTCCTGAGGCATTCAGTGGAGCTGGCTCATTTTGTTGCTGGGTATGGCATTTTCTGAGTAAGCAAATAGAATGAGGCAAAAGGTGTCAAGCTCTCAACTCTTTTTAGATCTGTGTCTCCCTCAAGCGAGGTCCCCAGCCCTGCAACTTGTTAAAGAAAAGGAAAAGCCCAAGGATTGAAAATACTCTGAATAGCACAGACACGATCCTGTACTGCATTGTGTTGGGGGCTGCACTCTGTATTGTGTTCCCTTACTCAGGGTTTGTGGAGGCCCCAGGTGGCATTTGAAGGCAGGGCCAGGGTGGGCAGCACCACTAAAAGGGATGAGCATAATGATAAAACAAATTATAAGGGTTATGAGACTGATAAAATAAGTGTAACGGTTAGTAGAAATGTTCCTGGTTCCCATCTTCCAAATATTCAGGATCAAGCTATGTGCTGTTTTACTCAAAGCTCATCCCATGCGGACTGGGAGTTACAGGAGCTATATTTAGCTGGACGATTTGCCTACCGTTGGTCCATTCACCCTGCCTTTGTGTTTTAGATCAGAATCTGCAGCAACCCATCCCCTAGATGTAGGGACATGCACATAAGATGCTCTGAACAGAAAATGCTGGGTGACTTGGCAAAACCCACTTAAGCCCTAGCACCCATTTTCCATAAATGTACTCTGAAATAGCAAAAGCTCAATATATGCAGAGTTAGTATTGTGGTCTTCCACTGTCAGAGTCTGGGGTCATTATTTCCTTGCCCTACAAGCAACTACAAGTATTGATGTGGAACTAGCATTAACAGTAACCAGGAAGAACAGACCAGAGGAAATGCTGAATTTATTTGCTCAGGGACAGTAAAACTGAGGAATGAGGAAAGAAATCCCCAGATAGTACTGCAAATGAAATGTTATTATCCAAACTCACTAAATATTCATAGAAAACCAAATGCCTTAATCAGTCTGCCTGCCAGCTACAGAGAGAGACACTGAGGCATGTCAGCTCAGACAGATATTCACAGGTACGGAGCTGAGACTGTGAGTTGGTTTAATAAAAGCTCTCTTGAACATAGGCATAGTCTGTATAAATCTTATATGTGTTTTTAACCAACACTTACTTAGCCCTTTCTGCTACGTAAATGTTGATTAAAAACACACAAACCTAAATTTTCTCTTCCCCTTTCCTTTGTGTTGCTTTTTTTGCCCCCTGCCTGCTCCTATATTTGAGTTTTAGTTTAAGGTGCAATTTTAATTTGTCTTGTGAAGGAATTGGTAAAGGGAATATGAGGTCTGGCACTTTGCAATAAGCATGAAATATAATCTAGTTATATGGCAGCTGCAGCTATCTTTGATAATAACTTGGAGTGATGTATTTTACTAATATACGTATGTTGCAGCAACAGAAAGATGTTTAATATTAGCTTTTTAAAATAGAGGATAAGCAATTTTAGACCCTATTTCTTCTCTTTAAATATATCATAGCATATATAGTATTCTTCTAGGATGCAATGAAAGCGTTGTGGGAGATGAGAGCTGATAAACTTAATTTTATAGCCTGGCAGCTGAATGCGGATGCAACATTTATGATTGTAATTGTATTAAAAATATCTTGAGTGCTGATCAAGCTCCCATCTCAGTGGGTACATGAAAAATCTTTTAAACTGGGAGTTTTGAAACATATTTTGAAATGTCCAACTGGGACTAATTTAAATTTAAGAGAGCATGCAAGTAAAAAAAATATAGTACAAATGCTCCCAAAATCAATCTGCATTAGTTTAATGTTGGTTACTTCACTTAGAAATCAAAATGTGAATGAGAAAGGCAATGTGTCTATCTCAGATCAAACATGTTGTGTAGGGGATAGATGGGAACTCAGATCCTGAGGGGAAGATTTTTGTGAGTGGTGACAAACCTCCAACCATACTCAACACACTTTTTACCTCCTTCCTTTTCTGCAAAGAAGACTCGATAATTCATTTATGCTTTTAATTCATATTTAAAGTAGAAATTTAAAAAATAGAAATAGAAATAGAAATAGAAATAGAAGGTTCTTCCAGCTGTCAGGGCACACCCACTCTTGTTTGGTGAACCTAAAGTGTCAGAGTAAATGTTAAGAAATGTTTTTATATGAAGAGGAGTCAAACTCTGGGCCAGGTTTCCTAGAAAGATGATTGATGCCCCACGTCTGTCAGGATTTAAGAGGCATTTGAACAATGCTCTTAATAAGATGCTTTAACTTTTGGTGGGTCCTGTATTGCTCAGACAGTTGGACCAGATGATCATTTTAGGTCTCTTCCAACTGGGACTATTCTGTACTTGCCTCTTATGCCAACAGGTGAATATGACAAGTGCAAACCCTCAGATCTTTGGCAGAAGGCTGTAAACAAACCTGTTCATCAAGTGTTTCTGCTTCTCTGACAAGATCATTCATCTCATCTGCAGCATCATCAACCTGGATGGTCCAAAGGGTAGCATGATTCTTCTTTTTGGATATTGCCTCCTGTATGTGAGAAAAAAAGTCAGGGCATCTGAAAACAAACTCCTTCTCTAGTGAAGGCAGAGATTGAAATTTACAGGAATGGAGTGGAAATTCAAAGATTCAAACTACATGAAAAAAATGAAAAATCATCAATGTTTGTACCTGGAGATGAGTGGTAGTGAGGTTCAGGTCATTCAAACGCCTTTGAGCTGCAACACCTGTAGAAATGCTCAGCAAAGTGGATTTGCTTTCGTCGATCGTCAGAACTGACAACCGGATGTCATCTGTCAAATCCCAAATGCATTTATCGCAGCCTGATAAGAAAATAAGATAGCATAATTTTTCTTTTGTGTTTGTGTCAGCTACAGCAAGTATCTAAAATTCATGTAATAGTGCTCTTGACCCATGGTGTTCACTCTCTTTGTCAGTGATGCTTGCTGGTGGATACCCCTTTTCTTTCAATTTCATCCTCCCACTTCCAAGGTTATTTCTACAGTACAGTTATGACATTTGTAGCTGAGCAGCACCAGATGGGACTGCTCAAAGAGGCTGACACAGGGATTCTGTAATCAGTTGGGAGCGAGGGAGAGGTATTTCCTGGCTATTCCCTAGGCGCTACATGTTTGTGGCCTGAAGGACAACAGATGAAGGCCAAACAAAACCAACTGCATTTTGTCAGAACCTCAAACTTGATATTTAAAACTTAGGGTATGAGAAATAAGGATGTCCAGCACATGGGCTCTTGACCACCTACTTGGTTACGAGGACAACTTCTAAAAGTTATAATGTTATAATGTGCTTGGAAAGTGCTTTGGCAGAATTATATCCTTGTTCCTGCTGAATGATTGCAGTGCCACCTTGTTTATAGTGACACTGGTGCCAACACTGAATGCAAGAGACTTAGGTGAATGTGAAACACAGATTCCTACAGATACTTTTGCTTGATATTTTAGTAGATCCCAGAAATGTTTTCCTTCTGGTTGCTCTTCAGGCACATGACCCCTCTTCTTGGGAGCTCGTTCAGGAATGCATGTGTGCTACACACTCTGCATTATATACAGGTATAAATACACAAACATTTAAAAAATACCTGTGGTTACCAATAGCTACAACATAGTACTCCTGGAAACTCCCCAGGCTTCCCATCATTAGGGTATGGGAGATAGCGGGCATGGAACTGACTGATGGATAAATGCCAAGTTGTCAACAGCAGCAATCTATATTAGATGTTGTACTGGCTTTGACTGGGGTAATTTTCTGCACAGTTAATTTCAGTGGCTAGTATGGGGCCATGTTTTGGATTTGTGCTGAACACAGAGTTGATAATGTGGAGATGTTTTTGTTGTTGCTGAGCAGGGTTTACACAGAACCAAGACCCTTTCTGCTTTTTGTACTGCCATGCTGGTGATGAGACTAGGGATGTGCTGGAAACTGGGAGGAGACACAGCCAGGACAGGTGACCCCAGCTGACCAAAGGGATATTCCAGACTGTGTGATATCATGCTCAGTAAATACAGTGGGGAAAAGAAGGAGGAAGGCAGGGGGGACATTTGGAGTGATAGCATTTTTCTTCCCAAGTAAATATTATGAGTGATGGGGTCCAGCTCTCCTGGAGATGGCTGAATGCCTGTCTGCCCATGAGAATTAGTGAATGAATTAATTGTTTTGCTTTGTTTGCAAAAGTGTGTGTAGCTTGTGTGTGCACAATTTTTCTGGCTTTTAGCCTTCTGATTCTCTCCCTGTTTCTGTTGGAGTGTGTGGCTGTGTTGTTGATGGAGTTAAACCACAACTAGAAAACCATAAATTATATGCAAGATGTCAAAGTTAAAGTTGTGAGGACAGCTTTTAGGGCCAGAATATTATTTTTCAGGCAGTGTGTCTCAAGGTCTATGGAAGTGGCTTTGGTGATACTTCCCTGATGCTCTGCAGTTTGGACCTGAGTGTGTAGTCTGCATAACAGAGTTGGAAATATGCCTGTACTCAGATGTGTGAGAACATGCTGAAGTACTCAATCAGCAGGACATTGTGTATATTCACACACTTAATGCCCTGTGGGACCACCATCAAAATCCTGAGCCCACTGGAGTACCAAGCTCTTAAGTTACTATTTGTAAGCTATAAATACAAGAGCAGCATTAATTGTTGGTGTTTTCATGATAACGTTCTTACTGATGGTCGGGCAGTCTGTGTCAGTAGAAACTTCAGGACTGTCTGCGAGGCACTCTCCAGTCTGGCTGTCACACATTCTGCCTCCACAGTTACATGCTGGGGAAAAAGAAAGGACTTTTGAAAGAAGAATCTTCAAAATGTACAACTCCCCTTCCCAAGACTAGAGAAATTATAATACTTAGGATTGTGTGTGGGTATTCAAATCAATATGAAGAACTTATTGGACTGATTTTCCTTTCAGTACTTGGAAAAGGCATTTCTTGCACTGGTGAAATTTGAACAAATAAAGTATGAAGTGGAAACACCTGTTTCCAGAGAAGAGTGAGAATACCTCTGCTGAAATTACTTGTTCAAAGCTTGCTCATGAGTCAGCGAGGCCAGAGCTGCCCAGAAGGGCCATTGTACATCAATGTCTAGAGAGTGTGACATTTAGGAGATGTATTAAGAACAGTGGGGCAACTAAAGTTAATTATTAGTTACAAATCTCTCCACAGCCCTGTGGAATTTTTCAGCACTCTGTCAGGCTGTCACTAAAAAGGCTTTGCAGCTATCAGGAATTGATTGTGGACTCCAGTTACACTGTCAGCTTGAACATATCAAAAAGTAAATATCTCCTACCACTTACAATGAAGAATAAATGACGTTTTATATTTTTTCAAACTTGAGAAAGCAACACTTTTATTGCCAGCACGAGTGGCTTTTTAAAAAGCCCAATTTTTAATCTAACATCTCTAAACCTCTTTCAAGGTTTAATTGGCCTTTTAAAATATATTATTTTAAAGACTAAAATATTCTTGGAACACTTCAATACAATAACAAAAGCTCAAGCAGAACATAAAAACAGCAGTAATCTATCTGGAATTTATTTTGGTCTTGTGATTAATGGTTTCAGCAGAATCTCATATAACAAAATATTTTATTGCAGCCCATTAATTGTTATGTATGAATTTCCCTTGTATTTACATTTCCCATTGCACGTTCAAGGATTTGTCAAGAGAAAATACGTAAAACAGCTTCAAAGACAACATCCTGCACTGATGTCAGAATAATTTTGTGTAAGTGGACCAGTGTTAGTAAAACACTGTCAGTAGTTTTGTACTGTTTTAGTACAGTTTTTGTACTAATGTAAGAACAGAAATTGGCTATGAATTCTCTGATATGAGAATTCAGCATTTTGGTCAGCATTTTGACCTTATCACAATCTGTGCCTTCCAGCTTTTGGATCTATGATTACTTTTAATTTGTTATTTCTTTTTTTTAAGAAAAGTATCAGTTGAAAGTAGAGATTTCTCTACCTATATCATGGGGACTGGGCTATTGCCAGGTATCAATATTAAACTTAAAAGGTTAAAATTTCAATGAGATTGGTGCACAAGATAATAAAATAGTGTCTTCTTATTTAAATGAATACCTGTGAGTCTGCTACTCTAAATCTTATAGCAAATTAATTTCAAAAGTAGTTTGGACTATTTTTCAGCTACTGGTTTAAGAGGTACCACATTTTTAATAGGGAATTAAGACTTTCAATGATACCATAGTTTGCTGGTGGGGAAAACTTCTAAACTTATCTTTACTTCTGAGGGCCATTTGTGGAGAGCTTTGAACCATGGCTAAAGGATTTGTGATTAAAAAAAAAAGTTGCTTAAAGCTACCATTCACAGCTACCCAGATTTTTGTCTTCCACTCAAAAGGAAAAAAAAAGATTTGAACTGGTAGAGCTGTTTGTCAATTTAGTGGTCTTGCCTTTTTTTTTTATATACCCTTTGAGATGCTCTATGGAAATATGCAGACTGGCTTGATTCATACAATAATTTTGTTTCTCTATTTTTAGTTTAAAGAAGATATTTGACTTATTTCAGAGTAAATTCTAAGCAATAGTTCCTAATTTTCCCAAAAAGCCAAACAAAGGATAAGCTTTCCCTGTGAACTAGAGAAATAGTTTGAATATTGTGGATGTATTGATGCACTGCAATCTCACAGTACTGTCGAGTACAGCACATTGTGGTGCTCAGCAGAAATGAAGATGAAACAAGAAGTGTGTAATTCTCTGAAACATAATACTGCAAAATCAGGATTTGCTAGAGTGAACTTCAAGATTAAATTCACTTCTGAAAAGAGAAAAGCTGTACCTCTTACAACATACTCTAGCACCCAAGCACTTTTTATTTCTAGCAAAGATGAAACACTGCAAGGAAATCTGCTAATGAAGAGAATTACCACACTGATTTGAAGTCTGTGTGAACAGCCTGTACAGAGAACTCCTGTGTACCTCGTTAAGGGTGCAAACAAAAAAACTGTACTGAGGTGATGAAAGTTTGAGTTTTGAAACTGCACTTTCAGAGGTACCTTCCAAAATCATTATTGCATAACCTGCTCAGACACTTGGAATGCCTTGGCTCTCAGACTTCTGGCAAAATTACTCTTAGGTGTTCGAAGCTTTTGGCCATGGGCAGGGCAAAATTGCTGCGGTTTGCAGAGTTGAAGGGCTGGGTGTTTTCCTCTGCCTCATGGAATTCAGGACCCACAGACTGGATCCTATCATTCCTTCCTGGACATCTGCAGTTAAGTCATCTCAGGCAGTGAAGTTTTTAGACAAGATTTTTTTTTGCCACCTCAAAATCACAGACATGCTGTATTTTATGAACATCTTGGCTACCTGAATCCAGGCAGGGGGTGAGTTTTGGGACATGCTGTTTCTCACAGCTGATGTCTTTTTAGCTGGTTGGGATACATGGCTTTGGCTTTTGGGATCACTGTGCATGAGTATCATCTCTTCCTGTTCAGCATAAATGGAATTCAACCATGTGACTTTGTGATGTGAGTTACATCCTGGAGATGGACACTCAAATTTCAGCTGTCACTGGACTATAAAACCAGAAAGGACCAGTAGTGGCATCATGGCATCATATATGGCCCCCTACAAGTGAAGATAGCAGCACAAAGGGCATGTGGTTGCACAGCATCCTCACAGCATCCTTATTATAAAGTGTTTTGGGACGCATCACATCCTGTGTGTCCCAAAACACTTTATAATAAGGAAGTAAAAAACAAAGTCCAAGAACACAGTGAGTTGCAAGAAGGATCAAAACATTGCTAAGTCCCTGAGGCCTGTAGCTCTGTACCTGGAGGCCCTGGAGCACTTCTGAGGCCCAAGTTGAGTGTGTGCTTCAACTGTCTTACTTTTGAGTCAGGCTGAGGTAGAAATACTTTGTCTCTCTCCTTTGTGTTCTGGTCCTTGAGGGACCCCTGCTGAAGAATTTGGGAGGGAGCCCCAAGGTGCTTGCTCTGAGCACCTGCATTTTGCCATTAGCAGTGGCTGTTCCAAAGTGCTTTGAAAGAGGATGTAAGCTTCACTTCCAGAGCCAAAGCAAGGATAAAATGTATGAGGTAAAAGCCCTGTTTGGATTGAACTCCATGTAAATTAAGACAATATTAGAGGACACAAAACTTTGTGACCCCTCTGTGCAGGTATCTTTGGCTGAGGCACTCTGGGTAGCACTTTACCAGACCCTGAAAGTACCTCTTGTGTGAAAATACAGCAATGAGCAAGATTACACAGACTTGTAGGAAATGCAGAATGTGGAAAACAGCAGAAAGTGAGTGGGTATTGGGTCAGGACAGGAAGGATGATCCTGTTCCCATAAAAAATACTTTCAAGTCTTTCAGCACCATCAGTCTGAATGGTCATGGTGTGGACAAGCACAAAGATGAGGACTTTGCCCAAAGAACTCCTAGAGGACCTTATGTAAAACAAGATTCAGGAGAACACAACAGTGCCTCCATTAAACCTTTTCAGGCACTAGAGATGTTGGAGTCTGGAGTCTGAGACTTGGTCATGGGAGATGGAAAGAGATATTTCTCTGGTGCCTGGGATGATTCAACTGAACAGGCATCCAAATTATCCCATCACCTGCCTCCCAGAGCCCCAGGTATCTGACAACCCAGGTATCAGGCATCTCTGATTTCTGGGAGATCACCCACAGCCGTGCTGTGCTGCTCAGCTCTGTGGTACCAGACTGCAGACAGTACCTGTGCAGTTTTTAGCCAATCTGGCGTCCCCGTAGTAGCCCGGCGCGCACCGTTCGCAGTTGAAGCCGCTGGTGTGGTGCAGGCAGTTGCGGCACTGGCCGGTCACTTCATCACAGTCTTCAAAAATCAGATTTGGGTCTGAGTTGCCATTGCAGTCACATTTTTTACAAGTGCTTCCAATTAGCAAAGGGTTTCCATAGTAACCAGGGGCACACCTGAAAGGAAGAGCAGCACCGGCAATGACGAACAATGACATTCCAATCTGTGACACCTTTTTTTCTCTGACCTTATTTGTGTTACCAGGAATTAATCATTATCTGCAGCTTCTAATAGACAGAGAGCTAATTAGGAGCTTTACTCCTACAAGGCTATTTTGTTCTCTAATCTCAATCTGTACTGGTATATATTTTCCCCTTCTGGAACATCCCCGGTATCTCAAGCATACCAGTCTGCATTAATTTATTTTTTCTGTCTTCCTTTGGCAGTGAAATTATTTTCTCCCTATTGTTTTAAAATCTGTGACAGAATTGCCTTGGCAGCAAGGCAGCTCTACAGTGTTTGTTTTGATCTCTTTCAGCTCTGTATCTCACCAACTATATTGTGTTATATAAGAAACTGGGGTAAGAGGCCACATTTCAGGATGCTGAAACTCAGAGGAAGTTCAGACTTTATTTCTATTATAAATGTACATAAAAAGTACTGCCCAGGAAAGGTTTCTAGAAATATTTCTATGGTGAGGTATTGGGGTGGCTTCTGGTTTTTACAAAACAGAATAGGCCCTGAACCAGACTCTGTTTTTCAGATCTGTTTGATGTTATCCTGTTGGATGAGGGTAAAAGGCTGAGAGCAGTCACCAGGGAGGATTCCTCTCTTGGTCTGCAGAGGGAGAGAGGGAGGTGGGTACCAGGCACCCCAGTGAAGGCCTGAAATAGGTCCAAATTTCTTATCATGTCTTTTTATGTTTGGGAAGCATTTCAGTTGAGAAATTTCTACATCTTAAAATGAGACACATGTTGATATTATGGTGGTTTTTCAGAGTACAGAGACACCAGCAATGCAACACTCCTGGATGGATCAGTGGCCCTAAGCAAAGAGGTTGTAACAGATTTGGTTATTTGGAAAGGAAATAGTCTCAGTTAAAGATGTTTCTGCTGATATCAGGGAATGTGCTTAATCCTACAAGCAAGGGGAGCTTTTGCAAAACAACCATTGACACAAGGAGAACTAGTAATGGGGTGGGCATGGAGTACTAATGCCCATGATGCAGAAGCCTGGAGCTCAGAGATCAGGGACTCATACCCCAAAACTGGAAATGAAGAATTCCTGACAGGAAGGGAATAACTGGCTGGTGTAACAATTGCTGGCTGAAGGAACTGGAGGATTGAATAGTTGCTTCAATGATTTAGGTAAGAAGTATTTATTGTAGTTAATTCTGTTTTATCACCATGTTATCCTTGTCTCCCATCCAAATTCCTGTTTAAGATGCTGTTTTTTCTGTCTGCTGTTGGTAAGCAGGGAGGGTGAGCACTACAGGCAGTTCAGATTAATTTTCCCAGATTCTGGCTCGGTACCTTAATCAAGGTCAGTTGTCTTCTAAAATCTGAACACAGTCAAATTCAGGTTCTGCCATGTCTGAACCCTGAAAATGTGTGAGATCTGATAAAAGCTTCACATTTTGATCTGTTCCTATATTTTCTGTTTTTTTTTTTTTTTTTTTTTAATTTTATTTTATTTTATTTTTTTTTGGATAGAGTAATTTCCTCAACACTGCTTTGTTCATGTTCCAGTCCTGAATCCTCACAGTAGAAACACATAAAATTTAAAGCATCTTAATATAAACCACTTGGCTGCCTCAAACACTGCTTTTGTCAATGACAAAGGCTCTTTTTGTCTCTTTGCAGCACTGCCAGAATCTTTGGTGCAGATTTTATCATTTGGGTGACCCAGATGTAAAGAATTAAAGTGTGGCCAGGAGTTCTGTGCACCCCCTGAAGAACTGTGAGTGCAACACTGACTGCAGAGTGTCCTTTATGATTATGATTTGGTCGAATCATTCCCTGTTCCTGTGGGAGTTAGAGCAGGCAGTGATGGGTAAACCTGCTAGTCAGTCATGCCAGAAGTCTTGCTGCAATTGTCTAAAATTTCAGTTTTTTGTTTTCTGTAGTCAGGTATTTTCCAAATGATCATCTGTCTAACATGGCCACCATCTTCATGCACAGAGGCCACTGAGTAGGGCTGGGGTCAGACCAGCCTTTTGCTCACTGCTGCTCACATCTACCAACAACAGCGTGCTATCCCCACCAGCCCTGCCATGTCTGTCCTGTCCTCATCAGGACAAGGCCATTCCCCCTTCTTTTCCGAAATAAACTGTTCAGTTCACTTGCCGGGAATGTAGAGGACATTTCCCCACAGATACATTTTACAAGTGCTGTTTTTTATGACCACCTGAGGCACCAGAACAGGTTGCCCAGAGAAGCTGAGGATGCCCCATCCCTGGGAGCATTCAGGGCCAGGCTGGATGGAGCAACCTGCTCTAGTGGAAGGTGTCCCCACCCATGGCAGGGGGTTGGAACCAGATGACTTTTAAGGTCCCTCCCATCCTGAACTCTTCTATGACTCACTGTTATTAGCCATAACTTCTCATCTGGAGCAGCTGTTTAGAGCAAAAAGAAACTTTCAGAGCTGAAAATAAATGTTTTACCTTCACTCTTCTCTTTGCCACTCAGTACGTTTCATAGTACTGAGGCATTTAACCTCTTTTGAATTGTGGGTAGGATGTGAGAAGAGCAGACTGGAAGTGTTCTGCTCCATCTCTTCACTTTACGGCCTGAAAAAGTTCAGAGGCCTGGAGTAAATGTCTTTTCCTAGATTGTATCAATAAATGACTCTTTTTTGCTAAAAAAGAATATTTCCTCTCCCATTATAAAACTGCAAAGTTGTCTTTGTTTCATTCTGCAGCCATAACTGCTTCCTGTAATTATAAGTGAGTAAGAAATCAACTTCCTCTTCTCTGGCAATGCCAAAAGAACCTTTTTCATCTATTTGCTTTGGATGGTAAATTGTAATTTGTTCAGTTGTTCTTTTTGACATTTGTGCATTAACAAAACCTGCATGGCATCAGTTACCACCCTGATGCCTTACTGCTGAAGTCCAGGAGAAAAATGATTAATTCCTAAATTTCAAGTAGGGACCTGCTCTTTAGCAAGTGAGCAGGGGCAAGCACTGCATCATCCAGATTTGAAACACTTTTGGACATTTCTGATACAAATGGGAGTAGGACCAGAAGGCAAGTCCTGCCTGTCACTGCTTGCACCTTACCCCAGCCATCAGCCAAGCTCTTAACATAGTGACCAGGACAGGCTGATTCCTTTCTGTAGCTTTTTCTACACAGCTTTGCCTTCCTTGAGACAGATGCACTGTGTCAGGCTGGGGAGTGGCCCTTAGAAAACAAAGCTGATGTTATTTTCTGCTGTTTCTGTGTTACTGCTGCCCATTTAATAGGATTTGTATTGCTTGTAGTCTGGGTTGACATTTTAATAACCATTAAGGAACCTCAATGACCTTTTAATTGTCTGCATTATCCTTTGTGTATAAACCTGACATTTTGAAGGAACAAAAGAATACAGCCGTGGGCCTGTAAACAAGGGTGGGCTTTTTATTTTTGTGCCATCTGCTTTCACTGTTGCTGTCATGATGTTAGTGATGTGGAGGTAATTGACTGATGATTTTGCATCATCTGTAAGGATGATGTTCATTGTTCATCTTACCTTTTTCATTTTGATTTGTCTTTGCATCTTAAGCATCCCTTTTCTCCCTTCTCTGACAGTTACATTAAGTATCATTTGAATTCCAGGCTTGCCCATTGTTGACAGATGACTAAAGACTTAAATACTTCAGGGGCTTTAAGGGAAAACAAAAGGAAATGTTCAGGAAGCCATTGTCTGAGCCATCCTATATCCCTCAGTCTTTGTGCTAGAGCTGTTTTAATTTATTGACTGCTCGAGGACAATTTCTGAATTATAATCAGGCCCTTGACATTCATTGAAACATCAACCATGTGTGTTCATAACAAGTAAGAAAGCCTCTTACAGGCTTTCTTACTTGTGAAGTTATATTTCTGCTGTATAATTCAATTTATTTGTGTCCTTGGTTATTTAGGGAATATTTACTGGAAATTGTTTATGGACATAAGGGAAATTTGAAAAGCAGCACTGGCCTATAATTGTTTGCTTGACTTTATTGAATTATGCCTGTGAAGTGCATTTAAAATGCAATGAAAAAAGCTGCATCTGCTTTAAGAATTTGACTCAACAGTGGATTTTCTCCTTTGATTTTGTAAAAATTGTTTGGTAGAAACCTGCTACATATTTTAGGGGGTAAATTGCAGGAAGAATCAATGTGGTGGATATTTTTCACTTCAGCTGCTGTTTCTGATTTGTATTTTTTACTTTTAAATTGCATTCCGTTTAGGCAGATCACCACTTGAAGGTACACAAAGTGCAAGAGCTAGATCAAAATACATAATATGTAAATGTCTGTCTTATGCTAACACTTCTCCACAGCAAATTTAAGTGCTTTTTAATAGGAAATTAACAAGATCTTTTAACAGACACAATTCTTCCTGATGAACACACGTGCATAAGATTTCTCCCCAGTATGGCAAGATTCTCTGAAAAAAATTCTGGACTTCAGTATTGCTGACCAGCAAGTCATCCTATGAGTTCCTTACCTTTCACAGTTGGGTCCTGCATAGTTTTCCTTGCAGACACAACGCACACTTCCACTTTTTCTGTGACAGGAGACCGCAAAGCTGGAATTTCATCAGGATGAATAGTTAGAATACCAGGCAATGACAGACACGTGGGAATGCTTCTTTGTTACAGTATGGACATGTCTCAATGTGAACTCTGGCTCTTGGTTGTTCATTGCTGAATGAGTGTTAAGCTCTTTACATAATTTATGTTATACCCCTTGTTTAGACTTTAAATTAGTTTAGGAAGCACTATTTAGTGTATAGAACTATGGAGCTACATAAATACAGATGTATAGGTATGAAAGTCATCTTGCAGTGCAGATCAGACACATCTGCAGGTTTTGATACACACACTTTAGACAAGGGACTTAACACAAATGTGTATGTCATATGAACCTAATTGTTTCCTGTCTACTATCCTAATGGATAAAATATTGTTTGTGGAAGACACTGCAGTGTCAATTCAAGAACTGAGATTTTGGAACGGGTGCAGCAGTTTCCTATGCAAATCCCACAGTTTTTCTCAAATTCCAGTCTGGAAGTTCCTAGTGATGAAGACTGACCTCAGTAATGCTGTCCTCATCCAGAGGAACTGAGTGTACAGTAACCAGAGCTGCTCCACCATCTTTCCAAGTAAGCTGGAAAGAGTCTGCAGCCTCTTCTGAGACCAACATGCCAAGTAGTGATGCTGACTGCAGTAATGGCTTGGGCTGTAATTTCTACTGCTCTTATTCCTAATCATGGATTGCTTTGTTTTCTCATGTTTTTAGGATTTAACAAATATTCAAATAAATATGAGACCCAAGAAAGAGCAGTAGCCAGATGTGAAAAGTGTAAATTTTATGTGTATTTCAAAAACGGTGATGGGCTTGGCTTAAATACATTTATAGGAAAAAAGAAATACAGTCCTAAGATGTTTCTAGTTAGTTTGCAATATGTGTGAATAAATTTCTGCCAGCACTAGAATGCAACCAGAGCAGTGAGTAGCAGCAGTTTCCAGCTGCAGGCCCATGATTGCTAAAACATAGCTCCTCAGTCATATGGTGCTGGGCGGCTGTGGTTGGGTTGCATCCATTTCACACAGGACAAAAGACTCAGAGCAGTGGGAAAGTGCATAATCCATGCACTGCTTGTTCCAGGAACAAACAGCATTGAAAGCTGATGAGAATTCCCACATAATTTCAGTTCCTGCCAGTGTTTCTCAACTGGCTGGACAACCAGAGGCAAAAAATCTGTCTGGATCTCTGTTGTCTCAAAATATTTGGTATAACCAGAGAGAACATAAAATGAGATTTTTCTCACAGAATTTACAAATTAACTGCTATGTGGCTTTTACAAGAACATGTTGAGAAAGTCACAATAGTTTGGCAGGCTTCCTCTTCTTTAACCAAGTCTAATTCCTTCACGTAGTTGCAAAAACCACATTGTGGATCTAAGTTATGAAGTAGGACCGAAATCTTCCTCAAGTTTTATACTTTTTGTGAACTTTTAGGGGGAAAAAAAAGCTTTATAATTCCTTGGGTTTGAAAAGAAGTAACATCTCCTGGACTGTGAAACAACCTCCATCCTCCTTTTTTTTGTTCCAAAGAGATGACATTACACTTCATGTGTAATGTCCAAAAGTTACTCCAAAATTTCCTAGGATAGAAGATATGAGGACAGCTTGGTCAGAAAATCAAGAGACACTGCTGAATTCCTGGAAAAAATACTTATCTGGTGAGTCTGTCAGTTTACAGATTTGGTATTCTATTTCCAAAGTAAAACAGGCTAGAAAGCAACATCCTTTGAATGTTTTTAAGCCATTTAATGCTTCTCTGCTTCTGGTAGAGTTATTGTTTTGCCTTATTCTTTATATGTAGTAGGATTAATGAAGGAAAATTGAAAAAAAATTCCAACGAATAAAGAACATTTTTTCTTTGAATTTAGTTAAGCTTTGGTAAAGCTTAATGTTGCTCAATTGTTTTTTTTTTTTTTTGCCTGTTCCAGCCCCAGCCCCAGCTGAAGACTATTTCTGTGGTCAGGTCTGTCTCATGCAAGAAGCTGAACAGGCAATTTCTGCACATTATTTAAACAGGGGTATGAGGCAACTTGGGATGGGACATTCCTTTAATTACTACCTTCAGGACATTTCTGAGGGGAACCAAGGAAGCACAGTGAATTTTCACTGATGTAGTTTCAAAGGGGAGACAATTCATGGAACATTGAATATTCTGAGATGAAGGGACCCTTGAGGCTCAGCAAGTCCAAGCCATGTATTGCTGCTAATATTGAGGCATCCGCAGTCAGGTTTCTTTCAACATTTGTTCTCCCTTCCCAACCCCATGCTGCTGAGTTTTGGGTTTGGGGTTTTCTTCTCCATTGTGGTCTGGAACTGGAGAGGCATAATATTGCTAGTTAAGGAATTGGGAATGCTCCTTGGCCTCAGCTGCCATCTCCCACAGCGCTGGCAGAGAAAAGCTGTAGCCACAGTCCCTGCTGGCCCCACTGCACTGAGGCCTGCTCAGTGGCCTGCTGGTCCATGCAGCTCCCTGCTGTCAGGGAGCACCTCTGCAGAGCCTTTGGGCTGCAGCATGGGGCACGGTCTGGGTGAGTGCAGACCCAGCCACCCTTGTCAAATGGAGCTCTAGGGAGCACAGACCAGACCTTGCCTGACTGACCTGGCTTGGTAGAGCCTGAGGCTCATGTGGAAGTGCCTCAGGCATGTGCAGCCCAGGTTGTGGCTCAGAGAACAGCTTCTTACACCAAAGTGGCTGCTCTGTGCCCAACAGGTTACAAAAACCCACTTTGCCAAGGAAAAAAGCACTGCTCCTGATTGTTGTATTTCTAATTTTTCAGGCATTACAGCTGCTACTGAAACTGGAAGGAATAGTTGGCTTCATCTGTGAGCTTGCTCACTCCTAAGCCTTTCTACATGTCAGCAAAACCAGGTTCTTCCACTGTCTCTGGAGGATTTTCTCTGTAATCCAGGCAAAGCTGAAGTTTTTCAACAATATGAGAGAACCCATGGCCCTTCTCACATGTCTGCAGCCCACCACAAAAGCCAAGAAGGGATCTGCGGGAATTTGGCAGGAATGATTTTGTTCCTTTGCCAGTTTGAGCCCTGAGAAGATGAGCAAAATGGAGCTCATCCCACCTTAAGGTCATGTGAGTGATCCTATAGCAACAGCAAACAAATACAGTAAGGATGAAATTCCCTTTGCTGTGACGTCCTGATGAAAGCAGGATGGGAAACAACACTAATAGCTAGCTCCCTGAAAACCAGCATCAGCCTCTTGGCATCTACTTACTAGCATCTCCCTGTGGTGGGATTCACATAGATACCTCTCTCCCAGAGCATGAATCTGAGCAAGAGGAAGCTGATAATTTCTTTCAGCTGCATTACTGACATGCCACTAATTGTTTCTAATGGCTGGCTGTGGCTTGTAGTCCCTTTTCTTTTCTTTCTTTTCTTTTCTTTTCTTTTCTTTTCTTTTCTTTTCTTTTCTTTTCTTTTCTTTTCTTTTCTTTTCTTTTCTTTTCTTTTCTTTTCTTTTCTTTTCTTTTCTTTTCTTTTCTTTTCTTTTCTTTTCTTTTCTTCTTTTCTTTTCTTTTCTTTTCTTCTTCCCACAAAGCACACAACATTTGGAGTTCTTTGACTTGGTCTTGGTTTTCTGTCAGGCTTCATAATTTCTTACCCAAAAGTAGCTGGGCATTAGCTGAAGGGGCATTCTATCACAGGATGCTCCAGCACTTTCCTTTGAACTGTTAGTGTGCTAACCAGATCCAGCTGCTGTAGATTCAGGGGACTGCAAACTCAGGCTTTTTTGTGTTTGGTTTTACCCTTCAGGTGACATGGATTGAACTTTCTGTCTGTCTTTTTTTTTCTGTCTCAACCACATAAATCTCTGATGCTGCCTTTCTTGAGAATTGTTCTTTATGGGATTTTAAAAAGCAACCACACAACAGAATAATCTCTTTACATAAAAGGGTGAACTTGAACTTTCTCTTGGTAAGAATTGTTATGAGCATTTAAAAATATTTTACACTTTCTAAATGAAATGCTGTTTCCTGTGGTTGTAAACATGAGCAGATGGTAGTCCTCTCATTACCCCTGTGTTTGCCAAGGGCAGCAAACTTTGTCTCCTGCATTCAGGAAGGGATGCTGGCCCCACCTTGGAAAAGGCCAAATTCAAGCCAAATGGAAGAGAAGCAGAGAGTCTTTACATACTTGGCCAGTGCTGGCAGGGGGCAGGGGCAGGGCTGGCAGAAGGTGGGCACTCCCCTGACAACGTCGCCAATGAAGCCATCGGGACACTGCTCGCAGTGCTGCCCTGTTGTGTTCCTCTGGCAGTCCTGCAGGGCAAGGAGACAGAGCGGGGAAAGTTAAATGGAGGTGCTGCCTAATTCAGAAAAAGATCACTTAGCTAAGACCTGGCCAAGCAGAGGAGTGGCTGATGCCACACCTTGACCTTGCAAGGTATTGACTGATTTGGGCAAACAAGCTAACACAGCTGCAAATAAAAATCCTATAAATGATTACAGTGACCAGCAGCAAGGGTTGACAAGGTGCTGTACAGGACAAAACAGACATACGAGGCTGGAAGGTGCTGGTGCAGAAGTGTCAGAGGTACTCAGGTGTAGCTGCCAACCCTGTTTTGAACTGCATGTGCCAAAAAGGAAAAAACCCCTTTAATGACTCCAAAACCAAATAAAAGGTATCAGCTGATAAATATTGTCAATAAACCTGAGCCAAGACACAGGCTTCAGCAAAACTGCTTCTGGAAAAGAGCACAGGCAGCTGTCTCACCAAGCTACTTTAGAAGAGTAGGAAGGATACAGTGAGGGTTTCCACTCTTGCAACTGTGCAAGGAGTTTTTGTGTCCCTGAATCAGAACTCTCCCATTACAGAAATTTGTATGGACACAGTACAGATGTGAGCAGCTATGGCAGGCTTAAGACAGCAAGGAAATAGATCCATGGCAGACACATGTGGAGAAATACTCTATCAGTGCATGTTTGCTGTAGGTTTGGCCGAGCTTCCTTGATTCTTTCCTCTTCTGAGCTAATACCAAGGATCATGGAAAATGCATACTGACAGATTGGATTTCCATCCCTGAGAAAATGACAATGTCTATAATAAAGAAAAAGACCTCTGAGTATATGAATAAGCATCAACTGATTCAGGAATTCCTGTTTCACTATCTACTGAATAATGGTGCAATTAAGCAAGGGGAATCAGAGGATGTAATCTATCATGACTCCCATAAAAGATCAACTAAGTTGACAGGATACTTGAAAAAAAGTTTCTTTTGCAAAAGGAAAGCTGACAGAGGGTAGGAAATTAGGGTAGGATATAACAGTAAATTTTCAGTGTGGGAAGAGTCACTGTTCAGATCACCACCTAAGCCTTGGTGCTGATATGAATTTTGTTCAGTATTCACCAGTGTTTTAAAGAGATAGAAAATGTAGGGCTGTTCAGCTGGGACAGAAAGGCAGGAGGGTGTGTTTGGGTTATGTATAATTCAAAAGTTTGCAAATAAGCTGAATGCAATACAATAGTTCACCCAAATTCTACAATACAAGAATTGAGGACACTGATTTAAAAAGGTGCTTCCCTACACAGAACATAGACTGCTGCTACTTTTTGCCAGGAGGTGAGAGTACTTGCAGGGACAAAAAGGGATTCCTTGGAGTGCTCCAAAGGGCAGGGAGCTCCTTAGCCTGGGGCAAGGGGCACCTTGGTGTCTCTGTGGCTGGAATATCTTCAGCAGCCCTGGGGTGGGGTAAGGGAGCCCAGCCAACCAACTGTTCACCTGCAGATTTGACAATCACTTTCTTCTCCAAACATGGTGTGTTCTTTGGAGAAAGAGTATGAGAAGAGAGGAATGTGATTAGGGAAGACATGTAATGAAAATAAATAGTCAAGCTTCACTTGCACAGGCATTCCTAAATTAGTTTTGTATCCTCATGCTGTGACTTTGATTTAGTAGCAGAATTTTGTCCTGGCAACATTGATGTTTTTGGTTTTGCTTGTGAAAACACATATTTTTTTTTTTTACCCAATATTCCTTATTTGAATTCCATAAAGGATCCCCAATTAGGGCTCAGATCCATTTTGATTCTGAAAGACTTTGCTTGTCTTGCTTCCTGCATGCTTTATAGTCTTGGAGAACACATTTCCCAGAAATTATTCTTTGTGCAAGGCTGTCATTTGGCCAGAGAACTCTACAGCAAGTAGAATGTGATGAGAAAAAGGAAAAAAAGTCAATTTTTATTTCACAGATCTTTAACTAGATTAGTCAATAGTAGTTTTAGAGCTAAAGGTGGTTTTACTTAGTCGTATTTGCTGTAAGGAATAAAATATTTAGTGCATGGAAAACCAGAAGGTTATTTTAATTAAGAGGCTCTAAAATGGGAGAATAATAGGAGAAAGTTTGAATAGGAGGAAGGGGAGGAGGAGGAAAGAAGTGCACTAACCATGGGGCACGTGGGGAGAGCCAGAAGGCTAATACAATTTTAAAGATATTTTTCATTTGTCATTATCCAATGAAAAAATGATGTTAATGTACCACCAGAGAGACGGGAGAGCGTGGGCACTGAGCACTTGAAGTGCTTGAGCCACCCTTGTCTGAAGCACTGGCAGAGGCCTTGGATGTGTTTGGTGTGGCCTTCACTGTGTTTGATCAATTCACTTCACCTTGTTTGTCCTCAGCTCACAGCACATGGGTATTAACAGAGTAAATCTGCTCCTGCTTTCCAAAGCTCAAATATGACTGCAATGAACAGAGCAAGACAGCAAATGTTGCTCCTCAAATCTGCACTTTTGTATCTAAACTGAAGGGAAGTGAAAAGGTCTCTCTTACCACAGATACCCCATTATCTGGTTAGTGATCAAGTAAAAATGACTTTATCTTATTTAGCAAGACAGATCTTCTGTGTGTATTTAGAGCCACATTTTTACAGTGATAGAAAAAGTGTCCTAATATTTTATGTTCCATTATTTTGCATCTACAACTAAACTGCTGAGTGCATTAAGCCCAAGAGAGCAGGGAGAACGCCCTCCCTGCAGCTAATGGGTGATTCTCAGCACTGGATGACACTGGTGTGCTAGTTTGAGAAAAGTGTTTTGCTTCTCTGGGGATCATTTTGAGCGGATGATCAGCAGCAGCCTGGCTTCTAAAGGCTTCTAGATGAGTCTACAGCATGAAATCACTCATCCTTCAGTACACCAGCAGCTTCTCTGATGACAGAGCAGCTGGATTGTATTTGCCTGTGCAAGAAAATGTCTTAGCTGGTCCTGGTACTCCTCTCTGGCACTCTCACTGAGTGCCAATGATCAGTGTGAGCATTTTCACCTGGCTCTTACTGTAACTATTAGTGCACACATGAAAAGAACATGGACTGGTGCTATGAGTGAGTGTGGGGGGTGTGTGGTGTTACTTGGAAATGATTGTCAATGCTGAGCTCCTAGACCCATTTGATAGGAAGTAAAGCTGGAACTACCACAGAACACTTCATGTGATGCAGTTCTTCTCAGTACATACATTTGTGCAGGAATAATAATGAAAAGTTTGTTGTTTCTCTTCAGGCAATAGTACTAGGACAAATTTCCCAGCACAAGACAAGCGTGCTTGTGTCAATTAATATAACTGAAAAATTGAGGCATGAATCTGCCCCAGTTTCACTTAGGAACCTGAACTTGCAAGAAAAGCGTTCATTCTGATGGTGTTCAAAGGCACCAACTTCATTAAATCTGCCACTTATGCAGTTTTAGTGAAATTACTTCATCTGAGGGATAACAATGTACAATTTAGGCAATCTGGGCCTTCTCCATAGGAAATAGGTAGCAGATAGTATTTTCTGTGTACCAGATTGTGTTTTCTGTGTACCCTCTAAAGTTGAAGAAAGACAGGACCTGCCACAGAGTGGTGCAGAGCACCTATTAGACACCTGATGCTGGATGGCATGGAAGCACTCCAGGGGCAATCAAAAGTTAATACTCAGGCCTGCCTCTCGTAAGTTAGTACAACAACAACTCCCCCACCTCTCCAAAACCTCAAATAAAATCCCCTAGAATAACAGAGTCTTAAATATTGTCTGTGAAATCTGGAAGGGTCCTCCAACTTTGACAATCTTACTACTTTGGAGATGGAAACAGTTATTGTTGCAATGTATTAGGAATTGTCTGTTTGTTTACCTTTTTTCTTCCTTATTGCTTGTCCTTCTGAGAGATAGTCTTTTACCAACTGTTAATGCAGGAGATTGCACAAGGATAAATAAATTGTATAGATAAAGAGATGCAGGTGGCTTACATGGCTGTGCAGTCTGCATTTGGAGGTAGATTTAGACTTCCCCTTAAATATGCTCTCACATCTGAGGTTACAGAACTGCATAGCATGGCCCCCGCTAGCACACCAGAATTTGTTGCTATTCCAAAATAATAGTAATAAAACCAGGGTGTATCATAATGACTTGAAAGCCAAGAGTTGTACATGTTTTATCTTTTCCATCTCTGAGGTTTAGGGTTTCAAGCTTTCTCTCTCCAGCCATTGTGGGTGAGATGCAGTATTAGTTTTCAGAATTTCATATGGAAGAAGGAGATGAGGCACTTAAAGTAAACACAAAGTATTGTGCAATTTTTCACTAGAGTAGAGACACCTAAGTAAAAAAAAAAAAAAAAAAAAAAGAGAATAGCTATATAACTAATTTTCTGATGTGGTTTGGGTCAAAATACCCCCTCTATGTCAAAGTTTTGATTTATAGACCTTGTCCTGTATTAGTGAAGTGGGAGCTGATGCCTTGCCAAAGCACCTGGCCCACTGCTTTCTCAACCCATCACCTGGTGTAGCTAACTGTGACAAATGTGGCTGAGCAGGTGGGAGAGCAGCAGCAGCCCCTCCTCGCAGTCCGGGCCTGATTTCCTTCATGCCTCTTGCACTGGCTGTGCAGGAGTGGAAACAAATGCTCACACATTGCGGATCACTGTCGCATGTTTTCAACAGTGAACTGGGAGGGATAACAAATACTAACTTTAAACTTAGCTAAGAGAGAGGGAAATATCTATACCTGAGAAAATATGTTGACTAACACTAATGTTTTTGGCAATCACTGCATACCAACACTGCATTCTGGTCAGATTTTCAAACATATGTCACCAGTGCTGTGTAGATATCTGCAGCCCATCTCTGCAGTGAGCTATAAGCAGCAAGGCTCCTTGTGAAGGCAGAAGTACCTAACGAGCTGGGGAGTTTTGCTAGCTCCCTACTGCTTTTTGCTCATGCCTGATGGATGGTTGTAGATCCACTGGCAGTTCTCCAGACCAGCCTTGGCAACCATGTGGAACATATTATCCTCTTGGGCAGAGCTGCCAAATCTGTTCCAACCTTTCCACTCAGCTGTAAACCCAAATGCTTAAACACAAATCACTTACACAACAATATGCTCTATTGTAAAAAAATCCATAAAAGGCTGGAAAGGATACTGGTGGATTTATCCTCTCCACTGTTAGGATCATTTGGTCTTTCCTGTTCCAAAATGGTCACATTTATTTATTTATTTCCTTATGAGTATTTGGATGCCTTACATAAAGACCAGCCAAATACATGGAACTGAAGTGATAACAAGCCACTTAAAGGTTTCTAGGGAGACAGCAAGAAATTTACCTTCACCTTCTGCTGTAATGCTTTCTCCAGACTTACTTCTTTTGTTCTGTGTTTTCATGCATCAAAGAAGATCTAATCTCCATTAACAATAGACACCTCATGTAAGACACTGATAACTCAGTCTTACAAAATTTTTGCCTGGATAAACAGCTCGGCATTTTTAAAGAACTTTCTGCCTTTCCATTCATTTTGTCATGTTCTTTTGGAGTCATTGCCATAATATTGCAGTAACCTCAAGCAACTTGCTTCCCTAGACTGTGCAATCAAATTTTTAAGTATGGTAAAGCCCTGTGAATTGTACTACTTGCACAATCCTATGCAAGTTTCTTCCCCTACTGGCCTTACATGCATCACCAGATAGCGTTCCTTGAAATGAAGCATTATTTGACATCTCTCTTTTAATATATCATTAGTAGAGCTTATGCTGTGTTGGCTATTCTTCTTGTAACACTTGGGTGATTTTCTATCCTAACAAAATGGACTCTGTGTCTCTTCAATTTTAGTCCCAGGGTCACATGACTGATTTCTGTACTGTTTTTATGTGGACATCTATGCAAGGAAGGCCCTGTCTGCAATAATTTCTTCTGTCTGGTTACCTAAGGAGATTGTTGATTCATTGACTGTTTCATTCAATAAGCTTTTAATGACTCGTGGATGTGATTTGCACTCTATGAATAAGCTGAGAGAAGTTCTGAAACAGAACCTCAAGATATATATGTCAGCAGAAATTAAAGATATGAGCACTCTACCTTAAGGCATCATTAAAAAGGGGTAATTTTATTTGATTTTGAATTTAGGGCACAGGCCAATGAAAATTTCATTAATTTGTATGCTGTGGGAACTACATTTGCCAAATTGATTTGAGGGATTTGCATAATATGATGGCCTCAGAGCATCATATGGGGCCCAAACCTTGATTTTCATCCCTTTTGAAGCAGAGTACTTTTTCCTTTTCATACTGCCTTGTTTATTTATTCATGTCTTACAGCTTAGTTATTACTTAGACTATAAAAAATATCTACCAACCAAACACAGTGTTATTATTGCTTCCATGTTATCATAGCTTCCAGCATTGTTAGCAGAGTTAACTTTAAAAAGTGATTTTTTTTTAATGTTCAACTCATTTCCTTATGTTGATAAATATGGAGATATAGAAAACTTTAACTTTGGGGAATATCTGTTCTTCTAAAGATCTGCTGCTAAAGATGGTTTGAATCTATGGCTCAGGGTTAAGGTAAGATGTGGTTATGGTGGAGAGTCCAAATGTGATGAAACTTCAGAATGCTGTTGCATCATGGAAGCAGGGAGATAGCAAGTTCATAATCATGGAAATAGAGGATGACTACAATAATAATGTGGGATAAATACAGATTTATGCCACAGCTCATTAAAAACTAATTGAATGCAGGAATTTTTGTCTAACTGTCACGTGTGGTGGTTTCCACTGCAAGACTTATTGGAGTAAATGGCCTTAAAATTCGAGAATAGGGAGAATGGTGAGTTCTCCATACCACATGGTCCTATCTCTTCACGGGAACTCCCAGATATAGAGGTATTGACTCATTTCTGCCTCAGCAGGCTTTGCCCAGATACGCACATGTCCTTCTCCTACTCTTGGGGAAGGTTGCTTTGTCCACTGATTCTAATACAAGTCACATTACCAACCATCAAGTCACCTTTTCCTAAATTGAATTAATTCATTAATCTAATGTGCTTCTTCCTGCTGTAATTCAAGTTATGTCTTTCTCTCTCTAAACTTTTCTTCTCCCAGGCTTTCTCAGTCATGTTTTGCTGTTTACCAATTTCATTAGTCTTCCAAACTTCTCTGGAAATTTCTGACTCTTCCTGAAGGTCCTGTTACTGCCGTCTCCATGGGCATCTCTGGTTCTGGTTTATGCTATCAAACCTTTAAACCTCCTTTTCATTCTGCACTTTTCCTCTACCTTTCACTTTTATTTCACTTAAGCCTTTTCACTTTTTATTCAGAAGTAAATGATCTGAGCTTGGTGGCTTTTAAAATCCTTCAGACAAGCTATCAAAAGGCAATTTGAACTCAAACAGTAAATTAAGGTTTAGCTTTTTGTTTTACTCCTTACTACCTAGCTGGTTCCAAGAGATGAAACACCAATCAGGAATGTACATTTACTTTCAGATCATTTCTTCCTGATACTGTAAATTTTCTGGTTTTGTTTGTTTGTTTGTCTGGAACCCTTGACTTCAGCCATATTTTTGTAGAAGACAGGAAACAGGTCTTCTGTTGTGTTTGTAACCTGAGAATATAATAATTTCTTAACTCATATACTCTACTCCAGAAGCTCTCTGGTGACCAGAGCCATCAGAAGCAGACGTGTGACCAGCTATCTGGTTCCCAAGTCATCCATCAGAAGTTTCCCCTTGGCATCACTGTCACTTGACATTGTCATGAAGGGGACCATGATCCCATGAGCCAAAAGCCTTGTGCATGTGAAAGAGAAAAGCTGGGAATGCCTGGGAGTCTGAAACCACTTTTGAAAATTTAATCATAAAAAGTAAGCCAATATGTGTTCTGCAGAAACCAGCCAATTCTAAGCACATTACAATGGCCAAGCCATAGCAATTTTTCTTGTCCTGAACAGCTGCACAGTCTTCTTCCCACAGAAATAAAAATGGTAGGAAATATGCCATGGAACTTGAATTGATGTATTTGAATAACTGAAAACTTGATAGTGGTTGCAACAAAGCAAAGTATGTGAATATTATGAGTTCATTTTATGAAGAGATAAACTGAGGGCAAAGGTTTATGACTTGTCAAAAGTAACACATGGCAGAGCAAGGGGTTCTGGGCTCTTACAAGCTATACTCTTTACGAGCCTGCAAAGAGTGTACTAGTGCCTAACTCTTGCTATGTGGTTTAAACAGTATTAGCTTCCATCATTTTTTAGTGAGTTAGTGCCCTAATTGCCCACTAGTAGTTGGGATTAGTTTTACTGGGCTGATTTTTGCTCTGGAGCTACAAATGTTTGACTGCTATTACTAACACACAGCTTTCTGTATGAGGTGATTCTGAGTCAGATTGAACATATGGGAAATTGTAACAATACCTTGGAATTCAACACACTATTCCCCTGGTGTTTTGTTTCAACCTTCTCATGTTGTTCCTTGGCATTTGAATTGCTCTGGGTAACACATGTATATACACTCACAGGGGTCACTCACCACTGTAAATTGTTTATATTATACACAGCACTGTATTCATAAAGGGGAGAAAGGAATGTGTTTGAATTTATACATTTATTTTCTCAGAGGTATACAAAACTCTTTCCATATTTCTGATGGACTAAAAATTTTCCACATGCTAACTGTCACAAATACTGCATGAGGGAAGTGTTTTGAATCTGCAGAGATAATTTAAGTGAGAATTAATTTTAGCCAGGACAATTTATTACGGTATTGATCTTGGCCCTACTTATGATCTTTCTTCAGCAAAAAGCTCCTGTGGTACAGACACTGCTTTTGCATTATATTGAAACTGAGCATTGGTATGAAAAGTCAGACAGAGAACAGAGGAATTCCTTACCACACAGATTCCAGATCCATCAAGGCATCTGTTTGCATTACCATTACAGTTGCAAGGGGAGCATTTTCCTGAGCTGGTACGATAAAATCCTTCTTGGCATCCCTGCAATGAGAGAAAAAAAAGTGTTTCCTATGCATATGTGGCTGGAGAATTAGGTTTCTTGAGAGGAGAGGAAAGCAAGGCTACAGCCATCAGGTCTCCCCAGAGCACAGTGCACAACCCCTCCATAGCAGACCACACACACACACTGCTGAACTTGACTCTGTTCTTTCACTCTGTCCTGGTGCTTGGTTTTTTGCCTCAGAGTGTTAAAGCTGTCAGCATTCCTGCCTGTGTCCTGTCCCTGACAAGCTCTGGGTGTGGAGCTGGCAGATTCTTACTGCATGTTGTACTAGAGGATGAGTTAACCAAAAACCATAATCCTTATTTGGTAAAGAAGGTGTATTTATAGAAAAGGAATAGCTTTTACTGAAGGAAAAGAAAAGAAAAGAAAAGAAAAGAAAAGAAAAGAAAAGAAAAGAAAAGAAAAGAAAAGAAAAGAAAAGAAAAGAAAAGAAAAGAGAAAAGAAAAGAAAAGAAAAGAAAAGAAAAGAAAAGAAAAGAAAAGAAAAGAAAAGAAAAGAAAAGAAAAGAAAAGAAAAAAGAAAAGGAAAGGACAAAAGCTTTAGAAAATGTACTTTACATCAAAGTTTTGATTAGATTTGGATGAATAACCTATGGGAAACAAACATACTTACAAAGATCAATGCCCTTTTGAATAAATGTGTGGCTTTGCCTGTTTATATAATTTAGTAATTTTGATAATTTACCAGAGCTAACCAAAATGAAAAAGAAATTTTAAACATCTGGATCACCTTCTTTTGAATAATAATTACAGCAATAATATAAGGAATCAGAAACACAAAACTATTAAGATACCCTTCAAAGACTGAAAAATAAAAAGAAAATTAAAGTGGATAGTTTTTCTTGTGTTGAGTATAAATTCTTGTTCTTTGCTGAAGAACTTCTCCCTCATTATGCAGAGCTGGTGAAATGTACACAGGCTGATCTCATCAATAATCTCTGTTAGCTCAGGTACCGTGTGTCACCCTGCTTGCCCTGTTCAGTCTCTCTGTGTCACATGTATTATGCTAGATTAATGAATTTTTGGATCCTAAATTTCTCACTCTTGTGTAAGTCTTGCAATATTGTTGCAGAGCTGATGTAAAGACACTGGCATGTCATTTAGTGCTCTGAAAATTATTTGCCACACCAGTGATTTGCCAACAGTGATGTTTCTGCTATCACTTGCAAACAGCATCCCTGAGGTGGCTGTTAGAGCTTAAGGTATGCCAGACTTTCCTGTAATATTTTTCGTGGCTCTCTGTACAGAACTTTTTTTATTCTGTGGCTCTTGAGGTTACCTACCCTTGGAAAAAGTGGGAAAAGTGTAAAGTTCAAATAACTCAGAAGGGTGTGTGTCTTGCATTTGTATGAGCTAAGAGGCTTCCTTTGTATCTTCCTATTCCTTACTTTCCTGGGTTGCCCTCAAATCAAGGATGAGGTATTTTTCTGCACTGTGTAGAAAAATAGTTTAGCACCTGTAGTTTCTCATGCCCAGGTAAGCTATGGCAGAACGGCAGGTAAGCAGTACCAAACGCAGACCCTCACAGTGATACCTTCCTACCTGCAGAAACTGGCCTGTGAGCAGCAGTGCCAAATGTCCCTGCTGGTGGCTGGGGCTAGCCAGCCCTGGCACCATGCTGTGACCTCGTCACTCCTGGGACCTGCACTCACATGTCTGCATTGGGCTGCAGTTACAGCTGGGGAGCTCTGGGTAGCAAGAGCCAGCAATCCTGAGTCTTGGCTGCGTGTTAACTTCCATTCCCAAGTGTGGATAGGTCCAGCCAGACAGGCTGCTTGCTTAGAAAACAACATCTTAGGAGATGACTAACAGCAGGCTTTAAAAATGAGGTTTAGAAATTAATCACTGGTCCCATCTTATCCCAGAGAGCTCTGAGAAGTGGAGATGAACATAAATGGAAAACTCAGTTGCCTTTACCATTCTTGTGCACAGAATTTTATCTGGTTTGTTTTGGAAACACTTTTTTGATAATAACTCCTAGGAGGCAAAGTCTTCAGACCACAGACTCTTTGGGACAGCAGAAATACTGTCTATTTCTACAGCTTGTTTCTTTCAGTTGTTTAGTCTTTGCACAGCGGTAGGACTGGCTCCCGCCAGACTAAGGATTGCAGCTCAATGATTACACCACACACTGTGGAAGGGAGACAGTTAGTTTCTAAATTGAAAACAGACTCTTGTCGCAATGTCTGCCTTTGCAATATTTCTTTCCACCCATACAGATCTAAAGCTTGTTATATTCTCTGATGAACAGAGCTGGTGGGTGGTCCTAGCTGCGCTCCTCTAGCCCAAAAGCTTTCTTGGTTTTGCAGCTCTAAGCAAAATGATTTTTACTTATGATAGTCCATATGGACAATGGAAATGTTGGAATGCTTGTAAAGGTGTCTATGAAAATCCTTTAGTCTGCCATAATGATAATCTCATTTATACTTCAACTGATGGTGTGCCTGCACGGCAGCCACGAGAGAGCTTCCATCCTGTCCACACACCCAGCAGTAAGAAGTTGGTGCAGGTCAGTACTACATTGTTGGTTTTAGCATTAAGGGCAAGGGCTGAACAGACTTTGCTAAGGTCCACTGGGAAGCAGTTTACCTCCTACTATTAGCAGGCACACTTCTGAGTTCCTTAGGACATCTGCCTCAAGTCTGGGTCCCTCTATTTTCATTGTCAGAGCCCCACTTCAAAATGAGATGTGGGGAAGTCATCTGGGTATTTTTTTCATAGCCTTTCCCCCCCATGTTATTCAATTAATCACAAAAACTTGGAAGGTGCTGATGCTCACTATTTTAAAACAGTAATTTAAAACCATAAGATGCATCAATGTAAACCAGAAATGAGATATTGACAATCAATGGTATGAGGGACAGGGGAATGAAGGGAAAATGGGATCCAGACTTCCTTTGGGCTCTGAAGTTTTCTCAGGCATTCTCAATTATTCTGATATATTTTTGTTGCTCCTTGCTCTACTAGTGATAATGGAGTGATTGGTTGGTTGTTCCAGAGCTTGAGCCAACGTCATATTTATAAAAAGAAGTGTCAGAGTGTTGAGCTAATTGAGGGATTCAAATTGCTGAATGTTCTGGAAGCACAAAATTATTGCACACAAAGCAGAAACAGGACTGGAACAAAATGGAAATACCCTCCCTGTAAAATAGTTATGTAGGCAATTGAGTGAGGAACATTTCCGTCCACTGTCTGTTTCTGAATGGTGAAGACAATTAGAAGGCCAAAATCTTAGGTCTGCTTTAGCAATTATGTCTTCACAATTATTAGATATTTTTTTCCCTGAGGGAAAAAGTTTGTTCCAGTTCAAGTTGAAAAGTCCGGTCAAATCTTGGCCTTGCTGATCTCCTGAAAAATCTCTGCACCCGTGGGGCATTTATCCCCCTGCTCCCGCCCTGCATCTGGGTTGAATGATTGCATTACTTAAAAACAAGAACCAGCTGCATGCTGAAAGTGCTGGGGAGCCTGTAGCAATTTTCTGCTTCTTCAGACCTTTCTGCTGGTCTGGGTGCAATATGGGACTGAAGATGGAAGACAATTCACATACACAGAGAATGAATTTACTCCCATATTATATTCAAGCAGTTCCATCAATTTCATTGTAGCTGTTCCTGATCTGCACCTGCAAACTGAGGGCAGAGCCAGATCCCCCATTCCTTCCTTGCTGCCAGCTCAGGAGTGGTGCAGCTGTGCTGGGGTGGGTGTTTGCTCTGAACCTGCCTCTTCTGGTTTGCTTTCCCCAAAAGAAGAATGTTGTGCTGGTAACACACGCAGAGCATTCTCTGTGGTCACATCTGCACTGGCCAGCTGAAGAAAGGCAAGGTGTGGTTTCAGGCCTTGACCTTGCTCCTTGACAGACTCTGATTTTCCTCCCAATGACCATGCCAGCTCAGGGCATGGCATCTGTTAGGATATGCTCCCAGGATTCAGTTTTTACAGGACTACCCTTCTCTGGGCAAGCACAGGGGGTGTTTCAGCACATGGACACAGGGTGTGTTATTCTGTTTGACTAGGAGGTCCCAAAACTGCTTTATTCTGTACTTCAGATGTAGCTATTGACTCTCTCATCTAATGGTAAGAAAACATGGCATGTATCTTTAGTTAGTACTGGAAATTGTGACTTGTGAGTATGTAAACACACAAAAGCTCTCTTCCACAATAAAAGGCTCCCTTGGATCCGCACCAGTGCTTGTTATTTACAGAGTTTCCTCCCAAGTGCTGAGGTACACAAGAGCGTGTGTATTCAGGGTTAAATGGTCTGCATTTATAGACATTTAATGGACATTTCAGCTTGTGTTACATCCATGATGCTATTTTCAGTCTTGGACCAGAAATCCCATCACATCTGGTCCAAAAAATAAACCCCAGAAGAAAAAGATGGTGCTGTCCTCCAGGACCGTTGTGAAAGAGGTGCACGTGGGGAACTGAATCTAAGGAACAGCGCTCAAAGTAGTTGCCATTGCACATCAGCTGCCAAGTCGCTTCTAAGTTCAGTGCCAGTAAAGCCTCGTTTGTAGCTCTCAGCAGTGTTATGGTCTTTGCTGCTAGAGAGTGTCCAAAGGTGTGCTTCCTTCCAGGTCTCAGAAAGATCCTCAGGGAGCTACATGGATGCTCAGGCATGAGGCAAAGGTCAAACATTATGGTATTACTTGGTAGAGTCTCACTACTGGAGAGAAAGGTCTGGTCAGGATATTAAAAGTCAATGCAGTCTGGGCACAGCAGAGCCTGATGAACTCATGGGCTCATGATGAAATGAAAACTAACTTAATTAACATAATGTCCTAGATCTAGCTGCAAAAATACAAATAAGATCTATCCTGTATTGCAAACACTGTGTTTTGTGTAGAAGGGTGATTTTTGATGGCAAGAGGAGAAAATGCACATTATCTTAGTTTCTGGAAGCCTCGACACATTACTTCTTCATATAATTTAACCCCTTCTTCATAGGGGTTAGATTAAATACTCTAGCATCATTAATGATATGCTATTCAAGTCTTAGAAACTGTTACTGATCATGTTCTTTTAGCCTTCAGTGGAAGAGAATATAATTAATTCTCATTACCTGTCATCTGATTTTGGCCAAGTACATACATAGCTATCTCTGGTCAAGCTGACATACCAGAGTTTGTTTACTTTCTTTATCTTGATGAAATTGAATTTGCCACGTAGTTTAATCTTGAAAATATATTTGTGGATTCCAGTTTTCATTTTTCTGCCATCTGATCTCTTCTGTAAAGGTAGTAAAAATATTATAAAAAGATATAAACCTAAGGAAGTCATAGTTTGAGGAGTGTGAAATCCAGCCTGAGAGGCTATCTCTCAGTCAAAACATTTATGGAGAACTGTGACACATATTGTAAATTATTTGAATAATAATGTTTATCACTTGACATAGATTGAGTAATAATTTTGGAACTGTAGGACCCTTAGAGGTCCCCATTGTCTCTTATGGAATGAAAGAAAAGAATGAAGAAGAAAAGAAAAAAATTCTACTTGAACATTATGAAGCTTTTCTTCATAATCAGAACACAGGGAAAAGAAAACAGAAAAGTGTTGCTCCTCTGATATAACAGGCATCATATCAGCCACAGACACCTGTAAAAGTAGGACACATGGATAATTTAAGTCCATATTTTCAATGCATTGATGAAATCAATCAGACAAATTGAGTGGAGCAATGTCCCCTCTTGGCAGCTTCAGATCAATGTGTAATGTTTATACATATGGAAGGAACAGTTTAGAAAAACAGGTTTTGGACTCAAAGTTATATCAAATCTCTGAAACTCTATATCTTTTGCTATGTAGAGATGAGTGAATACTTGAAACCACCTCCATTCATTTTACAGTCTTTGTCTCTAGAGCAGAGACCAGTCTGCTAGAAGTACATGGCATTACCATGGAAACATCAGTCCTCTGCTCCTTGAGGACATTTCCCAACCCAACCCAAGCATGCTTGCTTTTGTTTATTTGTCTTTATAAGCACTATTTGAAACTGGCAGCTACAGTTCTGAGGCCTTTTTGAAGTTTGTTTGCTTAGGCCAACTTGAGATAAATAGCCTATTGGCCTTCCTAAAAATAAAGATGTTTTCCTGCTTGAATATCTCCCAGTACTTTCATTTATGCAATTGTTTATTAGAAATAGGAACATTAGAGAAACAAGCCTGAGAAAGCAGTCCTCTACTGTACATTTGATGTTATTTCAGTTTCTCTGGCTTCCTCAGAACAGGCGGGACTCTTTTCCAAAGAGATTGCTGGTTTTGATCACCTATAACAGGGACTCCACTTTCAATCCCCAGCCAAGAGCTCACAGAAACCTTGCCAAGCATTCGGCACTCAGCAGGTCTGTGTGAGCCCTGCAGGCAGTCCCAGGCTGAGGCCCTGAGGAGCTCTGTGCCCCGGCGCAGCGCTGAGCTAACGCAGCTGGGGCCGCGCTGGTGTGAGGGTGAGCCGGCCTTGGCAGCTGCGTGCCTGTGCAGGGAGGCTAAACCACAGCAAGCTGGGACTCATCCACAGGGAGACTTCCACATGGGATGCCATGTGGCCAGAAGCCAGCTGGACACCCGTGGTGTGGTTTGATTTCTTGTATACGGAAATGTATCTAAATTCGGTCAGCTGGGCCTGCTGCTCTCTCCTAACAGCGTAGAGGGACGTGCAGGGTGGCTCATGTGTAGGTGCCAGCCCTGTATACAAACTCCGTGGGATGAAGCCTATTGCACATGTCAGATATGCTGTGGATTACAGAAGTGTCCAGGCTGCAACAGCTATGCCACAGATCTGGCCAAAGTGCTGTGTCCTTGGAGAAGTGCAAAGTCTCCTCAGAGTCTGTTTCACAAGTCAGTATGTTCAGGTAGAGATAGTGGACAGATACGAAGAAAATCTTGATGTCTGACAGATCCAAACAATTCTCTACATAAGTGCAGGGAAGATCTAGCCTAGAAAGAAGAATGACCCCATTCTAAGGACGCTTTCTGGGTCCTTCCAAAAGGCATGCTAAAAATAATGCTTAGCCAAATTTGGATGTAAATATACAAAGTGTTTGAATCCATGGACATCCTGTCTTAAAACCACTCTGGGCAGGCACAAAATCTATGGCTTATCATGCTTGGAAATCATTAACTAAAAAACTGTCTTCTTTACCTTGGATGGATATACAAATATACTTCTGGTATTTCATTCATTAAAAGATACTGAGGACAGCAATGTGACTTTCCCATCTGCTTTTCAGCTTGGGACATAATTGACTTCCAGTGCATTTAAGCATGGATTTCTCAAATCCAGTCTTCCAGCTGTAGATTGATGGTCATTTGACTGCTTCTTGCTTCCTGGGAGCAAACTAATAGACATTTCAAATTCCTTAGGTCAAAGATGTGGTATTCATAAGCATAGACACAAAGATTTAGTTCTTCTTCAGCCTGCTGAGAAACTTTATGCAAACAAAAAGAGCTGTGATAACACTGTATCCCACTCTCCTGACCCTCCTGCCTTTGGTGACCTGCAGAAGAAACCTCTCTCCATTTGTTGCCAAAATATAAAACCCAGCAGATGGACAGAAAGCACTGTGTGCAACTCTAGCTTGGTGTCAGCCTCTGTACTGGTGTGCAGCACATTCAGGAGGCCTGGCTGCCTTACACAGCCAACATGCACTTTATTGATCACAGAAAAGGTGCTTAACTGCTGGAGGCTAAATTTCGAGTTGAGAATTCAGTATGCGTAGTTTTTAGGAATATCTTTTCACTGTGTGGGGTTTCAGAAGTGTATGGGTACAATGGGATGGACAAGGGAGAACAGGATATACCTATATCTGCTCTGCAGGGCTCTGCTGCTGTCTGAGACATGTTGGTTTTTGCCCTGGTCCCAGAGGATTGGACAGACTTACATGTTCACTAGAAAACAAATGAACTGCACTTACTGCATAGGGTCAGCAGAGAGGAAAAACCTGAGTCCATCATAGATTGACTTTACTGGACTGATAAAGTGTTTATTAATTAATGCACTTTGGTGCTCTTTATACCTAGACTTTTCCACATTTTTGGATGAGGATCCCAGTGGTGCCAGCTCACTGGTTCTTGCTGCAAATGCTTTGGGACAAAATATTGACTATAGCTGAGAAACACTGCTAAGAAAATTTTGGGATGCATTTAAAGTTAGAACTCTGCTGTTTTTATGTGTGCCCAGGAGACAGTATATATTTTACAGGTACATGTATGATACCTGAGCAGTGTGCCTCAGCAGGCAATCCATCTTTCTAATTTGGCCTAGCTAACCATGAAAGGCTGACTTGCCATATTTCTTGACTAGGAGATAACAAATCACTGAACCCACCACCAGATGCTTCCAGCTGCCTCTGCATGGCTCCTGATTCCTGTTTTCCAAAAGACTAGGCCCATGAGAGATAACTGCATGAAAACAGTGCTCATAGTATTATTTTCTATTTTGAATATTGTTTGGCATTGCTCCTCTTCTTCACAGTTTTTACTCTCATCTGTTTGACACGTGAACACCAGACTGTTCATGAGCTCATCAGCAAAGTGCAATCAAAAAATGCAAAGTACAACTCTGCATTTTTTCACATAATACCTTGTAAGAAAGAGGCTTGACATGGTGGTCTTTACCTCTCAACGGCTGAAAAGTTTGAGATAACAGATGGCTGTATTGAAACACTTTGATTTTTATTGCTCCTCCAACAATGCTAACCATGGCAGGGGGGTTGGGATTACATGATCTTGAAGGTCCCTTCAAACTCTTCACATTCCATGACTCTATGATCTGAGGGATCCTGAAGTGTATGACTCGGGGTAGAATTTGTGTAATTAAATTTTCTCTGCTTTGTTGTGTTCTGTTTTTTTGAGACACAAGGGAGAAAGCATTTCTAGAAGGTGTCCTTGGCCTCTTTATATACAAGTACTTGATGACAGCTCTGATATTGTTTTGACTGTCATTCATGCTGCTGCCACATTTTTACAATAGTAACTATGTAGTTGTGAATCATTTGTTTATTAATTTCTTCTAGACCTTGTGTTCCCAAAATTTGTGTGGACTTGAATTTGCCAAAGTATATTTGGGCAGTCACAATTTCCTCAGAAGCACAGTGAGTACTTGTAGCAATGAGGGGTTTGCTGCAGAGAGTATTTTCCAAGAAGTCTGTTTGTATGTTGTGAGGCATTGATCAAATCCATGGCTCCTCAGTTTGTATTTATAGCTCACCCTAGCTTTTATTTATAGGTTACCTTTTAGTCTTGTCTATATTATATGTCTCTCTTGTTGGCAATGAGGCTTGAATATCGTTTAAACAGTCTTACAGTAAATGCCAACCAGATGAGATGATTGTTCATTGGCCCTTCTTGGGGGAGGCCTCGGTGCTTCTCCTGGGCTGTATCTATTAATGGAGCAACTGAACATTACACTGAAGGGTTTGGATCTCCACCTGCCCCTGTTGGCTCCCACAGCCATTCTGTTGTGGCCTTATTCTCTATTCATGCTTGTGTCCTCCCTGTTCTGCTTTCCATTTGTCCTCCTACTCCTCTTCTCCTATCTTTGCTATCCCTGCCTATCCCTGCACCTGGTCCCAGCCACTCATCCACTTTATTACATAGGCTTCACCTCTAATCTACAACACCTCCACCGCAATAGTTTCATTATACTGTTTGAAGTTAACATAACATAAAATATTCCTTCTCACTGAACATCAAAGAAACTCATCACCTTGTTTCCATGCAGGAGCTGCTCTCTCTCTCTAATTATGCTCATAAGAATACTGGGACTCAAGAAAATACATTCTTCTGCCCATGTCTTGTGTGAAAATGAACATTACTCTTTCATTCTGTTCCTCAGTCAGTAAAATGGAATAATGACCACAGCCATGCAGAATCACAGAAGAGGCTGGAAGGGACTTCTGGAGGTCGGCTGGTCCAAGCAGGGTTGCCTTGAGCTGATTATCTGGGACTGTATCCAGATGTACCCAGTGCAACCCATGGCAGAGCACACAGTGTGATCCCAGTGTCCCAGATGTACCCAGTGTACCCAAAGGGACACTCCTCCGAAGCTTCACGTCCTTTAAGAGAATTGGTCAGAACCACCAGGAATACTGAATATTCCCATGTGACCAGACGTTTTGGGTAGCTGTGTTTTGCTTATTCCAGATGTCTGCAGTGAATATACAGCTGTTTCTGGACCCAAGAATTTCTTAATGCCGTGCTGAAAGAATGTTTTTGGCCTTCAGCTAAACAGCCATAGTTTGAAGACATTTTGATATGTGGACAGCACTGCTTGGCATTGTGCTGCCTTCCCCATTTTTCCCACCATTCTTTCTTAGGGCTAGACCTCAGTCTTGCATTTGAGGGTGACTTTTATGAGTAACTTGCAATGATTTACTGCCAGAGCTTACCAGATATAGGAAAAGGATTAGTCAAAGAGTATAGAGAGAAAGAACTACATTTCAGTGATAAAATGTCCCATGAAAGCTTCAAACTAACTATGTAAGGAAGCTTTTCAGATATTTAAGGAAAATATGTTTTTTTTTTTCATACAAGGAAGGAAACATGAATATGGAAAAATATTTGATATAGTTGTTTTTTTAAAATATCATCTGTGGTATTTGTTTCTGTTAAATACAATGATGAAAGCATTTTTCTCTTATCAAAAAAAAACCAAATTAAGAGTAGGAGCTCTTATTTAAGGTACAAAGAACATTAATTCTGCTGGTAATTTCCCCTTTATCTGTCCTATTATTTTCTCTTAATTTATTCCATGCATCTTCCTAGACCAGGCCTTGGCTAAGGAGGAGATTTCTGTGAATTTTTCCAACCACTGAGGTAAACTATAACTAATTTTAAAAATAAAATGCCCTCATGGTGCCCTTTCACAGAGTTGTCATGCTTCACTCTAAGTTATCATTTGAAGAAATAAATGGACTTTAAATTCCCAGACCGTGAGTAATAAATTCAAGATTGCCTTTGTACTTGAACATATAAATCCCTATGGAGTGACATTTCAGAAGGATCTTTGTCTTCCTCTGGAGAATGAGGCCCTCAGAAGTGAATAACTGACCTGTTGGCCAAAGTTCTACCATCAAAGTGGTCACAAAGAGAGAGAGACAGAAGTTCTGCTCTCCACCATGAAGTACCCCAAAATGTGCAGGCAAAAGGGGACATCTGCTCTGCAATTTTATTTATTCTCTGTTGAGTTTTTGCTAAATTTATCTGAGCTTTGAAGCCTTGCAAAATAGAGAATTAAAAACAAACAAGCTTGTACACCAGCTTCCCCTAGGCCTCCAAGCTCTATTTATAATTTCTATAAGCCTTCATTACCTCTGGTCTACTGTATCAAATTCTTCTTCTGAAGAAAGGTCACATTCTAACTATTATTACTGAAGAAATGAATTCAGTGTGTGACATCACAGCTAGACAGTTAATTACTCCATTCAATAGGACACTACAGCTGTTAGGGAACTGTCTGCATGCAAAAAGCCACTCTGTAGTATTTACCATTTCAAAGGCAGAAACCTCATGCAAATTAGCCATTTGCAATTTCAAATTTATTTTTAAAACTTTAAACATTCCTGAGAGGAACACATTTTTTAGCTTAGTCTCCAAATCAATATTTATGATAGTTTTATAATAAGCACCCTGGTGTAGTCCATTAAATCCCTATATTTTTCTTTTAAATTTCTGACACTGTTAACTGTGAAATATTTATTAGTTCCTGTGTTCCACTGATGTTGTAAATTAGAAATTAACCAGAAGTTGGTGAAGAGATTTGGGCACAATGCTGGTAATCTTTTTTTATCCACTTATCTTGAAAGGTATCGCTGTTCTAATTGCATTTAATGAGACTGCAAGCTAAGGTAATAATTGCACACTAACAAGGTTTGTGTTTTGTTATTTAAATTACAAATGTTAAAGCAAATTCTTTCCTGCTTAAATTGTCATTCAGTTGAGCCCTCCAATATTTTTGCATATTGTTATTTTTAAATGAAATTCTCACATGAGATAGCTTTGATAAAAAACCTCAATGAGTGCATTTGTCATAGATCTGGGCAAGTTATTGGAGTGTTCTGGATAAGTGATATGAAATGATCATTAAATGTGCAGCAGTGTATTTTTGTGAATCTGAGTAATTTGAATCTTCAAACACCAAAAGAACAACAAATAAAGCAGAGACACTGGTTGTGAAAATACAACATTTTTCAGTAAATGAACTGCTTAACAAGTGGTGAAACAAATGAAGCATTATTTTCTGTTACCAGTGTCCTTTCTGTCATCCCCTGTGCATAGATCTCAATATTGTTCTTTTTTTCCAGCATTCCCAGTGATGCTCCCACCTGAGAGCACAGGGCTGGTCTGGAGCCAGGCACACCATGTCTGGCCAGTCTGCAGCTGCTGAAGAGTGCATCTGACTATTGAATTTAGTCTGGTTTTCCAATTGTTGCTGTCTTAAACAGCGACTAAACACTAGAAGTTCTCCATCGTTTATATATACAGAGGGGTTGAGCCCTCCTCAGAATTTACTGGAAAAGTTGTGGTTGCCTTAAGGGACACAGGACAAGACACTAACTTCAAAATTTTTAACTTGAAAACTTCACTTGCTGACTTATCCATGACAATTTGGATTATTTATGTATTACCTGATGAGTTATCAACTCATCAGCTTCCAAAAGAGAAGTTTATTTCAGATGATAATAAAGGACAGGTTATGAAGCTGGTGGAAACCTTCTTCTCAAAGTTTTAGGTGCAAAAATCAGATCACTAAAACTAAAACTAAAACTTGCAAGACTGAAAGTAGTTAGTAGTAGATAAAATCTGGCTAGCAGGAGGTCACAGAAAAAAAAATCTTACCTCCATTTCTCCCCATGGCATGGTAGAGCTGGCAGTCAGAGAGACAGTGAGTGTGGCTAATTGCACATGGGTAACCTCCAAACCAGTAAGCAAAGCAGAGCTTGGCACACAGAAAAAAATGACAAGGAACCCTTTCCCCAGCCCACTGTCACTCTGTATTCTGATTCCTTGGGTGGGCTTGTGTGAGCCTCCATTGCAGCAGTGACAGACTGATGGGGACTCCCAAAAACAAGAAACAGCTGAAAGCCAGATGGCTTTATGCAGAACAACAACATTATCTTTTACCTTGACTAAGTAATTGTATTAAATTTTTAAAAAATTTCCTGTGTTGAAAAAGTTTCCAGACTGTTATCCCTTCCCCAGTTCAAGTGGAAAACAAACTGGCATTCAGCAACAGAGATGGGGTTGGATCCAACATAAACATATCTCAGCTAGGCATTCTCCATAGAACTGCACAGTCATTTTTTCCATATACAGTGGGAAAGACAAAGCTTCTGCTTAAAAGGCATTCTCTCAAAAGGGGGAGGGCTGAAGTGTTTTAGCTGTCTGGAACCTGGCTAAGAATCAGATATTACTACCAGTCTTGAATTTACTTATTAGTACTGCCACTGAGTGAAAAACTTAGAAGATGTTTGCTGTTGGAAATAGAAAATCTGCACTTGAAATGGTAGCTGGTTGATTTTCCTCTTTCAAAAAAATGCCAAGTTTATTCAATTTACAGGAAAAGGGATAAACCTATGTTATTTCCTCATTAACCACCCTCCACCCAGTCCACACTTACATGAAATGTACATTCTGAGTCATTGAGTCTCTCAGATAAGTGAGACATAATCAGTTGACAAACCACAGTACTCCCTGAGAGATTTACAGATAGAGACAAAAATTTTCAAGGGATGAAAAAGAAAAGTGGGCTTTAAAGCAAGTACTAATGTGCTTGTGGGACACTGTTAATACTGAGAGGGTAAATCTCAAGCTTCAATTCCCCCCTTCCAGATTTCTAGTATTTCCTGGTTTGATTTTGCATCTCTTTGAAATGTTGGAATCACAGCAGAGAGGAGCAGTGATCTGCTTGACCAATAGCCATGGCATCAATTAAAAGCCTGTTAGAAAGAAACCCAAGCCAATGTGACAATCTTGAAAGATGAAGAGAAATAGCTTTCATCCTTCTCTGCCTCCCAAGGGTAGCCCAGCTATGGACAAGGCAGACAGCTGCTGGGGATGGGAAAATCCCATGTTTCTGGGCAGTTCTCAGATATAAGGCTTTCCCCCTGGATTGCTTTAGCACTTTGCAAATGTGTGGGAGGGGAGTAAGACAGCCCAGCATGGTTAATTTTGTACTGCATGCCATACATTCAGGATGAAGCTGGGCAGAGGCTGTGCTCTGAAAGGAGAGGGGAAGAGCCAGGGATGGGGAGAAGAGGTAACCTGCCTCTATATCTCAATGCGTCTGGGCTTGTTTCATCATAGACATAGTCTGATAATGAAGAAATAAATTTTCTGTTGGCTCAAAGAGAGGGAAGAATTAATGTATCAAGAGAAAAACAATTTCTTTTCTCACCCCTCACAGAAATCTATCACCAAACACCCTGAATTACCTGGTGCCTTAGATACCCTGTTGAACCTCTGCAGACTATCCTTGCCATTGGCTGGAAGCAGAGAGCCACAGAAAACCACAAACTTGCAAAAGGCCGGGCAGGGTATGCTAATTCCCTGACCTCACACCATGTCTACACCTCTAATACCTGCTCACATCCCCCTGAATGGATCTGTGCCAGGTACTGATGCTCTGGAGACCTTGCCAACCCTCAATGGACCAGGCTGTGTTAGCCTTTCTGGGCCATGAAGGATTCTAATAGTAAGGGTAGGGAGGGTTATGTTATATTTTGTGCTGCCAGATTTTGTTTTTATTATTTTCTTTTTTTGGATACTGGATCTGGATAAATGCTTCCTTTCACAAAGTGCTTTTGAGGAAGGGTCCCTGGAGCCAGGAGTGGGGAGCACAGCATAAGGGAGTCGTGAATGGCAGGCTCTCTGCGCTCTCTGTGGGCTAGCATCCAGGCTCAGAGGTGGAAAACCACAGAAGGAAACCCTAGGACATACTGGCCTTGCATTAGCCTTGGCAGAAAGGTCTGCTAATCTCTTGCCACTTGGAAGGTCTTTCATAAAAGAGTAAAAGATCCATTGTAGGGTGGGAACTGGTAACAGAGCTCAGAAATTATCTGGTTTAGGTGCTGGTTCTATGCAGCTACTTTTCCTGTAGTTAGACTGGCAGCAATGGTCAAAGATTGAATGAACTAATTTTTATTCATTTTCTTGGGTAGGCAGAGTCAAACAGTGGTCCTGAGTATTACAGTTTTAGTTAAAAAGTCTATTTTTACAGAACATATTGAAAGCTGTTAATACAGTTAGAGTATTTTTTTCTTGTAATTATTAGCTTATGTTTCAAAGTCATTAAGGTGTGCCAGTTCCTCTCATACTCTCTGTCTTCCACATGCCATGACCTAAATATTAACATCATAGTTGTTCTTACAGTCTTGTAATGTTGGAATCGTAATTTCTAAAATAATTTTCAGAGCCCTCTCTCATTCTTTGACTCTTGAATGCTGTGGGGTTTAGCACTGTTTCTTGTTGGTTTCTCACAAGAGAAAAAAAAAAGAGTTCTAGTATTCATGAAGTATTTATTTCAAGGAAATAACTATATAAAGAATTGCAATATACAGCTAAAAAGGAATTAGAAAGCTAGATCATATTTACTATATTTTAGTCAATCTGTTTTCATTATCAAATACACACTTTATGTATCCTGACTGACAGTTAGGAAAATCTCTTTGAGATTTTAATGACAAAGAATTAGATTTCAAAAACTTTGGAGCTCTAACAGCTTTGTGTATAATGTTATTCATCAGTTGTTGAATCTTGCATTAGGATGCATAACCCAAACATCCCCAGCTCATGGTGCTGTGTGAAAATGGACTGGGATGAGATCCAAACATTCAAGAGTACCAATTAAAATATAAAACCTGAAGGGTCTATATTTTGGTGTTTGAAATAGAAGTCCAGAAGCAAGTTGTAAATGATCAGTGGCAGCTTATACGTTACTCAAAAACTAGACCTCTTTTACACAGCTCTTGAACACTAGAAGCTCTAATTGATATCAGTTTAAATCAGGCCAAGTTTTCCTTCAGAAAGCAGTTCTTTCATTTCTTCTCATGCCCCCTGGAAAAACTGGACTTTTAATTCCTTCCTTGCTTCCCATGTTGTGAATAAGAGTGGACATAAAATGCCTTTTATTGGTTTTCACAGCCCAGAATAAGCCTTAGGCCACTTGCCCAAAACTTTATGGGAATACACTGCAGTGGAATTTGAATTTTGTTTTCTGGTGGGTGTTTTACACATCTTCTTGGAGAAAACTTCCAACAGAGCATCTGCTGTGTTTTGTGCTTCCATTTACTTCAGCCTCCTATGATTCAAAAGGTTTGGAGACTGGTGGCACTACTCCAAGCAGCTGATTTTCATTAAAGTTTTGATGAGAAACTTAAGTTGGAATCACAAACATCTGCAGTAAAACTTCCTCCCCACTAATAGATGTTTCTCAGAACATAACCTTGTTGTATGAGAAAAAAACAGCAGCTAGAAATCCAAATTTCCCATTATAGGAGTTAACCTTACATAACCTCAAGGGTCTGAAGTGAATTAATCTAAAGATCTGCTTTTAAAAGTGTATGCAGTTCACATTAGCTTTAAAGAATATAAAGGTTCCTGTCAAGCTAAAACCCTTTTTGGCTCACACGTCAGGATTAGGTCTTCTGCTGCTTCTTGTAGTACTAGCTTGTTTTGAACAGATTAATTCTACAAGTAAGGGTCAAATTGTGGTTTCTCTCAACAGTTTGCAAGATTTTCTGTTTCAGCCATTTTGGGGAAAAGGAGTGAAGATGACTTGGAGATATTTTGAGTTTTTGTTAACAAGTGGCTGGGACTTATGGTTGCTGTCAGTTTATATATTTAATGTGAGCCATTTTAGAGAGGTGAGTTTGTTACAAGTCCCATGCCAATCACTGCTTATCGCTTTACAGAACCAGAAGGCAAGCTTCTCAAATAATGCTTCTTGTGTTTTATCAGCAGCTGCTGGTAAAAGTCAGGTGGGAAAAAATGACTGTCAAACACCTCCTTTTAACACACCAGCTCAATCAGATAACTTCTGCCTCTTACTTTCTCTTATAGTAAATGGCTAATTTTGACTTGATTGTGATAATTGTTTCCTTTAAAGGACTTTTGCATCTCTGCCTTTCCCCTGAGTCAAAAACACTGATGTTAGAAACAGTTTTCCTCTTCCATCTGTCCAACAATATCATGCCTTCCTTCAGTCTGGGAATTGGCTTCCTGCCCTGTCCCAACTTCTTTTTTTCCTTTACTCTTAAGACTCTTGATTATCTCATTCTTGCTCTAATTTTTTCCTCTCCTTTGTCTTCCTGCTTTAATTTACTTCCTTTCCCACTATTTACTTCACTTCTTTCCATGGAGGACATTTGAGATAATCTTTTTTTTTGGCTTGGCAGATGTCTCCACAGAACGTCTGTCTTCCCTTTCTTTTCCTAATCCTTCCCACACTCATCTCCTATACTGGCCTCTGTAGTCATTTGTGTTAGCCTTGGTCTCTGGCCTCTTGTAGTCATTTATGTCAGAATGAAACGAACATTTTACTGGATGTCACCTTACATTCATTTTACATTAAGAAGAGTGACAGCAGAATGTGAATCACAGAGAACCATTTGTGATACTCTCAAGTATTTGAAGTCTTGTACCATGTTTTACTCTCACCTTAGACTCTGTAAGGAGCTTTCTTCCTAATGGGGAACAAAATCCACGCCTATATAATTAAAACTATTATATCAGTGGAATTTAAAAGCGCAAATGTTGACAGTAGCAGGCTTCAGACCCAAATGGTAATGGATGACCTGCCTTTTAGTTTAGAGGCATGTATTTGAGTGGGACATAACTGTTCTCACAACTTCTGATTTTCAATTTTACTGCTGTGCCTCACCAAACCTGGAAGTGTCTCACCATTCCCTTTCCTTCTGCTGTGTCCAAGCTAGTGAGTGGAACACTAAAACAAACAGCTCTGATGTTTGCCACTTGCTTATCTGCTTTCATTTGATATCTGCCTGTTTTAAGTTCTTTGCTTCCATGTCTCACAAATCTTCCTTATAAAATATTTTAATCTGTCCTTGTTTGGAAAAACCAATCTCTGACTTCACGCCACCAACTGCTGTTGGGTTGCACTGATGAGCTGGATCCAATGCTCTGCACTCACTCTTTTTCTCTCTGTCTCCCCACCTCCTCATATTATCTTGATGAGCCAAGGAACTTAATTTTCCTGAATAGCACACAAGTACTCTGAGTACTTAAGAGTGCTTTTCATATTGATCTGCTTCTTCATGGACAAACCAACACAACTGAATAAAATCTCCTGTGCTTAATCACTTCTGAAAATAAAATTTTTAACTTGTATTTTCAACATAGTCATCTTCAGTTTCCAATTGTTGCATATACCAATACCTTAATTTATTAGACCAACAAGCCTATTTTTTTCTTGTGTATGTACTTACACAGTAAATTCAAATTTTTTTCTTAACCTCCCTCTAAGTTGGCAAATTGGAGTGCAGAATCTCTCAGCTATCTTTAAATTCCTAACACTGTAATCCTTGTCATGATACTTTTCTGGATAATTTTAATCAATTTATAAGCAATTGTTTTTTTTTTAAATAGGAGGCAGATATTTCTTGTCATGATACTTTTCTGAATAATTTCAATTAATTTATAAGCAATTTTTTTTTTTTTTAATAAGAGGCAGATATCTTATTTCACTGTGGTCACTACTCCTTATGTAGGGAACACAACATTTCATTGTGTGGAATGTAGTCTGGCTAATTTAAACATCTACTTTAGCTGCTTCATAAAGCTGTCCTGAAGCCAGAATCCAACAAAGTTTTTAAAGAGGAAGAGACTCCTTTGAGCATTTCCAGGGAACACTGCTATAAATTAGAGGCTTAAAAATTCTGCTGTCTTCACTAATGTATGGGGAATTTGGATTTGTACCTGAAGACAGTCCATGATTCTGTTTGAAACATCTAGAAACAATTTATGTGCCTAATTTAGTGTTCTGGATCACATAACGATTAAGAATGAGGGCACCAAGGTAGCTGATGTTGCCTGAAGTCCAGTTCAGACTCATAGTATTCTCTGTGCATGGATACACCATATCAGGATTAAGAATGTAGCTAGTTCTCTTCTCTTAAGAGATTTTCATCCTAATCCCAGGTGACAAAAATCAAAAAAGGCAAAGCTCTTCATGAACTTTAATTCTGATTTTTTAAACTGCTTCTCCCAGTTCCTCCCAGTTTAGGGTTGCCACACATGGTAAAGGAAGAGGATTGGAAAGCTGAGAAACATTCACTAATACATATTTACATTAATTGAGATCTCCTGTTCTTCTATAGGTTCATAATGTCAAACTCTTACTGGGATTTAAGAGCATCCCACCAGTTACATCTTGGAAACTCCCACTGGCACGTTCCACGTTGCAGCTGACTGTCACCACAGACCACAGTGAAGCCCCATCTGTGGCTTTGAAACTCTGCCCTATGAAACTGCCCCCTTTGTATAATTTGGCACTATTTGACATGACTAACAGCCTCTGTCTGCTCGGGGGAGCTGTAGGCCTGAGTCAATATTTAGACAAAGGAGCTGAATCAAACCGCGCTGTGTAAGGGAGTTTACTCTGCGGTTCACTGTGAGCTCTGGGTTAAGCACTCGTGCTTCCAGAGAGGCTAATTCAAATCCAAACCTGCTGGGATAACCCTGTTCCTGAGGCTGAGGAAGGGGAGGTGAGCTGTGGGAGGGAGAAGCTCTTTGAGGACCAAAAGTAATGCTCCTTCCTCGGATGAGAGGTTACCAAACCACCATTGTCTGGCCCCTACATCAACCTCCAGGTTTAAAGCCCATCCCTCAAATCCTGTTACCAACCACACACATGGATCAATGAGTAAGTGGGTTTTCACTGTTAGAGAGGCATCTGTCCTATCCCAAAAAAAGCATCCTACTGGGCCTGGTGTCCTTGGAAATTTCCGTGGAGGTGAGGCCTGAAATATACAGGCAGCAAGGGGTCCTGAAGTCCCTGCTTCTTCCTCATGAAACTAAAGTGTTCTGCAGCCAAGGGCCTTGGCATGATGATGCCAGGCACAGTCATCCAGTGGTAAGATGGGATCCAGAGTCTAAGTGCTGCCATTGCGTGGGCTGAAGTGACCTACCAGAGGAAGCACCAGTTATTGAGTCTATTATGTTGGCCTGAGCAAAAATTTAGAAAGGATTGAAATGGTTGAAGGAAATTAAAATGTCATTCCCCTGTAAGCATCCAATATATCTCACAGTGCTTTCCCAAGATAAAATCTCATAGATGTACATGAAAAAATGTGAAATGTATCTTTGGGAAAACCATACTATGCTATCATAACAAGAAAGACTAACAATCACTTACGCTCATTATCCCATGAAAAGCAGCTACAAAACCCATCCAGCTCTTAAGTCAGGCATTTCATTGAGGGACTTTCCATGTTGCAAGCAACAGGTGGCAATGCAGCTTCTCTGGGCTGATCCAAGGCCAGAGGAGAAAATCTGTACATCCCACACCATGAAGCCTGTCCAAAAACTGGGATGGCTCCTGAGAGTCCTTATGCTGAGCAAAGCAGGGTTTAACCTTCAGTTTTCTCACACAGGTCATGTTTCATGAGGACTCTCTGGCAGGGTGGGCAGGCGTTTCCTGAGGCTGTCCAGCTGCTTGGAGCAGGGGAATGAGCTCTGCCCTGCCCTGCAGCAGCAACCCTGTCTGAAGGCTTTATGCACTTATTTCCATGGCTGTTAATTCTGGCAAGTGGAGGATAGGTGGAAAATCAACCGTGTGATATTGGAGATTGCAATCTTGATATTGTCACAGTGACACAGCTGTGCTAATCTCACCTCATTTTTGGAAGTTATGCTAGAAGAGCTACCCTTTCCCTTCCCATGACCTTATGGAACTCAATTAGCCTCCTACTCTGCATCTACCATGCATGAGATATTACTGTGTTGTGTCCACTGCTCTACTTTCAACCTTATCCCACCCTGCTGTGTATGCTGGAGTAATTTATTATTTCCTCAAGATGTATTTTTGAGTAGCCCATTCCCCTTGCAGTGTTGCTAAAATAGAGTATAAATCAATCCCAAAATAACAGGAAAAAATTTTGCATTGTCAAATTGCTTCTCAGATCTCTCTAATTTAATTTGTCACTAATCCCAACCACATAATTTTTGGAAGTTGAAATCTCTGCAGGTGTGTTCTCTGCAGGCAGTTTCCTAGATGCATTTGATTTATCATCCCCTGCTTTCACTGTGAGAACAAACTTCAGATTTTGGAGGTGAATGGCACTCAGAGGCAAAACCAGAAATTCCTACAGGACAGTTTGCCATCAAAAGAAAGACTATTTTGGGAAATTTCAGTGAATTACAATTGCAGGAATTACAAGGCAAGCAGAAAAGTGTTGTGACAATTAACTCTTGTAAAATAGCTCTGTTTGGACAGGCCTGTTTAGTTATGTTGGCAGGAAAGTCAGAGACATGCTAAGCCAGCTCCACTGCAAAGTACAGCAGCTGTCTGCTCACAGCAGGCAGGGCATGTGTACATTTGGAAGTCTGAGCTGTATCTCCGCAGTCTCGAAACGCAGCGTCTCAGACCACCTCCCCCCTCACCCCCAAATCCTCCTGTATCGCTTTAAGGCTCAAATGATTAAGCTAACGTTTACCAGATGGGAGCTTTGACACAGACAGGTGAAAACAGAAAATTGCAGACACTGAGAGAGAGAAGGGAATTACTGTACCTCAGCAAAAGGCACCCAACTTCCAGTAGCTACTGCCTGCTGCTGCCCTCTGATAACAGTGGCTTCTTGCGTGCTGACCGCTGAGCTACCTTCAATGTCAAACTGAAAAACGCTTCCCTCACTCGAGGCTGTGCTGGAGGAGAAGCATCTCAAAAAGAAAAATACAGGAGAAATGAGGGGCCAGGCGGAGATCAAAGCCATTTCCTCCCCTTACATCCAGCAGTGGTCTTCTAGCGTCTCAGTAATTGTTTACCCTCTTCTGCAATCAGCCCCCCTTGGCTTAGTGGTGCCTCAGTTATTTTAACTTTCTTTCAGCATTCAGTTTCCAGATGTGGCACTTCAAGGCAGTCTAACCGGATCCCGATTTAAAAGAGGGAAAAAAAAAAAAAGAAAAAAAAAAGGAAAAAAATAAAAGGAAAAGAAGGGAAGAAAAACGCTTTTGCTGCCTCCCTCGTTCTCTCTCCGTGCCTGTGGCTCCTCTTTTTCCCCAGAGGCTCCAGCACAATAACATACAGATGGGCAGTGCTTAAGCAGAGAGTGTCAAACAGAGATTGTATTCCAGGAAAGCACCGCTAGCTCTCCAGCCACCTTATCTCCCCCTGTCAGGATAAAGACTGACGCTCCGTTCAGTGCTCTGGCTTCCTTCACATGTTCACATCATTCCCTCTTTTACCTTTCGTGTGGAGACCCTCCCACTCAAACTTTACTGTTCAGAAAGTGAGATCACCCTTTCCTTCCTCGCCACGCCAACCCCCCACAACTCCATCGGACTGCTCCAAACAAATCACTAACTCTCCTGACTGTTTATTTTTTAACATCTCCAGTTTATTCAGCAGAAGGCAGAAAGGTGCCAAATTTATTAAATAAAAACCCGCTAGACTAGCCATTTCTTATGTCATGGGGGAGGGGAGGCTGTGGGCGGGAGGAGGAGGAAGAGGAGGAGGGAGACAGCCTGGCTGTGCCATGGGCTAAGAGGGCTAAGTGGTTTCTCTAACATGCTTCATTCAGTTCCTTTCCCTCAAGCCCAGCTCTCAGCTTCTCGCTGGCTCATGAAAAAGAATATCGTTCACTGCGATTTTGGAAAATGACTTCATTCCTCAGACTCATGAACTTTTATTTACAAAGAGCATCTTGTATTCCTTTTTCAAGAGATGCTTTGTGAGGCCCTGGTAACAAGGCTTGCAGTGTGTATGTGGAAGCGAGCTGAATATGTTGCCCACAGCTCACTTCATTTTGTGACTATGATCTCAAAAAGACAAGACAGGAATCCTTGCTAGGTTTTGGGATGAAGTCAGGGTATAATTATACTAACGTGCACTGCTCCAGCCAAGAGGTCAGCACCTTGTCCATCAGTGGTCCTGAATGCAGGGAGTAGTAGCACCATTGGCCAGTCAGGCTTCTTTCTTAAATCTTTGCGGAAATTGGCTCACGAGGCTTCATCTTCAGAGTGGATTTCTTCTTTTTCCCTCCCTTCAACCTTTCCTTTCTGGTTGAAGATATTATCAACCAAAGAAGCAGCCAGTAGAGATTTAAGGCTAAAATGAAGACTTTGGTGCTCTGTTAACTTCCATACACCTGTAGACACAGTTTTGGACCCATAAATTCTGTACAGAGGGACATAAGGCAGTTCACTGTGAAGAAATTCTGCCTGATTCAGAAATGGCACAGCTGAGCAGGCAAGGCCACTCAAGCTTGTGGGGCAAAGTACTCCCCCAGCAGAAAAGAAGATGCTGTGTGACATGAGGGTATGAGGTTCAAGACCAAGGTTAGGAGCAGGAAATAAAAGATATAAATGGTAACTGAGGGTTATTCCATTCTGAGAGGAATAGAGCATCTCTCTGCTAGTTGAACCTGACCTGATTGCAAGCACACAGTCCTCCCAGAGCCCAAGGGTGAGATGTCACGGCTGCCAGGACTTCCCTAATTCTTTCCGGTAATGGCAGTCCTGGAAATGGCCTGTAATAGGTCTGAAGCACGAAGCAGAAGACCAGGGAGTCTTCAGGCAAGGAGTCCATGACCATCCCATTAGGCCTTCTGCCACAGGGGCAACCTCGATTAGTAAAGATGACATTAAAGCAGGGCTAAGAAAGAGAACAAAACATCTTGAAAGTAAATGTTAGAATCACAATTCCCATGGTGGTAGTGGAAATTTTTAACTACCCAGTGAATTGTGGAGCAAATTGCCACAAAATGTGTGAGAAAATTTTTTGGATGTTTTTTGTTTTTTGAAAAACCTACCACCAACCAATCTTCTATGTCTGCTCCCAGGCATTTGGCTGGCCAGCTTGATAAGACAGGCTTTAAACTGAAAGACCTGGGGAATGGTGCCCAAAGTGGCAGTGCTCACAGCATCTCATCCAGGTGGGGATAAGCAGGCCAGCCACAGCAGTGGCAAATGTTCCTCAGTTGCCTCTCAAGCTGAGAACCAGAAGGCCAACCGCTTGAAATGTGTGTATACCTCCTGTGCTCCCTCTCCTGAGAAACTGGCATGCTCCATTACCCCTCTGAAATGCCTGTGCTCCAAGGCACACAGCATGGGGAGTAAGCACGAGGAATTAGAGGTCCGTGACACTCACAGGGCCATGACTTCGGTGCAGTTAGAGATGTGGTGGGATAGCTTGCATGACTGGGGTGCTGTCATGGCTGAACATGTATTTAATGAAACACAGGCCTGCAAGGTGAGGTGGTGGGGGTGCTTTTTAAGTGAGAGAGCAAATCGAATGGATGCAGCTCTGCACAGGGGTGGAGGAAGCATGAATCAAGAGCTTATGAGTAGGAATTTATTTGGGTGGCACTGTTGAGGGTGTTTTCTAGAGGCCACCTGGTCAGGAGGAAGCAGCATCCTGGGCCTTTCTCTGTGCAGACAACTGACCATCTGCACCCTGCATATTCCATTGAGGGGCACTCCTCATCATCTGCATCTGTATTCATCTGCTTCACCAGAGCAAGAAATACCATCAGAAATGTCATTAAGGATGCTAAGATTACAAGTTCTTTGAGTAAAGTCTGGTGTCTTTTACATATACGTAGCAAGTAACCAAATGAACTTCAGAGTATGATGAAGGTGTCTGGTCTAGTAGGTTAATAATAATACAAAATTCCTGAAACACATTTAGAGAAAAGAGAAAATATATTCTTGAAATGGGCAAAAGTTACCAAGTGAAAAAAAATTGTTATACGTTTTATTTCTTTATGTAAAATCAGAACAAAGATATTTGTATCCTTGTAGAAGAGTTCACCACGCTAATTTACAGCAGTTTAAAAGAGGAAAGGCTGTAATTATTCTCAGGATCAAAATCCTAAAAGGAGGAAGATGTCTGCTTAATAGCTTTTTAAAATCCCAGACTGGCCTAAGGCATTAAAATTTTGAAAAATTTCATGTTGTGATTCTATATAACAAAAGAAATACAGGTATCTTCAAATGGTGGAATTATTAAGTGGTGAATATGTTATTCTAAAGAAATATAAGAAATAGAACACAGCTCACAAGATCTGTCTCCCCAAATATATTAGTCCCATACAAGAAAAAATATGACCAAAGACTTTTTAGCAGAAAATATTACATATTCCCCTAAAAATCACTATACAGTGGAATAGCTTGCTAAAAACTAACTGCTTAAAAAGCAGTTTTCTGCATTTAATTTTAAATACTTTAAAAGACTGTATTCCTCTTAAAAGAAGTGCAGATTTGTGTAAAAATTGAAAAAAAATTAAAAATATGCATAGAGTGCTTATGAAATATAAACCTTTAAATCTAAATTTATGCTGTGATAGACTTCCAGTTTCTTAATCTGTGGCTGAGATGATGTGGCTGTGTAAGCAGCCTGAGACTTGGAACAGGACTTCTTCAATATGGCAGAGTGCAGAAACAGGAGTTTCTCCTTCTGTTTTCACTGTATCATCCTCTGTTCTTTTTACGAGTTCTTTCCCCCATCTTTAACATTTGGTTTTGATTGGCTATGATAGACAGTGGAACTGGTGAAAGACAACAGGAAGAATCCAGCGGAAGGCTTATTACAAATAACATATTCCAAATTAACCAATCTCAAGCTTTTGTGTGTGGGCCACTGGTGGTTTGTCAGTTCCCAGTGGGACATCTGCAAGCAGCCTGTTGAGCTCTAGCGCCAAATGTTACCAGTTGAGCATTTGAGAATGTTGCATGGTGGTCCAATGGAAATGTTGACTGTTGACTGATGTTGCCATCCAAAATATTTCAGAACCAGTGTTCAAAGTGACTTTCTAAAGGTTAGAAGACATTGGCAGCATGTCTTTGTATCATCAAATGAATTATCTACAGTCAAAAACCTGCGGCAATCAAATCCATCAAGCAAGAATTTCTCTGCCACAATTAGTGCCAGAGAGAGATGCTAATAGAATTGTACTTATGCAAACAAAACGTCACTTTTTAAAACTTACTTCATGTGTTTTGGATTATGTCATACAAGGAGAAATCTCAGTTGGCAGGTGGAAGGTAGAATTTATGCTGTAGAGTTCAAGGATGTCATACTGTCAGACTTTAAATTGTACCCCTGCAGAGAGATGTAAGCATGTTCTTTGTTTCTTTGCCATACTATTTAGGGGCATCAGCTAATTATTTTCCCACATGAAGGCATTTTAAAGCCAACAGTTCTCATCCCTCATGTAATTAGTTATTGGCAACACTGGGATCTGGCTCATTCCATGTTGCTTACGACCAGCCTCATAGTATTTCTGTGCAATGATGCTTGTCACTGCCCAATTTCTCCACTGTAAATCTTCAATTAAACATGCCAAAATCTTGCTAATCTGATGGAAATGTAGTACTAAATTCCTTACTACTACAGTATTAAAAACAACCTTATTTACCAAGAAGGATGTCTGAAGGTTTCCATCTCGAGTGTTTCTCTCTCTCTTGCTAAAAGCCTTCTCATTGGGAACTGTATGGACCTTGCAAGATTAGGAATGAACCACAACATATCTAATACTGGATAACTTGAAAAACCCAACCTACAGTGGTTGCTAGAAATCAGTCAGGTTTAGAGTAGTGCTTTCCCAATCAAGTGTCCTCTCCCTAGAGTCAACCAATAAGTAATAATAATATTTTTACAGTTTTTCAATATGAAAGTCTTTTAGTACTTCTGGTAATTTTTAACAGTCTTTTCTGAACCTTCTGATAATCTTGCTATATCATTATTCCTGTTGAATGGCCTGAACTATAGATGTGCTATGCTACCATTAATGATAATATCTACTTAATTCCTTATGAATTCTAATATTCTGTATACTTCTGATACAGCTTTTCTAGCAAATTGCTTAGAGGTGAGTAAGAGCTGCTAGCCTAACTTCAAATGTAGAAGGGTGTATGAGAAAAGAAACCACCATCATATGTAGCATTGCACAAATAGCAAAGACACTCAGATGCTAAAAAGTGAACTAGAAGAGGTGAGGCTGGTGAGATGAAGGTGGTATTTGCAGGGATGGAAGCCATGTTTCAGTCTTTTGAGGATAAACAGTTGAATCTTTTCATTTCCTCTTGCAATTCCCACGCCATCTTGCAGTGGCAAGAGAACCATTGTAATATTCCATTCAGTTTCTTGACCCAGTGTTTTGCTCTGATATTTTGGCTTGCACATCTACAACCTAATATTTCCAGATGGTCTCTCATATAAGTTCTGTGTGTGTCTGCTTATCTGTTAAGATAAAATTAGCCAAGACAAATCAATTCAGTCTGTTATAGCCAGTAAAGTGACACCTTTGGTAGAACAAACCAAAATGTTATGTGAGAGTTGTATTTTAAAAAAATGTTTTTACAATGGAATTGTCCCTAGTTTTATCAAATATGCTTGTAGGTTTGTATGAGTCTGGAGGGAATTTGATTAGGAGGAATAGGACAAGTTTTGCCTGTAGATAATGACAGTGCTTAGTATCAGTATAAATATCAGTATCAGTATCAGTAGATACATTGATGGAGAAAGAGGTGGCATTTTAGCATAGCTTGTAGCTTATTTGAGTAGTTGACAGATTTTATAGGTAAAAGCAACACATTAAGTCACACAGAAGAGAATAGGTGGCCCTGACTAACAATGATCCTGATAAGATAAATTGTTCTCTTAAAGTGAAGACCTGTCCCAAACTCAGATTTTCTTATATTTTTTCCTTTTGCTCTTTTCTTTGTAAATCTTCTCCAAGTCTTCAGAAAGGTACTTCTTTTTAATTCTTCATAATGTCACTTGTGCCCTCACTGCCTGTGAGGATTTATTGGAGAGTCCCCAAATCTACAGCAGTTCCTTTTTGAGATTCCTTAGTTGAACGATTCCTCCTGCTGACTGTATCTTGTCTCCTTCTCTGAAACCTTGGACACAAGGGGCTAGCTGCTCTTCCTAGGCAAGACAGGAAGGGTTTACTCTAACAACAACAAGACCAAAGAAGATTAAAGAAAAAAATACTTACTTTATATACTCTTACTTACAGCAGATATTCTCAACTTGTTTGTGGTACTCATGCTCTGATTAACTGCCACAGTGCACTCCTCCACAGTGCAGCATTTCCCCATGCATTATCCTTTGACCTAAGCTGGCCTCTTTCCTCTCTGTCTGGAGTCTTTAGACATTTCCCTTTCTCTCCCAAATTGTTTGTCTAATTCAAGCTGCATATCGCTGATTTTTTCTTTTTTTTTTTTTGAAATTCATTCTCCCTCCTGGGAAGCTTCCCCACCCTTCCTCATCGGTTGTTTGATCATAATAATGGAACACTGGCAAAAGAAAATCGTTGCATAAAAATCCACACTGAACTTTACAACCCCTGTAGAAATGCCCATAAAAATGCTTTTCAAAACTGAAAAAAAAGCCACACCCAAGAGCCCAGATCCTGGAAAACTGGCTAACAACTCTCCCAAATCCAACAGTGCTTAACTTAGCCTTGGATATAAAGTCATATAAAAGTACATATGCTGGATCACTGCCAAAATACTTCCCATGGATCCTCCTAGGTCAGCACAAAGAAGAAATTGTCTCAGTTCCCTTCAAGTTTAACTCCATTGGAGTTATCCCCTCCAAGGATATGCTGGTGGCTAAAAAGGAATATGCTGCCTGCAGCTGACAGCAAAAATGAGATCTAACAGAGAGCTGAAGCAATACTGAGATCAAGAACAGTTTAGCTAGGGCAGCAAAGCTCTTGGTGTAGCTTGTTTTCTGGCAAGTTTGGTGGGGTTTAAAGCCTCCTTAAAATACTGAACTTCCCCTGACATGTCCCTTTGTGCTAGATGTAGCGTAGAGATAGCAGACTTGCAAGAACATTCTTTTCCAACCTAGCATGTCTCATAGGAGGGCATCCCAACACCAGCCAGCTCTCTTTGCTCAGTTATTCCCTTTTTAAGCATTGCACCAGTTTTAAAATTGCTCTGTGCCAGCAGTGCTTGAAAGTCAGCTTTAGTTTCCTTGCATAGCAAGCCTAAAATGCAGTAAAAACCTTTTCTACTATGATGGGAAAAGGAAATGTTTCCCTATAACACAAACAGTTCAGCAAGGCAGATCCAGACTTACATGTCTTGATTTTTGTATCACACCTATTACCTGTCAATATAATCTGATGGGGATATTTTAAAATGCTTGGTTTCTCTAGTTCTGATTTTTTTTTTTTTAAGTGGAGAGACCTGTGAAGGTGCTTTGTCTTAGATTATTGGTTTTAGATGCTAAAATTAGTTCCCCTGAATGGCCCAGTAAGCAAGGAGGAGGAATAAATTTTGATTGCAGTCTGCCACCTGTACTCCTGAACAGCTTAATTTGTTAATGTCAAGTCTGCAGGCACTAAATGAATGCTCATGAAAGTCTTGACTATCTGATGAAGGGCACTGGCTAGTATGATGCAATTAGCTGAGCTCACCGATTATGATGGACAGCTGGAGCTCCCTCAGTTTTTCTGAAAGAGCTTAATCAATGGCATCAGAATAATAGAAGCTCTCTACATGAGAAAGGCAAAGAATGAAGGCAGTTAATTAGATTTTTTTAAAATGGTTGTGTTTATTATACTTCCCATTTGGCCTTGACATTTAAGTCTCAAACACAAGTGAACATAACTGTACTGCTGATTTCACTGCAATCAAAAACAGTTTTAATTTGCATAATAAGCTAAAAGTATTTGTTTGAAACTATGACCTACAATAAAACCCCCCAAAAATTCTCACACTGTTTTGCAGGAATTTCATATTTTCTCTTAAAAGCAAAGGTGATGGAAGTTATTTTCATGTACAGTAAACACTGTTTTCCAGATTTTTTTAAAAACTTTTTTTGTATTTTATTGTTATTTTCACCCTGGCCAAGTGACAAATTCAATAGAATAGCAAAACAATTCTCTTTGACAGGAGGCACAATAGCGGCTCCCTCAACTTGTCTGTTAGCAGCAGAGCTGGCTGAGCAGCTGTCCCCTGTCCCACTGCCAGGAAATGCTGACAGCAACAGCTACACCATTTCAGCTGCTCACTGGCTCCACAGCAAGTTTTGATGGCTAATGAATTGCGTAAGTGCTACCCAGATCTGTCCAGATCTGAGGAAAAAGAACAGCAGCTTCGGGATGTCGGCTGTTTTGAGAGAGATCCAGTACCACAGAAAGTTTCTTTCAAATGTGTGGGTCACACTTGGTGCCATTATACAAATCTGCATAAACCAAAGCTGCATTTTCTGGTAAAGCAGAATGAAAAAGGGTTTAGGAGACACCAGCATCTTTCAGCTGGCACAGAATGTTTTGCTATGACAGCAGCCAGCCACGATGGAGCCAACAGACAGAGCAGTGTGCATGCATGTTGAAAATTGGCTGATTTAGTTGCTTACCCACACGTACAAATGAATCCTGGTAGCTCCCTAATTGCCAAGCTATTAGCTATGCAGTCAGGCAGCTCCAAGATTAAGCAAGTCCCTTCAGTTTTAGACACTTGCTTCCATAGCTGTGAGGAAATCCATGTTGCTTTGTCCACTTTTATTAAGCTGTTGGAGCTCTGAATGCACATGCATGTAGACAGGCATTGTGTAAACCTCCAAGCAGATCAGTGCTGCAAGGGAGCTGCCCTTAGGTACACAGGCTGTGTGCATGACCAGGGGCAGCTGATTCTCCTCTGGTGTCTTAGGCAGACGTTCTCTGTAACAGGATAAGTCATTTGCCTTTCGCAAAAAATCAGATGCTTTACTTGGTGGCTTTTTCTAAGTAGCAGAAAGTTATTAACTTGAACCAGGGTGATCACAAACATGATGTGGTGAGTTTTAAGGCAAATCTGCTACACACTGATGAAGGTACAAATGACATTTTTTGGGGGAAACTGCCCTTTTATGTCTCCTCAGTTGTGCATTGGAAGTTTAGGCGTGCTGGGAAGGTCTCACAGCTACATACCTGACATTTTGAGAAACATTGGACTGTTTAGATACCTTTGAAAATATTTCTTTGGGTTTCTCTAAGCTTTGCATTGAGCTCAGGTGATTCTCCTGGCCTGGGCTGACAACACCTTTTTGAGAAATTGCTCTTCATAATTAAGGTGAAGCGTGTGAAAAGACCTGATTTCTGAGCTGAAAGTGTTTTAACAGCCTTACTAAATGGGTCATCCTTGTCTGTATGGGTCTGTACTGTAAACCAGTCTGCAACTGCAGGCTATCAGACCAGCTGAAATAACAGCCTTTAACCTGTGAAGAGTGTGGATGGATGCCACTTGCATTCCAGTTTCAGTGCTCCGCTTCTGCTCCCCACAGAGCTCTTTGCCATGTGCTGAGTGAACGGAGCAATCCAGTCAAGCTGCCATCTGTAGAGTGGAGCAGAAGTGTGTCTTCACTCACATAGAATGAAGTGATTTCACCTGTGATTCAATTCTACACTATGAGGTCTAGCCCGACTTCTCAGGTTCTGTATTGATTTTAAAAGCAGCACGAGTAGATGTGTCCTAGTCCTCCTGATTCAGAGTCTACTGGATCATTCCATCGCACATTCTGGGTCTCCATAACATCAGCCATTATCCTCATAATTGATGGGAAGTTCAGACGAGGTTTGTGTAGCCAGCATCATTCTGATAACTCCTGATGAAGCTACAGAATAGAAAACAATATTTATTTTTCTTACAAAAAATCTAATACACTTGTCCAAATTCCTGGTTTAGAGACAACACTAAACCCACTAGCACTTTGATGCCATTCCCATTGTGCTTTTCATGGAAACCAACACTTTCTTTAGTGACTATCATTAGTTTCCACAGCTGAGAAATTACTTCTAGCTGCCAAAAAAGTTTTCTTTATTACTATTCTGGTTTTATTCTTACTTGTGGGTGCAAAAAGCTGTCTTTAAGCTTCTATTTCCTTTTCTCTTTTTTTTTTTTTAGTTGATGAGCACAGCTACAGCTTTTTGCTTTCTGTTTCTGTGAAAGTCTCTCATGATCTAGCTCTAGGTTCAGACCTTGTCAGGGTTTGCAAGTGCTTGAACCAGACAATAGAGTGGTTTCTTAAATTTTACTGGTGTGACAGGAATATTCATGGCTGCTGAAGTGGCTGCAGTTATTGTATCCATAGCAGCACACATCACACTTGGCTACGTTGGAAATGGACTCTGTGTTTTCATGCAAATCCTATGATTTGCATGAAAGAGTGGATTGTTCATACAGGCCATCAAATTTAACAAAGGAAACTTCCCATTTTGACTGCATTTGCAGAAAGGCAAAAGTAATTGCTGTGAGCCTCATACAGTGGTTTCTCAGTGCTTGCTGGGACAGAGCAGGTTTTCCTGTGGGTCAAGTCAAGATATCTAAAAGTTTTTTGTTTGCCAGTTTCCATGAGACACTCCAGCCTGAGTCCTCTCTCAGAGCAGTTGATTTTAACATTGTTCATCATACAAGATATCCTTTCCTTTTTGATTCTTTTACCTTCTTATTATGTCAGTGGTTCACACCCTCTCCTGGATCACCATGTGACTGCTTTGATCTGAGGATGTTATTCTGTGCTCAGATATTCCCTTAGTTGCTTTCTTTGATGCAGCAAAACCAGAAAGTTTAAATAAAGATTTCAAGAGCTGGAAGTTTTGACTGCCATTATCTGGCATGAGATGTCCAATTTTTGGGGTTACATTTTGAGGCTGTATGCCTTAGGCTAGATTTCACAGTTTTTGGGCTTGTGCATTAGTGCTGAAAGTTCAGCTCTGGAACCTCTGTCTTGTTGCCCACCTGTTGTTGGTTAATGGTGAATTTAGACTTACCTGGATTTGCTTGTGGCAACCTAAAGTTACTGCTTTTGACAGAAGAAAAAAAGCAAGCAAAATATAAACAACTGGGTTTTAAACTTTCATTACAAATTTCTCATGCAGCTTTAATAGTGCTATCAGGAATAGAAAATTGTGTTATGAAAGAAGAGTCTTTGCATAGGTTTCCTTAGGACCTCTTTAAAATGATTTATAGAGCTGCTCCTCTTTTACAGAATTATATGGGATAATAAAAGCCCCAAAACTTGAAAACAAAAGGAAGTTGTTCTTTCACATCTTTTCATGAGTAGTTTCTGAACAAACTTGCTACTCATTTACACAGGTCTGCTGACAATTTTGTGGTGTTTTAGTCCAATAGATCTGTTCAATATGATGAATATGATAAGCAGAGAACACTGAATACAGTCATCAAATGTCAACTTAGTCAGATTCTCACTGTGCTGCTCTCACTCTTCTACCTACCTGCCTTTAAGCCTTATTTTCAAACTCCATGGGAATTTATGCTGACCTAAGTCCATGTGCTAGCACTGGCCTTTTTTGGATGCTGTAGTGAGCTGGTTCAGGGAGCTGAAGAGGGAAGAAGACTAACCCTGCAAAGCACAGCAAATTGTTTTCAGTCCGTGTGGCTCCCTGAACTTGGTTGCTAAGAGATCAGCAAGCACTACTGCTAGTGCAAGTTTAATGAATAGTTTAGGAAAAAAAGCTGTATTTCAGGAGCAGGGTATCCTAAATCTTACCTGATCCCTGGCTTCTAAATGAATGGATCATTCAGAAACATTGGTCAGGATTCATTGATTTCTTTACTCAAATAACTTGCTTTCCTTTTTCCCAAATGCAGACTTTGTTGGGCCTTATTGAGACACACTTTGATGAAATAAAATGCAAACCAAAAAACTGAACTGACTTAATGAATAACCACATGTCAGTAAGAAAATAGAAGTAAAATCTTTGAAAATATAAAGGGACTGTAATCTTTTAACCAGGTCATGTGGGTCGTTTAATAGTTCTGTCAATTGAACAGAGAAGGTGGTGTCTTGACCCTTCTGGAATCCACAGGAATTTTTTGATTTACTTGAACCAGGATTTGACTGCAAAGATTTTTTCTTACCATGTAAAGCAGAAGAGCAGAATTTACTCTCTCTGCATTTATAGTGGCCACATAGTTCCATATACAAATATATCTGTATAAAAGGGGCTCACAAATGTGGATTAAAGAAAAAAAAAGGGGATAAACTTCTAGAATCAAATTCGAAGACATTAAATGTTGATCATTACTACATGTCGTCCAAGAAAAGAATTGATGTTTAGGAGGAAATGAATGCTTTGGGAAACACTCATTTAACCTTAATAGATCTTAATAAATTTATTTTAATGATTGTTACTCCTTTCCTGCTAAAAGAATTGTCTGTATAAGTGAAACACTTTACCAGATGATTTGCTGGGATACAATACAATACAGATAACTAAGTCCAGAATTTGCATTCCAGTATTCTTGTATTTATTTGAAAAAAAAATCACTGAAAGATTCAAAAATGTCTAAGGAGATTACAAGACAATGTCTACTGTCTGACAGAGACAGCTCAGATATTGTGGCTGATCCCTTTCTCTGATAGAACATTGTCAAGGTCAGGCTATTAGTCTGACACAGCACTGATTTTTTGGGCAGAGGAGAAACAACCTTTTCAGCACAACTATGTCAATTTGAATATGAGTAATGTTTCTCAGCACTTAATCTGGGAAAAATTCTCAAAGGTCAAAGCATCAATGTGGAATAAAAGACAAAGATTCAGAGCAACTTGGCAGTCAAGACTGAAAGCAAGAGCACAAATGAGCCTCAGCAAATGTGATTGGTTCTATTAAAAAGAAAAACAACAGAAAGAAAAGAAAAAGATGGTTTAAAACACTGGCTGTATTTAGCAGAGTGTATTGTTGGTGTTCACCCTGTATTAATCCACTCCAGAGACTGTGCCAATACACAGCACTGCTGTTTTAAAAAGCCTAGTGTTTGGCAGCTGTTTTTCTTGTACAGAATCATGGAGAACTGATTACATCTTTTGGACCTCACCCACCCCCTCCCCATGAATGCATTTGTTTCCTTTCAGCAGTATTGCAACTTAATTCTCTTACAAAAGAAAGAAATAGAAATGAGGACGAAGGAGAAGAAGAAGAAGAAGATGAAGACAAAAAGAAGAAGAAGAAGATGATGAGGAAGAAGAGGAAAATGTCAACACATAAAAATGTTATGGGTTTAATTTGGTCTAGAAAGAGGCTTCACATGTTCACATGTCTGGAAGCACAATAGCTCTTTCCAGGCCAAAATTATCCTTGTATGATGACCATAGAAACAATCGCCAAAAGTTTTTAAGAGGGATCATGTCATGACTTAGAACTGGAATGTGTTTTCAAGTGCAGTGACAGCTTCATTGTTAGCTTTTTCCTGCTACTTCTCTCTGGTTCCTGATGAATTTTGAGAAAGTAGGTATGACACAAAACGGGAATTTTCCACCATTTAGGAATGGTCTCCTCCTCAATGGCCATCATCAAATGTACACAGGATCCTGGGATATGGGACTTGACTGCAGTCACAAGAGCTGCAGTACTCTTTAGCAGTAATGAGCAGCAGTAACTGACTGGAAATATCTTTCCTACATCTCTCAAGCAAAAATAATTCCATCACACACCCTGAATCATGGGAAAGATGTAGATTCACAGAGATATAAGCACATTAAATTAATCTGTAAGTGATGATATTGCAGGTAATGCAAATATTTTTGACCTCCAAGAAGATGCAATTCCAAACTGACTTTTAAATACTGAGTGTGGTTTGCCTCTTTCTTGTCTCTCCTCATCAAATGTCTCTTAATACCCTTTACAAGAGCCTCCTTTCAAATGGTCTGAAGTAAGAGGAGCAAAATGAGGAAAATGTTGATAAACTATTTTCTAAATTATTTACTTTGCATTCTGAGGGAGAGAAAAAACAATATAAACTTATAGTATTCTCTAATATGTTTGTTTATATATCCTAATAAAGGATACAAAAGGGGGTTGTTTTGCTAAGTAAGAAGGCAACTTTTGAATCTTTGGACCCAAATATACTGACTGTAGACAACTTTTGACTTAATGTTTCCTAGAATACTTTATTTCATTCCTGAGGTGAACAGGCAGGGAAGGAAAGAAGGTCACACACATACAAAGGTAGCATGGACTCACAAGTTTATTTCCTTGTGTAATGCAAATGTCATTGCTTTATCTAATACTAATAGTGAAAAGTGCTAGCAGCATCAGGAGTTTGGTATAGGATATTTTGTGTTTACTCTTAAAATGGAAACCACATCCATTTTAGACTTTATCCAGGATGGATACATGGTTATTGATTACTTTTAACATGCAAGTTCCCCTGATTTTGTGCACTGAGTCTGCCTAAAACACAAAACTGGGCTGTACACATAAATAAAAAAAAAAAAAAAGAAAAAAAAGAGTGTTGTTTGGAGACAGAAGCAGCACAGCATCACCTTTGGAAAAAACTCCTGTCACAAATGAAGTCTGTATAAAGTGCTCTCCCTTCAGCTTCCTTGGCTAAAGACTATTTCCTGCCTGGCCACAAAATATTTGGAGGCTGAATCACTCTCTTAACCAGCACACTGCTGCCTCTGTAACACTTTCTCGATTGGAGAAATGCATGAGGATGAACTCTGAGCATCTGCACTTTCCCTTGTTGCCCCAAAGGTAGTGACAAAGGTATTCCCACGCTAAATGTATGTCTCCCTTTTTTAGGTGAGCAGACTTTATGTAGTATCTTCCCTTCTCTTTCTACGTTAGCATGAAGCTCCTTGCTCATTTGGCAGGTGTTGAGAGCCTGGAGATTTCATGCACAGGGAGTTCATTAGCTTCACAGAGCAGGGAGACCAGCACTGAGCTGCCTTTCTGCTCCCAGAGGAAGGGCTGCCTGCCCCTGCAGGGCGTGGGGAAGAGCCATGAAGGGGATGGGCAGAGGTCACACCTGCACAGGCAAAGGGTACATTTCTTTTGGGAATGTGATGTGCTCCCAGCCAAAGGGCAAATACTTTCCTATAAACTGAAAGCTTCCACTTTGTGGTTTTGCTTGTGTTTTGACTACCAAGGAGTATATTGCAGTATTCAAAAGCTGCACTGGTCTTGCAGGCGTGCTTGCAGGTAGCGGCTGGGAGGTGCCCAAGGCGCTCAGGTGAGATGTCTGTGCTGCAAAGGTCATTTGGAAGTGGAACAGCCAGGGTGACTGACTGGCCAAGGATGGTGCTGCTGCTTGGGTCACAGCACTGTGCAGCAGCTGCTGAAACACCCTGCTCTGTCCCTGTGACAAACACACCTCTGTGAATGCACCAGGGTACCTTCCCTTCATTACTGCTGAGTGTGAACAGGCAAGCTGACCCTGCCAGCACACCAGACAGCCTGAGAGGACTTCAGCCACAGCACCAAGGCTCAGTCCTGGCTGTGTGGCAGCCAGATGTCAGACATCCTGGTCTCTGACACTGAGGAGTGTGTATGCACAGATGTGGAACCAAACAGGTTCCGTTCTTGAATGTCTCAGAAACTCTCTATTTAGTACTTGGAAAGAAATTTAGTACATTGTATTTTAGCAATTTATTTATTACTTGGGAAACTCTCTGGAAAGTACAAACTAAGCTTAAGTACAACGATACTACTGAGGAATAGCCCTTATTCTGTATATGAGCATTCTGACACAGTTGGAAGCAGTTGATTCTGAACTGGTGGTGTTATTGTCATTATTGGTCAGCATTTCTGGTCTACTGATCTGCAAGGGGAATTCAAGACTTAGAAAAGCTCTAACAGATACTCTAGCTGACTTGTTTGTTCTTCTGACTTCCCCCTTCATAATTTATTTTATTTTAAAGTCTAGAAAGGAGCTTTGAGAACTTTATGTATTAACATTCTGTTGAGGAAGCAAGTGCTCAATGGATCAGACAATATCAAAGCTGCGGTGAAATTAATATTGTGAGCTGCGGTGAAATTAATATTGTGAAGCATTCTGCGCACCTTTTAACTCTAAAAATTTTATGTAGTTGGTTAGTGATGATAATTCAAGTTGCACAGAAGTCAAAAGCTATAAAGATATTGATTTTATACAGAAAAAACAGAAAAAGAGGAATGGAAATAGGATCTGCATTAAGCTGTGAACATTACAAGTTGCAGTTCGAGTTCACCTTGTCCAGGTTTGGAGACAGATATAAGAGGAGATTATCAGTTTTATTATTTCTGGAGTAAAAGATCAAAGAATGTTAGTGAGTGAAAAAAAAGAAAAAAGAAAAAAGAAAAAAGAAAAAAGAAAAAAGAAAAAAGAAAAAAGAAAAAAGAAAAAAGAAAAAAGAAAAAAGAAAAAAGAAAAAAGAAAAAAGAAAAAGCATCATCTCCTTCACTTTTCTATCAGCATATACAACCATTTTGCCTGCGAAACAAAGTGATGAAACAGAGAAGAGGAAACTTGGTGGAAGAGAAGTGGACGGATTTGAGAAGAAAGAGATGAGTTATATCAGTTGTGTTTTTGTCCTTTTTGGTGCAGTAACATTTCTTTGATTGCAAGTATAAGCAGATTGAAATGAATTATGCCTTATGCTGGGAAGGCTGTATGGCTCTTACCTTGGGGATAGTAGAGTCCTTCCCTGGCAGAACTGATAGCTCAGTAAAATCTTTCTCAGCTTTATTCCTTCTTGTGCTTAGCATGGCTAGTACACATGCAAGAAGCAAATCCACAGGCCCACAAACTGGATTTTCCTGTCTACTCCCAAGCTTGCACAGATGGCCAGGTGACAACTTGAGCCCCTAAGGGAAGTATCAGGGTAAGTTTTAAGTCACAGAATTCACAGAATTCACAGAATGACTAGGTTGGGAAAGATCTTAAAGATCATTGAGTCCAACCCATGCCCTAGCGCTTCAACTAAACCATGGCACCGAGTGCCACATCCAGTCTTTTTTTAAAACACATTTGGTGATGGTGACTCCACCACCTCCCTGGGCAAACCATTCCAGAACTTTATCACCCTTTCTGTAAAAAACTTTTTTCTAATATCTAACCTATTACCACGCCTGAGTGGGTTGCAGCTGGTGAGAGAGAGACAGTGAATCTTGTATGTTGATCAGAAGGCTTGATTTATTAAGATATTATATAATACATTAAGACTATACTAATAAGAATATAGAGAGAGGTTTGCAGAGCAGCTAGGCTAGGCTAAGAATCGATCGAAAGAATTTATAACAAAGTTGTGTTCAAGGACTCAGTCCCCTGGCTTGCACTGGTGATTGGCCCTTAATTATAAACATAGAACATGAACCAATCACCAATCAAAATAGGTGCCCCTGTTGCATTCTCTAGCAGCTGATAATAATTGTTTACCTTGTGTTCGGAGGCCTCTGGCCTCCAGAAGACACAGAAATCCGAAAGAAAGGATTTCTGTGAAGAAATGTCTACGACACCAACCTATATTTCCCTTGAAATAGTCCTCTACAAGGTGATGTCTTTTTTTTTATTTCCCAATGTATTGCAAAAATTATGCTCACCTTGCTAGTACTGTATTGATAATTACTTAGTCTGTTCTTGTTTTGTTTGATAATTTTCCATTAAATCAGACTGTCACATGTGCACACATGTGCTACAAAATAGTCTATTGCCACCCTCAGCTTCTTGGAAGTGCTGGAGGTATTAGTGCTGAAAAGTGTCAGCTTTTTCATGTGGATTTGGTCAGATCCCGCTGCCAAAACCTCTGGGTTCTGGGAAGCAGGTCCTTCCTGCATGGATCTGTTGACCTCTAAGCTCCTTCCACAGCTAGGAAATCTTTATACCAATTCTTCCCAGGGACTTCCACCTTTCCCTGTAAACTAGTGAGATCTACAGAATAAGACATTTTCCTGGCTTCTCCTGTGATGTTGTTTATGGTGCACGCAGAAAAGAAACATGTTTTTTAGCCTGACCCTGCTCCTGAAGCCTGTCACTCAAACTTCCATCAACATCAAGTGACAGTGAGCTCCTCAGGGAGCTGCAAGGAGATGGGCTTGGACCTTATTGTCTGGAAAGCAGCTTAGCAGTGAAAGACCTTGGGGTTCTGGTATACAAAATGTTGATCATGAGTCAGTCTTTGCAGCAATGAAGGCTGTCTGAAGTTTGGGCTTCAGATGCTTACACCCACACCTTTGTGGTGCACAATTAACTTGATTTATTTTTTAAATGCAGTGAGTAAGATGTAAAAATAGGATTACATTAACCTTTAATAGGAAGACAAAGTTTCACGAAGTGATGACATTATGGTGTGTTTCCACAAGGCTGACATAATTCAGAAATCGAGGAGAAGATTGTCAAGATAACTTCCAAAAATATCAGAGAGGCAATTTGCTGAAGCTTTATAAAAAATGATGACATTTGTTATTTCAGAATCAGACTGCTACTGCTAGCAACCTTAAATTGTACTTTGTTCTCAACCCTGAAAAAGCTTTTGCCTGGACTCAGCTTAATGACTATTGATTTCAATAGCACTATTGAAAATAAAGAAGTAAGGTAGGGATGTGTATTTAAGCTCTGCAGGATCAAGGTCTTATTTTGCTGAATTTTTATTGCTCCAGGTGAAATATATGAGAGATAGGGACACCATGAGACACAATTTGATTATTTCTTTTAGAGAATCATAATTTCAGTAAATTTTTAATATGTAGAAGAAACAAGCATAATCTGCTCTGTGTCTCTTTATACTGATGCTTTAGTGTAACAATGACAGTTATTCAAATGAAACATTGCCTCTAAAAAAAGTCAAAATTACTATTTTCTCTATATAGTTCTATTTCCAATACTTTACAGCAGGAAAGTATTCCACTGACATAATCTCTTCAATTAGGCAAGCCTGCTGTGCTGTTGATAATTGTGAAGTGGATTATTGTACCAAAACAAAGACAGCTTTTCTCCAACATGTGTATGAAAGCATTGAAGGTGGGGGAATTATGTCCTCAGTTTGGCTCTTCAGAGTTTATTAATGATATATTTCAGAAGTAATGGGTTATTCAGTCTATGTTCAAGTGCCAGGATAAGCTGAGGAAGAATGACTACAGGACTCATAAGCAGAGCTGCAACATACTCCATTTTAGGAATCCATTCTGGTTTCTAATGTGGGCAGAAAATTAAATGGTTGCCTGACGGTGTCTGGTCATAATATACAGCACTGGGCTTTACAGCAATAAATATTCACTGTCCTAGACAGTAAAAGTTTGGCATTAACATATTTATATTGGACCAGTAACCACTATAGTAATATAATTATATTAGTAATGAAAATGAAAGATCCAGCTCCAGAGGCTGGGTCCATGCCCCGTTTGCTTTGCTGGTACAGATGAGTCCCTGGGGATTTGTGTGCTTGGACTTAGACTTGCCCTTGTGCCAGCTCTGTGTGCACTAATCCATGCTGCCTGCTCTTGTCAAATCCCTTTGCATTCAGGCTCAGCATGGCAGAATCCAATGCAAATGTTGTGCCTGCAGGACATTTGAAATGAAGCCACTGTCTGTATGTGTCCAGGCTCCCTGGTAAGTGAATTTGTCTTTACAGCAGATCCAGGCTTAAATCTTTCCTGTGCCTGATGGGATTCATATCTGAAAGTCTCATTTTGTGGGAGAATGCCTTAATTATCAGATGGTGCAGAGAGTTTAGTGTCTTGTAGGTCAACTGTTGTTCCCATCCCAAATCACACTGGTCAAGGCCCATATCTAGGAAAAAAAAAAAAAGACAAATGTTGTGGTGTGTTCGTTAAGTTCATTTAATTTCTCCCCTATTGTCTGTATTGTTCCCCCTCTGTTTGGTAATGGTTCTGCCCTCCCTGCTTTGCCCGCCATAGACCTGCCAATTAGGTTGTTCCCATGGCAACTCCCGCCACTGAAGTTGTCAGTCCTTTTAGTTATGTAATTCCTCCTCCCCCTAATTCCCTTATATGTATACTTGTTTCTCCTCCCTGGGCCCAGTCAATCACCCCCACTCCTCCCAGTTTACTAGAATCTCCTCCCCCATGGGGGTTATGATTGGCTGTGGTCCCGGGGCCCCTCCTTTATTTGTATTGATTGGGTTCCCCCTAATGTCTATTATGTTAAGTTCACTCCCTTGTCTTCCCTTATTGGTTCTATGTAAACCCCTCCCTGAGACACCTCCTCCCTTTATAACCTTGTTCCTCCCCTTGTTCTTTGTCACTCCCAGGCTGACCTGTTGGGTTGCTGAATGAACCGGATTTGTTCCCATCGAGTGTCCAGCTCCTTATTCCCATCTTGGTGGCAGCGAGACCAGTCTGTGGCGAGCACAGCCCGAGGCCTTCCGACGCTAAGGGGTGCTCGCTTTGGTTGCAGCTGGGTGTTGGTCGCGCTCTGCTAGCCGGACAACTGACCCTCAAGGCCAGACGTCTCGCCGTAGACAAATAAGAAAATTGTATTCACGGACTTACGTTTTCTCTTTAAATAAGAAAATGGCACAAATCCTAGTTGAAATAAGTCTATATCTGTCTCCATTGAGTTAGGAATGACACAAACTCTATATCAGAACTCTAAGAGGCTAGAAGCCCTGACTTTCTTGGAACCCCTTCTTTCATACCCTGGTCTGACACATTTCACATGACCGGCTAATTAAGAAGACACCCTTTGGAGTAAATATCTTATGAGAAAAACAACTCATTACAAACACCACCTGCAGATAGTTTACAATTCCTTTTCTCCAGTTCCCTAAAATTTCCCAGACCAATTAATGGGAAAGCTTATCTAGCTTTCTCTGTCTCTGAACAGACTCTCATATCTCCATATATCCTGTGCTATTTTCCAAACCATGGCAAGAAGAGACAAATTTGGGCCATGAACTATGATAATAACTTAAGAAAATGAATGATCATGCTACAGAGGCTAGGTACATGCCCTGTGTGCTTTACAGGTACAGATGAGTCCTTAGGGGATGGTGTTCCCAGCTGAAGAGACCTGGTTGAAGGGTGTCTCAGTCAGTCCTTTCAGGTGGAAATTGTGTGGAAGTCACTGAGCTGAGTTATGTGTTATTTCAAAATCTGACCTGGAAGGAATGTGCATACCCATGCACTAGAACTTGAGGTAGGAAGATGTTTCTGTAGGCATAAACCTGCCTGGAGCTGCCATGTCCTGCTGGACCCTAGGAAAAAAGGGGAAATTTGGCAGAAGGAGAATACTTCTTTTGTCTTGCAGCACTTACTGTGGTTTTTGAACTTTTGCCTTTCAGAGGAAAATTGAAAAAGATACTGTTCTGTTGAGAGGTTTTCAAAAGTTAAAAGAAATGAACTCTTCCCAAGCCCCTTTCCACAAAACCTCTCTGCCTTACCCAGATCAACCCAAGAAAACAACAATTTGTTGGTCAGGATACTCATCTGGACTATATAAATGCCATGTTTAGGACCTTGTTCTGGATTTCCCTTTGTGATAAGGAAATAGGACTTGTTATGGTTCTCCAAGTTGGGACCAAATGTGCCAGGTTGCATGAAAAGTGCAAAAATTTAATGTATACATTTACTTTTTTCACTGTCCAGTTATGTGATCAAAAGCTACTGCATTTTTGTGGGACTTTGTAGGAAGCCAAAGGCCAATATTTTCAAGATCTGAGATGTCACTGAGAGAACTCAGCTCTGAAAGCCAGTCTCTTCATCACCTGCATCATTTAGGCCAAGACCTTATCAACCAGAAATATTTGGTTGCCTCTTTGAATTCCAGTGAGATATTAAAATATGCCATCCACCTTCTGACAAACATATTACTACTGGGTATGCTAAAATCATCCTAATAGTTGGCAAAGCTCTATGGAGCCATGTGGAGCCTCATGCCAAACTCAGACCTGTTGTTTAGTCAGGTTTTGTTTAACAGCAGAGATAGGAGGGGCTGTGCCAGACCAGACCAAAAACCCATCTCCCCCTGCATCCTGTCTCTGGCAGTGGCTTGCTGGAAAGCATACAGGAACAAGAGTGTCACATAGTAATACTTCTCTGTGGTATTTTTCTTGACTCCAAAAACTAGTCCTGAACAGTCTTCTGAGCCACTGTTGTCATCTCTATATCATATAATCCTCAATGAATTTTTTTTTCCTTATGTTTTTTGGTCAAATTTTGAACTTGTCTCAATCATTTTCTTCCCCAGTGCCCTGTTCCAAAAGACTGCTGCCACCAGCCAGGGACATTTGATACCTCCTGATTCTTAGGGTATTTCTTCCTTAACAATTTATTAATGCAACTACTTTCCAATCATAGTGTTGCAAAATCAGTGTGCACTTTTCCTTCCTATCTCTCTGTTTCAGATTCCTGTTTGTGAAACACAGCCACGTTCTCACCACATGCAAGGATGCCGCTTATGAATCACTCAGATGCTGTGCCAAGCCTGTGGAAAAACCCATCGGGAAAATGAACAACTGAACAGCATGCTGTACAAGAGTCTGAGGCCCAGATAGTGAATAATGAGAAGAAAACAAATTATCAGTGGGATGCTCATTAAATGAACACCATCCTCTAGTGTACTGGACGAGCACAGACAAGCTTGTTATCCATTTCTGTAATTAGAAGCAGTGTCCTAATTGATGTGCAGAAATGTGCCAAATTCAGGTGATTCACGTTTGACTTTGCTGTCTTAAAGGGTTATTTCAGTGTAGCTTTTGCATATTCATGTCCCATCGCTGAGATAACACCTTTTATTTAGAGTGAGACAGCGATTCATTACAAATGAGTATTATATTTTTCCTTCCTTTTAAAGTTCTAAAACGCACAAGAGATTCAGTTTTGAGAGCAGCAGCTCGGTTGTTTTTTTCTGAGGATTTCATTTCCCAACCTGCCCACTGCATTATGGGTAGACCAGTGCAAATATAATTTCTGTAAATGAAAAGTCTGCTAGTAACTTCTGTGACCTGTAGACATCATATGTGCTAGGTTTAAGTGGAGTGTTTCTCAGGCTTATCTTGGTAATGAAAACCAGCTGCTTTTCAGACACACCAAGTTATTCATAGCCATATGCAACTGAAATTGTGTTTTGTACAAGGAGACAGGTTTGCATGATGTCCCAGGCTGGTAAATAAAACAAAAAGGAAGGAATTTAGAAACATCTCTGAAAGCATCATCTTCTGACTTTTATGTATCTATTTGTAAATATTGAGGAAAGAGTCAAATACTGATGCCAGCTGTCCAGCAGTCTTAACAAGGAGGTAGAAGTAAATAGATCCAGGACAGATCTACATAGATTTCTAAAGTAAACAACCCTTGTTCTGTCAGCTGTTTTAAGTCTGGTTTACAGCTGACATCTTGATTGCCTTTTTCTTCCCCAAATCTTGCTTTCCTGTGGTTAAAGCAGGGTATTGCTGTCTCACCAGTGTCCAGAGGACCTGGCAAAAGAGTAGTAGTGGGAGTTAATACTAGTGAAGGTGGAATCTAAATGCATAGGCAGGTGAAAATTTAACAATCCTGTGTCTTATAATTCATATCCTGTGGCAACTAGGAAATATTCCATCATGGTCTGCTGTGATGCTGAAAAAGTTATGGGAAACAACTGTTTCTGAATTTAAAATAAAAAAAAAAAAAATCCAAGGCATTATAAAGATAAAAACTGAATTGGTGAAGAAAGCTTAAGTAAAAATAAACTTGGTAAAATTAAATAGTTTCAAGTTTTCTTGATATAAAACTATTTGTATACATTACTTCCCAGCACAGGCATAGAAAGACGTGCCACCCGTATGTCTAGAATGGCACAACTGAAGAATAGGAGCTATCACAGCCAAAGTAATTACAGTGGTTACTCTCAGGCCACAACCTGGAGCTGAAAATGTGGTATAGCTAATTCCTTAGTGACAGCAGCTGACCTTCTCTGCAACAGGGAACACACTGAGGAAAGCCCCGATATGAGCCAAAGCAAAGTCTCGCGAGTTTGTTTTTTAGCTGTTAATAGAAATAGCCATTAGCCCATAGCCTCTTTCTTGCAGGAGGTGCAATCTTCTGCTCATGCTGAGGGAGGCAGAAGTGAAGTGCAGCATGAGTGGTAAGGTCCTCTATCTATAATGTGGCATTTCTGACGTGTGGCATTTTTGGTGCATGGTATTCCAGAGCTGAGCTGTACATCTGATGCTCTGCATTATTATGCAGAAGGAAAGAAAGGGTGCATGGAGCTGAAAGGAGAAATCCTTGGCAGTGTATGAATTTGGGGGCCCAGTGGGAAAGGAAATCTGCTGTCTGGTTTTTATGTGATCATATCTTCTCCTTCCCCTCGTCCCTTTGTTCACCTACAATGAGACAATAGAATGCAAACTACAGTCCTTGGGTAGGCATCCTCTCCAGCCAGGGGTAGGTAGCTGCTTGGGGTTGCCCTTCTGAGATGCCCAATTCTGAGAGGTGGCAGAAAAAGGAGACTACATTCCTGATCCTAGTTATTACACACTTGAATTTTGGCACTAAAACATGTAGAGTGTTGCCTTCCTCAGCAGTTTCCACTGCTTGGCTTTGATGGCAGCAGTCTGTGAGGATTTGGTTTTGGCAGTGCTTTAGTACTAATTTTTCTGTGGGTATTTGGAGGTGGAGGAAGGCTGAAGGCTGATGGCAGCTGCAGAACTTGGAATCACCAGTGACTGGTGGCTTCTTCAAATGAGACTATAAAACCCCCTGAGGTTGGCCTGGGGGTGCACAGCCATAGCTTGTACCAATGCTCTGGCTTTCTGCAGTGTGTGAGAGTGAAGCCATGGAGCCAGCACAGGCTGCTGACCCTCAAATCCAGCCTGCAGGAGCAGTCCCTTCTCCCGCTCCCCCATGGGCAGGAAATGCCTTCTTTTTCACCTGCAGCTTGCTTCTGATTGCAGTGGTGAGTGTTCTTGTAGTGAGAGATCTTGCTTGACATGGAGACAGAAAATGTCAAAGATGGGTGATAAGAATAATATGAAAAGAAATTATGAAAGACTCTATTGTCCCAGCATGAGACTGTAGGACCAGCTTTTGGTAGCTGAGTTTTGGGCATATTTGAGTTGCTAGAAATTGTTCAGAAGTGGCATTCTTAGGCACAAGGTCACATGTTGCACTGTGTGGGTCCCTGGCAGCGTGGTCACAGACCTACCTGACTGAGGGGGGAATCACACCTGTAGCAAGCAGGCACTAACTCACAACACAGATTTGTTGTAGTTACCAAGGATTTCATCTACCCTTCAATCATTGCAGTAATCCCATTTTACCACAAACTGCAGAAAGCTATTTGGTACCTAGCAGTTATTTTCATTTATTTTTGGCTACTCATTTATATTTAATGTTAGATTGTTAAGAAAATGACAAGAAGTGAAAAAAAGTTCTAGAAGTGCTTTACCACTGCATTATCTGGTTTTACAACCCATCTGTGTATATGTGATTAACTTTTAGGTTTAAACAACTTGATAATAATTTAACGTTTCCCTAATCTTTCAAATGTTTCTCCTCCTTTCCCTTCCCAAAATACTGAGTACTTTAAAGAGTGATCTACTTAAAAAATGATAGCATATTTACCTGCTTTAAAAGGCCTGTGTCACTTCTTAACATCAAAGGAGAAGCTACTGTACGATAAAATTTTTTATTTCAGAATTCTTTTTATTCAGACAGGGAAAAGAAAGGAAAAAATGTTATCTTCTTTATTTCCAGGAAACATTAAAAATTCCTTATCCTACCCTGAAGTGCATTTTGTTTTGTTTTATTTTGTTAATAATCTGTATTCTGATTGCTGCTTGGTAAGGAATAAAAGAGGATTCTTTAGTCATGGGAATGCAGGGATGTTTATTTCCACTTTGGGAGTATAACATCTGTTAACTCTGTTTTCAGAGTTACTTGCTGAAGCACCTGGTATCTCACGCTCCACCCGAGATTGTAAAAATATTTGAAACTGCAGGAAGGCAATACAGCTGTGCAAGCTTATATGGGATCTTGTTGATTTAATTAAGTTCAGAAAAAGCAGCCATACCAATAAATGCGTAGTTGCTTGAAAGAGAGAGGTGCCATTTGATAAAATAAAGCTTCCTCTCTTAAGTATCTGGGGTTTAGTTAAACATTATAGTCTCCCATCATTCCTCTGGCACAATTAAATTCTGTTCTTGTTGAACTCATGCACTCATGCAGATGATTATTTTTAAGGGTGAAAATGACACAGTGAGGAGAAATTCAGATCCAGCTCTTGTTGTTGATGTCTGTGTGTTGTGTCTTCTTAACCTGGTTAAAAAACCCCGAAACAACAAAACAAGCCACGCTAAATTCTCTGCCTTTGTGTGGGATCCTCCTTGGAAACAAATGCAGCCTCTTGAATGAGGAAGGCCTTCATGCCTTGGTTTGTGAGGCAGTGATATAGTTACAGGAGAGAGCCCTGGCTGCATGTTCCATAGATATGGAACAAAGAGCAGCGAATGTTTTGGAGGATGGAATTCAATTCCCGGAAGGGTGCATGCATCACCTCCGCTTGGTCCAGCTGTGGGAAAACCCCAGCAGTCACCCTGGAAACAGGAAAAGTGACACCACATTAAGTGAGGGAGGTGCTAGAGGGATGTTTAGCATTCAGGAATAAATAAGGATACAGAAAATGGTATCGTGCAGAAATGTATCCCTGCAATACAGTATTGAAATCCAAAAGAAAAACTACTTCTTGCAAATTAAACTTTTCTGCAGAACCTCAGTGTATGGAAAAAAATGGGAATTTTTCAGCTTTCTCCAAACTCAAGAATCCCAAACCACTTGGGAGACACTAATGTATATGGGAAGCTGTTTGTAATTTCCTTTGTAATTTCCGAACATTTGTGGCAATGTTCCAGGATTTAAGTGTAGCAACCACAAATCACTGTGTGATTAGTTGGCAGAGCATGCACTGGTATAGGGGTGGTAAGTGACTGCTAAAGGCATAACATGTGGAGCAAAGGTCATCGCTTCACTCATTCTCGCTGGAGAATCAGTGGATCTGGATCATTTGGTTAAATAAAGCACTGATAGACAGGAGATTGTTTTCAGGTATTTGTTCTGCATCCTGTTTGAAGTGTTCCTAGCTAAACTCACTGGCAGTGCTCTCATCGGGTAATTCTATATTAGCATGTTGTCAGGGGAGGACTCTGAAACTTGAGAAATCTTTTAAGTGGTGTTTTAATATAAGAGCAAAGTGACAGAATTGTTGGAAACAAATAAAAGTGACTAAAAAAATGTCAGCGCTTAGCAGATGCAAACTGAGTGGAAAGATGGAGTATCATTACATATTTTTGCTTACTAGAGATGGAGTTATACTGGAGATGTGCTGAATCAAACCTCATTTGACTGGGTAATCAATGAGGCTGGTGCTTCAGAGAGACAGTTCATTTTAACTCCTATGCTGGAAAGCACACACTGTGGGTGAATGTAAACCACTCTGCAGACATAGGCATGGTAAATGGGATTGTTGAGAATGTCACTGACACTTTTTCAAAAATCTGTGTAATGCCACTCCAACTCTTAACATGCCTTGTCTCTCTCTGCCTACAGCCATGTGAAACCAAAAGACACCTAAACTGATTTGTAATTACTTCATATTCTGGTACACAAAAGCATCTTTGCTAAAGGTGGTTTCCTGAGTTTATTTAACTATTAAAAACTGCTGCAAAGTTTGGTATCATCATAAATACCAAACCTGTGTCTGAAAACATGGGCGGGCAAATTCATGTGAAACTGTACTTTTCAGGACTGGGTCTGCACAATTTCCCAAGTAGGCATAAATTTGTCTGAATGGACAGTGTTTTCTTAGGGAATCAGGATGATGAGCAGTTTATAAATTGACATATGGATACCTCTAGCTGGGAGGGGGCACCTCACCCACAGAACTCAGCACAATGCAGCTCTGCATCTACTTAGCCCTTCAGAGCACCGTAATAGAGGTCACTGCATGCAGTCCTACACCATTGAAGTGCATGCTGTAGATTTACGAAGCATTTTATTTCTCCAGGGCTTTCTGTAACACTCATTACTCAAGAATCTGGGTTTTTCAGATTCGTAACTGTGTTTTTGTAGCAGCTTGGCCAGATGAACCAGCTCTGTAAATGTGAAACAGCTACAGAGGTTAAGATGGAAGTGTCTGTGATCCTGAGTGGCTGGTCAGATATGGATAGCACAAATCTCTCCTTGCATCATGGAGTTAAGCATTTTCTTCTGTTTCATATAGACCCAGCAGGAGGACCAATGAAAACATATAAAAATCTGCCTCTCAGCTGAGGTTCCTGGACCAACCCTAGAGCAGCTCAATAATGCAGTTTTATGCCTCACTGTGTGGTCTTCAGATTCTTCAGCTGCAAAGGTAAACATGACTTCTGTTGAATATGCACAAGCTGTACTTTTGAAGGTTCTGTGACTTGACTGAATTTGGTCAGATTTTCACTGGGTAGGAAAAACAATTACTAACACACAAGCTGCACTGCCACTGCCATATATGACATGTGTGCTCTAAACTTCCAGATTTTGAAGAAGTTTTACCTGAGTACTATTTGTTTCTCCTCTTGAGCTGGTAAAGGCTGGGAGGAATAAATCCTCAAGTGTGTAAAATTTGAACCTTAAATGGTGATGGCTTGGGAATGCCATATAGTGAAATGCAGGCTGCAAAACTTGAAGCTTAGGCTGGTAGCAGTCTGGGCTTCCAGCCTGCTGACGTAGTTTTGTTACACACTTCTACCAAGTTATTTTCATGTATTTGCTGTACTTTGCTACTCTTAGATGCTTTTATGCCAGGAATGTATTTATCTATATATAATTTTCCATGAAAAAGTGATCTATCTGCAATGCAGACAGATGGAATACAATCTAGTTTATGTAGTATCAACATACCCATGCTCTTCTTTTTTTGCCTTTACATTTAAGTTAAATTGCATTTTGAATGCCACCATCTGCACAGTAGTATGCCTCAGCAAGGCCTGCTGTTCCTAAAAGCTATTAATTGAAAAACTCTGCCTACTCTGAAACAAAACCACTCGACTTACCCCTTTTCTCAAGTACTTAAGAAAAAACCCCAAACTAATAGGTGTCATGAGGCATTTTGGTGTTATTTTAGATAAACATAGTTGTGAAATTTAAAGATGTAACTTCTTTATATCCACTCTGTTATTAAATAAAATTGCTTAAATATAAGTTAATCACCCACGTAAATGTTTTCTTAATAGGTTTCAGGATGGGCTCATGTGCTTGTCTGGAGAGCAGTCCTTCCCCAGTGCTGCCAAGTTCCAGCTCACACTCACTGTAGGGGCTCCGCTATGGAGATGTGTGAGCTGGGGACAGCTCTACAGGGCCCGCATTCTATTTAGTTCAAAGGAGATGGATTTAATTACAAATGGTATAATTTGAAAAGATTTTGTAGTTCAGAAAAGCTCTTAAAAATCCTTGCTGGCAAACTAAATAAACGAACCTTTATTGCATCTCTTCATCTTGGTACGGCTGCAGGCTGTTTAACAAGGACCTCTGCTGTTCGTTTAATTTATTACACCCCCTTACACTTCTCATTTTTCCAATTTTTTTAAATGAGTTCTCATTTTGTTGGGCTTGCACAACATTTTTCCATGTTCCCCGTGTGCTTACATGCACCAACTATATGTTACATAAAAAAATTGCAAATCCTTCAATACCAGCTGCTGTAGTTAATAAATTTGTAACTCTGCCCTCGTTGAACTATGTCAAATCCCTGGAACATCTGGCATGTTTAAATTTCTATGCTATTGAGGGTTGAATTTTTATTTAAAACTTCCAAATATGGACCTGTCAAGAATTTCTTCGCACTGTAGCTTCTTTAAACCTCTTAAATTGTTTCTGTAACTGTGAAGAATTTCAATTGACAACTACCAAATATTTATGGATTTTTTATTTAATTTGTTATATGGATTTTTTAAAAAATTATTTTCTCTTTTGTTTTCTGATCCAGTGAGTAACCCAACCAAGTGAATAATGGAATACCGTTTCTTTCCTGCTGAGCTGATATTTCTGTCTGTGTTTCTGAATCTATACCTACAGTTTCTCCTTGAAAGAGGAGATGGGCAGCTCTGGACAAGAGAAACATGCAAGTGATGATGGTTAAGTTAGAAAATTAACTTTGTTTCTCTTTCTGTGTCATGTGAGATTTTTCTAGCACAACTATTCTCAATATTTTTATTCACTCTCAATTTGTGCCTTTTTCTACTTAGTGGTGCTCTCCTTATTACAACTGGATTTCAGTAGTTCTTTCCCAGAATTAATCCTCCAGAGTTTTTTTGCTTCTATCCCATTTATTCCCAAACTCCTGTCCTACCACCTGCTCTCTCACCCTTATATCTGCTTCCCTATTTTTAAACAAAAACCTCGTAGATGAAGGTTTACTGGTGTGTGTCAAAGGGTTAATACACTTCTTACTGCAATTTAATGAGTTGTCTTTGGTATTAGCTCATCTGAGACTACTCCAAATGATATATCATCTGTTCAGGCACTTTCAGGCAAACCATATCATTAGCAATGCTTCCACAGCATCCTCTCAGCTGTGTGAAAAAGCAATTTGAAAGACAGGTTAAAGCATTTTATTGGTTTCACAAAAAGGATGAATGAGGGGAGAGACAAAACAAAACAATGCTCAGCTGAGGCCTCGCTGTCACCGCCTCTTCTTGGTTCATGGTGATGGGGCTGCACACCAGCTGCACACCAGCTCACCTATAAGGTCTGACATGTATCCTTCTCTTTTGGCTAGACAGATATAACAGTATTAATATGAAAATAAATCACTTTATGTGGGGGGCTTGGTGGAAACCCTTTTCTAGAAATGGGTATGACTCTTAACAGCTTTAGAAAGAGATAAAGCAACGGGTCCAACAACGTGCTGGAAAGAGCCATTAGAGAAGTTGTTAGTATGTGCAGACTGGAAAACTTGGTGAAAATAAGCTTTCTTATTTGTGTGCTTCTCCTGCTTTAGTTCAGAGCAAAGGCTCTGTCTCTGCATGAGCCTTTATATATATTATATATATGCAATACAGCATTGCCCTGTATGCTGGATTAGGTTATGTTCCCTCCTCAAACTCTGAAGCAAGGACACAGCGGTCTACAAATGCAGTTGCTTATTAAAATACCTATAAACCAAAAATTACCAGCATGCTTCATTTATGTTCTATGGTGCAATGAAACATGGTCTTTTCCTTGACTGTCATGTCAATTGTCAGAGCTACCAGGATGCTTTGGTAAGGCAGTGGGCCTTGAGAGAATAATGAATAAAGCCAAACTCCCACTGCTGACATACAGACATGTTCCAGCTGTGGGAAGGACCAAGAAATGAGATTGTTATGAAAAGGGATGGAAAGGGAATAAAACCACTCACAGTTTCTAATTGGAATTTGAATTTAGCAAAATAATCCTTTTCACCATGCTGAAGTGCTAGCACTCTGGGGTAAATGTTCATGTAGCTACTAGAGATAACCAGTAACAACAGGGCAAAACAATTGCCCTTCCACATGAAAAACTTTGAGTTGGTTCTCTGACTGTTTTACATCAGTCAAAAACCTAACATTACATAACTCCTAATGCAAATGGCATAATTTCACTCTAACGCATTCATAATTAACTTAACACTAATTAAAAATGTGGAAATCACTGTTATGGTTCAGAATTTGCTATTTTCTTTCTCCATGTGTTACTTTCTGTCTGCACACAATGAAGTCTGAACTAGGAATAAAACATGGACCTCCCAAACCTACAAGCTCCATGCACTGTGTTTGGTGTCTTTATGAATCTCAGATCATACATCCCTCTTAGGGACAATGAAGACTGGTGATGAGCACTGACAGACACCCTGGACATTCAGTTTATCAATCCAAAGCCAACTAAGGCTGACAAAGGCCAAGCAGTCTGTGTGTGACTTGAGGAGGGCATCCTATTTCACTGAATAGTTTTCACTCCAGTTCAGAATTTTATTTTATTTTAGATTGTATTCCACTTCATTATAGTTCTTCTTCCCTGTGTTTGTTTCACTTCATTACCTGATTTTAAGATTTCTTCTCCTTTAATGAATATTCATTTCATGAAAGGAAATGAAACCTTGTGATTTCAATGAATATAATTTCGGCAAATTTCACTGTCCATTTCACTGCACTTCATGCCATCCCATTCCATATAACGGTATTCACTTTTTTAATTTTGAATTTTCTTTTTTTTTTTTTTTTAATAATTGCATTTCTTTCATCATATGTCTTCTCATGTCTGTTTGTTTCAATTCTTTCCCAGATTTCAAAACTTCAATGAGTCTCAATTTGGCATGCTTTAGTCCTTTTCACTGCATCTCGTGTAATCCCATTGCAATTAATTGCATGTACTCCATTTTCAAATTTTATTTATTTGTTTCAATTGCATTTTATTTCAGCCTATGTCATGTCCAGTCTGTTCATTTAACTTCATTCCTTGATTTTGAGGTTTCATTTCATGATTTCATGATGGGAAATGAATCTGGTGGTTTCAATTAGTAGCATTACTATATTATTCACTTCTTTACATAAAGGGATCACAAGAATCAGATCCACTCCTTTTGCCAGTTTCATATTGAGAATTTATGTTCTGTTATTTTTCACAGTTTGGGTTTGAAAGAATTTATATCAGCTTGATGATTATCTCTCTATTGTCTCAAAAATCTTGTTTATATTTTCCAGGATTTATCCTTGCATGACATTTAGGTCAGTCATTCTACAATATCTTTTTTTTGTGTCTTTTCTCCATTCTCAAATGTGGGCACTATAATGGGTTTTGCATTGTTCTGGTACTTCTCTTTTTCACCATGAATTTTGAAAGGTGTAAAGATTAGCTCATTCAGGTCCCTGAGTTTGTTAGAGGTGGTGGAAGTGGGACTGTTTGTGTATCATAGGTAAGTAATCTCCACCTTGTCTTTGTTCTAGCCTGAACTGTTACCACTTTATCACTGCTGCTAATTGTGTCAGCCACCTGAGCCCAGTTTACTTTCTTAATGAAGACAGAAGCAGAAAGATTGAAGAAAAAAATAAAGTACTAAATGAATTGCCCTTGCAAAAGCCATCTGCTACCAGCTTTTTTTTTTTCATTTAGTGAAGGACCAGGTCACTCAGTTTGTTCTGATTTATCATATGTAATCCATTGTAACCCTTCTCTGCCTCAAATATTTTCTGAATGTGCCATTTTAACAATATTGTTTGCTCTGCATTAGGCTATCTTTTCTTATCCTCTTTTGTGAGGAGCCTTTCATATCATTCTCATTTCTGAGTGAAATTCCTTTATTTTCTTTCAGCAGCATAGAGTTGTTTTTCGAGGAATTATGGTTTATGGACATTCTTCTCAGGTAAACTTCCCACAACAGTGTTTCAGGAGTGCAGTCAAATGTCACCCGTGTGGTGCAAAATGGTCTCATATTATTTTAATCTGATATTAAATATTCCTTCTTTATTTGCCTCTGATGAAATGCCCTCAAACTTTTATAATCAAATTACTTCCTCACTAATGGAAATTCTTAATGACCTTTTATAAATGTCTGGATATACCAATTTTCCTGCAAATCTTACACAAATTCACAAAATGTGATTGTTGCCCTTCAGAGACATCCTCTTGGAGTCTTAATAAAATTTGTTAGAAAGTGACCTCTTACTTAGAGTCAGCTCTGCCGACTCAGTGCATGTCTCAGGGCTGCAGCTATCAGCAATCTGGACAATCAATGTCAGTGTTAACCTATTGTGCAGGTGGCTGGCTGGCAATGAGACACCTGGTAGATAACGAGCTGTGTGGGAAATGCCGTGGAGAGAAGAGCTGTTAATCAAAATCCCTTCTGAGAGAGAGAGTCATTAGAGCTTTGCTTGACACGTGTCAGTACTGTGTCAGCAGCACTGCTCAGGGGAAATAAGGGTCCACAGCACCTAATGTGTGAGGTGGGCATGACTGAAGTGACTGCTCACACTCTGGAAATGCCCTGCAGGTTGGACCCCAGGAAACATGAGAGGGGTCACTGTGGAATTTACATTTTCTGAAAAAATTCCTTTGCCCAGGGTTTTTCTCCTGGGAAGATGAAAGGCAGCAAGAGAAGCCTCAGAGAAAAGGAAAACAATCCTTATCTCATTTGCTTCTCCTGTGTTGGGCTGGTGTGGAAAGTGGAGATTGCTGACCCAAAGGTGGTGCCTGATTGGACTCCAGTGTGAGTTGCTTTGGCTCATTAGCCAACTAGGGCCAAGCTGTGTTGGGACTCGTAATGAGTTTTTATTATTATATTTTTAGTATTCAGTAAGTATTTTTTCTGTATTCTTTAGTATTCTATAGTATATTCTTTAGTATAGTATTCTTTATTATAATATAGTATAATAAAGTAATAAATTAGCCTTCTGATAAGATGGAGTCAGATGAATCATTCTCTCCCCTCATCAAGGGACCTGCATTTACGATAGGTCACCAGCACTGAAAATCTTTTGGAGCTCAAGTACAAAACACAGCACCAGTGACAGCCAAGCATGTACCCTCCATGAAAAAAACTTAAGGGTAGGTGTTGAGTCAGGATTGTTTTGAGAAGACACTTTCAGTATCTTTATGGTTGTGCAGTACCTAAGTGTAGCTATGCATTCTTGGATATGGACAACTAAAACATCATTACGATTTTAATCTGCCCTGTGCATCCTGCATAAGATCAGGAGAAATAACGTGCACAGTTTGCACAGAACACAGGAATATAGATATCTAAACACAGCAAATGGTCTCTTGTATTTCGACCAGTTCTGAAATACCTATTAGAAAATTTGTTCTGTTCTTTTTCACACAGCTCAGAATGATTTTAGCAAGGCTAAGTCTCTGCAGGGACTTAGCCTTTTTTCCTCAGGAAAAAAAGGAAAGAAAATAATAAATTAATAAAATAAATTTTACAAAATTTTGTTGATTCATTAGCTTCAGCAGGGTGCCAGATCGAACATCTACATGGAAACAGCATTCTGTGGCTCTGACCTGCATTGTAAATTGTCTGTAATGGAATAGTGAGTGAAGCTTAGAGGGAGCAATTGCTTCAAATGTTTGCTGCCATTAGCTTAAGGGAGAGGAAATGAGAGAAATCCAGAAGTTTTCATTTCCAAGCGAAGCATGTTAGACAGCACAGCACAAGACCTTTTTAAATTGCAATATGGCATCATATTAAACAGAACCCATCTGTGTTTCCTTTGGCTTTCCATCAGTTTACATTTTTTCTTAGATGTAGTAGTAGCAAATGTCAGAGTTTTTTCACCATTTCCCATAATGCAAAATTAATATGTGACTATCTGTAGGTCTACAGCTCTCACTGACCCATTGCTGCAAACTCTGAGCTGGTCATCTCAGAAGTACCACTGATGAACTTAAATGGAGACATGGTGTGAAGTGACTTCTATCCAAGCGTTTTACTGCTGTTAATGAAATAAAAGAACAGTAATTAATGTGAAATGATGCCTGAAAATGAGTGGCAAGCGCTAGCAGGTACTGATGGGCTAGATAGTGATACAGGCCACTAGCACAGCATGCGGATACACCTGGGTTCCAGCAGGGTGTTTGGGCTGTACCTCTGCAGGGTCACCAGCACAAGGGAGGAGGCTGGAGCTGGGCTGCCTGAGCAGAGATAGGGGATGCCAGGGCTGAGCTTGGGGTGGGAGGCTGAGGCAGCAGGACCTTGAGGTCTGATCCTGCCTTTCTGGGGCTTGAGGAAAAGAAGGGATCTTGCTGGGGAAAGCATTAACCATCAGATGAGAAATGTCCTGTGATTTCAATTGCTGATTCCCAGGCATAAGGCGGTTTCTTACTCTTGGAGTGAGGATGTGAACATTTAGATTAAAAGAGCAGGGGTTTTTTGATGCTGGGGATGAGAGATTGATATGCTGCTGCAAGGGTGTCCAGGCATGGGGCCGTGCCTGTCTGAAAGTGAGCTCCTCCTGTGCAGCCTGAGCCTGCCAGTGCTGCCATCCCTCTCCTCGCTGAGGGCTGACACATTTTGGGGCTGGCAGGAAAACTGCAGTGAGATGGGCTGTCAAAGCTGCCTGCAAGGAAGTCACCAGAATGGTGACTCTCCTTCTGAACTGGACCCTGTGGGCTGCTAGCACAGAGAGATGTCTTCTGGAAATATGATATTTTGATGATTCCTGCAACTTGAAAGACTGCCTATTGAGTTGGCTGTGAGTGAGCCTTTGTTTTGAAGGGCTTTGGTGCTAGAGAGAGAGGAGGTGGATGCTTTTGACAGCCAGGGATGGTATGGTTAGAGATGGTTCCACTTCTGTCATTCCTTTGTCAAGCTTAGATTCTGTCTGGCAGTGAGAGAAACAGGGGAAGGTGTTTGTGATGTGTCAAATGCTATTTGCCTGTCAAACACTGGTGTTCTGACTGGGGTGGTTCAAGGGTTCTTGGGAGCCTCCACCAGCTCACAGAGAGCTGCATTCCCACAAGGGAATGATGGCAAGTTTTCAGGTGTCCCAAGTGGGATTTTTCTTGTTGAACTGCAGTGAGTCATCCTTAGGCCAGCATGTAAATTGGTTCAGGTGAGTTCCTCTCAGCAGGCACACAGGTATTTTTCAGGGTGTGAGTCTTGTTGACCATCTGTGTCATTGATGTGGGTACACTCTGTGCTCAGAGGGAGGGGAGCTGCCTCCCACCCACCTGTGGAAATGACCTGTTGAGTCTGTCTGCATCCTGCTGCTGTATCAGATATGCCGGTGAAATACATCACTCTGTTTAATGAGGTTTTTCTCCTCTCCAAGTCTATAGTTAATCAGGCACCTGATTAAGTGGTACCTCTCAGCAGCTTAAAAAACAACATGAAGTTTATTGCAGTTTAGTCAGCCTGCTACTGCTCTATCTAGGCAAAGGCAAAGCCAGGATCACTGAGCTGTGTGGCACTTGCTTCCAGAGCAAAAGTGAAAAGTGGCAATTTGGAAAAGACTCATCAGTGACTAAACCAAGCTAAAAGCATGAGGAGCACTTAATGTATTTCCAAAATTCAAAAGTCACATACAACAGTACTTATATGTATGTCTTCATTTTGCTCTTGTGGAAGTTGTGGAACAACAAAAGACAGAAGAGAAGCACGAATTTTTTTTAGCGCCTTTTTTTTTGGTTTGTTTGTTTAATAAACTTTCAAGAGATTTGCCCTTCTTAATTTCTCTTCTGTGTCACCTGATTCTCCTGGCTTGTTATTACACATACTTGTGACAATCATGGGAGATTTGCACTGATTACAATAAGTATGTTTGATGAGATTAGGCTATTTTTAGGTATGAATATACAAAAATTGAGATGGATCAGAAGCTAGTTGAAAAATTTTGCCTGGTCTTCTAAATAAAAGTTTTAACTTAGCTATCTAATATAATGTTTGTCTTTTGAAGCAAATAAAACTCCTTTTTCCCAAAATGTTAAGGCCACCAAAAGCAAAGTAAGAGCATTTACAGGACAGTCATGAGAATAGGCAATGTATCCATTTTCTAAAACTTGTTTTTGAAAGCTTTTCTATTTTCTTGTTCTGTTTGTGTGTCTTGAGGTTTTCTGAAAGTGTAAAGTCCAGAGCAGCCTGAAGAGATGTAATGCAGGATTAAGAAAAAATGGCCGTGGTGCTTCCCAATATCTGCATGCAATGCAGATTAATGCCTTTCCTCCATCTGGCAGACTCCTGTGGAACTCTCTGACACACTCACATGTTCATACACCTACTCATGCTTTTTCCCTATTTGTGGCCTTAAAAAAACAACCCAAACCAAAACCCCCAAGAGAGTATGTTTCTGCTCACAGAACTAGCAGATCCAGGCCTGTTCTGCTGAAACATGATTAATGAAGTATAAATGGGTAGTTTTCTTACCAAAGGGCTACTGACAGATTAAAGGCTGATTAAAGTTGACTGTTGTTTATATATGAAAGGAGGCAACTACTTGATTCCTGGTGGGCAGCAGTCACTGGGAAAGTTTGTTTGCTTTTGATGGAGATGAAGGATAGACAGAAGGATTCCTGCAAGAGTAAAAATTTTTCTCTAGGATGGAGCTGCCAAGGGGTTTGTATGCAGTATGTTCCAGTTTTTATGTACTAAAACGTATATAAATGCACTGACAATAACAAGGGCGGAGAACTTGTGGAAGCACTGGATAAATCCTGCATCAGGTAATAAACTCACTGGTATCAAAGGGCTCATCTGTTCCTTAGAGATAAGCTCTTATGTAATTTGATACTTATCAAAGTACCCATGAGTTTGCAAAATTTAGTTGGGAGATCTTCTCAGCAAAGGCTGTGGCAAGCCATTTGTGAAAACAGCATGATATATTTCACAGCTGCTAAAGCACTAGAGCAGTTTTCCTTGCAGTTTCTTAGAACACTTGAATTTCTTGCTGAAGCATGAGAAACTGGGGAAAAGAACTAATGCTAACTCAGACATATGCAAAATATCTTTAAGTCATGACAGCAGAGGTTTCTGCAGTTGCATCATGTTTTCATGGTGTGCATCCTGCTTGGCAGCTGCAGGGGACCCGCTCCAGCTTCATTCAAGACAAGTCTTGTTTGCAGCTTCCCCCACTTAGCTTTGGAAACCGTGTTTAAGCTGGTCCCTGCCTGAGTTGGGCTAAACTTGTGCTGTACCTGGTCTTGCACCCTGTTGGCCCACGCTCACAGGCTAATGCTGTGAGTTGAGCAAGGGTGGTGCCTGCCCAGCTGTGCCCTTTATCTGTGGCTTGTCTTTGTCTTCTTCCATTGCAGACCAGCCATCAGATAACTGTTTCCCTCTGGGGATGAGGATGTACAAGGAAAATCAGTTGCAAATTATTGCCCTTACTCTTAGACCACTCACTGGAAAAGAGGATTAGCCTCTCTTGGTGTATTTTGCAGTCACATGTAATTTTCTTTTCTAGGAACTGCCTTATTTTGTTCTGATCTTACAGCTCATGATAAACATGTGCTGGCTGATAATAATCAACAACCATAATTTCAGCAACAAAAAGTTTGAAAAGTTTTGAAAGTCTATTTGCAAACATGTCAAGTGGGTTTTTTTTAATGCATGCTTTGATATTTTCCTTTCATTTCTCTGATGGTGTCTCCATAATTTCAGCTTCCCTGCAGTAAACATCACAGTATTTACAGCATACAGAGACACGAACAGTGTTGAAAAATAGGCTACTCAGGGTTTGTTTTATTAGTTCAACACCACCAAATAAGTTTAGGTAAGTTAGAAGGAACTTTTTTACCTCAGAGAGTTAAACAGCCAGGTTACTGTGTCCATGCTGAGGATGTTTGAAATTAGGCCAGTGGCCAAACTGTGAGCTGTAGTCCCTGCCTGTTGTCAGAGTCCAGCACCACAAGCTCACGCAGCAGCTGCCCTGATGTGGCAGGGTGCAGGAGAGCAGCTGGCCCTGCTCTGTGAGCACAGGACCAGCACTGCTGGGAGCCACCCTGTGGGGTATCATTCCTCACTAATGAGCTTAAGTGGAACCAGGTGGAGTGCAGAGGCAACGTGAGGAGAGATTTTGTAGAAAGCCCTGGTGTCAGTGTGACTACATAAATAAATGGAGTTTTTTTAAATTCAGATATGAAACAACTGGACAGCTGAAGAAGGATGCTGACAACCCAGAGGGAAACTCTTTGCTTTGCTCTTCATTTTGAATCAATAGCAATGTCTGCCTGTACCTTTTTTGGGTGTATGGAAGGTTGTTTTCCTTATGTTAACCAAAATACATGTTTCTCATTTTCTCTGTCATGAATTTACACAGTCTTAAAAACTTTATCTGCTTCCTTCAGGTGCCATTAAAACCTCAGGGAGAGCTTGGTTTTTGCAAGAGTCTGCATTAACTGAGGCATGGACCTCCACCCTCTTTAAAGGCTGCTCTGCATGTTGTAGATAGCTCTGTTGGCTGCATTTGTTTTCATTGCCTCTAGGCACTAATTCAACAGAGCAGGAGCTTAGTGTCTTTCTTAGATCTTCCTACACCTGACTAAGGAAAATCGGAAAATCCACATCTTCATCCCATTTGGAAAAAAGTTCATGTTTTGTTGCCTTTCTCCTTCCATCCCCATTAAGCAACTCTGTGGTGACTGTGTATCTCTCTCTAGTCAGAGAGATGAATCTAGGCAAAAACAAGTGAGGGCAAGGATGGTATTTGATGTTGACTAGTTGAAGACAAGAGGGATCTTTATACAGAGGAATTTACCCTGTATGTTTGGAGGTTTTCTTATTTAACCAAATTCTGTTATATCATTTGGTATGCTCATTGGGATTCCAGATGGTTTTTTTAACATACATAATACATGAAACCACTGAAAGGCAATCTCTGTGGAATCCCTTTGGATTTCCTACAAATATTTAGCCCCCACTCCAGCCTTCTAGCTATCTTGTTGTTTCTGTCTTATAATAAGATCCTTTAATATAGCTCCCAGAGCTGTAGTATAGAACCTAACACCTTATTAAAAGGAAATTTGCAATGGATGTAAGGAAATTATATCAGAAATATCCATGCAAACAGCTTGCCAGTGAGTTAGAGATAGTGTCAAAGCTGGCATAATGCCAGCACTGGGTGACCACTGCTCTTGGATATTTTTCTAAAGTTTATTTTTTTTCTAAAGTTTAATTTTTTACATATGTTCACTCCCCAACCCCCAAAGAAATATTTTTCCAATGATATTAAAAAACAACCCCCAACAACAACAAAAAATCAATGCCAGCCACTGGGTGCTTAAAGAGACTTTTAACAACCAGGAACGTAGCACACACACAATAGAACTTAATACCCTAATTATAAGAAACAGATTTCTTTAATTATAAAAGTTATGGTGAACAGTAAACAAGACAAAATAGAGCTTTTACCTTGGAGGGTGGGGGGGGAGGAAAGGGAAAAGAATGGAAAACCCAGTGTGGTGAATTCTTTCTAGGGCTATGTCCTACAGATCAGGGCAGAGGTTCCATTACTGCTAAGTTTGGTTATGAACTGAGGTAGAAACAAGGGAGTATTTAGTGTGCATTGCAGTCAGCACTTTCAATAAAACTCCTCTCTGGAGGGTGTCTGCTGCTGGTGTTTGCATAGATTTCACTCTGTGCAATTTGGTGTAAATCTCTATTGCAAATACCTTTGCATGGGAAGGGAGCTGTTCTTGCCACCAGAGACTTTTTTCAGCAGTTAAAATCCAAACAGACCTCTACCCTGCAAAACCAAACAAAACTAAACATTCCCAACCTGAAAACTCAAAGACGTGGAGCCCTTCCTCCCAATAGAATCATAGAATGGTTTGGGTTGGAAGCAACATAAAAGATGATTTAATTCCAGCCCCCCTGCTATGAGATGGGTCCCAGTTGCTCAGAGCCCCATCCAGTCTGGCCTTGAACACTTCCAGGGATGGGGCATCCACAACATCTCTGGGCAACCTGTTCCAGTGTTCAGTAAAGAATTTTTGCTGTATACCAAACCTAATTTCCCCTATTTCAGTTTGAACTCATTGCTCCTTGTCTTATCACTGCAGTTGCTGATAAAGTGTTCCTTTCTGGTTCTCTTGTAGGCCCCCTTAAGGTATTGGAAGGTTGCTATGAGGTCTCATAACCTCCTGTTCTCCAGGCTGAATATCCCTTACTTTCTCAGTATGTTTTCACAGAAGAATTGCTCCCATCCTACAGGATTTTCAAGTTGCTAGGACTGCAGGCTGAATCACAACTCATTCAATCAGGTTTGCCAGTCCTCAAAGACAGCAATTTCATAGTTTTGCTGAGCACCTCTTGTAGTGTTCCTTTTCGCTCTTTTCTGCTATGGATGGACAGGTCAAATATCCTCTTTTCTTCTTCAGAGATTATGATCCAGACCTCATTCAACTATCAGTCTCCTGGAGACTCTTGCCCAGAAGTTGGAAATTTTCTTTATGAGCATCACTCAGTGCAGTTCCCCAGCTGAAGTCTGGCCAGTGCTGTGTAGGATGAAGAGATGATCCTGCCAGTGCTGCAGATCAGATCAAATTTCTATTTTTTCACCTCAGTGTGATGTTTCTCTTTTTTTGTAGTAGCATGATGTTGTTGACTCATGTTCAGCTTGTGATCCATAGTAACTGCCAGCTCCTTTTTTTCAGAGCTGATTAGTCATCTGCCATCCAGCACCTGTGCAGCTGACAGTCCTTATCTAACTACAGTAAATTCTGCACATCTCCTTTGAATATTTTATTTCTGTTGGACTGGGCCTCTGATTTATCATGATCCTTTTGAGTTCTATATCAGCCTTTCAATATGTTTTCATACCTGCAAATGTGACAATTCCAGAGCAGTCATGACAATACTGTGTTGCGATGGACTCCAGGTGTACCCTGTGGGACTATAATGATTCATAGCTCCACCCTGACAAAAGCTGCACATAATTCCCCTGGTATGGTTTGCCAGGCCATTCCACACTATTGGATAGTAGTTTCTTGTTGTTCATATGTATTTAGGTTAAGTGTGATAATGCCATGCCCCACAAACTGAAAATAGTACCAACATCATAGGAGCTGTTCTTGTCCATACAGAGTCACTGGTGTTTGACTGAGGAAACAAACCCACCTGTGTAAACCCTGGTAAAAATGGCAAATAATTTTAGACTGTAGAAGATTTCAGGCATTGAGGTACCAAGACATAACGAAGAAATATTAGAAAAAATAATGAAAATAAGATGGTTTTAAAATTATCACTCGTTCTTAGCACACACTGACTCAACTTTCATCACTTAATCTCCACTGTTCTGATGCAAAAGTAAGATTAAAGTCTGGTAGAACCAAGCAGAGTGGTTGGTTCTACTAGACTTCAATCTTATTTTTGTGTAAGGTAGGTAGGAAAGGAAAGGAAAGGAAAGGTGTAGATATGGAAATTTTGCTTTTCCGATAGGAATTCTTCTGCTTTGTATATCATTACAATGTTCAGTTAGGAAAAATACAATGAAGACGATAAAAAACTTGGTGGGATGACAAAACAAGTTATGGGATAGATCCATGGTAGGTTGGAGAGGCTACAGGACCTGGAGGGAAAACAGGACTAGGAACTGCCTATTGTTTAAATGAACAAATATTATACCTTTCTTGGAAAAAGGAAAGCTACAGTGTAATGCACCAAGGTACTATGGGATTATGCCCATTTTACAGAGACAAGAATGTGATGCTGTGACTTGTCCTATTGAAGTTGGCAGGAGTGTGGTAGGGGTGCCAATATTCCCAGCCTTTCCATGGTGAAACTCCTATTTCCTCCACAAAGTCCTGCACTGTCCTGAGTCTATGTCTTTTCTCACTCTGCAATTGCCCTGTAACACTTTGTGGTCTGCTCGTAGCACTTCAAAAGGCCAGCTGCTCCCTCAGATTATCAATGAGCTTTTTATCTATAAATAGAGTGTAGCTACTGTCCTGGGGAGATTCTGAGCTGGAATATATGCAAATATATTTGACAGGTTTTCTAGGCCTCACTCTTGGGTTTAACATAAATTTTCAGGCAGGATAAAAGTCAGCAGCATATCCAAATATTCTTAAACCATTTTACGACTCTGATGATTGTTCTAGTTTATATATGCTTTCACTCATTAATGCCTATTTTCAAATGCCTATTTTCAAAAAGGAAGAATATGGACACTCTCCTTTGCTTTGCAAAACTCAAGACCTTTAGTGCACATATATGCCTTTTGTATCCATTTGTGCATTGTATCCATACCCTTATGCAACCCCTTCCTGAAACTTAATGAGACTGATGTGCAGGGATAATTTTCTTTCGAGCTCCATATCTTGCAGGCTTGAGTTTCCTGTGGTAGTGTGAGAAGAGACACAGCAGATGGCAGTGCATGACATCAGTTATCTCTGCCGCACGCTCCTGATCCCAGCGGTAATTGCCCAGGGCTGGTGAGATTGCACTGGAAGGCACCCCCACTCCCTAATTCTGTATGGTTAGGGAGGAGGACACTTCTGTGAACCAGGGCATCACTCTGAGGCATCACTTTTGCTAGGTGGATCAAGACTGCTGAATCAGCCTGCCCCCAGATTTAAGCAGCTTTAGCACTGGCAAGAGACTCTGAAGGCCTCCTACGTATAGACAGATTGCAGCTTCCAGCAGAAGCCAGTCCCAGGGAACTTCTGTTTTCACCCATGCTTTTATCTTCCACAACATGATTCATGTTCTTAATTGCTTTTCTGCTTCAAAATGTGGGCAAATTGCATGTCAAATTAATTTTTTTCCATATATCCTCATGGTTATGTTTTTGGGTGAATGTTAGAGGGCTTGTTCTTGGTGCTTTGTGACATTTGAACTAATATTTGGCACAGAAATAATTATGACATTAAATGAAAATTTCCTTTCCAAATTGTGATGTGTTTCACCAGTTTGATCTGGTACAAGGGACAATCTGAAACAGGAGAAAAAGGAAGATGGAGGGGAAAGGAAGGAAACAAAATTTCCTTGAATGCCAACACTGGACTGCTTTGGTAATGAGTGGGAAAACAAGGAAGAAAGTCTGCAAATTATAGTTTTAAGTGGAAAACATTGTTTTTAACCAAAATGTTTAATTATGGAGCTTTTAAGGAGAGCCCAGAGGAGTGTCACTAAGATGATGAAGGAGTTGGATCACATCTCCTGTGAGAAGAGACTGAGAGAACTGGGACCGTTCAGCCTGGAGAGGACACAGGGGAACATTTCCAATGTATATAAATACCTAAAGGAAGGGTACAAAGCGGATGGAGCCAGGGTTTTTTTCAGAGGAAATGGATGCCCAGAGGAAATGGGCCAGGCAATGGGCACAAATTAAAACATGGGAGATTCCCTCAGAACATCAGGAAACAATTTTTCAGTGGGAGGGTGAGTGAACACTGATACAAGTTGAGAAGTCTCCATCCCTGGAGATCTTCAAAAACTGTCTGGACACAGTCCTTGGTAACCAGCTCTGTGTGGCCCTGTTTGAGCAGGATGGTTGAACCAGATGACTTCCAGAGGTCCCTCCTAACTCAACCCTTTTGTGATGCTGTGAACCCAAAGAGATGCAAACTCCTGAACTGTACTCTTGTACAGTTACGGTATTTTCCAATGTCTCATTGAAAATTGCTTGGAGCATTATTAGATAAAAAACAATACTTGAAGTTGGAAATGGAAAACTAGTGTTAGTCAATGCCCAAACATGGTCTCAATGTTCAAATCCCAGGGGATTTCCTGAATCTGCTAAGTTGGTTCCCTAGTGCTGCTTTCCAAAGTAACTCAGCAAATCTGCCATGTGCTGTTTGTTTCAGAATGACATATTTGAAGTGGATCATGAAGTGACAGAAATGCTGGGGATAGTACAAGAGCTTGTCTCTGCCGTTTATTACTAATTTTGCACCTGGGCAAATTACAGGTAACATCATCTGGAATTCTAATGAAAGGATGATCTTGTTACCTTTGTTTGGATTGAATATTCTTTCCCTTCAAATAAAAGGCAGACATTTTGTTAATATGGCAGTTCTAAATAACAAAAATGGAAAACTCTAAAATATGGAAATAATCTAATTGCCATATCCGTGGAAAAACGAATCTTTCTTTTCAATAAATTGAGATGTTGACGGAATCTATTTAAGAAAATCAAAAAATCTGCAAGTCTTATTAATCTTCTTGCAAGTATCACTTTTTTTCAAGTAAAGACAGGATCAATATGTAAAAACTTGTGTGTGGAATCATCCAGTAGTAGCAAATTTTTTGTTGGTTGTCTTATTCAGAATGGATTGTTTGCCATCTATCCTGAACAATTTTGGACAAGAAGGTGTAAAAAATTATTTTGGTTCTTTCTATTTCAAGACAAGAATATTGCACTAGGATCTTTCAGTTAAAGACAAGAAGATTAATTTATGACCTGCTTCTTTAAGCATATGCTCTCTTTCAAGTATGAGTAAATATGAGAAAAGTCTGTTTTGAAATAGGTCTCTTCAGGGAGCACTGGTTGGGATTTGGGTGAGGAATTGCTCCAGAAAGAGATGCACGCATCAAAGGCTTACCCTGTGCTCCTGCAGGTGCTGTTGAGACAGCCTTCCTGGGGTACCAATGTCCATGGCATGACCATCTACTTAGAGAGAGGCTCTGACTTTCGTCTCTGAAGGACAAAAGATTAACGAGCAAAAGGACTATGTCTTTCCCTTTTTCCCTAGATGCCTTTCCTCCAGAAGAGGCTTGGATGCTCAGAAATGTCAAAAGCACTGTGGGAACACTTGCACATCTGTGAACTGGTGAAGCAGCTCGTCAGTCAGAGTAGCTGATTTGGGAAAGAAGGATACTGCAGCTAATGCCTGTTCCAAATTCTCTGTAAAGAGTTAGCTTAGGATTTTGTAATGTATAGCATTAGCACTTCAGAGACCCTCATCTTTTTTTAGAAACTGAGGGTAAATTTTGACAGTAATCTTTCTACAGCTTGTCTCAGAAGAAAAGCAGCTCTTGAAGAAAACATCTAACTTTCAATAGTCCTCATATCACCACTAGTCACCACCACCCTTGTGAATTTTCCAGAACAGATGATCACTAGATCTCATGCTGAAGAAACAAAACAGTGTCAGTGAGAGATTTCTGCAAAGTCACAAGATTATCCCACTTAGAATTTCAACAAGGTTGGATTTTGTCTGACATATTTTAATACCCCTGACACCACATCTGCAAGCTTTGAAAGGGGATGTACTTGGCCAGTAAGATAGGCTGCTTTCTTATGCTCCTTTGGAAACAGGGTGACCAGTTAGAAAGGACCTGTACTGATACTGCCACAAAACAGGTTATCTTACAGTGAGAGAAACAAAACTCCTGAGAGCCTGAAACCTTGCAATAAGGAGCTAAGGAACAGTAGAAAATGCAAATTTTTCTCCCACTTAGCTAAGCTGCTACATTTTCTTTCCTGTCCTATTTCTCTTCTGATTCAGTTTGCTTTGAGAGTGTTGCTCTGTGACCTCCAGACCAGATAAATTCTTTCAGAATCTCATTTTTCCTTTCAGAAAGCTGTGATTTTTCCTTCCAAACTGAGCCAAAGAATATATGAAGTTTCCCTGGTTTTCCTGGAACATGCTGCTGTTGGTTCCTATTTGTCTACTAAAGGTAGACACTAATGCTCCTAGACTTTGGGCACTGGTTAATTATTATAATGAATAATTATTCTGGAGACAAGCAAATAGACAGGGAATGTAAAGCTCCCACCTCTTTTGATTTACTGTTAAGCCAGAACAGTAGATCTGCTAGCCTGCCTATGTAACTTCTCCAAGAAAGTCTTTCCTGGTCTTACTGCATAGAAAATGAATAGATTTAAAAAATTAAAAGGGAAGGGGGAATGGGACATTTTGCACCAAAAGAGACCTAAATAGGCAGGTTTGAGCCTCCCATTCATTACAGTTCCTTCTTACACTGACCTATTTTCAAGCACCTTCTAATTTTAATTTTAATTTTAATTTTAATTTTAATTTTAATTTTAATTTTAATTTTAATTTTAATTTTAATTTTAATTTTAATTTTAATTTTAATTTTAATTTTAATTTTAATTTTAATTTTAATTTATTTTATTTTTATTTTTATTTTTGCTTTTACTTTGGTTTTGCCTTTGGCAGAGTTTTGAAGGTCCACTCAGAGGAGAATAGGGGTGTCAACTATTCACCTGTTTATAGATCAGATTTGACTTTTTTTCCTTTAGACCAAGTAATTGCGACATATATATAGTAGTGTGTGTTTGGAGGTTTTGAATCTTGACTATATCTTTCTTGAGCAAGGGCATCCAAAACTGAACAGATGTTTCTCCCACAATCAAATTAGTTCATAACAGGCATTCAGAAAGTATTACTGAAATATTAATGAGCCTTAAGAGATAACAATGCATGAATACTAATGAATAGTAAGTTGTATGGTGCTTTAAACAATGACACAATAAAGCAAATCCATACTAAACCATCACATGATTAAACATTTCCTTAACTGCATAGTCTAGGTGAATATTTCACATGTATTTTTCCTCTAATATTCACAATAAACAAAGAAAAAGGCACTGCAGCAAAGTGCATTTCAGTTTAGAAGAACACTTTGTAAATGTATTTAATCCATCTTGAATCAAGGAATCCATGAGACAATGTTTACTGGCTTCATTGCTACAGCTATTCCTAAGTGGATATCTGTGGAATATATCTAAGGCTAATCAGAAAATTTTCAGTTTATTTCTTAGTTGTAATTGAAGACGATACAACGATGTATCCTGCATGTGTCCAATCACTACCAGCTAGGAGTGGGAACTGTGATTTTGGCTGGGAAATTTCTAATACCAATTTTCGTTTTTCAGTCTTGACATTTTTATCAAAACCAGAACTCTTAGATGACATTTCCCCCCTTACTAATTTGATGCCTAACAAACAGTGACTATTTTGACAGCTGGCAAGCTGTTGAACATGAAAACAGACAGCAAATAACTTTCACAATTTGGGAACAGTAGCTTTGTGATGGACTCAGGTTTTACTGTTGTTGAAACTGGCAATTGTGATGTGACTAAAATCCCTTCAGATTTGTAGTCCATCCTCCCTAAACACCTCCAGAAGTGGAGTGCAGTGAACTGAGTGTGGAGCTGAGGGAATTGACAGCCCAACTCACTGGCCACCACCGTGGGCTCTTTGGGGTCTCTGTAGACTTGTGGCTTTGCCCTGATGGCAGGACAATCTGGCACCACTGCAACACAGAGTAGTGCCACCCCTGAGGATGTTGCTGTCTGCTACTTTCAAGTCTTTCTGGTGCCGTTTAGCTTTCATTTGAGAATGGCTGCATTATGCAAATGCTGCATTTTCAGCCCTGGATGTTCTGCATTCCCCTGTGCTAACACAGGAGCTGCTTTAGGCCCGTACATGGAGATGAGAATATCCCCTCAAATATTCTACAACATGTCCCATTTTACACAGTTTTTAAATTACAAATTTTGTTATTCTGCCTCCCTGCTGACAGTGTTTAAAGCCTCATTACCACAGAATTTCAGATGAAATAGAAATAATGATACTGAGAGACATTTACCAACAACCTCAGTGACTGATGAGTTCCAGCACTTATCAAGAGAACCCCTCTCACAAACTTGATCAAATGCTGAAAGCACTGGCATTTCACAAGCCAGTGTCAGCAGGAGATGAGAAACCTTCAGTTTTTTAGGGAGGGCTCAGGTAGTCAAAATATCATAAATGATAAAATCTGTGGTTTATAGCCCAATGGCTAATTCAGAACAATGACTTGCCATGTTTTTATCAGGGAAATCACGTGAGATCATATAAGGAAAGATGTAGTGCAAAAAAGCAAATGGAAGGTAATTACAAAAGGAGAGGTTGTCTGTCATTCTGGTAATAGTGCCTGTTATCCATCTGTCTAATTGTCACATGAGAGTGCTGGTGGCAGAGCACATGCACCTGACAAGAAGAGTGGTAGAGCTCCCACAGGCTCTTCTAGCCCCTGGAGTTTCTCTGCGCTTTACTGTCAGTCAGGGACAAGTCTTGCAGGGGTGGTACCCATGTAACCAGCCTTAGTGGTAGCTGCAGAGAAGAAATTATGATGATGGAATTGTGAACACAAGCTCTAAAAATATGATCTATTTAGGTTTATTTTTGGTCCTTTGTGGTGATGTCCTAGAGCGGGGACAAAACAACAAATGCTTCTGTTGCTATCTGTGTTTTCTGAAACACTGACTTTTGTCATCAGATATTTATCATTCACTGGAGTACTGAAAAGGAAGACTTATTCTGAATGAATCAAAATAATAACAATTTCAAATATTTCTTTGCTTCCATATGTTCAGCCAAAGGAATTTATAATGTGCTGTTTATTATCTTTACATCTATAGCAGGGTTTGACTAAATATTTGTAAGATTGTATTTGTTATAGAATCTTATAGCTGTAGAGAATCTTAGTTACCAGGACAGCCTTCAAAAACTTAACAGAAAAAGATTTGGAGTTGTATATGTTACAAATTCGACTACAGTAAACCATAATAGAAGCATTAATAAGGTTTGAACTTTGTTCTTACAATGTATTTCCAAGATTTTTATGACTCTTGATTTATGACAACTTCCACATTTCATTGCCTTTTCCTCAATATTTCATGGCTTCACTTCTACATTTTAATAGAGGTGTCTTCTAGAAGTGAAATTTATTGAAAGATCTTGATTTCATTTTTCCTGCGGCTCTGAAGTGTCTAGGTGTGTTTTTCATTTCTGTCACCTGTCCTGATGAAATGTATAATCTGGTTGAACCATATGTAGCAGTCTGAGACACCTCAGAAGGTGGAGAGGAAAGGAAAAAGCAGATAAAAAAATCAAAACCTTAAAAATGTTATTTTATCTTTAAAAATCTGCAGTCTCCTTTTCCTCAGGATGAACATTAGCCCTTAGAACTATATTTTCATTTATAAATGTAGAACCAGGTAGGACATGATTTTTTGCAGTGTGTGGTTCATAGATTTTCACTCAAAATGTTACTTGGGAACAACAGCAAGAGCTGCCCATTCAGAAAAAACACATGTTCCTGAGTTAAGCAGTTGAAGGGCTGGAAAATTTATCATATTCTCTTCAAGGTACTTAAAACAGTTGCTTGGCTTTGATGTTAGTGGTCCCAAAAATGCAAGCTACTGCCCTCACTGACTTTCATTTTGAGGACAGGTCTGTTGGCTCATTTATCTGAGATATAGTATTTTCTGGTGATTGAGAGGTGGCTGGGAGATTGCACCTAGACTACAATCCAGGTTCCAGCCTCCTCAGCTCACCCTGCTGTCCTGGGGCTCTGAACTGGCAGTACGGTTGGGATATGCCATAGTTTCTTTCTAATCCAGGTGTCCAAGGTCCTGCTATGGTAGCAGTTTAGGGACATAGCAAATGAGGGAAAAAATCATGCCTGCACCATTCCTGTTCCTATGGTCATCATGTGGTTAAGGTATACATCTCAGTCTGGATCCTTCTCCATCCTGTAGGCTTTGATACAGCATCAGAGGGAATGTCTTTCTAGACAACTGGCTGGGCTGCACTCCCCTTCCTTCGATACATACCAGTTAACATCTGGTGTAGAATTATTCACTTTTAGAACCCCATTTATTGGTCTGTCTTTGAAAACTGGCCTGTCTACACACATATATATTTTGAACTCTGCAGGCAGGACAGGAGCTGGTTAAAAACCCCCTAGAAGGCTGATATGACTAGAGCTGTCAGAATATTATCATTTTTCTAAGTGGTGTAGTGATGTGTTATAAGATACCAAGACATTGCATTATTTCCTTTTAGTTGCACTCATTTGGAGAGTAGCATGTAACCCCACCAGACAGCAAGTTAGAGAAATGCATAAATGCTGTTCTACTTTACCTAGAATTAGGTTAACACTGTTTATGTGTAAATGACCTAGCTGCTCCACTGGCCCTGTTAGGTAGGAGCTGGGAGGGAGTGAAGGGCAGCCTGATTAAATGCTGCTGGAAGCTTTGGCAGCCCAAAACAAGAGTCTCCACCCTGTGCAGGTTGCCAGGGTCCTTTACAGGTACCTCAAGAGTTGCTCAATCGCATAAAGAAGCTGTTTGACATTCAGAGCTTGGATTTGCCCCCTCGTGTCCTTACACTTGCTTTTGACAACAGAGCGAGCACAAACTGTGCATTTGGGTCATATAACTAATCCCCCAAAGTTATGGAGGATTAATTAAACTCAGGTAATGCTGCAGCTGAGTGCTGTGGTGATTTCAAAGCAGGAATCAAGTGGGGGGCATAGCTCAACTCTACTGTGACCCATGGAGAGGATCCCACATCATGACATGGCATAAATCCTCTACAAAAACATGGGAAAGAGGAGGAGGGAAAGTATCTTTTCTGTCATATTCATTAGAGGAACAACAGAAGAACTTGATGCTAATAGGTTTTATGAGAACAGTGAAAAGAGCTAATGACGTAGGCAACTAATATATGTGCTTTCCCAGGCAATAGATACATCTCAGGTAAAACCAGAAATGTTTCAAACTGATCATAATGTCCATTTTAGGGAATAAGGAATCATCTGTCCTCCTATATGGGCAGAAATGTTTATTAAATATTGTTATACTGAATAACTCAGAACTTTATTACTTTCTTCTCTAGCTGGAAAGAACAGTTTTGCTGAGATAATGTGAACTTTATGTTTATTGCCTCTTAAATCCATAATCAAATTAAGTATATCAGAAAGAATTAGATTGTTCACTCTGTTAGCCTCATTGCAGCCTTGAAACACGCTCCAGATGCTGGGCACCCTGACTTAAAAATTAACACTTTTGTACTTTTGTTGAATATCTTAGTGAGATGTTTTCCTTTCCATCTCTATCTTTTTCAGATAAGAGACAAATGTTTCTTAGAAGAATTTGTAAATTATTACGTTTAACTTTCAATAAAAATGCTAATAATAATTTTTTTATTACAGAGAGTGCAAAGCTGCCTTTTGGATTAATGTCACAGTGCAAGCTGCATTGGGTTGCTTATAGGGGAAGCAGGATGCAGAAGGACAGCATCTAGTAGTTAGCAAGTAGCAATATCTGTATACAGCCTCAAGCCAAAGCAGCTCCCCTATAAGTGACAGTTTCAGATAAAAATCATAAAAAGACACAAATTCTCCATCGCACTTTTAGAGTCAGAGTAAGGGTTCCTATTCTGTTAATTGGCCTAAAATTTTAATATTGTATTCAAAACCAAAATGTCTTTAAATGTTACCAATCCAAGTAAATGAAATATGTTTTTACAGCTATATTCCAGGAAGTATATACGGTGCTCAGCTCCCAGAGGTTGTCTCCTATTGAGAATATTTCATTCTTAAAATAATTCATTAAACATTTACGAGTTTTTATATTGTTTACCAAATGTATTTGTTGATATTCATCTGAAAAATAATAAAGTTTAACAAGGATGTCAAAAAACTCTTAGGTAGCACCATGATTGTAATGCTCAAGATCCCACAATTGGTTTGCTAAAATATTTCTAAAATTTTGGGTACTAAAATTTTGGATTATTTTTTTTTTTTTTTGAATGATGGCTGTAACTTGGTTTGGCTGAATTAGAAATTCAGTGTAGACAATCTCTGCCTTCCCATAGCAAACATTTATATTAGTATTAATTAGATAGATTTATGCATATATTGATAGGGAAAAAGCAAACAAACCATAGAGAAGTTAACAATGACATGAATGATTAATAACGTTCAAGTCTAAATTGTATGCAAAGATGTGAGTGGATAGATAATTTCATTGTTGTGCTTGCCCTTGATTTCTAGCAAACTTAGTGTCTTTCCTTTCAAAGACTGTCACTAGAAAGTTTATCTGATTAGTTGTTGGTAGCGAAGGAAGTGTTTATGTCTTTCTTCTCTTTGTTGAAGATAAACTGCTTTCAGCCTACCAGGACCTCTCCTACATGCGAACTGTAACTCTTTCTTTATTTCAGTGATCTTATTTCTGAAGGACTGGCTGTTGAAAAAGCATGGCCTGAGAGAAGTAACTTGATTAGGCTGTAAATGCAGTGCGTGTGGAAAAGAAGAAATGTCACTGGCATTTGGGTGTGAATTCCCTTTATTCATTTATAAAGAATTGTTGTGCAATGGATGGCATATCCAAAGCGTAAGTATCTGCTAACTATTTTACTATTCAATGAAAATATATCCAGCTGCATCTTGTAGTCAAATTGCTATCTAGATGCTGTAGAAATTTGAACCTCTAGGCCAACAGTCCCTGGTTATCAGCAGATCAATACAAATCTCTGAGAAGAGCTTTAGAAAGAGAAAAAGTTTGAGCTAAGTTAGGACTTGCCTGCTTCTCTGTAAAGCTCTTGGTCCTCAATGTAAGAAACATATTCACCCACCTGTTAGAGCAGGTTCAGGCAAGTTCAACAAAAATGATAAGAATTCTAGGGCACCCCTCCCAGGAAGAGAGAATTGGGGTTATTCAGCCTCAGAAGAGAAGGCTCTGGGGAGACCTAATAGATCTCCAGTACCTACAGGGAGCCTACAAGAGAGGTGGAGAGGGGCATTCTGCAAAGGCGTGTAGTGATAGGACAAGGGGGGATGGCTTTAAACTGAGAGAAGATGAGATCAGATATTAGAAAGAAATTCCTTATTGTGAGGTTGGTGAGACACTGGACCAGGTTGCCCAGGGAAATTTTGGATGTCCCACCACTGTCCAAGGCCATGTTGAGTGGGGCTTTGAGCAAACTGGTCTAGTGTGTGTCATGTCTGCTCATGGCATGGAGTTGGAAATAGATGGCCTTTAAGGTCCCTTCCAACCCAAATAATAGTATTGCCAATCCAGTCAAGAATAGAGTAATATGGAAAAATCCCCATACCTTAAAAATAATTTCTCCCACTCCTCCCTTCATCATGGGCCTAATTTTAATCCAAACTTCTCTACCTCATTCCCCCCAGTAGCGCAGGGGTATGGAAATGGTGACTGTGGTCTGTTTATCACACACTGTCTCTGCTACTCATTCCTCTTCAGGGGGAGGACTACTCACACTCTTCTGCTCTGCTGTGGGGTCCCTTCCATGAGAGACCATCCTTCATGAACTTCTCCAACCTGTGTCCTTCCCACAGGCTGCAGATCTAAACAAACTCTTCTAGTGTGGGTCCCTTCCATGGGATGCAGTCCTACAGGAACAGACTGCTCCAGCATGGGTTCCCTGTGGGATCACAAGTCCTGCCAGCAAACCTGCTCCAGCATGGGCTCCTCTCTCCAGGTGATCACAACATCCTTTGGGTGCATCCACCTGCTCTGGCATGGGGCCCTCTAGGGGCTTCAGAGAAATGTCTGCTCTGGCACCTGGAGCACCTCCTTCCTTTCCTTCTTCATTAATCTTGTTCACAGTGTTTTTTCTCTCATGTATTTTCACTCCTCTCTTCTGGCAGCTGCTGATGTCGTGCAGGGTTTACCTTCCCCCTTGTTAAATGTGTTATCCCAGAAGCACTACCACACTCAGTGCTGGGCTCTGCCATGGCCAGCAGCAGGTCAGTCTTGGAGTCAACTGGCATTGATCCTGCTGGACACAGGGGAAGCTCCCAGCAGCTTCCTACAGATTCCACTCCTGTACCCTCCTCCTCCAAACCCTTGAGAGAGAAACCCAATACAAATGTTATCAAAGAGAAAATCCTGTTCTCTTAATTGGCAGATAGTGAAGCTCCTGGGTCCACAGCAAAGCCTGGAGCCCCTGGCATTGCCAGGAGATGTGGGATGTTATCCCTGGCATGCAGCAGTCATTTCTACATGCTCCCACTGTGGCTCCTGTTTTCACTTCAGAGCAGTAATTAAGGATGGATGACAGCAATAACAGGGAAGGTGTTACAGAGTTATATTCAGTGTTACCATGTAAAAAAGAAAAAAACTGATCCAGATTAGAGACTGTTGTTCTTGTTGCATTTGTCCTAATTTTTGCTGTATGACTGGAGCAATTATAGAGTATTATGGGAGCAGCTAAAAGCTCAGATTGTTTTTCTGGGTACAGTATTGCAAAGAAAGAAATATATATTGCTAAAGGTAGCAGTGTAGCAACATTCACTTAATCAAATGCTGTGGACGTGCTGCTCCAATTTATTGTGATTCCTGTCTGACCCACCTCAGCTGTGCAGGTTGTCTTTCATCATTCAAAAATGTCATGTTTATGTTGAGTTATATGCCGTTATCAGTGTCCAAGCAACAAGCAGAGCAAACTTTTTATGTGTACATTAACTATACAAGGTTAAAAGCAGTTTTGAATAACAGAACCTTGAGGTTTTTTTTTTTTTTGAGGGAGGAAGGTTGAAATAAAATATAAATCACTCTTCAAGGTAACTTCAGTGTACAGTGCAAATAACCATTTTAACAATATTTTCGTCTTCTGATGTTCCACTGTGTATGCCTGGGAGTGTCAACAGAATCTACATTTTAATCTCACTGAAGAAAAAGAGCTGCACATTATAATTTTGTAGCATCCATCTAAAAGCACCAAATTACTCATTTTGCTAGCATGTTATAAACTGCAGCTTCTCTTCAGAGACAAGGGCTGTAGTCAGGCTAGGATCTTGGATGGGAGTCCCTTCAACATGCTGCTGTGTCTCACCCACCCCAGCCTTGGACCTGCAGCTCTGCTCAGTCTCCATCCTAAAAAAACCTTTACAGAGATTACGTTTGTTGTGCTGTGATAAAGCATGAGCCTTTGTGGGAGGACTGAGGATATCTGTCAAGCTTGAACAGGAGGGCTGGCAGGAGAGGAGTAACCACAGCCCTTTTGCTCCTCTCTTCCACCTGTACCTACTGCAAGGAGCCCTTCTCTCATTCTGGAGCAGCTCGGGGGTGCTCAGTGTGTGCATGAATATGGCCCTAAGAGAAAATAAAGGGCTGGCTGTACACCTGCCTGCTCACTTGCGTTATGGTGAGGTGTGTCCCTTCCTCTCCGAAGTCTGGGCTATGGTTACCCAGAATGGGGAACATGATGCCAATCTTTTTTTAACCCAAATGAAAGAGCTGCAAGTGGCTTCAAGAGCAGATCCCAACAGCCCTCTGCAACAGCTTGGTGTTAGTTCAGGGGGTGTGATTTCCCCAATGCTCTTGGGCAGTGCTGCTCTTTCGCTAGAATAACCTCTTTGTAATAACTAAGTTCTTGGTACAAGTGCTTTTAATTTTTAGAAAATGTGGAAATGTTTTCCCTTTGGCCTGGAATTACTACTTTTGTCATCCTGTATGTCCTGTAATGTGATTAAATGCTTGTCTGGTTGTGCAGTCATAACTTTGAGCTACTGTCACAACTTATTGTTGTGCTGTCATAGCTATTACAAAAGTGCCATCTGTATTTAACAGCTGTGAGCCGTGTGCCTTAGTGATTCTTATGTAGCAAACTGCTGTTGTTTTGACCAGATGTTAATTTTCTTCAACTGCATCAAGTAAGCCCCATATCTTATAAAAATACTTGAGAACACTGTGAGATTAGTAAAACTGATAACAACATCCTATTTCTCAAGTATGTATTACAAAATCCTTCTTTCATTTACATTATGATACTGTGCTGTAGCTAGTGCTGTCGTACACGTGCAGAATGAGACAGGTGCTTCAGCTTCTTCATTGAAAACAACAACATTGAATACAACAAAGGTCTCTTCAGCCTTTGTGTCTCCTTGACTCTTCCCCATAAGGGCCCACCAGACACCCCAGTTGGCAGTGGCAGGAATGTTAAAGCAAATTTGGACAAGTCAGTGATTTCATTCTCTTAGGCATTGGAAATTCAGAAATTGATACAGGGTCCTGTTAACAGTGGGTAGTTAGGTGCCTAGAAATGCAAAAAGGTCTGGGTAGGATTTGCTAAATCCTAAACGGATTATGTACTTAACTCCTACTGACCTCCTTTCAAATGGTTTTGATTCTTTTGTCTGCAAAACAAGCTGAAAACCTGAAACAATCTGATTCTGAAAATGGAAAAGTTGCTGATTTTGGTCAATACAGAACTAACACATGAAAAACCCACCCATGAAATGCAAACACTTCTCTATGTGATGTTACAGAAGCCAGGAATTGCAAAAGGAAGTGAGGAGTGAAGTGACCCTTCATTCCAGTTCTCCCTCCTGCTTTCCCCACTTTCATCCATGTCACTACTAGTTACAAAGACAAGGCATCAGCAGAGAAATGTTGAGTTCCTTTCCAGAGGCCTGTTCCTTGTCTGCACTGACTGGGAAAGTCAGACAAGTTTTTCATTATCCTTCTCAGCCATTGGCATGGAACTTGGTTTCAGACAGGCTGGGTCATAGAAAAATTGCTATTCAAAAGTTTCAATAAAGAAGAGAAGGTGTTGCACTCAACACCTATCTCCTCTTGTTTGCATTTATTTATTTTAAATTTGAGGTAGCCAGGGCAAGGCAACATAAGTTCAACTCGTGGGATGCCTTCCCACTCCATGCTATTGACAGACAGTAGGGTCTACATTAAAAAATTCCAGGAAAAGAAAATCTAACTATTAAGCAGATGAAAGTGTGAATCATAAAAAAATGGGTGAAATGTACTTGTTATGTTTCAATTCTTGAGACCTTCCTGGAGATGAAGGTGGTGTGTGAGGAAGAAAACAAATCTCCTGGGACAGCTGGAGCCTTTATCCAGTACCTTGCCTTAGCCTTTATCTGCTTACCTCCTGTGGTGCAGAGCTTGTTCTGGGTAGGAGAGAAACAAAGCACACAGGAAAACAGGCAGGAGAGAAGGCATTTTAAAAATGGTCTAGTGCACTCAATTCTTTCAGGCTGAGGGCAGCACACGCTGGTGAGAAATGTGAATCACACTGGGAAAGTGCCAGAAGCCTGAGGTTTGCTCCTACCTAATTGGCTTGTTAAGCTGTTAAAACTGAAAGCACCAAATCCTTGGATATTTCTAGCCTGTTTTTTTTTTTTTTTTTTTTTTTTTTGGTTTTTTTTTTTTTTTTTTTTTTGTGTTCACAGTTGTGGAAAGAAATGTGCACACCTAAGATCTGATACAAAACTGGCTTTGCTATGTTTCACCTCCTCTGTGATAACGTCTTAATTCACTATATTCTTTGCTTGTGCAGCATTCAGTGCAGCAGGGTCTTGAGTTGTTCCTGGGGTTTCTGGTAATGAGCATCATCACCACCATCACATGTGAAACATCTAAAACATTATGATGTGTGTCTGCTTAGCTTTTCTCTTTGGCAAGCAATGTTGTTGTCATTACCACATAATTTCTATGTCTTGTCTGCCAGCTATGGTTTTTAGATTTTGATAGTACTAACAATGACCCATGCACAATAGGTCTAAGCAATTTAAAGTAAAGAGATAATCCATTATCAGTAAGTACTCACACAATGTATTGACATAATGCCTTTACCTTCTCTCTTTGTCTGTAACCTAAATTTGTAAAATCTTGGAATCATAGAACACCTTCCATCTGCAAAAATGCCCGATGAGCTTAGAAATAAGTCTTTGTCAGAGTTATCTCACAACTCCAAATCACACTCCTCATGTCTCCTGTGTATTTGCCCAATTCTGAATTATGGACCAAAGTTGTATAATTTTTCACTTCTGCTTTGGGTGACATTCATGACTGCTTGGCTGCTATAGGTCATGTGCTGTGGACACCAAGTCTCTAATTGACCCAGCTCAGAGGATGGAACCAATTAAGAGCAGCAGGATTTTATGTGAAAGCTAAAATACAGTTGTTCATGTTAAAGTGACTTTCTTTCTCTGTTTTACAGGGATTTTGATAGGAGTATGCTTATTTCCATACTTGAGTCTCTCACTGACTGAAAGCTGCCTTGTGAACCATGTATGGTATCTTGAATGAAAACAGCTATGTGTTTTCTGTGTAGTTCGACAATCTCATTTTTTCATTAATTTTGTACCTTAAAAACCACCATTCTGTGTTGTATAAGGAAAGACGAGTGCCTAATTCTGTAATAAAAATGGAGACATTCAGTGTGGTGTTGTGCACAGGATGGGGTCTCTGGGAATGTTCAAAGAGACAAAAAATTATAGAAAATACAGAGCTGGAAAATATATTTGAGGCATTGCCTTTGTTTTTAAGGTTTTAAAATATTATTATTATTATTATTATTATTATTATTATTATTATTATTATTATTATTATTATTATTATTATTACTTCAGAAGCATTTACATCTTATGGACTTGTCAAATGAGTTTTCATCCTTTTTCTGAAGCTGTCTGTGATGCTGTTCTTTAGCATCTGATTTTTATGAGTCTTATTGCTGGTTTCTAGGTCACTGAGCCCAGAGGCAGCTCACAATTGGTTGTTGCCTTAGATGCAGGCAGAGTGGGGGATATTTTCCTCTTTATCTATTAATGTGCAGTTCATGCAAACAAGTGATAAAAAAAAAGCTGTAGCATTCATTTTTTAATAAGTATATTTAATGTGTGAAGGCAGTTAAACATGAATACAGAACAGGAAATAAGATCAAGCCAAGCCAGAGAGGAATCAATAGGGGATACTGTTTTATAAGCAAAGTATTTGATTATTCCTTGCAGTGATTTGCCAGAGAGGCAGAGTTCTTGTTTCCTCAGTAGGAATTGAATTAACAAGTACAGAACAGCAGTAAATTTCTGACATACACATTTAAGAATTAGCAGTGTATCTTGCAGTCAAATATTGTATTGTTTCAATCCCCAAACCAAGGTTCTGAAGCCTAAAGATTTCCAGGTTAATGAATGAGATTTTGACTACAGCCTAATGTCTTGGGGAAGCTGCTATCTCTATGGTGACTAAGTAGTTAAAAAGGTCTGTAAAGTAAGAGCTGAAATTTTTTTCTTAAGTTCATTAAGCTTGAGGTGGCCCTGCAATGTGTGCTTGCAGCCCAGAAAGTGAACCATATGTGGGGCTGCATCAAGAGAAGCGTGGCCAGCAGGGTGAGGGACGAGATCCCCTCTGCTCTGCGCTCACCACACCCCATCGGGAATGCTGCATCCAGCTCTGGGGTCCCCAGCATAGGAAGGGTGTGGACCTGCTAAAGTGAGTCCAAAGGAGGCCATGAAGATGGTCAGAGGGCCGGAACACCTCTCCTGTGGAGACAGACTGGCAGAGCTGGGGCTGGAGAAGAGAAGGCTCCGGGGAAACCTTGCAGCACCTTTTGGTACCTACAGGGAGCATACAAGAGAGCTGGAGAGAGACTTTTCACAAGGGCATGTGGTGATGGGACAAGGGCTGATGTCTTTAAACTCAAACAGGGTAGGTTTATGTGGGATATTAGGAAGAAATTCTTTATTGAGAGGTTTGTGAGGCACTGGAGGAGGTTGCCCAGAGAAGTGGTGGATGTCCCATCCCTGGCAGTGTTCAAGGCCAGGTTGGATGGGGCTCTGAGCAACCTGGTCAAGTGGAAGGTGTCCCTGCCCATGGCAAGGAGATTGGAACTAGGTGATCTTTAGGGTCCCGTCCAACCCAATCCATTCTATGATTACCACACATGTTAATGTTTTCTTTCAGCTTTGCAAGACATACGGAAGAATTTTCGTGCTTGCACAAACTCTCATTTTACAGGTTCACGAAAGTATAATATACAAGGCATTGTTATGGTAAAAAGGAAATTCAATTAAAATGAGTTCAATTCTAGTAATTTATATTCATACTATAGTGGAAGTTCTAACACAAAGGCTATCTGCCAATATTTGTTTGTAAGTAAATGAGAATTTGTAGGGCCCTTTTCTCCACTCATTTAATATTTGTTGCTTTCAAGCATTTTGTGACTGAATTTTGTGAGCATGAATGATCATAGAAAGCAAGTTTTATGCTCCTATGATCACAGGGAAAATGTGACTCATGTGACTTGGGGAAAATGAGATTATTTATTAAACACAATGTTTCCAAAAACCTAGGGATAAATACATTTTCCTTTGAACTAGAGAGTACAGCAAGACAATGAAGCAGAGATTTCTTCTCTATAGTATTGGGCACAAAATAAACCATTCAAGGTAACAAATACAGTGGAGAAAATGGAGATCTGTATGGAGAAGCTATGGGAAAAGAGAAATGAAAGTCCTCAGATGTGATTCACTGTGGACGTTTCTGAGCTGTGATGCTGAATTTCTAAATGCTTTACCATTCTAGAATTTAAAGTGAATGATGATGCCTCATTAGGAGAGTTTCCTTAATGTGCATTTGTCTAAGCCAGTTGCTTACACTGTCCTCACTCCTTGGACATTTCCCCAGCAATCCACGTGAAGGTCCAGGATATGCCACTTCTCTTGGTGGTTTCCCTAGTGGTTGGGGGAGTTTTGGCTTGAAAAATACAAAGGGAGACCCTTTTCAGGTAAATCAAGTGTATCTTGTGTATGCTCTGGTGCCTGGAAGCTGAGGTTGGGCAGCTTCATGTTTAAGCCCATATAGGAAATGTGGGTCCCTGCACACAATCCCAAGAACTCTGGCAGTGGCAGCCGGTGCTATATCTGTCCTTCAGAGTACCTAACTCATGAAGTTTAATTAATGTAAGAAAATACAAAACCAATTCCTAAATATTGCACCACTGCTTATGACTGCGGTGAGCCTATTCAGCTGCAGAGAGGGCATCACTCTGTGAATTTACACAACTGTACTCAAAGTAACCTCTTTCACCCTTGCAGGAAAAACCCAGCTCTGTTAAAAGTCAGCTGCTAGCTAGTCTTTCTGCAAATCCCTTTAATTAACCATGCTATGCTGGCTGTTGTCACCCTGCTGCTACAGAATGTAACCAACCTTAGTGCCTGACAGGATACAAAACCTCAAAGACATTGGACTTTTCCTGAGAGGGAGGCTGGCTGCCTGCCGATGAGAACTGCTACAGATTATTTATTCCCAGAGGAAAGCTGGGCTGACTTGACATGGAAGTCAGGAGTGACTACAGAGCCATATTATTTGGGGCATTAGGGCTTCCTCAGGACTAAACGGATCCAAGTGACCAGCTGTTGTCATGGCCATTGTCACATCACAAACGTGGCTCCAGGTTTCTCCAAAGTGTGGGTGAGAGGCGTGGGAGGAGGCAGGGAGCCTGCCCCCGCTGAGGCTCAGGGGTTTTCTGCTCGTTTCACACTGCTTTATTTCTTGTGGAGGAGTGCTGGCCAGGGACAGACCATGCCAGCTCCCTGGGGCTCAGGCACTGGCAGGAATGAGCAGCTCTTATTCTGCTCTTTCTTATTCTGCTCTTTCTTACTCTGCTCTTTCTTACTCTGCTCTTTCACTGCTCCCAGCCCAAACTTGCCCCAGCCCGTAGAGGAGCATTTCCTCCGCTTGCAGGACTAAACCAACTCACCTCAAGCTTTGCTTTTAGCAAAATCACACCTTTTACACCAGGAAATCTGCACTTGGGATTCTGTTGCAGCAATGGTCTACTAAGCAGCATTTTTTTCAATATGCATGATTCTAGAGGCAGCTGTAGCTTTAACTTATTAATGAGAATTAAGTAAATGGAAAGAATGAAAAAACATATTCTCGTCAAACTCAAAATGTGCTATGCAGAAACTTTTGACCTTAGTAAAAGTTTGCTTACTATGCTAAACACTTTACACATGATTTTACATGGCAATGAAGCGGAAGTCCACATCTTGAGATCTCCAACAATTCTTTTATTCCAGACCTTGCATTCTGTGTGGATTGGACTGGGGAACAATGGCATAACGAAAAATTTCCAGGTTTTTGTTGTCAGTAGGCAGCTCCACACATTCATTCATGCTCACGAACGCGTGGGATGTACCCACTGGTTTCAGTTTAGCAAGGCACAGGCCAAAACATTTATCCCATCAGCAAATTCATCCTAAGAATATATGTTCAGCTCACTGAAGTTGGGTGTTTTTAGTTTTTTTTTTTTTTTTTTTAGGCAGCTAGACTGTAAGACAGAATATAAATTTATTCATGGAAGCATTTCAAATCTTAGCACATACATATGTGAGCTTGATTTACTAGCATACATCATGGCAGTTATGAGTATATTTTAAATAGAGATATAGTCTGTCTCTGAAAGATATGCCCTGTCAATTGTGGCTGCAAACTCTATGTAATTTTAGAGTGCTGTATTTTTTATATATTGATATCGCAGTGATATCAGTGCTAACAAATTAGAGAGGTATAGAATTCTCTGAAATATTAGCTAAAACCAAATATAGAGTATTTTTTTTGTGATACCTGTAAAAATCCTCAAATGTAATTTTAACTTTATATTCCATTCAGATACAGGCGCAATGATTAGTTGAATATGCCAGAGCAAATGCAATCAAAGTAAAGTACACAGACAGAAAGAAGGTAGCTAAAAGGGTTTGGCATTTTTGAACAAGACTTAAACTTTGTTATCTCCACATCAATATTTTGTGGCACTGTGGCTTGTAAAAAGCATGTGGTTTTTTTTATTTAATTAACAGTGCCCATAGCACAGTATGTTAAATATGATCAGATTGGTCATTTTGCAGTATCTCTGATAACAGTGAGTGCATGTGTTTTCATTTTGTAGAATGTGATACCCAGTGGGCACAGAATAGCACAGAAAAGTAAACCACTGCCCATCCCTGACCACACTGCAGCTGTGTGTAGCTATGGTCATGTAAAAATGTTCCTGCCATTCATCATGGGTCAATCTCAAATGCTAAATCAGCTTATTAAAACTTGTTCAAGTGAAAATATTTCTACAGGCTTGCAAGGATATGGTTTCTCCTGGACTAGGTTTCATTTGTGAGCTGAGACAATCAGAAGTATGTTGTCTATTTCTGGCCCCATTTATTGATAGAAATTCCTTGCAAGTAATTTCTCTCCTTTTTCAGGGAGACTATGGAATGTATGGAATAATGTATGGAAATTTTACTACTTAAGGCTCTGAACCTTGTAACTTAGCCAATGATTCTGTAGCTCCATGTTGCTACAGTGTTGGCTAGTACAGAGCATAACAATGAGACAGAATAAGCCATAAATCACATTGCTGGAGCTTAGATGTGATTCAGATTTTCTGAATGAAATAGCAGCTTTTTTTTTTTTTTTTTTTTTTTTTGGTCACTGTTTTTGTCACTGTTTTCTTTACAGAAGATGGGGAAACTGAGCTGTGAGTTTTGGGTGGTGGGACAAAGGAACTGTGGGGCTGGTAGAGCACCCAAACTTCCAAAAACATCTCAGTTTCAAGTAGTTGATGAACTCTATACTGAAACTAAGACCTAAGTTCAGGACTGTGAGCTGGTCCACAGACATTTCTACTCATTGTGAGAGTGCACAGCATTTCCTGAACCCCACCAGTCAAATTTCTGACTCTGTAAGGCTTGAGAGGGTTTTTCTGTGAACCTTTGCCCTCCATTTGTAAGAAAGGTACAAATTTGAAAGGCTACCCAGCTGGGAAAATTGCATCATTATTTCAATGTGATAAGAATAGGAGATAGAAAGGGTGAAATGTGAGGGAAGGTTCTTCTTTTGTCAGTGCCTGCCTCCAGGGACATGGGATTTGGACAAAATCAATCTCTGCAAAGACAGAAAAATTTGTTGGGTTAGTGTCAAACATATAATTCAAAAAATTTCATGTTAACCTATCATCTGATGTAATATAACAAACTGTGTTTTATTGGAGGCATTAAACATTGTTCAAATGCATGGGAAATAGACACCATCTTCTAAAAAAGAGCTTTGGCACTACAGGATGGAAAAGCAAAATATACAGGTGAGCAGAAAGGTCTGTGCAGTTGTGTGGCCTCTCCCACTGATGGCTGTGAGAAGATAAACAGCACCTGCAGAATACAGGGACTGTCACTCCATGGCTCACCCAGCAATTATAAATGTTATATAAATTATAAAAGTTGGGGATGGCCATGGCTTGGCAATACAAGATTCTTTTGCTTTTATCAAAAATATATGGACTACTATCAATTCTTCAAATCCACATCATAAGGGAGTTAATTTCTTGGAGTATCCAACTTAGTTTCAGAAAATTTACTTCTTTTTTCTGAGGACACAGAAATTTTAAAATCCTTTTTCCATTACAAAATGAAAAAAAGGAACATTAAAAAAGCAGTGCTTGCTTCACTTTATCTCTCTTTTTTTAACATATTTCCCACAGGGAATATGAGATGTATTTTTTCTGCTATCTTGCAAAGGTTTTTAAGCAGTTCATTTTTAATTTCAAAATTGTTCTTTGATGAAAAAAATCTGCTAAAATGAGAAAGAAATTCCTATTTTAGACTGGAAGGGCTGAAAAAGATTTTGTAGAAACAGAAGAGTTATTGTAGGTACAGGCAAAATATTTCACACAGTCATGTCAGATAGCAAAAAGAATTGTATGGAGGCAAATTACATGTTTGAAGCCAGTTGCAAAGTGGAAAGGAAATGGTAGCTGATGGGAAAATAAGTAGGCAGAAAAAGAGCTTTCTTTGTGAAGTATTGAAATTAAACTGTTGTGGTGAACTTGATTTTTTTTAAGGACTGGAAAGATAGAAGATATTTTCAGCATTACGACTGATATGTCATGGAAGATCTAAAGAAAATAGTTCCACCTGAATATGAGAAAGAACATTATTCTGCAGGTGACTTGTGGAACAGGTTGCCGAGAGATGTTACGGAGTATCTCTCATGGAAGATATTCAAGACTTGCCTGGACACAATCCTGTGTTTTGTGGTCTGGGATGACCCTGCTGGAGCAGGGAGGTTGGACCAGATCGTCTTCCGTGGTCCCTTCCAACCTGACCCATTCTATGACCCAAACACAAATATGAAGTAAATGAATACTCAGAGGTAGATGTCAGAGGGAATTAAAGACATTGCCATAACCCAAGGTGGGTCACTCTCTTTATAAAAAGTATTTGTCTTCTCAGAGATAGAGAACTTGTAAGAACTTGCACTGACATGGATTGATAGAGGGAAAATGAGAGTATTATGGAAAGAGGCATTGGTTAACCTCCAAACCAGCATGCTGTATCAATCTTCAAATAAAGTTAGTTACTGATATTTTAGATCTTATTTTTTCGGCTGATTCACAGATTTTATCTTTTGAATGCACTTGTATGAGTGAGAAAGTGAACCTTGGAAGCACGTCAGGGAAGGGGTTTGCTTTCAAGACACATTTAAGGCTGGTATGTGAAACTGAGCTAGAAAACTGTCTTTTCCATGGCGGTGTCTGAGGAAAAGCACACAGCAATGGCAGGCTCAGTAAGAAACAGTTACTTTGCAGTAGCACAGCTTTTTACACTGCATTATCAGTATGCTGAGGCAGATGGCTTCTGAAGACATTGTTTCTGACTTTCAGGTACATTACCTGTTAGGAGACACTCTGAATGAGATCCTTAGCAAAATGCTGTGTCAGTGCATGACTATTGAATCCAGCTGCTTTTTATGTTTTGCCTGCCACTCCAAGTTTTCACACTGTTCCCTAGCTTCAGTCAGACATCCACTTTCTTCATTTTCACTAAAAATGCCTGACCTTCCCATGTAATAGCCTAGGTTTGCCTATTGCATAATGCCTATTGCATTTCTGGCCTCAGAAAATAACCATTCAGATTAAGTTACTATACTAGTCCTTTTGCAACAAAGTGGGCATAGGATGGAGAGCTGTTGGCCAAAGTAGTCTGTTTTCCTTCCTGGATTTTGAAAATTGAGAATATCTTGTATGGAAATGCATGTGGAGCCAACATACTGCTGTTTGCACAATGTGTGGTGGTTATTTAGATACCTGAAGGGAAGTAACCTTATGAATAAACTGTGCTGACTGTCTATGTGCCAGTCCCCCTGGACCTGCTGTGTCGTGATCTCATTAAAGTATCATTTAGCTTTCATTAAGGCAGAAAGGAAATACAGGAGTGGCTGTCAATCTAAGTCTGTTTTGCAATTCTGGGGCCAAATCCTTTTCACCTCACTGGAACAAGTTATTCCACTGAAACCAGTGAAGTACTTCTGTTAAAATTTGCTCTTGATCAGTGTGGAATGACCTGATACTGCTACTAAGCTAATTGAGCTTCTCTCTACTGAACCTCAGCAAAGTTCAACAGATGTGAAGCTGTCTTCTTGCAGAGTGGTAAGTACACCCTCCTTTCTCACTGCAGAACTCGTCAGGCCTCAGGTGGGTGAGTCTGAAATGATGGCTGACCCTATTGATCTAGTTTGCTCTAAAGGGAACAAGGAATGATTTATGAAGTCATACTTTTTGATCTCTTGCTCTCCCATCTGTCCCTGCAGGAATTCAGTCTGGTACACAGCCTGACACCCAAGCCCTGCTGGCAGCCAGCTGAGGTGTCCAGTGGAAATCACAAGTAATGGCAAGTTATTTTACACTGGGGCTTAATATTGCAGAGGAAAATAAATCTAAGTAGTCTTCTAGTGAAAAACAAGAGCTGACAGTTGCAAAGCATTACAAGAAGAAGCAAGCAAAGCATTAAGTATTATCTGATCTAGAACTATTATTTCTTTTTGTTTGTTGGTTCTGACAATTAAAGTGCTTAATTATATCAAAGAACAAATTTAATGGAGGAAAATTCTAGTGGTATCTGACACATAACTGAAAAACATTCAGGCCATTTGTGTAAAGGGTCAAATTTGTAGGGCATTTAGATAAAATGAAACTCAGTGGATAATGCATTGTACATCCATGTGCATTTGTGATTTGGACTCAGGAATTGCAATTATTCCCCAAGAATGAGGAATACCCAGTAAATATGTGGCATAAACTTGCTTTGATTAAGTCCCTGCTCTTAGAACACACTGCTCCTCATGATTGCCTATAGGATAGTGAGGTGCATTGTATGCTACCCTACTCATCTATTCAAACCAGCTTTTCTAAATGATTTTTTATGAGGTTACCAAGCCCTGATGAGGTCTGACTACCTTAATGCTGAGTGCTGTTCAGGAACAAATAAAGGCTTCCTATCCTGGACTGCTTTCAAGTCAAAGACTCATCCTGTAATGATCTCTTCTGGTGTCTCCAGCATTCAAGCAAGACTCTAAAGACACTGCTGGCACACAACACATGTCTAGGTAAAAAGCAGAAAAACAATGCAGTGAGTGACATGAGAAGAGAGTCAATGATAAAAGCATGGACTGATGTGTTGGAAACGAGAGAAATGTCATGGATGAAATTCTAATTCTGTTGAAGTCAATGAAAACATTGGCACTGATTTAAATAGGTCAGAATTTCATCAGTCTCCACACTTCTTACTAAAGAATCTTATTATTCCTGACTCACAATTTCCTTTAAGCATTAGTATAAAAGTGGACATTGATGGGGCCAGAGTACAGATTTTTTTGAAGAATGTGCTTTGACTATCAAGGGTGATCCAGAAAATAAAGTAAGATATTTGTTAATATAAATGGAAAAAACATAGAACACAAACTTCCCAAAATATATCTCTCTTTGTCTTGATCTTGGTGATTAATTTGGAAAAAAAAGGGTACTTGAAAAGAGTGATTTTGAATTTTTTTTTAAATTTAAAATTTTAAACTAATAATCCCATACTGAATTTTCCCTCTCATTTATTGTTTTTAAATGTGAATCACTATGAGAATGAAATGGTACATTTAGTTTTACCATATGTGTGTATGTGTGTGTGTATGCATACAAATAAAATCCTGAAAGATATATACTTAGTTTTTTAATATTATAATCACATCCTTAAAGGCTTGAAGTACAGGGCTTAGGGCATTACAAGAGCTGCTCACATCATAACACCATTTCTGGACATTTGGAGGAGATGAGAGAATACAGAGCCTGGCTCTGCCCTGGCTTTTCCTCTGACTTTAAAAGTTGTGTTGGGTAGGATGGGTTTGCCTGCCCTCTGAGCAGTGTTTCAAGTGCTAAACATATAAAGGGTTTGGACTTCCCTGTAAAAACTTCTTCTGATATAGACCAAGGGGTTTTTGATAGTGAGACTGCTCTCATGGCAAGAGAGGGTCATTTTCAGATCTTTTGACTCCCTCTCATGCTGTTTTCTACAACAGTGTCTGACACTACTTGCAAGGCTCTTTGTGGGCAGAAAGACCAGCCCACAGTTCCCATGGATTAATTCACTGGCATCAGCCCTAGTGCAGGTGACTACACCTTTGGGACAGCAATAGAAATTTGGACATGTAAAGAATCTCCTTCCTGTTCTGCTTTTGTCAGTACAATGCTGCTCTGGGACACTGCAGATTTCTTCAGAAAGGTTTGGCAATTATACATAATACCTTATAGTGTGACTTCTTGGCCACCACTCCTATTAGTGTGTTCATGCAGTGCAACTTTGTAATTAAATTTATTCAGAAGAGATTAATCTGCCTTTGAATTATACAGCACACACATATGATAATAATAAAAGCTGCAGGATAATTTATTCACTAGTGATGCAAATGGGAAATGAACTTTGCCTGTCTTACCCTTCCCTCCACTCTTCTGCCAAACAGGAAATACTGGTGGGTGGACAGAGCTGAAAGTTGTCACTAGTTTGAAAAACTGGAATTTGGAGAGCTTGTGAAAAATTCTTCAGAAGTGGGTTTGCTTCTTTTTTTTCTCTGATCCCTGGGAGGACACATTTCTCAGGAGTATTTTCATGTGACTTCTCACAGAAATCCTCCAAAATGGGATTTGCTTGAAGGGCACTGTTCTCTTCAGGCCTGAAAAGCCAACATCTACCTGGGCAGTGTGGCTGTGTCCCACAGAGCCAGATGTGTGAGGTCCACTTTGAGATGTAGCAGCAATTTGTGGGAACTCATGCTGTTGCTATGCATGTTACATCCCTCTGCCCAGACTGCTTATGAGCTCAGTGTTGGTTTCCAGGGCTGCCAGTCAAGCAGCTTTCACCAGAACTAAAGTGACTTGAAAGAATCAAAAGAAAAACACCCCTAATTTTTCAAAAGAGATTATTTGCAGTGTGAAAGCTAATAATTTAAAATTCAGACATTAATCCAAACCTGTAACCGTTAGCAAGAGCACAATTTACTTGTTATTTATCACCTAAATGAATGCACATATAATTTTTTTTCAGTTCAAACATAGATGAAGTTCAGATATTTAATTTGAGCTAGTAATTTCAAATTTAACCATGAAAAGCAGAAATATAATCTTCTAGTTCAGAGAGACTGACCTTTTTTCCTTTAGTACTTGGAAAAACACCGCAAGCTGTTTTTTTAAGTCTGGGTATTAGTTTTATAGGCTTCATTCCTCCCTTTAAGGACTGCTTGACTGCTCAAACATTTATGAAGTTCAGTGAAAGCTGATGAAAATTAATCATGCTTTGAATGGATGCTGTGTAATGGGTGAATTTCACAATAATTTGGTGTGATTCAAAAATAGGCAGGTAATTCCTCCTTTAGCTCACTCCTGGGTGAAAGCCCTACACATATATGTCCTCAAAAGCCTACCTTAGGCATGGAGCAGGCTAAGCCCGAATCACATAGCAAAGTGGACATCTCATGTGAAGACAATATGGAAAATCACATGAAGGATTTATCGGCAGACATCAGAAATGGGAGCAGTCTGCAGTTTGGGGCAGGTGTGGGGAGGGGGATGCATCAATAAAGGCAGATCAGCTGCTGTCTGCTGAGAGAGATGGAGGTCTTCCTTCCTGACTGAAAAACAAGCAAACAAACAAAAATAAAGCAAACAAAAATTTTAAAACAAACAAACCAAAGAGAGTAGGCAGTGTTTATTCAGGCTGACCTCGAGTGCCCTGCTGCCCAAGGCCCTGGGGAGGAAAGCACAGCAAACCCTTTGGATCCCTTTGGAGGATCACACCCAGAGCAGCAGCAGCTGCCACAACAGCAGTGGCTGGTGCAGTCAAATGCCTGACTGACACATGCCTGTCAGGATGATAAACCCAAGAGGGAGGTGAAATGTCACCCCCCCTACCAGCTTTTCAGAAGACAAAAATATGCCCGGAGGGACTATGACCAGCTTTAGAAATCCTTGGAAGTGAACACTGAACCAGATAAGGGGCTTAAAAGCAGAGATTTGCTATCTGTGGGCTAATCTGGCAGGTGTGATAGGGCACATCCACTGCTGCTGGTGCTGCTGGTACTGCACACCCGAGATAAGGCTGTGTGGCACCGGAGCAGCTCTGCTTGCAGTCCCACTGCCCTTCATGCAGCCCCTTAAACCAGAAAAATCTCTGACTCCTTTGCAACGCTTCTCCTGCCTTCTGCTCTGCATTCTCCACTCTCTCCTCATCCTGCAGGAAGGCTCCTTCCTCCAGATTTGTCACTGCTGGGAAACGCTGTGGGAAAAGGCTAAGGCAGTGCTTTTCCCAAGAAAGGCCATTTGTGCCCTCCATCAGTTCTTCCTTTTAATACTACTTCATTCTGGACATATAAAACATTGTATTGGGAATATTGTTTCCAATATACAACACCAGGAATATTGTTTATTTTCTGGATGAAGCTGTAATTTTCTCCAGTCAAGGATGTGCAAGTGCTAAAAGAAGAAATGTTAAACCAGGTTGTATTTTTTACCTTTGCTTCTTAGAAACTGCTGAATTAAAGAGTGAAAAATTTTAAATTTCTTTTCTGTTACTTGAAAGATTTTATTAATGAACTATATAGCATACTATATACTATTTGTGGGAAATCCTGTAGAAGAGAAAAAAAACCCCCTCCATTCATTTGCTAAGCAGCCTGAAAAATGAAAAGCAAGCATAAGCATATCCTGTACCAGATTTTCTCAGGGAAAATCAAATTTGGGAGAGGAAGTAAAAATAAGAGAAGTAAAAATAAGAACAAATTTACTAAACATCTCTAAACTGCTTTATCTCTTTGGCAGATAAACAACAAAACCAATTTTGCATTAATAGAGGCAGATATGAGCTGGAAATATGAGGTGGAAATCTGAGAAAGAGCTTTTGAGCCTTCTCCCCAAAGACTGATGGCTTTGCAAGCCATGCTATTAGAGTTGGATCAGTTCCAATTGTTATCTGCAGAAACTACAAGTCACACAAAGTTCCATAAATAGTGCTGAGCAAGGTGGAATCTAATACAGTTTAAAGATTTAAGAAAGAAAATGTTGAGTGAAGCAATAATACTTAAAAGATTATGTTTGACTCTGCTATCCAAAGTATTGGAAGCGTCCATTTAGGCCAGTGAATTTTTCATTGATCTTTGCTGAGGTAAAAACAAACAAATAAAACCAAACCAAACAAAAAATAAAATGGAGAGATTTTAGATAAAGGTAATCTAGCAATGTTTTAAAGAAAAGAACTTTAAAGAATTATGTGTTCTCAAAATTCACTACTTTTCAGGGATTCAGAAGAATCCAGAGATGGGAGGAACTTGTAGAGGTTTATTTTCTCCATCACTAGTCCAGGTATTATCATTCCCACAGATATCTATCTAGCTCATTTTATGTTCTTTCTTCATGGAGTCCCCCAGCCACTTCAGGCACCAGTGCTTCATTTGCCTTGCAAGCCACAAAGTTCTCCTAGCGTGTCCCTGGGCTCCTCCTTGCTCTTTGGCCATGGGACTACCTCTTGTCCTGCCTGCCACAAAAATAGACAAAGGAATACTTCTTTGCTCTGTCCCTTATTTGAAGGGGGGAATTTTTGTCCAGCTAATCTGGATTGTGTTTATTTGTATTACCAAGTCAAATTTCCCTAGTCTTGCCTCCCAGGCTGTTTATTTGTGCAATCCCTAATCATTCTTAGAGAGTTCTTCTCAATCTTGTCCAAAGGGTTAATTTTTTTGTCTTCTTTTTCTCCATCACTAATACCACCAGTAAGTGGATAGAGCACTTCAGGCAACATCCCTTTGTTACCATATCAGTACAATATTGATATGGGTTTGTTTTTTCTGTACTAACAAGTTCTTTTTGACTTATGCCCAGATTCTAAATAACAATGACACAAATCCTTTTCTTAGAACTGCACACATTTTAATAGTACTATGCACTGAGAGCAGTCTAATCACCCATATAAATGAAGGTACACCACAATTGTAAAACTTTTAGAAAAAATGATTCAAAGTATCTTTTCTGTGAAAATCAACTAATCCTATCAGGAGACTAGGATGATAGGAGGAGTGTATATAAGAAAGGCATACAGTTGAGATCTGTATGGTACACAAGTACCACCGAAAAGGGGAAGACATACTTATTTTTCTCTTTTCCAGAGTAAGAACTAATGAAATTCAAATTAAATAGCAAGAATCCCATTCAAAATCACTAGACATTGTTTGTAATGTACTGTGAAGTAGAGCTCCTAGTACTTCTTCCCACAATATGTTTTGGATGGAAGAAAAAATATGCTGGTTCAGAAAGGCAACCAAACAATTCCCAAAGAATAAAGAGATCACCGTCTGCTTAGACACTCCTTGAAACATAATCTGGATTTTTTTTTTAACCATTCTTTCCTAGGGATTTATCTTTGACCACTTTTATAGATGAAATGTGGCTGACTGTATTTTTTTGTTTTCAGTGCATGGAAGTACTGTCAGAACCACAGTATCACAGGATCACAGAGTCACAGAATAATGAGGTTGGAAGAGACCTCTAAGATCAACAAGTCCAACCTATGCCCTAATAACTCAACTAGACTATAGCACCAAGTGCCATATCCAGTCTTTTTTAAACACATCCAGAGATGGTGATTCTACCACCTCTTTGGGAAGAGCATTCCAGTACTTTATTATTTTGATACAGGATCTTGGATAGTTTTTGGTGAGCTTTTGTTAAATATTTTTGCAGTCTATTGGAATTATTTAAAACTATGTTACATTTCTTCAAAGCTGTCTACTTCAGAGGATGCACCAGCCTTTCAGAGCTCCGAGCATTCCATAGCCAGATGTCTCACAGCAAAGTGTTTTCTCAGCTGGGTGGGAAAATTTTTTCCTAATATCCAACCTATACCTTCCCTGATGTAGCTTGAGACTGTGTCCTCTAGAATGTAGCTTTTCAGGTATACCCTATTCTGATTAGGGAAAAATGGTATAAAATAGTCCAAATCATGTCTAATGTCAAGATAAATCACATCTATTACTTCTCCTTTATTTGTCAGATCTGCTGCCCTGTCAGAGAAAATACTGATATTGACTTGACAGAATTTGCTCCTGAAAAATCCATATGTATTTTTATTCATCACTTTGATTTCATTTATATGCTTGTAATAATTTATTCATTTAGCTGTTCCAATACTTCTCTTGAAAATGAAATGAAGTAAGTACGTATGTGGTTTCCTATGCCTTTTTTCCCCTCTTTCTTGAAAATAGATGCCACATCTGCCCTCTTCAGACTTTTCACCGTTTCCCATGTCTTTTAAATGACTTGGTGATTCAACAAAGCTCCTCTTTAAAATTATTTATGATGACAGTGCGTCAAGACTTGCCATTTTGAAAAATTTTTTTCTGATTTTAGATATGCCTTTCATACCTTCTTTGAGCAATATCTCAATACTTTTCATCTCAGTTGCCTTGAAGATCAATTTTTTCATTGCCTCTTTTCTATAAACATATTTATAAATTCAGCCACTAGTGGAACATTATCTATGCCCCTACCTGCTGCTCTTGGCACAACATTGCACTTTTAAGCTTGTCCTTAGTAATCTAAATAATCCATTTCCCCCGCCTGTATACTTTGCTGTGATGTTTAAGATACCCCTCATTTGGCAAAGGTAATTCCTTACAATGCTTCATACTTTTCTTTCACAGTGGAGTAATTTATGTTGGTGTCCTTTTTCAGGAGACCCCTGCTTTTCAACCTCTTTTTCTTCATTACCTATTCTTTCATAAGACCTCAAAGGACAGTTTTGTGACTTTTTTGTTGACTTTGAAGTTTGTCTGTATCATAATTCCACTGCACCACAAATGCTTCTGCAGGATCTGTTGCTACAATGGTTGTTCCTTTCTATTAATGGGGACTGTGTCAGAATGATGGTAAAAAATGTTCATTTTTTTATGAGTGACAAGCAGAATAACTCACTGAGTCAGGCAAAACTAACTATGCACAGGAAGGGGTAACTGCAGTAGAGTTGGGTAGCTCTAATCCCTGAGAACCACTCATGAGAGAAAAACTTAAAGCTGGAAAAACCAGATTCTCTTTACTTTTGATTTTCCACTTTTCTCTATTTTTACAATTTCTTTTTTGCTTCAGTGTGCATTCCCTCACAACTTTTCTCCTGGGGTTGTACTTTTATGCCCATAATATATTCACTGTCTCAATTACATCAGTGTTTGCCAGGGCAACATACCCAGAGAAGCCTATGGCAACAGCTACAGGATCTTGGATAGTTTTTGGTGAGCTTTTGTTAAATATTTTTGCAGTCTATTGGAATTATTTAAAACTATGTTACATTTCTTCAAAGCTGTCTACTTCAGAGGATGCACCAGCCTTTCAGAGCTCCAAGCATTCCATAGCCAGATGTCTCACAGCAAAGTGTTTTCTCAGCTGGGTGGGAAATCAGTGAAACTGCAGAAAGCAGTGGTGGGAATAAGCAGCCTCAATGACACACTTATATTCTGATTTCACATGGGAGAATGGCACAAAATCCTGAAGTATGAATCTCCATCTTGCTGCTAATTTACCTTAATAAAATCCAGTTCAAACAGAGAAAATGTAAGCTGACACACATGGACTACACACAGTGTTACAATATTTTACTCAGAAGTTACTAGAGCTCATCCTGCTTCCAATAATACATTTGTATTATTCCAGGATAATAAATTTATTTTCACTCTCTCTCTCTCTCTATATATAATGATAATTATGAATGTCAAATTGTTGTTTCTACTGCAAGGAATTTATGAAACTCATTTGCATCAGGCATGAATAATGACAAAGAGATTTAAAGTAACTGTGATTGGTTGTGAAAAGGTATTGAAAAAAAGGAAAAAATCCATATTCACTTGATGTGGCTTCTGAGCTGTGCCAGTGTGTATCTGATGCTGAATTCTCTGCCTCAAAAGATCATATTAATTAATTTTATTTATCAGTACATTTACAGAAAATTGTGAGATGGAGATTGGAATTCTCAAAAAAAAAAAAAAAAAGGTAAATGTTGCACAGAAACTTTGGTGATGAATTAGCAGAGGTTTCTTCTATAACTGATCTCCTGGTCTCTTTTAGAGGAGCTGCCTCAGGACTGCAATTTGGGCAGCAAGAGGGGCAAAAGAAACACGACTTTCTACCAAGAAACACCTTGAATTTCTGGCTTTTTTGTCACTGTGTGCCATGTTTCCTGCAGCAGCAAAACCTCCAATAGCAGCCTGGAGTTAAAGTGCATGGATGGAATGGGACCAAGGTGAAGAAGCTGAGTATACTTAAAAGGACTTAAAAATTCTTTTGGGGTAGTGAAAGAGTGTGGTCTGGCTTCTGTACTGATTTTACACTGATCTTAAATGCACCATGTGCATTTTATACTGATTGTAATGTACCATGAAAGCATCCCATACAGAGAGGAAAACTCTAATTTTCCCTCAGCTTTGAAAAGAGAAAAAACTCAAATATTAATGGACTAGTAGACTTGACTCAGCTTTTCCCATTCAAAATCTACCACACTGAAGCTGACGGCATTTTTCTTAGTAAGACTTCAGAAATGACAGGACAAGACGCACCTGTCCTGTGTCTTAAGTACATGTTTAGGAGTAAAAATCAATATTTTCAGTTCCTCTGCCTCCCAGAAAACAAACAAAAAGCAAAGCTAGTCATAGAATCAGTCACAGAATCACAGAAACATTTAGGTTGGAAAGGACCTTTAAGGTCATCAAGTCCAACTGCAAATTTACTTCCACTTTGTTTTCAAAGTTTTACTTCTAATGTTTCTGCTTAATGTTGGAAACAGAAGCCTTGGCTATGAAACACAGATAATCTATCACATAAAGCTGGGATGTTTCATAGGAAATAACTCCATGTCTCAGCCTTTTTTGCAACAGAAGAATTTTTTTGGTATATATGATCATTTTTGTCATCGCTACAGCCATTTTGAGTAATGCTGCATTTATAGTCATGACCTCTCAGTAGCTGGCTGATATTAAAATTCTGTTAGGGGGAATTACCTGATTTAACAAATACTTGTAGTTACTGAGCAAAGCCATACACCATCATGGAAGAGAAGTCTTTTCTGAAATATCATTTGAGAAAATATATGCCTTATCTGCTGACCACAGAGACTGGAAAAACACGTTTACCAAAATATTTTTTCTGTGGATCAACACATTCTCTGCACACTGTTGTGATGGCACCCTAAAAGAAAGGTACATAAAAGTAGCACCCTTTTTGATGCCAAGTCTCCAGGCCCAGCTTATTTCACCTGAGGGTCTTTCTGTGACCGAATCCAGACCCACTTAACTTTTTAATTATTACTGACAAATTCAAGGTACTATCAGGTACTGTATCCTGGCTACTGTCTTTTTCTGTATGTACCTTCTGCTAACTGTAGCAATATTTACATAGCTATTTCTAACCTGACATTTTTTACTAATCTGGATTCCAGATGTGTGCTTGTCACTCTATAGAGATAATTGTGTTCTATTAATTTATGTTCATAGAGCTCTTATGTAAGGTACTAATGTCTGTACCAAACTTCTGTTTTTGTAGGTAAGATTACAAAAGTGTCTGGGAGTACTGAGGATTTGGACATGATAGATCCATTCAGGTTTCCCAGTTTGGCTGCCTGGCCCTTTGGCCTCTCAACACGTATTTTTGTTCTTTTCATTAAATGCTTTCCTTGAGGTTGGATTCAGAATATGATTTTGTCATCTCCTTCCTCTTTGTGTCAGTACAAATCCCTTTCATTACTTCTTCCTTTGGCACTAGTTAAGGTTGCTCTTGGGCTGGAAAGTCAGTTCCTGTGCATGCTGTAATCTTTTCCAAAGCCCTTGCCATCTCTCTCCTTCTGCCTCCTGTCCTTTGGACATCAGTTCCCAAGCAAGGCCCCTGGGAGCACTGGCTGCTGGTTCGTGGACAGCTGGCAGCAAACTTCAATCAGGCTTGTTTCATCATTTCCAGCTCCAAATTACCTTAGAAGAATTTAGGCTCCACATACCTTGCTCCTAATATTACTTTCCTTCACACTCATTGGTGCCATTGCCAAAGGGATGTTGTGTGATCCCATTCGGAAAAGACGACAACCAGCACTTTTCCAGTTGGAAATTAAATGGGAGGGAGGTGGGAGCAACTGAGTGGATGGGGAAGAGGTGGATGGAGGAGATGGAGGAGGATGGGCCATTTCCTGATGGAGATGGGAAAATGCACTTTTGGTCTTCTGTTGAGAGGTCTGCTGGGGATACCTGTCCTGTCCTGGAGTAGTTATGGTAGGAGAAAGAAACAAATGAGATTACTTCAGTCCAAGCAAAGATGAGGAGCCAGTCCCTCAGTATGGGAGCCTGGGATGTTGCTGTGTGACTGTGAAGGCACAGCAGCTTTAACTGCCCTGCACAGCTGAGCCTGGACTGAAGCCAGGAGCAGCCAGGCTGGGTAAACCTCTGCGGAGTGGACTGTGTTTGCCCTTGTGTCTTCCAAGCTCTAGCGCTAGGTATTTCATCCCTGTTTTGATTTTAGTAGTGTAAGATAAGGAATAAAAGGAAATTGTTTTGACAGAAAGTTGAAACAGAAAAGGCAGATGAAACTTCTCTTTTAGGTTATGCTTATTTTCTATAACAAAATTGCTTCCTTCCAAGTTTACATGACTTTAAATAAAATGCATGCATATAAAAGGTGTTTAATAGGAATTGAATCAATTCAAAATACATGCTTTAACCACCTCTTATTTTTCATGTTATGAAATGGATAAATTTTGTCCCCGTTTTCCTCTGCTCTTGACAAGGCCCAGTCCAAACACAGTTCAAATGAAGTAGAGAACTGAGGAAAATGACACTGGCTAAGTTTGGACACAAGCCACGGCCACCCATTTCCTATAGTGGTGCTAAAGCTCTTTCCTTCCTGCAGGCCAAAGTTTGGCTTTTACAGTTTTTTACGTAGGTGGAAATCTACAGCATGTAAATATTTTTACCTTTTGCCACTGAGGTTGGAAAAAATGCTTTGTATCTGTGATCTATTCTTTAGGCCAGCATAGATTGCTGCAGAGATTGACAGCAGAGCAGTAACTGTGTTAGAAAATTTTACGATCTGTACAAATGTAGAGGTACAGTGCCTATCCTTTCCCCTTTTCCCAAGGGAAAACAGGCTGTCCTTCATCCACCTGGATCAGGAAGGGATCTCTGCTGAACAAGGGGAAGGATTTCTTCTTTGTGGGCCATGGAAGAGCAGCTGAGCTATTTCTGCCTCATTTGTCAGCTCCTCTCCTCTCCAAACTGATGCCCAGGGTGCTTTCTTTGCAGGGAAGGAAAAAGCTTTTGAGCACATCTTCCAGCTGACTAGCACAGAAAGCTTTCCATGGGGTCTCTAGCTGGGAAAGCAATGAGCAGTGTTTGGTTGGAAAGAGTAGTGAATATGGAGAAAGGGCTAGAAAGATGTTGTCTTGTAATTTTGTGTTGTTTTGGTGCCTTCTTTCTCTGTGTCTCAAACACCAACTGTTGGTTCCTGCAAGTTTGTGGAATCAGAAATGATGAGTATTTCCAATCTCTTCCAGTCCTCCCCACCAAAAAGCCAATTTAAAAATAAAGCAAGCAGGAAAACAAAAATTCCCTCATCAAAGGAGATTGTTTGAACAACATGTCGTGTTCCTGTCCTTGAGCAGATGGTGGTGATGTGTTCAGTGAGTGTATGTCCTCCAGCTCATGGTAGGGAGAGGTCAGCAGAAGCATTGACTGTTCTGAAAGGTATAAAACCGCCTCTTTTAACTACATTGATGTCAAAGCTACTCCTTGGACAGTAAAATGACCAGGCTTAGTTGGTTTTCACCCTACACTCACCCAGTGAAATCTCCCTGGAGAAAACAGAAAAATGTTGTTTGTCATTCTTGGAGGAGGAAACACTTCCACAGAAGAATGGGGTAATTGAGCAAAATATTTCATTTTAAGAAGCCATTGAATAGTGGTGACTATACCTCTGGTCTTATCTCATCTGGCTCCTATTTTACTTAAGTGTCACAGAAATGCTTTTTGCTCCGCTGAAGAGTCAAGACCTGCTCCCAAAAGCTGAGGAATATGTCCTGAGAATGTGCTCTGAAGTACTTAACTCTTCTGCATTAGCCAACAGTTTCTGTATCTCCTTCAAAGCTGCACAGATTGTTGTCTTTGAGGTTACCTGGGCACCAGATGAAAAGATATAATGAAGCTTAGTATTCACTGAAGGTGATTTTGTTCATGTCCATATAAGATTGCTAGGAAATGCTGATATATTATAACAAAATTATCATCACAGACCTATGCAATTTACAGTCCCAATAGCTGGACTATAGCACGATACCATTAGGTTTGGTGGGTAAAATTTTACTTCCTCCATCTCCCCTCTGAAAAGTCTCTTTGATGTTAAATTATATCTTAATGGCACTCTTACAAGACTTTTAAAGAAAATATTAGTCAATACCTCTTCACTGTTGTGTGTTTTAATAAACCAGCTTTTCAGAAGCCAATAAACTATGACAGAGTCAATAATTCCTTTCACTAACAAAGCTAAATGGAGAAATGTCTCATCATGCTGCTTTCTGTGTTTTAATTTTTTGATCATCCAGCTGGTCTGAACTTTATCTTTCAATTCAGTGCTGTATTTGTCTTTGGTTCTTACACTGACCTGCAAGAAAAATGATACTGATTTAATTCTGTTGCTTTGACATGCAGCTCAAATATTCAGCTGATGTTCGCTGCTGTGTCTATTCCTCTTTATCTGTAAGTGCTTATGGGCTTTAACTGAAACAGAAACATTTCAAGAGCACTCTCCAAATGCAGGATCAATGACTTGTTGTTTCAGCAACAAGAACAAGGAAATCTAGCATCACTATACAGTAAAACACCCAGAGCTCTAGTTGCAATGAGAGAGCTATGAAGAGATATTTTATTTCTGTAGCTGTTGCAATTGTAAATCTCATCATTTCCTCATCTGATTGCTGAAAAAATGCTTAGGGATGTGGTTTGTGTGCCCTAATCTACCACTACATCACCTCAGGCTCTCATATTGCAGCAAAGCTAATTATCATGTTTCCAGCAACACAGCATGATCTCATATTTGTTTATTGGAGGAAGTATAAATATGGCTTTTCAAACAAAAGCCTTACATATATATTATGTCACGAAAAGCCAGAGGTTTGGGGGAAGGGGTAAGGAAGAAAATGAGAAGTATTTCCTCTTTATAAGGTTTATAGTTCCTTCAATTTTGTTAGAAATGTTCAGATAATTTTATCCTGTGCTTTTTGTGTGATATTTTACACCTAGTGGAATGTGGCACTGCTTGTGCAAAGGCAAAGTGAATCTTCTGCTGTAAGAAAATTACTGCAAAGGGATCTTTTTATGCTTGATAGCTCTGTGTGTTATATGAATCGGACCAAATTAAATTTGTGTAGGGCAAGTGTTGCTGCCCTGACTAAACTGCCTTGATTTTTATACTGCAAACACTCATGTTCATGTGCAGGTACACTGGTCCTCTCTCATTTAATGGCATCCAGAAATCTTTAATGTTCTCATCTTTCTTTGTTTAATTTATTAGCGGAAGAGATCCAATCAAAGTGGCAGCTTGGTTGTTTTTCTAGTGTGTTCCTGAGAGGACAGAGCCTTGCAAAAGCAGCATGTCACATACCTCCCCTGGAAGCTCCATCATTCACATGAAACTTGTGTTCAATATATCCCACTAGAATTATATCAAACATGCTGTTCTCTGGGAGATAACACACTTATTAAAAAGCATACCAGATTATAAATATCTACTGGCACACAGAGGCTCCTTAGACAATGACAGAACAACAATGACTTGGTCCCTGCAGCTCCCCCTGCATACAAAGCTGGACTTCTGTCAGCTCTCTGCAGAGAAGTCTTTTCAATGACAAATCACAGATGATGGGATTGAAAGGATCAAGGTACTACTTGGATCCAGCCCCTTGCATTGAGCAGGGGAGGACCCTGTGGTGCTCAATTCATTGTGTGCATCTGACCTCTCCTTCAAGCTACCGTGAGCCTCTGTCATAACTCTCATACGTCAAAATGTTCCACCAACTTTACTGACTAAGTTTTCCTAGGATGTGAGTGAGATTTTTATCTATTTTTCATTACTAGGGTGCAGTGTGTTACATTTTTGGAATCCAGCATGAGAAATTATTTTTCTCCCTGTACAAATTTTCCTACCTCAGATAATTTGATGAGATCAGAACAGGGTGAATGATGGATGCTCAAGTCCAGCAGCACTATACCCTATAGGTGGTCCCCATTTGATCCACTGAAGGGCAGTGGCTAAATTTATGAGTTTCCTTGCCATTCCTCTCTCCCATTACTACATCAGTTTTCCAGCTGAGGAGCACAGAGCATTCCCCATGACTAAATAAGCACCACCACTCCTGCTGTGCTGCTGTCTGACAAACAACCACTCAAGCTACTCAGTGAACAGCCCTAGTGTATGGCTCCATGTGCCTCAGTTAGAAATAATCTCTGAATGATTCATGAACTGGGAGGAATCTCAATTCTGTGCCTTTTCAGTCCTCCCAGTGTGTGTTTTATCCTTCCTTTTATTAATATTTTTAAGCTTTGCAATTTTAGCCCATTCTATTACTAATTTATGTTTCCTAACATGAAACTTACACAGCTTTTAGTATTTCAGTAATATTTATCTACAACCTGAAGTGATTCATCTATCCTGTAGAAACACATACAACAATACTTGTATGAAATCAGTGCACCCTTTATAATCCTCATCCCCTTCCAACCACTCTTAAAATAACTGAGGAATGTGTGACATCTTTAAGTTTGGAAAGCAGGTTCCAGAATAGGATTTCAGAAGACAAAATGAAGACAGGACAACATCTTGTAACAGTACCATACTGGCTTCTAGAAAAGTTGGAATTGAATGTTTTCAGAAGTAATTTCTCTTTCTGTACTGCTTATTTTCACTGAAGATTTTTTTTTGGAGTTGAAGAAAGGGAAGTGTTTTAGATAAAATCTTAGTTCTCTATGCTACATAAAAATAAGAGCATGAAAATCAGTTGTGTTTGAAAAAATACACTGACATTAAAGTGTTTTTTGTAAATGGATTGGAGCAACTGTTCAGTTGTGTTGTAACACTTACTCTCCCCTCTAATTTAGGGTACTGAATTTCATGTGCCATGGAAACCTGCAAAAAAAAAAAAAAAAGGAGGGCTTTAATCTTTGGCACTAGTTTATCTGCTTGGTTATACTTTGTTGAAAATATCTGATTTTAACATTCAGCTGTGCTGCTTACCATATGATATAAACCCCTATTTTTCAGCCATGGACCATGTATAAGAGAGACTTTATGCAATTACCTAATGTGTTTACTGGCTCTGTTAAATCAGGATTTGTGAATCAGGTTGTGAGTTCCTATTTTCCATCAATAGCAATAATGATTCATGGGGATAGAATCATAGGGAAAAACTCACAGGATCATGTAGACTGATGCATTCACCTCTATTGATGGCAGATATAAGTCTCTCACTGATAATAACTGATATTTCATTTGTCACTATTCTTTTTCTTTTTCCTTGATAACAGGAGATATGAATAGAACTGGGCTTTGTAATCATGGAGCTTGATTTATCAGCAGAGGGAAGGCAATTCAAACATAATACAAGGTCACATAATTAAACTATTTCTGAGTAATACTCAAACCATTAAATGAAACAAATGTGCCAAAAGAAGTATCAGCTTTTCTTTTTAATTTTACGAAGACATATAGATATAAAAAATTGATATGTTTCCAGTCCATCTTAGTCATCAACACCACACTAAAAAAAAATAAGTCGTCTGAATTCTCTACACCATAAAAAAAATTATAGCTAGGGAAACTAGAAGCCTGACACATTTGGCAATTAATACACAGAGACATTAATTCAAAACTCATTCAATATTTCTCCCATTACCACTATCAAAACATAATTTATATAGGTTTGGAAAATACACTCTAAGCATAATATGAACTTGAGAAATACCACTAATATCCAGACTCAGTATTGCTGCAAATTTATTTTCCTTTTAAAATAGTGCTTTATTTCCTCTTGACTGAGCTCTCCATGAACTCTGTAACTCACAAAGTGTTGTCAGACAAAGTAAAGACTCATAAGTATCACCATCCTACTCACAATCGTGCAGGTCTAGGGAAATTTGAATTTTCTTTCAGCCAATATTCTCATGAGTTCCCTCTTCTCTTGTGCACAGCATTGCAGTTTGACATGCATAGATGAGTGAGAGAAAGCTGCTGCATGCACATGGAGTAATTTCTGCTTGCGTGTTGCTGGCACTTTCAGAAATCCCCTGCAATCCCACTGAACCCTCTCATCCTGCTTCCTAAACCTAATACTCCTTCACAAATACCCACTAGAAGTACCTGATTCTACCTGTTGTCACCTTAAGACAACTGAGAACTCTGCATCCTGAAAAACAGAAATAAGGCACATTTGAGAAGACAAGATGGCTTCATGCAAAAACAATCTATATTCCATAACTGTTCATATTCTACAACGCAAGCACTGGCATTATTCTGCCCCAAGCTGTGCAGTCATGTGTGCTTTCACCAGGAAGTTCAGAGAAAGCTGTTAAGGAGGTAAGAGCCACAGCTTCTACTAAGACAGGGTAAAAAAATGAGGCAAAAACGACTGTGGGTTCTGGGATGAACTTGGTAAAAAAACCTGGGAGCCGCTGAACTCTGGAGAAAGGCCCAAGAAGAACTTCTGTCAGTTCTCCAAAAATGTCACTGCAGTTCAAGGTGAGAAATTACTTTTAAACTGTGCAGTGGCTCTTTTTCAGAGCAGGTGTGAAAGACACTTGTTCACAGCAAAATCAAGATATATTCCTTCAAGGAAAAAGGAAAAAAGTAAGAATTAGATTCAGCAGGCTACAGGCTATGTAAAAGCCCTTCATTATTTCTTCAGCATGGGTATCCAGACAAAGAGCATACATTTTGCTAGATTTCATGGATATAAATATAGTGTGCATTTAGACCTACTTCAAAAGGTAACTCATGTATTATTACTAGTTTATAATTATGGGATGCCCATACATGCATTTTTAGTTGTTTTAGGAAAGCTGTCTAAGTGCTCCTGGAATTATATCTCTTCCAAGGACATTTTTTCACTCTGGCCCTGTAGTGAGAACAAAAGCAAATTTTCATCTGTGATATTAAGATGAAAAATATGATCAATGATCAAAATACAGCATTTTCTAGATTTCTGGATATGCCCACACACTCTCTTGCACCAAAGAAAAAACAACAGTAAACACATACATGATATCCTCAATTAAAATGTACAAAGGAAAAGGAAAGCTAGAGAACAAGATCAAAAGGTGAATCTGCAAAGTTATTTAGGTCTCTAATTTTGGACCTCCAACATGCTCTTGTAGGCTTTATTAGTCAAACAATGTGTGGATCTGAATTTGTGTTTTGCTCACGGTCTCTGCGAAATAATGTTGAGATAAGGATTTTTTACATATTCTTGGTGGGAGAAGCGACTGCGTCACTGTCATAGGTTAATTAATTTATGATTCCATCCTGTCTTTTGAAAGCTTAATTCTCTCAATATTTCCCAAAATGCACTGGAGCAAGTGTTCTTTGTCCTTGTACATAAGTGGCTAAGTGTTTTTGCTCTATTTTAGCCTATGGGTTTAGAGACCAAATCGATTCCTCTTTAACACCTATGTAACTGTGACTGTGTAAGTCCTGTCAGCCAGAGCCAGTGCCAGAACCATGTGTGATGGTCTACAGGCTGGCACAGCCCTACTCCCACCAGGACAGCATCTCTCCAGTCTGCTATGTTTATCCCTATTGTTATCTCCAGGGCAGTTGTAGTCAGATATGCTTGTTCAGTAACAGATGGAAACAAAGGTGAAGAGGAGGGTTAAGAATCAAATGAAGTTAAAAACATTTTAATCCAACACAGAAGGATTGTGCTGCTGAAATTAAGAGACAACACAATCTGATTAACAGGACCTGAGCAGCATCCCCGCCTGAAGGGGAATTTGCTCCATCTCCTCCCTGGACACATATAATGCATGTCTGGTGGTATTTGAATTTGAATCTGCCATTTTCTCTCCCTTGTATTTCACTGACAGAGCAAACAATAATTAAGAATATTGTATGGTCTAACTAACCATGTCAACTCTTTAATAGCTTCATATCTGTTAGATGCACCAACATCATGTAGGATGTTCTGTGGGATGTAGAGCTGAATTTCAAATTTGTGTGCCAAGGGCTTGGGCAACACTGTAAGGGCGTTGATTATGCCCTAATATCATGACTTACAATCTCTATATTACTCTCTTACCTATACCAAGTAGTAATATTAATAGGTATTGCACAATTTCATGCTGCCCTTTGTGTGGCAATCTTTTGCTGAACAAAATGCAACATATGCTATCTCCGACCTAAGTCTCAAACAGAAAGACCGGCTTCAGTAGATCAGTATGTAGCTATCATTCCTGGAATAACCATGATTATTTCAGTGAAACAGATTCAGTAACAGCAGATAAGTTCACTTAGAAACTGTTCTTTTGACTACACAATGCTTAACTTTTTGAAAAGCTACTCCAATATTTGTGCAAGTGCCAGAAGCAGCTTATAAAATCAACAGCTGTGTTTTCAAATGCTGTGGACAGACTGACAAGTTTGCGAAACATATAGTCCAGAAGCCAAATAGATTTTCTTTGTAAGCCAAATTACCTCTTGAAGCTTTTCTCTAGTATTTTTTAAATTCTGTGTTCTCATACTCTGTTCCATGTTATGCAAAGGGAGTCTGAGCCTTTGCTCTCTCATAATATGTTCATACAGGATTGTGCTGGGTTTGGTACAGCAGATAAATAGAGGGTTGAATCTGGAATTTTGAGTGATAGGAGGATTTAGATGATTAAATACCTTGGGAAGTCTATGCTGAAACCTTTGTGTTAAACTATAGACATTACTATCACAAGGCTGTCAGATATAAACACAGGATCTAACTCCAAATGTCAACTTCTGATGTTGGTTTTTCAAGACTTCACCCGTTGATTATATTTATTTGCCACTGGCCCTGCATTTGCTCAGTCAAAGCAACAAATCCAGTGCAGCCTGGAAAGGGGCTGAATAAGGAGAGAGAGTTATGTAGTTGTCACCTGCTATCTTCACAGGACACAAAATGGAGTTTTTGTTCCCCTTTTCAGATCATGTGGATTTAGCAGTTGCCATGATAGTTAATAACACTTCAACAACATGCCTATAGTGTCAGATTTTTGCACTTGTGTTGCACAGGCATGCTTTTTCTTGGTGGTTTGATGGGCCAGAAGTAGCATGTCCCCACTTTACCCCTGCTACTTTTGGCAGGCGGCTAACACAGCAGTGCCTTTGACCTGCCATCATGCACTGCTTCCCTGTCCTCTCCTTTACTTCTCTGCCCTCTTGTAGTAGCACTAATCTGGTTCTCCTGCCATTAATTTGCATTTAGTTTTGCAAAATTTGCATAACTTAAAAATTAAAGAACATGCTTAAGCACAGTGGGATGACTGAACCCTGAAATTGTTTCTTATGAGGTGCAAAAATTCTTCTGTTCCCTTCCTCACAACTTCATTATTTTCATGTCTGTGTTCCTAGAGAAGAATATCTATAGAGAGATGAAAAAATATGGCAACTGTTTGCCTCAAGTCCTGATTCATGGTGTTTTTTCCTAAGGAAACATTGTCTTTCAATGGACAAATCTGCATCTTAAAAAAAAATCAAAACATACTCATACCAGACTTAACATGAGCCATGTATGCAACCATCCAGTGCAAGACAAAGACATATTATCTTAATCCAAAATATAAAGTAATGGTTTCTGACTACCACTATGACTAAACTAACAAACCCTGGTCTTCTGTAGAGAAAGTCAATTTGGTGTAGAACCACACAGGTGTGGCTACAATACTTTGGGAACCAATCACAACTATTGGAATGTCTTGCAGGATTGGAATTTGGAGTTTTTATTTCCATCCATTGTACAGAGTTTTACAGTGCATAAAAAAATGAACAATTCCAAAGGGAACCAAAAGGCAGATTGACAGATCAATACTGTGATAATTTTAAAGCAGTCACATGATGCAGTCAGTGCCATACCTCAGTCAGGCACATACAACCAAGCTCAGCTAGAGGAAATCAGTAAAACCTTACTGATGGAAGCTATATGACTCTGTAGTTCTAGAAGGTTTGTAATTATTTTTAGTTTATTTTGTAGATAATTTTGCTCTGTAAATAATTTTTCTGTTCATGAAAAGCAGGTGCTGGGGGGCAGTTAAGCAGGGGAAAGAAAGTTTTCTTCATCCCCTTATCTCTTAGGAGTTGGAGGCAATGGCTTATCTTCTCCTGTAGTCAGATTAGTAACCTCTGAGGAGCTTTGCATGACACCTACTGCAGGCCTGCACTTTAGGGTGAGATGAGGCATCCTTTGATGGTTATAACCTCTCCACTGGTTATAAAAGAAATCTGGGAAAGTAACTTCAATCTGAATGACTCCCCTTAGAACAGGATACACTGGGCAAGAGCAAGGGAACTCAGGGTGCTCTCCAGCCCTGGCTGCATGGGCACAGAGCTCCAGTTGCTCCTGCTGGAAGCTCTGGACCCACATCCAGGCCCCTTCTCAGGGGACTGGCTTTAGGCACAGCCTGCTGGCTTGCTGATTATAATACAGGTGCAGCAGCGGGTTCAGAGGCACACACCACCCCCCGATAAAGCTGCAGCAATTGTTTGTGTTAATAGGGTTTTAAATTGCATCAGGATGCACAAAAGATGTCTGAGAACTGGAGACAGAGAGATGAAAGGATAATGCAAATATGGTACTGTAATGATTGAATTTTACCTCTTCTCTCAGTAACCTTAACTCTTTGGATGAAACAACAAAGAATAGAGGAGCAATCCCATATACGATATTCAGTCTGCATGGGCTTTGTGAAGCTCTCACTTTAAGCCATGCCCCTAAATATGTTTTTGATTTATGTTATGGAGATCTGCAGAGAATGCCTTTCTCATTTTGATCATCATATTGGTTAAATCAGATTTAGTTGCTACACAGAGGATGCTTGTAGTGTTTGTATTTCCCTGCACTGGCACATCTAATTTAAACAAAAGTAACTCCACATGCTGAAAGGGTGTTTCTAAAGGGAGACTGCCATGGAGAGAAAAGTATTTCTGCAATTTCCACAGAATAAGGTATTTGTGCTAGAGACATCTGGAAATGTGCCTCACTCTACATTGGATTTATAGGATCAGAAAGAGATATGGCATACTGATTAATGGGAAAATGAGACACTAATTCAGTTTTTAAAAAATAGACGTTCAGAGATTTTTAGATTACATTACTATATTTGTCTGTTTCATTTTGTATCCTACGATTAAAAGCTTGCCCGATACTTTAGTATGATGTATTTTGTCTGGGATGTCATCTCATCTGATATCTTGAAGCTGAAGTCATTTATTTAGAATTCAAATCAAGCTAATCTCATTTCCTTAAACCACTGCCCACCGATGCAGCCACATTATAGGGATCTAGAAGCTCTGCAGGTAATGTGTATGCAGGACACATTAGTGAGGCTGCACAAATTGATATGAACTATAATTCTACACGTCAAATAGCACTCAACAAATAAGCATTTGCAAGAAATATGTCAATTTCCATAATTCTCTAATTTTAAAGAGTCATTCAAACATGTATCCCAGGACAGGGCTTTCACGTTTTATCAAGTACACTTTGTTTTTGGAGTGTGATTTTTCATGTTTTCCAGAAGAATTTTTTCTTTTATTCTTAAACAGATATGACAGGGGTACAGATAAGGTAGAAAAACAGAATTAAGGACTGTGATAAAAGCCATATGATATTTACTATATTTTTCTGTCTATCTAAGATTCTATTTTCCATAAATTATCTGATAAAATATTTCTGTTGCTTTCCACAGAAATGTATAATCAACCAAAATTTATGAAAAAGCCTGCTTTAATGCTTTCCAGGCAGTTAGTCTTGTCCCCATGTGCTACACTGACAAACAAAATGTGACAATTTTGCTTAAATTAAATTTTTCACTGTGATATAGAAACATGGATCAGTCAAAACTGAAGTTACGGGGTTCGTTATTATGCTGGATGTAGAAAAAAAAGGAAAGGCCCTATGTGAAAGAGAAAGGATTGGAGAATTTGTTCCACAATGACAAGATGAAAAGCAATTTCAAAAGCTGTGCCTGTGATAAGTGAGAGCTTCCCTGAGCTCTTTTGCAGCTATCCAAGGACATGCAGAACAGTGACTGTTTAGTGTCTGAGCATTGTGTATGACTGCAGGTTTCATGGCTCTCACTCTTTCTTCCTATGTTGTCATTCTTATAGTGAGCAGGAGAATTGCACTACATGTGTAGCTGCAGTGAAAGTCAATTTCTGCCCAAACTCTGCCACTCTGGTTTGAACGGTGGATGGAAAGGTGGACAAGGGCAATTGTGTGCATGGAATTTTCCTGGGAGGAAGGACAATGAAATAGTTCCAGGCACAATTCTTATAAAGTTTTGGGAAGCCTTACCAACCAGGCTTTGTGAAATTGTGGGAAAGTGTTCACTTAAAAAAAAAAAAAAAAAATCACAATTTCTGTTCAAACATCGTATTTGTCAGCATAGTGAAAAAAACCCAGTCCTTCTAATACTATGGTTATACTGATTTTTGTGGGAAAGGCTATCCCATGAACAAAACGTGTCTTTGTTAAGTCAAATGAAATTTAAATTCATACTAATTTTTTGGAGGACTGACTAGCTTTGTTCTGTTTTCCAGCTTCTGCTAGGATTTCTGGGAGTTCTCCTTAAGGCACCCAGACAATTCTGGAGTCAGGGTGTTTGGGTGACATGGAGAATATGGATTTACTTGCTTTGTGTAGTTAGATATGTCTTGCTTATTTCATGTGTCTCTGGTCACTTCTGGGGATTTCTCCTGCCATATTTGTCCAGTCTCCCTTTGAAGTCCTCCTGTAAGGGAGTTCAAAAGAAAAACCTTTCTTTTTGAACATCCTCTGGCAGAGGGTTTGCTCTTTGCTCTCCTGTGTCTTGGCTACTCTTTTCACCAACCCTACTAACATGGTCTGATGCTCCCTAGTCCTTGACTTGGTTATTCTTGATTTATTTTTGGTGTCATGTGTCCAAAACAGAGGATTACATTCCGGAGAATGGCAGCAGGCCTTGCTTCAGTGATCTCATGGTTATCTCCACCCTGGGTGCATATGGGGTGGGTGAAGAGGGCAGGGAGAGGGTGGGAATGTTCCAGACCTTTACACTGATGTCACAAGTATCCTTGGTCACACACTGACACAGCCCTCTTGTCTCCCTCAGCAGTGCTCAGCCCTACAAACAACTCTGCAGGCATTACATCTGGAAGTTCAACAGTCTGATCACCATCTCTGCTTTTGGAGATGATGCAAAAAATATTTAGGAGTGTTACTTGAGTTCAGAAAAAAATGCCTAGGTTGACTGCCAAGCTGGCAAAAAGTAAGATAAAGCAATTTTCAAGCTTTTTCCCATTTTTCTTTTCTATGATGTTGTTTGTTTTTAACTTGCTGATCTTTCTTTTCCATTTGCCTAATGATCTTGCCTGTTGCTTTACCTTTTGACTCCTTTTGCCTTGGTCATTCTCCTCAGGTGGAACAAATCATTCCATAAAGCACACTGTCTTCCCCACTTTTCCGCAGTGTTTCCTTTTATTTCTTCACTTCCAATAAAGAACCATGATTAACCATTCAAGTTACACTACATGATATGGAAGTCCATTTATGAATCAGATGCAAGAGTGCTTTTTGTTGCTGCAGATGTTGACTTTGAAGGATGGGATCTGCAGGGGTAACAGGGTAATAATATCCTTTGTATCATGTGCAGCCATTTAAAGGATCTGCTCCATTAATTACTTCTGCGTCACTCACTCAGTGCTGTGAAAATGTAAAGCTCCTGCAGAAAAAACAACTGCAATGGTCAGAGCCTGCACGAGGTGGCAGTACTGGTATCACGTTGGTTTTCTTTTTTGGGGACTTGCTGGTTTCCAGAAAATCTCCTTGTAAATGAATTGATTCATGTCAGAGGTGGGCAAGCTTGCAAACAAGTCCATCTGGTAAGCAGCTTACTACATTTCTATATAAATAAAGAAGATCATCCAACTCTTTCAGGGTCACTCCGCCCCTCAGATCATGAGAAAGTCTGTTTTCAATGCAGAAAAATTCAGATACAATGCTCCAAATGCATAACTGAGCACATCCTGCCTGGTTAGATGATGATAGGCAACTGCAGTGTCTGACAGCTTGGGGCAGAGTGAATCAAGCCTTGTAGAAAACCAAGCTAGGCAATCTTTTCAGCTTCGTGGACATGGGGGTGAAATGTAGTTCTGTTAAAGTGAGTCTCAGAGAAAAGGGCCTTAGGACAATAATTGACTAGGTTTTAAGCTACCTAACACCAAAAGAAAAAGTATTTTCATCTTATGTAGGGCTCTATTTTCATGAAATGCTTTAACTTCATAAATAAAAATCTCTGCATTATAATGATCAGATCCTCTTATTGCAATCAATAAAATCAACAGACAAAAATGAAACAGGCGTTCTGGTGCATTTTCTTCTCCTTCTGTTTTCTGAAATTTTTATGCCAAATTGCTTTTCTCAGATGAGGTTTTTATTTCTACTTTTTAAGCAACAAGGGAGACTGAGGCCTGTGTTGCTCCTAAAAATATCTTAAATGTGTTGCAACGAGCAATGAGAAGTCCTGTGCATTTTCTATCCTTGTTTTACTCTGTGTCTGTTAAAAAAAATAAAAATCTGATTCCCAGGCAGATCACTCAAAGACTTTTTTCCTGTCTCTCACTGTGGTGACAGAATATGATTTGGAAGATAGAAGGAGGTCTGGGCATATGAGAGGGGAAGTGGATGGAAGTGGAATGTGTCACCTGATGGGGAGACATGTGGGGTGGGTCATCCTTAGTAGCTCTGAAAATCAGTGACCCCCTGGCTCTGTGAGCCCCAGCTTCAAAGTGCAGTGGGCCAGGGATCACATCCACTGTATTGATCCAGAGGGAAGCTCCAGGATTGCTCTGTGTGTGAGCACACACCTACATGCATGGCATGTGGAATGAAACTCAGCCATCAAAGTTTTTCAAACCTACCCTGAGACTGAGCCATTCTCATCTGCTTGGTTTCCTGGAGCAGCCCTCCTCCTGCTCCATCCAATCTGTCCTTGCCTGGGTATTCCAGGTTGGAGAAGGACATTGCTATGGAGGACAGATGATGTTTATGGACTGTTCAACTCAGGTCATTGTTGACAGACTCTTGGCTACCCTGAGAATTAACAGCAGGAAAGCCCAGCAGCTGGTAACTCACCACAACCCTTCCCAGGGCTGAGGTTCTGCAGCTGCAAATGAAGTCAGCCAGCAGGAGTATGGCTCCCAGAGGAGATGCCTGGGAGCAAGATTATAAGGAGGGACGTGCAGATGGGTCAGGGACAGTGCAGAGGCTCTGTGATTTGGGGATATGGTGCATTCTCTTGGATGCCTGTGCTTTCCACCTCTTCAAAGTGCTCCAAGGTCTTGTGCTGCTTTTCCTATTTCTGGAGTGTTGGAATCCATAAAATTAGAGGGTTTTGAGAAAGTTGTGAAAAAGACAGGCTCTAAAAGACAGTAAGGACAGTGAAATGCCAAGGCAGCAGGAAAAGTTTTCTAAGCTGTGGCGCAGACGTGAGAAATAGAACAATAGGTCTATGTGATTTGCCTTTCTAGGTTGCAACAAGTTTATTTAGTGTATATCTTCAGAAGGTTAATATGAATGAATCTCTGTGCTTTGTCTCTTATAAACGAGCTATTGTGTTTGAGAATAGGCCGCTATTGTTTTAACCGAAGCTACGTGTTCTTCAAGTGATTGGATAGAACTACTGTCAATATGCTTTTGCTCTATGTGTGATTGGCAGAAACTTGGACTGAGATTGCTTTATGCTATGCTGTAACGTTACGTTTCCTTGGCATTCTGTTTGATCAGTGAGCTGTTAGCATCTTTCTTCTCCATGGTCATAACAATATAATTAGACTGATGCTGAGAAAATAAAAGCTCTAGATGGTGATTTCAGATGTCCCATCCTGTTCGTAGTTGTATGTAATTTGCTGGTGCCCAGCCTTAGGGCAGAGGTTGACAAATACAAATGGAGTGGAGAGAAAAAGCTCCAAACCTTTGGAGCTGTTTGGTATCTGAACTTTCACTGAAGTCAGTGAGATATGACCCTTTACAACCCTTTAGAGTTTGGGCATGAGAATGTTTATACAGAATTATGTTGCTAGAAGTAGAATCCAAACCTAAAAACTAGCTTTCAAACCTTTATTTGAAGATGGAAACAAAAATTATAATTCAAAAATAATTAGGTGTGACCTTTATATTTTAAGGCTTCTCAGTGGGTGCAGAGGAAAGAAACGAAGCAGTGAAAGAGAAGCAAGCTGATGTTCTGCAACTCACCAGAGGAGAGGGAGAGCCCCAGGCTTGGCAAGGACAGGTATCCAGGCTTTCACTTCAACATCTGCCACCTTACTAAAGAGGTTCTCACAAGTCCTGTCAGACTAAAAGGCAAGGACCAAATAAAGAATGAGACTCTTTCCTACCCCTTTCCTATATTTTCCTTCTAAAAGAAGGCATCTTTCTTGATCATAGTAACTGAATGCTTTAAAATCTGTGCTCTGAATAATGACCTGAATTCACTGGCTCATAAAGCCACCCTTGGTTACAAATGAAAAATGACCAGATAGCTGGACTGACAGGCAGGGAGCAGACACTGTGTTCATACATGAAGTGTTTTTACAGGATCTGTGAGTACAGCATATGTTGTGTTAGGTAGTTTGCAGTCCCAAAGCCATTTGCTAACCTGGGTTTCAGTCAGTCTATGGCTGCAGCACTTGCACTGAGGCCCTGGCTGAGTGATAAACCAAGATTATGTCACTCTCCTTCACATCTGCTGCTCTTCTTGGAGAATATCTAAATTCAGCATGATTCATTTGAAAAATTGTGGTTTTCTGAGGAACTGTGCATTTAGAAAAAATGCTGAAAGAACTGATTAAATGGCTTTTAAAATGGTTTTTAATCACTTTCCCCTTGTGCTTTGGTGGTCACTTGCAATGAGGGATGGCTTCAATTTGAAAGTGAATAGGTTTAGTTTAGATAGTAGGAAAAAATTCTTTGCTCTAAGAGTTGCAAGAGCTGGAAAAGGTTGCCCAGAGAAGCTGTGGATGCCCCATCCTTGAAGGTCCTCAAGGCCAGATTCATTTTAGTCACATGGAGAATCTGTGATTTTTGAAGGTTTTTTCTTTTTTTTTTTGGACAAAGTAGTGATGGCAGCTAGTTTTACATGAAAGTGGGAAAATGATTGCGCACAGAAAAGAAAATCCTTATCCCCTGAGCCTGAAAACGTGAGCTATTGCAGAGATACAACAGAGAGATTGTAGCAATAGGAATTCCTGCCTCTCAGTAGAGGTGCGTTGTGCAGCCATTGTGGTGCATTGGGAATTGCTTCCTCCTGCAACAGCTGCCAAAGTGGGCCCTGCATTTCCAGGCTATTTACATTTCTGAACTATGTTAAAGCATCAAGCACAAAAAATCCTAAGCGGTAAATTTGATAAATGGTCTGAATGGACCAATTTCAGGTGAGTTTTCCTTGTTTTTAAAGAGAGCTTTCTGAAGTTAAGAAGGAATTTAAATACAATAAAATATTCAATACAAAAATGTCAACAATGTTATAGACTGCCATAAACAAAGTGTTGAGAAAACACTTCATTTTCTCTCAGAAATGAAAATGGTTCTTTTCTCTGAGGCATAGTAGAAGTACTCAGGTGTGAAAGAAATAGTAATCCAGAACAGGGCAATAGTGGGATAAATTTAGCTGTGACAAGATGATTGCCTTTTGCCTGCATGTTGCAATAGGTAAACATAAATCAGTCAAGGTGTACAACTGGTCAATCACTGAAAAACATGTAAAAGTACCCAAAATTGTTTTTCCACTTACAGCTGCAGCAGGCTCAGTTTTTGTAGAGCTGAAGTGGTGCACTCCACTATGTGCTTTCAATGTCATGACCCAGGCAAACGACTACAACACTTTCCAAGGTAAATTTATGAGATAATTTGTACATCTGCATTAACAGCTAGGATTCTGTTTGAGGTTAGGACTGGTAAACATTGCTGCTTTCATATAGGTGTCAATATGTGTGCTGGCTGGCTAAGCTTCCTTACCAGTCAGTAGGAATTTAGTCAGGACAGTCATTGGAGGTTCGAGAGCTCTTCAGGTGAACAAATGATGCTCACTCTGGGTGAGCTGAGCAGCTTTGGAGAAGGCATTTGCTGGGAGCTGGTCTTAGTTGTCTAAACATATGCATGCAATACAGTTTGGAACTCATCAAAATCATCATCCATGATTGCCAGAAGGATCAATTTAAAAATCCATGAGCCTGCCAGACCTGTGTCACATCTGCCAGACCTGTGTGGCTCCCTTGGAAAGCAGAGGATTGTAGGGGGATACAGTATGGGTAAATGAAGGTGGTATAGAATATAATCTTACCCCCTAAAGAGTTGCAGCTGAGCCAATTAGTAAGGATTAGGAGCCAGCCTGATGTTAACAGGCCACACTTGTAGCCAATAAAAAGAGTGTTATAAAAGAGTGGATTGGGGGGAACTGGAGTCTGTTGGCTACTTGTGAAGAGAAGGAAGAGTCAGTGCCTGGAGGAGCTGCCTACAAGAAACATCAAGGTGGTACAAAACTCTAGCAACAAGGAACCCTTCCAATGTAATGGCAATAGAACTCTTGCACTCTATATAACAACAGAGGGTATTTCACTCAGATCATCATGGACAGCTCTGTTCAGGCCCATCCTAACTCCAGTGACCACAACAGGAACTTACAAGTGTACCTCACATTTTATGCCTGACTATACACATCCCTTCACACATGGGCATCGATGCATGTAACATAAGGTGTAGATATCTATATGGGAATCTATAGGTATAATTGTAGAGATAGATACAGGTGGAGGTGTATGTGTATCTATGGAGGCTTTCCTCTGTATGTAGTTTGATCATATACATTTATACAAACCTGTAGGCGCTTATATGTGTGCCTATATGGGGCTGTATATAGGTGTACATACAGCGTACTGGTTTGCCTCTACATGTGCTGCTTAAATTTTGCTTCTTGATCCAGAGCAAATGCTGAACCTAAAAAGCCATTTTCCTTTGCTTTAATGGAAACATAGTTTCCTCCCACATGAAACCAATGGTATACAGAAAAAATCCCATCTGATGCCCCCTTGTCTCACTTGGTAGCAGTAGGGCTGCCTAAAGAGCTAGTAGTTGTGGCTTAAAAATAAAGTAAAAAGATTTCTTGATGCACTACTTTGAGGTCAGTTTGGAAGCTGTGATATTGGATTGTATCAATTCACATTTTTGAAATTGGCAGCCCAGCTTCCTACTGCTCAGTGCCTTATAAATCCATCAGACTTTACGCCCTGCTCTCCATGTCAGTATGTTAGATGTGCAGCATGAGTGGAAAGTCCAGTGCGACTGTTTATGTATCTTTACAATACCAATACATTTCTGCTGCCAAAGAATGACTCCCCTCTCCTCTCCCACTATTAATTTTTTAGATTTTCACAATTTACATATATAAACATATTAACATGTCTTGTAACTATTTCCTCATTAAAGTACTCCTCTCCTGTCAGCCCAGAGTTTATTTCTATCCTAATGATCTCCTCTGGTTCCAGTGAGAACAAACAAGGAAAGCCACTTACTCCTTCAGGAGCACTAACTTTGGCAGTTATGTTTACTTTCAGTAATGAGCTTTAATTACTTTTGCAATTACAAGTATTTGACTGAATTTCCACTGACTGCACACAACATCTGTACTGGTGGGACCTTGCACACTCTCTGATCTCTGCCCAGGGCTCTGTAAAACAAGGTACCAGCCATATCCCATTAGTCTCCAAAGCAGTAAGCAAGCAAAAGCCCTCCAGATTTACACTGCTAGATTTAAAGTAGTACCTCTCACCTTTCATGCCAAGTAGAGATGGAAACATCCTGGATACTGCCTTGTTTCTCAAGTGAGATAATGGTTAAATCATTCAGTGTAAACAATCCATTCACTACATGGCTTCCTCTGGCTTTGTAAGAGACTGTGTCAATGCTGCTTTCTTAACAGAGGTCTCTGGGCTGATGTTTATTGATACCCTTGGGTACAGCGTGTCAAATGGTCTTTCTACAAGTGTTTGGCCCATAAAGTGTGTGCTACAGACAGAACCTCATCAAAAATCTGTTTCCTTCCTGAATTACATATGGCTGTTAATACTGCAGGAGGCAGAAAGATTGTAAGATTTAGTTATGCTGTCTTCTCAAAGATGCTGTTTAAAACTGTGACAGAAGATGCTTCAATACCTCTTCCCCCCTGTTAGCATTACATTGCAGGGGTTCCACATCACTAGAGTTTTGTACCTCCTTGATGGTTCTTGTAGGCAGCTCCTCCAGGCACTGACTCTTCCTTGTCCTCACAGCAGCAACTGACTCCAGTTCCCCTCAGCCAACCAACCCACTCTTTTATAACACTCCTCTTATTGGCTACAAGTGTGGCCTGTTAAAGTCAGGCCTGCTCTTAATCCTTACTAATTGTCTCAGCTGCAACTCTTTAGGGGGTAAGATTACTTTCTATACTACCTTCATTTACTTATGTTCTATCCCCCTATAGCCCTCCCTGCCATATTATTTGCAACCATTTTCTTCAAGTGTACATGAGCTAGATAAAAGGATGGTTATGTTTAAAGGGCATGCACTAAAATGCAAGGGAATGCCAGAACTGAAGCTGCATGTTTAGCTTTGTACTTCTAGAGATATTTTTCCTCCCTTTCTCCTCAGTCGCAAGGTCTGTGACGGTCCTCTGTGATCACTGGTCTTCAACCTGAACCACTGCTCTTGTATCATCTTCTTCAGCCTGTCTGGGAAGCACTGAACCTGTGGATGTGTCAGCAGGGACCCTGCTGTGCTTGCATGCTGTGCACCCCTACAGTCCTTAAGAGACTGAGGAGCAAGTGTAAAGCAGTCCTGCCTAGTCACAAGTTGGGAATGCAGGTAATCAGCTCTGCAGGTGTGTGGCTTGCTCTGCTAGGTTATCCTGGCTCTGTGTAATCCTTGGTGTGGACAGACTCTTTTAGAAGGGATTTGTGGGATAAAATTCTAGGAATGGCAGTGAATAGCTTTCACGTCTTCAGGAGCAGCACTGACTCCTGCAGCACATCCCAGTGCTGTGGGCAGCTGAGCTACCTCTGCTGAACTAGTTTGGGAAGTGAGAACAGTCTCTGTGGAAAGTCAGACAAACCTGTCCTCTTGCAGAGAAGTCTCCTTTCAAAGGGAAAGGAATGAGAATGAGCTCTGGGAAGGATCAAGGAAAGCAGAATTGTGGTGTGGCATCCATTACACAGAATCCAGAGAACTAATAACTCTTGGCTATCCTGTCATCTCCAACAGCTAAAAAGTTACCAAATCACAAAAATCCCTTCAAGGTGATTAAAGATTAAATGGAAGAACAGCCAGACTGACTATAACTGTCTCTCCCCTTTCCCACTCTCTGCACATAACAATGCAGTTCTAGGTGGATGCCAGAAGGACCAGGTGTCCTCCCTTTCCCTCCTGCCTCTACTGTGAAGTTTCAGGATGCCTTTCAGTGGTCTCCTGGAGCTTTGCAGCTGTGCATTATGCCTTGTGAAGGGAATTGGCTGCATAACATGCTTTGGCTCCTCAAACAGTAATTACTTCAATGGAATTATTAGCACAAAGGAAGATTTCTCATGTGAATGAGGACAGCACAAACATGAAGGTTATATTTCTGCAGACTATAAATAGAGGCCAATCGTTCATGCAATGAGTTCCTCCAGAGTAAGTCTCTTCTCCCCTGCTTTCTGAAGAGAACTTATGGGGAGGGAGAATAATTTCTACTCATAAATATATTAGCACAGAAAAGTTAATGAGCTGTGGGAACTGCCACAGATATAGTCAAAGAGATTTTCCAGAGAAGGGTTCACATGTATTTTTGATATGATAAACAAAGATTTTTGGTGACTGAAGAAAAAAAGTGAGAAAATCATTGGCCAAGACTGACCAAAATGTGCATAATTTAAAGACAAGAAAAAAAAATCCCAGCCCAAAATAGCTGCTCATGCTTTCTTTTTTATTATTACATATATGAAAGGAATATACTGGGTTCAATTCACAGAGGTGCTGGAGGCAGTCATATAGTGTCTTCCACACTTCTTGGAAATCTCATCCATGATGAGAGAGAGCTCGGTCTCCAATTAGATCTTCCACCCTTTTGCCTGAGGCTGTGATTTGACATGACAGTGGCTTTGGTGACAATGCTGCACATGTTCCCACCCCTTTGACTGCTCCAGCAGTTGATCCATGACAATCTGTGCAGCCACACTGCTACTGGAATAAAGGATGGCTCTTGCAGAAAAATCACTTGGCAAAAAAAAAAAAAAAAATTCCTGATTGTTTTTTACCCTAATACAAATGGGTTATTACAGTGGTTCATGGCACACCTGTGTGAGAAAACAGTAAGAAAGACTGAACAGATTTAATTAGCAATTAATACTTTATGGCTTCAATTATGATCAAAAGTGCCTCTATGTGTATTGATTTATTATTTTTCACTCCAAGAGAAGTTCATGTGAATGGAAGTCATGCACTGTTTGTCAGACAGAGCCTTATTAGGCTTCAATTACTACTTAGAGTAGTAATTGAAATAATGACTTCCTACTATCTTCATATTTACTCAGAGTTTCAGAAAAAATCTGGAGAAATGTGGGAAACCATTACTGCCTAAAACCAGATATATTTTTAAAAGGACAAGAGGGCTTAGGTTTTTGAGAGATTTCTCCCAGAAGAGCAAAAATGTATAAGTGTGGCTACAGGATTTAGCACATCTTTAATTCTACAGATGTCCAAACCAGCACACAAGTGCTTTTGAAATGTGTATTTTTGTGTTTCCTCTCTTCTTTTCCAAATGGTCACAGATCACCAGGAGTCTTGAAACCATTTAAAATTAATCTCATGACTCTCAGTATTTAAATATGAGTTCAAGACTTTCACCCATTGATTTGACATGACTTGGGAGGCCCTGTACATTAAGCCAATGCCTAACATTTTTGCAATTGCGGTGGAACAGGAATCTGGAGGAACAAAACAAAACATGGGGCATGTAGAACAAAAATATTGTTTGTTTTCTAAAAAATGGCCAAAGGTGGGCATACCCACTGGAATTTGATAACTAAGTGAAAAAATTAACAAAAATCAATCTTAAAAAATAGTTCTGATATTAAATATTTTAATTTATAAGTTTCAATTATATTTAAATATTTTATTTTGTTCCAAGAAAGCTAAAAATGCACATCCAGGGGAATTCATGCTGCCCAGGGTTGTGATTTTTCTGTGGACGCAAAGGAGGATTTTAACAAGAATTAGTCAAAAATCAGTAAGTTTCATGAAATTCTGTGAAATATTTTAACTCCTAAACATTTATTTTATGTTTAGGATTCAGTTGCATGGCTGGTAGTCAAAGGCAGTATCTAGAGATAACTGATCTTCCATATGCACCCTACAGTAACAGGATCTGTGTACTGTGATACAGTGCTAGGAGTGCATTCCTTTGTCTTATGCAGAAGACATCCAAATAAAAGATAACTTTTTCTTTGCCTAATATCTTCCTCTACTTTATTTTTTATATAAAATGGGTTTTTTTTTCTTTTTTTATTTTTATTTTTTTAACTGTATTCTCTGCTCATGGTGATTTCACACTGCTTTATCTTCACTCACTTTGTAAGAATTGCATCTGAGTTACATGGGTGTGATTTACTGGGAATGAAGCCCATTACAGATAATTAACTGTAATGCATTGTTATAATTCTTTTCATTTGAGAGAATTTTTTGCTCCCTTTCCCCAGGGGGTGTTCCATTTGCTCCAGTATAGGAGTTACAAAGAGAAGCTATTTATTTTTCATGTTTTTAAAGGCACAGAGTGCATGAAGAAGGTTATCTGGATCCCACTGTTGTGAGACCTCTTTTTCTTATACATTTCTTCCTGATACTGTCTGGATTGCTGAGGCATGATTATTGTGGCCAAAACCAAGGTCATCCTGGAGATAACAAGCCGTTAGGAAGAGGCTGAGAAAGCACGAGAACAGGTCAGACATTTGACAGAGGCATGAACATCATTCCCCCAGATCCCTTCTGGGGCTTCTGCAGGCAGCCTGAATCCATGTGCAGCCTTTCTGCAGGCAGTGGTCATGAGACACCAGCCCAGAGTCCAAATCCCATCCCTCCCTGGCGTGCCAGCAGCCACGCAGCTCTCTTTGCTGGGCACACCAGTGTTCCTCGATGCCGTGTACCTCACATATTTTCATGTTCCCTCCCTTTGTTCACCTGCATCATGCACTGTATAAGGAAACATCTCAAAAAGCCATCTCAAAAGCTGGCTTGTATGACTGGGCTCAGGTCTGACCTTTGGGACTTGGGTGCATTGTGGAAAGGGAGTGTGTTAAAGCAGCTCTCCAGGGGAGGGTGTTGTCTGCTGACTTCAGGGGGCTGGCTGAGAAAATCGCACAGCTTCTGCCTTTGCCTTAATAACAAACATCAGCTTATTTTTAAGTCTGTTGGTCTGAACAGAAAAAAAAGCAGGGCCCTGAAAGACAAAGCCCTGGGAATTATTTTTGATACACTTTTCATACAATTGAAGCAGATACAAACCATTCGAAAATTTCTCCCGCATGTTGGTTTCCTGTGGTTGATTTACAGGCTGTGACAGAAAATCCATTTCTGTTCCTGTAGATGCTAAATTCATTACCTTGCCACAGAATTCAGATTCTCCACTTCTCCTTGAACTTCAGCTTGTTACTATGGTAACCAGTGCCAGACAATATATTTTTTCTTCTCACTATTTTCCATTGGCATGGTTGCACATTGCAGTGAGAATAGTATCCTTTTGCAATATTAATAAAAAATTACAAAAATAACTTCTTTTTTTATAAAAAAGTTTCCCCCTAAACTGTGATTTTACAACATACATTATATATGCAGAATAAGTCTGATTAATAACAATAAAATCAAGAACTTTGTAAATTAACAGGGTATATTTTCCTTAGAGCTGCACTCCAAAAGCTTTTTTCCCCCCTTTATTCCTTCAAACCTTTGAACAGATGGACATTTTAGGTTACAGTAAAATGCTTTTTGAAATGGATTGCATTTTTCTTCAATAAGTAACTGGTCACTGTTCCCTGTTTCAGAGGTTGCCTCCTCTCTACAGCTGTCAGAACTACTGAGGGATTAGCTTGCCAGTAAAAGTCCATGCTGTTTTGAACCTGTCTCTCTCTGAAGTTTTGTTTAAATTCCAAATTGGTTTCTGAGGGGGGAGTCTGTTCTTTGCTGCAAGAAATCCAAGGAATGTCAGGAGGATGGAAATGAAGTCAGTCAATCAATAGGTTGCCCTTGCTCTCCTGAATGAGATGGAAGGCTGATAAACTAAGGCAAGTATTAGATTATTAAACTGATTGGTAGTGCCCTGGCCAGAAACAGCAGTCTCTGTAAAAATGAATAGAAGGTATTCAGGAATTCAAGGTTTCAAGAATAATGAAGTTGGGACTAATTTAGTAGTAACGGCTGACATAGACTAACTGCAAAGATGCTTATCTGTACATACAATGCTTTGTTCAGCCCTCCCTTCTATATATCATTTATTTAAACCAACAGATTCTTAGTAGATGAGTGCTCTGCATGAGTCTGAGACTTGTACAGGGAGTTACACTGAAAAACACCTATGCAAGAGAAGTGTTTAAGTGGCAAAAGCTCTCAGTAAAACAGGGTTTTTGCTCTTCATGCAAAACATGGAATTGTTAATCTGCATCTACCTTTCCATACATCTTCTATGAATGTTTAATCTTATAACTGGTTTTACTGCACCATTCTTACTACAGTGCATAAGGGGGAGACAACTGCTAATAAATGGATTTTCTTGACAGCTCTCTGAGATGAAAACATACTGATATCCAGCCTTGTGGATACGTCATCTAAGTGACTTGAAGCCTAACCTCTACAAGAAAAGTCATCCAATCTGAGAAGCCCATGGAATAATTTACAGAGCTTTTAGGTTTTTGTGTTGCACACCCAGGACACGGGCATTCTCTGGCTGCAGTTACAGCTGCAGATTAACCCTTTAGCATAGCTTAATTAGCAGCACAGCCTTGATGATTCACAGAATATGACACATCATATGCATTAACCCAGATAGGAATCCTGTAGGAAAGTTGTAAGATGATCATGAACTGAAAGTTCATACTAAAATACCTTTAAAAAGTACTTAATTGATGTCAGTGTATCCTGTTTAGTTCTGGGAGTTCCTAATTTTTGCTTACTTATAAATGAAGCTATAATATTACTGCAAGGATTTGTTAATGGTTGAATGGTTACCTCCTATTTCTTTTCTCCTTTCTCCCTCCTCCCCCTCCCCCTCTACCCCCAGCACTGTGTTTTTAATTGCTGGTGAGATCAGGATGAACAGTGACAGCACAGAACAGACAAGATGGAATATTTCTCACCTGCCACTTGATGCTCAAAGATTAGACCTCTAAAGATGAAGTATGCATATCCCTTGACAGTGGATGGGGAGAAATTCTGTCCTTCAAGGTGCCTTACACCCGAGATCTCAAATAAGGTGAAGCAAGAATAAGGACTTTGCTTTACATTAATCCTTTCGAGTTTACCATGAGCATCACTTTTTTCCCTCCATGATGCAGAAGGATGTTCTTCCAGGCAGATTTAGTACTTCACATATTTGGGCCCAGGTTCTTTAATCTTGGCCCTCTCTTACTTTCTATTACTCTATACTGATACAAATATGTGACTGGGTCATTTTTGCACAGTCATTTGTGAGAATGTTTGCATATGTAATGAAAATTATAAACCTTTCTTGAAAGCGACAGCTTCTAGGCCTTTCAAGTACTTACATTTCACTAGCAGTTATATTGCTCATTTTTGTTCAACAACTACCCTGAAATTAAATGTTCCAGAGTTTGACACTATACAAATAAATGCCAACAAGAGCAGTACATCTGGTTTCAATAACAACAGCAATAATTTCCAATATTTGTTTTCATAACGAAGGACCAGAGTCCAACAGCATAACTGGTGAGAAGAGCACTGAAAGTGAGAAGGGCATATAATTTATCACACACACACAAACTATGCTAAAAGAACATTATTAAGGTTGTAAAGTCAACCACTTGAGACTTAGGAAATGCCAGAATTAAGGTGGTCTGTGCAACTTTAATTTGACCTCGTCAGAGTATGCCTCCAGATAATCTTTACTTACATGAATATATGTGATTTCTCTCCAAGACACCCAGCTCAGTCAGTGCACAGAGAGTGAAAGTTGCCCATTTAAGGAACAGCTATGCAATACTTATTTCCCTTCTCATGTCTGGCATGTGATACTTTTGCTCTGTACCATGCAAACCTTGCTCTGAAGGAAAAATGGTTAGCTTCCTTCCATTCAGTTTTCTCTTGCTCATTACTGCTGCAACTCATTACTTTGCAGCATCATTTTTGTAGAAATCTGTGTCTGTATTAGTGAGTCTATGTGGCAGAGAGGGGGCTGATGACATAATGCTCACACTGCAGGGGATTTGCTACATCTTTTCAGCATATTTTGAATACTTGTGAGCAGTTGGAGGACATTAGGTAGAGGCACCAGCAAAAATTAAACTTCCAGTTTAATCTCACCCAAAGAAAACTGACCCGAGTGCTGCAGAAGAGTGCAGGAATGCAAACCAAAGCATGGCAAGTGGGAATGACTGGGAGATCCTCTTCCAAACCACACTGCAGCTCAGACCTAAGGGCTGTGTTAGGCACATCCTGGGAGAGGACCATCTGTTTTACAGATGGAGGAACCACACACACAGAAGTTAGAGCAAAAAGCATCAAATAATTTTGGGTGTGAATGTGAGATAGCAGAAATTCAGTCCCTTCAGACTTACCACTTAGAGCAGTCCCTTCTCTGACATTGCCCTGCTGCAGTCAGAGACCCACGGACCTGATGTTTTCCTGTCTTAGTATTTCATCCTTTTTTACATGCAGGTTGATCCCTCACTGCACATTAATATCAGTAAGTCACATAGCCCACATCTATATTAGAAAACTACACACAGCCAGGGCAAGGGTCATAGCACAGCTTGCTTCCACATGGCTTTGTTTCCTCTCTGCCTCTCAGCAGTCCCAGAAAGCCTCATCCATATTGCTTACTGGGCACATACTCTTGCTCATGTTCTCCTCAAAAGTGTGACTGACTAGCTATTCTTGTTGGGACTATTTCCTTGTCTTTGGCATGGATAATCATGCAGTTGCCATAGAACAGAGACTATAACTCTGTTTTCATCCCTTCCCAATATCACATTTCCCATATGGGGACTATGAGCTCATACTTTTTTCCATGTCCACAGACCTTGAAATAAATCCAGCTGTATATAGCCAGGAAATTCCAGCACTTGGTATTTCCATTTCCTTAAAACATTCTATTTGTTTTATCTGCATTTAATTTCATCTGGAGGTTGGGGCTGACAAGTTGCTGATCTGTAAACTTTGCTTGGTTTCATCCCCAGAGCACCATGAACTTTCTCTATGAAGGACAGATGCATGCTCATTAATACCCATGCAGCTTTTCACATTCCTCATCACACAATGTGGGAACGTGGATTTTCTTTCCCTCTTGCACAAATCCCAGTGGTACCAATGAAAGAAGAAAAAAATTACTTCTTTATAATCTAATCAGTGCATTTGCTGCCACATTGCCCCAGAACAGTAGCACATCTGATACTACTTTGAGTTTGGACTTGACATTGGGCAATCAGTCCCATTTTCCAAATGTCCAGTATGAGGTATACTGATGTTTAACAGGTGGTAAGAGTTGCCCAGCCTAAAACAAACAACTAGTAGCACATCTTATTAAATTACATTACTTCAGCCCTACTGAGCTGCTTTATTTTTTCTTAAATCAAGTATCATAAAGCCAAAATAATGACTAAAAGGAAATTGTTAGAAACACTTTCTTGTCCTGAACATGATGGAAAATGTTCAATTAAATGAAAATCTTCCTGTCTACAAACCACAGCAATAAACCACCACCACTATTTTTCATAGTGGATCATCATGCCATATGGGCTTTTAATAAAATATATGACCTAGACCAAACCTTGGCTATTGCTCTTATCTATCATTTGTTATAAAGACAGCAGGCATGTTTGATTTCTCTCATTAAACTGAATCTATTCCTGTCTTTAAGTTATTGCTCTTTCAGAATCACATCTACCACATTTCCAATTGGTTTTAATTATCTTTCTTGCATTCTCTTTCTCAATATGCTTTTCTTCAAAATGTTTTAAATTGTTTTATGTTGATGGCAAAGCATCTTGCTGGGGCATGTTTATTGAAAAATGCTACTGAAGAAGCTAATTATTGCGTAGATTATATTTTTCTTTTAGCAAATGCACTTGACTATTTTAATTCCTTGGCAGAAAGAAATAATTAACAACTATCTTGAATGCCATACCGTGTATATGTGTGTGATCTTGGTGAATGGATGCTAAGGTTCATGATCCTGCTCTGGTGTGCCTTGGATAAGGAAAGACCTTTAATCACTTTGGAAGAAAAGCTTGCATCTGTGGTAACAGTAACAAGGGGTTAGAAGATTATTCAGAACTCTTCTGTGAGAAAGATGTATAAGGAAGAATCTGTATAAAAATTTAAAAACTTGGGCTGGTTTCCAATCTGATGTAAAGTTATGTGGTGTGGTAGACTTATTCAGAATTTACTAAAATTTACTCTGGGAAATTGACCCAGATGGCTTTGTTTCCTTGTGTTGTTGTTCCCTCTATTTGTCTGCTCATTTTCCAGTTGATTCTGCCAGCAGGTCTTTCCAAACAGGGTAATGCAGAAGTAACGAGAGGGGGGGAAAAAACCCCAGAACGTTAACACCCCAAATGAGAGCAGTTGAAGTTATTCCACAGGTGAAAATGAAGTTGTATGGCAAATGCAGACCACTAACAGAGGGATTGGAGTGGACTTAGCATCTTGTTTTCTGGTGGTTTTCTCTGAGTCCTACTTCTTTGCTTCTTTCATTTTACGTAGGAAAGAAATCGCCCTTTTCTTACCCAGACCACTTCACAGAGAACATCTTGACTGCTATTTAGCACATCTTCAGCAGAGAAAGGAGGTCTCAGTGCCACATAAGCAAAGAGCAGAAAAGGTCATGGTGAGAACTTTATGGAGCCAGAGTGTTTTTACGTTAAATGAATGGTAGCTATCTCATAGCATGGGTTTCATGCTTGCTATTCTCGGTTTTCTCCATTTCATTAAAATAAGTGTCTCTAGTATTTTTGGCCTGCCTGGTTTTAATTTTCTCATGTATTCAGTTTCAAGAAACACAGAAACAAAGACAAAACCTGAATTTTTTTCACCAAAGTGTTTGCCTTTTAGGGCTGGGTTCAGACAGCCTACAGGTGCTCAGTTCAGATGTCTTGCAGTCTGAAAAGGAGTCATGGATGAATACTCAGGATTGATGTGTGTGCTCACCAGAGGGACAGAACATGATAGCATCATAGTATCTACACCTGTCTGGAGCTCATGAGATCAAATCAGAGCTGTGCAGTGCATGATTCCCATCACATGGGGTGAGTTTCATGGAGAGGTAGGTGCTTGCCTGCTGTGCTTATGTTTCTTTGAAGTGGCTGTGTGAAAAGCACAAGGTCCTTCCATGCCACATCACTCAGCCATGAGAGGGTGTTTGCAGGAGTGGGGCAGCCTAATGACTCAGACAGGGCTGCCTTTATGCACTTGCAGGTGCCTATGTTGAGGTATGTGGGGGATTGCACAGACCAGCCTCAAACTTGGTTTTACTCACATAACAAAATGTTTGCTGTGCCTGCTTAGCTCTGTCATACCAAAATCATGCCAAACATGGAAGCAATGAAAAGCTGAATAGGAGGATAACACCTTTTAAAGCACATTAATAAAGTTTTCAAAAATAAAATTAAGTGGAATTCATTAGTCTAAAATACAACCTCTAATCTTTTAAAGGCTGCCATAAGCCTATAACCATAGATTTTGGAGTACTTAAATGATTGTATAATACCAAAATGTTTATATGGGCATGCATACAACTAAATTTTAGACTGTTGTGCTTTTCAGTATGATCTGATGGCTGCTGCACAGAAGCTGTTGTTAGGAATCATAGGTTCTGTTTCTCTTTTCTGCCAAGATTTACAGCTAATGAGATGCTATTTTCTGCACTCCTTGGCTAGTGCAAAACTGTATTAGTTAGGTGTTGTTTTTATGATTTAAGATTTACAATTTCTAATGATCATAGGCAAGGAAAACCTTTTATTCACTTAAGCACCATGGGAGATGGCATGTAACAAAATCACCACGTAATTTTCACTACAGAAGTATTGTTGCTTCAAAGCCACTGTGATTTTTTAAGCTTACACAAAGAACCAAATCCTGACCCCTTGGCCTGCACTAGGCAAAGGCTGTGCAAGCATCCCTGTAGAGTGGATTCTAATTTTCATGAATGATTTCCTAAGACTTTGGTGAAGCAGAAGTAGCCTGAAAACTGATAAAAGTGGAATGAATATAGTTTTCTGGGAATTAACATCTCATCTTCCGATGCTAGGAAGCAAAGTCACCTATTTTATTCAGATATATTGAATTCAGTCTGGTTACTTGAAAACAGAATTACTATTCTAAGTAAAACTATCAGAAAATGTCCCAGAGAAAACAACCATTTTCTTTTTTATGGCAAAGGCATAAAAACCTCATACTATGCCTGAATTAATATAATTTACATTAACTGTAAAGTCCGCTGTAATTAAAAAAAAAAAGAGGAAAGAAAAAAGCTGTTTCTGAAGTTAGATGATAATTCTGAGAATTTACTTTCTTTCCGTTTCCGTATTGAATCAAGTTTGGAAGTTTATGCTTCCCAATGATTTCAGCTCACACAGATAAGATGTAATGCTCGTTACATTAGTATTTTGAAGAGGTTTGGCATAAGTGAATGGGTAATTTTCTGTGAATTGCTCAGGCTGAAGTTAATATATTGAATTCTTGTGATTTCTACACAATTTTTGGCTTGCGGTCTCATCTTTACAGGCATTCATGTTTACAGGTTTTGCATGTATTTTTGAGGAGACTAACCACTGAGAAAGGACAAGGAAACCTCTGAGACATTGTTCTTGTGGCACCAGATAGACAGTGCTGTACCACATTAATATCCAGGATATTTCAGAGAATTCACAGAAGACTAGGTTGGAAGAGACCTTAAAGATCATTGAGTCCAACACATGCCCTAACACCTCAACTAAACCATGGCACTGAGAGACATATCCAGTCATTTTTTAAATGATACAGCATTGACACTGCCATCACCAAGCAGGCCAACAACTAATATGTGAATGTGCTACACCGTTGTAGGAGCTTGAATATTTTTATTCCAAGGTTCAAACCTCATAGGCTTTTGTTTCAATAAGAGTACAGATTGACCTAGTTGTATCTAAAGTACTCATGGTTTTGTGTTCTTATTAGTTGCATATAGCAAGAAAGTAAGTTTTTGGACCTGGATTTTGTACAAATTTTTTCATTTTGACTATCACACTCTCCTTTATAATGTAAATAACTCTAATGATGATGCAGTGAAGATTTTCCTTCCCACAAGTTTAAAAGTCTAATTGGCCTCAACTAATACAGCCAGCTGGTATAAGCAATTCCTCTGACCACATGCCATACACCCAGCCTCTTGGTATGGGTCCTATAAAATCCACCTGGCCTGTATATTTGCTTCCCGGGATATCATATACCTATAAACATGATTATCCAGTAGTTGGGGACAACTTTTTAGATGATCGAGTCTGATGTACCAAACCACACTTTTTATAGGCAGTCACTACTGTCCTTACACCTGTCTTCAAGCTTATCCCACAGGTGCAGCTGCTCTGATGAGAGGAAGAGCATGTTCACCAGGTGGAGTGGATGGGTGGCCAGCTTTGCTTGAGGCACAGGGGGCAGTCAGGAGGACATGTATGGGGGCATTGCAGTCATGTGTTAAATATTCTGAAGGGTTGGGAAGGGCCTTTAAGACCGTAAAGGGACCACAACAGAGAATTTTGTGATTTTCTACAAGGGATCAAAGACAAAAGTCTAAGGAGAAAATTGCAGACAATGAAGAAGCACAAATGACCAGAGTGTTGTAAATGTTGAACACACTAGCTACTCTGTTGGACATTCTTTAGAGAAATAAGGCAAACCCACAGCCCCAAAAAACCATAAAACTCCCTATCAAAACATATATTAACCATGTCATACAGTGTGCTACTTCTGCATCTGTGTGTTTACATGTTTTTAAAACCAAATTCAACATTTTCTTCTAACAAAGACAAATGTTGCCTCAGTGATTCTGAGAACTTGTTCGATGAAGATTTGTACGACACTGAATGAAATTTAAAGTCATGGTTTATAAGGCTGAAAAAACAAACTACCCACCCACCCAAATATAATTTAGACAGCTGTTTTCCCTTTATAATTTATGCACATGTTGAAAGATGTGCTCCATTAAAAACCTTTACTCACTGATTTGGAGTGTGTTTAATCTACAATCACAGAATTTGCTGGAGCAATGTAGTGGTTTCCGAACTAGCTTTAAGCTAGATACGCCATGGATGAATCAACCTCCACAATATAAACCCTGGGCAAGAAATTGAATTAAGAATACCTAGTGTATCTGGACTTCATACAGCTGTCACTTCTTTGATTATTATGTAGTCCTGGTCTTAAATGTTTGGCCATCATTTATACCAAAATCATTCATATCAATTCATCAGTACGAAGGGACATTAGTGCTGCCTCCATGTTGCCAAGACCTGGCCTCTAAGCTGGGAATTCCTGCTAGTGTTATCATGGAGAGCTTAAACAGTAGTGACATGTGGGGAAGTTGGTAGGGACGTACCATGAGTAGAATAAATTGGTACAATTGTGCCGCTGAATACCTTCAGCCAGATGTAAGACAGCTCCCTCAGAGAGCTTGCTGAGTAGGAAAGCAATTATTGCCATACTGCATAGCAAATTCAAGCAAGAGGACAGGTTACCATGCAGAAAAAGGACAGAAGTTTTGGTGAAAAGATTTATGGATCTTTGCAGATGAAAGCACTCGTGTAGCAGAAGACAAAAGAGAAATTTTCTCAGCAGTGCAGGGAGGGGCAGGATATATTTTTGTGAATGTGGGATAAGATTCAGGATCTGAGGTCTAAGTCATTGCAAGGAACAAGAAAAAGGATGATTGGACCTTGACTGTCCAGTTCTAGATGGCAAGTACCCATGTATTAAGATATCAAGGTATCCAAATCCTGGAGAATGTAGCAAATGGAGTCAGGCCCACTAGGGCTTCTGGAAAGTACTGGAGGTTGTGTGAGAAAATCAGGGGCCATGTTTTAATCCTGTCAGTTCTCAAAAGAGGGACACTACTAGATGAGAGCAGGAATAGAATAAGTACATAGACAATCTTGAGTTCAACCCTTTTGGGCTGCTGATTTTGTGACATTTCTGGATTATTCAGAGAATTACTAGAGCTTCATACTTTTAGATCATCAGCACTGGAAAACCCAGCAGTAGGGTCCTCACTGATTACACTGAAAGGCTCTGCCCCATTTTGACTGGGTCATACTTTGATTTCCTAATTTATTTTTTTTTTGTACCTTATTTGCTTTGGGAGTGTTTTTTAATTTTTTTTTCTTGTTTGCTTGCTTTTTTGGTGTTTCCACATCCTCAGCTCTGGCAATAACAATGATATGTGCTAGTTAGAAGCCAATGTGGTGTGATTTTCCAAGGACAGATACAAATATCAGCTTTGAAAACTGCAGAGAGCCATTTTCCGTTTCAGGGAAATATGAACCTGAGTTGGAATTCAGGAAAATTAATGATTAACAAGCTGCTTTTGGCTAGCAGGGGTAGTTTAGGAAGCTGGGTGAAGAATGATCATTGTATGATTAAATTTCCACATATCTCTAATGTGAGCAGCAAAATCCTCATTTGAGGGAGATGAAAAATACCTTCCTTAAAATGTACTTTCACTCTGAAACCGATAGTGGTGCTGCCTCTGATTTTCAAGAGGGCCAGTACGGCCGGTGTAGTGGTTTCTCAAATGAGCTAAGAAGCTGGTGGTGCTGCAGCTCCCCAGTGCACAGTCACCTTTCACAAACTCCACTCTCTCACAGAGCGGTGCCTTGCCTCTACCCAGCATCAGGCTGGCTGAGCCCATGCTGGCAGCCTGTGTTTGAGGTGCATCTTTTGCTGCTCTTCCAAGCCTTCTGGGGAGGTCCTCGGGCAAGGCGCTGGCTGGCTGTGTGCCCATGCCACACCCTGCACATCGCCAGTGAAGAGCAGCAGCTTCTGCACGCAGGCAAGAAGGGAAGATGGTGATGGCCCCGTGGCTGGTGCAGGAGCAAGCTGCTTTCTGCTGCTGGGATGTTTGGTTCTGGTGGGGTGAGGTGTAGTCACACAGGAGGGGGTGGGAAGGGAGCGAGAATAAAAGGCTTATGTGCTGCTTCCATGCTTGGAAGGATTGGTCCCAGAAAATATGCTGCTGCTTTTGAATTTTAAAGATGCAGGAATGGTATAGATCTTGCTGCTTCCTGCTTTCAGTAGCCATCTTTTCTGAGTGAAAATCCTCTCTCATCACACCGCAGAAAGTAACCCAGCAAGCTTTGGAAATTTTGGTGAATCGTGTGATGCTGAAAAATTCATGAAAACAACACACGTTTTTCCAAACCAGGCATTGCCAAAAATAGTTTCCTTCATGGTTGCAAAAATGAAGCTTTCAAGTGTAACTAAGAATTCTCCTCCCTTCCCTGGCATTATGCATGCAGGATTTCACCTCCAACAGCAGATCATCTTCTGCATGGGAGCCTCCGTCAGGTTTTCACTCTGTGCCCATCCATCCCCCCTGGAGTGAGTTTATAGCAACCAACAATAAATGGAGAGGACTGAAGCAGATGTAAATAAAAGGCTGGTGAGAATTTTTAACTCAAAACAATGAGCTAATGAACTGTGATCACCTGTTTTCTAAGCAGGCTGAATGGCAGAGCTTGTACTTCTTCTTGGTCATCACTAATAAAAAAAATGCTATTAAAATGATTTAATTGCTGAAATTAAATACCTGGACCCAAATAATGCTGGGTGCTTCTTGCTGCTCCTTTTGAGTTGCTTCATATGCTGATTTTCTGAAGAACAATCAGTGTGTCGGATATTTTAGACTGATATTACATTTTATAGTTTAAATGTGCACAGATGTATTTAATATATCTGATATAGTGAAGCTGTCCAGATGTGATGCATTATATATGATAATGCATGTATTAAAGTCTTTTATAGTCTTGCATTTTATTTCCATTGTGTAGGATGATGTATTATTTATTCCCACACTGATTTCCCTGTACATGTGTGCAGAAGGAAATTTGCATATGTCGTCTGTCTGATATAGTAACAAGCATTCACAAACACATGCTTAGCGTACAAATGAATAGATATTAAACATTTTCTAATATTCTCTTAGCAACAGCATTTTGTTATTGATCACATCACACATGTGAAACACTTATTCAGCATAAAACCTCTCTGTGCTTTCTGCAGTGGCTGCCATCTTTTTTTTTTCCTTCTTTCTTCAAATCCTCTGACCTCCCTTGGGAAGGCTTTTATGCACGTTCAGTATGCTCACACAACTATTTCTACTGCCACTGTTACCATAGAAACCAAGTGATTTCTTTTTTTTTCCAACCTCCTTCCTGTCAGGATTTGGACCCGGTGCCAGACCTTTCCACTGTTAGGGATAATATTTTTTCAATATTTGGACAGACCTTTTAAAGAAAAAAAATCTGTTTATATTTTCAAGATGTGGTACTTTGTTTTAGGATACAAATTCTCAGGTACTAACACCAGCCAATTGATTCACATACTTCAAGGAGCTAAACAGCTCTTTCTTTTGCAACATTTAGACCATGACATTTTGTAAAGAAGATGCCAGAATTGCTTATTAATTGTTGACTTCAACTCAGAATGTGAATGAAGGGATTTATGTAACAGGTCACTGGGCTGTGTCTCACGTTTTCATTTTTATAGCTCATTTTCAACACCTTTCTTTAGCATACACACAAATAGCTTCCTAACCACAAACAGAGACATGTAATTAATTACAATATAATTTGCAAGTTATTGATTGGCATAATTTTCAGTCCTCGCATTAGCAGCTTCTTCGTATAAATTTTTAAGTATTTTAATTCTCTGACTACATAACGCATTGATTTATTTAATGAATCCATGCTTAGTTAGATACACAACAGCAAATATTAATTTTATAACTGTTCTATTTGGGCTGAATACATTATTTCAATTAACATGACATAGAGAACATAGCTTTACACTGAATCAACTGACATATTTAAAGTGTCATTTGACTGAAACCACACATGCACATTAGGTCATATCTACAATTCAACACAGATATATACATCTGATAATTTTTAGTCCATATAAAATATTTTACTGAAAAGCAGAATCACAAGCACACATTTTCCTGTCTGATTTCAACATCACCTTATCTTTTGGATGCAATTATCATGTTACACCAGCAAAAGGCAGGAGAAGGAAGAGCTAAGATGATTTGAAGGTGTATTTCTCTCTTGCCATCAAGCACCGGACTTGCAGACCCCGGTCCAAAGCAACCGAATCTCCTGTGACAAAATTGCCAAGTGCAAGGCCACCAGAGCTGTCTCTGGTCGGCTTCTGTCCCTCTAACACCACTTTGGCGTAAGAGGCAATTAAAATCGTGTAAACATGAAAAACAAATTGTAGCGTGTTCCAGGTGCATTTATCCTTCAGTGACAGAAGAGGGAGCAGTTCTTCCTCCGCACTGCCGGAGATCCCCCTGGCACCCATCCCCCTGCCCGTGCCCCTCTTGCCAAACCTGCTCACAACCTGATCACAACCCAGACACGGCTGAGTTTTGCTGTGGAGGCAAGCGCCAAGACATTTTGGGGTCGAGGGTGGAGGGGGGACAGACCACCCACTTCGTCTCTGGAGGAACAAAGCTGAAATTCTTTCTGGGTTGCACTTTCTCTAAGGATATAGTTAGATATCAGGGTCTTTTGTGTCTTACTGTATATTTTTATTTGTAACAATGCTTTTTTTTTTTTTTTTCTTTTTTTTTTTTTTTTTAACCCGCCTCATCACGCTACAAAGAAGCCATGGTGGTGTGTAGTCAACTGGAGTGAATGTGTGCATTCTCCAGGTCTTGTTTTTGTGAGACTTTGTCCTGCTGTTGCTCCCACTCTGGGCTGAGCAGAAACCACGCATGTCTGAATAACGGGGCCCTTTCTGCCTGTTGTAATCCCGAATTGTTACAGTCTAGGGGCCAGCCATGCTGTCACCGTCACAAATTGATTTAACCATCAATTGCAGTGGTCATTAAAGCTGCTAGAAGTCCCAGCCAAGCTGATGAATTGCAGCTGAATGTGAAATGAGCCTCCAAGCCCGTTTCCCACCATCTCATATCAAAGCCTATTGTATCCCTCTAAAGTAAAGGGTCGGAGGTTCAGCCTGGAGTTCAACAATGGGCTCAGTCAGAAGATAGAGCCCCCTTCGCCCTGGTGTTCCCAATTACAGTTTGCTTTCCATACCTTATTGTGTAGTATTTGCATGCAACTAATATGTGGAATTATTGACATACCCCAGTGTCAATGGAGCTTTTGAAAGGTTTATCCCCCAAATATATGGAATCCCAAGCATCTGGTGGCTCCCCAGTAATGACAATGGAACGATTCCCCAGTTTTCCTCCTCCGGCAGTGCAGTCGACTGATCTGAGCTGAATGGCTATTTTTACTCAGCAGAGATTAGCTGCTTCCAGGCCTCATACAAAAAAAGCCCCTGGGTCTGCTTCTGGAAGTCCCTTTCCTTCAGATGTATTGTTCTCTGGACCTATCTTGCTACTCATTTTTATATGGAACTTAAATCTGCTAGTCTTTTGCTAAGTGGCTAAGTAACGGGGAAAAAAGAATTATGAAAAAAAATCTAATGTACACTACTTCTTTTATTTTCTTTTTTCCCCCTGCTGTGTATTTCATTTTTGGTTTGTTATTGAGCCACACACAGTAGGCACTACCAGATGAAATCACATCTGATCCGTTGTGGGAGATGGTGTTTGCATGCTGGGCACACAAGCTGGTTTTGCCTGGAGGCTCTGTCCTGCCAAAGGGTGCTTTCTCTGTGGGCAGGGGACTCTGGGGCACAGGTAACAAGAGGAGTGTGAAGAGAGATGCTGCGGCTGTGCTTGTGAACATGCAAAGTCCAGAGGTCCTCCTGACTTGCGCGCAGGCAGGAAAAAGTTGTGGGAGGGAGGGGGGAAGATTCAGTAAAGAGGTCACAGGTCCAGGCGATTCCAATGTATTAATAATGAGCCAGTAGACAGTTCTAGGCCTGTATTTCCCTAGGCTGTGCTCATCACAGACTGGATGTCTCCACTAAATCTGTGTGGAGATGCTGTCAGCAGAGGAGCGACCCCGTGCTGGGCTGTGCTCCTCAGCGGCTCCCAGGGAGATCATCAGCCTGGTCTTAGATGCTTTGTGGTCCAAAGACAGAACGAGCCAAAGGATAACTAAATGCTTACACTTCATATTTAATAGATTCTTTCATTCTGATTGTGCCACAGAAGAGCAGCATTTTTGTTGAACTCGAAGATCTTTCTTACCTTTGGACTTTTCCACTGCATGTAGCAGTAAACTTTCCTTCATGGAAAGCAATATCATGGATGATTTATTTTTTTTTCACATTACACGTTCCAAGTGAAGCATCTGAAAAGTCCATCAGTGTATACCAGCACCAAGTTGTCTCCACAGAAAGCTGGACTGAATGATTAAGACATTAAGAAACAGAGTGGTATTCTGTTTGTCGAATTAATGGCCCCAGGTAGTAATTTCATGTCTCCATGAGCCATGAATCTGATAATCTGTGATTTAAAAAAAAAAAAAATATTCCCACTCTCCCTTGTGACTAACTCAAGAATTTTTGCCTTTTTTTTTTTTTTTTTTTTTTTTTTTTTTGTCTTTGAAAGCCAGAAAAGCAGCCCCAAACAGATAATAATATGGCAATAGGAGTTCCCTCTGAATTTGAGACACACAGGTTCAAAATCTCTGCATTTTTTTTCACAGCAGAGATAATGAGTCAGTATGCTACCCATTTATTCATGTGAAACTATTTAATTATAATTTCCAGTTGTTTTCTCTCAATTTCTTTCCTAAATAAGTAGTTATTCATTGAGTCAGAGACACAAACTTGAGACTCTCACAAATTTCCCTTCTGCTCTAATCACTAAGAAAAAATCCAAATAATAAAGGGGCAGTTTCAGCCTGCCCATGCAGCCAGAGGGCCAATACTCAGGGAGAGGATGACAGAAAGTGAAAACTGCATCTGACATCTCATAATCATGCTGTTCTCCATGCATATGGAGAGTGTTGAAACAATGTGAAGCCTGAATAATAAATGGAAGAGACTACAGATTACTGTCCAAACTTCAGTATCATCGAAAGATGCAAGGGAAGCAATGGACAAGTACAGATACTTATTTACTTTTAAGACAAATTTCTGCTCTGGGACCTTCCTTGCTTCTCTGCTTAGCTATTACAAATATCTTTCCATCTGATTTCTACCAAGTAGTAGTCAGTGATGTTGGACCTCTGCTCATGCAACTTTCTCAGTGTATACAAGCCCTGAAATGGGATGGTCAGGCTTCTGATACACAACAATAGCCCATTATCATTGTCCAGTTCCCAGTGAGCAAGGCTGCACTGAGACAAAACTTTAACAGAACAAAGTTCCCTTCAGCTCAACTGTCAAAATTGCCTCTGTGTGAACTCCTGCACAAATCAAAACTGGGAACAACACAAATTCCCAAGATGCAGAGCCTGCTTGCTTTCTCAGGACCTGGAAGGCTGTCTGCTGCATGACTACCTGAGGGATCCTGGCCCTGTAACATTTACAGAAATTCTTGGAAAAGCGGCTGTTTCCTTGTGAGTTGTTGAGATATGAAGAAATCAAGGGAGCTCCCACTCTGGTGAAGAATAAATATGTTTATATTTCAGTGCCTTCCACTGAAAAAATCAATCCTAGCAAAATTTATCTTCACAAGCACATACCTATAGATTTTGGTAACACTGGGCTCATGATAGAGGAAGATAGCTTTTGCCTTATAGGACTGGGTTCTCCAAGTCCACTGAGAACAAAGATTTTATTTTCAATAGTCATCTACTGCAAGAACAAGGCATAGGTCCACACAGAAACCAATTTTTTTCTAAGAGCATTGGACTGGAAGAAATTCTTTTTCTTACAGTTTAACGTCCTAGGGCCTCTAAGCCACTGCCTCGTAGCACCAACCCACTTTTTCATGATGCCACTGATGGTACTTCTGTACTTCAGGAGTGTGGGCAGCCACCTATGCACACCCTGCTTGGTCATCTAATATGTGTTCACGTGGTGGCAGCCCTCACTCACCCCAGCCGTGCTGTCTGCTGGCTAGCAGCTTTCACAACACTTCAAGAGCCCTGTAGACTTCTCCACTTACATGTGTGATGGAGTTAAAATGGGCACAAACTGAAATGAGGGAGGTTTCTCTGAAGATAAGACGTGGCTTTCTCGCTGTAAAAGTGACAGAGTACTGGCACAGGTTTCCCAGAGAAGTGATGGAGTCTGCATCCTTAGAGCCATTCAAAAGCCATCTGTACATAGTCCTGGGGAATCACCTATGGGTGGCTTTGCTTGAACATGGGGGCTTGGACCAGATGACCTCCAGAGGTTCCTTCTCTGGAGACTGTTCTGGGATTTTGTAAAAGTTTCAAAAGTTATCAACAGGATAGACTGACAAGCAGACACACAATTCCTCTCAGCAAGTCTATGCCTTGTTTTCATGTGGCAAGCAGGGTGGAAATTTAAAAGTCTTTTGCAGAAGAGCTGTCAGGATGAAAAAGGTAGTTTTATAAGTATTAAAATATAGAGATATTAAAATTATTTTTGCAAGGAAAGATATTTTCAATAGTGCTTGCTTTTAGCTTTACAGCACTGAAGATAAGCTAATTTTTTTCTCAAGATAGACAATTACTCTGAAAGTGTAACTGAAATGAATGCTTACCTATATTATGAACTTGATATGATTAACTTATTAACTTTTCTGAATTATATTCACTGGGCGCTCTAGAGTTCATGCTTACTTGTACAAAGTAATGTATTTGTCATTTGTATTTTTTGATGAACAAATGTAAACAAGAGACTAATAGCAGTAATAATGCCGTACTAAAAAACAAGTGTTTTATATAGCAATCTATTTTACATATGCAGTATTGAGGCATTAAATATATTATTTCACTTTTTGTTTTTACTTTTCATTTTTTCACACACAGAGCATTGAAAAGAAAAAGCACTGAAAAATGTCTTTGAGCCAGCTGCATCTGGAAAGTCACAAGAGATCTAGATTCGTAATATATTTTTAAATTTTAAGATATTAAGATAAGAACTGAAAGCCTTTGACATTAACTGTAGGTGAAACCAATCTCTGAAGTATTTACAATTCACTAAATCAAATAAAAAGCAATAGATAGCAATTCCAGTGCAGATTTTCCCTGTCTTCCATGTCTTTCTAAGCATGACAATCATTTGGTGGTACCTGAAACATTTACAGGACAATTTATTTTTTATATTTTTTTAAATTTTTTTTTTTTCTGATCCTGAGATCAGCTTACTTGAGATCAGCTAATACCACCAAGGTCATGGCTGCTCCATGTATGGGCCATTCACTTAAGAGTTGGACTCGGTGATCTTATTGTGTCCCTTCAGATTCAGTAATTTTGTGTACCATTTGGTTTTCTCCTGAAACCTGAAGATAGTTCACTAACTTTCAACACCTACTCACAATGCAAACACGACAATTGGTGTTGCAAAGCTCTTACAGAAAATGTTCGTGCTTCACAAAACCATGGGCTTCAGTTTGGTCGCTCACCTATAACACAGATGTGAACTACCTGAGCCGAACTGATCTGCAGGACTCTGCTGGATGTGTCCAAATGAGCCACTAAAGCCCTTTTTGTTCTCTTACCTCTTAAATGTTTGTGGCTGTAGAAGTGCATAACATCTTTGACAAACAGGAGATGAACCCAAGCCTGAAGAATTTTAAGCAATTTTGACAAAATATAGCAACCTATGTGACTGAGTTTTTGAGCCTAGGCTAGTGCATTACTTTTAGATGTTAAATCGCTCTATCACTATGTTTCAGTGTCCATCTTTTTTTATTCTATTTGTTTATATTTGATTCCTTTTTTTCATATAGTTTTGCTACAGCAAAGATGTTTGGTAACATATTTTTATGTGTAATGCTGGGCCTTATATGTTTTTAATTTTTTTTTTCTTTCTCTACTTGTAGCTGTACAAGCAGAATAAGAATTACTTCCCTCAGAAGAAGAAATTATTATTTCAGTTTGGAATCCAGGAATAAATGAAACAAAGCTGTTGTCAAACCACTGTAAGCAGCACATAAATAAAAGTCAGGGTCAGTATGCTATTAAGTAAGGCTGTCTACTTGCTATTAAGAAAAGGGAAATTTCTGGGGGCAAGGCAGCAGGACCTTAAAAACTCTGCTGTTTCTGTATTTGCTCAACATAAAAGACTTAATAAGCTAGGGTTGTTTCCCAAAAGAGATTGCAAGAGGCATTCATATTTGAGTTCATGAAAGGAAAAAATACACTTTTTTCTGTAACTTCCTTTCAAAATGTCCAAATGATTTTGTACTCTTTCAATCACACTTTCAGGATTTTTCTTCAGGGTACACAGTCAAATTCAGCATCCTTCTTTCTTTGAGGTGAATTCCTGACTTCCCAGACCACCACAACATAGAGGGCTGGCACCCAACCCTAATGCCAAGCATGCACTCAGGCACAGGTTTTGCTTTCCATTTCTGTTGTGCTCCATGTGATTCCCAGGTAGCCATGGAGAGGTTTTTCCAAACATATGGTCTCGTTATGGGTGCAAGCCAGAGTGTACGAAAAGCTGGGCAGACACTCCCACTGATATTCATGGTCCTGTTCCATCTGCTGCTCCCAAGGAGCCGTCCATGCTCACCACTTCTGCAATTCCAGGAAATGCTGAAGTCATTTACCATTTATATTAAAATGCATCAAGTGTGAGGGAAATGGTGTATGTAAGTTGCCAAAAATATATTATGTGGTTGGTTGTAAAAGTAGGTGGCAGGCACAGCAAACGAGATTGCTGTATTCCAGTTTTACTAGGGTGTCATTTCCCCCTGCCTCTTCAAGGAAAGTAGCATTAAGCTTTAATAAATTGATATAATCTATAATTAAAATATCAGACCCAATTGGCTCCTGAATATATTACTTTCCCAGGGATAGGTTCAGTGATGTGGTGACTGAGATCATTCTGCCTTTTGAATGTAGAAGGATTATTTCCTACTTCAGAAGCCTGATTTTCAATACGACTTCCACTCCTAAGTCACTTGGATATTTCTGAAAAAAGAAATAGGCATACCACCTCCCTCTTTTGGAAAGGAAAACACTGGAGGAAAACACTGTTTTCTAAGAACACAGCTAATTAAAAGGCATGGCAATGAAAACGAACAAATAAAACTTAATACAGATTCAGACTAAATAGAAGGGGTGGGATTGAGTTTCTCTCTGGGAGAAAACCCTGCTGGCGTCAGTCAGCTTAGGGCAGGAGCGAATCTATCCCACGGTTTCTGTTTAACCTACACAAGCAGGAGAGGCTTGTGGAAACACACAAGGGAAACACTCAGAAAGGCCATTGTAGCCTGCTAATGAGATAAATGTCCCTGATGGCTCCTGATAGCCCACAGGGAAAATAAGACTTCTCCAGAGGGTGATTCAGAGTGTGTAGCAGAATCCGGTGCTTTCTCTGGAGAATCCTCTTTCTTTTCAGAGACTGCGGGAATTACTCCACTAGTCCTAAAGTTGCTATTGGAAATGCCCACTAAAAAGCACAGGCAAGGAGCTGACAGAAAATCAGTCAAAGCCAACAGTTTCAAGACCTTACTTCTGAAGAGAAACCAAACCACAGTACACTGTACTATATCCAAGCCAGGCTCAGAGGGTAGGCAGACCTCTATCTCTCTATCTCCTCATTAACTGGTCTCACTCAGAGAGTAGACATTTTCCTAGCGGAAATCTCAGTGTTTTCCACTTTGTAAATCTCACATTTAAGTTTCCAAAATAGCGAACTCTCTGCTATAACTAATTCTCACATCTTCTAGGCTTGTCACAGTGAACCTGGGCAGTCTTTAGTCCCATGGTGGCTGCTATTCTCACAGCCACCTCCACTTCTGAAAAGCTGTTGCCTTCCTTTGAGCATCTGCTCTGCATTTGTCCACTCAGAAGGTTCTTCTGTATTATTTTGGTCTTCAGTAGCAATTGGCCCTTTGGTGAAATGACTTGCATAAATTATATAATCAGGGTTTCCTGGAAATTTGCAGGACTCCATGGTTTGTCCCATTCCATCTGTTTTCCAGGGTTCTACCAGGCTTAGAAAACAAAAAACAGTGTGGTAACTACCACCAAGGGTCCCTGGCATCTTCTACTCCATCTCAGCAAGACGTAAAGTTATGCAATATTTTTTTTTTTGCTATACTTTGCTATACTTTTCCATTTTACTCTATGACATCATGATTCTTGCCATTATAAAAAAAAAAATCAAAATCAAGTTTTTCTCTCTTCTCATTAAGACATGCACTACATATTTAAGATTGTCTCTTGAGAAAATTTTATGGAAAAATATTACAGAATAAACAGCAGATGTTTATGACCTCTAATTCCAAGCAAGTTCCAACCTTGAAACTTAATTGGGGCACATTTACACGGAATTTAGGCAAGCTTTGCCCAGATGTGTGTTGCCAGTCCCAATCCATATTTGTTTCTGTACTTTTTAACATTTATATTAAGTACAGATGGACTCGAACAGAATCCAAATCTAAATTAAATCAAAGTTTCAATTACCTGTCTCCAAATGCCCGAGTTTTTCTTGCATCTAAAAAGGAAGTGGTAGATAATGAAGTGAATGTATTTCAGAAATGGTCAGAGTTGTCTCCAATTTTACTAGATGTTGCTGGGGCTCATTGTTTTTTGTATATTGACATTCCTATAATCCATCTTGCCTAAATGGGGGTACACAGTATAAGTTTCTCTCTTTGTTGCTAAAAAATAGAAACCTAAACCCAGAAATTCCTACATTCTGTTTATATATATGGTCACTAAAGGAGAAAAAGAACAGCCTATTTTGAAACTTCAGACACATTTAGAGTTAAAACACCTCTCTGACAAATCTTATCTGTTAAGGGGCAGACAGATGGTTAGAGTACAAAAGGATGTGGCTTAGATTTCTCTTACCAATATAAGCATTTTTCCATTTACGTGTAAAAATTGTATAGGTTCTTGTCTGCTTGAAAATATAACAACACTTTTATCTAGCAGAAAGGAAGGGTTTTTAGTTCAAATTGTGCTGTGGAATGATCTTGGAATCAAATGACATTAAAGACTGAAATGAGATGGAAATAATGAAAACAGAAGCAACAGTTTGTTTGCCTTTCTCAGAGACACTCCACTGGTAGCTCCAAATCAGAGCTCCAAATGTCTTATGTAGAAGTAATAACAAGGTCAGGATTTTGGTTTCTGTAATTTGATTGATTTTGCATAATTTTTTCTTTTTTCCTCATTGGAACGTAAATATTGCTTCTGAAGATTTGTTTCTGCAAGCCTGTTTTAGAATGTATTTTACAACTAGTGGTGTCAAATCTGTTCTCTATTCATTTGAGTTACAGAAGACTGTGATCTATGGACAGTTAATTCCATTTTTCAGATGGTTTTATAGGAATGTGACATTCATGAATGGCCTACCTCCAACTGCACAGGCATCTGTATATGTCTTTAAACACAATGAACAACAAATAAGGTCTGGAATAAGAAAACACAAAATTCATGGATGGCTGCAGCTTACAGAGTGCAGTTAATTAAGTAGATGAAGAAACCTCCATAGCTTCCACTGCTTTTCTATATGTTTTATTTTTGCAAAGCAGGTTATTCTCTGAAATTCAAATTCTGTTGATAAGTTCCTAAAAAGTCCATGCTAAAACTAGTAATTATTATTAGCATGAGAAAACCTATACTGGGTCACAGGTAAAGTTCATCGAGCTCATTACCTTGTGTTAGCAGTTGTCAATGACTTAGGGGGCAAATGTAAAAAATGAGGAACTCATCAGCCAAATAAGCTGTTTCTCCTGGAAGCAGGCTTGTGGAGAAGAAAGCTGACTACAAAGGGAATGATGGTGAAAGGAAAAGAGTTATGACTTGTAATTCATGAGAGGACACCTTAGGGGGGGTTTAGGAAAAATGAAAGAGAGAGAAAGAGATAAAGAGATCCCCTTGATCCTGCATAGAACCCTATACAACAGGACTGCATAGACACCTGTAATTCCCTGCAATGTCCCAATCTCAGCTGACTCCCTTTGTGAAACAGAATTCCTCAAGCTTTTCTTCCATCTCAGTCTTTCTTCACTTTCTGAAATGTCCCATCTCCTAAACTCATGCTGTTTCTCCCATTACTCCCTTCTTCCACCAATGTATCTTTGCAATTCACTTTGATGTCACCACAAAAATCAGCTTTTTGCCCCAGGGATGCAGATAAATAAATTTCTTTGCTTGTTTTCTTTTTTTGTTTTCTTCCTCCTCCTCCCACGCCCCCAGCCTTCAGGACAAGAAAATATAATGCATATGCTATTGTCAAACTAGAACTGATTTTGAGAACAAGAATGTTTGCAGCAAACTTTCCTCTGATTACCTTCCCTTGTTAATGTTTTTTCAGTGGGGTCTCAGATGCTTGAACTGGAACAGGCTGGAATGTGATGAAAGTGGGAGAGAAGTTGCCTCTTTTGATCAAACTTCTGCTGTAATTTCCATTAATTTTCTGAGCAAAAAGCTGAATCATGACAGACACAAAATAGTATTTTCCAGCTATGGCTCAGCCTGTTTACATCAGCTGGAGCAGAATTTTAAACCATTTCACATCAGTGCAGTAGAGAAGATTTCTTTCCTTCCTTCTAGAATATGCAGCATTCTAGAGAGAGAGAATTTCTGGAAAAATAATGGATAAGAAGTGATTGAGGCTGAAACCAGTAATTTTACTGATTTAATAGTCAGAGAAGTGATTTGATGCAATTTCATAAACTTGATGATATACTGAATGACAGAGGATGATAAAGATGCTCAATATACTAGCAATGAAAATATGAGAGACTTTTTTCAGTCAGTGTTTCATCTCATAGGCCTGATTTTAGAGGAGATACTGAGTGTCATTGATTCCAATGGCAATGGCTATTTCAGTTTGATGGATTGAAGCCTGAGCTGGTAAACTCTTAAGGGAAAACTGATGATTTTATGTCTCAAAATCACAGAAATGTTGGTGGTGAAAAGGACCATCTGATCCAACCCACTTCAAGCAAGGATGCCTAGTGGCAGCAGGACCATGCTCAGATGGATTTTTAAGATCTTCAGCAGTGTAGACTGCACCACCTTTTGAGCCAAGCTATGCCAGGGCTCAGCCATCCTCACAGTAAAAAAGTTCTTTCTGACATTCAGAGTGAACCTCCTGTGTTTCAGTTTGTGCCCGCTGCCTCTGGTCCTGTCACTGGGCACTCTGAAAAGAACCTGGCTCCATGCTCTGTGCACCATCTTTTCAGGTATTTATATGCATGATGTGATCCCTCCTGACTCTTCTCCTCCAGGATGAACAGTCCCTCCTCTCTCACCCTTTCCTCCTAGGAGAGATGCTCCAGTCCCTTTATTATCTTAGTGGTCTTTTGCCAAGGATTCTCTCTGGGGCACACTGAGGAGCCCAGAGCTGTACCCAGCACCCCAAGTGTTGCCTCCACACTACTGTGGGAAGGATCACATCTCTCATTCTGCTGGAAAAACTTTGCCTAATGCAGCCCAGAATACCATCTTTGTGGCCTTTGCCACAAGGGCATGTTTGTGGCTTATCTTAATCTGGTGTTCATCAGGACACCCAGTTCTTTTTCTGCAGAAAATTGGGTGGGCCCTAGAATATAATGTGCAAGGGGTTTTTCCTTTCCAGGTTCAGGAGTTTTCAGTTCTCCATGAACTTCAAGAAATTCCTGTCAGACCACCTTCCCAGCCTGTTGGGATCTGTATAGCAGCATCCCTCTGGTGTTGGCCACTCCTTCCAGTTGTGTATCCTCAGCAAATTTTCAGTGCCCACCCAAATCCATAGTCCAGATCCAGTCCAAGTTAATGAAAATGTTTAACAGGACCGGACTCAATATTGACCCTAGGTACACTGCTTGTTGCCTTCTTCTAGGATTTGTGCCACTTATCACCACACCATGTTCAGGTCACGTAAGAAATAACCACACTAAAAAGAAACTCTTCCCACGGTTGTTTGTACAATAACTAGGTGTAGGCACCAGAGCAGAAGTGGAGAAACCCAAGGACATCTTCATTTCAATGTAAGTATTTGCAGAGTCTCACACTGCTATGGGTTTGCAATGTGGGTTGTTCGTGTTTTGGTGTTTTCTTTTTTGCATCTCAAATATGCTGATTTTCATCTATGTGTTGGATAAATAGTCTATCTGGAGATCTCTGTCAGAGGATTCATTCCTTGGAAGACTAATACTAACATAAATTTTGTTGAGAAATATGAGGGGAATCAGGACCATGACAGAAAAAAAGTCAAAATTTTATTGAAATGTTATGAACACCTAAGTAATCAATAATTGCAGAGCTTTCTCTATACAGGAAAGAGTTAAGATATTACAAAGGTACAATGGTAAGCTATACTGTCCCTCCACTTCCTACATCTAGTGAAATGTGATTTTTTTTTATGGAGAGAATGAAGTGACACTTCTTGTGTGCTTGATTTTTTGTCTTAATGAAAAGTGTTAAATGCAATAGCTAACAGAGGCATCTTTGCCTTTTCTTTTCAGAGGTGCTGATCTCTCTTCCAGTTGCTAATATTTGCAAATTTTTTTACATGAATACTCACTTGTGCTACTTTAATCCATTTTAGTATCACAGAATCATAGAATATGCGGGGTCTGAAGGGATCTGTCAGGACCACTGAGTCCGACTCCTGGCACTGCACAGCACCAGCCCAAGGATCACAGTGTGTGTCTGAGGGCATTGTCCAAATGGTCCTTAAACTCTGCCCTGCTTGGTGACCATGTCCCTGGGGAGGTGTTCCAGTGCTCAAGCACCCTCTGGGTGAAGAACCTTCTCCTGATATCCATCTTAACCCTCCCCTGACTCAGCTTCAGGCCATTCCCTCAGGTCCTGTCACAGGTCACCACAGAGATCAGTGCCTGCTGCTCCTCTTACCCTCAGGAGGAAGCTGCAGACTGCAGTGAGGTGTCCCCTCAGTCTCCTCTCCTTCAGGATGAACAGCCCAAGTGATCTCAGACACTCCTCTTATGGCTTCCCCTCCAGACCCTTCACCATCCTCGTGGCCCTCCTTTGGATGCTCTCTAATAGCTTAATGTCTTTTTTGTATTTTGGTGCCCAAAACTGCACACAAGACACAAGGTGGATTTAATTGAACTCAGTCAAAAGTCTTCTGAGGTTCTGGGGGATTACCAGGTGGACTGATAAGTGATTCCCTGAACTGACTTTCCTCATGCTAAAAATCAGGCTGGGTCTTCCTTTGGATTTTTTTTTAATTATTATTTGGTTTGTTTATTCTAATTTCTTAGATTAAGGTTATAATATTTTAAATTCTTCAGAACAACAGAATCATTGTACAAATAGGACACAAAGTTGTTATTAATCCCAGGCACATAACCCAAACATGTGCATGAATAAATCAGCATTGCATGTTTGTGCACACACACCCTCTTATTCTCCCTTTCTTTTTAGGATGAATTCTCTTCTACTCAATTGGTTTATGTTGTTTCAATATTTTAGTTGATTGCTATAGAGAAGGCTGTAAATATACACAACGGGCTTGCCAGGTACAAGAAATACATGCAGGCTCATTTTCTAAGGCGGTGTTTTCTGTAAAGTCTCGGTAGACAAATTACAAATGCCAACAACACAAATGCGAAGTGATGTGCTTTTTGCTGCTGCCTTTTTGAGGAAAATGTGGGTCTCATTTATTTATTTATTTCCCCATTTATTAATACAGTATCTGCAAAGCACCTGCAATGGCAGCCTCTTCGACAGCCTGACTGGCACCCTGGTTTCCATGGCAACTGGAGAAAAGGGAACTTAGTGAAATGAAAGCGGTGAATGCCTCAGCTTTGCTGGTAGCAGGGGAAAAAATAAAGGAGGCCTCATTTACATTCTGGTGCATAAATCAGCTAAGAGATGTTTCCTGAATAATTCCTGGTGGTTTGAAACTGCACATTCATGGGGAGCTTATATTTTTTTTACTGGGGAGAAACTGAAATTCCTCCCAGCAGTTTATCAGTAAAAATTTGTGGTGGTAGGGGTGGGAGGGGGGGGGGGAATACAGTTGAGCAACTGGAATATTGAGCTAATTGTTCTGTCAGCTCTAAAAGTAATTAAATGGATTATTAAATTATAATTGCTGAAAGGGAGTTAGAAAGTTTTCTTCATCTGTGACACAAATATGTTGAGTTGAGGAAACGTCTGCTATGCTAAGTGACCCATTTCTAAACAAACAGTTTAAGAAAAGGAAGAAATCTAAATACAAACAAAGCTCCTTTTAGTATCTTAGACAATTTCTTGACAATAATACATTCCAAGGGGACGTGCATATTCTCTGATTGTAAGATTTCTGCCCTTTGGTTTATAGCTTCCCTCCATACAAACAGGGCCTTAATCCTGAGGCTTTGAAGTGTATTCACACTTACAAGAATGGCAGCTAAGGAACATCAAAGTTCCTTACAAATAATAAAAAAGAGTATTTTTTATGTAGAGTTAATGAATGACTTTGTTCCTAAAGTGTTTTAAGGGACAATTATTTTATTTTCAGAGAAGTGTCTAATTTTATAATTCATCTATCAATTTGTGAAAAATCAGCTTAAAACAAAAATTATCTAATATCCTGAAAACAGTTTTCTGGCTTTAATTTTAGACTGCCCATTAAGCATCTGCCCACACCCAGTCAGAAGTCCAAAACTATGAGTTCACTATTTCCACCCTTTCAGGATGAGGATTTGGTCTGGCAGGGTGGATCCAGGATTCTTGTAGAATGTGGGAGAACCAGGCACAGATGAAGCTGGGGGTGCGACAAGCCAAAGGGCACCTCAGCCATTCCCAGGTTGAAGGTGGCTCTCTGAGGCTGCCAGGCTGCAGGCAGGAAAGAGAACAAGTTCATGTGGGCTGCAGAGTCTGTGTCTTTGTCTCTCCTCTGACCCATAAATACATCCTGCAAAAGAAGTGACCTCCTTAGGAGCTCCTTTACCAAAGGAGCGAAAGAAATTAAATTCTGTTTTTTTCAGCAAAAGAAATTAAATTCTGGGGTTTTTTTCTGTACTGAACTCATCAAGACCAGTTCCAATGATTCCATTAGAAAGCATGCCAAGATTTTATATCTTTAATGTTAAGTAAGATGAAATCATCTCAATTTTGTGACATTTGATACTTTTATTTAAAGCCAGTTCACTGGAATCATGAGATTGCATGAACATGCCTGCTTTAAATTTTTTTAAAAGAAACTTAAATATCTTGGTTTGCAATCATGAAACCTAAAGACCTTGAAAACATGAGGTAAATAACAAGAATAAAAAAATTAGAATAAATGCATCTTGCCTTTGAAGATAAAAGCATGAAGGTTTTTGAAAGCATTCTGAGTCCATTTTATCATGCATGGCTGCAGAGGATTAACTTATCAAGGAAGCGCTACCAGACTGTTTGGGGATTCTTGAGAGAGTTTATAATTTTGTTTTTCTATGTGAATATATTTAAAATATAAAAATACTCAGGATGTGCTTGATTACATCACTATTGTACAGTAATATGAACCCTGTTGATTTATTTGCAAGGATACCTTTCATTTTGGGTCTATAAATGCCCTGATAGATATCAGCAAAGAGCAGATGGCTTCACAGCTTCACAAAAGACGTTTGAAAGCTGCCTCCCTCCTGCCAGAAGCTTTTCACACTCTCACTTTGTCTGGCTTCAGTGGGATTGCTCGGTGGGAGAGAGCTCTCTCCGTGCCTGTCCTGCTGCTGCTGGAAGGAGACTCACACAAGCAGTTCTGCACTGATCAGTGCGTTTGCTCGACTCCAGCAGCTACAGCCCTTTAGGAAGACCACCTCCCAGCACCTGTGGAAGGATATATATGCAGAGCATTTGAGCTCGATAGATGGCTATGCTAGGTGTTGGCAGTGCCCAAGCTCTGGGGGATGGCTCTCTGGACACAGCTGGAGCTCAGTGACGCAGCCTTGAGTCATTGACGTGGCCCCAGAGTAAGGGCGGAATGGTCACACAGAAGTGGCTGGAAGTTTTTTGGTATGACTGCTGGTGGGAGTGGATTTTTAACAGGTTGACCCAGGTCCAGGTTAAATCCAGTCTGGTCCAGTCCAAATCCAATCTGGTCTTGTCCTCACCAAATGAGCTGTGGCAGATGGCAGAGATCTCACAATGCCTCTTCCAGTTAGAGGATCTTTATGGGTCATGACACTAAGCAGAGAGACACAGGAGTCTAGAAAATATAAGTGTGCAAAAAAAAAAAATCACAAACCTGGAGGACTTTTTCATCATAGCCACTGAGTGATGAAACAAACTGCCAAAACCAGACTTAGCCTTGTTATTTATTTTATTTTGGGGACAACAAAATAATATTTTCTGCCTGCTTGTATTGTAAAAAAGCATTTTTGAAAGGTTTTTCATTTTTATGTTGCAATGCTCCAAATACTAACAGGCATAGTACCACCATTATTTTACATGTTTAAGATAACCTCTACTGAATTTTGCAATTGCAGAACTTTGGTTTTAGTGTATGAGCACCACAGATCAACAATACTATTTGACAAATAACTGCAATGATATTCAATGATATTCAATGATATTAATTATCTGCCCAGCTCTTCTACTGCTACAGCAGTAGGAAAACAGCATAATACAATTGTTGATGGACTAATTGGATGGATTTTTTTTCCTGGAAAAAGAAGATATTTGTAAGATATTACTAGTTGAAGGAACTCATTACTCTCATTCTTGAACATGGTAAAACATATCTGTCTACTTCTGCCTCCCATATTTTTGGTAAAATTTTAAGTGATTGGATTTACCTCCTTGGTTATTTTTTTCTAGTTTTTCTAGTTCCTAGTGTGACACTAGGAACTAGTTCTGTTAGAACTGCTAACATATCAAACCCCTGAGTAGCTTTAAACAGCTACAAAATATGCTCTAAAAAGAAAGAAAGAAAAGCCTTTTTTCTTTCATCTAAACAGGAGGGATTTTTCCTAAGATTTTGCGAGTCTATGGAAGTATCAAGAAGCTATGGAATCGTTCAATTTTTTTTTTTAAATCAAATGTATAATGATACTGTGGTCATCCATGTATTAAATGATGGGCCTTCTCAATAAAGGCAGCCACAGGCACTCTGTTTAAATAACCCTACAAAATGTGTTTGCTCCCTTCTTCCATGTGGGATAGACAAACCTGTTTCTAAACTGGAGGTCCCAGACATGAAAGCCACAACACCCCTTTTAATAACTTTTACATTTCTTTAATTTTGTCTTTTCTTGCAGAAAACAGAGGCAGTCTATGGTGTTGAGACAGCCTGAATTTTCAAAGTGGGAAGAGTGAAAGCTGTGCCAATGCAACACAAAATGGAATTATCTGCAGAGAGGGGATGAGTGATGTGTTATGCACAAACACAGAGTGTTTCGCATGACCAGCCTTGCTTTTGAGTGATGTGGCTCTGACAAACTGCAATCTCATCGTGTTCACCTGCTGTGAGTCATTCCACCTTTCTTTTTTAATGTTATATCCTACTCTATTATAAGCTACAGGATCTCCCTCTCTTACTGCATCTACAAGTTCATAATCGTGCTCTGAATTCCCTCAGTGTTTTTATTCACCAAATAGAGGAGCATTTGGCTGACTTCCACATATTTACGCAGTATCTTATTTTAAACATTCTGCTGGGACTGTCTCAATATTCAGGTTACACCATTTGTAACCTGAATATTGAGACAGTATCCTCTTTTGTCTCAACGCCCAAGGAAAGTGATTTTTCCTCCCATCAGTGTGGGGTAAGAGAGAATAATTGTTTGTTTCTATCCTTTGGAGTGTATCCTTTTCACAAAGGATATTCTGTGATGGATTGATTTTGCCTCAGATGAGAGTTCAGGCTCTGGAAAAAGCTTTTGATGAAAAGGTGGGGTTTGACAGGTTGCTGTATGAATTGTAGCTACTAGTCTCACATTTGTGTTTCAGATTTTATAACTCAGTGAGTTAATGAGCAGAATAACAGAGCCTTGCAACTCTTCTAACAGATGTACAGGAGGCTATTTACAAATGGGTCCCCTCAAAAAAATTGAACCACTTTTATTTTCCACAATGAGTTGATAAGTATGTTGGTTTCATGTCCTCTCCTGGATTGTATTCAGTGTTGTGGAACAACAGTTTAGTTCAAATAAATGGTTCCTTTGGGGCAAGAAGAGGGAAGGGAAAATATTTAAATGCTATTTACACTCAAGGTAGCGTGTGATTTACAGTATCTGGTTATCTTATGGCAACTGCTGAGAAAGAAGTAACAATTTGTGGAAGTTGTAGCTGAGGTAAAAAGCTGGCATAGTCTTAATTATAAGCAGAGTTGTGTGCATGCCATATTTTAAATACATAACCTCTTCTGCCATTGGGTGGATGACCCTCTACCTCCTGCCCCTTAATGCTGAAAGAAATATTTTTTTATCTCTGCCAAAAATAGTTTCCAATTTTTGTTCTTGGTGAATAATTTCCATGACTTCATCATGCTTATTCAAGAACCAAACTAATTCCTTTTATAGTTTCTCTGATATGTCATGTATGTGATTTTTGTCCTCTTAAATGGCAAATAGATTAAACTTGATAGCTCTAATATAGATATACATTGGAAACCTGGAGTAAAGATTTCTCTAAGTCTGACCCACAGTCCGCACACCATGTTGCCCTTCAGCTTGTCAACAATATTAAAAAAAATCTTGGCATTAATCATGAACTTTCAATGTCACTAACACTTAGACAAATGACTAGTCAAAGAAAAAAAACTAGCAGGAGGCATCATAATAATAATGCCTTTGTTTCTTCTACTCAATTACCTTTTTTGCAAATGAAAGAACAGTTCAGCTACAAACAAGACTAAGGTTTTTTTTTAACAAAACCTGCTCTCCAGAACAGGAGCAAATGTACATATTTTCTAAGACAACAAACTGAACTTGGTCTCATTTGCCTTTACACATAAGCCTTTGAATATGAGGCAGCTTTTGGCTGTCTTCTGGGTCCCATGGCATGAGGCACCTCAGTTTCCACATGAAGGGCTCCACCTTCGTGGCTCAGTCCCAGCAGGCTGTGCCCAGCAGGCAGAGGCTAGAGATGATGATTTCATCAATGGAGCTGCTTTGCTGCTTTGTAGCTGGCAGAAAATCGGGAGCTTCTTTCTCTCTGCCTCACTTTCTCTGCCTTTGTAAGCAAGTGGTAATACACACATCATTACTGGAAAGTCTGTTTCAAGTCTATGGTGCTTTTTTGCCCCTTCTCCTCCTCAGAGACATGAGAGACCCCTAGAACACAAGTTGCCTTCTGCCTTCTACAATTTCAGCTCATTTCTCTCTCCAACAAAGAATCAAATTTTAAAAAGTCTATGGAGCATTCTGAGGAATTGCTGAGTTGTTGGGCTGCATGTGTCCTATGTTTCTTTCCTATGCTTTTAGTAGAACTGGGAGCATTACCTTGTAGTCTTATGGCTTGAAAGTCTCTGTCACTCAGTAGCTGTACCCAACAAGAACAAAACTCATCAGTTTAGCATTACCTTATATTTATTTTAATCTTTCTAACACAATGCAACACTGTCAATAGCTGAACACATCAGACCTAGTGGATTTGTCAGGACATCCACCTCCTTCCTCCTGTTTCTGCTGAATGACTGGTCTGATCATAAGCAGAGTAGGTAGCTGCCTAGGGCATCAAGCTGAAGGGAATGAAATTGCTGCTCTTGCCCTCAAGCTTGCACTGCCTTTTGTAGATATCTGGAAATTCCCCAGTTTGCTGTGGGTGCTGCTTTTCAGGGAGTGTGTGGTGGATCCTGCATGAGTGGCAGCAGAATCAGTGAGCTTTGGTTCTTGCTCTGGCCTCCACATGATGCACTGACCGCAACTGAAGCTTATTTTTGCTGGAAGTACTCTGACATCTCTGCTGTCTTCCCTGGCAAAAAGCAAGACCAGTATGGTATCCTTGGACTGCATTCAAACTTCCCTGTGTTGTGCTGAGCAGGTCAGCATTTTGATTATTTTGAAGGCTTTGTTTTTCATTTGTTTATTCACCATATTTCATTATCCCCAAAACAATGAAGAAAGATCCCTGTAGCAAAGGCCACAGTGTTTTTTGCAACTAAAGAAACTTGAGATAGAAGCTTAGTTTGAAAAACTTCTGTATGAATGGTTGTGATTTTGACAATATCAAAAATTTGACAATATTGCAAATTATTAGGGTACTTCTAATTCTGACATATATATTACTGCAGTGGTTTTACATTAACATACATGCCTGGACACACACGTATACAATTATTTAGCCTGAGTAGCTAATGGAGAGACAGAATGCTTTCACAAACATCTTTAAGTGTGGTAATATGATTCTTGAGGAATGAAACCATTACAGATTCTTGCAAAACTGCAGTCAGAGTGGAGCACAATATCAGAGATTCCCCTCTTTCCTTTCTGCTGGCCTTTGTTATGTAAGATTACCTTGATCAGGATCAGTTGTTAGTACCCTACATTGGCAAGACTGTGTAATGCAGACAGGGGGCTGAGAAAATACGATCTTTTGAAATGTAATTATAAAATACTCTTTCTGTGGTGTTTAGTATCTGGATCAGAGCATTTTCACCCCAACTCTGGGTTGTGTGTGGCAGTGTGGGACTATTTTCCCCCTGGCTTACCCTCTGCTATAAAAATAGTCAAATCTCAGTGTAAAGTTAATTTTAAAAATCCAATCTGCTCCATTCTTTTATGAGAAAAATCAAATAAAAGAACATATCTCTATTCATACTTCTGGTGAAATTCCAATATAATGAGTTCTGCTGGTGATGAGCTACATTTAATTTCAGTTTTGTAGGCAGAGTTAGTTGTTAAGTTGCTCTGTTAAACCACTGAAATCCAACACTGTGTGTGCAATTTCAAGTATTTTCAGTACCAGATTGGACTTTTGTACTTTGTTTTGCACAGAGGATGACAAGAATTTAAAAACAAATGCATTTAGCTGGGTTGTTAATGAGCTTCTAAAACACCTCTGATTTTTTTGCTTCTGTTTTTTTTTTTTTTTTTTTTTTTTTTTTTTTTTTTTTTTTTTTTTTTTGCATAAGGGCATTGTATGTTTCCCAGTCACTTAGTTATACCCCATCCTGAGACTGCATCAGGCTGCAAATGTCTGCAGGGGCTGTGTGATTACTGGAAATGCACTAAGCACAGTTAACCAGAGAAACAATTTGGCTATTCATTTAACAGCAGATCTGACAGGAAATTTTAATGATTGTGGGTGCAATGTGACAATTATGGCACAGCCTCTATAAGAAGAATTGGGTGCAGTTTTGGATGCTGGATTAAATGAAGGCTGTGTGTAACAGTAATAGTGCATCTTCCCTGCAATTCCATCTTTGAACTGTCACTAAAGACCACTAAAACAGTGCACAGTGCCAGAGACCACAGTATCAGAAAAGGACAGGCAAGCATTGCTACATTCACTCCTAACTTTTATCTGTTTCATCAACTCAGCCAACAAGGGAATCTTAAAGGTGGCAAACAGAGGTTGTAAAACTGAGTGTTGCATATATTTTTAAAAGGATAGTTATCTGCAGTTTAGGAAAAATGAATAATTCTTTTTTTCTTTGAGATACATCTTTTCATCAATATTGGACCAGGCTCATTAAACTTTTTTGAGTCCTTTTTGAGGCAAGATGTAAGAAACGTTTTTCTGCCTTAGAGTTGGCAAGCCAACTTGGGCTACAGATGTCCCTGATTTTGAACGGTATTTTCTTCTTTGCAGACCTGAAGTTACCCATCACATGAACTATTCTCATTTCAGAGTTCTGACTGCACAGCCTTTTACTTAATACTAAATCATATTTGAACTTCTTAGTAGTACTGGAGGAAAATATTGACTGATAGCATTACACAGAGTCATAAACAAACAAGCCTTTTAAAGCTACTGCACTAGGAAGAAATTTCCCTATCAGTTCAGAGTACACAGATACAGTCCTTTAAAAAATGCAAACTGCAGTGCAGCATAAGGCAAACCTCCCAAAATGTGTTACAAAAAGACCATTTAAAAACATCATCTCTCTAACCATTTAAAATATGTGAGCAGTGGAATTCCCCTGCTTCGCTGCCAGTTGTAAGCAATACAGAGGGGCGGGGGAAATATTTTGCTAATAACAGTGTTTCCATTGAAATTGCTATCAACAGTATCAGCGCAGTGCCAAGAACTTGGAGTGTAACCTTCCCCCGTGGCTGCCCGCATGCAGCAGGAACGCATCCTCCTCCCCACGTCCCTCCAGATGCTCATTGCAGCGGGACCATCCCTCCACAAGCGTCCATTGTGCCGTGATGAGCACCAGGAGAGCAAACACATCAGATTGAGGGTGCGGGAGGGAGCCTGTGAGCAGCGCTGCGAGCGTGGCTGCTTGTTCTGCAGGTGCTGGGAGTGACACGGGATGTGCTCCGCAGCACGGAGGGGCAGCTGTGTGACAGTGGCTGTGCCATGCGCTCCGCAAGCCTTCCAAGATATTAGTCTGGTTTCATGACACTTTTTAAACACCCATATGGAATCATTTCTCTGTGGGATGGTTCTGCTTGGTTCAGAAATAGGGAGCTAGGAGAGAAAAAAATTGAATTTATCGTGTGAAATTAGAATTTTGGCCTGTAGTGAATTTATGTTTATTGTAGATGAGGAGGAATTTGGTTAAAAGACAAATATTGTTTCCAGTATAAAATAGAGTCATCTTGTCTACGGGACCTCCTGATCTGTAAGCTGGCCAGTTAAAGTACATTTTTTTTTTTTTAGAAGCCATTTTTAGAGACCAGAAATGATGGTCTGTTACCATCTAAAGATGCAAGTTTCCATAATTTAAATGCCAGCTGGATTTTTCTCAAGCAACCCCAAAGCTAGTGTAGCTCAAATATATTTTCTGTATCCTCGTGTAGGCTTTTCTAAGGTGACCTACCTACTCTCTGTAATTGCCTAATCTGCATTGTCTTTGCAGATGGCAAAGGAAGAAATTTACCAATATTTTATTAATATTTTTGAAAAAGGAATATCTGAGAATTTCTTTGAAGGGTGTAAGTATGGAAGGGTAGCTTGCACATACACAGCGGGTTCTTGGTCATATTAATGTTATCCTTCAGAAGAACCAGAAACCATAGGGTGGCCATTAGTTTTTAATAGTTGAATGTTTTTCTTTTCCATTCAAAGAATTCAAAATAAGAAAACATGCTGTGATCCATCAAAGTAGTGTGGGTTTGTTTCAGGAAATGTTTCTCAAGTCCTGAGGTAGCTACCATGGTCACAGGTTAGGATGTTGGAGGGACAAGTCTCTCTAGGAAACTGTTTGAGGCTTTCCTGGATTGCTGGTCTCAAATTGAGACAACCCCAACCCATAATGTCTGTCTAGAGTAGTTCCTATTTAGCTCTTGGAAGCAAGAGCTCTTGGAGCTGTCACAATGTGGCTACCCTGGCTTTGGCTGGGGTGGAGTTAATGTTCTTCACAGTGGCAAAGCGTTTAGGGTTGTGTTTTGGATCTGTGCTGAACACAGGGTTGGTAATATAGAGATATTTCTGTTATTACTGAGCAGGGCTTGCACAGACCCAAGGCCTTTCCTGCTTTTCTTGCTGCCATGCTGGTGAGGAGGCTGGGGATGCACGGGAGATTGGGAGGAGACACAGGTGGGACAGGTGATCTCAGCTGACCAAAAGGATGTGCCAGCCCCTATGACATTACGTTCAGTATATTAACTGCAGGGGATTAGAAGGAAAGGGGGGACATTTGGAATGGTGCCATTGGTTTTTCTCAAGCAACTGTTATGTGTGATGGGACCTGCTTTCCTGGAGGTGGCTGAACCTGCCCATGGGAAGCAGTGAATCCATTCCTTATTTTATTTTGTTTGTATGCACAGATTTTCCTTTCCCCGTTAAACTTTTTTTGTCTCAACCCAGGAGTTTTCTGGCTTTTAACCTTCTGATTCTCTCCTTGAGCCTAGTGGTGGGAGAATAAGAGAGTGGCTGTATGGGGTTGGCTGTTGTCTGGGGTGAAATCATGACAGTGCCCAAATGAAATCTAGAAACTCTATGGAGTAAGTAGCCAGTAAAACAGAAAAATGAGACAAACTGGAGGCCCATGGAGATCTAGTCCGAGCAATGTGCTTTACTTGGACTGTGGGACCTTTCAGTTTCAATGGAAGGAAGGCCTGGATGAGTGCCTGTACAAGCCAAAGTTGTGCAAAAAAGGGTATCCAAATTCAATCTTGTTATATTTGTGGTAGTTCAGAAAGGGAAGTAGTAGGCTTGGCTTCTTTCAACCAAGTCTGTGATATGTCCTTCAAAAAAGACAAATTGTGTTCCAAAAAAAAGATTGTCAGGAGTCCACAGACCTCCCTAATCCACATAAGCCAAAAAGACAGATGCAAAAGATGAATGAACCAGCAGTGATCCCCACTGCTGCTAACCTGGTCCTTACTGCTCATGTGGAGATGTACAGCCATGACATTTCTTTGCCTTCTGAAGGTCTCCTCTCGAGTAATAATTGTAGTTTGATTGGTGTATTCATTGGAGACCTGTTATGTGGTGGCCCATCATATACTTATCTGCCAATGTTACATAAATAGAGAGTGATTTGGCTTCTTATCCAGTAATCAATAGCTCGATAATGCAGTAGCTGATCTTTTTTAAGCACACAGTGTTGAATGGAGTTGTGCTAATAAACTACACAACTCCAGTCAGTTTTCCAAGGTACTAACCTAGAGTAAAAATACCACACATCAGAAATCACACAGCATGAAATAGGATGTTCCAGTATATTGAGTAATTTCTCAGTACAGCATCAATGACATTTAGAATAGTGAAAAGGCAAAAAAAAAAAAAAAAGCTCCTTTGGCCCTGCACACACTGAGTTTGACAGTCTGTTTATATCCTTTCCTGCACTCTATTGAGTTCCTAAAGAAATAGCAACATGTGAAGTATAGACAATAGACAAACAAGCAGAAGAGTTATTTGAGTATTCTGTTCAAAGATACTTAATTTTAAGCTAAATCAAATTTGGTTTTATTTGTCAGCACTTTTGTGTTAATTTCTTCTGCTAAAGATTTAAGCTGCTTTATTGACAATACCTGTGAAGAGCAGATTTTAAGAATCCATTGAAGCCAGGTATCAAACTGTCCATTTACTGCTGTGTTGTAAACCAACAAGCAACGTGCTAAGCTGATTACTTAAGAAAACCTGGGCCATACAGGGTAGCTGCTTTTCTGGGTGGATGAGGAGGCTGGAGGATGTTGTGAGGACCAGAATATGTCACATTAAATAGAACTGTGCACATATAAATACAATCCATGGTGCTGTGGCTGATCTACAGGAACCCTGACTCCCTGCTAAATGTATGCCAAGCATACTGGGCTGGGAGTCAGGTGAGAAGGGCTTTGGTATTGGTTTGATGACCATCCTGTGCTGTGGCCTCATGGAGGTCACTGCACCTTTCTTTTTGATGTGCTATTTATTGCTTTATACCATATAATCTTTACAGCAAAGACCTTGTCTTGGATTCAGATATCCTAGTCCTTCATTCTTGGACATACCTGAAACACCATATTGCAGAGAAGAGACCCCAGTGGCATCCAGCCTGAAGGAAATACAGGGTCAGTCTCAGAAAAATAATGGAGACTCTCTGATGGTACTGCCGTGCTCCTGCTCTGTTCTCAGAGCCTGTACACTTTGAATTATTTCTCCTGCATTAGCCCAGGAGCAGACACAGACATTCTGTGAGGCTCTTGTTATAGGTTTGTGTGCAGACTAGGTCAAAGGAGATCCCAGTCTCAGCAGAGGCCTTGTGGGAATATGGGAACACAGACATCAAGCAATAGTGGGATTTTTGTCTGATTCCTCGAGGGGATTTAGCAGGAACGAAGTGGCTGACAGCTGCTGACTCTGGGCCATTTTTAGTCGAGCAGGATGTAGACACAATTTGAATCAGGAGGCAAGATATCTAATGACTGCAAAACCCTCTAGGGAAGGAAGAGGAAGAATATTTCTGGATGGGGCACTTTTATTTGGATCTAGATTTTCCTCCTGGGGACCTGACTTCCAATTCTCCTTAGGTGCCTTTTGCATTAACTGTTTTTCTTGACTCAAGATTAATTTAAATTCTGACTTGTCTTTTATTTTAGGTCTATGTTCTATTTTTGGTTTAAAACACTGCTTCATAGCTATAACAAAGTCTTATGTGCTACAGTTCTCCTGCAGTGATTAAAAAACCAGTATGTTATGTCAGTAAAAGCAAGTGGTAGCTGGTGTAAGAATAAAACTAAACAATCTATTAACAAATATTTAATTGCTCTTTTTTTAGACATTTGAGCTTTCAGAAAAATATGTCATGGAGCTGAGAATCTTGGAAATTGACTCCTTGCTATAAGCCTAAGGAAGGTTGATATGCCTCCCACTGCTCTCTGTCAGGATACACAAAAAATGTTAGGAGAACATTGATTGAGATCCCTCCACAGAGCTGTGATGGAGTTACTCTTTTGAAAGTTCTGTACTTAGTAGTTGATAGGTTGAGGTCAGTGTCAGGTTTGAATTTCAGCTTTTTCAGTTAACCTAAGCAATCATGTTGGTTTTGTCTGTGATTTCCCGTTACCTTCCACCAGGCAGAAAATTTGGGAAATTCATGTGGTTTTCCGTTTTTATGAATGCTGTATAATCAACTAAAGAGACTTTTTGCCCACATCTCCAGAGGCTATACCAAAGGTTATCTCCTATTTGGATTTTCCTGCAAAGCTGACCCTTGTGCAGAAAATAATTTAAATATCTGACTTGGTGGGAGTAGAAAGGAAGATGCCAAAATAATTTATGCTGGACAAAAGGGAAAGAAATTGGAATTATGACAGACAATGTAGACAGAAAGAAGGAATTAATAGATCTGTGAATATGTGTGTAATTTTTTAGTTGGCTCTGCCTTTAATTGCTTGTGACTTCAGCACAGAGAACTGGCTCTGAGGCAAAGATGGTTCACCTGGCACATTTGCCATCACTTAGTCTCCAAATAAAAAAGAAATGGTGCTGTGTTTGCTTCCATGTGTTGAGCACACCTCTGGAAAGCTCCAAATTTCAGGCTCCATCGAGAGCTGAGCACGTTCTTGTTGACTGGAACTGGGGCTGCTAGGGGAGCCTGCCCTGCACTGAGCCAAGACACACTGCCCTGGCATCCTGCAGCTGCCTCCAAGGCAGTGCTGCAGCTGTGCATCCCCGAGTGCTGCAGCTGTGCATCCCCGAGTGCTGCAGCTGTGCATCCCCAAGTGCTGCAGTTGTGCATCCCCGAGTGCTGCAGCTGTGCATCCATGAGTGCTGCAGCTGTGCATCCCTGAGTGCTGCAGCTGTGCATCCATGGGTGCTGCAGCTGTGCATCCCTGAGTGCTGCAGCTGTGCATCCATGAGTGCTGCAGCTGTGCATCCCCGACTGCTGCAGCTGTGCATCCATGAGTGCTGCAGCTGTGCATCCCTGAGTGCTGCAGCTGTGCATCCATGGGTGCTGCAGCTGTGCATCCCTGAGTGCTGCAGCTGTGCATCCATGGGTGCTGCAGCTGTGCATCCCTGAGTGCTGCGGCTGTGCATCCTCGAGTGCTGCAGCTGTGCATCCATGGGTGCTGCAGCTGTGCATCCCCGAGTGTTGCGGCTGTGCATCCATGGGTGCTGCAGCTGTGCATCCCTGAGTGCTGCAGCTGTGCATCCATGGGTGCTGCAGCTGTGCATCCCTGCGTGCTGCGGCTGTGCATCCTCGAGTGCTGCAGCTGTGCATCCCTGAGTGCTGCAGCTGTGCATCCCCGAGTGTTGTGGCTGTGCATCCATGGGTGCTGCAGCTGTGCATCCCTGAGTGCTGCAGCTGTGCATCCATGGGTGCTGCAGCTGTGCATCCCTGAGTGCTGCAGCTGTGCATCCCTGAGTGCTGCGGCTGTGCATACCCAAGTGCTCCAGCTGTGCATCCATGGGTGCTGCAGCTGTGCATCCCTGAGTGCTGCAGCTGTGCATCCCCGAGTGCTGCAGCTGTGCATCCATGGGTGCTGCAGCTGTGCATCCCCGAGTGTTGCGGCTGTGCATCCATGGGTGCTGCAGCTGTGCATCCCTGAGTGCTGCAGCTGTGCATACCCAAGTGCTCCAGCTGTGCATCCATGGGTGCTGCAGCTGTGCATCCCTGAGTGCTCCAGCTGTGCATCCCTGAGTGCTGCAGCTGTGCATCCATGGGTGCTGCAGCTGTGCATCCCTGAGTGCTGCGGCTGTGCATCCCTGAGTGCTGCAGCTGTGCATCCATGGGTGCTGCAGCTGTGCATCCCTGAGTGCTGCAGCTGTGCATCCCTGAGTGCTGCGGCTGTGCATACCCAAGTGCTCCTGCTGTGCATCCCCGACTGCTGCGGCTGTGCATCCCTGAGTGTTGCAGCTGTGCATCCCCGAGTGCTGCAGCTGTGCATCCATGGGTGCTGCAGCTGTGCATCCCTGAGTGCTGCAGCTGTGCATCCCCGACTGCTGCGGCTGTGCATCCTCGAGTGCTGCAGGAAGGATGGAGAGCTGCACCATTTCATATGGTTGACAGCTGAGAGCTGCCTAACATGATCAGGAAGAATCTGTTACTCAGGCTACATGTGAATCTGCATTGATTTGTCTGATAGATTTTAATTGCTCATGCCATCATGCAAAATCAAATGTACAGGAATGTACAGGAAAGATTTTCTTTTTTTTGTTTTTGTTTATCTCTTAATTCTCCATTACTTATTTTAGATTTACTTTTATGACTCTCTTGGCCTAATTACTTTTTTTAATGCTTTCTGTTTTACTAAATAATAAATAAATTTGTTTTCTGAAGAATTCTCTGTGCTGCATCTACCCAATCACACCCCAAATCACAGCTTTTGTTAGAAAACTCTCAAGGCACTTGCAATTTTAAAATGGTGGTATTACATAAATAAAACTGAAAGAAAGCAGAATCAGTACAAGGGGGAGAAAGGTAATCTTAGACAAACAAAATCTCACTTGATGAAATTACTCTCGCTGGTCAGGAAGAATGAAGCTTCATTAGGATAGGAAAATATATACGGGTTCATATTTCATCTTCTTTTTTTACCTTTGTTGTCTTTATGCTTCCTTTTATGGTTGCATTTCAAAGTGGAGCACTTTGTATCAGATTTCTTGCACAAGACTCTTGCCTTTCTTCTTCTTGACCTCTTGATGTACATTTCTGCTGTGAGATCTGGAAGGAACCAGCCAAAATCAGCAGTGGCTACTGATTTCCTGAACTTGCTGCATGTGAAGAGTGTTTTTAATAAAATGGTTGGTTAAAGAATGGTTTTTCCTGCTTGCTGGAAAAGATGTCTGATGGGCTGATGTCTGACATCTTGAGTGCCTCCATATAAATTTGATAGGAATGCACAAATCCAGTAATATGCCCATCAAAGATCCTGGATGAGTTGTTACCTCCCAGGACAGAGAAGATCTTTAAGTCCCTGTCTTTGCTCAGCTTCTTTCTCCCCATCTCAGGGCTGACTTCTTCCATCAGCTGAAACCTCCCAGCTTTCACAATCCCAGCTCCTGAAGGTGCTTTTCTCAATTTGCATAGGGTAGAATCAGAGAATACTCTGAATGGGAAGGAACTCAAAGGAGGATCATGGAGTGCAGCCGCTGGGTCTGCACAGGACATGCACTGAACTGGGGGAGGAGAGGCTGCCTCTTACATTGCACTTGAGCAGAACACAGTGTTCTGCTGGCAAAAAAGAAGTTCAGTTCAACACTGCTGCCAAGGAAAGATCCTTCCCAACGTGAAAATCTAATTAATTGTTATGCTAACATCAAGTAATTATCTTAACAATTGTACTGCTCTAATTTAATGATTTGAAATTCTGCATTTCTTGATGCCCAAACATTTTCATCCCTGTATGAAGGATTTTTGTATCTGTTTTGCATGGATAATTCTCACAGCTGCTGGAGTATGGATTTCCACCTTGTGTTCATGATTTACAGTAGAGAAAAAACCTACAAGGCATAGAACAATACAGTAATTAACTGGATGCTCTCCAGGAGCTGTCATACTGTCACACTGTCATAGCACGTGCCTGTGTGGAAATTAATTTCCTGCCAAGCATCAAACACTATTTACTCCATCAAGTAATTTACACAGCCTTTTTACACCTGCATGTAGACCACGTTTTAGTTACTCTTTTCTTCAGTAGCTAGTCCTCTCAGAACATATCTTTCACTAAAAGAAGCCATTGGTCAATCAGGCCTAACTAGCTTGCCTTACATTCCAGAAGTGACAATTGTTCAGTTGTCATTTTAAAGTGTTTAAAAAAGAATAAATGTATTTGCATTACTAAAACATATTTATGAATTAAAGTACTGATACAAACATCAGTCCCTCATATTGATGAATGAAAACTTGGAAGAATGTTTCTCAAAGGAAAGGAACTGCCCTCTATGTCTGCCAGCACTCCTTAATGACAATGACCATGCAAAGCATCTGCTTGACTTTATAGCATCTCCATAAAGAAAACTGAAAAGTATTAACACAGAAACATTATTGACACAGAATTTTGCGTGGCCCGTATACCTAATTTGCACTTTTATCTGCAAATAGCCCTGAAAATTTTCTCAGATAGGTAAGATGGGTATATCTGTTGCTACTTCTACTACTAAGCCTCAACAAAGGAGGCCATGCTCTGCTTCCTTCATCTGTCTTGAGTCGCTATCCCCTCATTTTTTATATAATTGTCAAGCCAGAGGCACAGACAGCAGCTGATATGGCTTATCTACAATTATTTTTCCTATTTTAGTATCCTGGAAAAAGCAGTTTAGTTCAATCAAGGGATCTCTCTTAATTGTATTTTCCACAATAATTAAATTTGCTCTTTCATGGCTTTTATCACATATCAAGAGGTTTTTGGAATTAACTACCACCCTGTCCTCCCCATCCCCTTCCCATATACCATGTTTCACAGCTGGTGCTCATACCATGGTGAGGTCCAAGTTTGTTTGTTTAAGAGAGCATTTTGCTAGCTTTAGCTCCTCTCAGTGCTTGATGCAGTATCTGCATTGATGGCACTGAAGGCATTTGGTTTCCCGTACTAGTTTAGCTCTCTGTTAAAAATGTCAGATCCAGAACTTTGCCAAGATGGATGCAGGCCACAACTCTCTTTTGAAAGGCTTGTACCAGCTTAAGTTTGGATAAAAATGAGGATTAAGTTATGAAACAATGTGATCTCTTAGTGTAGGAAAATGATGGTGAAATTACCTTAGTGTTTCCTACAAAATTAAACTATTTTTACTTGTAATTTCATCTCAGTACAGATTTCATGGCCTGTAGATACATGACCTTGTAGATGCAGATGTTGAAATTCTGTCCACCTGAGAAATTTCTAACAGTGTTTTGCAGGTGAGAGGGTACTAAATGTCTCACTATCCATGTGGTCAGCCTGTGCACTTGTGTCTTTACAAACAATGATGTCCAGGGTCTGAGTAACTGGGAAGTAAGCTACTAGCATACCATGAACATACTGCTTTAAAAAAATATTTCAAATAATAGAAGAAAACTACCTAGATATGTAAAATATATAAAATATATTTCTTCTCCCTCTTCTCCTTGGGAAAACATCAAAGAAGTTGAAAATACGGCTTTTCAGCCTATATGGCCATGAGATTTTTTGTGTTGCTCAAAACTAATATTAATTACAATCACACTGTTCCCTCAAACTAAAAAAAAGAATGGTCCTTTTTTCTCATGCATAGAGTCCTTTTTATTTCTGCTGGTATTTGACTCCCAGTACTTGTATGAAATTGTTGATGAAATTCATAGGAAAGCAGGGAAAGTGAAAGAAAACAAATGCTTTTTTTCATTTCAACTGAACCAAGCGCTGAACAAAGGCATGAATATTTTTCCTCTGATGTACATGTATGGCTTAGCTTAATATGTTGCCAGCCTTGCAGCATCATACTTTCTTTCACAGAAACCAATAGGGTTTCCAACCTCTGCTCTGTGTTGGGATTGAGCTGTGAAGGGGTGAAGAGCTATGTCTAAAGACAGAGGAAGGGTGAGCAGAAGACTCTTGTGGAGCTCATTGCCTAAAGGACGCTGCAAGTGCTGAAGAGGTGACTGGTGAGCTCAACAAAGAGAAATCTGTTTAGTCAGGTAGATGTGAAGTGAGTCTGGTTTTATACAGGCATTTGCAGTATTGAAGAAAGTTTGGGTTGAACAGAAAATTTCTATTCTCCCAATGTTCTTCAGCTATTATCAGTTGATGAAGAGATTGATGGAAAAAGGGAGTTTACCTTGGTGTACCATAGTGACAGCCCTGTAGTTACTTTTTTTTTCTTTGAGAATCACCTCTGGAATCAGCGTAAATAAAAAATGTTTAAATTACCTTTATAATCCTGTCTGAAGATGTGATGATTTTTCTCTATCTGCAGCTCAGGGACTTGGGTTTAAAGTGCCTTACTATTTCTAGGGCATGTTGCATGTAACCAGAGCACATAACATTATTAATGCAAAACTTAAGCATGTGTTTAAGTGCTTCTGTGGATGGTGGCCAGATCAGTCAGCAATTTACATGCATAGTGACCAAGTCCCTGACAGCACTCAGTCAGGGCTTCCTTCTACAATCCAAGTAAACCAAAATAGAAAACAAATATCTCATACTTCATAACCTGTTTGTTATTTCTGTGAACTCAAATGCTGAAGTTCTCAGGAGATAGAAACCTCCTTTCTGGGAATTTTTGGATACAGACCACACTGAAACTGTTGGTCAGCTCATGGCCTCAGGTCTAGGTATAATGTGTAAAACTTCTTTTTCCAGTCTGTCTCTTTTGTCTGAGGGGCTGAATTTTCTATATCCAATGAAATATTTACAATAATTTATAATTATTTCTTTTATCCCTCAACTTATGCAGAAATTCTAGAGGATTTTTTAATACATGCACTTGAATGTTAAGGGAAAGTGTATTAAAGCAGAAATAAGAAGATGAATGTACTTAATTCTTATTCATCTTTATTCTATCAAGATCTGTCTGGATTTCTGAAATTGCAATTGAAGATTCATCAAGCTTAAGGATGGTATCCTTCCTTCCTTCCTTCCTTCCTTCCTTCCTTCCTTCCTTCCTTCCTTCCTTCCTTCCTTCCTTCCTTCCTTCCTTCCTTCCTTCCTTCCTTCCTTCCTTCCTTCCTTCCTTCCTTCCTTCCTTCCTTCCTTCCTTCCTTCCTTCCTTCCTTCCTTCCTTCCTTCCTTCCTTCCTTCCTTCCTTCCTTCCTTCCTTCCTTCCTTCCTTCCTTCCTTCCTTCCTTCCTTCCTTCCTTCCTTCCTTCCTTCCTTCCTTCCTTCCTTCCTTCCTTCCTTCCTTCCTTCCTTCCTTCCTTCCTTCCTTCCTTCCTTCCTTCCTTCCTTCCTTCCTTCCTTCCTTCCTTCCTTCCTTTCCTCAACAATAAATTTGTCTTCTTTGCACTGATCTTTTCTCAGTGTCTTTTTTATATGTTTCCTCACTAGAAAACATCAATGGTTTTGAGATTCAAATATCTAAAAGTGTTTACAGTCGGAGGCATTGGGTGGTGTAAGACATCTAAGCCTCATTAAGGAGCTGGTGGAGGTCTAGAGCATCCATAGCCATTTGAGGTCTGGAGTGTCCCTAAATGTCACCCATAAATACTGCATCATAGGATCTAACAGTATGCAATTGTTGTGGGTAATCCCTTGGGGGTGTTTCAAAAGCACACTCTGATATTTAGGTAGCAGACATCTGCACTGTCAATGCCTCTATTTAGGTGGCTCAATCTGGAGCTGGATCTGACCTTTGGAATCCCTTTTGTCTCCAGGTACCTCAGCATTGTCATACTTGGGGATGTGGCATTAGGAGGGATATATGCCAGAGGATTTCCTGAGTAGCCCCAGTTATTGGCTTTGGCAGGTCAAGTCTCTCTTGTGACTCCTTCAAAGCTAAAGCAGCGTTGGAAATGTATGCATGGTAGAATGTAAGCTTTCCAAAATAATTAAGTAGTCTGAAAACAGAGATTAACTGTGTAAATAGAGACAGCTCTGTTGAAAAGACAATCACTTTGACCCACATTAGCTGCAAAATTGAAGCCAGTCAGGCTGACAACAGTGGCTTGAAAACAAAATAATACTCTTCATTTACACAGAAAACAAAGCATCTTCATTATCCCAATAATTTTTCTCTAAAAACATTTAAGGGGAACAGAGTCACACCTAGTAAGAAACAGTTCATAATCACAGAGAATCACTGATTGCTGCTGTTTGATGCTCTTTTCCCAAGTGCTGTACAAAGTAGCCATACAGACTACAGCTAATTATCTATGTCAGAGTTATTCTGTTCTAATAGACGGCTTGAAGCATCACTGCACATGGGTGATAGTTAAAACAAAAAACGACCCTCAGAACCAATTTACAGTAGAGTGGCATTTCTGCACTGAAACTGTAAACAAGATACCCAGCAAATTAGCACCTTCCGTCTTCAGTCTCTGCAACTGAAGTGCAGCTGGAAAGGATGAGCTGCTGAAAAAGCAGGATTAGGGGATGGAGTGAATGGCTGTCAATCACTTTAAAAAAAACAACAAGTGAAGCACAAACTGAGCAGCACAGGAAATTGCTGCATATGCTTCAGAGAAACTCAAAGGTCTGACTTTCTAGGGGAATGCCTGCCTGGAGGCTACCTCATCCCTAAATGCTGTTTGCCTTGGCACAGCATCTCCTGCCTCCAACCTGGTGATGATGCAGTGAATCACTAATGGGAATTGCTGCATCTTAGGATAGCTCCAGACAATTGCTAGTCAAAAGATGCTGAATTTCTCACAGAGCAAAGTGGCAGAGGAGGAGGTCTTCAGCCTCTCCTAAAAACGCTCAAGAAAAAGAGTATCTAGAGATTTTAATTTATCTTCTCTTCTAGGCCATCAAGAAGCCTGTATTACCTGTGTGGTTGTCCAGCTGCATTTGGTACTAATTTTGCTGCTCTGCTTGTTAATAGCGGGAGATCCTCCACTCAGGAACAAAACAGCTCTCAGGTGCTGTTTCCTACCAACTCACCTCCTCTGATAGGCACTGGAGGTCAGTTCAAAGCTGTTTGAGATGCATATCCTGAAGTCCATCTAACACACAAAGAGGGTGTGGGTCTCTGACCCATTATGTGCTATCTTTGCAAGCCCCAAATGAATGTTTTGGATACCCTGTGGTGCCTCAGAAGTCCCTACCTGCAAATATGTGTGCATCTGAGACCTAAGATGTTTATATATCCCTGATTCTTTAGTTTCATTACCTCCAGGGAGATTGTGGCCAAAATTCCAGCTGGAATTTGAAAAATGAACTGAAGAAAGGTATGTTTAGTACAAGTTTGTAAAGCCACCAACTTAGCATTTTGATAAATCACTCACTAATACATGGCTAAAAAACCAGTGAAAATACTTTAAATGCTGATTTTATGCACAGCAAACACATAGTTATGTTCTCAAGTCATTCTTGGATTCTTGGATCTCTCTGTAGATGGATGACACAGCTGTAATCTGCATTTTCTGAGTTTCACAGAACATCCTTGTGACAACACCATCCATGGGCTCTGATGCAGCTGGGGTGGATGGATGATCTCTTTCAGCCTCAGTGCTGACCTCACGTGTGTGGGAAACCACTCTTCCAGCTTTTGTGGGCCAAAGCATATCTTTCTTGGCACTGTGTGGAGTGACACAGCCTGCATGATGGTGAAACAGTTAATATCACAGCAACAAGTTCTTTAAGCCACTCTAACTTGCACAGGTAATCACTTCCCCATCTTTTAGGGGCTTCCTCATGAGCAGCAGTAGCTGTTGCATAGCTGATTCAAATCTCTCAGCATCCCATTATCCTCAGTCTCGTTGTAACTGCAGAAGTTACTTCCAATAAAGTAATTCTTTTATTAATGAAATCTAGCATTAATGCACTATAAAATGTGAGCATATGCCACTATGTCTCATTCACTGCAATAGCAGTCATCATCTTTAAAGATTACATAGAAGAATGTGAGTTTCAATTATAAGGCATCTCAGTAAAAATAGAACATGTAGCTAAATGCAGCTAGTTAAGTGACAGGAAATAGTGTGATTAGGGGAGAAAAGAGTGTGTTCTTTGCAATGTATTTTTTCCTTTGCCATTCAAATGGCACTCCAGTTAGCATATCCAGCAATATGAAGACAACCTTTGTCAATTCTCCTCACACTCACAATCACCACTGTGGATGCTCAGCCCTTGCACATGACATGGTCTAATGGAATACAAAGCCAGTTTTATTCCTTGTTTTTGCTGTTTTCCTTTAGACAATGTAAGAAAAAACCTGAGGCAAATGATGTGAAGTCAAAGTGCCTGTGTAAATGTATTAGTCTTCAGTGTTTATATTGATTTTAACAAATCACTGGCATTTGTTATGTAGCCAAAAGTGTTATTGTTCCACTGAAGGCTCATAGCCATATACAGCTAAAGCAAGGAAATGTATTGTTTTAGGGAGTGCTGGGTTTCTTTGGGGATTAATAAATCCCCAGATATTTCAACATTTTCTGGAGTGACAGATGCAAATAGATAACAACTATAGTAGCAGCAAACTCCCCTGAGAAACACAAGGTTCCACGCCCACTAAGGAAGGTTGGTGTCCCTTTCTGGGTCTGGAATTTCAGTCCTGATTTCAAAGCCTCTGATGGGATGAAACAGAGCCATCACTTAGATGCAGCTGGGCTCACCAAAGTTGGTAAGAGATCCACCTCTGTTTGAGGCGGAGTGGGGATTGGAGCCAGAAGCCATTCCCTGAGCACAAAAGCCATGCATGAAGGTAGCTGTGATGGACTCACTGTTTTCATTGAAAATCTAGCAAGTGGCAGTGGTGCCATACTCTCCCTAACACATCATAGTTTGACCACACGTGCACCAAAAGGACAAGCTGGTTTTCAGACAGTAAAGGGGTCCATCAAAGTTTTGATTTATTTATGAAACACACAAAATAAATAGCCATAGAAGGAAGGCTGAACTAACATTAAACAAATTAGTGTTACAGTTAACAGAAAACATCCCGGATTTTTTCCAATTCCACACTAGGATAAAAACAGATACTTGAAGACAGGCCTCTGTGGCAAAAGGAACCATTCCTAACTATTACTATTGTACTTTACAGACTGCTGAAGATTAAATGCATATGAGGACTGCCACAGACTAGGCTTCAAAGACAAACAATCATATTGTCATACATGAATTCATCTGGCAATTATACTTAATAGAAGACAGAAAATACAATGATGCCATTACATGAAAACAAATATATACAAGACTTAAATCACTACAGACACCATCCTGCCTGAAGATGGATACCATGAATGCAGCAAGCCTGAGCTTCCTCCTGGAGAGCTTGGAGCAGGAACCCCAGCAGTGGTGATCTCACAGTGCTCCAAGCAGGTTGGGCTGTCTGTGGGGTGCAGAGCAATGATCCCTGCAGAGGTGAGGCTGGGCCAGGAGCAGCAGAGCAGTGTTGGTGGATGCAGCTGAAATCCAGGGCATCAGTGATTTAACACAGAGTTACAGTGATGGTAGCACCCCTTGCTGGGTCCATGTTGAAAACTTGCATGCATAATAAAGTTGTTACACAGGAATCCTCCCCTTTGCTATAAATCCTTAAACTCTACCACTGAATTCACTAAAGTTTGTATTTGTGTTTTTCTTGGCTTTGCCTCTATCCCAAAGACAGAGAGATGCACTGGAGCTCACAGGCTTTGAGTGTCCTTGCCCCACAGCTGGGGCATTAGTGTGGCCATTCTGTTTCTGTCCTGCTGTGTGGATAATCTCATGTGCTCACTCAGTCTCAGAAGCTGCAGCAGCTTTAACCCCTTCTCTGTTATTTGGAGGTATTTCTCAAATTATCTGTGTCTTATCTGTCACAGAAGCTAAAATCCTACCATCTTAATAGAAACCTCACAAATTTTGATTTCCAGAGTTTCTGGCTGTGATGTATAATTATCCCTTTCCTTTCTTTTTATTTTTTAATACTGTGAGAATCTCTATCTTGTTAAAAATGAAATGCAGAAAAGTTTCTTATATCAGTAACAACTTCACTTTCTTTAATCTATACTGAGATTTGTTTCATTTGTTGTTCCTCTGGCAAAATTTTCAAGGTAATATACTAGCTGTGTTCTGGAAAATACATTTTACTCCCTTGACATTTTTTCCCCTCAATAGGATGGTGAAAACCAGCCAGAATAAAAACCCCAAGCAACAAACCTCTTTGCAAACCAGGATAACAGCAACAAAATATCTCCATTTTTATTATCTTGTCATTATCTCCCATGGTCAGCTGTGTATATAGAATTAAGATCTTGCACTTCTTGTATTCTGCAAAATATTTTATACACATGTGGATTCCACCGGAATCAGCTCTGCAGGTTGGTTTGCTCTGGTTCTGCTGTGTTTACACCTTTTAATCCCTTTGGTGAGAGTCACTCTACCTGTTCATATTACATTTGAGGTATTGCAGATACTTCATGCTGTGCAACAGCAGAGGAGAGCATGCTTATAAATATTTGTTCTTTATTAAAAGGTGCTTCAGCAAATGTTGTAGCACTGCATACAGCCTTACTTCTGGGATCCTTCTCAAAAGCAGTTCCATGCTGCAAACCATGTTCTCTCTTGTGTACTACAGATCTTTTAAGATACATCCAGAATTCAGCAAAGTGAAAAGATTTCCAACAAAGGATGCCGATATATAAAAGAGGAGAGAAAGTGAGGACAACTAAGCATAAATGCTTGAGTCAAGGGTCACATTGCAGAGCTAGACCACTCAACACTATAACTTGACTCTAGATTTTATTTTTAGGATTTTATGTATTTGTTTTGGGAAAGAATTCATTTTATTGTATTTGGATGGTCTAACTTGCAAGTTTCTGTAAGACCAGAAAGGGAATAAAAGAAGCCACAGCAGTGTTTAGTGGATGAATTTCTAAATATCTCTTGTGATTGTATCTTCTCTCAACAATTTACTTGAAGAGTCATGGCTAGACAAGATACAGGTTTTGTTGATGCAGGAAATTCCTGTCAAAGAAAGAGTTACATCCTATTGTTCCCTGTAATAGCAGAATGAACAACCACAGGAATCAGAAAATAACACAGAAAATGCACCTTTTTTTCTAGCATTCATTTTTCTAGGCCGTGGTCTGAAATTGAATTTGTAATTGTATCACTACTGCAAAACTTTCATTTGGGAAACTTTGTACTGGTGAGCTACTAAAGAAACAACTGTGGAGCTGCTGCAAGTGGAAAACAAGGTCTGATCTATTGTGCTATGACTACTCAGCCTATTCTGTGATTCTGTGTGACTTGGGTCAAAATTTTAAAAGAAATAATCTCAGTGCAGTGCTTGAACTTGTCTGAGGTTCAGCCATCAAAGTGTGAACATGCTAAGGCCACTGTCTCCTTATAAAAGATGGAAATTCTTCACGGGCTACAGCTAGACCTGAGAAAACATATCAAAGGTGAAACCTCTACAATTTTCCCTTTTCTAGTTTCTCTGGAAAATGTCTTACAGGAAGATCAAGGTTCTCATTTTGATCTAGGTTCTCCTTTCCAGGAGGAGAAATGATCTCTGATGTGCCTTGCTTGTCACGAGTAGACTGAAAGAGCCTAAGGCTTTGAAAACTTTCTCAAGTCTATGGCCTGACTTTTACAGGTTGTAAGCATTTGTTTCTTCCAGTTTATTGTCAAAATGTTTCTCATGATGCACAATTCTTTTCTAAGCTAGGCTGTGTAGATGAGAGTTATAAAGGGAGGTGCTCTAAATGACAGATCTGTCAGTCTGAACTTCCACATCACCACCAACTTTGCTGGCTCATAGATGGTGGCAGAGAATTGCTCTGCATTGGCTTCTACAGCCTAGTGACCCATCAGCTCTGTTCTTCTGACTGTCTCTCACCACCTTGTGCACAAAGGCTGAAGATTTAGTCATGAATCTGGCTTACCAGGGGTCCCAGGTGGCTGGATGCTCACCTACAAGAAGGGTTCGAAGGAAGGTCTGGACAGCTACAGACCTGTCAGCCTGTCCTCAGTGCTGGGCAAGGTCATGGAGCAGGTTATCCTGAGTGCCATCATGTGTCATGTGTACAGCCACCAGGGGATCAGGCTCAGCCAGCATGGGTTTATGAAAGGCAGGTTCTGCTTGACAAATCTGATTTCCTCCTGTGACAGGGTAACTCAGTGGATGAGGGAAAGGCTGTGGATGTAGATGGACAGCAGGACCGGAGCAGTGTTGGTCTCCCTGTACTTGGTGCTGGTGAGGTTGCAGCTCTAATCCTGTGCCCACTTTTGGGCTCCTCACTGCAGAAAAGACATTGAGGTGGTGGACTGAATCCAGAGAAGGGCAACAAAACTGGAGCACAAGTCTTACAAGGAATGCAGCTATTTACCTGAGAGAAAAGGTGGCCCAGGGAGACCTTATTGCTACCTGAAAGTGGGTTGTAGTGAGGTGGGGGTCAGTCTTTTCTCCCAAACTGCAAGAGATATGACAATAGGAAATGGCCTTAAACTGTGCTAGGGGAGGTTTAGATTGGATATTAGGAAAAATTCTTTCACCAAAAATATTTTCAGGCATTGGAACAGGCTTCCCAAGGAAGGGGTGCAATCACCAATCCTGGACGCATTTAAAGGATGTGTAAATGTGGTGAACCTGGCAGTGCTGGGCTAATAACTAGATTGAAGGCTCTTACATACCCTTTCCAAATTAAACTACTCTGTGGTTCCATAAATCCTGCTCTGGCCTCAAATCCAGATCTCTCTCCATCCTGGACAGGAACCACCAGCAGACCCTTGCCCTCCAGAGGGCAGAGGTGAGGTGGCCTGTAAACATTTCTTAAATCCGCAGCAGAACTGAAAGCAGGGCACTGAGGCACCCCACAGATCAAAACTGGTGGGTTTGGCTTCAAATGATGTAGTTGGTGGCTTGGACTGGATGGTCCTCAAGCACTTTCTTAGTCACCAGTGGAATTTGGCAAATGTCTAATATAGTGATATTTGCTTCTAAAGTGTTATTAAAATGCATTGGTAAATAAATATGTACCTCTCTAAAGCTTTTTTATTTATATATATTTTAGGAAATACATCTATATCCTTCTCTCTGTATATGTTTATTTCAATTACTAAAATACTCACTGTGACCATGACTGATGTATGTCATTACTGTTCCAGATAATATAATGGAATATATCAGTGGTTCAGAGGTTTGTTTATATTGTATGTGGCTGACATCAGTGGTTTTGAATCAGTCTCCTGCAGTTACCATAGAAACAGGATTTCCTCAAGTAGCACAGCAGAGTGGCGTGATGTTGAGTGGGGAGTTCTAACATTTAATTTTTAAATTAAACTGTACAGATAACCAGTAGGGAACAGTGCAAGCTCCAATTTAAAATTAAAATGATGATGAGCTCTGTTTTTCTCTGTTGAATGTCACCTCCATGATACCTGATCTAGCAGCTAGCAAGACATTATGAGTTCTCAGCCTGCAAAGATGCAAGCTGACAAATATTTTTCTTACATGCAAAACAACCTATAGATAGATACCTGTGAAAAAGGGACCAGCCTCCCACACAGCAGTACACTAGCACTGCACATTTTGATATGGGCTTATTTCAATAAAAAATAATGTTTTTCATGTTAGTAACCTAAGCATTTTCAATTAATTATAAAATGTTGCCTGTAGATCAATATGAAGTATTTCTAGAACCTGATGTTAAATAGTTCATATTTCATGTGAATGACAATGACTTTCAGGGCAAATGGGAGCTGCTCAGTGGATCACCATGGTAACTGCAGTGATAGTATATGCTTGACTACAGCATTTGTTTTCTACAACCTGATCTATGGTTTGGTTTGAAGAATCATTGCATAATCATTTATTCTTTTAATGAGGAAATAAAATTGATCGGTTCTACAACTCACCTCTCCAGTACAGCACCAGGGTTTTGCACTGTGTCAGAGAAATTACTAAAAACCAGAGTTCTTCATCTGAATTCAAAATCTGAAGGAATTGAAAAGCAAACATCACAGCAGAGTTTTTCTTTCTCCTCAGTTCTAGCGAGTCTGTGCTCCTTTAATCACATTACTGTCAGATGTGAATAGCATGAGGACCAATCTGGAGAGAATTACAGCATACATAACTACTTCTTTTTTCATCTTTTTTTTTTTCCCCTTTTCTCAGATCTCTCTGTTTTACCCTGTAATGAGAACTCTTGACCACTGAATCCAGGTCTTGATCCCTAAGTTCTTATTCCTACCAGTAGCTGTAATATGCATTGTCCATGCTTGTTTACATCTGGGACTTTAATACATCCTCAAAAGGAAGCCTGTTTAAGGGGATAGCACGCAATTTTCTTACCCAGAAGAAATGCATGTGTTGAGTTATGGCTAAATGATGTTTTGAGGTACTTCCTCTATGACACAAATAGTAGAAAAAATGGTTTTTCAGGTATAGACTCGCATTTGAATGCAAAATCACCTCTGAATCACCAGAAACCATCAGGGTGTCAATAGCCATGAAATGAAAATTCAGTCCTGCTGAAACAGTTTAGTGTTTATAGAAAACACAGTGGGTGGAAGACAAACTGTATGTTAAATAGGAAAGCCTAAGCATAATGCAAGCACTGCATTATGTGTATACTGTTCTTCACTTCAGCTGCTCTGCTCAAGAAGAGCTTGCTGCTTAGAAGATTAATCCAACCATGAGGAGGCACCCTTTAATTAAAAAGTTTCGTGAACCATACTGCTTGTTTCTGTGAACCTTTCTGTGGTGAGGAAAAACAAAGACCCCCATCTGATTTTTACATAATTTCATATCCCCCTTAAAAGCATGTGCTTACAATCAATCATTCCTCTCATTCCAAATCCCTAAGGAAATAGCAAGTTGCTGTCACTTATGAGCAACTTGGCTTTGCACTGTATCACCTGACTTGAGCTCCCACACAATGCAGATTCCTGCCCCGGGGAAGTAAATAACCCTGGCAGGCTGTGGGCAGGCTGGTGGCTGGGGAGCAGCTCTCTGGGGTGTACTGGTGCCCTGGAGCACCAGGAGCCATGCAGGAGCCAGCAGGAGCAGAGTGCATCCTCACAGGGGCGGGATTATCCCGCCAGCGCCTGGGTCTGGGCTCCCCTCCGGACGAGATGTGGGCAAACTGGTGTGAGCTCGCCCAGGGCTCCGAGCCACACGGGCCGGGCTCAGCCAGGGGCTCAGGCGGCTCTGGAGGGGCTGGCAGCAGACACAAACCTAACTGTGGGCAATGGAGATAAGAACATGTCCTTAGCTCTCTGAGCGTGAAGCACCTGCAAGGAATCACCCAAAGGGCCCTGTCTGGAGCTCAAGGGTCCCTTTCAGTTTGTTCTAATTTTGCAGGAGAGTCCTGTTCTTGCATTTCTTCCCATGTGGATCTTAGATGTGCAATAGTGATTTGAGCAGGTCTAAGAATAGTCGCGATTTTGGTAAATGTAAGAAAAACAGTTTTATACAAGATTTCACATCTTTCTCAGGTATTTTGACAGACCTAAAATTACATAAAATTGTTCCTTTAATGAATGAATTTTAATTCATTCTGTTACATGGAAAAGGAAACTACATAAAATTCAGGTTTCCAGAATAAATAAAAATATAGGTACACAAACTGAAATTTCCTTCTTTTAGTTTTTCAAGAGCATTTCTCTGGAATCAGAATTTTATTTCACTGACATATTATTTATCCTAAAGGATAACACTCAAGTACCTACCTTGCACTTTAGTAGTAGTTGCTGAAAGAAATTGTACTAGTGCAGCCAGAATGCTGCTCCAGAAATATTTGCTTTTAAAACCTTCTGTAACATATCTCTCTTGCATTGTACTGGGGACTGCAAATCCCATTCTGAGGGAAGGACAGGTGGCAGCTGTCATTAGAAATTGGGATCAGGTGAAGTCAGTGCAAGCTTCTTATTCACACTGTTACTTTCCTGTTGCTATCTTGCATATCCCATGACAAGTTTCAGCTGGGCTGTCTGCTGACTTCACTTTAATTCACAAGTTACACCTGACCCAGCTGTCATTTACCTCCAAAAAATTTAAATTTTTTTAAAATTTTTTTTTTTACATCTGGAATCGATTTTACAGCTTCTCGTATAGCCAGGGAGGAAAAATACATATTGTGGTGAATTCAGTCCAGGGAAAACACTCCTCAGTGTAAGTTTTAGTACAGGCCTTTTACAGCTGAGCCTGCTAATCCAGTTGAGACCTCATAGTGAGCTCGTCACCAGTAATGATTCAGAGGGAAGAAAGGCGCAGCGAGGGGAGGCCAGATGGGTGTGTCCTGCAGAGGTCAGCAAAGCCCAGGGTGGAGCAGCAGGGCTGCAGGGGGAAGATGCCCTGGCAAACAGGCTGGGTCTGCTCTGTTGCACGGGCCTTTCTGCCAGGCCCCTTTGAAGGCCATCAAAAGATCCCCAGTGGCCTCTGGAGCACACCCAGAGTGCACATGAGGGTGACAAGGACAAAGGAGTGAGTGACTATTGAACTGCTGACCCTCTGACCACTGCGCATATTTCGAGGCATTTCAAGAATTTCTTTGACTGATAATGAATGGAGTTATGAACTGTGTTCTGGACAAAGTGGATGAACATAGTACTGTGTGTGAGTTGTAGGAAATGTAATAAGTCATAAATAAGTTGCCAGACTTCTGAAAAATTTAAGGAAAATTGAGTTCTAAAAAGAATTAGCTCTGCGATTTTTGATGGTCTAATGTGTTTTAACAATATTCTTGGCAGACCAAAGCATCTAATCATCTTTGGAGCTCCTAGAAATATTAATTGTCCCTTCTAATTGTGTCTGAAATGATTCAATTATATCAATTATATAAAAATGCAAGGAATGATAATGCAAATCTCAATTCTTGGGCAAGCAACAAAGAAACTACTCTTATTGATCTATCAATAATCCGTGTTTTGTGCTGCTGCAATTTGAAATGTCAAATGTGTATGAATGACTCCATTTATATGGCAGAGCTTATCTATTTTAATCGTCCCAAAGTTTTTGATAATTTCAAATAATTCTCTATTTCATCATCCCTCTGTGCCATTCAGTTGCCCTTTCTTTAACCAAAGAAATTTAGAGCTCTTTTTGGTCACTGCTGGTGTTTACCTGATTCTCTCATACTAATTTCTTTGCTGTAGGTAAAGGCAGAGGTGACTGTGATTTACATTCTAGGGGGAAAATTTTATTAATATATTTTTGATTATTACCATTAAATCATGGGTTTTCCATGAGACAGAAAAAATAAATACCTTTTTTTGTCTTGACCTATTAAAAATGCTTCAAGTCTCATAAATACTACAGCAGTAGATTTATTTTTAATTATTTATGTAATGCACTATCATGTTGTACCTTATAATGTCTTTGCTTTACTGCATTTTAATAGATTAAAATATCTTCTGGCACTGAATGCTCCTGTAATATGTGTCTCAACCAGACTAAGGTATTTCTATCTCATGCCTGAAGATATTTGCTGCCTTAGTTTCCTTCCCATAGGTAATATATTTAGGGTTCATGTGACTTATTTAGTGTCAGGAGACAATTCTTTTAAAAGTTCCTTATTCAAAGTGTTAATTTTAATAAACTATATCTAAGATTACAGATATGCTTTCATTGTAAGTGTTCTTTTTCAGACAATTATGGCTGGTACTGAAAAAATCAGGATTCAGGAATACTCAGATATAAAATATCTTTTAATTTCTGACAAAAAATATCCTGGAAAAGGGCTTGTCCAATAGGAGGCTCCTACAGCTGATAAGGTATTTCCTGAAATTATTGGACTAGGAAAATTTTAAGTTAACAATTATGATTGTCCAGTAAGGAAGGAAACTAACCAGAGGAGCCTTTTAGACAATCAGATAAGATTAAATTCAAAATATTTTTTTATGATGGATTTTTGACAGCTGAAGCCTCAAACCAATAAAAATACATTTAGTGGAAAATTTCAGAAGAGGGCAATGACTGCAAGGTCGTTAGCTCCTAAATTGAAGATGAGGTGAAAGTCAATAAGAAAATTACTATAAATAATTCAATCTACAGTTCTTTTCTTAATTTGTGAAATGAATATAGCTTTGTGATTGCTTTCAATATATACATTGGTGGTTGTGATATTTTGTTGGTTGGTGAGTTTTCTTAATTTTTTTTTTCTTCTTTTTTTCCCACAGTCAGAACCAGACTATCCATCTAACCTTCTTAAAAAATTCCAGACATCAATTTTTCTCTCAGCTCCTGAGCAAATCTATGGGGACATGTTTTCCACATCAAACCCTGTATGAAATTCTGCATACAAGATGCAATGCAGTATGACAGATGTCCATGTGGACAACGCTAATGAAATGTGATTTTGTCATGAGCAGGAAGAACCTGGACATCAACAGCAGTGCCAGAATAGATGCTGGTGTGCAGTAGATAATGTGAACAGATAAGCAGCTCAAATGCAATATGGTAACAAAGAAGGGCAGCAAAACTTTGGTTTATGCAGGCAGAGAGATCTTATAATGGATTTGGGAACACTAAACCTTTCTGGGCTGAATATTTTTTCAGTCTGATCATTAAATAACTGGTCTAAACTAATAATCAATTCCTTCTCTCTCTTTCGAAGAGAGAATATGTGCTTTACGACTGACTCAATCCTCCAATCTCAGATACCTATCTTTATGGAATAGCTTATTGAAAATATCAGTATTTCAAAACTAGAGAAGTAGCAGAGTTCATACCATTATCTGTCTAAAAGTTCAAAATTAAAATCAATCCACCTTTGCCTTTGTACATCTCCAGCATTAGGCCTGAAATAATTTGCTTTGCACTGTGATTCTGACTTCACATCCACATTTTGGAGAAGTTGCATTATTCAGGTGTATAGACATGGATATAAGCACTCATATTTGGGTGTTTAGCACCTGAAAGTGTGACATTTTGTTATCTGTGCTCTTTTTTAACTAGCTAAGCAAGGGCTGTGAATATGATCATGAATACACGGTTATCCCTTGCTTCTTCAGTGAATCTGTTTTCCACAAAGAGCTGTCAAGGTGGTCACAGAAAAAGTTTTGTTGAGGACAGCTTTTATTTACACAATTATTCCTTTGCTGTTGAGTTTTCTCACAAAATTTTTTTCCCAGATGCTATTTTTCATGTAGTTTTAGAGAAAATGAACACCAAGACAGGGATCCTGGATAACACAGAAATGAATCTTGATCTTCCATTCTAAAGGACATTCCAGGTGTTTTTTTCAATGTCCTTATTTTTTCTTTAAAGTGTGTGAAGTTTTCCAGTTTTTATTCTTCATTGTGTATCAATGGCTGACTAATAAATAGAATTATTTCCTTATAAATATATATATATGTGTATGATATATTAAATCATAATTTTTTAATTCCTCCAAGTACATTTCTGAGCATTAGAAAAAGGTTTTTAATATTCACAGACTAATGTGAGGCTACTAGTCCTGATTTTAAGCTGAAATATCATATCAGTGGGCATCTTAGTAGGTGTTGGGAGTGTGTTGAAGGAGCAAAGTGGAGGTAAGCTGTGAGTAGAGTCTGTCAACAACCAGCCTTAGGTGTCATCTGAATTATGTGTAATAGCTCAGTGAAAACTGCTGCCAGTGTTAAAATGAGAAGAGCCCTTAATAGACAGAAAAATATATTACTTAATATTCCAATTTGTAAAAAGAACAGTAACTTGTTATTGTGAGAAAGATGCATCCTCATGTCATCCTAATTAACCTTAAAACTGTCACTTTAAAATGTGCATGGTGGATCCCCACATATTTCATCAGAATTACTCAAATTCAGTGACTTGTTCATCACTGAACTGGTACTCGGAGCTCTTTGCTGCCTCTATATGATTTCAGATGAGCTGGAAACAGCACCAGTGGAGGGAATGATGGTAATGATCCAGCAGAGTGCAGAGATGGGGCTGTAGCAATGAACTGTAGCTGACCTGTAGCTAAACACAACCGTTGTACCCAATTTTCTCATGTCAGAGGAAAAATTACTGGCTGATTGATTACTAACTGGCTAAAAATGACTGACTGATTGAAAACATAGCCTGGTATCAACACTGAATTTCAGCTCTGTGGCACAAAAGGGCTGGAGCTGTAACTGTGAAAATGGTTGGGACAAAGTAATACAGTCAATACAGATATATTTCAGCATTATTTTTTCAGCTGGCCTGGTAAGACATCTGATTGTGCACATGTGGCAGTTTGACCAGATGTTATGCCTCTGTTATTTTCAAAATTACATTGAGTTACCATTACATCATTTATTTCGTAAATCCAGCGTAGATATGCCTATAGATTGTTTATGACCCATGTCATTGTATAGGTTTTATGTGACAAAACACAGCCTGGACCTGCATAGTTTTCTGCAGAATAATTACCAGTTGGCATACCAGAACAAATTGTGGGAGGCCATTAAACAGCTCATCCAAGGCTTCCACCCATCTGTCCACTTGCTGTTCGTGGAGCATGTAGTTTTTTTTATATTTAATGATTGAGCAGTTTTCTGTATATTACGTTTTCAGTTTTCCCAAGCAATGCTTGCATGCAGAACTTAGTGTTCATTTAATGTTCACTTCCCTATGTGTAACTTTGTGTCTAACTTCAACTGGTTAAAATAAAAAGTAAGAAACACAATGTAAAATATTTATTTTCTACTTCATTTTCTCTGCACTGTGCTAATTTTCATCTGCACTGTGCTTCCCTAAAAGCATCTATATTTTATATTTTTATATATATAGGTTTTTTCCATTAGGGAAAAGCCTTGGGTTAATATTTTTAAGAGAAACTTGTTCTGTCTACATTGATAATAATGTTGCTAAAGAAAAATAAATTTATTTTTATATTTATATTATTTATATTTTAATAAATAATTTTTAGGGAAATTATTTTAATTACTAACAGGTGACTTAAGAATTAACAACTGAGAGAAAAATGTACTTAAATTCTTAGATGTGGTAACTGAATGTATTAAAATACAGCAACATGTATCAGTTTCTGTATCTTTCTCAGTATATTTGCCATTAAATGTTTTATAGTCTGCAGTTGCATTTTCTCTCCTGCAAATACAGGATGCACAAACTCAGTGGATGCTGCAAATGTTGCAAGTTACTTTGAAGTCAAAGTTTTTATTTTTCTTTTTGTTTGTTTGGTTTTCTTTTGTTAACCTCAGTGAATTAGTACTCCTGTGCCATGGAGATGGCTCTCTGATGTAAAAGGTATCACCATAACATCTGACAGTTGCCTCTGAGCCCATTGTGTCTGAAGCAGGCATGAAACCTCTCCACTCAGACAGCTTCCTCATAAAATCTGTTTAACAGCAGTATATGTAGGACACTCTCTGCTACAAAAGTCAAGCTGCACCCGGCAGAAATAATAATAATAATGATCTTCCCATCTGCCCTGTGGGAGGCTGTCACCCCCAGACACTGGCTCTGAGTGCCCAGTCTGCCACTGCACCTGATCCTCACTGCGAGTGTCATCCTTTTTTTCCTTTTCATGTCTTCCTTGTGCTCAATGGAAGCTGGAATGTTTCTGGTCCCTCTTTTTTCTCTGTTTCCTTGAAGTTTCTGATCCTATGTTTTCAAGATGCTGAAGTTAGACGTTAGATCCATGAAAAATTAAGCTGGGTGAGGCCATGATATATCATCCATTCCATTTCCTATTTCATGGTAAGATCAGCTATATGTAAGTCTTTCCTGATAGATGTTTCTCCAACTTGTTTTAAAAACTGTCAACCTATGTATTTGACTACTTTTAGAATGTGAGCTTTCTTTTCTTTCCAAAAGTAAAACTTTATAGGTGCAACAGGTTAGTCTTGCCCTGGTGGACACAGAAAGTGGTTTCTTCCCTTCTGATTTGTACCCTGTTTTGTAATCTTTGCTACCAGGGGTCCCTCAGTCATCTTAGGAAAAATCCTTCTTTCAGTTGTGTATCATAGTACTCTTCTGAGACTTTGGACCCTTCCTTTTTTCCAGAGTGTCCTTCCTGCTCATTTATGCCTTCCTTGAACTGTGGTGCTCCAAACTGGGTGATGTACTTGAGATTCCTAATTCTGCATAGATTGGGACAAAATTTATATTCCTAATCAACTGTGATTCCAAGAATTTAATGTAGTAATTGCTGTTTGGTCAGCATTTACTCATTTTGTGTTTGCAGTTGATTAAATTTGCTTTTAATTAATTATTTTTGCTTATATCCATGCAAAAGAAAGTCTTTATCAGAGTAGGCCCCAGAAATAGGAGATGTCTGCGAATCCTACTCAAGATCTGAAAGGTTTATAGGAATGATCTGGATTTCTCCATCACCAGCTCTTCCTGGAAAGCCATTACTTTGTGTCTGCATCTGCATGATGACTTGCTGGCTTACAAAAGTCTGGCTGAACTTAAGCTAAAAGTGAGAGGGGAGCAGCTCATACACAGTGGCACCCACCAGCCAGCTGTGATATGAAATACCAACAAACAAACAGCATGAGGGCATCATCATCATCTGCTGAACTGTGCTGCATCAAAGGTAATCAGGGTCTCTGAAGCAAAATGCTTGTCACAGGGATAAAAAGGGCAGCACAAATTTAATCTCATTGCTTCTGAGATGACAGAAGTCAAGTATTAGACCTTTTCTACATATGCTTGCTGTCGATTATGGCAAATTTATATCTTTACTGGAATGGGAAAATGTATTTGTGTACACACACGTGATCACATACTTAATAGAGCAGTTATTATTAGCAGCATTCCTATGTAGTCTACATAGGATAAAGATGGGTTTGACATCATGCAGGCCTGTAAAATTAGCATGAAATGCATAAAATATGGATATTTTATTTCCAATGATCTCAGTAATTTTAAGCTAATGGGGGACTATAAAAAGGGCAAAAGAAAAAAAAACCCAAGTTTTTTGCTGGGCGGGAAAATAGGATTACTTGGTGAAGCTTTCTGCTACAGTAAGCTGGAAAGAATTTTCACAGATAATTCTTTGGCTGGGATTTCCCGGCTGACTTACAGACAGAAGGTGGCATGTGCAGCTAGGATTTGCCTGTTAGTCTTAATATGAAAGCAGAGCTCCTCCCAAATTCCACATGGCACTGCTGCAAGCCTATGGGAATTATGTCTAGCTCTACTATTTTGGGAAATCATTTTGTCCTGGTAGAGACACACTAGCTGTGCACTTTAAGTTTTCTTTACATCTGACCAGTGGTTGAAAATTCTGTAATATTCAGTGAAATTAGAATCAAATGCTTAATTTAAGCTTTATACTGAAATTTATAGCAGAGACAAGTAACTCATGACTCAGGCATTCTTGATCAAATAAATCAGTAAAACAAAAAGTGGCTTGTCTCATTTTGTGAGCAAGCTCTTCTGGATTTTAAAGGTTCTTTGTCTTATCTGACACTTCAACAAGGCGAATCATTTAGTGAATTAAAGAACGCATGCATTTCCCTTGCAGATTACTTTTAAGTAATGAACTTAGTGTTTGGGCAAAACAATCAGCTTTACTTAATGGTGCTTTGATACGAAGTCTCTAAGAAGAAGCTGAGTGATTTCTGCATGACTGCGTTCCATGTCATCATCTGGTATGAAAAATGCATTATACTCTCACTTCCTTCCTCTCTGAGCAAACTCAATTTCCAACACCTGTGATTTGAATAAACTGTACACAGACTCCTATAAAAGAATTCAACTGTAAAAAGGTTATGGATTTTTAGAACTGCGTTTTGAAGTCTTATGTACCCACATTGCCCACAGGGAGCATGTGAGGCCAGCAAGCTGTAGGAAAGAAGTCTCTCTGTTCATGTAACACAAGTAATATAGCGAGTAGAAATGCTGCCTTGTGAAGCAAGGCAATGAACCAGAGAAGCAAAGAAAGTGGTCCTAGGCAGGGCTAGCATCTTTCCCCAGCTGGAAGGAAGTCTGGTTGGGATATGTGGTGACAGCTTTGCTGTTGTGCTTGTCCCCTGCTGGCAGTAGCTAAGCAGTTGTCTACTCTAGGAGGGGACCTTTGGGTCGCTCCTTTCAGTCATGAAAACAAAGCACTTGAAGTTCTTGCTTGGTTTGACCTTGAGCTGCCTGGTCTCTGGGCACTCTGTCTCACTTTTGCTCCCTTGTTTTTCTCGTCTTTCACAAGTACTTTCCCTAATACATTTTTTTGAGTGTGCACTAAACCACACATCATTAGGCTAATATTTACTAAGCTATCAACACTGTACCTTTCATGATTTGGATTATTAGTCTTTTCAAGATTGGGTATTTTAGGTATCAGAGTGCCAAAAGTTTTGTGGTATGCCTAGTGTGCTGCTCTTTTTCATTATCATGTTTTGTCTGGTTATCTGATAACTTCTAAGTTCACTTTTTGTTATTCTTTTTAACTTGTACTGTAATTCATGGTAATGATATGTATGAATCTTGGAGTGTTTGGAAAATTTGAAATCATTATCTTCTATCAGTGAGGGAAGAATTGATGGTTTGGTGTTACAGAACAATAAGCAAAGACTTTAATTATCAAATGATTAAAATTAACATGCCCTTAACAACAATAAAATGCTGATTTAAATTTGTTAAAAATCCAGTTATCTGAATTGTGTATAAATTATGGGAAGAGTGTGAAAGTGGTTTTAGTGACTTTGGCAATTATACTGGCATCTCACACTTATCATTAAAGAGTTTTTCTACTTTCATGAATATTTTAAACAAGAATCTCCAAAGTATGCACAGAAATATCACTCTGTAGAACAGATTGCTTAAGTCAATTAAGTGAATTAATACAATTAAACATGTCATTTTAAGATCTGTTTTTTTCATTTTTGCTGCTTTCACATCAATAAGTATTCATAATAGCAGTAACTGGTTCAGGAATATAAGTAAAAGATATGCTACCCATAATATTGTAATTCCTGCTATGAAAATTGGATTTCTTAAATCTCAGACTTGAATGTTTGGTGTTTTTTTTTAAAATCTCATTGCTTGCATTCTGACATTTTGAGACATTGTACATAGTTATGTTACCCACTGCACTTTAAGGAGAATGGCACACCTTTCTCATCTCCTTCTGTACTTGCCAACAATTAATCCTGCATACCCTGTAATTCCTTTACTGCATAGTCAAGTTTCAGAAACCAAATGTCTTGTGACCACAGGAGCTTGTCATGCTCAAAACAGGCAATATATCTGTAAGAAGAGCAACAGGACTGTATTCCCTTCAAATCTGAACAGATGTTGCTTTATTTAAGATCAGAATACCTGTGTGAAAAGAAGCAACTCTCTTCTATTTGTGGGCCGATCTTGTAGTTGTAACTCATGCTAGAATCAGATGTTTATATATTGTTGCTTTGAAGGGATGCAGTGTTTTAAAATGAAGAGGAAGAAGAATTCTGGCAACAATAAATCAGTCAGTCTTGCTTTGCTAACCAGCAGAACAAACCATAATAAATTCACCTATAACTACTTAGCAGATAATGAGGCAATAAATAAATCAATGAGCAATGCAACTAACTGGCCAACCAACCAGCAAGACCTGATTTGGCAAGCATTTCATAAGACAGGATCATGATTAAAAATGATCTTGACAAATGGGAGGAATAATCAGAAATCAACAGTGGGTCAGAGAACAAAAAGCAGTTAGTAGTAGAAGACTGATGAAGAAAAGCAAAACACTTATTTTTCATATTTTTCTAAGAATCTATTCAAAAAGGTGAGGAAAATTATGCTCCAAGATGATGCTTGGAAAGCCTTGATTGGGTACTGCTTCCAGGAATTGCTTCCTCTGCTGTTGGAAAGGACCTGTAGACTAGAGGTGGAAATAAGAACTTTGGGAAACAACTTGCAATGACTAATTGAAGGAATTAGGTTTTTTTAATATCTAGGAAATAGGAGACTAAATATAATGTGGGAGATGTGGTCACAGTTCTATACTGTGTTTTATACTGAATAGGGGAGCAGATGTATCTTTTCTGTTGATGAAACAAAAAGATGTATCTGTCCTTCAGAAAGATATAGCAAAGGTTACACCTGTAAGAGTTATGGAACTTCTCCAGAAGGTTATGGAGTTTCCTTCCTAGACAAACATCTGTCAGGGATACTTAGGGTTTAGTTCATCTTGTCAGAGAGTGTCGGGATCTGTTCCTGCAAGTTTGGCACCTCTTTGCTCTGTATATTGCTGAAAAAGCTGTCAATTGCATAGGGAGAAGAGTACCAGCACTGTAATTCCATCAGACCTTGTAGTTAGTAGGGGGTGACTCTGCTATCTGGATGAACATCTCTCCGGTTTGTATCTACTAAGAAAGAGCTGACTCATCTTTATTTTTGTGTGAAATACGAAATGCCGTTTTAAAAGGATGCCCATTCATTCTGTTTTGATCTTACCGTGTGTGATTACCAGATTCTCTTTTCTTGTTCCTTTTCAGGTTTCTCTGAATTACACTAATTAAGTGGAATAAAGATAGATTTAGGCTGAAGGATCCTGAACAGAAGGAATAGTCTTATCCATCAGATGAAAACTTTCCTTGTAAACTGAACAGTATAGTTAATTTGAAGTAAGTCTTTATTAATGTGCCCAGGAAAAGCAAATGCAGATTGCCTTTTCAGAAGCAGATACCTTCCTGTTGAGAGGTAGATCACATCTTGTATGTTCAATTCCGATTCACAAAAGATTTTGACTATTTATCTTTAACTGCCATTTTCAAAATCACAGTTCTAACTCAACATTACAGATGAACAAATGCTCCCATGCTGTTATTGTTTTTATTGAGATTTCCTCACAGAAGTCTAGGTGTACTTCCAAGGTGTGTTGCACGAGGATATGCACACTTGTGCTATGTAGGATACGTTCTGAGTATGTTGGGTTTTCTGCCCTGACCAGAGGTACAGGTGCAGCAAATCCTGCAGATCTGCAGCTATAGGAACTAATTAGGTAACACTATGTGGTAACTAAAAAATGTAATCTAAGTTCACCCAATTTAACCTAACCTGAGACATATCACATTTGTTTCCTTGGGGCAGAGCATTAGCACCTTCCATAATTTATTAGATAAGTCCTAGACACTTTTTTGGAAATACCCCATGTATTGATATCATAGACAGAGGCAATGGGTCTACAGACAGATATCCTATACTTGTATCTATTTAGTAGCATGTCTTATTACTGTTTTTCATGTAGTCATAGTTTGCTTTCTTAGGCCACTATAAATCCAGGCCTGTAGGTTATTTATGAGTCACAGTGAGCAAACATGATTTGAAATTGGTGTTCAAAATGTGCCAACAACCTGAGTGAGCTCACAGCTCTATAGTTGACCTGCTGCCTGGGAGTACATATAAGTTCTTAAACTGAAAACCAAAAAGGTTTGGTCTTCAGACACATGTATGGTAGAAACTAACCAAAAAACACTCAGTGATGTTCCTTGCACAACCCCCCCCCCCTGCCCCTGAATTTGTAAATTAATCTACATGGAAATGAAGATTTTTTTCCCCTTTAGCCAATATACATGAGCTGCATTATTGAGTGGCTTTCTGCTGTGATATGGTAAGATTGTTTAGAAGCCTTTGCTTGTGAGCAGACATTGATGGATATTTCTGCCTATTATAATTAGCAGTTTCCAACATCCACTATACTAACTCGTGATCTCCAAATATTTGAAAATATGTGCATATCTTTAGCAAAACTCTTTCAACTTCCCTGCAACTTTGAGATGATTCTTAGTCAATTTCAAGTATGAAATACCAAAAGAGACTTTGTTGTCATTAATTAACATAAATAGGTACACATCTCTCCAGGATGAGAAGCGTTTTCCTTACTTATTTGTCAAGTTAAAAACAATGGATTGGGAGTATGAGCCAAGAATAAGGTTTCAAAAATAATGAGAGAGATGTCCTAGATTGGTGAAATGTGAGAATTTTTTTCATTAAAAAATTCTTATTTCTTCAAACACACATGATAGGAGGCACAGACAGTGCTTAAAATTTCTATCCTTAGCAGTTGCAAATGTTCTGAAGTCATTTAATCAAGTAATTTAACAGTGCATAGCTTTCAAATGATGATTTTTTGTGTAAGACAGAATTAAATTAAACTCTCTAGGTTTCATGCTGCAGTGCAGATTCCATATTTCCCAACAGGAAGGCATGAAGATCCAACTGAAGCATAGACTGAAATGTTTTAAAGAGAAGGAAGTTGACCCCCAGCATTAAATTTTGGATTGGTATGGGAGGGGGTGAGGGGCCTTCTTCCTGTTTATTATAAGTGATGAATAAGTATTGGCAGTGTAAAATGATCACTAACTCTGAGTGTAGGTCATGCCAACATCCCTGAACCCATGTGTGACTCTTACAGCACAAATGTAGTTCCAAGAACATAGGGAAAATAATAGTTAATAAATACATCCTCTGCACTCAGCTGGACTGGGCCCTGGTGCATGAGTCTAAGGCAATAATTGTGGCCTCTTGATGATTTCTGCCATTAGCCTGAGTCAAAAAAGCAAGTACTGGACAGATTCCCATGAATAAGTGATGAATAAGAAGAGGAGACCAGTTAACGTGGCAGCTATTATATCATGGCCTGATAATAGGATAGCATTATAAAAAATTATGGAGGTGTGTTATTGGAAAATAGGATAAGAGACAATAATAAATAAAATAAGAGATAATTATCTTAAAAGTTAGAGACAACATTTATTTAAAAGGTCAGTTTAGGGGAAAATTATATAATTTATTTTTTTCCAAGTCTAAATTTCCTCCAATATTTGACATACAGCTGAGTTTTAAAAGCTTCAATTTCTTTTCTAAATGGCACCTTTCATACATTTCAATACATCTTTATGTTTGCAATGGAAATTAACACATAATTTGAAGCTTAGCTTTAGCACAGATGTCTGTTAATACTGCTTATCATCTGTCCAAATCTTTTTATACAAAGAAAATGGTGATTTTAATTGCTGCAGCTCATTAAGTTTGAATGAGACTGAATAAACTTCATATTTAAAATTATTGCACAAAATAATGTGAACTTTAAAAATAATATGATGCTCTAATAAGACTAATACGGCACATACAGATGTCTTAGAGAATTACTCTATTCAGCAGTCGTAGAGAACCAGTGTATACATCTACTTGCTTTTCAGATTTCTAATTTTCTACATATATATTTCATTTTTGTCCTCTTCTAGAAAAAGAATGCCGCAATTGTTAAGGTTGTTCATGTTTTTATTAAAAATCTGCATTCAGGTGAAAAAATTGTTTTAATTTAATCATTGCTAGACCCATTTTGCTATTACCTTCAGCGTGTTTGGGCCAGATTTTCTATGTACAAGACTGTTTCAGAGAAATTTTTAGCTGAATTGTGTGGTCTTTATCACCTTTAGTGGGAGATAAACTTCTTGGACCAAAATTCAATATTTCCAGATTATGAGGATGAGAAAATGTTATATCACTCATATGACTGAAAGCTTTTCATAAGTGAAGAAAAATTATAAAGACATTCGTTATACAGATAAGAACCTAACTCTGGAATTTTTCCGTATTTCACATGTGATACAGAAAATTAACCAGACATAAATATTTTTTAACATTTTCTGTTGATTGTAAATGTTCCCTTCATGGCAGTGGATATTAGAATACTTCTCAAAGTCCTTTCCACAGGTTTCCTTCTTCTTGGTTTAACTCTTCATGCTTCAAACATTACTTGCAAATGAAGGACCTGGAGGGACCTCCATCAGTGGCAAGAGCTATGGCAATCAAGTTAAAAGTGAGATATAAGTATTAAATTGAACATTGCTTGCAGTGGAGACCCCCATCACCATCTGGAAAACAACTGTGCATTCCATTTGGGAGATCTGATTTCTCATAGGAACATTAGTTATAAGGGCTGCCAAGATCAGGTACAGGTCTCCCCTGAAACTCCTGCCACATCTTCAGCTCAAATGGAGCCCAGTTTTTTATTGTTTATCATGACTTTGGTGGAGGCTTTTGGACTGCTTGAGCCATAGGCAAGTGAGGTTAGATGAAAATTGCCATAAAGATCTGGGAAGATGTCTAGTTAACTTCCAAAGTTGAATAATCTCACATTTTGCCACAACTTAAATCCCTGTGCTTTCTTAAAATCTCACCAACCAGAAAAACCAAACCCCAAACCAATGCATTTTATATAGCAAGATTTATAGTAAGGCATTTTAGAAGTTTTCTTTCTTGAATGCTATTTTTGAGTGCAAAAACAAACTGGGGGTCAAATCCTATTTTAATTAGGAAAGCCTCAAACTGGAAGCCACATTTCTGATTTTCATGGCAGGTGTGTAATTTAGAGCAATCTATGAATAACAAAAAAGGAAACTTTTCTCTTTGAGCTTGACAGGTTTTGTTAAATGATTAGTTTTCTTCAGGCTGAATTCTACTCTGAAAAGAAAATTCAATCAACAATCATGCTCCCTGTTGCTACTCAGCAAATGTTTTTTCACTTGTTTCCATCTTTCTTCATTCATGTGAAAAACTAATGGAAAAATTACATAATCATAACCCAAATATGAATGATAATTTGTTGCATGCAAAGTAAAAAAATAAAGCACAGATTTCTTAAAATAAAGCAAGACCAGTCAGTTTAGGGGAATAGGATGAGGGGGGTAGTCAATACTGCAGGTTTAGAGAAGTCAGACACTAAATGTTTTGCTGTTTTTGTTTCTAACTCATGCAAGGTTGGATGCAGCTGTTAGCATTGAAGAGGGTGTATGAAGGCAGGTGAAGCATCTCAGTTTATATGACATAGATTAAATCTTTCTTGATCACTGACATTATTTGGTAACTTGAAATTAAAAGCTTTATGGCTTAAAGTACTTAATTTCAATTCCAGAGATGATGTGGCAACAGAGATGGTCATTTAGTATAACTGTTCACTCCTTTGCCTGAATCTAGAACTATTTTTCAGACTATTATTCTTTTCTGAATATCAAGGGAAAAGTGATAAATGTGCCTCCAAAATGTGTATTAAGTCCAAGCAAACATGAAATTCAAGTCCAAGTATACTTTTAGTATTAACAGGCTTAAATAATTTATTTTGGCCTAGTTGGGCTTGGGATAGCTCTTAGGACAGGATTGGATCTTCTCAGATTCACAGCCTTAATCTAGAGGGGGACAAAACCTTTTGAGAGTTAATGTAGTGTAGAGCTATGGATATAACAATGGTCTTATAAATAAGAGGGTTTTTTCCTTTCAGGTTTTTTTACATTTGTAAAGTAGTTCCTTATGACAGATCTCTTCAGAGACAGAAAAGGAATCTTGAAGTTATTCCAAGAAGGCTTAAACAGATGAGGGTAAAAATTTATACCAGGTCTTCTTTTACCCAAATCATTAGTGGCATCTCTAAATAGTTAACAAAAAAAAAAAAAAAAAAAGAGTTGTCCAATCATTTAATGGGGTTTTCTCTTGCAACTACCCCTCCTCCGGCAGGTTTTGTGTCAGAGGTTCTAAACCCCTTTATGTTTAAAAAAAATTAAAGTGAAAATCTCTTGCTCTTGTCAGTGGAACTTTCAAGAATGAGAATTGTCACAAACAAAAGCATATTTCTACAGAGAGTGTCTAATGATGAAAGAAAATATGAATCTGGTAGATGAGATTGTTTGTTTTCGTTTCAAGTGGGTTTTTTTCAGATTGCTTTAATGAAGAATACATTTCTTGAAGGCCTGGGCCACTGCCTAAATCCCTTGCTTGCTGAATAATTCCCATGCCTTTCTGATTTTTTTACTCTGCTGCATATTGCCTTGGAAACCCAAAAGGAGCTTTTACATTGCTATGGAAACAAATCAATATAACTATATTTATATTTTGTTTGTAGACCACATAGTGTAAAAGCCAAAACACATGCCTGCATGGATAGAATATGATATATAGTTGGGGAGGTTTTGTTTTCTTTTTAATTAAGAGAAATATTAGGTGATGCTGAAACAAGTGTCTGTTTTGTTCTGCTGCAGGGGAAGAAGAAACCATTCCCACTTTCTGTCATGTGTTATTTTAATTCACAGGTTTTACAGTCAGTCTTTCAAGGATTATGACACTAATCTTAGATTAACACTGACTTTGGTTTTGTAAGTGCTTTAACTGGTATTTTACCAAACCTAAATTATATGCTCCTCTAAATGGCAAGAATGTAGTTATGTTTTCCTTTAAACATTGGAGAATTACTGTCTTAATCTGACAGCTAGAAGAGCCCTTCAACCCACACTAAACCACAAACCCATACTGCCACCTTCTTTGCTACCATATTACCTTTCCAGAACTGTTGGCAAAACATTTTACACTCTTGTTTGACTTATGAGAGGCTCACAAATCCTCTTCTGAGCTTTTCAAAGACCATATTTAAAGTAGAAAGCTTTAATTTCTGGTTAAACAATGCAAAAAATGACTACATATTTTTTGTTTTATATTTTACTTTGATAATTTTCCTTGACTGGTCTCTCTATAAAGTACTGAATAACCTATCACTGCTTTATTCTTCTGTGTGTCTTTGTACACACCTTTGTATAACTGCAGAATCTTGCAGTAGGACCTGGTTTTGACTTACATCATATGTGCTTTGCAATGAACAAATTAAAAATTACAAAAGCAAATTTACATTTTGCTTTTGCACAGTTGTTTGGGCTTTTTGATTAGTGACCAAGTGGAATTTTGAATGCACATACAAAAAAAAAATACACATGCACAATCTTATCATTCCTATTTGAGGAGCTTCACTGATGCAGGAATATCAAACTAAAGTAGAATTATATGGCTTTATCATGAATATGCAATTCAGCAAGTATTTTCATTGGTTTAAAAATTTTATACATTTGAAAGACTTCAAATGTATAAAAAGCTGGAGTAGTCATAGGATTCTGTGCTATGGCTCCATTTCTGAAATTGCACCCATACAGGTGGATCCTAGCTCCTCTGTGAAGCTCTACTGACTTGAAGAAACCAGGAAAGCAGTCAGTAGGGCATGACATAAATACAAACTGGTTTAAGAGATAATATACAAAGCCAATTCAGAGGTTATTCTGCCAGCCTGAGCTAAGGCAGGATATTTTCTAATCAAACGTTTTGCCCATATCTATCTCTTCACATGGAAACTGTCAGGTTTCTGGGGCACTCCTTTTTTCTGGTTGTAGAAAAATGCTCATTTGAAAGTATTTTGGCCCCTATACCACAACTTGTTGAACTGAAGCCAAGAGTGAAAGATAAGAAGAATATTGATGGATATGGACATGAGTATTTAATTACAAGGATTTTCTACTTTTTCCTGTGATATCCAGAAGCTAATATGAGTTGCATCTGGTGGGAATCTGTACATTCTCAAAACATTTGAGGAAAGAAGCACATGTTGGCAGATTTGAGAGGTAGGGTAATTTCAGGAGTAAATAAAGTAGCGAGTGGTGAAGCAGATGGCACTTCCCCACCCCATTAGGGTCCTGTTAGAGCCCACAAGCCATGAAAGAGATGAGTGCATGTACCTGACCTACCTGTAAAGCATACCTGTTCTAGAAGGTTCTCCTTTGGAACCACAGGAGGCATTATCCTCAGATTTGGGGAGACAAGGAGCAAAAGTCACTGAAAACCCTATAGCAAGGTTGCAGAAATGGAACTCCAGAACAGAAGTCCACAGCAATCTGCTAAACTTCTCATTCCTCCACTTTGAACTCCTATTTCCGTTTTTCATAATCTAATTGCTCTTTTTAATTAATGTTTTTAGAAGCCTCAGACTTGATCACCCATAGAAAGGTACATTTTTTTTTTGTCTCTGGTATTTTCTGGAACAATGCTAAAGTGGATGCAATCCAGATGAGTAAAGAAAGAGGAAAATATCCCTAGTCTCCCATTCTATAAGCATGTGCCCCTTTCAGAAAAGTGAGTATCTCTATTGAGGTTGCTGAACTGCTCACTTGGGCCCTTTTCCAGTAGTAAGACATTTGGTATTTATTCTGAATTCATACTCTTGGAAGTAAGTTTATGCAACTCAAATCTAATTTAAAATCTTAGCTTAAAGTGATATTAGTTTAATATTTATAATTAGATTCCACCATTTGGTTTTCCTGTGTGTTTTTTGTTTTGACAATGTTCCCTTAACCTTTCAGGTTTATCTGTTCTCTTGTGTTCTTGCTGCTGGCTGTTAGAGGGAATGGAAAACAATTACTGGAAATATCCTTAGCAGAGATCTATGATATCAAATTTCATTTATTGGTCGCAAAAAGACAGGAGCATTTTATTTCCAATGACTGTTAAAACTAAAGCACAGCGCTCCTGGAAACATAAGGCACATGCTCCCAGACACTAAAATTCCTCTAATCAGATGAACTTAATTCAGTGATGGTGAGATGCTTAATGGTATTGAGTATCATTAGATAGACAAAGGGAGAGATGGAAATAAGCCAACCACACTTTTAGGATTGGCTTTTTTATTTTTTTCCTGATCTCTTGATTGCATGTGATTTAACATTCAATCTTGCTTAGTTTAATTTGTTCCCATTTTCTGTGTAGAGTGGTCTATTTTGTCTCCATTTGTCATATGATACTTCTCTTCTCTGGGTGGTCTTCATTTATTGGATAGTTTGTTCTGTGATCTTCACCTCATTTAGTTTTCTTGTGAAGTGTGATTTGATAGTTAGGACTACAAAGTCTTTGTTGATATGTTTATATTTGGCTGGTTTTTTTTGAATGAGGGGGTGGTGAAACATCTGATACTTGCCTTTTCCCAGCAGACAGGATTTCCTGACTGTTAACTTCCCTCCTTTAAATACCTGGCAGGATGAAGTTCAACTGCTCAGTCAGCTTGTAAAAGGTGTTGATATGAACGAGAGAAAGGTGTGATCCTGAGTTTGTCTAAAACTTGTGAGTTCTCCCAGGTGAGGTTTTGGTTTGGTCTGAGCTTGAGCACAGCCACACATGGAAAGCACATTGATGGATAACTCCTGTGTGTTACACGTCAGTAAAAATGACCAGGCTGTTAAAACTGCCAAAGGTCCTACTGCCTAGAGGAGGTTAGAGTAGTAATAAATCTTGCCAGTTGATTTCCTGCAGGCAGGGTACAAATATTTCCACCTAAAAGTGAAGAGTGCAAGTCTTTATCATCACTTTGTTTAAGAGAGAACAAAATGTCAAATGACTGAGCAGATCCATGCAGCCTTCTCATTCAATTGCTGTCAAAGGAGGAGTTTGAAACATGGCTTTGACATGCATCCAAAGCAATGACTCCCTTCATGCTTTATGTGGAAGGTGACAATGCAGTGATAAATGTATTCTTTACAATAGAAATAAAATTTTTCACCTCCTTACACTCTTTGGCTTTCTGTGCAGCAGAAAGGGAAAAAAAACAAGAAATCAGAACATGAAAATTTTGGTGAAAGCCTGACTACCCTGTACTGAGCTATCAAAATATCTGAAAAGAAATTTTAACAGTTGACAGAGAAAACTGTAAAAATTTGAACAAATATTTAGAAATGAAAACTGCTCTTGCATCCCAAACGAACAGGTGCTTCTTTCTGACAGAGGACTGTCTTTACAGGGGTTATTTAAAAGCACTGATACTGTGACATAATATACAACTCAAAATGAGCTGGAATAACACACACACACACACACACACACACACACACACACACACACACACAAAATGACAAGCAATAGTATGAGAAAAGGACTATATAAGAAATAGACATACTAGAAAATTAAAACCTAAAATAGTAAAAAAACCAATGCTCTTTCATTGTATAATGCTAAACTTTGCAATAATTATAGTAGGAGTAAGATTTAAGAAGGATCTGTGATTTTCAAGATGACACTACATCTTTAAATGAAAAAAAATATTTTTCAATTACTTTCTTGTGCCTTGTTTTTACCCTGACACTAATTTTTTTGCATTTGAACTGTTTCTTCGGGTCAGAAGTGTGTCCTAATTGATGTGGCATGGCAGAGTATGGCTCATTTTCAGCACAGCTTGCAGGAGAATTGAACGACTTTGATCACTATTAATAGGAGTCCTACCCCCTATCTCTGCTCAGTGTGTGCTGAAGATTTGCCCCAATGTCAGGACATATTTGCAACACTAATAAAAGCCTTTGAGAAACAAGCAATGTTTTATGCAGGCTTGGAGGGCAAAGGTGGGGGTGGGTAGAAGAAGGAAGAAGCAATTTTCTGTTTGTAAAGGTCACATCTGATGTGGCTTTGAACTCTGTGGTGTTGTAGATAATCAGGTGAGACAACTGTCATTGGTGATTCAGCCTGACCCTTGTCTGCTTAGGTTATAGACCTGTGGGTCTGGCATAACCTCAATTTATTGGAGACCACATCAATGTCTGTCAGCATCTGAAAGGAGGGGGCCAAGGGGATGGAGCCAGGCTCTGCTGGGTGGTGTCAAGCAATAGAACAAGAGGCAATGGGCAGAAAATGATGCACAGGAAGGTTCACTTGAACATGAGGAAGAACTTTACTGTTCAGTTAGAACACATTGTCCAAAGAAGGTATGGAGTCTCCCTCAGGGGAAATATTCAAGCAGTGTCTGAACACAATCCTGTGCCTTATGCTGTGGGATGATCCTGCTTCATCAGGGAGGTTGGACCCTCTGTGGTCTTTTCCAACCTGATGCATTCTATGATTCTGTGATTTTTTCACTGAGGACCAAAGTAACTGGCATTTTATCTCTATATTCACCTCTTTTGACTGTTATTAAACAAAAACTACGGAGTCCAGTAGAGTAATTATCTCCTTTGTATTTTCATGGGGTTCACTGGCTCCCCCTCCATTTCCCCTCTCTTATCTTGCATGTTTGTCTATACAGATATGACAGCTTGAATGGCATCGTGTCTTCTTTTCTGATTTGTACTCAGATATGGAGAAGTAAAACAAAAAAATTACCTCATCAGCAAACAAATTGCATGATCACTCTTGATATCCGTGGACAACATTTCTGTTCCTGTTTCCTACGAGACCCAAGGGCTTTGGATGAGTAACAGTGGGGAAGAACCATCATAGAACATGGATGTTGACCATGACAAGAGAGCTTTGGGCCTTGAAGCTCTCTGAGGAAGGATTCAAGCTATTATGTTTTTGTAAGGAAAGGTGCTGAACTGGCATATTTGGTGGAAAATAAAAAAATAGACTGTAACACAGAAACATTCTTACTGCATATCTGCCAGAGAAACTAACAGAAGGTGGCAAGACATTGTTATTTTTAATCCAAATGTACCTTTTAATTTGAGAATTTGACCCCAAGTCTATGTCTTGTCATATGTCACTAAGAAATTTGCTGTACCTGAAACATTGTAGTTTTTGTGGATGTGGATTTTTTGTACTATTTTTCCCCCTGAATCACTGAAGCATTATTTTATTCTTGTTTCTGTCAGAAATTATTACATGTGTCATATATTTAGTTTTGGAAAACGGCCATAATTTTTATTTCATCATGCAAACTCATATCATAGCTGGACATCTATTGTTCTCCCTGATGGCCTGAGGGTTGTATCACAGACTATTAGTTTAAAGAATGTGACTTTAAGCCCACCTAAAATGGGAAAGGTTAAACTCTCTAATTAATCCACTACATTGGGTGAGTTACACCACACACGAACATCTGCTTGATACTGTGAAGTTCTCTATCTTTTTCTCTCCCTCTCTAAAATTGTCATGGTAGAGCCCTGATTAAGTAAAAATTTAGCTTCCAAATGTTAGGTTTTCATTTGTTTATTCCAAGCTTTCCTCCCCTTTTAATCTTATTTTGGGGACGCTTATAATTTGTGTATGTTTCATGTTTTTAAGTACTTTATGCAGGACCATTGGCCTTCAAGCCTCTGCACCATTGTAGCCCTGGAAGTGCCAATGTCTTAAGCTCCTGTGTAAACAAGAAAAGCCTTTATTTTGCTGCCTCAGAGAAAATATTCTAGTCCCAGATTATTCCCCAGCCAGCACAGCTGAAAAAAAAAAAGGTGGCAGTGGTTTCAATGAGATATTTTTTCTGAAGAGATAGATGTTTATAGGTACAGTAGCTCAAAATAATAGCAGCTTTGATAAAAGCTGAACTACTTTATACCAGCAGGTGTGTTGCCATACACTAGTAAGAAGCTTTTCAACATTTTTTTCAAATTAGTTTAGTTCTGCTCAGCTGTTGACTGAAAAGAGAAGCCAATGTACATCAACAAAGGTTAAATAACCCAAAGCCAAACACAGCCCTGTTCTCCAGATGTTGCCATCTGGTCTCCAAGATTCTTTTTACTTATTCATTTCCCTTGAAATCCCTCCTCAAATCCCTTTTCTTTCAACCTGACTGCAGAATTCCAAGTGGGACAGAGTAGGCAGTGGGCTTTTGTTTTGCTTGGAAAACATTCACACCATCACTTCTTTGAAGAAATGGCTGCATTATGACTGACAGTTTTCAGATTTTTTCCCCTGAATTTGTTTGATAGCAGCCTCCAGAGGCTGCTGCAGCTGGGAGCAGAGGCTTGCTGCAGTCAGAGCCAGCCTGCAGCAACCCTGCAGGACCTTGGAGCTATAGCAGGTAACACCATGGGTTGGTTCTCCTCTGCTGACAGGACCTTTGCATGGCGGGTGCAGCTTGCCATTATGCCCACGGCTGCTCGCATTGCTGCATTTTGCAGTCCTCCTGCTCTCAGCCATGTGCTGAGTGGAGCACCTTCTCTTCCACTTCTGGTTTCCTGTCTGGTCCTGACATGAATCATCACTCTAGAACTCCACAGCTCTCACAGATCTACCTAATCTACAAGCTGAGAGAGGATCTGACACTGCTGCATGCCACAGAACTCTTTCCCTACACTCATTGACAACTCCACTCCAAGCTTAATATCAACTGTTTTATTTGCTGTGGTTTTTTTTCCCCTCACATTTCTTTCAATTATTATGTGGTTACACATGGTAAATGAAAACTGCTGTATGCAGAGAGTTCTATTTTGCTATCAGTTAAACTCACACAGCCTGGCTGGCTTTTGAAATAAGCCAGAAGTGGTGGCAGTGATTAGCTTTCTGTTGGAAAATTTTCCCTCCCCTCAGGGAAGTGTGCAGGGAAATATGCTGGTATGCAGACATAAGTTCACCACGTAACTCATCATTGCAAGCCAGTGCTTGCTGCCTCTGCTCACAGCCTTTACCAAGCTGGTTCAGTAGGATCCTACCTGGATCTGTCCCTGAAACCACTTAGCCTCTAGGATGCAAATACCAAATAAGAGTCAGCCTTGTCTTTAAGGGGTCTAATATCTCCAGATCCTAAACATGAAGGACCTGAAATTCCAGTTTGTAAATGAACATTCTTCAAGTGGGAGCAGTTGTGAAATGGGCACAAGCTGCAGATTCTGATGAGAAGCTCAAAAGCCAAGTTTTTCTCAGACACTTTATGAGTCCTTGAGGAGTTGTGCTGTAGTTTGTCAGCTGTCATACTAAAAATGCCCAACCTCCAGAGACTTTTGTCAGCAATGTAGACAGTCTTTCCTCTTGTTGTTTTTTTTTTTTTTTTTAAGAAGGAAGGCAATCTTTATCTCTTGATGTTCTCTCCCATTCCATTGCAGCAGAGAACAATGGCACTGCAGCCCAGTTACTGTTCAATTTGACTAGCACTGGGAGAGAGGCATTAGCATTGCAGAATAAAACTCTGCCAGTTTTCCAGCTCTCTGCGCCTGCACGTTCCATTAGGGATCCAAACAGTTAAAGATCCACGAAGTAAAACTGGATCTTGTACTGCTTTGGGGCAAAACAAGGCTGGCAGAGCTGTTTGAAGGTGATGGGATATCTCTCTGCCAGTGGAATGGGAGCAGAAGGATGGCTTAAGGGCCCATGTGAAACCCATTGCACTAAGTACAGATTTTTGTTTCCAGCAAGGGCATTTAATCATGTCTGAAATGCCTGTCTAAAGGGATCTGTAGTTCTGAGATTATCTCTGTAAATTCCTGCAATAATAAAAATGGCTCCTATCCAGAAATGTAGGCCCCTGTGATATAAATCACAAACCACGGTGGAATAGCAGTTAATCTACCAGCAAACCTGACTTGTTTCAAAAGAGGCAACACAAGCCCCAAACACTTTCAAACTTGGCCCTTTGCATCATTATTCAACAAGAGGGAATAAAATTGTGTCTTACATAGCACTAAACCTTCCTATGCTTTGACAGAGGAGGAAAAGATTCACCCTAGATTGTGTCTTTACTACCCTGTAATGGTTCTCTGTGGCAATAGGTGTTACCATGATATGAATTGTTGCATGAGGGGAGGATCAAATATCTTAGTTAACCTGAGTAGATGAATTTAATCAAATTTCATCCTTTCAGAAATTTGAGGAAGAATTTCAGTTTGATTCTCCAAAAGTATAACCTGGCTCCAGACATCCCTCTTGCCCATTGGATTTAGAAAGTAAGGGGTTCTCCTGACCAGTTATGTGGGACATTTCATCAGAAAACAGGACTCCAGAAGAAGCAGGAAGGGCTGAACTCCCACAAGTTTTTCCATCATGATTTGATACAAGCTGCCAGAAATTATTTATTTCAGAATGTGTGAAGTTTGCTTTTGGCCTGAGAGATGTTGGTTTTCAGAATGTCACCGTGGAAACTGTTGACAGAACTGGCAGAAAGTGATCCACTTATCCCACAAGATCCAGCAAAAATCAGTGAAACACACAGTCCGTGCTATTAATGGTTGGCATTAAACAAGACTAAATTCCAGGGGTTATGTATACTAGTTAGCCCTCATGCTGCAGCTTTTAACAGTCAGTGTAGTAATCAATTATACATATCTCATTAAAAACTGTATGAAATCCATGCAGATTTCACAAAATCACTTTTAATTGTGAACAAACTGAAAAAAAATCTCTGAGATAATAAAGACTGATAAAGGCATTATGACATTTTACACTGAAATATAATTTATTACACTAAAAGATTGAAATGTTGTTACATGTTAAATATTGAACACAGCTATCAGCTGACTTTATAAAGTGACTTTCATTTTTTGCTGGGTTAAAGATGGCTGATCTCAGGAAACAGAAGCTGTAATTGTGACCTCTACATTTATTTATTTATTTAATAACTTTCACAAATAAATGATGAAAACTCATTTTGATGAAACAGTCATCTTAGCACATCCCTGGAGTGGTAAATATGAAAACCATCAGGAGTTCAGCACTTGAGCTGAGCCACCATTCAAGTTGCATCAAAGTTGTCTCTAAGTGGGTGATAGCAGAGCTCTCTCAGCAACAGAAGTAGCTTAAATGTAATTGGTGCCCAAGATTTTAAGACAGCATGATTGCCTGGGCCCTCAAATGCATGGTGAAATACACCCATATGTAGGAGGTATGATCCAGCAACATTCTTTAAAGCCCTAAACAATATCCCCTACAAAGAGGGACTTAAATACACCTTGGATACTCTTTCCTCTCACAATTCAAGACTTAAGGCAGTCCTTCACACTTCTCTATTTTAGCACATCACTTTTGAAAATTGGCAAATGTTATCTCATTTTAGTTTTGCTAAATTAGAAGATCACCGATCATTGAAAATGCCTTTGTATATTTTTCTTATCTACTAATAATAAATTAATCCAAATTAATAAAGTAATTTTCTTTTTCTCTAATCAAAATATGTAGGCTCTTTGTGTTTACAGGTAACTCACAAACCTAATTTTTAGGGAAAAAACCCAAACCAAAACAACTGAAAAACACTTTTGATGATGTCAAGTGTTTTTTTTTTGGTAATATACTTCATCTGATCAAGGATCTACTTATTTCAATTTGACACTGGTTTTTCCAGGGAGGATTAGCATTGCTCCATACACACTGGAAATTAATTGGAAGTTCACCTAGATTAGATATTTCCATGCAGTGCACCACAATAATAAAAGCAACAGGGAAGGGTAATAGGTCTCGAGTTTTCTGTTTGTTGGAGCCCAAGTTACAGCAGTGGTTAGATGCAGGCATGACAGTCAAATATCAGTGGCTGTATGGCTGCTTAAACTGTCACTCTGACAGGAGCCATGTCCTGTTTTGTTGTCTGGAAGGTATTAAAGAAATAAAAGCAGATACGAAGACATTCTTCAACATATGGCAACATTTTTTCTGCAAACCATATTCCAGGGTCGACACTCTCAATGCGAAAAGCATTTATATGCTTCTTCTTACCACCAGCTCATCTGTCTTTTAACCCTCTGGGGAATTAAATGAAAAATCCCTGTTACAGGAAGGTTAAGGGTGAGCTTTTGTAGTACAAAAGGCAGGAAATTCGGAGTTAAGAGTCTGTTGTAACTTCATAATAAGTTCCTTCGCTATGACCCAAGGAAGGTTGATGAGGTACCCAAGCACCAGGTAACCTTTAATCTTAAACTTGGGTGCCTTGCTTAAACACACTGCTGAAACAGGACCCGTGTGATCCTCTTGATCTATTACCATTTTTGGAAAAACACCAGGATAATACTTAGCCTGAATTATATTTCACAGAAACTTGCTGAACACAAATTGTGAGAGTGTGTTGTTATTAACCATAGGCTACAAAAGTCCGGGTGTTGCTAGCACTTATCTGGTGATATTGATAATTGCTGTCACCTTCTAGACATCTGCTAAGACACAATGACAAGAATGTAACTGACAGAGAAATCCCAGTGACTGGAAAGTGAGGGGAAAAATTGAATTTTTTTTTGACAGGGGAGATTGGACTTTTAGAGATTTGTGGCTGGAAGTGGTTACATTTTATTGCAAGAACATAACAAATATCTGATAACAATGGCTCTCAACATTGGCACAATTATAGTAAAGACTTAAAAGGTAGAAAAATCTTGCAAGATATCTAGAAGTTTTTTATCATCACTAGAGTGATGATGACAAAATTAATTTCCAAATGGCAAAATGACCAATAGGGCCTTGGAAAAAAGTATTTGCAATATTCACTGATATAACATACCACTGAAGAATTATAATTTCACAGAAACAAGCGATTTTTTTTCAGTGACAATTCTACATATTTATTGTAAATGTTTAAATGGTTTTTGGAGGGAAAATTACCTCCTTTTTTAAAGGGGAAAATTCTACTTTCACATTCCCACCCTCTTCCTCCTCTATGGAATGGGAAAAGATAGAGAAAAGTTCAGTTAACAGTTATTGTTTCTTCCTCAGCACAGTCAATCAATATCCTGGGCACCATGGGCTGTACCCTTTAGGAGATGACATTGATGAGACACATCAGGTATGTCTTGAATGAAATCCAGGTTATTAACCAGGAACGTGCACAAGTTCCTATTGCATTCATCACAGAAGAAAAATGTCAGCAGCAAAGAAATGTCTTTGTCCAAGTACCCAACTTTTCTCTATCAAAGTATTGGATCTTTTAAGACCTCAGATTCTGGTTTCTCCTGGACCTGTTCAACATCAGCAGCTTGGTGTATTCACAGAATCACAGAATCACAGAAGTTCAAGACTGGAAGAGACCTATAAGATCATCTAGTCCAGTCGATGTTCTAACTGTTCAGCTAGATCATGGCAGCAAGTGCCACATCCAGTCTTTTTTTAAATTCTTCAAGGGATGATGCCTCTACCACCTCACTGGGTAAATGATTCCAGTTTCTGACCACTCTTTCTGTGAAGTATTTCCTTCTTACTTCTAACTTACATCTAGCTTGACGCAACTTGAGACTGTGTCCTCTTGTTCTATATTCCTGCCTGGTACTTTTGTCTCAGAGCAATGGAGGCGTGTGGTGCCCTAAACAGCAAACCCCTTAGCTTCCCAGAGAGAGCACTTTCACAGATTTGTCTCCAGAAACAGGTGACACCCCATGCCAAGGACAACAGCTGCCATTTCCATAGTGCTCCTTCTCTATGAATGGAGAGTATCTGAATCTTCCATTTCTGTGGGCCTTGGTTTTCGAACACCTCAAGGTGCATTAAGAAAAGCTGTCATTACAACAATGAACACCTACTAGGAGACTGTCAAAATCTTTCACTATAATGACATGTAAGAAAAGTTTCCCTTTACATTGTAACATTTATTTCACTCCATCCTTACTAGTGTGGATTTGTGAAAGTTAAAAAGGTTTCACAAAAAAAAAAAAAAAAAGTAAAAAAAAGTAAAATTACCTATTTGTCCTAGAATATTTAGAGAGAAAATCAGAAAAGTTTTCAATTTCATTAAAAAAAACCCAAACAACAACAACATAAAACCAAAAAAACCCAACCCAAAACTTTTAAACCTTACTGGAAAATGTCTTATTTAAGTTTTATTCATTTGGAAGTCTAAAAACTATATTTTTTCAATATATGCTATTTTGAGTAACACTTTAAAACATTCTGCTACTTCTGACATGTATTATACACAGATAGGTGAAATATCAAACTATTACATTTCAAACCTAGTGATCCAAAAAAAGTATTTTTAATATTACTACTTTTAAATTGTAGATTAATGCAATTATAAAAAAGAAAATCACAGAAAAAGTCTGACAGAAAATAAATAAATATACTTTTTTAAAAATATTGGATTTTTTTGGAAACAGCTTCCAAAACTTCCTGGAAAGTGTTATTGTTTCTCCAAATCTAGAAATCAAGTAGTTTTCAGTCAGGGAATAATTCAGAAATGTGCTTAGATTGAGGGATGATTGAATCTTCAGAGAAAAGACTGCAGGCATCTGACTCTTCAGCTGCCAAACAGAAAAAAATATCCCTTTAAGACAAGATTTTCTAATTTAAATATACTTTTCTCCCCAATCAATTGCTTTATATTGATTTTTTTTTTCCAGACAGAAAATACGAGTATCTACGTAGACAGGTTCCAAAGAGGGCTGGGAAGGAAAAACCTTACTTGAACAATCCTGAAGGATAGATTTTAGTTGAATGTTTTGCATTTGACACCTCTGCTGGGTAAGCCCTTGATACAACACTGGGTGATTTGTCACAGAGCACACAGTGTGCATGGGTGAACGATATGTATGCTGATAAAATCTTCTCAGACCATATGATACCAGCTTTGAAGAGTAACTAGAAGCTCACTGTCCTAGAAAACTCACATCGTTGATTTTTATTACTTGTTAGTCATTATGACTGTTTGCTACTCAAGGTTTTCAAAAGATTGTCAATAGAAAGCTAACAAAGGAAATACCTTTTCCATTTGTGTTGGCATTTCCCGCATTTCTGAAACTCACAAAAACCCAAATAACTGCTTTCTCTGGCTAGAGAGGCTATGACATTAGAGAGCTGCTCTGTTAGCAGACCATTAGCAGTTCTCCTGTGCTTAATTTGCACAAAGCTTAGAGCTTTGTCTCTAACCTCCAATTTAATTAGTAGATAGAGTCTGTTACAGGTTATAAAGCAATCACTGGAAAACCAAGACTGCTGCAATCTCTGAAACAATGAGATGACAGAGGTAGTTGGGAAGTGCAGAATGGAGTTTCAGCTGTCCCCGAAAAAGCCAGCCCCTAAACATCACTGCAAAACAGTGCAAAGTTCTCAGCTACGTTTTCCTAGCTGTAAAAAGAGCAAAGCTTTCATCCTGCACTATCCTCTATTTACTCATCTTCATCACACACAAGAAGTCTTTGAAAACTTCATGGAACCTATAAAAGCAGATAACTCAGAGTCTCCGTGGAATATCAGAAGATGCTTAGCTAGTTAAGACAGTTTTCCAACAAACTGAGGAGTCAGTGAGTCTTAGGGAATGTTAATCTGGACACTGAGTTTAAATGCATAAAACCATATCAACACAGAGATTATTTCAGTTGGAAGGGACCTGTGATTATCATGAAGCCCAAGTACCATAACAAGGTTATGCTAACCTGATGACCTGAATTCTGATGATACATAAACAATGTAAAACCAAGGGACAGCAGCAAGACTTGCTTTTCTGTCCATGGACTGAAATCATCTAGAAGACTGGCAGCTGAAATATCTTTTAGATGTATAAGGAGTAGTTGGCATCATCACCTTTTTATTCAGAGGTTCCTATTAAAAATACAAGTTTTCTGCCTCATTAAAAAAAGCCCCCAAACCAAAACCCAAACAAGCATTTCGTTTAGTGAGAAAGTGAGCTGAAATATGGCACCATATGCCTTTCATTATCTCTAACATTAGTTACACTCTTGATTAACGATTTGGAAAACAACAAATGGACTTGTCTGTTCACAACTGGCACCTGAGTATTAACTAAGTTGCAATTAAACATTCAGAACTTGTTTGAGCAGTTTAGTAGACCTGCAATTTAACCTTTATGTGCATGCAAGAATAAGAAAAAAATCAGCAGGCGTTTTTAGTGTTTATCTTCATTAAGTGTCCTCAGCAGCTTTTAGGTAGATCTCCTTCATGAAGTGTAAACTATGGCTTTCATAAATGGTTTTTAATAGCCTTCTGATAAAAAGAAGCCAGAAATCTCAAATGCAAAGGGGTTTAGAAAGGTTGTTTTCTAACGGACAAAATCTGTATTTCCTGATGTTGCAAAAGTTCCAGCAAGGCAGGTAAGAAAACTGCAGACAGAGGAGCTTATCTTTCCATTTTCTTCCCTGCTAAATGTTCAAGTCTTGATTAAAAAGAAATCTGACTCTGATGAGGCAGAGAAATTGTCTGGTGCACACCTAAATCATCATCAAACACAAGACTTCCTTCATTGACCATGATATTGAGCATGGTACAAAAAAAAAACTACTAGAAGTCCTGTACACTGCAGAGATGATTAACACATTTATACCAGTATTTGTACTTCTGGATGCCATGAAGCTCTGGGAGTGAAATGCTGTATTTGTGTGAATTAATTTATTTCAGTTTGTGAAAGAATACACAGCACAATTGAATCTTCTTGTTCTGTTTCTTCCTTAACATAGGGCTTGCTTGATGCAATTTTCAATGCTGCATTGTCAAAGTTATTTTCTGAGAAAACATTGCTTTTCATGCAATTCCTTTTCTTGGACCAAACAGGGAAGCTTGTGAAAGAGACCCTGCCCTGTGTGCTGAGGAAGCATGGGAGTCCTTGAAATGACTGGTTTGTCTGGATCAGTGGTAGCAATCTGATGTAGTGTCCTCCTGCAGTGCCCCCCATGCGATCATACAGTTGTTTGTGTTGGAAAGGACCTTAAAGATAATCTACCTCCAGCCTCTCTGCAGGAACACTTTCCACTAGACCAGTGCTCAAAGCCTCATCCATCTGGCCTTAAATGCTTCCAAGGACGGGGCATTATTACCTGCTCAGGGCAACCTGCTGCAGTGCCTCACCAGTCTCACAGCAAAAAATATTTAATCTAAACCCACTCTCTTAGTTTTAAAGCTTTCCTCTCTTGGCCTGCCACTTCATGCTTTTGTAAAAAGCCCTTCTCCATCTATCTTGTGGGCTCCCTTCAGGTACAAGTCTGTAAACAGTTTACCCCTGAACCATCTGTTTTGCAGGGGGAACAAACACAACTCTCTCAGCCTTTCCTAGGAGGAGAGCTGCTCTGTTCTTCTCATTTCCTTGATAGCCCTCTGGGCTTGCTCCAGCAGCTCCATGTCCTTCCTGTGCTGGGACCCCAGAGCTGATGCAGCCCTGCAGGTGGGGTCTCACCAGGGCAGAGGGGCAGAATCCCCTCCCTTGCCCTGTTGGCCAATCTGCTTTGGATGCAGCCCAGGGCACGTTTGGCTTTCTGGGCTGTGAGTGCACATAGCCAGCTCATGTCCAGCCTCCCATCCAGCAGCAATCCAAAGTCCTTTGGGGAGGACTTCTCTTGATCTGTTCATCCCCCAGCCTGGACTGATACAGGAGTCACCCCAACACAGGTGCAGCACTTTGCACTTGCCCTTGTTAAACCTCATGAGATTTCCATGGGCCAACACCTCTAGCTTGTCCAGGTCACTCTGGAGGGCATCTCATTCTTCAGGTGTGTAAGGCCCCAAAAAACTTACCCATCAAGGCTTTTAAAAGGGCTTCTGGTTGTTCTTGTACTCTGAATTAGACACACAGGAGAAACACCAACAAGACATTCTCTAGAGATTAAAACAACAAGAAAAGACTTTACTTTTTTTTTGTTGACAAAATCAGAGAACTTTGGCAAAACGTTTAGTGCAACATTCAATCAACGTAAAATGCTTTTCAAAGCATTATCTTACCCTGTTGAAAGTAGAAAACTCTAAGCCCATCTGATTTTAAGTTGCTCAAAAATTTTGAGAAGAGATAGCTAGAAGAAAAAGAAGGCAAAAAAGATCTGGAAAATGAACCATACAGATACCAGCTCTGGGATTCCAGAGGTGTTCAGCTGAGAAAGGAGGGCTAACACATATGCTTGCCTTGTGTTCAGCCTTAAATAACCCTTGGCCTTCCTGGGTCTGTCCCCCAGGTGAATTTCCAGTCATTTGGCCAATTAGGAGTTGAGTTAGGGGCTCCAGGGACAGGTGTGGAGCATGGCCTCAAATGTGCCATTGACTGGCAGCCAGTACCAGGCTCTAGAGGTGGGAGGTGTAGAGAGGGGCACTGACTCACCAAGGAAGATCCAACCTGCCCCTTCCTCCCCTCACGTGCACTCAAAAGGTCTTGAGACATCAATCTCTCCAGTCTCTCACACAGGTGTGTCAACTGCACCACACAGCTTGGTGTCATCAGCTAATGTGAGGAGAGTGCTCTCAGTCCCTTCATCCGTGGTGTTTATGAAGATATTAAATAACTCTGGTCCCAAGCCAGACCCCTGAAGGGACACCACTGGTCAGCTGCTGTTCATCACAACTCTGAGCCATTGACCACTACCCTCTGGATGCTGCTTTCTTTTATGTGACCTAGAATAAAAAGTGGAGCCCTGAGTATTTCGCTGTCAGTTTAGACAGGTAGCACTGCTAAAGCATACAGACAGCAGTCAACTGGGTTGGTTCAAAGAGGTGTAAGTTTTAATCCCAAATAGAGGCTTTTCAGCTAGCCTGCTCTCCCCAGCTATACTCTTCATTCAAATCTGCATTCTTGTGGGCAGAGATTTTCTCTCAATGCCTCAGTACCTTTCAGTGTTCCCATTGCAGACAAAGATGCAAGCTTCAACACAAAATGAATCTTTAGTTGATGTGGCTGTTTCTCCATTCTCTTGTTTTCAGGATGTATTTATTTCTGTGTGCTTAGCAGTGCGCTACACTGGAAACTGTATGTGTTGATGTACCCACAGGTTCACGTAAACAGTCATTTCTTATCTATTTTATGTGAGGAAAAGAAAGATTTAATTCAAAGGTTTCACCTGGTAGAAAGTTTTTAATAAGATTGTAAAATTTGTGCTCTGTGTGTCTTAAGCAGAATTCTCTTGACTTGAGCAGTTATTCCCCTGGTAGAGCTATTATGTTTTTGTAATATATGGAAGTCATTTACTATATGAAAGGTTGTTTATGACCAAGGAATTTACTATAATGCTGCAACTGGATGGGGAAAGTTCTGATGTTACTTCAGGGATTGAGTTTATTTGTTAAAAAAAACCAAAACATCAAAACCCACCCCAAAAATCCTTACATAACCATATGTCACCTAAGAGGTCTATGAATCCCTGTTGCTTTTATTGTGTTTCCACAGCCATAGGCTAAATTAGACAAACTCACAGATATTTTCTCTTACACACATTTGTGCAGAGGAAGAGTGAGGAATAGACCAGGACCCAACAGCATTTTACCTTCTGCCTACTTTCCTTGTTTGAAGTGGAAATATATGCAGTCTAGTTTAGCATATACTAGCTACATAACTCCACAAAAAGCTAAAGTGACAAGTTGTGTGGGATTTATTGCTCAATATGCATGTTTTCAATGCAGTAAATAACATATTGACTTCAGGGTTTTAAAAATATGATTGCAAGTTTGGATATTCAATATCCAGGTGGCTTTGATAAAGACTGGCTCAAATCATCCCTTAAGGATATTTTGTTTTGAAAATGTTTACACTCTGCTGCTGAATACTGATGCTAAAAGGTATCTTAGTTTTTTAAGTTACTTCTCACTTATTGTCAGGAATAGGTGATTGTTACAGATAAAGTTTTCATTTTCTATGTAAATAACATTAGTAGCAAAATGCTTAGCAAAAATAGTGAGCTCCTTTTTCCCTGAATATTTAGAGGAATAAATGGTTCTCTATTGTATATTAATGCATCTCTATTAAGTGATATGAAATCCATCCTTGTCAGAAAAAAATTCTAGTAGTATTATTCTGCGTTTGTGTCCTTTTATTGTATAGGTTCAAATGTCTAATGATCCATCCAGCTAACTAATATGCAACAACAGTGAAATATTTTTCAACATTTAAGGATATATAATGTTCCAACACTTATGACTGGCAAAAAAACCCCAAATCCAAATCTTATTTCTGGCCTCATGATGCGGTTCAGGAGCTACAGATCTTAAAATAGACAGTTTTTTACTCTTTGATGGCTCTGATAATGTATCACTTTATTGCATCACATGTGAGATCACACAGAAGATTGCTGTAACACCGCGAGGCATCTCTGGAATCCTGCTCAGTGCTCTACTAACAAAGCTAATAGCCTTGTTGTCTGGGAAACTTATTTTTACATGAAATGGCTATCTGTTCACTCTTAAGAGTTACTATATGTGAAAGCTATCAGTTCATTTTGAATCCATCAGTCTTTGTAGGTGATAATTTTTGCCAGTTTATTCTATTTCTGGTGATAGAAGCCATCTGTCTCTCTCTGCTTTGCACATGCTCAAATTAGTTCTTGCATATTAAGGAAACCTTTTCCCCTTTACTGTTGATATGCAGTTGCCATTTTGATAGTAATTATAACACTTTCCCTTAAGAGATTCTTTTGAACTCCACCCTTTCAAAAATATCTGCCTTAATGGGCTGCTTATTTCTAGCTAGAAGCGTGATTGAAATGTTTCATATTTCTCCAAGCTGTGAGTATTAAATAATTGATAGTTGGGAACAAATTCCTAAGCTGCAACTTAATCACTAACTTCTCAAGCTACCATTTGTATTGGCCCAAACCCTGAAGCACAGTTTTTATTAAATCAGTCCACTATAATGTATTTTTTTTCCAGAACAATTGCAATCTTTCTCCTTCTCATGAGGCCCTTATCTCGGAGGCTTGCCTTGTTAATGGTTGAAATGTAGCACCCATGAGACAAATCTGCCACAGTTTGGCCTTTGGGAAGGAGGAAGCACATACATTGTGTTGGCTTTCCTGGGTAGGATTCTCTGCCTCACGCTGGACTCTTGGTGACAAAAGCCTTCTCTTTGTGTGCAGCAAGTTCCCTCCCACCCTTCTGCAGCTCAGACCTGGAGCATCCCACAGGGGTGGAGTGCTCCAAGCTGTAACAAGGTTGCTGGCACTCTGCAGGTCACTGTTTTCTTTGGAGACAGATGGTTATTGTACTTTCCAATAGAGCAATGGAGTTCCTCACTGAACAGCATGACCCTGGCTGCTGGGACATCCAAAATACTGTCAAAAGTATTTTTTGTTGTTGCTGATGCTGCAGAAAGATACCAGTCATAGCTGAGTAAATGCAATGAAATAACATCAGGACAGATATCAGTGGTTACTCACACCTCAAAACTTTCATAGCTCAAACCAGGCATAGTTTGGACACTTAATCTGACACATTTCATATATGATTTTCCTGATTTCTTGCAATACCCTGAGAGATTGCTGATATTTACAACCTCAAAATTTAATAAAAACAGTCCTTGTACTATTCTACTAGAATCCAATATTTCTAAGAAATGCAAATGCAGAAACAACTTTCTAAAGACATTTTCTTTTGTTTTGTGTGTTTAACTTGTTTTAAGTGCAAGAGCCTCAGCTTTTAGTTTAATAACACATCATAGTTGTGTATCTAAAGAAAATCAGCATTTTTTATAACTTGCATATAAAAAGAGGTAATTTATATGTAGAAAATTGGAACGACCGATGTTTGTTTTGGAATAGAACAACCTACGTTTGCAACACTGGAATAAACTTTATTGCAGTGGGCTGTGGAAGTAAGGGAAACATATCCAATAGTATCCTTGAAAAGTCTTGCCAGGGTGCTTCAGGTATGTGGTATGAGTTAACCAACACACACATGGGCCTCTAAATTTGCTGATAGGAAAGTGGGAGTTGTGGGCAATTACCTCTTGAGATCTGTAGAAGGAGCTTTTGCCTCTGGGGAAGAAGTGTGTCCTATTCCTGCTGACACTGGGAAGCACTGAGGAGGTACTGAAATAGATCTTGTCAGGAATCCCCATGCACTCACAGAGCTGTAACAAAAATATGATGCCAGCACAGATATTAATCTGAAACATCACAACAAGGTAAGAATATAAGGACATGAGCCTGAGATAGACTGAATTAATTTAAATTTGATATCCACAGAATATGACACCCTTGTGTTTTCATCTGTTAAACTCATGCGTCTTTAGGATCAGCACAAAGTCCTTCAAAGCATATGTTTCATGTCTGCTAAATAAAGAGTCAGCAGTTGATGCACTATAGGAATCTGCTCAGATGTGCATGCACCAAGGTTACTTTAGCAGGCTTGAGCAGTAGTCTTTTACCTAATTCAAATAATGTAGAGGCACAGAGGCACAAATATTCCCCTGGATTGTGTTTTGACCTATTAAAAAAAAAAAAAAGGAGAGAGTCGTACATTCCTAATTTTTATATGACTGTCTGGTGCAACCTAGGAACATGGAATGGATTACCCTGGTCTAGGTTGCTGGAGGGTATGAATGGTTCTTAAAAGGAGAGTATTGGTTGGACTGCATTGTCTCTAGTTCAGCAGCAGAGTTGGCTGTAATCTGTAAATGCTCCTTGTGATGGGGATAAACGTAAACATATGCACCCCCTTTGAAAAAAAATAGTTTGTGGTGGGGAACATACTTGTTTTGGGATATGGAATGCTGGCTGAGCAATATTCCTAAATAGACCAATTGGAACAAGAAAAGGTTTTCTCTGCTAGAGGGAAAAAGGAGTCAATTAAATATGGAATAGATCATCAGGTTTTGCTTGATAATTTTAGCCTGTCATGGTAAGGCTATACCTACAACAACTATTTCTGATTAACCAATTTCTTGGTTCCACATAACTTAAACTCCTTTGGTCTCTGAAAGTTTGTCTTACGTTTTTGGTACATAAAAGGAAATAGATGGTTTCTTAAAGGAGTATTCCATGCACAGCAGGCTACTTCTTTAACCAAGTGTGTTTTACAAAAAGAGTATGACAATCTGTTTAAGCCTCCTGGGAGTGGAAAGGTGGAAAATCTAGTGTTATAGTCAGAAATGCAGATTTCCCTTGTCTTACTCAGGTGAGCCCCATGCCATACATTTTCGTACATTTTCCAGTGGAACATGCAGTTCTTAGCTGTTGTCACAGGTAGATTGTCTAGTATCCTTTATCTGCTACTGCAGTAGGAGTTCATTTTGTGCCTGCCTTTTTTCACAGTTTTCTTTGGAATAGGACTGGTCATCATTGGTGAGGAAAGTTTAGAGCACCAGTCAGTGAGAGCAAGAAATTACTATGTGAATGGGGAAACAGGACACTCTCTTATTCCCCACAAGGGTGTGGCTGGGAGGAGGTACATCTGCTGACCTTCATCTGTGAAATGTGAGTGGGAAGGAGCAAAATTATTCTATTTATATTCAGAAGTCCGGTGGCCTTCCAACAGATGTCAACTCAGATCAGTACTTGACATAAGTCAAGGAATTTTCTTCTCCCTGAAGTTCAAAACAAGCAGCAGGTAGAGGATAGGTTTGGCTGAGTCCTCCAGTCTCCTGATATCCTGGGTAGGTTCAGCTCCTGTTTGGCTGGGGTTAAACCACAACACCATGCTAACCCTTCCCAGCCACGCTCAGGCCTGTGTTTAGGCACTGGGAGAGAAGGATGCTGGTTCTTCAATAGGTGCTGCTGCTGCTGCCTCTGGGAAAACAAACAACATCCCACTGTGGACTGCAGATGTTTGCCTCTGCTACCTCCCCCAAGGCATCCTACCTTGAGCATGTTGGGACAGACCACAGCTTTCTGCAATGCTTTGTCAGATGCCTCAGATTCCTCCATGGGAACATGCTGCTGACATGCAGGATGATGTGTTATTAATAAGTTTGCCTTTGTCCCACTAATCTAAAAATACTTAGATAATGTTACAGAGGTTTGCACAGTTTACCAGCACATTTGGCTGAAACAAAAAGTGTCTTGTAGTGAGAACTAAGCCCTGGGAACAACTTTTCCATTGGGTTCAATTAGTGGAATCCCATAGAATATTTTATAAGAATACTCTTATAGGAATAGAGTATTTGAATTCTAAAAAAGCCTTTGAAATTGGAATCAGTCTGGGGCATTCTGCTTCTGCCCATGGTGAGCCAAGCGTATTATTTTACTGCCTGGGAACAGCCTGGGAGGAAAATTCTTACCTACAAGATACAATTTCCCTTTAAAAATCACTTCATTCTCAAGGAAGGTTATGCTGTGGGAGGTCACTGTATTGTCTCTCATTATTGTCTCTTGTATATTACTCTGCACCCATTCCATTTCAGAGTCTGACTGAGAGAAGTCATGCATAAAAATAGGAAGGTATGGGAGATACCAGGAGGGAGAAATACCTGGATCCACCTAGAATGCATCAGTCCTTACTGCACAATTGTATATTGCACACCACCATCTGCCATGTTTTGCTTTAGATTTCGTAGATGTACATAGAAAAGTTTACTTTGCAGCTCACGTGGCGTATTAAGGGACTGTAAGTTTATTCAACATGCTTCAGAGTTATTATGTGTTGTGCCATGGATCTCAACATGTGTTGCAATTTGTCAGAACTATTGCCAGATGTCCAGAAAGCTCTGTTGGATGTCCAAGTGTGAGGGAAGGGGAGAATGGAAGAGTGGGATTTGTTCATTCTTTGATTCCCAGTGTACTGGCTGTCATGGGAGATTGCAAAATACAAAGAGAAGGGAATGTCACGTCGTTTTGCGCTGTAAAGTTTTTTACAGCACCCAAACCACTTTGCATCATCCTCTTACAGGCCTTACCAGGTCTGAAAAGATATTACCTAGAAATCCTAGTACACCAATGCTCTTAACAGCACAGGACTGATAGCAGCAATATTTTAAAACAAGCAAAACCTGGGCCCTCAGCCCAGTGGCCTTGCCACTGCCACAAGCACAGAGCTTTGATAAAATAATGGATGCCATATGTTGTTTCTTAGAAATGTCATGCAGTTTGAGCAGGAGAATAATTTTCTAGTCCAAGAAAGCTCATGGGGAGAGAAAAGTCAACAAAAAGCTCCTTAAGAAAACAGTGACAGCTCCTTACCACTAAGCCCTTGATTTATTTTGCATTTTATTGAAAATTACTTGCAAAAGACATTATCTGGTGACCAAACTCTGTGACTTCCTCAGTCAATTCTGATTGCAAAAATCTCTATCTGTTTCTGGCTTTTATTTGTCATTTATTCAAAGTTCATAGATTATTATACATAATATTATCTGTGTCATCACGACTGATACTAGTTTGCAAATGACTGGAGTATAGCTTCAGCATTGATTTTAACTGCCAAATATTATTTTCATTATTCAGTTCAACAATGTGAACTGGATGTAGAAGCCATCTATTGTGTTTTTCATGAAGTACTGTTTTTCTCATTAAGTGCTTCTCAGGTAAAAATATTTTGCAAAAAGAAAACCACGAGTTACCACTCTACTGGTAATGCCAGTAGATCATGGGATTATGGCCATTTTGTACTGGCATTTTTCATCTTTCTTAACACCAATGTGATCAGTGCTATCTGAACAGTACAGAAAAGAACAGCCTTGGATGTTAGACTAAAACCAGGCAAAGGAAAAAAATAAAAAAAAAATCACAGAATCTAGAAAAGATTTCTAAGCTCTTTCAAAAGAGTACAGCCTTGAAATGTTCTTTTTTTGCCTCCATAACACTCTTCATATCTTTTGGGTTGTTTTGCACATCCATGGGAGTTCTTTGTTGTAGGTCAGAGTGCTTGAAAACACTTCAGAAAAAAAATAAAGTGCTTAGTCTTGTATGGTTGAGAAACTTGCTCAGATACAATGTCCCTGCTAATTTAGGAGATGTAGTGACATCCCTACATCCCTAAAATCTTTCTTCAGTCAAATGGATAGCAATTTTGATCAGGATTTATCAAAAATTCAGGATTAAGATATTGGTAAAAAAGACCATTCTTTAGCATGCAGAAGGCAGTGGAGACAAAGAAAGTGATAGTAGCAGGTACTGTAGACTTTCTTTCATAGCTTTTTTTACTCTTTAATGTTGAATTTACTGTTTAGAAATCTGTGTGTATATTTCTGTGCTAGTATTTATGATACAAATGGGATTTTTCTTTTTTCATTTTGTATTTCTGCTGCTGAATTAAAAAAAACCCTGCAAATAACTTACAAACAAGATGAAAGATTTTACAATTCTTTAGTGGACCATAAGAGGAAACACTTGCCTGTTTCTCTGTTTCCCTTATCACTTAACTTGTACAAAAGAGTATAATCTGCTATAATCTGCAAGAGAGTACAGAGAAAGATGTAGAGGAAAACAGCTTTTTTTTTTTTTTTTTTTTGAGTAGGGATGTAGTTGGCTTGATTTTCACACATAGTTTGGCCATTATGCGTATATGTAGGAGCATATGGGAGAGTTACTGCTTAGGGCAGATGGGTCATGTTCCTCTGGGACACAGTGCATGCAGAGTGCTCTCTTTCAGATCATCTAAGGCTGCAGCAGGCACCATGGATGTCTTTGAAAGGCTTTGTCTCCTCTAGGGCATTTGCCCACGTAATTTGGTTGTGTATGAGATTATATCTTCAAGCTGTCTGCAACTGGGCCATTCTTATTTATTAGTCTTGGTAATAAATGGCGTATGCATTTTTAATATGGGTCTAGTGTAGTGAGGGCATGTATTTTTTTTTCACACCAGCTGGGAGTTGTGTCTCTGCACAGGTCTTCCTGAATGGTGTTTTGAAGACTGTAGTTCTAAATTACTCTTTTCATACTAAAGACAAAGCAGGTACCTTTACATTTAGAAAATTAATGTATTTTATTCCCTTATGTGTCAGGGAAAACTTTAAATAGTTAGTAAGAATAGAATTATAATAGTTCAAAAGAGTAATTGAAAAAAATTTAGGTGTCTTAGCATGGCAGAAAAGATGGAAAACATACCTGTTTCTTCTATGTCTATTTCTTCCATGATAATTTAGAGGAAAATGTCTTAATGCCTAAATAACCATGAGGTGAAATTGACTTTATTTCCTATTTATGTGCTGCCTGGGTGAGTTCCTTGATAACACTTGTTACAAAGGGTAGGAGAGTCTAAGGTTAAGGCTCTCAGATCATGTATGGGTCCAATAAATTTTTCAATTTAAATATTTTGAAAAGCCATAAACCCTTATATAAATTAGGGAGAACATGGTGCATGGTGTGTGTGCATGGTCTAGCTCCTGGAGAATCAAATTGACTTTATTTACTCTTAATGTGGTGTGGAGAAACACTCTTGAGAAACATGCTCTGAAACGTGGTCCAAACTACAGGGAAGGGGTTTCACTGCTGAATGGCCACTGGTTAATGGTTTGCTGCTGCTTCTGCCCCTCTAATTTGCTCATTAGGTCTTGTGACAAGTTTCTGGCAGAACATCTGCGAACTGGACTTTGGAAACCATTCCAGACTCAGCCTTTATGTGAGCACAGCTATGATTCCACCAGGTTCCATGCATTTTATGTAAGCACAGCTATGATTCCACCAGGTTCCAAACATGCATGCATTTTATAGACCATAGGTGACAAAAGAAAATCATCATGCTTGCATGAAAATTCAGGCCGGAAGGGACCTCTGGAAGATTATCAATTTATATGATGACTCTAAAAATTAGAGTAAGAGGAAAAGGATAAAGAACTAGGGGCATATTCCTGGAAGGTAAATTAATTAATGATTCCTTTACTGAAAAAGAAGTTTGTCTCTTAGTTGATTTATAATTTGATTTGAATTATTTTTAATTATATAATAATTATTATTTGATTTATAATTAGATTAGGCTGATAGTGTCTAGTAGAACTTGACCACCAAGTAGCTTTGTCCAGGTTCAAAGAGGGTTATGGGATAATAAAGGCAAGAAAGGATTCCAAGAGGCTTTGCACAGTCAAATCTGGAAAACATCCAAGGACAGGGATTGGACAACCTCTCTGGGCAGCCTGTTCCAGTGCCTACTGTCCTCATGAACAAAATGGCTTTTCTGATATCTAGTGTGATTGTCTCATTTCAGCTCATGTTGTTCCTCACCCCATTGCCCTGCACAGCTGAAGAGCCTGGCTCCTCCTCAGCTGCCTTCCCGTGGGGGCTGGAGGCTGCTGTTGGCCTTGTGCAGAGCCGCCTTTCTCCAGGATGAGCCAGGCTGGACCTCTCAGTGTGTCCTGGCAGGGCAGCTGCCCCAGCCCAAATCAGCTTGGGGGTCCCTCCCTTAGCTCCTGGCCATTCACAAATGTCTGCTCTACACTGAAGGGCACAAAGCTTCACACTGCTTGCTGGATGTGGTTGAAAGTACTGAGGGAAGGGGATTACTCGGGTACTAAAATATTTAGATGTTCATGTTCTTCATCTAGAGGTTGTGTTTTTTAATTTTTATTTTTTGATTTAAGAAAATGATTATGCATCTACTATGAATTCCAGTGTTTCAACAATAAGCCATGTGTCCTATATATTGACATTCTCATTAAATACGTTCTAATGGCACTTCTGAATAGTTGAAATCACATAGTGTGATTTCTCTGGTTGAAACTTGTTAAAAGAGACTAATAATTAGTGTTTCATGATCTTATCTCTTTTTAAAGAATGAAAAAGATACATTGCTGCTTTTTGTACTTGCTCCATTCAGTGATTAGCTGGCCAAAAATGTCTACTGTCTGCATATGCCAGTTATTAGATAAGAATTTGAAGATACTCTGCGGGATTTATTTGTGATGCTGATTTTGCTTCATTTATTTTTAGAGACATACTCTACTTCCATTTAAACACTCAAAAGCCAAATATATGATTATCTTAATGGATAACTAATTATATATTAATTGAAATCTTATTTCTGTCAGTAGAAGCAAACTGTAATATGAGCTATTTCCTTTTCTATCAAGAATATTATCTATCAAGAATATTTTCTAACACTTATTACCATCAGAAGACATTATCCTTCTGTTTAATTCCTTTTTATTACACATTATTTCCACTAGGAAACTGAGCAGTCAGGCATGAACTAACTCAGGTAAAATAAGAACTGATCTGTATTCCAGTTGAAAGTCATATGCTATTGAACCATGGTTGCTTTAGATCTTGGAAATTTCTATTTTCTTAGATGTTGAAAATCCCCAGAACAATCAATTAAAATTAAAATAATTTAGTGTTCATTAAAGCTGCTAGATTGACAGCTTTGCCAAATTAAATCTTGCTTTTTTTCAAAGCGGAGATGGTTATAACACACACAATGATGATACAAACTTATACACAGCATCTGCTAATATGCTTCAAACCTCACCTCAAGGAGGAGGAAATAATTCTGTTTACATGCCATCCTGTCCCTATCATACTGAGAAAAACAGTGAATTTTGCTGGCAATTTTCACAATCCACTAAGAGATTCATTAACTTGAATTGAGGGAATAATTGATTTTTTTAGTTTCAATGGCAAAAAAGGAGAAAAATGTTTAGTTTTAATATAAATAAAACCATTTTAATTATTTTCACCAGTCATTTTATATTAACCTCAGGAAAAAAAAAGGTATTATCTTTTGAAACTGGTAATAAATGGCAGAGAAATGAAGATCCGCATTCATAATGTGTATAACTTCGGCACTAATTTTATGATTAGCCAATTCACTTATGGAGAGACATAAGTTCAGATTTTCCTCTGCAAAATGTGAGGTCCTGTGCTCAGGAAAGCTTTCCATTTCCTTCTGTGGCTCATGGAGTAAGTAGGCCGGAATTCAATTTCCCATGGTGTTTCAGTGATTTTACCCTTTGGAGTCACTGACTAATGAATGGCAATGGTCCACAGGAGACACCTCAGTGTTCTCTGCACCATGGCACTGGCATTGACAGTACCTAGGAGGAGAAAATAACATGAGGAAAGTGCTCTGCAGCCAGAGCTAAACCTTGAGTTTGGCCTCTGATACTCAGGCTGATAAAGCTGCAATGCTCTTGGCTAAATAAATCTCTGCATTGGCAATATGTGTGAATGCAACTCTTCATTTGCTCAGCTCTTATTACAAGTGAATGGAAATGAAATATTTCTGAATTACTGAATCAGTTTACCTCAGAAGAACTGGGGTTTCACCATTTTCTTTTTGGCTGTTACTGCTAGGTTAAACAGTATAATTTTGGTTTCTGTGAGAAACATTGCTACACACACAAATACACACACATACACACACACACACACACATATATTTTGGGAGAAGCTACCATGCTGTTTCATCTGTACCATTAATGCAATACAGTTTAAATTTGTGAAGAAGAAGAAAATATGAGATATATTTTAAGTCATATGCCCTATATACTTCTGTTTGAGATTTGAAGGCAGAGAGTGCAACCACACACACTTCCCAGGCTCCAGTTCTGCTTGTCAAAAGAAGTATACAATCTCATTTCATGCATTACAAGAAAAGGATAAATTCACCTGAATGGAAACTGCCACTCACTTCTGGAATTACATCCTACTTTGAACATTTAAACTTAAATGCCAAAATTTAAAACTCAACAATATGAGTGAGTCAGGTCAGCATTTACTTCAGAAATACAAGCAATTTAGAACCATGGGTTTAATTCAGCAGACATCAATGACTCTCTAGAGAGATATATAGCTACTCTTTTCAGAAAAATCCAGTATACTGGGGAAACCTATATCCAAAATATTAATCAGTGCCAAAATTATCAATTTCATTGCAAATTTATATCATAAATTTTTTTCCCCTTATATATAATATCTCTACTGTTTAATGACAGAATATCTCTGAATAGACAATTTGAAAGTCTACTTACTAATATTACTCACATCTTCAGGTTTATATATTATGTTTGTGTATATAAAATTTGGCATTTACAAGCTAATCAAGGGTCTTGACACAAAGACTTAAATAATCTTTGGAAAAAAATTTATCTCTTACATGATTTCTACAATGGATATGAACTCTATTCACACACCTAATTTTCCCAAACATCATTTGGATAACTTTCCTAACAAATTAACCTTTAAAATGGCATGCAAAAATTATAGGTAATAATATTTTTTTTGTAATAGTTGTAAAACTCAGTTTGCAGAAATTTCTAGATATTTTATGTGGATAAGCCATTTTGTAGCAATCTGAACACCAACAGCAAATTATATTTTATATCCTAACTTCTGTACTTTTCTAATTGTTTACAGTTCTAAATTTTTTAACCTGAAAACCTTTCTTAAAACTTGAATTTTTTGAAGGATGTGGATAGGTAAGGTCATAGCTTTATGATGATTGTAATTTAAAATGTTCCAGCTATACCTTCAAATCATTCCTGGCTTTTCAAGTGTTTTCACATTGCCAAAATCATATCAAGGGAATTTGTCTGGGAGCAGATACACACAGCTGTGCATGAGCTTTACTTATGTTCTCATCTCAGAGGAGAATCTGTGTGCAGTGTCCCTAGGGAGCCCAGGTTATGTAGTTGGCACCATGCCCTCTGTCTTGAGAGTTTTTCAGTTCCATTCCTAGCACAAAACCTTGCATAACCACTGCCATCAGATGAAAACAACACAGACACAACCTTGTCCTGTCCTCCAGTGCTGTGGGAATCAGAGATCTCTTGATTGCTCCATACTCTTATGCAAAAATCCTTTAAGTAGATGTCTTATAGTTCAGTTGCCCAATCTAAACAGCCTTCAAAATTTGTTGTTTTGTTCTCCTCCCATTTTTCCTCCCTTTTTTACATAAGTATTGGAACTGATGCCAATTTCATAATTTCAAAATTGGAACTAATTTGTATTTCTCAGAATGTTAAATAGCATTGAAAAAGAACGCGCTGGAGGGCCAAAAATTCTTCTCATTAAAGATGAGAGGCAGAACATAGTATGAGACTTGGAAACAAACTGTAGAAATAGATTTTTCCAGGTGAGAATGAACAGATTTCCAGTACTTTTTACGTGGGGGACTTTGACAGCGTGTCACCTCAACTATTCAGAGTGCCTCGTGCTGTCATTTGGGAGGTGACACGAGTTACACTATTAGCAGAGCCTCCAAGTGACTAAGGCACTGTGGTAATGGATATAGATCCCAGCTGCAGTCAGGATCAAATGGAAGATAAATGGGCTTCTGTTATGCTTAGCCCATTTTCCAGGAAGCACACTCCACTCAAGTTTGACGTGCACTTTGATGAGAGGGAGGTTTTGTTTCTTCCTCACAATATGCTGGTACATACCATATGTCTGTCTCATTCTAATTCTTCTCTCCCAGGGAGAAGAAAAGAGGTAATACAGTGCTTCCAGGCAGACTGGACCTGGCGTCCCAAGGGGATTTGCAATGCACCAGCTTTTCTCCTTCTGAAGGGCTAATAACAAAGTAATGTCTCCTATAAAAATGCTTTTGTGGGCACGTACAAATAGACAAATGCAATGTTAACATTTAATAACTTGTTGAAAAAAACCTATTACTTCTTAGGAGCAGAGCTGACTTCTTAATTTTATATGTAAAGTTGAAAAAATGATCAAAAATAGTCCCCTCTTTATCCTTAGTGAGAAACTGATAAATCAAATGAATAAAAGATTATTTTGGAACAAGAATTATGCTTTGTCTTGTTACATTCTTTACCCATAACAACCCTGTGCCATATTTAAATTTAGTTTTCTGAGTAATCGGCAATCTTTCCAACAGAGAGTACAAGTCAGCAAATCAGGCTTTGATTTTGCCACTTCAACCTCTGTATAATTTAAAGATTAACAAAATCATCTGTCTCAAGACTTTCACCTGTAAGAAAAGATGCCTAGTTTGAAAGGAAAACAAAACATTTATAGAATTATTGCAAAATTTTTATCTGCTTCAAAGCATAAACAGAATCCCCACAGGCTGATAAAAAGAAGGTGCCTCTTGCCTGCCATACAAATGGAAAGTTCAGTTCATAAAGCTGTTATGCATAATTTCCATGGATGTTCCATAAAGTCTGCTTGGGAGCGACATAGAGGAAAAATTAATTACGTACTTTTAATATTCATCAAGTGTTTTTTCCCCTCTGAGCATGTGTTGCAGCTTCAACAGTACATTTCCAAAACTGCATAAACCCAAGAACAGCAGCTAGCTGAGGATTATGCATCATTGCAGAAGGACAGTAAAGGAATATTGCCTGCAGCTCAGCTCCTGCCTTTGGGCTTGTGTGTGGCAGAGAGGGTAAGGAAGCTGCAATCACTGCACTCTCTGCATGCTCCCTGGTGTATGGGAAGGGACAGAATTCCCTTGTTGCTGCTTTTAAGGAAAGAAATGTTCCTACAGGTCAAAGGAGCTCCTTCCTATCTTTCCAGAAGGAATTCCAGAAGGAATCATGATACAAGATACAAAAGGAATATTGCTGCAAAACTAGCAACACTTCCAAAGATTAGATGGCTGCAAGAACAACTTCAGATTCAATTTCTGGGCTTGCTAACAGCTTCCTGGATAAACTTAGGCATGCCACTTAATCTATTTGTGCCTTAGTTCCCAATCTGCAATATGAAGATGACACTCTTTTCTTCCCTTCAGACTTTATCTTTTTGGAAGTTCATTGAAGCTTTGGGCATCTCTGTGGCTGGCTATTAGTTGGTGATAGATTAATCTGCAGTGATGCTGAGAAGAACAGGAAGAAAATGTGGGTTAGATTTAGAATGGCCAAGACATCTAAATTTTTGCTTTGCAAACACATAGAAATATTTTTATTCCTGAATCAGGACATAAAGTTTAAGACTGAAATACTTCTATAGATAAATTGCCACATGTGGAATCATTTCGGCACCTACATCCCCGTAGGTGCTATCTCTCTTACTTAGCAGAGAAATAATTTTGTATCATAGGATTTGCCCTCTGCTGACAGAGTCCATTCCATAGGGCAGAGTGGAGGGAACTTGAATTAGAGTTGTCACAGGGCAATGTGAGTGTCAGAGGGTACCACATGGACAAAGGGTAGCCAGAAGAACTGATAAAAGACAATATCTGGCAGCTCCTTCAGTGAACACTGTTCTGCCCTAAGAATTGACTGAATAAGGCAGGATGCTGTAGAAGTTGGCAACTGTGTAAACAAAGACTAAAATCTAGTGCTTGTAGTCAAGGTGTCCAAATTGAGGCAACATCTTTCATTCCCTGACTTGAGGAAAAGTGTTTACTACATTATCATTTTCCAAATAATCTCGAATTTTCATGCCACTTCTTCCTGCCTTTAGAGAGAAGAAAATATTACAAGGACTTGTTTTTTTAATCCTTTCCTAGCAAAAACTAATTTATTTCTGCAAAGTTCATTAATGGATTCCTCCTTCAACAACTGTATTCTTTAAATTCTTCTTTAACCTCTTGGCAAATTTTAAAATGTAATTACTTTTATACTAATACCTAAAGATACATAAAAATAATTAATTCACAATCCATCATCTGCTGAGAATAGTGAGACCTTTTCCTTGATCCCATTGAGCTTATGGTTTTTACTTCTGCAAATGCTACTATTATTTATTATGTTTATAATTTCTTTTTTGTGTAATTGTGGTGCTTTTAAGATAAAATGGACTGAATGGAATATGAAATGACTTCACATAATCTTGACTCAAAGAGACCAGGTTTATAAAGCATGGAATATAATGAGATTTGTGAAACAATGGTGAGAATACAGAATATGATACAGAAAATCTATCTACACAGTATTACTTGGTTATTAGTAGTCATCCTTAACTTATGGACAGAAGTAGCCTTTGGATTTTTTGCATTATTTGGAGGTTTAATCTGCTTTGAAAAATAAATTTAATAATAATCATACTTGTGAATGGTGCTGTTCTGTATTTCTTATACAGTAGTTAGCAAAGATCTAGAGATTTCAGAGAGAGCTCTCTTTTATCAATATACTATCAATATCAAGTATATTCATATCAATATACTTTCCATGAAAATTTCAAATTAAAACAATATGGGGAGATTTTGATGCCATCTTTCATTTCAGTCATGCCCAGTTTAATTCTTCAGGTAGTCCTGAACCCGTTGGTTTTCCTTGAAAGAAAAACTGGTCGCTTTTACCTTCGTCTGAGTCAAACCTTCCTAGACAGAAAGTGAGGGCCGAGTGATTTGTTCAGTTCCTTAGAAGCTCCCAGCAGCAGCACATCTAATGAATTCACTCTCCAGCAAATGTGTGCAACCACTTTCCTTCTGGGGCATAGGTATCTCCACTTGCTAGTCTTGTCTGGTAATAGAAGTGACCTTTACTTCCAACAGAGGAATGTGAAGTATGCATGACTGCTAGGTGCTTACTGAAAGCTATCAACCTTCCAGAGGCCTTCTTCAACTTGACCTTGATGGGCTTCAGACGAGTGCTGGAAGCTGAATGCCTTAATTCAAAACAATAAGCAGTATCCTTTTGAGTTTACAGGAAATTTGGGTTGTTTGGAATTTTTAGTCGAATATAAAAGACAAGAATGTTCAGAAATAGGTCCAGTTCTAACAGGCTTGTGAAAATACAAGGAGCCACATTTAGTAAATCAGTCTCCTGGGAAGGTGGGGGAAGAATAGAAGTCCTTTATGTTGAGCACCCTTTTTTTTTTGTTTCCAGTCATGCTAGAGACAAAGAATTGCAAGTAGTCCCATAATTACTTATTTCTGGACATGGCAAGAGCCAGAAAAAATAGTAATAATGAGAAAGAACCTTTTAGAACACTTTCAAAGTATGCTGTGCAGATGTCTTGATGTTAAAACAGCACTGTTCCAACAACTGTGCTCAGGAACGGAACAGTGCCTCAGTTATGCTTTTAGGCCTTAATTCCTTGCCAGCTTCTTCCTTGACCCCAAAGAGCTGGAACTTAAAGTTGTTCTGTATTGGATGACATGCTTTTCCTCTTTTGAAGGAATGCAGATCCCCTGTCACAATATATCACTTTATTGTAGAAGAGATTTGAGTCCTAGCATGTGAGTCACACTTTCCCACTCTACTAAACAGAAAATGCCAACGACTATTTTCTTGTTCAACTTTTTTACAGCAGCTAGGAAAAAAGATACAAAACAAGCTAATGGTATACTTCACCTTGCCTCTGACCTGCAGGTATAGTTTATTTAGTCCTTCTTAGAGTCCCAGGTATGTGACATTATCTGGGGCCTGGGAGGAAATATTTTGGAATTATTTTGCAAAATATCTGTGGCAAACTGCCGCATTTCGGTTGTGAAACACTATGAGAGCAGATTATAAGAATCATAGGGCCTTTTTCCAGGTTGGAAAGGACCTTGAAAGATGAACTAATCTAACCTTTTGGGGGAAAGGGACCTTGGGTGACATTATTAGGCACTCTGTCCAAATACATCTCAAAAACTTCCAGAGATGGAGTCTCTATCACATCCCTAGAAAAGTTGCTCTGGTGAGTGACTATTCTTGCAAACTGTAAGAAATATCTTTCTTACATGAAGATGAAACTTCTCACAGTGAAATTTGTACCCATCCCTTCTGCATACGGCTTCTTGTGAAGAGATCTCATGTCCTCTTTGTAGCTGCCCTCTAAGTATTGGAATACTGTGAAGTGCCCTCTGAACCTTCTTACAGGGAGAAAAGACCTAGCTCTTTCAGTCCTTCTCATAGGGCATGTTCTCCAACATTTTGGTCATCAGATCTCAGTTAAAAAGATAGATAAGGCAAGCCTGAGTGTTTTCTCTCCTTGTTGCATAATAACAAAATACCATCAGCCCAAATTAGAAGTATATGAAAAAAATGCAAAAAAGATATAGAAAAGAGCTATAATTTAATATAATTGCATTACACATAAAATATAAACATCAAAACCTCACAGGTTTATCCCTAATATTTTATTTAGCTACAAATAATTAACACTTTGACCATTACCAGGTTAAAGTAGCAAAGTCTATGCATATAGCAAACATTTCACCAAGCCCTTAGTGACTGGGGAATAAAATCTAATTTGCCTAACTAATGCTTATTTTATGAAGGTAGGTGAGTATGTCAAGGGAGCTGCTGCGATTTCACCCCTGTAGGTCATCCAGATTTCCTGCTTTGATAAGATGTTACTAACCAAGCAAAGTGAGGAAGGGACTGACCAGGAGAAAGAGCCACCTGAAATTTCTGTGGGAAACCTCACAAAAATCCTACCACTGAATTTCTCCTGGTGTGTTTAATGGTGTTGTTTTGGAAGTGTTTTCTAATGAAAACAAGAGCATCACCTCAGCAAGTGTGATCTCATTAGTCTGAGATGTTTCTGAGGCTGGAGATATCAGAAATATGTTTCAAGTGTGTTTCAGCTTGAGAAACAGCTGGAACACATGAGCAAATACATCTGATCAGGGAGGTAGCCTCTGATTTCAATTTAAGATGATGTACTGCTCCATTAAAAGACTTATTCAGAGGCATCCTGAGCTTTCAGTTTGGAAACTGTAGCCCTGAAACTGGATGAGCAGTCCACAGCAGACTTAAGTGAACACTGCATCCAAGACACCATGTCGGGAGATAAGTACATATGGCAGCTCCCAAGAACATGTCAGACAGGCAGATGCTGTGTGAAAGGAAGATATATTCTTCAGCTTGGCAGCTGGGGATTGTGGTTGTTCATCAGATGAAGAGGCATGAGGAAGAAGGACAAGAAACATTATGTGATCTTACCTCTTATGCACCCATTTTACAAAAGCTCCAGAGAAACACTCCCATGCTAACACATTTAATAGCATCCAAAGCTAGAGAACTAAATATGAATGTAAGAGACTAAATCCATAGCCTTATTTTCCAAAGTCACCCACAAGCTCAGCTGGATGTCTGTATTTATTTACCCCCTCCTCTCCCCCAACCCATCTGTTTCTGACTAGTCACCACCTCTGTGCAGAAAGGCCCAGGGATACGTGTGTGTGCTGCGGGGCTGGCTGTTGGCAAAATATTAATTCAGGGAACACCACAATTATTTGACATAGAAATAAGCATGGGAAATGAAGACAGGCTGAAAACGTGATCAATCTAGTCATGAACTGGACGGTAGCCATCAGAGTTAATCACAGTGTGGGGAGCTGGGAAGGAGGAGGCCACGCCTGTGATTGGAACTGGTGAGGAGTGAGGAGGAATGCTTTAAAGCTGTGATTAGTTAATTTGTGGAACTCACTGATACAAACTATTATCCATGTAGAAATTACAAGGTAATCAGTCCCAACACTCCATGGCAAAAGCTGAGCAGTAGATGAGGTCTCTGTACACAATTCATCCCTGAGGTTTTTCTGAGCTTTTTGTGCACTGTGGAACATTTTGAGCCTTACTCTCAACAAACCAATAAATATCACCTGAGGACACCAAGTTACTGGACCCTTGTGATGTCCTTATGTCTTTCATTCCAGGTAGAAATCTGTACTCCCTGAGGCTTATATTTCTCTTTAATATTTTGAATATTATTTTTTTTCTTCCCTCCACCTGCATTCCTGACACAAAGCCTGGTTCATTCCCACAGAGAAGAAACAAACCTAAAGGGTTCTTTAGCTCTCTTTTCTGGCTTCTGCCAGCTTTTCTCAGGCACAAAGCAGACATATCCTATGCAAACCTTCTAGTGAGGCAGTCTTTGGGGTCTGTGGACCTCTTACATAAACTCCAACAGTGTTTTGGTAGTGTTTGCACTGCCAGTGCAGGCATTACTTTCTCACACTGGCTCCTCTGGCCTCCTCCCTTTCCATCAGCCAGACTTTGTGATTTCATGCTTACCAGCAAAAAAATTTAACAGTTAGTCATCCAGTGGAAGGTGTCCCTGTCCGTGGCAGAAGTGATAGAGCTAGAAGATTTCTAAGGTCCATTTCCACCCAAGCCACTCTGTGATCATTTTACGATCATCTTCATTTTCTGATCTCAGTTAAAGAGGAGTATATACTTATTTTCCTAGTTATTAGACATGTTGTGAAGCTAAAGTATTCCATGCTTACTTAAAATGTGGTGCACTGCTGCTGAATGGGGTGCTAACCTTTCAAATGCTGCCTGTGCAAGCTGATCTTGTTAAAAATATTCTTTCTGTCTCAAATTTATTTTGAAGAATAGCAGGAGGATTTCAAACATTAATACTTTAGGAATAACAGGCATGCTGGTTCACAGATAACCAGGCAGATTTAAGGCCGTTGCAGCCTGACATTTCAGTTCATCAGGTGGAAGGCAGTGATGTCTCAGCTAATAAGCATGTTTCTCTGTTTCACATAATTAGAATCAACAGGGACTGCAGAGGCCACTGGTCTCGCCATGATATTCCTACCATCAGAGAGCTGTTTTCAATTTTTATTTGTGAAAAATGAAGAATCTTTCCATGGTTGCTGTGCAGGGATATTTGCTTGTGCAAATGGACTTTATTCAATTAAAAGTAATAGTATGAGATATTAGCAACCAGTCCCCGGTATGGAATCATCCTTGATATAGAAAAATGTCTTTCCTGCAGTCATTCTGTAGTCCAAGAAGTTTTTGATTGAAAGAGGTGAGATGTAAAAACTGAGTAGAGTTAGTAACCCCCAGATTTGTAAGTGCATCACTCACCACAGACTGAGATAGGATCTTACAACAAATCTTTATTTTCTGTGAAAAAACAAATGTCAAGTGTAACTGATTCAAGAAAAAAACATACTGCAATGGCATTTTAGGACCTGCACTTGCTAATTAGCAATATCTCTGTCTTTGCAAAACTTTATGGCCTGTCTTTAACTAAGCTAATGCTCAAAAGGGGTTTGAGCTTGTATTTTAGAAACTACAGATAATCTTATGCTTCCTTTTCCTCTAGAGTGGGAAGGCTGATCTTTTAAACAATGAATATATTCTTGTTGATTCACTGTTGATGAATGACAATGTACAGACCTAACATGACAGATCTAGAAGACAGCAATTGTATTTCTTCCAGTTATGATTCTGCTTATGTCAGATTTTCTTCTGCTTTGGCCATGACATTCTTCAGTGTGAATGTGGATCATATTGTGCTTGATTTTGTCTGGAAAAGCAGTACGTATTTAAGATTTTATTCTTGAATGTAATACATGAGGATCATGGTGCCCTTCCTCTGCAGAAATCAATAGGATTGCTGTGACAAGACCATTTGTTTTTACCCTGCCATCTTAGGAAAAAAAAGCCCTTTAAACATGTTAAAGATACCTCTAGACAAGTAATTATTAGACAAGTAATTCTCAGAAGAGATATCAGGGGCCTCAACCCCCAAAGAACATTTACTGTAAACCAACAAAAACCTCGTCAAATTCCAGGGAATGAACAAATGCCCCTTACTAAGTCTATTTCAGTAGAAGAGAGGATTATTTGATTGAGCATTATGGTGAAGACCAAAGCAAAGTGTCATTAAAAGTGTTTATTGTTTCCTATCAAACCCTCTGATCCTTTGTGTCCAAATTATTCAAGCTCCAGTTTTAGATGTTTCAAGACAGACTCTGATCTTAGTCACATTGCTGTAAATAGGATGTAACTAGAATGTCCTTCCCCTGTAACATCTGTGTTATTAAATTCTGACTTATTCACAAAGATTGCATTCAGAAAACTGGCAAATGCAAGTGTGATTTCATCCACTATGAATTTCTCTCTGCTGTCAGCTTTGTCCTTCGCACACTTGAGCAGAGGCATCGTGTAAACAGGGACATTGTTCAGTAACAGGCATGACTCCTCTTTTGGACCTCCCCAAGCAGCCTGACATAGCCTCTCAGCAAACTGCGACAGCAAACAGAAGCCTCCTTCAGATATTGTCTGTGATGTGATCAAATGTCTGACAGTTTCTTTTGATCTTGACACTGGTGCACTTAATCAGGGATATCCCACCTTGTGTGGCCAAAGAATTACCACTGGTGTCTCTCTAATAGAGCAGTTAGATATTTGGTTGAAATTTATTGGCTTATAATGAACAGATTTGCTTTACTTCTTGAGGATTTAGAGGATTTTCTTTTTGCTTTATTCCCTGATATTACATTTCTCTTAGCCAGAGTGATATTTTATGCTACTTAAATGACACACTTCAATTTAACAGCCTAAGTACCATTATTATGTCTTTGCATACCAACAACTGATACAAAGTACTTAGAATTTTCTCCCTTTTTTCAGCTGGGTTTCTTCTGCCTGACCTTGATAGAAATGAGCTCACTCCCTGGCAGCAGAAAACAGGCTATTGCAACTACCATGAAATACTATAGTAGCCCAGAAGGGTTAGGCACATTCATTCTTTAAAAAGATAGAATGTTTGTTGTGGTTGTGGAGAAGTAGTATAATTAGCTTTGTGCTACTATTGTGGTATAAATATGTGTCCATTTAACCAGAAATTCTCTTATATTTTAATCATAAACATAAATATTTCAGCTGTCACTGGGAATTAGAGGCTGACTTGCTGTACTGTACCTCAGGACCGCCTACACAAAAAGGATTTCAGTGTTAAGGCTGCTGGCAGTGTTTGTGGTACCTAAATTAGGTACTGCTGTCGGTGCTGCATGGATACTACTCCACAGTGTGGGCTGCCAGCATGATCTCTGGCACTGTTTTATGGAAACTCAGCCAGGCAGGCCTCTCTGATAGCAATCATTGCCTGGGGGCTTTAAATGGGAGGAGCTGACATGAGCTGGCTTGGGCTGGGGGATGGAAGTGAGCTGGACTACAGCTCCTCAGTGGTGTGAAGACTGAGGGACTGTAGAAGGGAAAGGTTTGGTATCTAGGGAAGGTCCTTATCAAAGGCACATGTCAAGGTCTACACCTTAAAAACAACACAAGTCCTTTCACTGATGTAGCCAAAACCTTCCATGTCAAGTTGCATCATCAAAAGTTGTCAAGAGGAAAATGAGTGATAACCTCTTCCATGCTGATCCAGAATACAATGTTCTGTCCATGCCCCTAAGACTACCCCTATTGATACACAACTTTACTCTCTGCTATTTAAATCATCCCTTTAAAATTACACTGGCAAAAACCTGGTATAGCCCAGAGTGGGACCTGACCCTCTGTTGCTGGAAAAATAAAAAAGGAGGTATCCTTAACAAAGAGAAAATGAGAACATATTGCTGTGTTGCTTTTCACTGGCCTGGGACAGTTCTGTCACATCATTGAATGTATGGGGGAAAGTGGTGGGGCTTGGGAGAGGCAGGGTCTGATAGATGTGTCACTGCTGCAGAGCCATGTTTAGTGGTGTATCAGCAAGCTCCAGATGTTACAAATGTTAGCATCTCTAAATAGGGGAATATATTTAGATTGTTTGTGCTAGTAGGTGTTTTTAGTGGGTGTTTATATTATTGTTTCTTCCTATTTTAGTTGTGACTGTCACAGTCCTGGTGGATTCTTAGTCAGAACATCTCCTTTCAGAATATCACTTCAGGCTAAAATAAAATCCTTTTCCCAAACAGAGCTTGCCTTTTTTTTTTTTTTTTTTTTTTTTTTTAACAGCAGAATAGGTACAATGGGCTATTCAACTGAATTCTATTGACTCTGTAGATTCAAGTCTTAATGTTCCTTTTTATGATCTCCTCCTTTACATTTTAGTATTGTTCTGCTTTTCCTTTTTTGCACTGTGCATATCCTATTTTGTTCCACTGAAATAATTTTGCAAGAAATCCTTCATCAGAATAATGCTGTCTATTCACTCATCACAGGCAGAGTTTTATTCTGTGAGCTTTGGCTAGCTCACATCCACACTCCTACACTTCCAGTGATTACTTCCAGTGCCAGCTGGGATACCTATTGCTGAATTTAGAGCTGATTAACTGAACAAGACAGTTGTTGCTCCCATTAACCTACTCCATGTTTCAAGGGATTTCATTTTTTTTCATTAGAGAAGCAAGAAGTGGAGGTAGAGACTTTCTTTAGCCAAATTGCTCCATCCTTCTCCCCACAGGGGAGAAAACAAGTCAATTTGGTGAACAAAGAGCAATCATTACTGGACATCTGTGGCTAATAACTGGGACACAACAGAAATTTGAGGGCTGGTTCCTAACAGCACATTGTATGTTTTATTTGCATACACAAAGCTCCTTGCCAGCAGACTGTGAAAAGAAAATTTCCTTTAGCTGGTTCAGCTAAAATTTTCTGATTTTCTACACAGCAAACAAATGTGTTAAATAATTAATGTAACCATGAAAGTGCCCTGCTTAAATGCCAGCTTTCAAAATCAATGTGCTTTGCTTCACAGAAGTGTTTTACTTGTGTAATTTACAAGGTAGGACTGTGACTGACCTCTGTGGAATTGCAGAGAAAGTAATGTTTCCATTACTTTCCATTACATTCCAAGTTTCCCCTTCGCACCCTCTCTGTAGGAAGAAGTAAACAATTGCAGTCCTTGTCTTCTAGCACAATGCTGACAAACAAGCTCTGGAGAAACTTGGTCAGCAGCACAAGAGGTTAACACACCCAGAGGTTCACTTCATGCCTTATTGGTTGTTTCTACTCGCACAGCTTGGTCAGCAGGAGGAAGCCTACGTCCACACAGAATTGTCCTGGGAAGGAGAGGAGACCACATGCACACTCAGCACCTCTGTGAATGTTCAGGGATATGTGGCCTGGATATTCAGATCAGCTGCATGAAACTCAGTTCAGCCTCACAAGCTGTTCCTGAGGTCGTTGTGAATGTTGGTGCCTGAGGCTGCAGGGTGATAACCAGCTGTGTGGCTGGCAGCAAAATAAAACACAAGTCTCTGCATTTTATGGTGGAGTAACATCCTGGAACCACTGAGCCCCTTCTTTACTTTAAAATGTTGTTAATATTTCAGTTAAGTAGTAATAAAGGTTTGCAGGGTTTCATGATGATGGTAGTGATAAAAATAGCTACTGAAGTCACAGTAAGCTCTCAGCCTTTGCTGGATTTATACTGCCTCCCCTTTAGGGGAAGACATTGATCAGAAGCAATATGAAATAAAAGCTTTGTTTGCCAAAGAAGAGTGTTGGTATCTATTGATACAACTGGCCTGGAACAGACTATTACTGAATTAAAGGAAATGCTTGCTTTCATTATCAGTTTTTGTTCTGATTAAAAAATAAATTTAAAAAACAATCTTATGACTTATATAGTGTATTTTGGTGTCAGCTTATGTCTGCTCTTCTCTGGCTTGTGTCATAAACCAAAGTGCCATGGGTGTCCAGCTCCAGAGAACCTTTCTCCAAGGGCTTGCTGCTGGGACACAGACCTTGTTCCTCCTGGTTCCCCTTAAGTTCTCTTCCACCAAAAGAGAACTGCCTGTGGTTTTATTGGCTTTTACCAACACTGAGATGCCTCCACATAACATTTCAGTCTTTCAGCCAAAACTGTTCTATTGAAACATTTCCCAACACCCCTATTTACTGACAAAAGCAATATTTATTAGTATGCTGCTTCTTCACCCCTGACTATAGTCAAGAATTTAAGCCACATCAGTTGAAAGTACTTGCATTTGTATGTCCAAAAGGCAAATAGCTTATGCCTTGCTCTTAAAGAGCTACAGCCTTGTACTCCACAGATGATCCTTCATAAATCTTCTCATTTAGACACAGTTCATGGATGAGGTCAGTATCCAAAGCCCTCTGGTTTTGGTGGCAACTATTTAAATACAGGACCTAGATTGATAGATAGGACCAAAACAACAACAACAACAAAGCTAAACTATAATGTTAATTATATCATTTGTAGCTACTTTTAAAATGCAACATTGTGATTGTCAAGCAAGTTGGAAAATGCAATTCTGGTGTTCATTTCTGTACAGTAGGTAAGGAGTTCCAATATGAGTTTCAGAAGCTGGAATTCCTCAGATTCAAGTCTCTTGTCCATATAATTCCAAGCAGTGAGGTGATATTCAGATTTTTGGATTCTAGCTGACAGCTTCAGCTGTTACTGCACAGCTTTGGGAAAAGTAGAGGAGCACTGGTCAAGATCTTTTCTAAGACCCTGTCACTGTGAAAAGCTATTCAGTGTTAGAATGAGAAGAGGAGGGGAAATGACTGCACAGACAGATGGGTAAGGTAAATGGGGCCCTTGCTTGTAGCTCCTATTAAAATGAATTTGAGTTTTGGGCTGGTGTAGCCACCCTCCCTCTCTCTCTCTTTTTTTTTTTTTTTTTTTTTTCTTTTAAGATATAATGACTCCTGCAGAAAATATACTGCCTGTTTTATAACATTAATATGATAATCTGAGATTCTTTATTGACTCACCCTAAGGTTATAAGTACACAGTGAGGTTATAGTCTCAATCTTTCACTCACTGTGTTTGCTTATAATCTGTCCCTTCAGGCACATCCTCATTTCAAGACACCTCCTCTGTCATAATAACAAAAACTCTTTACACCAGAAACGAAGTCTTTTGGGATTGAGTCTTGTGTCTCTGATATATCTGTGCACTGCAATACAATAAATGAGCATAAAATCTGTGTGTATTATATGTATGGAGAGGAAAGGCCTTTTATGCCATTTTTTGGGATGAAGCATGCCCACTAACAAATGGAGAAAACAGGCCTTGAAACACAACACTGCAAAATGAATTATGATGGCAAAGGATTTCAATGCAGTCAGAGATCTTAAAGCTGTCCAAAGGGTTTGTTTAACTTTCCTATCAGTGCAGTAGCCCGCGGTGATAGCATCAGTCAAAACATGATGCTTCTCCTTTTCCTCTCTGCCTTTCACACCACCTCCCCTGCTCTGGTCCAAATGGCTCAGACAAGCAGCACCAATGAATGTGGTCAATGAAGTACTAAAAGGCTCTTTCCCTGCACCATAATTTAAAATCTCAGGGATGTGGGGACATGAAATCCAGCTGCTGTTGCCAGTGGTGCAGACTGGGGGTCCCTGCTGGCCTGTGCTCTGCTGTCAGCCCCTCTCTGCTCTGTCCCCTGGGCCCAACCAGCAGGGCCATCCGTCATTAACAAGCAGGGTGAAGTGCTGTGTATTGCTGTGCCTCTCACAAAGGCAGAGAGAGAGGGAAGAGGCAGTTTACATTTCAGGAGGTGATGTCAGGAGGGGTTTAATCAGATGGCAGACTCTCCTGATTGCATATTCCAGTGTCAGCTCCCAAGCACAGACAAGCTGATATTCTGAGCTCTCCCTGAGGTTAGTCTGGAGTTGGTCAAAATATAAAATATGAATATGGAAAGCAGAAATCTCTTCCTTGCCAGATCAGAAGCATTTAAAATCGAATGCCCTGCTTGACAGTTCTTTCAACATGGTCCTGTGTTCTGAGAAGTCATTTATTTTTGTATTTTGCTCCTGTAAATATGTAATTAATGCTGCTACTCTGTTTACAATTCAGCAGGGTATGTGAATCTCTGTGATAGGAAGCTAACAAAAGCACAAGAGCTAAATCCTGATTTCAAATAGGTAATACAGTGACCCAACACAAAGCACAGCCTCTTTGGAAACCGAAACCACAGGAGACATCATCTTAAATGAAATGTTAGACTTTGTCTTAAATGAAATGTTAGTGTCTGTGTGAAGCAGACTGTCTCCACTGAGGCATGAAACAGTTCCCTCATGGAAAATCATTCACTGACATCTTTAAGGGACTAGGCTTTAAAATTTCTATCCCTTTGTAACTGAAAGAACCATTCTGCAGAGTATTCACAGGGGGCTGGTAAGAAATTAAGTTACGATTGTATTTGCACTTATTATAAAATTAAAATTATATTGTTCCTTATCTCTACTTGGCCTCACTGTATACCACTTTCTCCAGGAGTCCCATTGCAGTGAAATGAGAGTCACATTGAGTTTGGTGTCAACATACGCAGCAACCAGGTTACTCAACTAGATAACTCTAGAGATAACTTTTCCCACAGTTGTGCTACTTCCTGAGATCTGTTCTGTTCCAAAGTGATGTGTCAGAAAGAAATGTGACATTTTTTCCAGGCTGTGTGACAGCCTGAGATAATTTTATTTACTTCTGTGAGAGTCCATGTGTTAGACTTCACTGCATAAGCAGAGTGCTGACACTGGGACAACCTTACGGTATTTCCAAGCTTTATGGACTTGAAAATAACTCAGTGCACAAGAATGCATTTACAGAGATAATATGTTGTCCAGTTGGAGATACTTAAATACAGGCAGAGTGAACATCTGCAAAATGTAGTTGTAATATTGAAATATCTTCTGAACAGCTGTGGCAGAATAAAATTGCAGAATTTATAAACTTTATTTTGGGACTGTGATATATACTTTTTATTGAGCCTTGGATATACTCAACACAGAATGCTCCCATGAATGGAAACGAAATAAAAACACTCAGGAAAAAATAAATACATTTTACCATGTGCCTTTACCATGAATACATAGGAGTGGATAGAGCCAGAGTGATCAGAGCCTGCAGGGTTCTGCAAAAATGCAGCTGTAACCTCCAATTTTGTTTTGCACTGTGCCATGGTGGCACATTCTCTTCACCGAAGAGCAGATGCAGTGAAAATGTACATTCATAATGTCTTGTCTGTGTAATTTTTCAGAAAATGCTCTGCAAAGCTGGGCAACATGGTGCAGTGAATCTAATCAAAACATTGTGGATGATGATTGATGGCATGAGACTTCAGAGGAAATACCACTGTTCAGTAAGGCTATTGCAGCTGAATGTTGCATCCAATAGTTAGTAACTTCCAGGTGAATTCTTTGTTGGGAACAGTTGTTCTGTGGAAACTGCTAGAAATGCTTACCAGAAAGGATCTTGGAATACAGTGTTGTGGACCAAACATTTTACAATTAGAAATTGCTGCTCTTAACTTCCCAGTTCACATTTTGGAACATTAAAAATGTTCCATATTTACTCTTCTTCTAGATTCTAGCCATTGATTGCCAAATGATCCCCTTCCAAATTGTTAGTAATCTTTCAGGCTTCTCTCAATGGAAGACTAAGGATGGACTAAACTAAAGCTGACAAAATATTGGAGGAAGCTTTCATTATCAGGTGCCTGGCCAACAAAATGGGAGATGAAAATCACATTGATACGGTCAGAGTTAGGTGCATGGGAATAGAACACTGTTGTTCTGCCTACTAAATGATTGGCTTTTTCTAGCTGGAAGAAGGAATAAGTAGTTACTGTGGACAGCTTTGTGCCAATGCCAGCTCCATGCCCAGTGCCAGCCAGAGAGGTTACAGAAAGGTGGAAACAGCTAGGGAAGGAAAAAAAGAATCAAACCAAGACAGAAAATAGTTTTGTACCTTCATAAAAACCGATACATGCTCAGTGCCCCAAAATATTGGCTCTGCAGTTTTTCTCTCACAGAGAACCAGCAATGGAATGGGGAAAGGTACATGGAAAGGTGACTGGTGGCTTCCATAAGGGGACAGAGGAATATACTAATATTTTCCAATATGGAAAAAAAAGTATCAAAGGGAGAGACAGCAAAATGATGACAGAAAAAAACAACACTGTAAACTGGAAGTGATATTTACTGCTTTTCATAACAGTGCAACTAATAGAACCATATTAAATAACAAGATAAAAGGTCTGAGATAGACAAGAGTACTTTTCTCTGTCAAATTTTCAAGATTGCACAAACAGACTAGGTACCATTATTGTAGCTTTTTAAATAGTTGCTGTTATATTTTTTTGGGAACTTTGGAATTACAATAAAGTTATGGTATGATGCAATAAGACATTTAATCAATTCATCAGTTCAACTGGAAATTGAATTTACTCTGTGAAAACATGCTTTCCAAAATGTAGCTGAAGAAATGAATTTGAAGTAGCCTTTAACCAATTTCAAAGAGCTCAGTCTGAATGTTTTTCTGTAGTGCTCCCTTGGAGTCTTCAACTGCGTTTCAGTGAATGGCCTGAAATTGCAAAAATTGATTCAATTCACATGCTCAGAAAATTTATTCAGTCAAAACACTTCTCCATGCTATTTCCTATAATGAAGAGTTTGTATTTGAAGTACAGTTGTTAAAGAATGAAATGAGTTTTTATTGAATTTTTGAACACAAACAAGAAAATGTCTCTTTTTTGCCGTAAACACTTGACTTTATATTGTCTAGCTAATACATTGGATAAACTTGCCCTACCTGGAAGAAATTCAGTGCACCTCTCTGTCTTGTCCTTAAACTTTGCATGAGGTTTTATCAACACAGAAAAGTTAGTGTGCAGTGAGATTTGTGTTCCTTTATGAGTTTTATATTGCTTCACCTTCCTACGTGACTATTTGTAGCAAATGTGAGTTATGTGCAAAGTTGTTACTCCACTGAAAAGTGAAAAGGAAATGTTTTGCACTTAGCAGACTACATTATATGCTTATCTATCAGCCTGTAAAGGCGTCTTGTGAAGATTCCAGATCTTCCCTGAACACTGAATTTCTTAGATATTGCAAACCTTAAAGCAAGGGAAAAAGACACAAGAGAACAGTACATTAAATGAAAATAACTAATGGAAAATACTGATTAGAGAATGCATGAACTACTACCCTTAAATCAGACATAAAACTGTTTATAAGTCCTGACACTACATTATGAACTGAAAATGAGGTTAAGAAAGTACCAGGCAGTTCATAGTTTTTGTTCACCAAACAGCTTTTGTAACTATGGGTTATTATTTTCTATTTGAGCCAAGCAGCTCTTTGATTGCCCTGACAATCAATCATGAGAGAGAAAATCTCAAATGGTCTTATGAGCCTGATTTATTCTTATAAAAACTGCCTCTAGCAGAACTGTATTGTGCATTCCTTTATTCTGTGTTGTAGCCTGTGCTGATGGGGTGAAACACTGAAGTAGTCCAGGGAAGAGAAGCCAGAAATCTTATTCCTAATGGAAGGAACACAGATTTACACCTAGAACTGCTGTCTGCAACACACTTAAGGGGAAATACTAAGTTTCAGTGCTACTTTGGAGATCGGTTATTTGTTGTGTGCAAAAAAGACACTGGGTGAAACCCTGGCTTTGAAGTCAAACCCCAGGATTCCTCTTCTGCTGCTTTCTGCATATTAATCTACCACCAGGTTATGGCTCCAGGATGTCTCCTTCTCTTCTTCCTGTCTCTCTAGGTTCCTAATCCTTGCATTCCTTTATGCTCAGTTACACAATTTTTGTGGAAGCAGTGGAGAATCCGCCATTTAACAGGGTATCAAGCATTAGTTCTTGGGGGATAGATGTCTATCAAAATTCCTTTAGTCTCCAGAAAGCTTGCATCCCAGCTTCGTCCAAATTTCCAGACATGTATTTCAGGTACTGAGCTCTGTGCAAAATGTGTCTCCTTCTCACCATACTTTAAAGCAAAGCCAATCCAAACAAAATGAGTTTCAGCAGGTCTTTGTGGAGATATTTTAAGTTTGGGTTGTGGCCAATGTCCCATGAAAAAGAAATGCTCTGCTTTTCTCTAGGTGTCCTGTAACTGAAAAATGTCAACTTTAGGTGCCCTTTGGGTTCAGATGTGGGTGAGAGAAGGCTTGTGATCCATACTGATGTTTCGATTGCAGTTGAAATAAGACCAGGACATGCATATTTTTAAAGCTTCCAAAATTTTTTATTTAAAATAAAGCCCTAGATGAAAAACGAAGTCAACACTTTTTCATTCAATTTTAAATTTCTGTATAAAGATGCATGCATTTGCCAAAACCAGAGAGACTTATAAGTTATACAGAAGATAGAGAAGTGATAAGGAGAGAGGAAATCCTTGCAATCAGGCAGAAAAGCAATACTTTAGTTGACTGATATTAATAAATAAAAAGTCAATAAACAATTTTAAATGGTTTTTATTGAAGTATAAAACACTCCTCATAAAAAAACCAAAACAAAAAAACAAGCTAGTGGAGGAATCTTCCTTTGGGAATTTTAAAAGCAGTCTGGAGAAATGGTAGAAATACATTTTAGCCATTGCACTTAAAAGGTGGGCAGACTAGGTGACCTAATTAAAAGATAAGCCATGACAGGCTGTGCATTATGGTCTTGCAGGGATGTGCTTTGGTGCCTTTAAATGCAAGACAGAGTACATAAAGCTGTTAAACATTGTGGTGTGTCACCACTAGATTTTGCAACCCCTAGATGCCCTCAAATCTTGTTTCTAAAATATTAATTTCCAAAGGTAAACCATCAATTATTAGAAAGAAAAATAGTCCCCACATAAAGCAACGACTTTTTCTTTCTTTAATGCAATATAAGATTGTATCAAGGGAAATTGTCTAGACAGGGTTTATTTTACTAATTCTCAATGACAATAATATTTAACAAGTTAACAAAAATGTGGTGAAATGCAAACATTTAGCATTTAAGGCTGAAATTGAAATGCACGTAGGAGGAAGGGCTGCCTGGGAGAGAGGACTTAGAACCCCACCAGGTTTTCCTGCTACCCTTCTTCCTGACACTGTTGCTCTCTGAAGGCATTAAGCATTGGAGAAACAGTATAAAGATGATGGGGCCATTTAGTGACTGACATCCTGCAAGCTTAAGACACAGAACTTTCTTTATGAGTTTCAGGTGTGGGGTTTTTTTCCATTTTAAAATGTTCCCTTCTCTGTTCCCCGTCCTCCTCGGCTTCCCACACAGATGTATGCCTGCTAGCTGCCTGAAACAGCATGCAGGTGAATGTCAGAGGTTCCCATCAAGAAATTTGCAATATGAAAATACCTGTGCACCACTACTTCACACAAGGAGAGTGACAACATTTCCTAGTGGCATCTTCTCTGTGCTTGGGGACATGGCTCAGCGATGCACACAGTACTGCCAGTTCATGCTTGGACTCTGTGATCTTAGATGTCTTTTCCAAGCTTAACAATTCTAAGTGTTTTATCAACAATAATTGCCAGAAGTGACCTTAGTCCTTGACTTAAGAAAATCAAGTGAAAGGCTAATGATAACTCCTGGTATAAATTAAATACTTAGTTTTACTCCTTACCAGCCATGACCAACTCCTTTGTAGCCCGTTTACCATTTCCAGTGGTGGGTCCTGAGTCTCCTTGGTTCCCCATGGGCTTTTCCTCTCCCTGAAACCTAATGAAATTTCAACTACATAACATTTTAATTGCTTGGCAACTTGAAAGTCTGTGTCCCAAAGGCCAGTCTCACACAGGCCTGGTTGTATGAGCAGACCTGACAAATCACCTGTGTTTCTAAAAGGTTTGAGGCTAATTATATATTGTTTATTTTGTTACTTAAGTAGGTTTAATATCCCTGGGACACTTCATGGCGCCTTGTATTTTTTAAAGGGTGAGTTTCAAAACTCTATTATTAATTAAAGAATTTTCATTCCTGACAAAGTGTTTAAAATTACAAGGAAATTTGAAAAAAATTCTAAAATTTTTACTGCACTGAAAAGGGAAAGGAACTATTCTAGGATTTCTGCAGTATTTTAATACTCCTTGTGCTGAACAGGCAACTATTCAAGTTCATTTGTCATTTTACATGTGAGAAAGAGAAACTTGGAAGGTAGATATTGTTTGTCAAAAGCAAAAGTATTCAGATTCCATTTCTACCTTAGCCTATCAAAGACTTGATTCAGAAAAACCACCCCACACCACAGAAGATTTTATAAAATCTTCTGTGGACCCATATGCTTCTTTATCTACATAGCTGTATTTGATAGGAGCACATTCATGGAATATCTAAGTAGATCACTGAAATTAGAAGCACAACCACGGAATATCTAAGAGCATTGAAATTTCATCATTATTTTTTCAGCATGGTGGTCAGTCACGTTGCATTTGTATTTCTTCCACACAGAGAGAAAGGGTGATATATCCAGTCAGTCCCCATCACATTCTGCTGATGTGAATTCTGCATATTCCATTTCCTGCATATTCCATTTTCTCCACTGTCTCCACTGAGTCTCTCAAAACCCAGCTTTTCTTACAATCTCTTACATTTCTTCCTATGACCTCACCACACATCCACTTAAATGCCTTATCCAAAATTTAATTGAGTTTATAATCTGGTGCTTTCATTATGAACTTGATTTATCTTTCAACAGGTCTGCTGGATCCAGTGTTGGCAGAAGCTGTGTATTCATTATCCAGTTGACTGGGTGGTGCTGATTTTAACTATTTCCTTTAGCACTATGTTTTACTGCAAGCCTATACACATACCACACAATTACAATAGCTGTCATTTCTTTCCAGCTGTCCTTAAAGCATATATTCCTCTCATTACCTAAACATTTTTCATGGTTAAGTAAGCAATTATATTCTCTTGTAGATGTAAGTTCCCTCTGAATGCCCCATATAAGGTATTTAGAAATATGGGATACCCTATTAAGCAAGATATGTTTGAAACTGTTTGCATGGGAATTCTCAGAATTAGAAGGCAAAGAACTATTTCTCTCAACAAATATTAATTTGTAGAAAGGCTATAAACAAAGTTACTCAAGAGAAGGGATAGGAGGAGAATGAAGAGATTCCTTGTTGCAATATAGAGAAACCAAGCATGTCTCAGCATTCAATAACAAGATTAGGACTTAGTAAACCTAATATCCATTAATATTCTGAAACAATTAGTTACAATTATATCTACTAAAGAAGTCCAATAATGATTTGCCTGTGATAATTTTGGTAATATAACTGCCTAAGGTATAATAAAAAAATACATATTTATGTGAAAATATAAGTTTTTGGTAAAGGCTCCACTTTGGCATTTGAATAATGAAGTACTTCTCTTTGCAGGGCATAGTCATTAGCATATTCCATGCAGTTTTGAGGCAAAAGATGACCTTGTCTGAGCATGCCTAAAGAATATTAGTATTTCCTAAGCAGGAGTCCAGCAATAATTTTGAAACTTCCTCCTATTGGTAGTTATCTATAAGAAGTCCTGCAAGTGTAGAAGAGGGAGCTGGTCTTGCATTTCAACTCACCCTAAAATCATTTTGGGCCATGAAAAGGAAGAGAAGCCAGCAAATCTGGCCTTCTGTGAGATAAGGTAAGGACTTAAGGTTTGCATAGAATGATACTGACAAGGCCACAAAGAACCTCATCAGCTTTCTGAGTGCACACTACAGAGAAAGAGGAATCTTTGAAGATTTTCTAAGTTGTAAATATGTACATGCCTCTATCGCTTTCTAAAGATTTGCAGTGATATTTTTTGCATTTGATAAATACACTCTCCATTTTTCTTTTATGTTAACTTTGCTTGCACTAAAGGTCATTGCAATATGATTAGAAAATTCATAGGCCTTTTATTTCTTGAAGAAGAAATTCTTAAAAGTAGCATCATGACCTATCTCATGAAATGGACTGTGTAATCTCATGTTGATCAGCTTTCAAATGATATTTCATGGAATATCTAAAATATAACAGGCCTTTGTACAGAATGGTTTGGGAGTTGTCACTTCAGCATCTTGCTGACTAGAAATGTTTTGAGGACTCACATTATTTAGGAAATTTTCTTTTGCAGTACAGCAGTGGTGGGCATGCCTCAAACATATGGAACCAAAGGAAGCATTCAGCCAAATTAATCTAAGAAATCTAATGTCCGTTATAAGGCCAAACCTTCTATGTGTGGGAAAGAGATTTACACAAGGAAAAGGAGAATCCCAGTTGCAGAGTAGATCACATCATACACAAATCACCTTTGTGGGTCTCAGTTTCCACTTGATATGACAAAATTTCTTCAAAATATATAGGATGCCATGGAGACTGAGATAAAGCCCTTAATCCTTGCTTTGCTGGTGCTGACAAAACAGATCTCTAGCCATACATGGGATGTCTACATGCAGGAAACGGGACCGATGTGCACAAAGGGATAAAGTGCTGCATGTCTGTACCAGTCCAACTTCTTCTTATAACAGTATAGCAGGATATTAATTTTTCTGAACTGGCTCTAATTCAACTTCAAAAATATGAGCTTTAGGGCATGTTTATCATGAAGCATATAACTTTACAAAAAAAATACAAAACCAGTGAATGTTTTTATGCCTGGAATAGCAGAAAGTTAGCTTAGAAAAGATTTATAGCCCACAGATTAACTTCACAAATGTAAAGAAGTGTGAGCCTTTTATCTTCCAAGCCCTTTTATGCTGAGACAACTCTGAGAATCTTCTTGGACAGGATTCCATTTTGTTTTTCTTTTCTTCTACTTCACATTCCATATGCTTCTAGTGCCATATGCTTCTTCTGATGCTCTTATTGAACATTAACAATTTTTTTTGTAAGAGTTATACCATCAACTTGTACTTGGCTGGTTTTGGATTTTAGTAACACACCTATACAGGTGTGTTACTAAAGTGTGGTGTCTCATGGACTGCCGTCAGTACAATCTGGTGCCAGTCCTGCCTGGTGACCTTTGGAAATATTGTGGCACTGCTCTGAGGTCAGACATGTCTCAGCTGCAGGGGGTGTGAACTAGCATGCATTAAATCCAGGGGATAAAAGGATATTTTCCTTTACAAGAAACACCTTGCAGAGTTTCTCCCGGACCAATTCCAAGCAGAGCTACCATCCTTGCTCTCTTCCTCTGGGTGTCAGAGGATCCTGTGCTGGGGCCAGCCCTGGTAAGAAGAGGGGATGTTGTTACTGGCAGCCTCAGCAAGGGCTCACCAAGCATTACTAACATGTTACATTGCACCAAGTGAGCCAAGCAGACCCAGACTGACTCCTGATGCAGCCAAGGGTGTGTCCATGTCCTGAGTGCCTAAGGGGACGCTGTGCTACTCTCTCACGGCTGCGCATAATTCAGGATAAGTGAGTCCCCAGAGTCAGAACATCTGACTGAATTAACCAGTTTCTCTTGCCTAATTATTCACCTTAGTAATATTCTGAATTGCATTGTCACATATGCCTGAAAATCTGCAAAAGTAGGCAACAAATACCAGATGCAGAACACTTATATTTTAATGCAGTGTATTTCTTTGTGACTGCAAGTTAAGGATCAGACATTAAAAAGAAAAAAAGAGGAAGACTTTTCATTGACCTCAAAGTGTTCATAACTTCTCCTACTCTCCTCCTTGTAAGTAAGATATCTGAGTTACTCTCTCCAGAGAGACAAATTGATGCTAATGCTGAAAGACAAAATAAAGTAATTATATTTTCCACACATGTTAGCTTAGAGATGGTCTCAGGGGCTAACACATTACTTGAAATTTTACTTTAAAATGACTTTGTAATTGACTACTATTAATCTGCTTCACTTGTAGGTTATGTGTACTAAAGAAATGATACAAATAGTTGTTCCTATTGATAAACATTCAATTGTCAATAAAATTCAAGCTCAAAACTGATGACACTACTTTTTAGACAGCACTCCAATTAATCCAGAAGGACGATTCCCAAAGCATCCTCTGAAGCCATTAAATAGTATCTGCTTACTGTGGAATTTACTGATCAGGGCAATTAATCTCTTAGAAACATCTGCTTTGACTCAGAGCACATGCCTCTCATTTATAAGTTAGAGAAGCATTTCTCTGGCTCTGTGTTATTAGGCTTCAGTTTAAAGTCAACAAAAAGTTACCCACTGATTTATTAAGACTTTGGATTAGGTTTTTGGCCGTGGTGCTGAACAGCAGGGAAAACTATACCTCATCAGTCCTGTAGTGTGTCTGGAATATGATCATGCAAACTCCATGGGGCTCACACTGCTTCCTTCATCTTGATAATCCAGGGCAAGGGAAGGCTTAGCTGCGTTGTACAATGGAAAACAATGGCTAAAACAAGCACACCAGGGCCAGTTGCAGAAGATACAGAAATACACCTGCAAGGAACCCTGTTTCTGTGCTGGGCTGGCATGACTCAGGCTATTCTCTAACACTCTTGATTGTCAACTTAGGCTTGTGCACAGATAAAACTTGGATCCAGCAGAGTCTTTTACTCAAAGCTCTGTGGAAATTTAGGCATTGTAGCCCTGGGTCTATTCCAGGCCTGGAAGCAGTAAAGCTGTATTCATGGTGTTCTTCATGTATTAATAAACATCCAGCTGGACATGAGGCTTTGTACCCTGGGCATGGATGATCAAAGAGCACATTACCTGCTAAGAGAGAAAGGAGAGGTTGCCAAACACAAATACATGTATGTAATAGGCAGGGCATGTTAACTTGGAGTTATATATTGAATTTTTAGACTGTTAACTCCCCGGGATGCTTAATGACTTTATCATTAGCAGAAAAAGAATGCTGGCAAAAAAAAAAAAAAAGGAAAACTGTGATTTTATCACATATTGAAAAAACACCCCTGTAATATCTTCAGGATTCTAATAAGCTTTTGCTTTTCTTTCATTACATAGTGCAAATGGTTAGAATTTTGGTGTTTGACAGTATCACTTTGAATATTTTATTGCATTTCTCTAAGAAGACCCGAACCAAGCTGTTGGAGAATAACGGAAAAAGAAAATAAACCAAAGACAGCAAATAATTGAGGAGCCTTCATTTGGGTTGATGATATTTGCGTCAGTTCAATATTTGCGTCACCCTGCTGAGAAGGACTTGGGGGCGCTGGAGGATGGGAGGCTGGACACGAGCTGGCAATCCAGTTGTATCCTGGGCTGCATCCACAGCAGCGTGGCCAGCAGGGTGAAAGAGGAGGTTCTGCCCCTCTGCTCTGCTGTCCTGAGACCCCACCTGCAGGGCTGCATCAGCTCTGGGATTCCCACCACAGGAAGGACATGGACCTGTTGGGAGAGGTCCCAAAGAGAGTCACCAATATGTTTAGAGGGATGGAGGACCTCTCTTATCCTCCCCTAAAAGCTGAGAGTGACTTTTTGCTACCTTTTAGTACCTGAATGGAACCTATAAGCAAAATGGAGAGGGACTTTTAAAAAGAGCTTGTAGGGACAGGGGAAGGAGGAATGGTTTCAAATTGAAAGAGAGTAGGTTTAGATTAGACCTTGAGAAGAAATTCTTTGCTATGAGCATGGTTATGTAGTGGAATAATTTACTCAGAGAAACTGTTGATACCCCATCCCTGGTAGTATTCAAGGCCAGGCTGGATGGGGCTCTCAGCAGCCTGGTCCAGTGGAAGGTGTCCCTGCCCATGGCAGGGGGTTGGAACTAGATGATCTTTAAGGCCCCTTCCAACCCAAGTGTTTTTAAAATTTTATGATTTAACCATGTCGATCTGTTGAACTACAACTATTGGGATTCAATTAAGATAATTCTGAGATAATTTGTATTGGTACTATGGTAAGAGTTTATTTTAAAAGGCTGGCCACAGAAAAATAATTGCTGTCTTTAAAATCATTCTACTATCATTCTGTACTTTGTATCAATATGTTTAAAACAAAGGCACAAATATCAAAGGGCCTAGGAAAGAGAGAGTCACACATTTTCTGTGAGTGTCCTGAATCTGTTTGGTAATCTACTTGGTAGAGTAACATTTAAATAAAATTCCAGGAGCCTTTCAGGATTAAGCTAAGCTTGGATAAATACAAAGAAACAATACTTTATTATCTTCATATATTTGATTCAAAGTTGGATTATAAACCGTTCCAGTCTAATATTATTGACAAAATTTGCCTTCTTGATATAACTGCAGTATAGACTGGTGTGGCTCCATTCCTGTTACTAGATCTGCCCATCTTTATTTGGAGCCCTGGCTCAGCTAAAGACACTTAACCTACATGACTAACCTTCTCACATTAATATCCTCCTGAAGCCCCTAGAGTAATATTTAAATAAAGAAAGGCATGCTCATGTATCTGCAGTGTCAGGCTCAATTCCCACCAGGTTTTTTATTTTTAATATGTTACCAATCCACAGGTCACTGATAAAAACTCCTGCATGTTGCAGTGCTTGTATTCAGGAAAGAGGGTGTCACAAACTGCTGTGTGTTTAAGGGGATTACATCCTTTCTAAGGAAATAGAAAACTGTTGTGAACAGTAGCCAAGAAGTTGCCTGGTGCAAACTGAAACAAAAATTGCTTTTCTGTGATGAGGTAAGCAAGAAAGAGCTGAGAAGGAATATTTGGCTAATCCAAACACACTGGCAGCTAGTTTGGTTTTTTTTAATTTTGCATTGTGGGTCCAAAGCATAATCCTGTTTTCATTGGCAGTGAAGATCTTAACAAGCATAGATAATTCTTGGCTGGATTACGCTACCAAAATCTCAGCAGTCTGCCAGTTAACTCAAGCAGCTGCACTTTCTCCAAAAGAGAATTACCTGAAAATAGATTGACGACACTGAACTGTCCCAAGTCAATTTCTAATGAAAGAAATTAGATCATTTAACTCTTGTTTTACCCTGTGATACTGGGTTCTATTACACTTTGTATACTTGCCCAGAAACAAAGCAAATCATGTACGACTTGTAATAAAATACTGCAAGCAGTATTAGAAATCATTCAGAAGGCAATGAAAAGATAGTATTTGTTTGTTTCAAACTTTGAAAATACAAAGCCAGTCAATATAAATTACAGTATAAATTAAATTTATTACCTGTTTCACTCTACTGTGGACAGGTTGAAAACTTCAGAAACTTGGGTAAAAAGACAAGTAGCTACTTTGAGCCAGCTTGTGTATATTCATGAAGAGGAATTGCAGGCAATGAATTTCTGAAGTAAAGAGGTAGAGACACTAAGAATGTGGCTGGGTGTGGTAGGTCACTTGCCTGGCTTTAGGTATGAGAAATCCAGGTAAGAGCTTTCTCATTGATCTTGAAAACCAATTCACTAACAGACTAAGCTGAGCCACATGGAATAATAAATCATCAATATCAACATCATCATAATCTATGCATTATAACTATTTCTATTAGCAAATATTTGCAAGATGTCAAAATACTCAGGTAAGCTGCATAAATACCCTAACAAATACAGAAATTACAAATTCACCATTTCTTCAGGAAAAAAAAATTGAATCACATTTTTTTCTGTTTGATGACTCTTGCTTTGGCTGCAAAAGTTAAAGTTGCAGTTTTAATTCCTGCTAGACAATTTCTTTGCTCTGCAGGATGCCCAGGATTTCATGGTTTGCATGAACTCATTCCTCCTTTAGTGTACCAGGTAGATAGGGAAGAGTAAAAGAAAGAATGTGAAGTTACTTGTCTTGGTTATCCTCTACATCAGAAGGTATTTTGATATTCTAGTCCATACTGGTGGCATGAATCAACATTTTCTTTTATCTTTGTCAAAGAATTTTTAGTCTTGAGATACCTACTTTAACAAATCAGGTGCTCAGGAGAACCTAGGTTTAGGTTAAATCCCTCACATCCACAACACTTCCTGAATAATATTCCCCCAATTTCCAGTTTGGTGTAATTTTTTACAAAAATGTCAGTAGCTCATCTTTTCCTCTGTTTTAAATGACAACACAATGAATTACCAGGACCTGCACTTTGCATTGATCACTAAACAGATTTACATTGATTAGCCATAGACTGCCATTTGAAACATATAAGTGCTAAAAGTGTCAGAGTGTGAACATTTTAACCATTCTTGCAGTCTTTATAACAGACCTTTGCTACTGCAGCAAAGGGATTGCCACGTAATTACTAACCACAAATCTGAACTCCGATAAAAGATCAAATTAGCAGCAAAACAAATGATGCTCAATAACCCAAAATTACAAAAAAGGTAAAAAAGAAGGACCAGACTAATTTATACATGGTTAACCTCACTATACAAGTATTATCTATTCACACTATGCTTGTTGTGCCCTGTGTTTTTTGTGGATCCTGTGTAGCTGCAAAGATGCAAAAGGGGTGTGCACATCAGGAGACACTGCTTACCCTAACCAGCAACCCTAAGTGAGAATGGTAACACAAAGGAGAGATTTACCCTAATGGAAACTACAGGATTTTTCAGGTGACCTGACTCAGGAAGTGAAATAAACACAGTTATTTGCACAGGTATGCTGCCAGGGAATTCCCTGAAGTGGTGAGACCTGGAGAACTCCTGGCAAGGGCTGGTGCTATAAACTGTGGAGCAGATTTTATCTCCCCTCATTTCTCCCAGTTTCTACCCGGTTTCAAATATGCCTTGATCTCCAGCCCTGCTGTAAGTGTAAGCAGGAATTTATTCTTAGTTCCTAGCACAGAGGCTAGAAAAAAGTGTTAACCTTAACTCTTACAAAGTTTTAATGAGATGACACAAATAAATTCCTTAATCTAGCTAGAGGTTTATTCATGAGGTCTTTTCTTTCTTGAAATGAAAAGCAAAATGAATTAATGCCAGTCTGACAAAAGGAAGCTATGCTTTTCCTTTGGTTGAAAAGAAAGATTCCAACTTGCAATAGCAGTACTGGCTTTGCCCAGGCATCCTGAGAAAAAGCAGAAATGTAGGAATACAATTTCTAACTTACCTGGAATCAAATTTCTCATGCCTGTGTCATTCAAAACTGTATGAAGTAATGCTGTTGTTTTGATTCATTCAAGTACAAATATCATGTTACTGAATCGTGGTGAGGAAGAAGCAGTGCTGTTTTCCTTTCAGTTATGTGATTTGCAGAGGGCAGGAGTTTCTGATTTTTTGTTGTTTTTATCTGCGTGTGATGCATATTCCTTGCTGATAATTAAGCTTGTGTTAGGAGAAATCTTTTGAGGAAGATGCATTTGAGTTATTCAAGAAAAAAAAAAGCTTGCAGAAATACTGAGCTCCACAAGTTAACTGTAATTTCCAGGGAGCTTCCACAATGTTTGCACATGAAAATGTTCAGAGGGAAAATTTCCCACCAGTCATTGTAGCTACTGCAATATTGTATGAATAAAAAGGTAAGCTTACTGATTTTGCTTTTCTTTTTCAGTCTCTGTAATCTCCAGTGAACCATGAACTGCCTCTGATGGTTTAATGTTCCCTCTTCCATTATAATATGCTCTGCAAAGGGCAGAATACAAATAAAGTGACAAAGAACAGTTACTCATAATTTTACTCCATTTTCCCCCCTTCCTATCCAGAATAATAAAACAGAGGTTACCAGCTTGTGTATCTTATTTCTGAGTTGATAATAAAAGATGGTACAGAGATGGGGGACATGGATCTCCATTTATGTAGTTTAAATTACAGCTTAATGGGTTAACTCCACAATAACCTAATTTTAAATTCTTTATCCTCAGCTCTGTATTTCTGATCCTAGTCCCACACGGATTCTCTTGTCATTCAACACTGAGAAAGTGCTTCTCTGTTTATTTATTAGGGACTAAGTAACATTCATAACCTCTCCATAAGAAGCTGACCTCACTGGCTGCTGATTCCCCCTCCCTGCACAAGCACCTGACACTGAGAGGCGTAAAGGCTTGAAAAGGGACAGCCCAGCTGCAGGGTGGGAGTGTTTGCTGGGTGGTGTCAGACTCTGTCAGGCAGAGTGGAAGTCCCCTTCACTCTGCATCCCTCAAAACAACACTGACTAAAAGCACTAGCCAAGAAACTTTGAAGAATATCAGGTAAACCTGTCCTGGCATAAGTTTATAGGAATTAATCTAAGGGATATCCTTAAGGGACCAATGTCTGAATCAGTGTATTATAAATGGCAATCATGAATCTAGCACTGTTTCTAGCCCATCCTTCCCCACTTAGAAGTGTGAGTACCCCAGGTGTGAGTACCCCCAATCCCTTATCACCACTGTTAATTGCTATTAAGCACTTTTTTCAAATAAGCTGAGAAGATTTTGCTGCTTTAATTCCACTAAAATAAGTCAATAAATAAGTATATTTTTAAAAAAACATGGAACAGAGAGAACACAAAATCTATGTAAAATGCTGTGTTACTGGCAGATGCCTGGTGAGGAGCGCAAAAGAAAGATGGTGGCATCCTTCCATCCCAGTGTTTATTTCTCCAGAGGGTGCTGGCTTTATCACTGCTTGGGTCTGAGCACCCTCTTGAAAGTTTAGGAAATGGACAACCAGTTTTGCAGTGCAGTGCTTGGGTGTAGGATGAGGCCTCATCTGGCACCACAGGCAGCATGAACAATCAGTAATTGAACTATCTGTTCGATTACATTTGTTTTGTAATATTTATTATGGTATAAATCTAATGTAACACTGTGAAAACATCAGACTCACTGAAATCAGAGGGATTATATTAGGACTGCAGTGTTTGCTGCATGAGTTTTATATTCGCTATATTAGTTAAGTATAGCCTTGTTCATTCACTTTGGAGGATTTCTGAGACTCATTAACCTTTCAGAGCAAGTTTCATGCCAAATGTTCATTTTGTCTCAGAGGTTAATTTAATTTGCTATTCTCTACTGCAAACAAAGCAATAGTTCAATTTGAACTAAAGCTTAGGCCATCCTGCAGCGAATCACTTACAGGTGGTTAAAAGAAAGTGGTGTAAGACAGAAGAGAAATTATAGCAAAATGAAAATGTCTCAGGAACTTCAAGAGAGAAACCAATTAGTAAAGCAAGTCAGTATGAGAGGCAAAAGCACTGAGAGGGATTAATCTAGTTGATGAGCCAGTTTCACACCAACATAGAGAAAATGTCTTGATGGAGCTATGTTAGAGTAACTGGTATCCCAAGCAGAAGTTTCAGTGCAGTGCAGTGATATACCTTTATCTTCACAAGTGTTTCCAGTTCAGACTATTTTCCATGAAATTTGGAAGTGGTATTCAAATAATATATTTATTTCCACAAAATATGCACTCATAAAGTCTTAATAAATTTGAGAGATTTTAGTCACAAAGCCAGTGAAAAAGCTCTTTGGGTTTTCAGTTTTCATGGGGAACCATTAATTTAACAGAACTCAGTCTGGGATAATATGGTTTTCCTAAATAATATTATTGGAGGCTTTTTTTTTTGTACCGGGATATAACGAAATAGTTGATTTAGATATTCAGTTAGCACAAGCCCCATATTAATCAGAAGCTACACACATATTAGTAATCAAAAGGTTTTAGTTTTTGTAGGAATCTCCAAAAAGGTTTCACTTTTTGTAGGAATCTCCAAAAGGTTTTAGTTTTTGTAGGAATCTCCAAAATATACTTCAATAAACACCAAACATTTAGAGTTAGGGTTAAACATCAAAGCAATTTAAAAAGAATTTGGTATGGAAAAAAGAGTTTGAATCAAGTTGTACTCTTGCACCTCCCCTCCCCCCACACTCTACCCTGAAGTCAGACCATAAGTTAAGTAGAAATTTAACCATAAATTCCTAATAACTTCTATCATTTGAGCTGGACTCACCCAATCTCTAGCCCAATTCCCATTAGAAAGAAGGCATGTATTATAACACTCTTTGTCTTGCCATTTATTTCTGAATCTGCTGGTGAGTTTTAAGTCAAGCTAGCTAAAGGATGGACCTATCTGAGTTCCCATCAGTGTTATGGATTGAGGAACTAAACCAGAGGAGGAAAAGCTTATAAAATCTTCTGTAAATACTGTAGCTGAAACAAAGGCTATAGCATCCATTTGTGCACTGTTAGACACCAGAAAAGTTGCATAGGAGATAGAGTTTTCTGATAACCCCTGTCATGAATGGAGCTACTGCTGGAGATCACAGGATACATGTCATTGCCCAAATCCTCAAAAAGCCACAGTTTGTTACTTCTGGACCCCTCTTTCTTGGTGGTGCCTCTTTGGAGTCCACAATGCAGACATATTTCTGTGTGAAATGCTAAGTAAGTTAATCTTCCCATCTGTTTGGATATTTCTGTACACTGTTATGGAGTAGAATTGTTCAGTAGTGTTTGGCTGCAGGAGGAGGAATGCTGTGGCAACAAGGTTGGTGTCCTTTCTGGGAAGGAGCATACAGAGTCTGTCCCCCCATTGCAGCAGCCACCAGGCAACTGGCCTCATTTGGCACCTTGGTTGGGGACAGCAGCTCCTGGGTTTTGCCTTCTGGACAACAAAGGCTTTGCAGCTTCTCTGAAGGAAGCAGTATGTCAGTGGTCTTGTTTCCTTGCCTCCTTCCCCGTGGAGACTTTCTCTATCCATGTTTCTACTGAGGTCAGGGAAGTGTTTTCCAGCTGAGCTGTCTGCTTTCCCCTTTGCATATGAATACTTTGCACTATGCAATACTTTTTTAAAAGATTAGAGAGTTAGACTGTGAGTTTTGGACCCAAATATCTACCCCTTTTTTAGTGAGTAACACCTCACTTGCTGCTTCTAGAGCTCTCAGAATAGAACTAGTAAATGCCAGTAGCACCACTGGGACTGCAGACCTGAGCATAGAAGCTGCTGGAGCATAAATGCATGGACCTTCACACATGACATGAAGGCCAAGTGACAATAATTCAAGTTTAATTTTTCATCCACCGTGTGAAACCTGTTTGCAAAAACTAATGGCTACTCTAAATATCCTTGTGAAACACCACCGCTGTTGCTGAGAACTGCCAAATTTGTATAACCCTCCTTTTTTTGCTTTTTAAAAATTCATGAGAGGACTATATATTCCTTCAGTACTATCTGCAAGTATTCAGCACTTCTCAGTATAGAAAAACATTAAGACATAATTAACTAAATGCCAACTAAACAATTAAATTCCAAATATTAGTACCTGTCAAAATAATCCTGGCAGAGTAATCAGTAGGGGTGCTTATTTGCTGACATGCAATATGTTAACAAATGCAGTATGAAAGATTTGTTATTCTGCATAAGAGGTTTATAAAATGAAATTAAATAGCTCTTTGAATTAAGCATGCATTCACAGGTGTTATTTTAGCCAAATATCAAATATTTTACTTGTTGATTACTGTAGGAATAGCAAGCAAAACCCACCTTTTGAGCCTTTTTAAATCCTTCCTTCATGTAAATAAAGTTTGGTTTTTATTCCAGAGTGTTTCAACAAGGATTTTTCAAGGTACATGTTAGTTCTGTCTTCTCAGTGATGATTCAAGACAGCAACCAGTGATTTAAAAATGTACCTGCTCCTTATAACCAACACTGAGATGTTAAAATAATAAGGACTTTATTTTCCTTTCCTCCGTTTTGTGGCACAATTTATTGGAAGTTCACACAAAATGTCATGAGGAATTTCGGTCTTGGGAGGATAAAAAAAGCAACAGAAAGGAAAAATATTCTTGTATTTGACTTACTTTGAAGGGAGTCTAGAGGCTGAGATCTGAGTTGTAGCTGGATCTTAAATAAGAAATATATTTTTGATTTGTTTTTGCTTAGCTACAGTGATGGAGAGATGTAGTGCAGTAAGTGCATTCTGTTGTACAATCCGTGACCTCAATGACAAGGGAGAAAATGGGCTTTTGCTGTCAGCTTCTCCTCCTATTACAGATTTGAGTTTTACTCCAACATTACTTCCAGTCTAATTGCATTTGACCCAGCATTCTTGCTGTGCTAGTGCCAGGCAACATATCTGGAGGCCTATGAAACAGCTAGTATTTATAGAATAAATATAATTGCTTGCTAAACCCTAGAAGCATCAGCCTTATGAACTTCCTAATTTTCGTTTTTCTACTTACCTTTGGAAGCAATACAGACAAGGTATTTATGTGTCCTAAGTGGAAGCTGTCTGCATTGAGAAATTAAGCTGTGAAATTAGAAGAAGTATGGTCTATTTAGTGTAAATTCAAACTAAAAATAGCAGGTTGTGGTCAGGTGTAAAGACTCGTGTACATTTATTATCAAAATATTGATATATGCAGATTGCTGGTGTCTGCATGTTTGCATCTTAAAATTGCAGAGCTGTTTATATATTTGCACAGCTTGGGGAGTATTCTGTTGATTCCCTGCTTCTTTAAATGGGGAAATATTCAATCTTCAGCATGAAAATGTTGTGTTTCTGCTGTTACAAACCAAAGATATCTATATCTGTTTGCTCACCTTTGCATATTTACAAAAGTTTTTCTTCATTTTGAGAAGTTATTTGACATTTCTGAATGGAAGCTATTTTCTGATATTTGTTAAAAACCTGAAATGAGACACAGGCTAGACCCGCTCTTCCCCTGTTTGGGGCAGAATTTTATTGCTACATTATCAGCATAATCTATAAGCTCTAAAGTGAAATTTTCATATCTCTAAAGTTATGCCTGGAGCCAGTTGCAGTATTAGTGTTTTCAGGCTCAGTTCTGCATGATTCAAAGTGCATCTTTAAGGATGATTGGCATCCTCAGCTTGGGGCTTGTGTTTTTACCCATGAGAGGTGAAACTGTAGAACATTTTGCAGCAGCAAGCTTTGCATTATGCATATCCATTACTCTCACAACTTAGAAAATGGCAGTGTTTGTGTCACAGCACAAGGGAGTATGTATGCTGACCTCAGTTCTCTCTCTTTCCAGCCATTTTTATGTAATAAATCAAAACAATCTATCTTCAATATGTTAGCTGGTTCGTTTTTGTAGTGCAACCTTCCCCTTCTCACTCAAACTACAGCATAGCAAAAAGCTCTAATACAGCAGAGTATCAAAGCTATATATTAAGTCACATATGTATCAAAAATCTGAAGGTTCAGTGATGATAATTTAAGATCTATGGAATTTTACCACTTGGGATTCTATTTCATAAAATAAAAAAATGAGCCGGTGCAAGATCCACCTACTGGGATCTTCTTGTTATGCAGTCCTGTGACTTTCCTGTGATTCACATTCCTACCTTTCCCCTCAAAATAAATTTTCTTTTCTGTATTTTAAGCCTTAGTGTAAGATGCTCCAAATACTATCCCTCCTTTGCCTGGATGCTCAGATGGATGCTTTTACTTATTAAAGAGTATGAATCAATTATTTCTAGGTTTCTGGTAAGTCCTGCCTTTCTTTGTCTTTGAGTTTATCCCTTTTTTTTTTTTTTTATGTAAGGAGTCTATTTTTGTCTTGGTGTAAGACCGAACACTTAACAAGAACACAGTGATACACACAGGGCTTAGTGAGCCCTGAGTCTCAAAGGGATTGCTTGGAGAACACAGCTGGGGTCTCTATATGATAAAGTGGCTTAGGGCTCCTATTTTTTTCTCTGAAATATTAGACAGAAAATGGCTGTGTGCGATGCAGAGCATGTGTGCTGTTAGCCTGTTTATATTCTGGATGTGTCAGGCTTCCAGCACATGATCAGATGAGTTTTCCAGCTCACATACATTGAATCTAACAAATCCAGCTCTGCAGTGTATGGATAGCAGAATGGGCAGGCTCAGAGAATTCATTTCCACAAGGAGAAGTGTGCTGTGCATGTGGTTTGCTGTGTGTGCGTCCATTTTTCTGCACATCAAGCAGTTGGGTCAGATCTGCTGCCAGGATTTCTGCAATCCCTTACAAACATTGTCAGCAAGCGAGTAGACAAGTGGCTCCTGCCCTGTGGCTGGCGCAGTAGATGTGCTCCAGGCTTCAGCATTGTGCTGCTCCTGCAAAGGCATCCTCAGGTCTGGGTGGCCCCATCTCATGGAGATTATATCCTTCTGCTTGGCAGAGGTGTGGGAGGCACAGGGGAATCCGGTTTCAGCCAATACCTCCATGGTGTTTTGGCACCCAGGGGCATGTAGGACCCCGTGGACATTCTGAATAAAATAGAAATCCAACATGGAGCCCTGGCATCAGTGTTCAGTAGCTTTATTAACAGGGCACTTCTCTTGCATGGTGTGCAGGGTTCTGCAGCTTCCTCTTGTTCCCCTGGGCTCCAGTTGCATGTTTAGCACAGGACTGGTCCTGAGGCCTTGCTCCTGACTTTATGAACACAATTCCTCCCCCAACGAAAACAGTATGATGCCAGCTGAATGTCAAGGTTTTGCTCTTCACCTCTTTAAACATCTATGAATGTTACAAAAGCTTGTAGTGCTACATTTTTAATGTGCATCACATCTGTATATCTCTAGAATGATCTGTCTATATGAACAACAGCTGAAACACCTCGGTCTGTACAGCTGCCAAAACACTTTATGTACATCACATTAGTCAACACAGAAGGAACTGGTTATTTTTATAAGGAAAATGACACCAAGTCCTCTTTCAAATATTTGAAATATTTTTGGCAAATCACATTTTTATAATCCTTATACAGCTGTTTCATACTGAAACGAAACATTATACTGCACATGATGAACGTCCCAAGACCTCCCCTCTGATTTTATTACCTCCTTTGCACAAACATAGAAGAGATGAGATTTAACACACACAAAAAGAAAAGCAATGTGGTATAAACCCATATTTCTGTATGCAGTCAACTTGTTATGCACCACATTGGCAGTATCAGCAGCTTGTGTGGACCATGCCACAAGGACATAACATGGAGGCACCCAAAACGTGAGGTGAAAGTAGAAGTGGAAAAATGCACGGTCCTTTATGGAACTACTGCGGGTTGGCTTCTCTCTGGTACGTTTGGTCAGTGGCAAGGGACTGCAGATGCTGCAGGTATCTGACCATTCTGGTACTTCTGCTGTAAAAAAGGCTGCAAGGTGTGATCTGTGGAGCTGGTGTGACGGAATGCAGGAACAGTCATACCTGATTAGAGCAGAGCTTTGTTCCTTTTGCTGAAGTAAAACATGCACCGCCAGCAAGACTCAAAAGGCTGAGACTTCCTTCTGCCCTAGCAGCCCAGAAACCAGTGATCACTGTGATGCAGCCTATCTTCTTTCCATTTCATTTTTTTAACCTTTTGTTCTTCGTATCTTGTTATTAGCAATGGATCAAACCACTTTGCTTTATACTGTTCCAGAATACCCATGAAGACAGTGAGCAGATTTACTCCAGACTTACACTGCTAGGATCAGTATCAAGATCTGGCACATTTGGTTTGTGAACACTTCTTTTCTTTGTCCTCCCAGCTGAGTGGCTTCAGAGCCTGAAAAATAAGAGGCACTATTTTTAATTTCTCGTTCAAACAGCAATGTGTCAGAAGTGGCAAATAATAGTTGCTTTAAATAGAGGAAACAACACAATTGCAACTGTTCCTATTGTAAAAGTTATTTTTAAAAATCTCTTCATGCTGATTGTAATAATTATTTGTGCTACTCTAGCCCATAAACTTTAATTTATGAATTTATTGTTAATCAATGCTGTAGTTATAGCTCTTTTTTATTGTGTTTTTGTGCATAAGTTTGTGCATTTTAAAATGCTAAATAAATTACTCAGTAAGGTGTAAAAGATGATTTGGAAAATAAGTTTTCAAAGTACTTTAATAAAATAGCACATATAAATAATATACTGAAAACATTATCAATAAGGTTTGAAAATAAAGCACTATAATGTTATATTCGCATGGATATCCTTAATCCTTATCCTTATTTAATGCTTTTTTCTGAAATTTGGCCTATAATAGATATTTGTCCTTTAACTGGCAAAAGGTTTGCATTAATTGTAAGGCCATGATGCCAGAAAATTTCCAGTCCCTGCTAGGGGATAAAAACACATTGCATACTATAGAGGTATCAGAAAATAACACTTTAATACAGGAAATAACAAACCTTATTTTCAGCTTTGTTCCAAGAAATGAGATTTGGGCTGATTTTGAAAAAAACACCCATTCAAAAATATAATCAGCCAGAGGAAAGTGCGTTGCGTGAGAACATGAAAATCTGGCAGAGAAACAAGTGAATAGAAGCACTATTATACTGATGTGTTGGACAACATTAATAATGGGAGGTTTCAAATATCATATAAACAAAAGTAATGATACAATTAGATAAATGCTTTTCAAATTAAAGAAAAACAAAATTACCAATTGCCCTCTGAGACAAGGGGTGTAATGTGTAGGGAATTCTGGTCCTTCACAGTCAACCTTCAAGCACTGGGGTACGTCATGATGCCAAGCTCTTGGAAGAGAAAGTAAACTCAGAGACGGATGGGGAACAGGGCTAGGAGGGAGCCTAAAGTTTTACTGAGAAGAGGAATAGCTGACTAAACTAAACAGCCTTTATTTTCTGCTACAGCAGGAAAATAGTCACAAGTAACTGGCTGAATGCTCATAATCACAGCTTGGGTTACTGAGTGCAGTTCCCTTCACAGACCTTTGTGGACAACCACACATTCTCTTTCCTCGGGTAAAATAGTTTCTTTGAGTCAGATCAGGAGGTTCTGCATGAATCCTTTCTTTTTCCAAATTATTAAAACACCATGCAGAGCGTGTATTTGCATAGCTGGCAACATTATCACAAGCTGGGCCAAGCACATGGGGTCGGTGGAAACCTGCTGAGAAAATCCTGAGGAAAGCCTGGTGCTCTGAGGTTGGCAGGACTTGTGCCAGGCAGAGCAGTTGTGGGGAACAGATGAGATCTGCACCCTTTTCACACCTCCATGCTGCTGGTTGTTTCCCTTTAATATTTGGGGATATTGAGATGAAGACCCAGACCCGTGTAGGAGTAATTAAAAATTCCACAGGGATATTTTCCTAGAGCTGCTTATATCCCTAAGCAGTCTCTTAAGAGGCAAAGAAACCCCTGGAGCTTCCAGGTCAGCTCAAGAGGATGTTAATTAGGATTGCTATAAATACAGAGGAGCTCTGGATTGGTTAGTGTTTTTGTTCTTTTCATTTTTGTCTCTGAGACAAGAGCTGAGGAAGTGCATACCCTGTCCCTGACCTATGTGTTCCTGGACACCTGACTGGAGGAAAAGCCTCAAGGAAGAGCAGAGAGAGGTCTGAGGGAAGAGGTAGAGGGAAAAGGGTTGCAGAGCCAGAAAAACTGTTATTCAGATAGGAGCAGGAAGATCAACTAGCTGTGAAACTGCTCTTTTAGTGCTTTCTTTTTTCACAAAGGCATTGTTTTCTCAGTGTCATCAGGATGTGAGAAATTCCCACTTCATTATCTGCTGCTTGGGGCTGAACATTCAACCAAGAGCTTATCTTTTATTTGTGAAAAGTGATTCTAAGGAAAAATATGAAACTGTTATGTCTTACAGTGAAACCCTTTCACAAAAAGGAAGAGCTTCCTACCAGAGGTCTCTTTGATTTTCTTCTCCAGGCTGAAACTATTATTCTGCTACAGAATGCAAAGGGTTTGTCTCCCTTCCCATAAAAACTTCACCCATTTTAATAGGAAAAGAGGAACTTTTATCTTCTGATCCTCATCCAGACCTTCACAATCTTGCAATGTGTTTATCCTGAAAAACAGAGAAATATTTGTATTTCCCCCATATTGCAGATAGATAATTAAGGCAGAAGTGGACTAAGCACCAGACATTGATTGAAGCCCAGCTCAGCAGCCCCAGGATCAACATTGAAGTTCATGAACCCGAGCTATGCTCAAGCTGCTGCAAAACAGGGAGGAAGCAATGCTCTGACAGCCAAACACCCACATTTGTGAGTGTCTGTGTGGACCCAGAGCTCCTGCTCCCACCATCACCCTGTCAGCAACATCCCAAACAGGCATAGCATACTTGGAGAACAGATCTAGGTGACACATGTCTGCAAAATGCCTTTAATGCCGAGCATAGCACAGTTCTGATCTTTGGCAGGGCAATGACAGGCAGTGCAATGTGCCTGGCCATCCCTGGACGGATAAGGAATGAGCCCATTTCCTCTATGCCTCATGCCAGACCATGGGTCCCTTCTCCCCTCCCAGCTGAGCAGGGCTGGGCTGTGCACACTCACATCTACAGCCTCTCCTCCTTCCCATAGGAGAGCGTTGCTCTGCCCTGCTCACCTGTCCTGAGCTCCTCCTGGCAAACCATCAGGAGGACAGTACTGGCAGTGGCAGCTCCTGCTGCAGGGATGTTTGAGAAGGGCTACTGTGTTTGTGCTGGGGAAATGTGGAGAAGGAGGTAGCTGCCAAGGCAGGCAAAGAGAGATGAGGAGACAGATGGCTGCGAGCACGGGAAGCAGCGCCTGTGTGCGCAACAGCGTGTGGGAGGTTGCACAACTCGGAGCTGCTTCCCCCTTAGCAGTCCAGGCTGGATTCCTGCTGTGGGCACTCACACCATGGGAACAATCTCCTTCTCTGTGCGACTCTGCTGGTTTGAGGTGGCCACACAATCAGTGGCCTCTCCATGTGCCTTATCTCTTCTTTCTACCCTTTGGTTTTGATTTGGGGTTTCTCTGGATGCAACACTCCTTTCTGATTATTCTGGAAGCTCTTGGGGGATTTGTAGCAGCAATAATATATGGTAGGTTTGGCTGGGAAAATTCTGTTTAACAAAAAATGTTGAGGTTTGGGAACTTTTTTTTGTTCTCTGTTGAAATAAAATCAAAGTCTTTCAAAAACTGTTTTGAAATTGGAGCAGAGAAATCTGTTAGGGACCCACTGGGTGGTAGGTGTTCCTTGTTTGGAGCTGAGCACAACAGGATTATGGGTCTCGGTCTCTGCTCCCCCAAAAGTGGGCCCTAGGCAGAGACTATTCAGAGGTGCTGCTCCTTTTTTCTGGTTCACACAGAAATTCCATTCTGGATGTCATTACAGAAAACAAATATATTTTCATTAGAAAAATTTCATTGCAATGAATTTGTATTTTCTTTTGAAGAACTCCAGGTCAACCTGAAGCTGGGGCCATGCCACAGAAATTAAGTTCTGCAGATTCTCAGCATTCATTTCACTTTTCTTCTAAGCATGTGTTAGGCTACATAGCTTAGCTTGGTGTTTATTTTTTTAATTTTAAAATGTGCCATTTACAAAATAACAATATAAATCAAATGCACAGCCACTGAACTTCTGTGGGAAATGGCCTGGCTTGCCTCTCAGGCACTGCTTGCCAGCTTCACTTCAAAAAGTCATCTGGCTCTGGACCTGCCTTCAGAAATGTGCTGAAGGGATTCCAAGGCATGTACAAGATTAGCAAAAATCATTTCAGGAGCAACAACAACACAGCTCTCCACCTCAGGGCCCAGCCAGGCTGGAGGGGTGAGCCAACAGCAATCTTGTGAAATTCAAGGAGGATCAATGCAAACTCCTGGACCTCTGAAGGAAAAACCCTGCAAGGGTGGAAGCTGGGGGTGGCTGAGCTGGGGAGAAGCTCTGTGGGAGTTTCTGGTGCCCTGGGGCATCATGAGCCATTCATAAGCCAGCAGACACCAGACATGGTCCGTCCATGCATCTAGGGATTAGTTTAACCCCCTGTACTCTGCACTATGAGACCATGGCCTGATAGAGTGTCTGGTTTAGGGGTTCCCTCAATACAAAACATGGACAGGCTGGTGTGAGGGGCCCCCAGGCTGGTCATTGAGGAATGGACTGTCTCAGTCTGGGGCAGAGATGGCTCCAGGCAGGCTGGGGCAGAGTAGCCCAGTTTCCTCACAGAAATGGAACAACAATGCTGATTTTGCTGTATGTACTCCATTTCTCATAAAACTGCACACTAAAGATTGTTTGATTTGTCAGAGCTTCATTCTGATGGTCCTAGAGAGAAAGGGCTACTTTATGTGGATGGAAAGACAGAATATTTCACCTCCCCCTGGCAAGGGCAAGAGTACTGCCTGGGGAGCATCAGGAGCCACTGTCCCTTACCTGGACCCCTGATTTTTGAAGCTGCCACATGGTGGAAAATATATATCTATGCTACATTGTTTTAGAAGGATGGGGAAAGTTTCACTGCCACATACACTCTGCTGGAGGCCCAAGGAAAATACCCACTGGTAAATGCCAGTATTTTGTTTAAACCCAGAGAGAAATTTCACATACCATACCTTTCCATCTACAATTGATTCAGTATGTCTCCTAATAACACAGTCTAGCCCTAGAGATTGACCAGATCTACAAGTTCATCACATCCATCTCTCGTCTAATTCAGGATTGTGCCCTATAATGGGTAATTTCAAGTGGTTTTGTCAGTCAAATTTGAACAGACTCCTGCTTTCCAAGTTTTTGAAATACTAATCCCCAATAGATGTCACTGTTTAGTAAACATCACATGAAGAAAGCTACTTTAAGGGATACCACTGTTAAGAGACACCACTTGTGTTGTACTGTCTTGCATCTTCAACTGGTAAGAAGAAGTAAAGGGTACATACTCCTTTCAGGGTGAGGGAGAATTTTCTTTCATTGGCTTTGTTTAGTTTTTACTTGCTGTATACATTGCGGACATTTTTAATGTGATCCCAGTTATAGATATAATAAAATCAATTTGAACTCAGTTTCTCAGTCTTTGATTGGCTCAATCGCTTTGCAAGTGAATCCATTGTAAATGAATTTACAGCATGAGACTTTTTTCCTCATTCTTTGGAAAAGGGTTTCATTTCACTATCAATCATGTATGACTATCTAATAGAGGCATGGTACAGACCCTCCTGCAGGTGGGAGACCACTTTGCCCATTAGGGGACATTAATGACATTTATTCCTCGTTTCACAGAAGGCTTTTGTGGCAATACCACCTCTAATCTTATTTTCTGTGTCTAACAGGAGATATATTAATAGTTGTTCCTTAAAGAAACGTTGCAGCCTCTTCTTGATGTCGCCTCAGGCTTATCTTCAGCCATGTGTGACTGGGGCTGAGAACAGGCTCAGCATTTGGAGGAGAGGAGCTGGGGAGTTAGAGTGAGAAACATTTCCATCCGAGGGGAAACCAGACTGCAAGACTCTGCTAAAAAATTTCAGACCTTGAAAGTTGTGGAGCTTGCTGAACTAGGGTTTTGTTTCAGCCCTGGAAAATGACAGGAATCCATTGTGCAAATTGTGTGCAGATGTGGGGCTGGGTATCACACATAACCCACATTCTTAGCTGTTTGCATGTCGGATTTCATTTGCAGACCATATCCAATTTTCAAATTGCACTCTCTTCCAGTCGCAGAAGTGGCGGCAACTGCGGCCAAATCCCAGCGCTCCCTGGCTGGCGGAGGGGGACCCTGATCAGGGAAGGAGTTTTCTCTTGCCTTGCTGTGCCCTCACAGAGGGGATGGAAGAAGAGGGGGAGGGATGAGAGAGCACAGGAGCAGAGCACACCATCCCTTTGTGATGGATGTCCTTCCCTGCTGCCCCAGGACTGGACTCCCACACGTGCCCATAGGGCTGGGCAGAGCGCCAGTAGGACTGGCACTACACCATGCCCCTACCTAAACTCCGCGCTGTGACATGTCCATCTTATGCTCTCCCATGCACGTGTGGCTGCCTGTGCTGCACAGTAAAGCTGGAAGAGAAGGCCAAACCAGGTTACATCAAGGTCAGCTGACTCCTGGTTGTACTCCAGGTACGTTTTCATACATACACAGCGTGCGGAGTTCGCTATCTACCAGTAAAGCATTGCACTTTTCCCAGGGAGGGCTTGGGCTGTTCCAGTTTATCATACATAGAGTACATTTTTGTTGTCTGCAATGGATAGAGATGAGCCTTGAGGGAACTGATAAATCTCATGCAGAGAAATTTTAACTTAGGCATGCATAAGGAATAAATTAATTTTTAATATATTTTTCAAGAAGCACTTTTTTGGCTCAGGACCATCATGCCTGGTATGTTTGTAAAGGCACACGTAGCATGCTCCAGTTGAGAGTCTGTCAGTGTTTCCATTGTAAACACTATTTTCAGAGGCTTATATTGTAATTCCAATATAAAAACTCAATCCCAGCAAGAAGAAACTGGCATCAGTGTTGGCTGGGGAGTGATGTTTTCTTAATGATTTTTTTAAATTCAGTTTTTCTTTTGCCAGTGTTTGATTAATGTTAGCTAATGAGAATACTTTCATCTTTTGTCATTGTTAAACTTTAAATCATAATGTGCCTGGTATCCTAACAAGTTACTTGGTGTATGAATGAACTTCTGTTTGTTCTTAACACTTGCACAGCTTAAAAACATTCCAAAAGACCTAGTTTGCATTTTTTTAAGCCATTAACTAATTTTCTGCCATGTCCTACTATAGCATTTAGGAAAAAATATTATCCCAAGTAGGAATTGGAAGCACAGAGTCCCACAGAAGCTCTCCAGCTATGCTGCTAGAAGTGCTATGGGGGTGTTTTGCAGCTGGGACTCCTGGCCCTGCTGTGCAGCTGTTGCAGCTCTCCTTGCAGGTGATGGATGGTGAAAGCTCACTGGGTGAAGTTCAGCTCTCCAGCAGAGAGCAGGCTTAATTGGCATCACTGAGAGGTGGAGACACCAGTGCACACACCAACCCTCCCCTTATGCAGTTTTTCTTTTCTCTTAAACACACGCTCGCAAGACCTCCACAGGAAACAAGGGCTCACAGTTGCATTTATGCAACCTAAAAATGTCTAATATTAGTTTTAAATTAAAAGCTTTTTTATTCAATATCTGCTCATGAAAGGTGAAAAATCTAATGTCAGCCTAATGATGCTGTTTTGCCCTTATCAGCTTCTTTTTGCCCATAGGCTTTATAAAAGTCCCCTAGCACTGGGTAATGTTATATACCATATGAGCTGCCTACAGTACCTCAGCACAACAGGGCAGATTAAGGGCAGAGTTTCCACCTACCCTTTGAAGATTTATGTCAGACCTTTTAGCCTCCTGTGAAAACAGTTTGGTTATTTAATTCTTTTTATGATACTCAGCAACAGCTTTCATACTTCCACAAACACTCTGTAGCTGTCATACCATAAACAGTCATAAACTAATCCAGGCTTCTCCATATTGGAGCAAGGTATGACAGAAAGCAATGGGGTTCAAGGATTGTGAATTCTTTTTCCTGACAGCTGGGGTTCACAGAACTTGTTGAGTTTGTAAACTTCTCCCTCCCCTCTAATCCTCCTTTCACCCCAATTTAAGCAAACAAATATGCTTGGGGTTTTTTTCCTGTGTTTCACATAATTGGGCTTGAAATTCAAGGCACACACATATGGAGACCATATACAATGCAACGTATCTGTGTCCCTCTAGTTCTTTGCCTCCTTTGTTGGGCTCAACACTGCACGTTAGCAGTTTCATGACAGCCTGCCTAAAAGACTGGCCTGTGTTATGGAGAGCTTTCCAGCTTTTATTCATCAAAGAAAGCCTACCTAGGTGCATTTTGGGCCTCCTTTTGTAATTTTCATATGCCTTACAACTATGAATGGATGTGTCACACACTACATTACTGAGCAGTACTTTTTATGGTTGTGAAGCTGAATCAGAGAAAGATTAAATGACATGGTGAAAGTCACACAGGAAATTTGTGACAGAGCCAAGAATTTCCTGAAAGCCAACCTACTGTTTTCAGTTATTGTTTTTCTAGTTCTTTGGCAGTACTCAAAGTAGAGGTGAATCCTGTACTGAGTATTTGTCTCTGTATATGTACTCATTAAGAGAAGATCTGCCGACCCTTCTTCAAAGGGCATCTCTAAGGAGAGAAAGGAGACAAAGGGCAGGAGAAAGGACTTATTAGTTGCACCCCATGCACGTGTCAAAAGCTAAAACACAGACCCAGTAATACAGTCTGCTCCAGGCCACACAGGAAGTTTGTAGCAGAGACAGGGAATTTAATCCACATTCCCTGAACCCCATTCCAGGGATGTTCAATGTCTTCCTTAACCAGTTCATATTACATGCGATATGCAGTCTGTACCACATAGTCTTGGAAATTCTTTATTTGTTATTTTTACTCTCCCTTCCTCTCTGAAATAATCTAATCCAGCAACATTTGCACTGAACTTTTGAACCTTTGATGTTTAAGTAGGTTCAAAATTAGGCAAACTGAGTTTTCATGTTGTTAATTGGAATCACTGTGCCTGGATCTTTTAGCAGCCTCCACATGGTTAACTTCAAGTTCCCACGTTCAGCCTAAAAGAAAAAAAAAAAGACCAAACACATCAGGTCCCATTAAATGTGTTAAACATTTTAACTGTACAAAATGTGGAGTGAGGTAGATCTTTAGAAAACTGAATCAAGAGAATGACAGGCGTCTGTGTATATACTTCCTCCTGCCTGGGCTGAAGGTCATTATTTTGAGCTAATAGCTGACCCCTTTGGCCTCTAGAAGGCCATTATGCTTAATGGCCTGAGCTAATTTGTTGTGCTACAGGGTTGGTTGATCTTTATTTTAATCTGCACCTTCTCCTGCTCTTGTGGGGAAAGCAGCTACTCTGATATAATCCAGTTGGCACCAAATTGCCTAAAGGAGGGAACAGGGAAGCAGATAGGAGACAGAATTTAGTAATTTACTGAGGATTGACTTTCTTGCCAAAAAAACCCAAACAAAGAGAAAAAAATCAAGGAAGGGAAAGGAAAATATAGGTATACATATGCACACACTTAATGTGTACACAGAGTGTGAGAGAATGAGACCAGGAGTGAACCAGGGCAGAGGGAATGGAAAAGAGGGAACAAGGGAAACCATGATAAGGAGATACACTTTCACAAGCAAATCTACCTTTTTAACCCTGTTTTCCTTTCTTTGAGACATTTTGGAAGAATAACACCCACATGATTTGCTGCCAGGAAACAGAGATAGTTTTGTCAGTTCACTTTCTCACAAAATAAAGTACCTATTTTAAAAGCAAAATCTCTTTGCCAGCCACGTGCCCATGTATCTTCTGGCATTCTAAACAGGCTGTTGTGAGTGACACAATTAAAAATCAGCTAAAATAGAAAGCAAACACATAAAGAGCATCAGCTGTTAGTCACATTCTCAGAGGGGAGGCAAAATCTCATGGGGTGCTGCTCTCACAATATTTGCACAGACAGCAATGTTTTTGTCTCCTTGAAACCTTTCTTCAGTTTCTCAGCTCAGGAAGGAACAGCATTGCTCAGATGGGGTATGGGGCTCCACCACCAGCAGGGTTGGGGTTGCAGAATTTCTGGGCAAAGAGGAAAACAGGATCTTGTCCCTTCTCTACCCTCAGCATTTCCCCTCTGTTCCAAATGGCAGTGTGTCACACAGTCTTTCTGTCTTAGCTGATACAAATTTACATTTGCTCCTTCCGTTGCTGATCCTGGTCTTCTGCAGACATCCTGTGCCCTGGGTAAGGAGAGGGAACACGATGAAAAAATGTCAAATCAGCAGCACACTGAAGATTTTATAGCTTACAGGAGCTCGCATGCAGAGGAGCAAAGCTGCTTGACATGTGTGTGCTTTTGTATCTGCAGTCACACATGCATGAAATGCCCTAGAAATGCTCACAGCATGACCAACTATTACAAATCACAGGTCCTTGCTCCTCCTTTTTCCCACTAATTTTCCACGGTCTGCTGGTCTTGCTGATATCTTGTCTGATGTGCTGTGGTTGACTGCTTGGGGAGGCTTGGGCACACTGCTTCGTATCTGGGCTGTGCAGGAAGCTGCAGAAGTGACAGGGCCTTGGGGCTGTGCAGGGCAGTTTTTCCCCAGCTGCACCCATTGCAGCTGGCAGCAAGCAGCGCTTCCCTCCAGGGTCCAGTGTTTCCCTCTGGGGCTTCAGCTCCTTCTGTACTGGAGCCTTCTGGATGTCGGTGGTGAAAGTCATGGGCATCCCTGATCCTGTCATTGAGGATGACTCCCCCCAGGCAGTGCAGTCCTGACAGCAAAGCCGATGGAAGTGCAGTGTTTGTTTCCACAGCTCAGCCTTCAGTCAGGTGCTGTCCCTATTGATGGTGTCCGGGCTGCCATGACTAAATTACCTACAGCAGAAACCTTGACATTCAGGGATGCCAGGGAAAGCTTAAGCTGATATGCTCAGGGGTCCAAGTTCTTAAATATATGAGAATTATACTCCTGTACTTAATTAAAAAAAATGCACACAGATTAGTTTCTATTACATTTCTGGCCCGCACTCAATCCTGGTGATTCCTTGCATTTGTTGTGATGGATGTTAAAAGTCACAGCTGCACAGGGGAGGGGTTGCTGGTCCAATGGTCCCAGGGTATCGTGCGCCTCCAGCATGTATGGAAATGAGTATGGGGCAGCCTGAGACGTGGCCTGTGCTCAGCCATTTGGAGCCAAGCCCTTGTGCAGCTTTCCTGTGTGTGGGAAATCTTCCCCTGTCCTTGGAGGGCAGGTCCCTCCTGGCTTTGGACTATCAGGAGAGCACAGGCCCCAGGATCTCTATTGTTTGTCAGAGGGTGTACACCTCAGGTATTAAACACACCTCTAATCTTTCCATCTACAACAGCCTGAAAATTTGCAGTACTATGCTCTACAATTTAAGCAATTAATTGAAAAAATAATTTAAAAAGCAATTTCTTGCAGCAATTCTGTAAAAAAAAATAATTCAAAATCAAGATCTGAAAATTATCTGTCTGAAACAGCATGTCTCACATTTTGCCATGTGCACAGCAATGTTTGGGTTTTTTGTTTGTTTGCTTAATTTCTCTGTAAGATCTTTCAGTTTCTAATGTTTTAGGTTCTAATGTTCCCACAGAAGGTCTCCCATGGTAGACTGAGTACCCCAGCAAAATAAAAGGCCTCCTGCAGGTGGTGCTACAATGCTGCAAGTATTTTTAATTAGAATAGGCACAAAAAATGCCTCCGTTATAATTTTCTCTCACTTTTCAACAAATGAAAATCTCCGTGTGGGAGGCAGCTCATTATAGGCAGCCAAGTTCAAAGTAGCTTCAAATGAAGATGTACAGGTAAAGCATCTTGGAAACCCGGACCTAACTCACTCTCAGTAGCACAACTCCTCTTTCTCAGCATAGCTAGCAGTTCTGACATATTAAGAAAATAATTTCTTCTCCCCCTGAAAATTCTGAAGAAAATTTTTGCCTTATTCTCCATGCCCAATGACTTGTGCAGTTAAATATTATGGTGCAAAATGATGCTATAAGATGTCCTGTAACAAGTAAGTCAATATCTTACACCTCATATTAGTGCAGGAATGTGCAAGCAACCGACAAACAAGGAAAAATTGTTAAAAAACCCTTAAATGTCTGCTAACAAAAAAGGCTTCATATTTTATGCTTCTCTGATTTTCCACAGACTGGGCAAAATAGCTTAGCTAGGCCAGAGTGGCCCGATGGGCCACCTCTGAATTGACACAGCCAGTATTCATTCATTTTTGCTTTCAAATGATATTGGATAGCTCCAAAAAAACGAAGCCATTATCCAGGAAAAAAGTTAACCTATGGAGAAAAATACCTCCATTTTAACCCTTTGGAATTTCCATTATCTTTACAACAAAATTGTTGTTCTACAGATTTTCTTGTCTTTAAAAGTGTGTCTTCTTTTTAGCCTTTCTTGACTGCTGAAATTTTGTTTTTCCTTTTTTTGTCTGTTTATGGATTCACTGGGTACTTGGAAAAGAAAACATAAAAAGCAAAAATCTGTGGGGAAAAGAAGTAAAAACCCCTGTCTTTTCTGATTAAATGTGAAATAATTTGGTATTAAATATCCTTTGCAATTGCTTTTGCCTTCTTTGTTAGTTCTTATCCCAAACACACTCATCAGTAATTTTCTTCCTTTTTCTATGAAAATATATTTCTGTGTGTCTGCTTGCTAGTCACAAACTGTTGCAATCCTTGTAGTTAAGATAACTTAGCATGGCATCCTGTGATGTTACCCCACTTGCATTTGCACAGGGAAAGTAACAATTAAGCCATCAACACAAATGCATTTAGGGCTGTCAGATCACAAAATAAATGGAGGCTGAATGATGATGTAGTAGCAACACTTCTATAAGCGACAGCTGTAATTAAATTAAAAATGCAGTGACAATAATTAAAATATATGAATTATTTCTTTCAGGTAGCATTTAATCTTATGCTTCAGTATGATTTTTGTAATTTCTTCTCTTCCTTATGTACAGCACCTGAAAATTCCCAGGGAATTTAGAGGGAGAGGTGTATATTTGGAGACATAACAACTTGCTCTTCTGTGCAATTTCAAGGAATGTCAGGACAGGTACAATATCCATTTATTCTTCAATCTCATTCTCAGAGAGGTGCAACGTGTCTGGGTTAGCAGGGCTATTAGAAGTTCAACAACAAATTATTTTTCTTTTAATAATTAGAGAAGAGGCTGCTTCTTATAAATTGAAAGCCTATTAGTACTCACCAGTTGAGCTAATCAGATATTGTGTTACACACATCTATTTCCTTGCAATGTGCTGCTGTGATCAAGAAGATACTCCTTATTTAATGTAATATCAGCACTGGCACAAAAGACATTTAATTTGTTTTTTTCATGAGGTGAAACCCTGCATGTAGATATGGTTTTAAAATACATAAAACAATACCTATCACTAAACAGCCATGTCTTCTTGAAAGATCAGGTGCACAGAGGGAACATTGAGACATTTTCTGAGGTTTCTTTGAAAAAGTCTAATCTTCAGAAGAAATTTCTAATGAAAATAAACAAATAGAAAAACTCAGTGGCTGCATATGCACACCTTCTGCCCTCTTGGGAAGAAAGCTTTGCCTTAGAGTGTTATCAGCTCATTTCTTGAGACACTAACCCTGGGGACTGTTCATATGGATGCTATTTATGGCTTTCTTGAAACACATCAGTGTGTCCTTGAGGGTAGAGGAATGACATCAAGTCTGGACTCAGCACTCCAGGGCTTTCTGCATCAGCAGCAGGTCCCTCTGGGGGACCCTTCCTCTAAGACTGGTCTATTTTAGGGCTCTATGCCCTTCTTTGGATGAGTCCCAGAGCTCTGTATGGGTCACACCACACAGGCAAGATTAGAGGGGGACACCTGGTTAGCTGAGGGCAAGGGCTTTATGTGCTACCTTGTACTTAGCTGCTCAGCGCTGTGGGGATTGAAGTGATTTATGTGCACAGGCACACAGGGGACCTCTCAGAAAGGGACATAGAGACTCAGGTCCCACTGACAAAGAGAGTTTGAATGATGGCCACGTTGGCTTCAGACACTTCATGTAACACTGAGGCCACCATTGGAATAAATTTGCCTTTTTCGCGGATTTATTTTTCTGCATAATTTAAATTACTTTCCATATTTCTTTTTATCACTGACATGTAAATATCATCAAAGAGCTTAAGTGAAGGCCAACCAGCTTCTGTTTTTAAACCTTGTAAAACACTTCTATTTTTGTTTATTATTATCAGTACTACTACTACTACTACTTTGTAGGAGTATAATGCTCTTCTGAAACAAATTCTCTGCTTTAGGATCTCTTCATACACTGGAACTACAGAATAAACTTTTAGTGACTGGAAAACAACCTACTGTTTCTTTACCTCTGAAGGAAATGGTTGCGCTGTCTCCTTGGTCAAGCTACTTTAAGATACTTCTGGAGCTTATAATTAATTGGCTGAACCAATTTTAAGCAGGAAATGTGTTACTGACATAGCAGACATCTACCAGAAACCATCAGAAAAAAACACCAAAATCTGTTGAGGCAGAAAAAGCAAGGCAGTACCCATATCAGAGAACCACAGGCTTTTCATATTTGCTAAATAATTTTCCCTGGCTGGACAGTTTGTTGACATGAACCCGAAGTAACTGAGAAACCACTTCTATATTAGTACGGTGCTCAGCTGCTGATAAAAAGCCTAGTTGTCAATCCTTTCTATATGAAAGTAAGCAGAATATTCTTTTTTTTTTTTCTTTCTTTAAAAACCATCATCAGAATAATTTGATTTAACATCACTGCAAGATTAACATAGGCAAGAATCCTGCAGATTGAATCAAGGGGCTTTTGGTTGTAACAAGATTGTCTTGCCTACAGCAAAGGACTCAAACAGATACAAAGAAGCAGAAGTTTTAGATATGCCACTAGCATACTGCTCTACTAAACCTGGAAACTTCTTACCTCAATTCTCTGTGAAAAGAGGTCACAAACAACCTCATCTTTCACCATAACCTTATAAGATTTCCACAGAGCACCCTGAGAGTAACTTCACTGTATATGTGAGCCATGTATGTGAAGCCTTCCCATAGGCCAGCTCCTTGTTAACTTGGACAGGTCATGAGCAGACTGTGACACTAAATAACTTTATTAAAGAGTACTTTATCTGTTGGTAATTGGAAGGGGCCTAAAGGCAGCATTCAAAATGTCCACATTCAAACTGAACTGGTCGTAGACCTGAGGAATATATTAGCTGAGTAAATTGGCCTTTCAACTTGGCACATTTCTTGACATACCTAATAATATTGAGAACAAAGTAGAAAGAGATTAGAAAAATAAGAAGTATTTACCATGTGGCCAGAAACTACTCTCAGTTGCTTTGGTCATATATAAACATTGTATTAATTCTTGTGCAAAGTGGTGGCTGCAATGCCTCACACAAAAGCACAATTATTGTTTGTTCTGGGTAGGCATTTACAGCTACATTCTCTCAAAGAGAAAGATAGACAACATGCATACATGTTTATTTTCCTACAGTGCAGGGAACCTTTTCCTCTTATTTCTATACACATTAGATGGCTCCCCTCCTACTAGTTTTTGTAAAGAATGGCTTTAGCTTGTAAACTGCAGGATAAAGTACTTCAAAGGCATGGCAGCAGGAGTGTAGATTTTGTTCTCTATTTTGTATTAAACATCCTTGAATGCAAGGAAGTAAATACATGGTCAGCAGGTAACTCAAGGGCTGACTGGAATGCCACTTGTAAGTCCTGTTGGGAAGAAATAGACATCCCTGTCTGAGGTAGATTTCAAAGAGTTCAAAATTTTCGTTCTGAATCACCATGAATAGTTACTGACATAATTTGTTTCTTTTTTTAACAATTATTTTAGATTGAAACTATCTTAGGTGAAACAGTGCTGATCAGGTTATTTCAGTGGTTGCAAAATGCTTAATTTATTAAAATATTTCTCTTAAAAAAAGTTTGTGTTACACTTTATGTATAATTCTGTTTCTAAATAAAAATGTTCAGAAAAAGAATGCTATGAAAAGCTGAGGTTTCTACCAATTAAAAAACAAAAACATTGAAATCTTTAGAGTTAAATTCTGTGAAGGTATGAGAGATTGAGCTTTGATCAAAGAGCATTTTCTAGTGAGAAATATTTGGCTATGCATGCCAAATTAACTGTTTGCCTTCCAACAAGATGAACAGATTGGGAGACAGAAAGAAGTATGCCATTTTGAATGCTGCTATAATAAACATTAATGTCTGTTTGTGAGGAACAGTCAGCAGAAGACCAAACCCAAAACCAGCCAGGATTTACCAGGATTTACCCTGCCTGATGACCACTTTCCTTTCTGTTGCAGTGGAGGTACTTTAATTTGAGTTATGCCTGCATTTCTTCTATATTTTTTCCTCCAGAATTGTAAAAAAACAATGTACCATGAGGATAATTTTTCTTGAGTAAATAGTCACACGACATCCTAAGAATAGATAAAAGTCATTTCATCTCTTCAATGTTTACTTTTAAGATTTTTCTGAAGTAGTAGTAAAGAAATCAATAGTAGCTAAAGAAATTAGTTTTGACATTTGAAATCTGACACGCAAGATTGGCATATTTTCAGTGTTTTTTTTTGCCATTCTTTTGCAGCTACTGCTAATGGCTTTGCAGTATTCTGAGCTTTGGATGAGCAGAAATGGTTCCAAGTAATATGTCTCAGAGATATGAAGGCAGAAAAATGCTTTTTAAAGGAAACTTCAGTGTTTTTCTCCACTGTGAAATTTTATGTAGGAGTGTTGCTTTTTTAAGGTCTCTAACATGTGATGGGAACTGGTGGAGCAGCAGTTACAAACTTTAGCATTTTCTGGGAGCTGACAAAAATCTTTAATTAGGCATGCATTTTAATTTAAACAAATAAATATTTATTTATTATTAGTATTTACTTCCCACAAAGTTATTTTGATCTTTCATAAAACAAAAAGCCAAACCAATGAAAACATAAAATTTAAATCTGGAATTATGGAATAAATGTAGAAACATGAGCATGGTCTCTCCTGCTCCATTTCCCTCTACTATCTGGTTGCTGAGAGCAGCAGACACACTGTTTTGTCCTGGTGATTATAGTGTTTTGCAGTTTTTCAGGAGAATGGGGGGTGAGAACACATTGGGTGATCTTCCTGGAAGGTTGGAATGAGTAGAGAGCACTTGTGGTGTGTATGATTGCTGCTGGGCATCCCCTGTCCACTTCCACTTCTGCATGTGCAGGAAAGGTACCAGCCTACAGTTCACATTCACTAGGGAAATATGATTTACAGGCTAACAGAAAGAAGGTATATCAGAACAACGGGCTGGAATACTGGCATTTTTTTTCCTCAGTGTCAAAAGTGGTTAAATATGTATCATATTTGCCAAGCCTAGCTGAAATGCAGACTATGCTTACACTGGTGATAACTTTCTGTAAATTGCTATTGAAGGCAAACACATGAGTTCTTCACTAATGGAAGAAGGGAAATAATGTTGCTGTGCAAAATGTCACCTCTGAGGAGAAGAAACAAACCCAAGGAGCCAAAGGAAGGAAAGAAAGATGCATATGCAAATGCATCTGTGCATGTACCCACACAAATACATACATGTGTGTGTGTATTTTCATTCCAAATGCAAAATGAGATTGATCTTAGTTAACATTGGGCAGTACAAATGCAGACTCCATCTGAAAAGCTCTGCAGTCTTACTAGTATGTAGAGACAAGTGGGGAGCTCCCATAGCATGAGTAGATTAATCCTGAAGCAGAAGTCTAAGATCAATCCATCTAATTCCTCCTCCCTCTTTTTACCCCTCAGCCACACAGTAATTTCTGGCTTTCTCTTCTACAACCTGTGAGAGTGTCATCATCTCCAATTAGTTTTGGAACAACAAATCCCAGAGCTGTGAAGTGCCATACCAACAGAGGGCTGAAGGAAGAGCCCAGGGACAGAGCACAGCTCCTTTCTACCATGTAGACTGTGACCAAGCCATATTAAGCCTTGTGGAATACATTTTAATATGCATAGACTTTTTGCATAGTCTTCCTTTACTCTTCCTAAAAATTGAAATAAATAAACTTTCTAATGGGAAGACTGCAATATCTGAATGAATTTTTTATTTTCTTAAATGCTTTGCTTCTATCAAAACTGTTTTCATGAAGCCCTTAAAATAATCAACTGAGAGTCATTTTCCAACACAGATTGTAATTTAGAAATATCCAGAACATAAGCCTGTTCTATTTTGTGAGTGTATAGGGGTGACATGACAGTCTTCAGTAGTTCACCAGGTAACACTGCTGTTGGGAAAGTTTTCAGATAACATAGGAGGTGATCTAAAGCCATACAAAATCAGCTTCAATTTAAGTTAAGATTTTAGCTAAATCCTCTTTATTTTAATCAACTTTTCCATTAAGATATGTTTCTTTGCATTTTAATTGTCTAGTCAGGAACAGAGGTGGAAGTTCAGAATAGCTTTTTTTTTTGGTGTTTACTGAGAGAGGAGATCTCAAAAAGGCTGTGAGAAAATTGGTTCTATTAAGGATTTCCACACTCTGAACACAGTCACATAGTTTTCAAGAAGGTATTTTATATTAATTGAGATAAATAAATCAATTTACAGAAGAAAGTTTTACTTACTGAATGCATTTCCAGTGAACATTACATATATGTCAGCAATAATGGTACAACCACCAACAGAAGAAATGTGCCTTCAGAGTGCATTGCATTTGAAATTTCCTCCTTCTCAGTAAGGAAAAGATCCAGCTGGATGCAAGGCTTTCTAGTCTATACCTACATTACATTCAAAATGCCATATCATAACCTTTACACTATCTTATTACTAGCACCATTTTGCTCTCAACCAGCTGGTGCTCTCCCAGAGATGTTCTAGGAAGCACAAACCAATCCTGACAAACAATGTGGATGCAGCCAGCCTGTCTTGGAAGGTAGGAGACTTTAAAAGCATGGATGTGGGCCAGTCCCCACACAATGAAACCCAGAGAATGGGCCCCAATACCACGGCCTCTAATGGGGTAAAGTTGCTTTAGAATTTTTACTGCCTGTGACTATACGAAACAGCAAAGTATGATGAAGTGAAATAAAATACTGAACCTAAATTGATGTACTTTTGGGGCTATAAGAGTAAATTTTTGGTGACAAAAGTGGAGTCAGGGCTTGTTACCTTGAATTCATACTTTCCATTCCTCTCCCGCTCTAACTAGAAACAGATGACCTGAAAATCACAATACTTAACCCATGATGAGGTCTCTGATGGGTTCTGGTTTAACCATACATGAGCCTTTTGGCAAGGTATATTTTGAAAGGAATCAGGAAGCCAGGCCAAAGCCTTATTGGGGGGTATTTCTGCCCTTGCTATGTTGTGGTCTCATCATGTCACTCAGGAATGAGGCACTTGCTGTTACATTAAACACAAAAATAACACAGGAAATTGATTTATGTTGGCACAGTTTTCTTATTTTAAATTATTTACCTGAAATCCAAACCAGAACTGCAGTCAAAGTATAGTTCAGAGCTCAGATTTCTTGGGCTCACATGTTAAAGAACTTGACATTTGATCCAGATGGTCCATCTGCCTTTGATTACTGTTTTCTGGTAAATAAAATGAAGAAGGTACATACATTAACTGCCACGTTGGAAAAAGCTAAAATAATGTCAAGAGGTTTATAAAAAACGCTAATGAAAGTAGCCAAAAAGTGAGAACAAATTTGTCTGCTTTCACTACAGATCTTTAGTATCCCCTTTTATCTACTGATGCTTGTGTTGGTGTTTGGAGCACATTAGTGAGTAATTAGCAAATTCTACCAACTGCAACTGCACATCTTTTCCAAATATGGACTGAAATGAAAAAATATTTTTCATTTTGAAATAAATGCTTTATCAGGCGAGATAGAAATAAAGTTCAGAGGACACCTTACCTATGAGGCTGTTGAGATGGGGAATATGTTAAGATATCACATTTGGTTGTGATCAGTTTGATACCCGCTTTTAATAGGTGTCTGCCAGACTGTAGTGCAAGCATTAGTAGAAGTATTTTTGAAATAGGAGGCTTTTGGTTAACTTTATGATTATCATTAGGTTTTTTTCCTCATTCTTTTGCACTTTGGGTCCTAGCCAGAACCTGAAAAGGAAATACCTCTGTACCCCGAGAGAAACTATTTGTGAAGAATTTCTGGCTTGACCTTAAACAAGAATTGTCTGGAATTACAGGAAGGACTTTTTACAAGACTTCCCTCCTAGCTTTGCAAATGCAAACCATTCAGAGGTATTGGGTGCTTATCAGCAGCTCCAGGAAGCATTTAAGGTTTGTCCAGTTTATAGCTAACAGGGAGAGGTCCTTGCAAAGGGCAAAGAATAGTGCCATTTTCTCTGAAAGTTGTTCGTTTCCTGAGTATGGGCTGATTTGGAACAGTATAGAAGCTACAGTAAAAACATGTGGACAAAATAATCTAACTTTCAACTTCAAGGTTTCTAGTATGACCATTCAGTGCTACCATAGCCAAGGAAAAGCAGTAAAGAAGGCAAATATATGTGTGCATTATTCTGTTGATATTAGCTCTTTAAATTAGGGTCCCAAAGTGGACCTTTCCCACTGTGCATGCAGAAGGTATTATCTCTCCATATCCAAACAATCTAAAAGCAGCTCTGTGTTACAAAAAGATTTATTTTGCAAAGCTTTCTGAAAATGTTGGTAAATATCTCCACAAAACAGACGTTTCCAAATTCATGGAATGAACTGTATCTGCACTGAGCAATTAAGAAAAAATTTAAGATGCTTGTCAGATACTAATGTGATTGAAAATGTTACTGTGTGAGTGCCAGTCCATAAGGACGCTGACCTTAGAAGAACTACTGGCATGCTGCAGTCTGTGCTGCACTCATAACTTCATGCCTATTAGGAAGCTTCTGAAGCATTAGCATGCCCAGATGGCTGGGGCCTCCTGTTTGTTCTGCCTGTGGCCCTGCTCTTTGTTATTGGGTACTTACTGCAGATTTGTTTTCAGGAGAATGGCTTGCCTTGTGCATTTACTGGGTGAAGGCTGTGGTTACTGCATCTGAACTCGAAAGTGAGAAACCAAGAGAGGTATTCCAGTCAAAATTACTTGCCCTATTCATTTCCATGAATGAAGACTCATGTTTGCTTGGGGAAATCTCCAACTGTTTTGCTATTGTCTCCCTCAAGAAGCAAACAAAGCAGTCTCCCAAATCCAACCTTTTTGGAAGTACCTTTACAAGATAATTTAAAGAAAGAAAGAGGGTCGCCACCTCATCAGAACTTTTCTTTACTAATATATATGAGTTTTACATTAATGGGATCACTACTTCCTCTTGAAATTTCACTGTTGACAACTAATAAGTTACACTTATGCATGTGTTACTACGTTACATTGAAGACCTATTTGTTGGAATCTCAATTTTTTTGATCTAAGAGCCAAACTAAATAAATATAGCAATTTTTCATCGATTTTCAGACTTTCTAATAGTGATTAACTGTAGGCCCTCTTCAGATCTACCTGCATGTCTGCAAGTTGTTGCTGTTGTTATTATTATATTACCTTATAAACTATATAGCTAATTATTTTTACCCACTTGATTAGGTGCAGACTGTATCCACATGAAATGCTTTTGCTCTAGGGAATTTGCAGTGGAATTAGCTCATGTTCTAAAGAGTCTAGTGACATTTAATCATAGAATCATAGAATAGTTTGGGCTGGAGGGGACCTCAAAGGTCATCCAGTTTCAATCCTCCAGTCATGGTCAATCATACCTTTCACTAGACCAGGCTGCTCACAGCCCCAACCAACCTGGCCTTCAGCACTTCCAGGGGTGGGGCACCCACATCTTTGGGCAAACTCTTCCAGTGTCTCACCACAACAAAGAATTTCTCACTCTCACACACACAATGAAGAATTTCTTCCAATAATTTAATTTCAATTTTACTCTCTTTTAGTTTGAAATAATTTCCCTTTGTCCTGTCACTACATTATCTTGTAAATAGTCTCTCTCCAGCTTTCTTGTAGGCTCCCTTCAGGTACCAGAAGGCTTCAATTAGGTCACTCAAAGCCTTCACTTTTCCAGCATGAAAAAGCCCAATTCTCTCAGCCTTTTCTTATAGGAGAAGTACTCCATTCCGTTAATCACTGTGGTATCTCTCATTTGGACTTGCTCCAGCAGCTCCATGTCCTTCCTGTGCTGGGACCCCAGAGCTGATGCAGCCCTGCAGGTGGGGTCTCACCAGGGCAGAGGGGCAGAATCCCCTCCCTTGCCCTGTTGGCCAATCTGCTTTGGATGCAGCCCAGGGCACGTTTGGCTTTCTGGGCTGTGAGTGCACATAGCCAGCTCATGTCCAGCCTCCCATCCAGCAGCAGCCCCAAGCCCTTCTCAGCAGAGCTGCTCTCAAGCCTTTCACCCCTTCTCCTCTATTGGTACCCAGCACAGGTTCATTGCACTAGGCAAAAAAGGCTCCATCATTTAGTGCTTTCCTCAAGGTAGCTTCTCAAGCAGTAATAGATTAGATTAAATTTGCATAGCTTTATTTAAAATAAATTGTGAAGTAGCATTATACTTGAAAGCATAGAATCCACTACTAACCTTGTGTGAATGTCTTACTGGCATATCAGTGCTCCTAAAAGTGAGGGAATATCAGGCATAGATTTACCAGCAGAGAAAGGATTTTTTTTCAGTTTTTCCTGTTAGTCATTGAAGTGAGCTGGTTGTGACATGAGGGAAGAACTAAGCTGAGCTGAGTGACATGAGGGAAGAACTAAGCTGAGAATTCCTGAGAGCACAGTATCTCTCTTTCTTTTATCCTCAATCTCACAGAAATTTGCTATAAAAATGGTTCTGTTTTTAATTCCTTACTAGCCTTATGTTAATATAATAAATGTATTTATTTAAGCTACTAAAAGTGGCCAAATTAATGTACTGTTTCTTTAAATATTGATCCATCTCATATTATGAAATGTTCTTCAGCAAACGATAGTTGACAGCTCTATCAATAGTGTAGATGTCTAAATGTTTTTCTTGCTTTGTTAGTTAAGCATTCTGTCCCCTACCCACTGAGGAGATGTATTTTTAAACACAAAACCAGAGTCAAATCCAGAACTTACATACAATAACCAATTAAATACATTTTCATTAATTCACCAGTATTTTTTGTCTCTGTATTTTATATTTTGAAGCAAAACACATAAACAGTGGAAACCAGTTGAATTTAGTATCATGAGCTAGGCAATTAAAATAATTTCATTTTTTTAATGAAAAAATTAAGTGTCCTAATTGTTTCATGTGTGCTTGAGCACAGATGTCGCTGTAATAATAAATGAGTGCTGAAGTTATTGGTGAAACTATGAAGACCCTGGCAGAGCCCCAAGTAGTGAAGGCCAACTTTCCTGTTGGAACAGCTCTTTCCAGCTTCTTCCATTGAATTCTTGAGTAAAAATTGCTCCAGGCTGATAAACCACACAATGCTGACCAACATAGAACTGCTCCAGGGTTGCAAACCTGGAGGAGGCTGCGCATGAAGAGGCGGTCATTTCGTTACACTCAACTTGCAGCTCCAACAGGACGTTGAGCAGTGATATTTCGGCATGCATACAAGAAATTTTCCGCCCAATATCTTCATTCTGGAAAGAAACACTTGTCAGGAATGACTCCATTTTTCATTTTATTTACAAGGAAAACAATTCTGCCAAATATTGCCCCTCCCATCTGGACTTCTTCCTAGCCAGAGAGCAGCCTCTAACTGAACATTTCCCAGTTTTGATAGCTTCTGAATGGCATCTATTAAGCACTGGAATAATTACAATTTATAAGAATGACATGTTGATTTTATACATATGTATATAGTGTGGTACCTAATTGTAACTTTTAAGTACCTCCATCACTGGCAACAGTAAATAATCTTACCCTTACCGATGAAAACTTCTAAGCCTGTGCTGGAGACTAGTGCTTTGGAGTAGTATGTGTTCCACAAATCAAGAGCTATGGTATTCTATTATGTAGCGTACCTAATATTTTATTTTATCATATTATAATTAAAATTTCTTGTCCATAAACTTGTCCGCAGACTCCAAGTAGACATGGCTATTCTTGCTTTCCTCACATTCTCCTTTGTGGATTCACAGAACGACAGGATGCTGAGACCATTCCACATCATCCCCCTCACTGTAAAATTTATCCAATATTTTCAGCACAGGAATATTTTTTTTCCTTACTGGCTGATCCTCTGTTATGAAATTTACCCCACTTTTGTGTGCAGGGAGAACATCTCAGTTTTCCAGCTCCAAAATATGTACTTTTGTGCCAGAGTCAACAGGAAAAGTAGACTTACAGGATCCAACTGACTTAGTTTTGTATTTCCCTGATGCCCAAACAACCGGAAAGCAGCAGGACCAAAACATTTCATAAATTTCTTCCTAGGTGGTACAGACACTAAATCAGGATGTTAGGATCCTTGGCCAGTCCCAGCAGGAATATTACAATACAGGAAAAATTTGTGCACATTACACACATTTATGAGGGATGTTTAAGACTTATCTGGACAAGACATTAGCGAGTATGCTTTAGGGAACAGTCCTGATCTGCCAGACAGTTGAACCACTTCATGTAGAAGGCTTTTACATGTTCTAATCTTATTATTGGATCCATTGTTATTGCATGGTTCAGAGGCCACACAGGTCTCGTCTAAATCTCTTCCCTTCACTACCCCTTTTTGTTGCCTTAGGTTATGAATCAGGTAACCCTGATGTCTTTCATTCCTTTCAATGTGAGAATGATAATTTCCGCAATCATAAAAACTAAAAAACCTTCCTAGCAAGAGAGATAATTTGGTAGAGGAAGAAGACAACAGTGGATGTTATGTCCACATGTTCACTTGTATGTCCATGTCAGTGATTTCAGTTCCACTTCTAGAGGAAACTAGAAAAAGACTTAGTTTGATTTCTCATGCTAGATGCATGTGGTTAATAGAATGCTCATTGATATTTCTTTTCGTAATTAGGAGTCAAACAATACTCAGTGGTCTACTTCTGTTTTATACATTGAATAGATTTTTTTAGCTATTATTAACTTCGATGTTCGTCTAGACACCTCTTTCTGCTAGGCATTACACAGTCACCAGGAAAAACATATCCCATCCCAATGAGCTTATAATCTAAGTAGTCAAGGTAACACCAGGGATAACGACTTGTCCTGTATCGCCTGATAAGCAGAAGAATAGAAACAAAAATGACACACAGACTTTTTGACATTTGATCTCCCCCTTGGTTTTCTGAACCTCAAAATTTTTCTTGGAAATACTTTTTGAAATCTGTTTTCTTCTGATGTAAAAAGAAATGTGGTACATTATGTTATTACCTTGTACTGTCTATTCATGTGACTCAAGTTGATACACCCTTCAGTTGATCAAGCTGTTTGTTTTTGACGATCTCTTCACATTAGAAGCAAAACCAAAAAAGGTTCTGCCAGACATCAAAGCCATATTTATTTTGTTTGAAAATAGGTGGCAATTTGAACAAAGATTGTGTGAGGAAGGATAAATTCTCAACATTTGAAATGCATTTGAGGCACACAATCTCTTTTTCTATACACAAATACTGATCAGTTTGAGAATGTGAAACATATTAACTATAGTTCTCATGCATCTTCAATATTTTTGGTGATTTTGGAGGGCTGTCATTGGCAGGTTTTTTTCGGCAAATTGTTTCAAAGCATTGTAGCACGTAAGATTGTACTGCCCAACAGAAATTTGTTAAGTAAGAATAATAGAAAATTGTCCATGAGGTTTTGGCCCGTTTCTCCTGAGTTCACAGTCTCATTTCACCATTCGTTGGGCCTGGAAGAGAAGCTAGTTGTGTAAACTATCTTCCTGGTCAACTATGAATGGTGTTCTCCAGGGAATGAGTTCTCTCCACTCACTGCACAGAGGATAAGATGATGATAGTATAGATGACAACTTGCACAACTTAGGTGGGATTGATTTTTCCACTCAATAAGTTAATATGTTAATAACAATCAGAAAAACAAAAACAACAGCCCTGCAGTTCAGTGCTGGTATAGTAATTTATTATAATTATTAATTCTATAATTCTACCATGATGGCTTTAGTTTTTCTGTGGTGTTAAATGAATGCTAAAACTTAAAAATATCACAAATGTTTAAGCACCTAAGTATGTTTAAAAAGCCTCCACGTGTTTAATCAAGCACTTCAAGTCTAAGCTTCCTCCAGCAGGTCTGCTGAGTCAGAACCCCTATTCTCATCCACAAAAGAAGACTATATGTTCACAGTAGCTTACTGCCCTTTCTTCTCCTCCTTTTGTGCTCAATGTCTGTGGATATTCTAGTGAATGAAATTACTGATCATAAGTTTTGCAGGAACATTGAATCTTAGGAGATACTAATGGGAAACAAATGTTGGTTTTGTGTAAGGCACCTCTATAGAGGGAAATCTGGATTCTAAAAGCTGTGGTCAAAAGCTGGGGAGCAAAAGTAATATTGTGTAAGTATTGTCTCATCTAAAATATCTAGAGTGGATCAGATTTTATACATTTGGAAGGATCTGCAAGAGTACAATGGAAAGACTACAAAGCATTTGCACAAAATAGGCAGCAATTTTGAATCACTAATGAGAAAATTGTAAACTGCTTATAAAAAGTCAAGCAGAACAGGTCAAATGACATTCATCCAAAAGCTTCAAACCCCACTGTTACACATTGGAATGGGAAGTGAGGACTGAAAGTATTCCTTTTAAATTAAATACTATGCGTTACAGGACAACAATAAATTTGAAAGACAACAATGGCTGCAACCAAAGCTAAAGGACCATCTCCTTCTCTGTATGAGTTAAACACATGAAATCTTGTTTCCTAGAGGATGTGGAGTTAAGTAAGTTATGTTATAGGCAAGATGCTGGATTCTAGGGTATCAGTTTAGAATAGCATATGGAAGATTTTTGAAAAATTTTGTGCAATGGGAAGTGGCTCTACTGCTCTGATGCTGCGGACAGCTAATATATGAGTATTGCAGTCCACAGGTGATCAAACTCAAAGATCAAGTCCCTAGAAATTTTGTGATTGGTTTAAAGGTCAAGAAACATTACAGACTAGTACTGAATATCACAAAATTTGTGATAAAATCTCAGGAGCTGGCAACAGGAAGTGTAAGTAGCACTCAGGTTGTTTTTTTTTCCCAGTAAAAAAACCTTTTTACTTTTTTTTTAAACCTAAAATTAGTCCAAACAGATTAATATGTTCTTTTCTTTGACTTAAGTAAAAATTAAAAAGTAATTTTTCACTGACTATTGCAGTTAACCAGTGTTTACACTTTTGTAGTGAATTCCCATTGCTTATTTCAGATAGCATTTTCTGAACAATTTTTTTCCTGCTATTATATAATGGAAATTACTGTCTCTATAAGCATTTCATTGCTAAGATTTATTTAGCTTTAGATAAGTCCAAACAACTGCAAGTTCTTATTTTCCATATATTACTTGCCTGAACTAAAAAAATGTTTTGGAAGCCTGGGGAAGGAGAGCAGAACCTGGGCCATGTTTTAACTGAATCCTTCCTTGTTTCTCCTGCATTATTTTCCAGACACAATACTGCTGATGGCAACAACAGGAGACCTCTGTGTCTTTGTCACTTTGTCACTACTGAACAGCAATGGGGGCCATGGGGAGAAAATGCAAACACGAATGTGCACACACATTGATCATTAATGCATTTCTTCATCAGCAGGTGCACGTCTTAGAAGACACTATAGCAAAATAGGAATTTAGTGGCTCTCACAACTTGAAAATACTGTCAGAATCACACTCAGGAAGCAAAAATGTTATTTCATATAGAGGTATCTTTTTGAAACTGAAGAGTTACCTCCCACTGCTATAGAAACTGCCAGGTCTGGAAGACAGTGAAGGTGAGCTACTTCTGCAGCTGTAAATGTCTTAGAAAGAATGCGGTGTAAAACCACATGAAAAATTATCTTTTTATTTAATTATAAGAAATTTCTTATCCAGTAATTGCATACATATTTTTTAATGTGTTGCACAGATAAACAGATCTCTTTGCTAACTACCAATGAAGAAAAAGTAAAACTGCTGCTTTCAAAGTTGTGTAAAACTGTCCTTTGATCCACTGACAAAATGATAAAAAGAAATAAATAGTTTTGAGGGCACTCTGAAGTGAAAGCAATTTTGGTATCACTGGTGAAATGCAAAGTTCAGAAAGAGTCATCTTAATTCATTTAAAAATGAAAAATGTTACTTCATATTAGGTTTTTTATGGAATCGTAATGACACCTGGTCAAAGCTGAAAGAAACAACTATTTAAACCCAGAGAAAATGGAAAGATGAAAGTGAAATACTAAAAATATTCTCCTTTTCTTTCATTAGGTTTAACTCATGACTTTCCTTCCTTTTTTCTCTTTATTCAGCAAGCATCTGGTAAGAGTTTTAGTCAACCAATGACTTCTGGTTGCATACAAATTTTGCCCAGCTCTAGTAAACCTACTTTTGATTTGTACAACCTGAGCTACCATTTTGTGACATGCACCCAAAAAATAAAAAGCTATGAATCAATAATAGATCACAAGTGAAGAAAATAATTTGAGCAAATGTCACTGCAATTTGACAGAAATAGGGAGTGTGAAAAGAACTCAGCAAGAGTTTAGACTTTGCCATATAGGAATTTTGCCTGCACCTAGTCTAATAGTGCAGTATGATCACTTTCTGCTTGCTGCCTTGTTATAAAGGTATTATTATTTGCTCTTGTAAAACACATCAAGGATCAATGCTTAAATGTCCAGAGTACAATTTTAACATCAAGATCACTCAATCATGACATTTGTCAGTAAAATATGGAGGCTACTATAGTTTGACTATGATCAGTATTTTATTTTCTTTGATATCCTTTTGAAATAAATGGGATAGCATCTGAGGCAACATGAACTTCAAAGTATTAGAGTATATACTGTGGAGTATATATGTCCATGCTGCTGATTTCCATGCATCCCTGATTTTTTTCAAGACTTCTTTCTTAAACTTGCTGACAATATCAACATTGTCTTCAATAATGGCAAACTATTTGGCTTTATTCTGGGGTTTGACTACAATATCTCAATTAAAGGAATGTTGAACCTCTTTTTTTTTTTTTTTTTTTTTTGGTCTGAAGGAATTATAGAATGATATTTCTGCAGCTGTGCTCTGGCCATGTCATTCTGGGTCCAGGTCTCAATGAAACAAATATATACCAATATACATGGTAATACTGTACGCATATTGAACACATTTTTTCTCACAGTTTACAACAGAACTAAGCTTCATAATACTAATGTTTTTTGAGGTTTTTTTTCAGCTACCAAAACAAAAATAACAATTTTGGTATATATTGAAAGCTGTATGGTTTTCAGGAAAGAGAAATGCATCTTTATTGTTTAAATAATACATTCATTTCCAAGTTTATTTGTTATGGTTATCATAAACCTTTAAGAACTTCCCACAGGTAATCAGGGGATTACAATTACTCCACAATTTACAAGAAAAAATTAATTTGACTTGGATTTTCCCCATCTGCTTTTCCACAGGTGACCTCTGCCTAATGCAGTTTATCATTTGATTGTATTTGACCCAGCATCCATCTGATTCCATCAAGAAAATCACTTCAGTTAGGAGATGCTCAGACAGGGACTTTTCAATTGTATTTGTCACTCTAAAGTGACAAATTTGGTGATGAAATGAAAACCATTTCATCACTATAGCATCACATGGAGCAAAAGTGCTCTGAAGCACTTTTTTTTTTTCTAAAAACTCTTTTCAAAGTTTCAAAGAGCTATATTTTCTGTACAACAGATTAGGTGAAACTTTAGAAAAATCTGAGGGTTATGATATTTACCCATCTGTCAAGATAACTGGAAAAGCTGTTAACCTCCCATGTGGAATAGACAGCTGAAACAGAAAGAGTCATTGCCCAAAGCACATTTTTTCTGATAAATTGGTTAAGATTCAGATATATAGTGTGAGTTATCAGTCATCTGAATGTGCAGCTGGGGAAGTGAGTGTCAGATGACAGGAGCATTTCTATGCAGAGTAATGAAATCACTGAAGAAGCACAAAAAAAACACAGCAGTATTTCTGTGCATCTAAATGAAAACAAAAAATTCACACTTAGGTAGCATATTTGCTGTTACAAGGCATAGTACTACAAATAAATAAAATACCACTGGTCTTAAGGCTCTATAGTGTAAAGAAATTGAGATTTTATGTATGACATTTATATCCAGGATGTAACAAAATAATGCAAGAGAGATATTTGATTGAATGATTAATTTTTTCCCTAATGGAAAAAAAAAACAAACATAAAAAGCCTGAATACTAACTACCACTATTTGTTGTAGCCTTCCTGCTATGTTCAGAAGTATTGAAGAAAAAAGGTAAAGATTCTCTTCTAAGAAAAAGACTTGATTAAGAACAAAGGAAAGGCAGGTGCTATGTGTCTCCAATATCAAAAGTGAATAGTACCAAGTTTTACTCCCTTATCAGTGATTAGCAGGCACTAAGCAGAATGGGAGATCAGGTAGGATGAAACTGTGTTGAGCTGAAGTACAATTTTCATATTTGGTACAAAAGGAAAACAGTTTTGTGTGGCCTGTCTGATTATGAGCTCAACCATATGGGAAAAACTATCGTTACTTTGTCCAAAACCAGATTTTTGCTCCAATATCTCAATTAAAGGAATGTTGCTTTTTTTTTTTTTTTTTTTTTTTGGTCTGAAGGAATTATAGAATTATAGTTTCTGCAGCTGTGCTCTTTGGGCTCAAAGGGAAGCCCAGAGGCAAAGATCAGCCTCAGATCATCTGCTTTGTGCACTTTTAATACTTGAAACTGGAAAAGACGAACAAAAGAATTTATGCATTGGCCCTCACAATACAACCAATACCTTTGAATTTTGTTCGGTTAAAGATCAGCTTACTTGGCAGGAAGGGGGAAGAAGCCCCAAAGAACTCTATTATTCTTACAGTCCAATCTAATCCAAAAGATTTTCTCTGTGTGGATTCAATTACTCTGAAATATTTGAAGTCAATTATTCTGAAATACTTGGTTCTTCCTCAGCAGCAGAATTAGCCTATCCAACACCTCATCCAAATGACTAGCAAGACACAAATAAAACAATATAAAATTTATTTTCTGAAAAAAACCCCAGAAATTTGAATTAGTCAGTGATGACTGACAGATTTCATAGGGAGCTCCAACAGATTTACCTGGCCTAGTAGTGATAGCTTTTGTTCTAGCATTGATCAAAATTTTCATGCAGGGGATCAGACAAAGATTATGTTAAATGAATCTTCCTTTCACCGCTGTTTTTATGGGTCAGCCAGAAGGTTGAAGATGCTCTGTCCACTGTTGGTTGCCTTGGGAGAGTTCTTGGCCTGTGCATGTTTAAACAACCCCTCACCATCCAGACTCTATTTCTCATGCTTATCATTTCTTGAACAGCACGTGAGAGAGAAGGTGACAAAAACTAGCTATGGAATTCACTCACATTTGATCATTCATACAAGATTGCTTCCTGCACAGATTCTTTAGGGTAGTAGCCATAATAATCATCCACTCTGTAGTGTCACTGCAATAAGGTTAAACATTTAAAATTGTTGCTGTAATATCCCATAGTATTTTGTAAACATGATAAAGTTAACAAAGGCATGTACTTTGAAAATATGTGCACCAGCTGAGAGCCATCAGAATTAACACATAATTGAATCCTGATTTCAGGTTGCTCAACATAAATTCAGACTTGCTTTGCTGATATCAATAACATTTATTCATAACACTTCTGTAAACAGAATCAGTGGTTGATCTTTCATATTTGGAATTTCTGCTGCAAGATTTTTTTAAATGCATTTGTTTCATAGCTGCCAGAGTTATAGAAAATTTTGCCAGTACTATTTAAAAGTGAATTAAATTAAAAGATGAAATTTCTTTAATATTTTTCAATATTAATTATTTTTTATATAATTTAATATCTAAAATGTATATAAATTATTACTGCATATATATTTACTGCACTCTTTCTGTTGCAGCATCACTTTATTAAGCATCTGCATAAATATGAAATACAGAAGAAGAGCTGAACATAACAGTGGTTAATCTTTACTGAAGGACTGACCTTTGCAATGGGATGGTTGTCTGAGGGTCTGCATTCAGGTTGCATTCACTTCCTCCCCTGATGGCCTCAATGATTTGAATATGAGCAAGGTAATCAAACCAACACAACCTTCTGAATCAGCTCTCCATTTAGATATTTTTGTACTGTCATAGCTAGAGGCAGCATTATGTCTTAAGAAACCCTGCTAGACTCTTTCAGTAAAAGGGTCAAGTAAAACACTGGAATTGAAGCCCATGTTAAAGGAACACATGACTCATTCCAGGTGTTCAAACACTGGGGGAATCTGTTAGGGTGAACAGTCATGGAAAGATGGAAAGGAAAAGAAAATCTCTAAGGTACATTAAAAGTAAATTTTTATAAGGACTTTATAAATAAGGTCAGCACTTTGCATGGTCCTCAGATCTTTCGATGAAATCAGTGGAGGTCTTGGAAAATATGGTTTTGTTAGCTAGCAAACAAACTGCTGTTAATTAGTAAGACATCTTTGTTAATTAAATATATATGTACTGAGGAGAAAGATACTATGAAGTGCTATAAAAAAGTCTAGGTATGCAGTCAGTGTTTCTGTCCATTGCTCATTATAGTGGCCTTTGTTAAGTAATCTAATTGGTCTGGATCTGTGTTGATAGACTTATTCCTGGGTAGAGAGGACTGATTTTCTTACTTTTGCTGCTTAAACATCTAAAATATTTGATGATTTATTTACATCTACTTTTAGTTGTTTTGAGTATTTTTAATTGTTCTTAATATGAAAAAAATTCTTATTTATCAGAAAGAAGTACAATTTCTTTTGTCCTCTAATAATTTTTTTTTTATTCCTTTGTGTTTGGCATGTGTAGGATAAGCAAAGAATCATAAAGTAACAGATGGTTTGTCTAGGACCTTAAAGATAATCTAGTTCCACCCCCCTTGCCATGGGCAGGGATGCCACCTACTAAATCAAGTTTCTCAGAGTTCTATCCAACATGGCTTTGAACACTTCCAGACAGAGATGAGGCATTTAATGCTTGAACAGATAAATCCTTTGTGCCATACAACTAAGTATACAGAGAGGCAAAACAGGTAATGTAAATAACTTGTCAAGACATCTGGGAAAATTTCTAGCCAGCTATGATGGAATTGAAAGAACTATAATCACCTTTATACACTGTGCAGCATCAGGATCACAAATTAAAACGTGTATGTCCACACTGTGCTTCAGCAGAGATCACCCTTGAGATGAGATCCTGGATCTGAGATTTACTGCAAACATCTGAGCATCTCCAAAGGAGCAGAGAATTCCCTATGACACTGACGCTACATTCTCACATTGGCTTGAGTATCCCAAAATTAGTGGGATAGTAAATTTAAATATTTTAATATTAAATATTAAAATATTTAATATTTTAATAAATATTAAAATAAAAGAACCAGCTGTTAAAGATGATGCAAAAAAATATTTTGTTAAAGTTTTATTGGGAAAAGTGGGAAAAAAAAATCGTAGGGAGATTCTGCTTTGGTAAGAGAGAGGCTGTGGGAAGGATTTAGGAAATGAAACCCAGGTAGGTAATCCATAGCTCTTCCATTTGAGGTTACCATGCCCTTTATTGATAGTTTTTCCTGGCAAACATGCAGAGCCTCTAATGCTTAGCACCTATCCACACCCATGTTACACCATGATTCTGGGTGACCTGGACAGATCCCAGCTGTCCCCACCATCTGACAGAAACAAGATGCGCTGAAAGGGCCCTGCAGCCCCATGGCCCCTCATTGAAAACCCTGGTGATCATAACTGTGCTGCCTGCCCCGCTGGCATCAGCCATGTGCCCATCTGTACATCTGCCCCAGGAGCTGCAGGGATGCTGCCACTGAGCAAGGCAGCTGGGGGAGGACTCAGACTTCTGTTATAGTGTAAAAGACGTAACAAGAGAAGTGTGCCCAGTATCTTCTCCAAGAATAGCCTTTGCTCAGTTTGCTTCCTGCTCCAGCATCTTGAGAAGGCCATGGGGCAGCTCTGAGTTTGCATCCACAGCGTGTCCATTTTTTTTCCTGGGGATTAGTTACAAATTTCTCCATTTTCTTGAGAGGCTTCTTGTGAAAACTCTACAGAGTGAGTGTCTGCATTAGGGGCCTTTTTCTTTTTTTTTTTTAGTATCTTTCATCTGGAGATAGACACTTTTAGGCATTTTAACAATGATGCCACAAAATCTGGAAGTACACATTGCACTTGTTTGTGTCACACCGTTAGTGTGTGAGTTAGCAATGTAACTGTACTGGGGTCAGGCCTGTTTAGTATAGATATTATAAAATATCACTATATACCATGGATGTTTTGAAAATCTTTTAATAGCTTTGTGTGATTTTTCACATTTCTAATGGCTATCTTTGCCATGACTTCCATGTAATTTGCAGAAGCAGAAATCAACAATGAGTGAAAAATGCATGTGACAGATGAAAAATTCCCTCTGGAAAGAAAAGTCCCTTAGGAAGCAGTGCAGCCATTTGAAACAATGTGTACACACAGATGAGGAAATGTGCTGCCAGTCATTGAGGACTGTGCTCTCTGGGACCAAGTACCTCTTCCTGGGTTGCTAATTTCTGCTGAGTGACTCACAAATAGTCAAAGCTGCCTACCAAAGAAAACCCATTCTCAATTTCAGCTACATTTCAATTCCAACCTTACACTAGCTTCACACCGAGCTTGGATTCAGGAAGAGTTGGGATGTAAAAAACAATTTCAGAGTATGTTTGCACAGGTGTAAAATGAGAGTGGTATAGAGTGCTCCACTTTGATTCTTATTCTTTTACTCTGGATACTAGCATGTGTTTTGATAGTTTCTCTTTCAAGGTAAGAGTATTTTATTTCAATTCTTTCTGGAATGTGTCACAATGAAGAGCACTTAGGTGTTTGGCTGACATTTTTCCCTAGACTTTCCAAAAGAACTGTCACCATTGTCACATCCTTGTCTGTCCCACCCCCATCCATCCCTTTCACTGCCTCCTACTGCTGTCACCATTTACTATGGACATTCATGCCTAAGCAGCAGCCAGGAAAAAAGCAAGAGAATGTTTAAGTATTTTATCTGGAAAAGCAGGAAGGGTGATATGTGGTGCATAAACTTCTAGACTGTTTCTTTATTTGCTTTGTTTTCTGCAAGTAGTATGTGGTGTTGCATGGCAGCTGCAAGAGAGATCAGTCTCAATGTTTGGGCTTCATCTGAACTCAGAACTCAAAGTAAAGGTCAGGAGCCATGACCCTAAATAGATTAAACTAAATAGAAAAGTATATAGAAACCCTGCTGTATGAACTGTTAACCTGAGGGGGAAATCACTTTGCATTCATCTCTAGACAGAGGTTGAACTGAGTTTGGAGACATGGTGCTTCAGCTCCACTTAAAATTAGTTAATATGTCTGCAACACTGATTAAATGAGAAACAATAATGTATTCCTCTCAGATGTTCTTATTAGGCTTTTTAAATTAACCTATCCCTAAAACACAGCAGATTTCACCATTCGTTATTTTTATTTCCCTTTAACCAACTCAGTAAGGTGACTCAAAGTTATTTCTCACTGGGAAGATTTCTTTGCAAATAAAATGCTAAAAAGAGATTACACAAACCATTAGCCTTCACCAAGCTTTGCAACTGTTTTTAGGCGGAGAATAAATCTCATAGCTGCAAGGCTTGATAGTTTTTGTTTTATTAAAGATTAAAAGAAAGAAACCTACACTTTTTTTAGAAGTGAAACCCCAGAAGTTTAATTAGCAACCAAAAGACAAAGACAAAAAGAGAAAGACATTGATAGATGGACAGAAAATACTGCTATGTTACAAAAATGTTCTGTTTCAGACTTATCCCAGTAGTACTTCCTACAAAGCAAAGCATTCCTTTAGGAGTTGCTCCGCTGGGAACCTAATACTATTAATGAATTAGTGAACACTGATTCTGATTTAAGACAGTTGGCTTTTAATAAATTACTCCCCATACACAGTGCAGCCTGTCCTTTTCATGCTGCTTTGCTGCTGATTGCATTATCTTAAATGAGAATGAGAAGCAAATTCAGTGTCTCTATTCTAGGCACAAAACTTTCTGAAGGAATTGTTTTATTGCTGTATCAGTAGGCTTTATGAGTGATTAATAATGGTAAATATAGTTTCAAATTACTAACTATATGTACCTTCTATGAATGTATTTTGCATCTTTCATTCATAAATTAAGATGCAAGAAAGTATGAAGCATGAAGATTATTTGCTTGTTTCACAAATTACATTAATTCACTTAAGTACATTTCTTAGGCTGTGAAAGTATGAAAGTCATGTGAAATGATGCTATAATCCTGGTGCATGAGACTTTTTAAATGCATTTTTTGAGTTTTGAATTTCTTGTAACATACAGTTGTTCTACTGAGTTTGTAGTTGTGTATAAAAATAGCAATGTTTAAAGAAAATACCTTTGCTTTCCAAATGGCCATGTATTTGTACCATTACCATCATCATAGAAATAACTTGAGTTTTTGATCAGCAAAAACAACAACGTCTATCTTACACTACAAAATTGAGATTCATTCAAAGATGGGGATAACTGTGATTTTGCTGTTATTGTGAAGTAGCACTAGCAAATAGAAAAAGAACTTATACCTGTGTCTACATCTTCCCAAGTTTTCTTATTATAAGACAAGATTTCTCCTGAAAAAGGTGTGCTGTGAGCGCCTAAGTTTTTAAGAAACATATACATATGTCCAAGATTTGGCAGACATTTTTTCAGGTTTCGTGGGAGGTTGTATATGGTATTCAAAACCAGAGATATGAGTATAAATACGAAGCAATATCAAATATCCAAGAGCTGTAGTGTGAGACACATATCTGGGGTGTAAGACTGGAACTCTGTATGAAGGATAGAGAACCAATTTTGTTTTAAACTCCATTTCTCACATCTAGTCCTGAGCCCTAACAGACAAGCAATATAGACCAAAGAAATGAAAATGATATTTCATACCTACAATGAATGAAGTAAGATGAGAAACAAAATATTTTCTCAGACCAAATAGTGGAGCTGGGAAAAGCACACAATTTTTTGAACAAGTCCTCCCTGCTTAACAATATGACACGTGAATGTAATTCTATCTGCACCCCGATACGTTCATTTTCAAACCAAAATGTTGCACATATGTTCAAAATTACATTTTTTCATTACTATGTGTATATATTTTTTACCATTTCTTTTTCTGGCTGAAATATAGATCTTTGATTTAATGATCTGGGGTTTTAATCTTCCTTATATTTTACCATACTTATTAGAAGACAAGAGAAGTATGTAAAAGTCACCTCTTTTCCCATTAATGTCACTTTGCAAATTAAATTCAGAAGACAATTTTCCCCCTTATTAGAAGTGCCTTGGCTTCAAGGTTAAAATTCCTGGCTGTTTTGAATTTGGAAGGCTTCCCATGGTAATCATATTCTATATCAGAGTGTGGTCTGTATGCTCAACATTGCCTTATTTAGATCTGTGGGGCAGCACTGACTAGCTGCAACCAGTTTAACTTTCAGCAGGAGAAGAGTAACAGGAGCCCAGTGCCATTCTTGAATAAACCAGCAGGAACTCAGCAAGAAGCTCTTCCCAGATAAGCAAAAGCACTGTCCTACAGAGAACTCGTCTCTGCTGAAGGACTGGAGATACATTGTTTTAATGAACTCCCCTCAAGCTGTTGAAATCATTCGAAGGAACAGATTTGGGTTTATGAATATCCTAAGTCTCTTTGATTAAAAAAAAAAGAAAGTGGAAAGTTTGATTTGTATCAAGATTATTTTTTTTTCTTCCATTATCTCTACCACATGCATGCACTCTGCAGGAGTGGCTTTTTGTGTCCATGGGTATTCTCTTAGGAAGACAAGACTTTCAGGATAGGAATTTATTTTAAATCTTTTTTCTGTATACTGCTTAGCTGCTTATATAAAACTAGTTTATAATTTAAAAAAAGAGAAAATAATTGCTTTGTTTGCCTGGAAAAAGGAGCATTCAAATGTGTGCTCTTTTGTTTCAGCTGTAAAGAAAGCTTCTCTCTCTTCCCACAGATCTAGATAATTCTTGTGTGAGCATTCTTACCTTTCATGTAGCCTCTCTATCCACTGTCTACTTACTCTGTAAGTCCTCATACATCTTTTGTTTTCATGCCCACTTTCCCTCGTTGCAAAGTTCAAGAGGAGGACAGCAGAATGTTCAGGAGGATGATGCTGTTTCCACGCACACAGCTTTGGCTAACCACCTAGTCAATGTTTTGGATAGCAGTTTATCACTTGGTATTACTAGTACAATGCTGCTGTCTACACTAATTCTTTCTGAGTGCATTTATTGTTTATTTAATTATTTTATATTTAATCGCTTTTTAGTGAAATTGGATTCCTAAATCAAGGATTGATTTTTGCTTTATACCTACTGATGGAAAACATTACTTTTGGGAGGTGGGCACACAGGACAAAGGACTAGACCTGTAATCAGGCTCCCAGCACACTCAAGGCAGCAGTATTGTACACCCTTTCATGATATTCTTTGTCTGACCACTGCTGCCTGCCCCTAACACATTGGATAGATATTGACTAGGACAGAAGATTTAAGTTTTGGCTGTTTGATAGCTGTTCTTCGAAAAATGACATATCCTGAAATAGCTTGGTACAAACAACACAGCTGAAAAGGAGCAAATTAGTATCAAGAAGTATTTTTCCAGAGGGGGCAATCTGATGGATCACTTTACTCAGTCATAACAAGACATACTATCCTGCTTCTTAAAGTAAAGGGTGAGGAATAAGAAAGAAAAAAATGTCCTTTTTCCTTGCCTGTTGACATGGACTTCAATATGTGAATAAATTCATGTGTAATTTTGTAGCTGTGTTTCTGTCCACTTTTCTCACTGTGTCTCCTCTTTTCTCAGGATAAAAGAAAAGTATGGGACTGGATTGCTGGCTGGCCTTCCAAACACCTAGAAAAAATTATCTTGATTTGAGTCTTTGTAATTAGAATCCAAGATGTCCCATGCAAAAATTGTCAAGTTTTGAGTGGTTCATAGCTGGGACAGAATCTCAGATAAGGCTTCTGCCTTATGCAGGTGAGCCTGAGGCTGATTCAATGCTCACTTCTCACACTTTTATAGCAAACCCACTTTGCACAGGCTGCCTAACCCTAAACTGCAGAGTGGCAGGAGAAGGGGCTCAGCCTGCAGTGCTGGGTTTGATGCCTCTTCCTGTGTGGCCACTCAGCCACACGCCTGTCTGGCATGGTGCCCACACGCTGCCCCTGGCTTTTGCCTGCTGTTTTCACCTACAGCTCTTCTGCTCCCCCATGATCCCTGAGATATTGACAAATCAGGGAGTGAAACTTCACTGATGGGAAGAAAGCAGCAGAAATTTCTCCCTCTCCTACTGTTTTCTACCTGTCAGGGAAAAGAAAAAATGTCAGTGTGGCTTCAGGGCTTTGGAGGTCTGAGCTGTTCCTTTTTTTTTGAAGTTATTTTGTTTTCCAATGCCATTGAGACAAATAGAGGTGGAATTGTTTTTAAAACCCTTACCTAGGGTTTTAAAACCCTTACCTAGGAAAATGAAGGTGACAGAAAAAGAGGAGAGGAGAGGAGAGGAGAGGAGAGGAGAGGAGAGGAGAGGAGAGGAGAGGGTATCCTAGTCCCTGGCCCATGGACCATTTCTAACAAAATGAAATTATGAGATCACATTATCTCTTTTTAATTATTTATTCTTATATAGATCTCTATCTACAAAGAAAGACTATTTATATCTGTATTATTTAGCAATATTGTTGTAGTGTAAATTATACATATATATATGTATATATCACATTGTCTCTTTATGTCCATATTTTTTTGACATTTTAAGTCAAATTACAATTAACAGAAGATTCTCAATGACAACTTCCAACAAATTCCAAAGAAATAGGTGGCTGAATTGAAGACAGAGACTCGGATAAGTTCCTGACTGATGGGAAAGCCAGACGGAAATCAGACTTGCTTTGTTTAAAGCAACTAGATGGCTCCCTAGCCAGTACACATATAACAGATATGTATCACTTACTGCTTTATATTGCTTGGTGGGGGTAAGAGGCAAGACGATCTTTGTGGGCCTGGGTGAGAGGTAACGACATAAATGTGTTTTGTTAATTCTACTGTTCAGAAAATAACTTATAATTTATACTAAAACAGTAATTCTATAAAATACGATCTATTTTCTTTCTATTGCACATCATCCCCTTGTCATGAAATTGTCATATACACAGAAGTGCCCTCACTGCCCAAAGCTCTTCAGCAGCAATGAAGTGAGGTGTTCCCAGACTAGCCAGATTTCAAACAGTAAAAAGAAGAAAAAACTCACCAAAAACCAGTCATACCCATGATGATCTTGAGGAACTTGTGACAATCAGTTTGATGCCTATAATGGGGGAGAAGAAATAATGTACCTCTAAACCCCTTATTGTTATACCTCAAGTTGTGGCCACTTATTTCATCAGTAGGTCTCTACTTCTGATGCTTTCAAAACCTTCTCTAGAGTCTCCCTCCCTCTGACTACGTGAGGATCGTTGGCTCCTAAGCATAGCAGCTCACAATCTCCACTTTAAATCTTAGACATATTTTAATTAGTGTGTATAATGTAAATTTATAAAGTGATATAAATTCTCCAGTCAAATTCTCCAATTGTCCTATCTAAGATCAGTGAAAGAAAACATTTAGCAGCAGGAATCAGAGTCACATGTGTAGATTTAATGGCTAGAAGTAAGCATTAGCATCTGACAGTGTTTCTGTGTCTGAGGATTATCAAATAAATAGTTAAAAGTAAAGCCTTGCTATACTTCACCATTACCACTGTAACATGTCCATGATAGCTGAACCATTACAGGGACTTTTGCCTTTAGTTCTGAAGAATATCTTTCCTGTTCAAGGCTAATGCATGATACTGGGAGCACCCAAGGAAGATTACTTTGCCATATTCTTTTGCTATTTCTCTTGTACAGATAAGCCAGGTTTCATCTGTCAGAGTTGTCAGTCCAACATCTTTTTATGAGAGCGACTTTCGTTATAAAAAGGAAAATAAAATTTAAAATGTTGGCAAAAAGAAGGTTGTTGCCAAATACAGTATGCACAGGAAAACCTAGACACTTATTTTAGGGTGGAAATGAACTTCAGTGTGTGGTAGGGATACATGGATATTAACCCACTTACACCATGGAAAAAATGAAAGTATCTGATCGTGGCCTAAGCAAGAGATACAAAAACCAGATGGCTCTTAAAACTGAGTGGAAATCCACAGCATGTGTAGAAAGGGCAACTAGTGAACTGTGGAAACAAAAGTCATTGCAGAGCTTAATTAGCTCTTTTTTATTTGATCCAGGATAAAACATTCTGGGGATCCTGTGCTGAGCCATCTGTCTTATCAGGAGGAATCTCTCCTTAGTTTTACCACAAAGATCTTCTCTAAAAAAATCACTGGAAATGGAAATGTGAACTCAGCGAAGGAGTTGTACTGAATCAGGTAAAATAGTAAGAGTCATTCAAAAAGGAAAAACTCCTCCAGTCCAGCTGTCCAGTTGTACAGACAACACATTTTGCAACAAATTAGAAATTAAACTAATTGATACATAAAAATTAGGGCTGTGACACAGACAAATGAAAATTTACCCCCCCACACACCCACATGTTGTCCTGAACCCATAAGCAGTGATCAAGAAACTGGTTGGAAAATAATGTCAAACATGTCTGTAACTGCTTGCGCTGAAATGAGCAATAGAACGTTGACACTGGGATGGGGACACTGAGAGGAAAACTAAAAGAGGTTAGTTCAATAGATAATTCCTTAAATAAACAGAAAATGTAACAGAATAACTAAATTTTTTCCAGATTATAACTTTTAGAATAATTCCTAGCTACCCTTAAAATTCATCATTTACAGCCGAATTTAACTTAATACTCTTTCCTAGTAGCTCTGTCTCAATTCACCATGCAAATAGCTGTCATACTTTTAAAATAGTACTATTTCCAATAGTTGGTTATTGTTGGTTATATCCTTCTTCTGGATGGTGCCACCAGAATTGCCAGGCTAGGCACTATAATAGCCCTTCAGGTTCCATTCACCTTTCTTGTTCTTCCAGTCTGGCACATTTACACAAATTTGCCTTATTTGGCTTAATCTGTCTGGTTTTGCATTCTAGAAATAGCTGATAAATTTGTAAGTTTGACTTATAAGTTTAGTAAAGAAAATTATATTCTGAATCACAGACTAATTATTAGGAAAAAACCCCAACACTCCTGCCAATCAGGGCCTGATGTTTGCATTCCACTAATGATGACTGGTTTCTAAGAGATTTCCAAGAACCTTTCAAAATTATAAATTTCAAATACTTATATATAGAATTCAGTATCATCATAATAGAATAAGCATTGTCAGTCACTCAGCAAAGAATTTAAATAGGACACTTAAATTATTTAAATTCTGGCATGGTTCCTTTACTTATGTATTTTGCTATACTGTTCTTAAGGGTGACTCCAGTTACACAGTCTTTGGTTTATTTCAAGTTTGTCAGCCAACTAAGTCAGGATGGCTGCATCCATGCTGTGAGTTTGGAGCAGAGAGCTGGATCTAGCTTGGTACCTTGCACCTTCTTTGTATTCCAGGATGCCAGGTCCCCTTCTGCATTAACCAACCCATCTCTACCATGATCACCTGTGATCTGTTGCTGGATTAGATCTACTGGATTAGGCCACTCCTCTGAGAACATAGCTGCTGCCACCAGAGCATTCTTAATATTTAATAAGGCACGTATTAAGTAAACTCTGAGTGCATTAACCTTTACATTCTTCTGCCTTTCCCACAAAAAAAAAAAAAAAAAAAAAAAAAAAAAATTGGTTTGTTTGCTGAAGATCTTCTCCTGAGGTGCAGGGAAAATATCTGAGAAATTATTCCTTCTCCCTTTCCTCTACAAGCCCCACTCTAGGATCAAAACTCACCCCACTCAGTAAACCACGTAAACCCTGAATACTTACCCTGAGTTTCCTGGTTCTTGAGGTTCGTACTTAGCTGACCAGTCAATGTGGGCTTTCACTCCTGCTGTGAGGAATTTTCTCCTCTTCTCTTTCTATGGTTTGGAACTTCTGGCTTCATCAGTGTCTGGGGTACACCTGGGATACTCCCCTAATGTTTCCCTGCATCAGTGGAAAGAGCAGAAGAGAGTGTCTTAGTTCTTGAGTTTAATCTGTCTTGAGCTTTTGAAAGACATTTTGGCAATTTCTAAATTCAGTTTAACTGCTAACCCATATCCAGCTGGCTGTCAGCCAGCAGTCCCAAGTGCCTTTCTGCCGAGCAGCCCCCAAGCCGCTCTCCCCCCAGCCTGTAGCTCTGCACGGGGTGGTTGTGACCCTTTGGTTTAGGGGGGTGCGCACAGAGCTGTCCTTTCCAACAAGAACAACCAACAACCTCTGTGCTTGTTGCCCCAAAGCCACAGCAGGCATTGCCTGGCGCGCAGAGCTGGGTGCCAGAGGGTTTTCCTGGAAAGAAGAGGGCTTAATGCCTGGCATGGTAGCAAAAAAAGGAATGGGCAGAGAGAAGTTTGGGGCTTACGAGATACAGTGCGAAGGGACTGGATGGTTTTGGAGGACAGTGTTTTGCAGGACACAGTGCTCCCCTGCACTTTGTGTTTATCTTCTAAAACCTTCCATTGAAAAAAAAATATTATTCCTACTATGATAGGAACAGGAAAAAAAAAAAGAAAATAGTGGAGCACATTCTCAAGCATCACTGAAAAAAAAAGATGCTTTTTCAGGTATAAACATTTTTGAGACACCAAAAAATTCACAGTTTATAGCCCTTAACAGCTTATTGGGTATTGCAATCCATGGAAGTGTGCATGTGCAACCTGCTAAGCATTATTTTACTGCTATTATTTGTCCATCATATCACAGATAAACTGTAAGCATGTCATTACAGAGATGATAATTGAGGTTTGCTTATGAAGTAAAATGTAACACTACCCTGCCCTGACTGTGACAACATTACCTTTGATATCAAGTGACAGTTCCAGTCAGCGCATGGAGTACTGCAGTCCTTGTACTTATTTAAACCTCCTGTGGTGCATATAATGTTTGATATGAGAAGATTTTTCAGAGTAAAAAAATGCCACATTGAGTTTGCAATAATTGTACTGATACACCAAAGTTAAAAGAACTAATAAGATTATATTCATTTTTTCACTACAATCCTCTCTTCAGGAATACTTGCAAGGGGCCTGAGAAAAATCCTAAAACATCAAGGAACTTTTAAGATGTTAGAAATGCCATCCCCTCAAGTGAAAGGAAGTAGGAAAATATGGAAAGGATTGCTCTTCTCAGATGGAGAAAGACTTTTTGCATTAAAGATGACTTATTGGTACTTACTGGAGCAAATGACAAAGTGCCATATAGACACAGGTTAAACATTCAAGAACACTATTCAAAAAAAGGTTCAAGAAGACTCCGTGTTTTCCATTTCCATTGATTTTGTTATGTTCTCTGTGTCACATGACTGTTCTGAAAAATAATGAGTTAATGATTATAACTTGCAACTAAATAATCTAATTAGTAATTAATGTTGTGTTTGCAAATTGCTTTAGAAATACATCATGAGTTCTAAATGTTATCTTCATCTACAACCATATTTCAGTGTTAGGTTATCATTTCCCCTCAGAGAAGTGAAAAAATCCATATACCAACAGTTTTCTAGGCATTTGAGCATAGCTAAATAATAACTTAATTTGAGCTCTCACTTTTCTCTTGTATTATGAGCAGAACTAACTCTCCAGCTAAAGAAATCTCTATCCTTTGAAGAAAGGGCTGTCAATTTTCAAAGCTCTGTCACAGACATGAACAGTTTAACTGAGAAGATTAAAAGCTTGAGTCCATATAAGGTGAATTTATTATATATACATATACTGTTATTTATCCTATTAAAAGCATATGTAATTAAGGAAAAGGATGCTTCTAAAAGTCTGATATGTAAATCTGAGGATTGTCACCTTTGCATTTTGTCTGATCTTAGTTATTGGTGTTAAACAGAAGGTAGATGAAATAATTACTCCTCAGGCTAGAATTCTATGCATAGTTAGATTCTATGCATCTAGAAATGCTTAATTATTTTATAATTAATAAATATGTTCATATATTATAATTAATTAATAAAAATAAAAATGAAAGGATGTGACTAATTAGTGAACTAAGAAAAAACCTGACATATGCTAGATGCCACATCATGTCAGAAATTTATTTGTTTTCCAGTAGGACTGAGTAGTAAAACCGGTGTGTTCATTGTATAAGGTAATATGTGTGAAAACCTGGTTTCAGATGTATATCTCTGTTCCCCAGCTAATTATACAAAATTATTTTTGTTGAAGGATGAAAGAAATTCAAAGTTTTGTAATGCTCAACAAGAAGAGAACTTCCATACCAGAGAGAAGCGCATTCTCTACATTCTAGCAGAACAGCACATGGTTTTAAAGACACTCAAAAATATAAATCAATTTATAGATCTACTTTATTCAGAATTGTAGAACACACATACTACTTAGAATCAACCTGGTGAGATTGCTGGTGCAATAAAATTGTCCCTTGGACAGGGGATCTTGGTGCAACTCTGGCACCTCCCTACCCTGCCTGTGTCAGCCACTGCCACAAGAATAACCTTTGTGTCAGGTATCAGAAAAGCATGTGTGATGTGCCTGGAGTTCTGGAGTGTAAAGCAGGCTGTATTCAAGCCCAAAATAAATGGCCTTTTTTAAGCATGGTATTCATTCAACTGTGCCATTTTGGGAGGGATAATAAATGACTGTGGCTCCTTCTTCAGCTGAGCTTGGAAGCCTTCAGCAGCTTGCTTTCATTCTGCGAGCAGGGTCGCTTGCCGTGTATGGACAATTTTGTGTTAAGGAATAACAGGACAAAAGCTCAGTGAATGGTGATGAACTTCACACAGCATAGTGGTTAGTTGGTAAAATATTTGTAAAAAGGCACAGGGAGCTATAGACAGAGAGCAGTAGTGATAATTCACAACACTTCAACTCTAGCTGGCTCCCTTCCTGACATGAGGGAGGCTGCATGCAGCCTGGACCCTTTCCCCTCCTCACAGACCCGGACTTTGCCCTCGTGTCCCTCTGGCTGTCAAGCCCTGTTGGCATTTGCAGCAGTGTCCTTCCCTCAGGCTTCTTTTGGAGCAGGAAGCGACTCAGCACTGGATATATTGCCTCAGCTTTCCAGACTGCCAAAGGAATGGGAAATGTCCCGCATGGCATTCCTTACATGTAAGGCAAAGCAGAAAGTGGCTTCATTCAAAGTTCTTTTGTAAATGATATGGGGCTGAGTTTCTGAAAAAAAAAGCCTTTGTTGCATACCCCACTCTTTTGAGTGTTTTCCGTTCACCCCCCGCCCTTGCCAGTTTTGAGCCCTGAGCCCTTTGCTAGCTGTCTGACATGTCAAATGGTAGTTCCCTGTGGAGAGATGCAAAGCCATTTTGTCTGACTTGCTTTGAAATCAGTTCCTGTTACCTCAAAACAAGCAGTAGGAAAGACCTTGACATAACCTGGCCCAAAGAGAAAGGAAAAAAAAAAGGTCCTACAAGGAAAAACTGGAAGAGTAGCCATGCACAGGAAAAACACTATGCTCTGGTTTATGTTACTTTGAGGTTGTTTATATTAATATTAAAAGGCAAGCTCCAGGAAGGAAATAAGTTTACACAGTATGGAATTTGTGCAGATTTTCATTATATGATGGAAACAACACCTGCTGAAAACTCTGAAACTTGCATATATTTTCCATGCAAAACTACACACTTACTTTTCTTGTTCATGCCAACTATTATATACATCACTTATTCTTCTTTGTATTCTGTGAATGAGGATTACATGCACAGGCTGCCAATGGAAAATTCAGTCTCCACGTCTCAATGTAAACATGAACTTTTAGCATTTACCCTGACTAGAATTTTTTTTAATAAGTACCATACAATCCAGGAAATTTTACTGAGGCTTGTGTAAAGCTGGAGTTGTTTCATTTTATATGGCATCATTATTATCAAAAAGCAATTAGTTCAGAGTGACTAGATTAACTGATTACAAAATCTTCTGTGAATAAACATCCACTCTCTCTTTCTAGATCCCACCATGGGGCACATAAAGCTTTCGTGTCTCTGAGCGTGTTCTGATGTCAGAAGTGATACCTCACTTACTGTGAATAATTTCCTCATTCGAACAGGTGAAGATAAAATAAATAGGAAATTAATTAAAACCTAAAACACATGAGCTGGAATTAGCTGGGTTGATGCAGATGCATGTTAAAATGAAGGCTTTCTTGTGCTGCATAATATTGCATACCTCTTTTCCTCTCTGTGTGGGCTGTGTGTAACAGGCTCCAGTGTGAGAGCACAAACAGCCTGCTCCTGCTCGATTTCTAGCAGAGAGGTGAGAACTGGGCAGAGATTTGACAACAGATCTGATGTGACACTAGCAGTAACCTGCACTGGCACAGCCTATTTCTGTCTGGGCACAAGTGAATACCAAAATGTGTGTATTCTGCCACCTCTGCAACTATCAATTAGTTTTCCATAAAAATAACATAATTCTTGTCAATAGTATCTTTTGCTCTTTATCCCACCCTTAAAACCAGAGCTGGACTGTCTTAAAGCTTAACTTAGCCCTCTTCAAATCTGTAAGATGCCATTAAAATCAGGAAAGGCAGTGTGGAGAGGAGCAGACACATAGTAGTTGCAGCTCTCAAGAGGGATGGTTGGTCTTTAAAATTAGGCATTGTCTTCAGCTTGTCCCTTTTACTTAGCCTCAACCTTGCCCCCTCTTTAGTTGCACTTCACAGACGATAATTAAAGGGTGTGTGGAAAGCAAGCCTGCTGTCTACAAAGATACTTAAATCATATAAAAACACTGACCTGTTGGCAGCCAAGAAAAGCCTCAAAAATATTCCATATTGGAGAATCTTTTAAAATATGTTATCATAGGCAGCTGGTTCCACCCCTGGGAAGCTGCTGTGAATCCATAACCTCAAATGCAATGTTACTGGTGGCTTTCTTGCACTTACAGTAGTTAATAAGATTCATGTAAATACAGACAAGAGGCAAATTTGACCTGGATTTCTGCCTTGCACCTCCAAAGAGACTTCTTTCTCATGTCTACATAGACAAAGCACCTATTAATTTAGCAATATGAAGACTATACTTAGAATAAAATAGGAATGTGTTTCAGATCTGTGGGGAATGTTCTCAAACACACATTTGATACAGAGTCAGATGTTACTTCCAGTGCTGTGCCTATTTCTCTTGTGCAAGAACAACAAAATGCCTGAGGAACTCATGGGGAATTTATTATTTCACTGAAGGTTACTTGAAAGACAAATAAAGATGCTATTAGAATTAAACTGCAAATAAAAGAATAACTAGAGATAATATGCTGTGTAGAATGCTTATTACAATGAACAACTAAACCTCTCTAATTTAAATATTTTAAAAGGTTTACTGACCCTTAATTCCCTGAAGAAGAAAGAGAGTGATTGTTTGAATTCAGACTAGTCATGCATCTGATCAAGTACGTTGAAAACAGATGCTGACCAGCTGAAGTTTGTTTAGCTTGTTCTTATTCAGATCTCTCCTGTGGATGGGGTAGTGAGGCCATTAGCATTTTGTGATAAACAGCAGCATGTTCACAATACTATAGAAAAAAACAAATGCTAGCTGCTCTAACTCAGTTATATTTATTTATGTGTTCATGCCTTAAGACTTAGACCTATAAAAGGAATTACTTATTTAAATAAATTTCACTGAGAGATAATAGAATTAGTTTTTTCAAGAGTTCAGCACAGTATTTCCATGACATGAGAGGAATTTATTCCTATTGCTTGTTTTAAAAGGCATGAGGTTTATTCTGAATACACTGTGTATGGAAGATAGCCAGTCTGTATGTAATGAAAACACAAGGATTTGTGGCATATTTGGCAAAAGATAATGATTTTATCACAGGTGTCTATAAACACTCTGTCTAAATGTTGTCCATTTTTTAAACATATATACATGTATGTAAAGGGCATATATGGCTTTAAACTGAAAGAAGGTGGATTTAGATTAGATATTAGTAAGAAAATATTTCCTGTGAGGGTAGTGAGGCACTGGCACAGGTTGCCCAGAGAATCTGTGGATGCCCCATCCCTCAAAGCTTTCAGGGACTTTGAGCAACTGGCAGGGGGGTTGGACTAAGTTATTTTTAAGGTTCCTCCCAACACAAACCATGCTATGGTTCTATGATTCTATGATGACTTTTCAAGTGACATAAAGAAAGGAATAAATTACCTGAGCACCCTTGGCTATGGATCACCTAATCCTTTTTGGTTTTTGGTTTTTTTTTCCAGTCACAAAATATTGGGGCACTTCTCTGGGAAGCTGGAAGGACACAGACAAATATTTGGATGAGTAAAGATCTCTCAGCCCAAACTACTTATCCAGCCTGGTGTTCTATGCTAATACTATTTCCCTGAAACGGAAATGCAATACAGAAAAGTAAAAGCAAGAAAATCCTTCCAGCCTTATTTGTGAGTCTGACTGCAGATTTGTATTGCTGGAACTTGTCACTTATAATTCTGCGCTGGATTTAAATACCATGGCAATGGGTAATGAGAAAGGGTGAAGATCTTGGTCACCAACATCTTGCTGTGTCTATTTGTTTGTTTGCTTTAGTGAAATTTTCTCTTGAAAACCTGTTCAAAAGAATTAAGAACAATGAGACTGAGTGGCTTTCACTGAGGGCGTAATTTGAATACCAGGGGTTTATTCAGATGTAGCAGAGGCCTAATTTGTTTGGAGACCCTTTATTTTTAGCGGTGCAAGAAAAGAAAAGAGCTTACCGAACACATTGAGTTCATTGGTGGCAGTTAGGGAAAGAAAATCTTATTGCTTATAAGGAGAACATATGTGCCCTGGAATCACTGAAAGTAAACACTAAATCCTGTAGTGTTTTTAATAAAGGATTTAATTTCAAAGAGGAATTGTGCTTTAAACTGGTGGGGTTTTTTTGTTTTGTTTTGGTTTTTTCTCCTAGAAGAGGAAAACATCTTAAATACTTGTTGAAAAATCTGTACACACTTGGACCAAACTCACAAACTTCATATAATTCTAAACACTTCTAATATCTTTGAAAAGATGTCGCTATTGTGTGGGAATCACTTAAATCAGCAGGTGCAAGAGCAATTCTGTTTTTCCAATAGATGTGGAAAGAACTCAAACAACAGTTAAGCTGCTTTATAAAACCAGATGACAGAAATAATACCAGCCTCCACGCAAAAAATAGACATACATCTTCATTTGGAATCAACAGATATGCAAATCTTGTGTGGGTGTAAGACTTTGCTGAATTGTGTCTAAGGATATGTAATAGAGATCACCAGTTTGAAGGCAGGTGTTGTTTAAGAAGAATTGAGAATTAGTTTTCTATTGTTTCTCACTTAACCGTTTCCCTCTGCTCTGCATAAAACTTCTGTTCATCCTGAAGGAAGAGTTTCAGTACTTGCAAGAAAAGCAAACACAAGTTTCAGAAGTTTATAAGGAAATGCCTTCCAAGTACAGCAATCCCAACTTCTCAGCCTGTATCCTCCCACTCGGTGAGCCAGAGGGTCAAAATCACCTTTTGGGTCTGGAACTTCCTGGAGCACAATGTTGGTGTTCATGCTCCCGCAGGTGTAGGCATGAGGGTGCAGTACAGCAGCACAGGGTGAGCTGGGGATGCTGCCTGGTGTCTGGGTTCTCCCCTACAAGGTCAGGTGGTGTTGATTCCCCCAGCAGAGACCCCAAGTCTCTGGGTGCTACGTCTTTCTTTAGAGCACTGACACGGCGGCATGAAGGGCGTTGACACACTTCCTCTTATCAGAGACCTTCTCCACCTTAGAGCTATGCAGTCAGGTTGATTTGAAATCAGGATCGCTTTTCTGGCAGCCAAACACACATTTTTCAATGTTTCCTCAATTTTCAGTGAGTTTACCAAAACACCCCTCAGAACAGAGATAGCCTTGACCTTTCTGTCTCTCGTCTTCCAAATGGCCTACAGAGTAGACCAGACAGGGCCCTCTACTCCAGGGCAGTGAACTAGAGTTGCCACATTGTGTCTTGCAAAAAGACAGATTATTCAGGTCAAGAGGAGCGTTTGTGTCTTTAGGGATCAAACTGCAGTGCAGCAACCAAGAGAGCACAGGGGCTAAACTAAGCCATGTCCCACACCTGGCCTGAGCTACTGGCTTGCTCCTGGAATCCTGCCCCGAGGGCTGTATAGGCTGTGAGTGATGTAAATACATCCTGCTTCAAGATAAGGACAAGGAGGAAAAGGGATGCCACACAATGCTTTCATAGAGCAGTTTCAACATAGGAAAAACCCCTGTATTTTTTAAATATCAGATTACATGAGATACAACAAAGTCTGATGTAGTTTTCTCCAAAGAAAAAGAAATGTGAGAGCAAAGACTTAGTAAACTGGAGGTGATTCTTTTTTAATGAATCTGTTTAAACAGCTAGTTTTGTCAAATATGGTATTAACTGAGTTTTCATATTTTGATACAGAAAGACTGCTCAAAACTGACTCATTTTAAAAAATAAACACTTTTTAAAAGATAGATATAAGAGTTTAATTTCTTGATTTGGTATCAAAACATGGCAAAAACTTTTATCAAAAGAAGGTACTATTAAAACTAATGACTTATTTTGGTTTGAGGACCTAAACTTCAAACATGAAAGGAGTGGCCATGGCGTTCACAACCATAAACCATTAATTTGAAATTGGTGTATTAGTAAGTAGGATGTCCACTTAAAAGCTTTTACAAGGCTGAATCTTAAAATAGAACTGTAATAATCAGGCTATGTACTCTTGGCTGAACACCTGTAAATATTCATTAATGACACCAAAAATATAACAAAAAATACTAATGTGAGGGATTTCAAGTTCATTCCTTTTTTTATTCAGAGATCAACTGCTCATCTCATGCAAAAGATTCATTCATTGACTCATGTGAATCAGTATCATACGAATCAGCAATTTGTCTCCCATCAAATTATAAAGAAGCAATGTAGGAAAGCAAGAATTCTCCTGCTTTTAGTAGTCTTGCATGTCTCCACAAATAAGCATTTTTTTTGGATTACACTTGTAAGTTGTGCTAAAACAAGGAGAACAAAGGCTACTGCATTACACTCTGATAATTTATCATGCGCAGATTTTGTGCAAGACTGTGTCAACATAAGGAGCAAGAGACTTAGAAAATCCAAAAGGCAACTTTTTTTTTTTTTCCTTTATGGTTTAACAACCTAGAATCACTGACCAAGCACACATTACAAATGTAAGGGTTGGCTCATATCTGTTGCCTTTTCTTTCTCAGAGAGTGAATACTGAAAGCCCAGGGTCCTGTTCTTATGGATGTCCAAGGAGCTGTGCCAGACTGTGGGTATATCTGGGTCCCACTTTCCTCATTCTCAGACTCAGTGCAAGGTATTGACACATCTGCTGCAGGTTTTCAAACTCTCACATCGTCCCATTTAACTATTTTACAGCTGCATTGTCCAGTTTCAAAAAGCCTGAACACCAACATCATGTTTAAGGCTGTTCTGAATTCCTGCCTTGTCTGCTGTTAATGGGGATATTAGCCTTTGGTCTGAATAATTAGCAAAAGATCATGTCCTTTCTAGTTTTGCACTGAACCTCATGTGTAATTGAAACCATCAAGCTTTTCTATAATTAAAGCATAAAACGATTTTTTTTCTGTGCTTTTAAAATATAACTTGAATTTGAAACCATTACATAAGAGACATCTTCTGCATCTTATATGGTGTGTAACTCAAGCTGTTACAGTAGCAAAGTAGCACTATTGCCTTTTTTTTATTTTGCAAATAAGCTATCTTTTCCTTCTCTTACTTATAATTACTTATAATACTTATTATAAGAAGATCCAATAAAACAGAATCTCTTTGCAATTATGCAAACAGTAGACTAATTTTCTAATTAACAACAAAAAGTCATGATATCATAATTGCTTCATTTCCATAGCACATAAGTTATACACAAAAAGAAATCCTGATGATATAATTGCCTCACATATATTTTATAGCACCATGAATGAATTTCTCTTCCACTCTCAATTAAAAAGAAAGTTGCTCTATATAATTAGAACATATTTCCTTCTTCCTTTTTTTGTATGCATGTAATTAGAATAAAGAAAAGAATTAATTTTGAAAGCAGAACATAATAAAAAAACCTCTCATTGCATTCTCATGATTATATGCAAAAATATAAGAAAATATATTTCAAATTTGAAACTCTTCAAATAAAACACTCAAGTTATTTAAAAAAAATCAAGAATCTAATGTAATTTTGGGTACTTCATGTTTATTACATTTTATAAGTATTTTTGTTTGACTGAAAATTTTAACAGGAAATATGAATTTGCTAAATATGTTATTCATGCACAGAAATGTACACATGTATAGATTCACATAAAAATATAAAAATATATGAAATGTACAAAGTTTAACTAGCAACATGGAAAAGAGGAAAACCATACTGTTTTCTCAATAATTTTCTCTGTATTTTTAATTTCTAAATTTTTGAAAAGTAATTCTAGGACAATAAAACTACAGTGTTTTCCATATCCTTTAATGCTTCACAGGAGAACTGTGCCTATTTCCCCAATGAGTAGGAATTGCATGTTGTATTTCCAAGGAGCCACAAATGACCTTACTTTGCTTCACATAATTTCTGAGATAGAGAAGTCCTAAAGGGCAGCTGTTTTCCTAGAGAAAGGTCTCATATGGCCAATCAGTGTGATTATTTTAAACCCTCTGCAAATAGTGTGTCTGGATTGAGCTCCTACATAAGACCCAATAAATGAGATAGTGCAGAATTTTCTCCCCATTTTACTGCTAGGAGTGCATAGCTGGTGCTCCCTTGGGGCTGGCAGGAATCAGGATGAAGCCGTGGCCTCATCCTGGGCAGGTGGGACCCGAGCATCAGTGCTGGCTGCAGCCTCAGTGCTGAGAGCAGCCCCAGGTCCAGCCCCAGCCTGAAAGGCAGCCAAGGAGCCCCTGCTCTCTCAGCTGGCCAGGGCTCCTGTGTGCTCTGCTGCGACTGGGGAATATGAGGGTAGTGGAGGAAGGGAAGAGAAGGGACCATGTTGACTCTCTGACCTGGCAAGTTATTTTGTCCTCACCTTTGAGGCAGCAGTATTCAGTTTTGCTTACACAGCTGAAAAGCCTTAAACAGACTCCAGCTCCGTTTTTGTTAACATAGCAGCACCAGGCTTCTCACTGGAGTTGGATTTGAGGCAGCTGGGGTAAATCCTTTGATGCACAGTATTGATGATTTTCAAGCAGAGACAACTTATATTTTCACAGGGAAGAGGAGAGAATAGAGCCTTTCTTTAGCAAGTCTGAACAACAGCCCTAAGGTGTGGCATGCTAGCTTTCAAGAAGCTGTGCTGGAACAGAATAATAGTAGTTTTTTCGCTTCCAGTACAAAACACTGTGAGGTATTTGGTTAACCTTCACCCCTCATGAAAAGTTCAACATAGAAACTGCAGAGATTTAAACCATTTTTTCCACCTCCATGTCAGGATTAAGTGCTTCACTAGCTCCAAATTTCCTTTTCCATCAATCTGGAGCCCCATTTGCATCCCAAGTGAACAAGAGAGGTGTCCAGGAAGCCCTTGAGAAATTGCACTGAATGAGGTGAAGTTTGAGGCTTACCATATGCAGCCTTGCTTTGCTCTGTTATCACCCACCACGGGGTTTGTAAAGTACAAAAACAGATCCTGTGGTGAGTTGTTATTCCTTGATGTGTTTTGTAGTGAGGGTGCTGGAAGTGTGGACCATCTAGTGTTACAGAGTGTATGTATATATATATATATATGTATGTATATATATATATATGTATGTATATATATATGTATATATATATATATGTATGTATATATATATATGTGTATATATATATATATATATATATATATATATATATATATATATATATATAGTCTGGACACTTCAGAGATGCAGGAGATGCAGCACAGCCATTCAGACAGATGGTGACTGAGTCAAAGCCCCTTTGACTTGTGGGACTCCTTGGAAAAGTGTAACTCACTCCACCCTACCTCTATTATAGCTGCTCCTCAGCCTGTCTTGAAACATAACCAAGGAATTACACTGGGAGAAGTCTGGTGTATTTGACTACAGTTGTTGCAATTCAGCTGCCCTGGTTCTCCCGGGCGAGCACTCAAAAGGCAGTGGCTGGGTGCAGGTCTGACAGAAGAGACCAGATCTTGTACAGCATTGTCTCTATTTAGCTAAGTATGGCCAAAGTCATGACTCTGTCTTTTTACCTGAGGCAGCTAAGAACTCTAAATTATTAATTTATGGATAAATCTTTCAAGGTGTATGGTATCTGTCTGATCCAGAATGAGCTGGAAATGTGACTTACTGGATTTTGCCGATGTGAGCAGGCTGCTCTAACTCGCTGCCAGGCAGAAACTGTTCCCATCATCTACTGGCATTTAAGCACCATTTAACTTTATCTCACCTGTTCAGTTGCTCCCTCAATGGCAGCAAACATTTCTGTGCTTGGCAAGTGTGTGTTAGATTAAGAAGCGTCACCAGACTGTCGCTTCTCTCTAGTTCTCTGTTTGTCTTACAAACATCCACAGCAAAAGTACTCCTCTAAAAATTTAGAAAATAATACTTTAAATGAAAATGTCCATTCCAGGAAAGGCAGCATTGAGTCAGCAATCCAACCTCCTTTCCAGCTATGTCTGTATGACAAAACTCATTCTCTGAGTACTTTGTTGAAACAGAAGCCAGGGACACTTGCTGTGCTGGTTAGTGCTATGTGAGCCTTCTCTGTGCCCTTTCTCTCAGCAGAAATCTCACCTATCTCTCTTTTAGAGCTCAGTACACAGGTCAGACTATGCTTGGAAGATAAAGAACTTGGTTTGGGAAAGAAATAGGGATTTCTTTGCTTTTCCTGGATAACCATAAAGCAAAAACTGATTTCACATGGTACGAAAACAAGCCTATCCTCTTGATAGAGAAATGAGAGTAAAACAAAGAATTCTGTCCAGAATCACGAGGCAGTAGTGACACAGGATGTAAAATTTAGATCTCATTTGAATTAGCAGCCAGACCATCCTTTGTAAATACTGAAAGTATGCAGGTATTATTTCTTTACATCTACCCATGACTGACCTCCCAGCAAGAAACCTTTTGTAATCATTTCTTCCTTACAGAAAATAAGACTTTTTAAAGGACTGTCAGAACTCAGCACATCCCTTTGGATGTCCAGAGTTGCCGAGGACCCCGTTGGGGGGCTCGGAGGCCCTGGCATGCTGCCCAGAACACCTGGGGATTTGATTTTGACCCTTGGAGCAAGTTACCAGCTTTGTATGAGGATGTGAAAGCCACACAGGTTTGAATAGTGTAATAACACAATATTCAGAGGGTGAAAATGTAGGTTTTAGGATTTTTTGGTATGGGGGCTATGGGGACAAGATGGAGGAATCAGGGCATGTCTAGCCCTTCTTTCTTCTTCCTGTTCTCCATTTTCTTCTGTGATGTTGGCACTTTTGGATTGGTTTAGAATAGAAGTGCACTGTCTAACATAGGTGATAGGTATTGGGAATTAAAAGTAAATATGATATACGTAGTTTGTAGTATAAAAAGACGACACCCCCTGGGGGCAGTCAGAGTGCTTGTGGCTGCCCTGCAGAGCGGACCTTGGCTGGGCAGAGAGAAAATTTTATAGATGAGAATTAATAAACCACCTCAAGACTGAAAAGTGAAGAGTCCAGCCTTGTTGTTCAGTTGCACAGGCTGAAGCAGAGACATCCTACGCATCTCGGGGCAGCAAATATCAACAGCTGACCTGAGAAAAGACAATAGATATTTTAATTTTGGTTGGGAGTATGGCAGATCTGAGCAGCATGACTTTTTACCAACAATAAGACCAATAATGAGATTTTCTACTTAATATGCTATCAACACTGGCACTGAAGAAACTTTTGTGCTACTCCCTCTACTTCTATCTGCAGCTGAAATTGCCCCAAAGGATGGCCATGGTACATCTTTAGCTGGACTGGAGTGCTAAAAGAATTAAATGCATGAAATTAAAGCTAGAATAGGGCTTCTCAGAAATTTTGAGAGAAAAAAGGGTCAAGAAATAGCCTTCTAGGTTCTTATAACATTTCTGTATTGCTCCTCAAAGGGTCATTACAGGAACAATTTCAGGAATGCCAGTTGTGCAAAGCTGTTGTTGCTGTCTGTAAGGAAGCCACCATCACAAAGTATGATATTGCTGGCTACATTTTGCACTTGTAGTATTAATTACCTCCAGCCCTTTTTGACAGTTTGCTTCCTGCACTCTTCTAGTGTGTATCTACATGGGAGGAAAATAATTAAGAATGCTATAATTATGTTGTTAAGTTTAAATACAATTGCCTTGGCTCAATCACTCAGCCCATGAGCACCTAGCCTTCCTGCATCAATAGAGGAGATTTGTTTTAATATTTAAATCTCTGTGGCATTCTTTCAACTATTTGCACTTATCTGTAAGTGTTGTTCTTGCTTCCATTTGAAAACCAGTGGCAAGGGTGAGAAATAGAGGCTTTCCTACATGAGGCAAGGAAATGTTTTACGCCAGAGGAAGAGTTTATGGTCCTGCACTGATTAGTGAACAAGGGATTGTTCTTGATTTGCACTGCATGCCTGAAATTGCTCTGCAGGCAAATCTTCTGTGGTTTGTGGTTTATTCAAACCCCGTCATTTAACTGTGGAGTGTGAGTTTATTCTTCTGTACCCAAGACAGTCAAAGTGTTTATTTGTGTGTTTATAGCAGCACTACTTCCAGGGTGGCTGACTTTGAAGCATTACACATAGTGACTCCCTATTTGCCCTGCTGCCCCTGCAAAACACAAAAAAACAAAAAAAAAACCTTTTTTCTTTTTTTCCTCCAGCACAGCTTTTACTAGCATAACTAAAAATCCATGCGCACTGCTAGTTCCACATCATCCCCTCAGATTTTGGTCTGACAAACTTAGTATCCTTTCAGTATTGTGTCCACATTTCATGCATTTCAGAGAAAAGAGAAAAACTACTATCTCAGATTAAATGTGTAGGTTTGCTCAATGCCTGGCAAACCATGAGTGCTTGCCTTCCCTTCCCAAGAGAAGTCAGCCAGGTGAGATTAAATCACTGGTGGCTGAATTTTATGGTATGGGTCTTCAGCATTTCTCTCCCAGCAATACACAACACAGGGGTCTGTATTGTGTCTTTTTAATTTTGCCCAAAAAAATTATTCAAATACACTACTAAAGCTGATTGCAGTTTATGCACCTACTCTCAGGTGTGATTTTATTCCTAACCTTCAGTAGGGCTGCAGCTGCTTCAATTTAACCTGCTATGGTAGGTTGACCAAGACAACAGCCAGGCACCCCCACAGGTGCTTGCTCCCAGCTTGCTCCCAGCAAGACAGGAGAGGGAATCAGAAAAGAAAAGTGAGGATGGGTCAAGACAAGGACAATTCAATAAGTGAAGCTGTGTGTGAGGAAAGCAAAATAAGGGATTTATTCACTGTTTCCTGTTGGCAGGCAGATCTCTAGCCTCTTCCCTCTGAAACAAGGCCTCAGCACATGCAGTGATTCCTTGGAGAAACAAATGCCAAGACCATGAAGATCCCCAGTTCCTCCATCTTTTCCCCAAGCATTTACTGTTGACCATAATGCCATTTGGCATGGAGCATTCCTTTGGTCAGTTTAGGCCAGCTGTACTAGTTTAATCCCCTGCTAGCCTCTTGTGGACCCCCCACTTTACATCTGTAGAGGCTGAGCAGGAACAAAATCCCCTCAAAAAGTAGGAAAATCTTGATGCTGTGCAAGCAACTGCTCATAAACTGACGAGACACTGGTGTGCAATCAGCACTGTTTTAATCACAAATCCAATCTGTATGAAGAAAATTGACTTAATCAGAGCCAGAGCCATCACACCTGCCCCAAAGTTCATCAAGGAACACAATTATATTCTGATGGTAGCATGTCTTACAGTTTCAAGTTATGAGTCAAGAGAAAATAAATTAGGGCAATGGGATGCTAACTTTCTGAATAGTCAATAACTTCAGTGAAAAACTTGCTCTTACATATGGTTCAAATAGCTGTATAGCTGTGTCCAGAGGAACCATACTGGATATAAGCAGAATTCACATTAAAAAAAGTTCTATGCCAAGAATAAAAGGCTTGGGAACTGTTCAAATACTCAGCTATAGATTGCTTCCAATTTAGTTTCTGCATGTGTTGAAGGATTGTTCTTTTTCCATATAAAAGTCTCCCAAAGGAATTTCAATGTACCCTCTTAGCCAATTAGGTATGTGTGCTCAGGAACAGAAAAAATTGGATACTTCTGTTTCCATGAAAGTAACAATTTAGATACACAGAAGGATTGAATCACATTGAATATTTAGGATTTCTTCTTTTTCTTGGCAAGGTTAGGAGTTATGAAAAGAAAGTTATGCTGCTCAGAAGGTATGTCTAAAATACAAACAATACCAAAATTTTAAAATAAACCATTTTTTAAAGACAAAGACCACAAAAAGTGTTTGATCAATAATTTGGCTATATTTAGTTGGAGTTTTTTATGTTGGTTGATTTCATTATATTGGGATTTTTTTTAGTATCTTCCTTTTATTAGAAGTTATTTTGACACATGCTTTAAAACATTTTTTTGTGACTTGTCCAGTCTATCACAAAAGGCAGGAAGGGTTGAACAACAGTTCCTGAGCTGTGTGGAATTTCTCACATGTTCATCTCACTCCTATGCTGTCTGTTCATCATGTAACTGGCTCCCCCAGGTCAATTTTGATCCATGTCTGCAAAATGAAATTATTTTATGTGGGCTGCTTTGTCTGCATTTCCCAGCATTTGTCAGCTCCAAACCTTTTGTGTATTGCCATGGAGACATGAGATGCCTGAAGAGTTACCATGTCATCATGAGCTACTTCTGCACAAGCAATGCAGGGCCTTATGATTTTTGGTCTTGAGGATGCTTGTGACATTGAGTTCAGAAAATCCAGGAAAAAAAAAGGGGAATCACATGTTACTATGTTCTTGCCTAAAATAAAATTTAGTTTCTAGTAGTAAACTTAAGGAGTCTAAGGGTGTGCATCTGAAATTCCATTTACATCCTCATGTTCCCAACTGACATGTCAGAAGGTGACATAGTTTCAGTGGTGAAGGAGAAGAAGAGAAAAAACTAGGGATTTGTCTTGGGTAAAAGTAGATGCTGAACCTACATAGTCTTTGTTCCTTTCTGAGGGAAGTATTTTGCAGAAAAGTCTCTGGCAGCTATGGAAGAGATTGAAAGTTGCACACAAAAATATCTGCATGCTTGCACACAAAAACACACAGAGGCACACATACATGCACAGTCACTTCAGACTCCTGCCTTTCCTCAAGCCAGTAAATAAATCAAGTAACAAGACAGGTGATCAGGGCACAATTCAGATGTTTCTGCTATGAAGTGAACAGAATTGTATAATCTGAGTTGTAAGAATTTTAGTTAACTTTTTTTTTTATTTTTTCTTTTCAATGGTAGTTTAAAATTCATCTAAGACAAATTTCATTACCAATGACATGAGCTTAGTGAAATACTGTTAAGGCCAGCATAACAGATCTGCTCTTATCCTTTAAAGGCCAATTAGATAAAAAGTTGAGGTTTTTTTCACTGTGTCAATTCCCAAAAGAGAAAAAGAAAATGAACCTTCATTAGGCAAGTGCTAGTAACTACTAAGAATTACTGAATGGAGATATTTGTAATGAGAGTTAAGATGAACACAATCAAGAAATTAAATCCAGTGTGTTTCATAAGGAAGGTTCTAGTTTTACCTGTGTATCTGTGGTGGGAACAGGGGAGCTATAAATCATCCCTTACAATTAATAAATAAATCAGAGAGTAGAGTTGCAAAGGATGTTTTTACAGACACACTGGTGATATTGATCTTCAAATGAGGAAAGGAAACCTAAAGGAAAGTGTAAAATACATTGAAGTTTTATTTCTTACATAATCTATGTCACAGGGACACATGAATCAAATACCATTCATGCTTGCACCATATTTTGAAGTTCATGGGTGTTTGAAAGGAAAAAAACCATTTTTTTTAGTAGTGCACATCAATACTATTTCTGTCACATTGAGTAGGGGAGCTACTCACAGAAGTGTGTAGGCATAAGCTGGGAGAGTTATTCAGGCAAAGCTTTGACTTCCTCTGCAGTTCAGTCAGTAGAGCTTTAGGAAAAGTTAATCCTGCGCTCATCCACACTCTGAAAATGTCTCTCCCTTTTCCTCTACAGACAGCTGAAGAAATGTCATGCCTCTGAAATACACTGCCATTGCTGTAACAGGTGTGTCAGCACCATAGTAAACGAGCAACAGGTACACTGATCTAACGTGAGGCCAATTCATAATCCTGTTTATTCACTTTACATAGGATCTGGGGGACTGAATAGCATAACTCAATGGAACAGATAGAATCAGGCATTCCATTTGACTGACGTTACATGCCTAAATGCTTTAAAGGGTCTTGTATTTCTCCCATGGAAGTAAGATAAAGTGTTTCATTGGTATTCAGGGCAGAAATGAATGCAAACTCAGCATCATGAACCTTGACTATAGAGTTTAAAATGCTTACTTAAGGAATATATAACTAATGTATCATCTACATGAAACTCATATTGTGCAGTGATTGTCATTTGAGGCACAGATGAACCTGTTAGACTTCTATTCAAGTAAGCTGTACAATCCCTCTTATAGAGGGGGCTATTCTTTGCTAATAATGTTGGCACAGCAACAGGAGAATCTGAAAAAGGACTCATGAAGAATTGGGTTACTGGATAGAGGCTTGTTTCTGTCAGCAGAGCAAGAGAATGAAGAGTGTAAACAGGTGCATTGTCAATAACACAAACACTCCAAGATATTGCTAACAGATACAGTGATTAGCACAGATGCCACAGCTAAAAGCTCTAAAATGCTGTGACAGATAAATCACAAAGCCTCCGTGATGTTGTGCTCTCCAAGAGGTATATTTAGAAAAATGCCAAATTAGATGGGAAGGCAAATTACTCCAGCCTGAGCATGGCTGAGGACCTACACCTCTGCTTCTTGTGAGCCAGCAATTTGTGCTGTGTTGTGAGGCTCAAAGTCTTGTGGCAGCCTTAGCCTGAGGCTGAGAATGTGGTTTACCTCTTACTCCCCACATGTGATTTATGCTGTGACTTAGCCTTTTGCCACAGCCCTCTTTCTCCACTGGGCTGCGACCACCAACCTCTAAAACCTATTCTGAACTTTGGGGTTTTAGTTCCTGAAGAGAAAAAAAGTTGTAGGAGAAGCAGGAGGAAAAGCTTTCAAAGGCCCTTAATAAAGTCAATGACTTTCAAATAAGTTTGAGCTCCTGATGATGAAACATCCTGCTGGAAGGAACAGTCTTATGCCTTTTAACTCACTAAGAATATTTAAACTTCTGCATATTATCAGTCAGAGTATTTCCACTCAAGTGGGGCCAAAAAATTCAGGTCATCCCAGCTGATATGTGTTTGTAATTATTTATCTCCTCAATTGGTATTAGAGATAAAAGGAGTTGCTAACTTCAAATTTCATTTCAACAAATTTTGCATGAATCATTTGCAGAGCTAAAGGTTTCTACATAGTTTGATTTATTGCAAAATAGTGTGTAAACTTATAAAATTTTGTTTATTTACACTGTTTTCTTTACCTCCTTAATTATCTGTGTAGATGTTAGATCAACTCAAGAATTATTGGCTGACATAAAATTATTATTTTCTGCCTTTTGAAAGTTAAGACAAACAAAAGCCTTTGAATTACTCTGGCTTTCCTTTTTTCCTTCTAGCATTACGAGCATAACACACAATCTTCTACATTGTCTATTAACAGATTAATTAAAAAGATAAATTTCCATTCCAGTGACCCTTTGAATAACCTGTTTAAGAGAAATGACACCGCTAAAACTGTTTATCCTCCCAGTATGTAGATGCATTCTGTAGTGGACTATACTCCTTAAAATTACCATGGACATCAAATTTAAAGTCAAAACAGGTAGGGAAGTATGAAGAAAAGAAAAGCTTTCAAATACAACTGAAAACAGCTTTATATGGCTAGTGGAAGTTTACTTTTTCTTCCTTCCTATGTTTTTAATTTTATTATTAACAAATACAGGTTATTTTATACCGGTAGAGGCAGCTATGTCTGTGAACTGATTTTGGAAAAAGTTTTTGATTTTCCCCACACCAAGGAGGAACCATTCTTGTAAAACACAGATGTATGTCTGGATAATTGAAAATGGACACAGCGAGATAGTCTAGGTAGGATCTAAGGGAAAAGTGGTAGGCTAAGAGCCCTTTTCTCCCTCAACTCTGAGGCATCTCAGGGTGGGAATCCAGTGGCTGCTGTTCCTGTGGTGGGACATGGCAACCTCCACATTCCACTGATGCAGTGGTGAATAAATCACTGTGGAAAAATCCAGTGTTATGAGGCTTGGGTGTATCCCTGCCTTGCATCATCCTGTTTCCATGGCAAGCAAAGCTCCAGGGTAGAGAAAACCCTCAGTGTGTCCCCCATATGGGCAATGAGTGACCAGGGCTTCAGGATACTGAAGTCAGGATACTGACTACAACATTACTGACACACTGTCATGAAAAGCACAGCAGGGACAGCCAAGCATTCAAATTTACTTCCCTTATTTTTCATATTTGTAATGGAACAATTTAAAATTGTGTGGAAGTCCAAAAATTTCTGATACTTGTTTATTCATCGGTATCAGAAAAAGTTTCTTTATTTTGACAAAATCTCAATAAAAAATTCAAAATAGACACTGAAAACTAACTGTTTTTCTTATTGTAGTTTAAAGTCAATCACTGGAGGGAATAATCATAAGCAAAATAATTATAAGAAGTGCCTATAAGAAAAGATTGAAGAGAAATAGGATGGTCTATATGCTGGCAAATAGGGACTGGAGAGTAAGAGACAACAAAAGAAGGAAATCAAAACAAGCTGATGAGAAACAATGGCGTGCCAGAAACTTTTGGAGTGAACTGCGCTGACCTGCAGTCTGAACAATGACCTGCTCTGCCAAGGCGCCTGCAACTTTAGGCTTCTGAAATCCAAAGAAAATAATCATTCTGTCGACTGCTAATGGAAGGCATCAACCACAGTTTAGACAGGTGAATCTGCCAGACTGGGAATAGAGTGTTATTTTGCCACTACTGAAAACTCCAGTGTTTGCCAAATATTACCAGTACAGCTACTGCTCTCCATATAATTTCTCACTCTAAGCCAAGCCACTGAGACAGCAGCTCTATTATGTGTAAAAACCCAAACTGAACTTAAAGAGGCTGCCATGAACTTGTGTTTTGGTGTTGTTATCCCAACAAATATGGAGTAATTTCTTTTAAGGCTACATTGCAGATCTCAAGGCCACCAGTGACTTGAGCCAAACTGCATCATTGATTGCATATGAACACACAGTGAAGAAAAAATACATCTCTTCCCTTGGATCAGACGTGGAAGAGTGATGAAGTAAAATCTGCCATAAATGGATTCAGATAAGTAGAAGTTTCAGAGTAAGAGATATAATGAGGAAAGTAGCAATTTTCAACCTATATCAAATTTCTGCATGCTTATGCAAAAGTTTCCTTTTATAAACATGTCAAAAGGCAAAGATTGAAAACAGGAAAAACAAAATGAAACAAAACAAAAATAAAACAAAACCAAAAAATCCCAGGCAAAACCCCAGCCAGTACAGAGAGCAAATAAGGTTTCTGCCATAAAAGGATCTTTAACTGATTTAGATCACCATGGATCTAGAAATATCAAGTAAAATATTTCTGGTTTATATCAGGCAAAGATTAAAATCTTGAAAACAAAACAAAAGGTATTTTTAGATACAATATAAACACTGTATGAAAAAAGGATCTCTGAGATAACCAGATGTACAGATACAAAATGCACCAGAAAGATATTTGATCTTAGTCAGATTCCTCAGTCATATCACCAACCAGAAAAAGGCACAATTAAAAGAAAAGAGCAAATATCTAAAACTTTACATCACTTTAAAAAGTTTTCTCTTTTAAGTATTTTCTTCTGTTTATTATGTTTTTGTGAATGAATAGACTTAATTGTATAGTCAGATAAATGAAATAACTTATTTCTCAATTTGTGTGTGTTGTTTGCTTTTGTTTTTATTCTTCCATGATTTGCCTGTTACTTTCACTTCAGTATTTGATCTCATGGAATGAAAGCAGCTTTATTAGAGTATATAGCAATATTCTGGCTCTCCCAGGTGCTTTTTAGCCCCATTACAATAATCTCATAATGCAACTTGATTACACTATTGCTCTTCTTGGCGCCTCCTACTTCTTTTTTCTCTTTTGGTCTACCAGAGAGTAATGTGCAGGTTCTGAAACGCCCTATTCTCTCACAGACTCTATTCTATTGCTGGCAATTTAACTAAACTATTCATCTTCTGAGAGTTACATTTCCTTTTTTACAAATGAGAAGGCAAAAAGGTGGTTATAACTTTTTCTTTCTGCCAACTGAAAATCCTCAGAAAGAAAAAAGGAGCCATGCAGACTACACATTAGTTTGTCCACAGCTTTATTTACCTGACTCCTCTTCAGCCAAAGCAAGGTCTTCTGTAGGCAAGTGCAGGAGAGAGCAAGAGCCAACATGAAGTGCACTAGGGAACTCCTTTTTCAATACCTTAAACAGCTCCTAGGTACTATGGTGATGAGAGCCTAAAATAGCTGTAAGCTAGAAATGTACATCCTAATGACTTCCTATTATGCTACAAGTTTTCTAAAGATTTGTGGGAGACTGTCTTAATGACAAATTATAGTGTGTAGATAGAAGAAGGACTTAATTATCATGTTCTATTTTTACTCTTGTGTGAATCTAAATAACACTAAAGGATAACCTAATTTATGTACTGGATACAATTCTTGCAAATCACATGTTTAGAAGAGGATGTTCTTATCTTTTGCTCCTATGGCTAATCCAAGCTCTTTTCAGTATTGCAACAGATGCTTTGTGGCTATTTTTCACTGCCTCAGAGGGTTATTGTTCATAAGAACATGACAGTACTTTATTTCCTTTGACGATTTTTTCAATTGAACTTACAATAGGTGTATTTTTGCCTTGTCACTGTTTGGGTGGAAGTGACAGAGGGACTTGTGTCTTTGAGCTCTCTTTTCCTTGGCTGTTTTGCAAGAATAGTTTCTTCAAGCACCGGTAACAGCTACATAACAGCATCTCCTCTGCTAAAATCTGAAGAGAGTTCAAAAGTGTGCTTAGAAATGAGATGCTGATGGAGTATCATTCTACAATAAATCTTCCATGAAGGACAACTGTATCCCTTCTCCTTACTTTGCAGATGTAGTGATCACACTTTAACAAAGGAAAATGCTTATTGATATTTCACACTTTGGTCTTCATCTTCCTAACACCCTCCTGAAATTTTTTTGTATTCTTTTTCCTTGGAAAGAACTAGCATGGGAGATACAGGGCTAAGGTCACTCACTAAGGAATATCTACAGAGTATTTGTGTTAATAAAGAGAAGTCATTTGAAAATTGGTTAATCTTCTCCCCTTCAAAACAAACATATAAACAGAAATAAAAAAGGAAACTGCTATGAAATGCCTTTAATGTGAGCCTTCTCTGTCTATACTGCATAATTACTAACATTTCATTCAGGAGGTCACATTCATCAGTCTGTTTAAATCAACAGTGCCAACTGTGTCATGTAAAACTGTGGGCAGCTGGCACGGATGCCTGTGCTTCAGCCAGCAGCCCAGGCAGCTCCTACCAGCCCCCAGTGCAAAGAAACTGAAACTGCTCTGGAGTCAGCCTGTTCTACACCCATTTCTTCCTCCCACCATCTGCCCCTTCTACCAATTCCACTTGGAGCTATGGATCCCATTTCATTTTCTGTTACAGGTGAATGAGAGTTTGAAGGTAATTTGGAGACTGTCCCTGGATATTCTAAAAGGTGATTTCTGAATAAACAACATATTTTTTTGGAAACAGTCAAATATTATCTAAACACAAATTATGTACTGAGTGAATGAAGTAGATGTGGATCTCTAAGGCTCTCAATTCATTAAATGGGTGTGAATTTTTTAGGCAACTAAACTGGGATTTTGACTAAGGTGATTTTGGTCATATTACACAAATAAGACAGGAGAAAATATTTATGTTGAAAGATCTACTATCAGGAAACCTTGATAAGAGGTTGATTTTTTAGCCAAGGCAATGATTTCACTAGATGATTCTGGTTGAAAAGTTTAAAAGAAGCAATCTGAACTAATGCAGGTAATAAGTATCTACATCTTTTATATCTTTTTACCCAGGGTGTTGAGATGCACCCATAGCATTTATATTTTTACATACATTCATGTTTTCCTTCATAGATTGGTTTGTCTCTATAGAAATGAATAAATCTGGAACAGTAATAGCAATTTTACTACGACAGACTTTGAATCCCTCATTCATTGTTCAAACAACCCTCTTCATTCTCCTGATGTTTCCTTTGACTTCACCAGCAGTGAGTGACTTCACCTCTTCGTTCAGTTAAGCAGGTGAATGAGGACACTTAGGAGAGGACCTTACTCCTCACATACAGATGACTTTCACTGATGTTAAAAATGGTTCTCCCTCAGTAATGCTCAGGAAAGCTTTCAGGCTTTGTCTCAATATTTTTGCTTTCCAGTTTGTTTCAAAAGGGATTTTGTTTCCTTCAGTTCAGGTTGTCAGTGATGGGAATACCAGAGTAAAAAGCTGTTTGCTGCAACAGGAGCAAAGAAGATGAGACTTTTCTTGAAATTCAGCAGATTTGATTTCCCTCCTGAGAAATCACAGCAAAGACTCACAATCTACTATAGCTTCTTGATGGGATTTTCTGTGATGTTTCCCATACTGAGGCCACTGTTCTAGTCTGGATTTTCAGATCTGACTCATGGTTTACCATTAACCACTTTACATCATTGTTACTTTGTACCACAGGAGAATGTGACCCCTTGACATTTGAAAATGCTAAAGTGACTGTGGCTCTTTTCTGAAATTCCCTTAAGATAAACATTGCTTTTGCATTAGTTAGATGCTTTTGCTGGTCATTGAGATTATCTCCAGATATTCTTTCTTACTGAAAGCAAATGTGCTTATCTTCCTCTGCAGAAGAATGCAAATCCAATTGCAAGAAAAAGAGTTGCATGCTGACAAATTATGCTCTACATCACTAGAGCTCTGAGAGGATGAGAGTATGGGGTCACAAGGTGCTCCTTTAATGCATTTTAACATAGCATATTTGAAAAGGGAGAAATGCTTTCAAACAGTACCTTGTAGGTCACAATATTTTCAAATGTGATATTTAGGCCAGAATTTTGATTAATTAATTGATTTAATTTGATTTAAAATACCAGGAAAAATTAAATACATATATTACATATTGTAGGTATGGTAAATATGTATAGTTATGCATGTAGATGTACACTACATATAAGTGTACATATATTGTATGCATATGTATTGTTCTCTCTATATTGCTCTATAAAATATATAATTATTCAAGGTACATTAAATAAATAAATATACATATATATTCATATTTTTAAATCCTTATAGTTAGCTCATGCTTAACGAGACAAGCTGCTAAACCATCACTGCTCCAAACAGGCTCCTCGTGACACGTCTGTCTCCTGACAGCCTCCCAGCTGCTGCCAATTTTCCTTTTCTAACTGTATCCAGCCATTTTGTTTACAAATCAGCTTTGTTTTTTAGTCAATTTAACATGCTTCAAAAGTCCTGTAGCATAATTGCCTAATTGCTTACCAGCTAGGAAATAGTGATTATGAGTTTTTTCCTTCCACAAATCCCTGCAGTCAGATTTACTTTATATTCCGGGGCATTGATAAGTCTGTTTAAAATACAATTTGAATATTTAGAGGGGGAATCTGTTTTTGCAACCTTCAGTGTCAAAGTCTGCTCAAGAGCACTTCTTTATCAGGAGCATGTCTTTGTAATGTAAAGAGCAGTGTGGCTTCAACGTCAGCATCACAAACGTGCAGCAGTAACACAAACCACGAATGCTGTGACTTTCCAGCTCCTGACAGGTACTGATGCCTGTTTCCATGGCGCTGGCTCAGATTCCTGCCAGTCCTGAGCTGCAGATTGTAGGTCTTCCCGCATCCAGCTGTCACTGTGTTGTAGAACATTTTCTTCTGACATCAGAGTGCTCAGCACTTTAACTAATGCTCTTCATGTCTGGAAAAACAGGTGTTTTTACCCAAAATAATTTTGCATCTAATCTTCCGTTTTAGTCTGCATGCAAGTGTGGAGAGTGAGAGAGGGAGACATCCACTGCTGAACAAAGTATTTGTGTGAGTAAGGCTGAATGACATTTATTACTGAAACCCCAGGAAATCCTCACTGCTTCTTGTCCTGCTCAGTGTAGGGGGTGTGAGGTCAGCAAAACAGAGCAGAATGCATCATCATTCATTAAGTGCAGAGTCAGAGCTTAGGAACCAGACATTATACATTAAGCAGAAAACATTACTTGGAATTCAATGCCTGTTATCTATGAATTTCAGGATGTTGCTCGGGTATGAACTTCTTGAGATAATATAAACCACAGAATAAATCCACATGCTTATTTTTCAGATCTGAGAATCTCCCTGACGCCAAAGAAGGAAGATATGGACTTCTTGCAAACATGTGTCTGTGCTCATGAGAAAAAAGCAGAACCCTTGAAAGGTCTCAGAGACATCTAGAGAAGAGGAAGAGGACAGCAGCTCTTGGAAACTGGATATAGTAGTCTTTGAAATGGTATGGGGGGTTTTGGCTAAAGCCAAAGAGTCATGCAGATCCACACACCCATCACCTAGGAGCTGAGTCAACCACAGTCTGAGCATGGAAAGGTTAGCATTCAGCAGGATGTCTGGACTTTATACCTGATTAATCCATCATGAAGGTATGCCTGAAATAAAAGGTTTTTCTTGTAGCAACTGCAGTCAGGTAAAGTTTGCTCTATCTCTTTTTCAAATGCACGCCACATTAGACCAAGTTAAAATGAAGAGGCGTAAACTGTGTTGTGATTTCATGGCATCCACATCAGTAAATGATGAACAAACTTGTCCCTGCTTCTTTTCCTCTAGGTGTGGCTAGAATGATCCTCCTTTTTCAGACTCAATGCCCCAATAGCAGGGGCAGAAGGTGCTAGAAGAAAGGTTCCTTTTTCTCCTTCCCCTTGCTCTGCTCCCATCTGTGGCCTTCCTCTGAGCACTGGTGTTGTGCTGCAATAGGAAGCATTTCAATGAAAGGGTAGAGGTGTAGAAAAGGATCCTCACCTTGTGCTGAAGCTTGAAGTCCCAGAGGAGCAGATCTCAGCTGCTCGGAGAAGGTCACACTGGCTCAGGAGAAGGGGCTAATGAGAAGAGAAAGAATTCATCTCTTGCTACCCACAGAATATTTATACATATATATGCATACATTTAAATACATATCTTCTGAGGAAGTCCTGTGTCTCTGTCTTTTGGGAATTTAACTCTGAGTTACAGTCTGAGGGCTAGGGGGGAGACCAAAGGAGATGAGTATCATGTTCATGTTTTGGAGTCTGAGCTCTGACCAGGGAGATAAATAAAAAGAATGGCTTTTATAATATCCCTTAATGCCCTTATAAACATTAATTTTTTTACAGAGTTTTGCTTTCCCATTGTGTTTGAGTATCCTTCCCTTTGTTTTTCCAGTTGTGCAGTACATTGTTGTTCACTTCTTTTCCCGCCTATATGCTGCTCCAATAAGCTCCCTAACATTTTTTTAGGTTCCCAAAGAGTACCTGAAGAACCAACATTACATGGGGTGAGATGAATTATAGTTATACGAAGTGTAAACTGAAGCATAGAAACTTTAGGACAGGGGATTTCTGGGGAGAGAAGCCTGGCCTCTGGAATGCCACTTTCCTGCTTTACCGCCTAGACTCCAGCCAGAACAACATTGCAATCTGGAACTGAGCAATGAATTTTTTTGTAAATGTTGTAAATCTCTTTCTTTCTGTAAATCTCATGCTCTCTGTATTCACTAAAGCCTAAGCTAATGGCTTTCTTGAGCTTTGTGTGCACACTCCTCAGTGGTGTGTTCACAAGCCAAAAAAGAGGGAAAGGAGATGGCTGTAAATACTTGGCTCCAGTATGTGCATTTCATCTGTCACAAGGGAATCGGTAAGAAACGTTTGAAAAATGCAAGCCAGTGCAATTTTTACTGGCCAGAAGCAAAGCAACATTTTCAAAATCTCCTCTGAGCAGTTCTTCTACGAGAGATCTTCATGTACCTGCAAAATGTACACATATTAGTTAGTAGCAGGACAAAAAACCAATACTAATAAAGAAACTGTTAGGCAAATATGCCAAGTCAGCCCCTATGCAGCTCAGCTGGAGTTGACCAAGAGATGAATATGACTGCAGAAATCAGCAGTGGCCTCATGGAAAAATGATACAAATTTATATTTTCAAAAGTAATTTTTATAATGAGAGTTTCCTTATGAAAATCCAGAATAGAATGACCACATCAAAATAAAGGCTCAAGTAGAAGAAAGGGTCCCAGCCACACATCTAAAAGGAAAGTAGAAAAATTAAAGCCAGAAGGACACACTACCAAAAATGTGCATATTTGCCTTAATTCAGACTTGCTGACTTTCAGACAAACTACTTGATGAAGATTCAGAGGTGAAATTTAAGGCAACTTTGCATTGGCTGAATCCAATTCCTTATCTACCATAAAGGAACAGAGAGAGCAGGCAGCGCAGTCCTCAAAAGAATTCACACTGCAGATTTTAGGACTAATCCCTTATTTATTAGTTTTGTTCTCATTTGGGAACTAACCACCTGGCTTGAGAAACATGGAGACTAAAAACCTTAAAATCACCTGCCGTATTTTGATCAGCTGTGTTTGGACAACCTGTGGTCCAGGCCACTTGTGTGCTGTATGCATTACCATTGATCTCAGGTGAGAACATGAAAGAGAATTTTTCTGTTTCCAAAATTGTGTTTTATTTTTAAGAGCAGCAGCTGGATGTAGGTACATTCCTTTATGTGAATTTAGCTGCTGATCTGCATGGGCAACTCATTACTGGAGACTAAATAATACTTTCCACTCTCATTGAAGACCCATCTCTAACGTACTTGATTGGCTGAAGCCATGGGAGCATGATATCCCTAAAGCATGAGATTTTCAGTCTAGCAAATCCCATGTGGTTGGGCTTTTAACAGTAGCAAAGACTTTTTTGAGACCTTTAAGGAAGTGGGGACAACTTCATGAGGTGTCAGAACAAGACTTGGCTCTCATTTGCAAGAGATGTAAAAGCTAAGTAAATAAAAGATGGCTGTGCTGAAGTATAACTAGGGCACTTAAGCAGTATTAACCCATCTGCAAAGAATTGAGACTGTTCATGGTCTCACTTGCAGGACACTGAAAGCACTGCCACACACTCAAATTGTGACCATACTTTCAGGTCTGATGCAGAAGAAGGTGCTCCCACCCCTTCACCATTCTCTGATTAGAAATGATTGGAGGAGCCAAATAGGCTGCCTATTTGAAAAAGATGGCTGAAATATAATGGAATTGCACAAAAGTAGTAGAAAAATAGTGAGAGAACGTTGTGCTCAGAGAAATTAAGTATAACGCGTTCTCTCGCTTCCTTTCACAAGAAGGAATGTCAGATCTTTGATACTCCCATTTCCTGTCTCTTTAAGTTGGGCAAGGAGCCAAAAAACCAGACTCTTATGAAAACAAGAAGCAAAAAATAAAATGAGTTTGAGGTCATATCAACAGTATCTCATATGGAAGCATGTCTTGCACATGCTTACCATTCAAGCTTCAGCCAAAACTCAGATGGAAATGTACGAGTAGAAGAATGGGTTAGGGAAATAAATTACTGTCCAAAACGTGAATGCTTTCACTTCTTTCTTTGAAGAGACATGACATATACACTTACTGTAAGTGTACTGACTGAGAGAGGACCTCAGTAATGTCTAAAGGAAGGGTGTCAAGGGAATGGAGACAGGTTTCTCAGTGGTGACAGGCAATAGGACAAGAAACAATGTGTAGAAACTGGTGCACAGCAAGTCCCACCTGGACATGAGGAAGAACTTTTTACTGTCCAAGTGACCACACACTGGAACAGGTTGCCCAGAGAGGTTGTGGAGTCTCCTTCAGTGGAAATATTCAAGAATCATCTGGACACAATCCTGCACAGCGTGCCCTGGGATGACCCTACTTGAGCAGAGAGGTGGGAACAGATGACCCTGTGCTCCCTTCCAGCCTGACCCATCCTGTGATACTGTATGTCAGAACATGCATCTAAATGGAGCATATTTGAAAGTTGTCCATAAAGGTATGATTCAGGAGCTGAACTTACTCAACACTCAGTATTTAAAATGCACAGAATCATGCCATACCTGGAATAATTTTTTTGGTTTTAATTTCCTGATAGGTTTAAAAGCAGGTTATTTGTTCAGATACCACATGAGGCTTGTTAGTAACCATTCTGCTATAAGTGTTTTTCAGTGTGTGTGAACACTGTGGCACTCAGGGATTATCCACAAAGGGCATTATTTCTTATTACAGAATACTGCTATTGTTTTTTCTTTGTGGTACTTCATTTTCTTTAGCTTAAACTGGAGAAAAGAAAGGGGAAAGAGGATCAAGATTTTAATTTAAGACAAAATTGCTTTCAGCAAAAAATCATGGAAGGAGTAGAAGTCTTTAAAGAACTGCTGATATTTGTGGTCTCCACTGACTTTCTTTGAGCAGCACTGTTATAATACAGCATTGCCTTCACACTCTAAAAGAAAAGACAGGGTTTAATTTCTCTTTTTTATCTGTTGATGACAAAATTATAGGTCTATGACAAATTTATAGCACTATTAAAACCACACAAAAATTTTAGTACTGACATCCAGAGAACTGTATACAGAGGTGACTGCATTAGAGCGGGGGATCTTTGAAAAGACAGGTTCTTTAGATGTGTTTCTTTTCACTACCTTTATAGTTGTTTTTTTTTTTTTACATTACATTCACTTGCATTTAGGAAGTGTAGTGAAAAGGTGAGTCACCTATATTTACAGTAAGACACTGGAAAATACAGTGACAACAGTAGTTGTGGCTTTTGGGAAAAACTATGATTAGATAGTTTAGAAATATTTCTTTTCATTTAGTCCCTCTGGAGAAAGTTATTTTCAAGAGCTTCGCTGAAGGTAAAAAACTGATGGTGTCAACATCTCCATCTCTCTTGAGGAAATTATTCTTGACCCTCTAATGCCGCCACTGACTTTTGCTTCCAAAGGCTAGTCCCTTACAAATTACCATATTCCTCAAAAGTTTAACATTCCCCTTGTTTCCCCTCTTTGTCCTTATGCATAGCAGAGGCCTCTGAATGCTTGCAAAGAAGGATGACGCCAATTCCTTTCAATACAGAAGTGTTCCCAAGGAAATGGACGGCTCCTGGACTCGAGGAAGACAAGGAGCAGAGCAGGATGTGCTGCAATACACAAAGCAAAGACTCTCTAGCAAAGGTTATGCCACCTGCAAGGGAGAGATAGACAGGATGTGACTGATGCACAGGAACTGATGCAGGCAGGAAACATGAAAGCCAAGTAAAGAGATTTCCAAAGTAAAACAGGAAAATGGTTGAAAGGAATGAAAACTAAATGACGTGGAAAAAGATGTTGGGGTTTTGTTGTATTTTGTTTTCATTCAGACTAAAAGTAAAACTTTGGCAAAATAACTGAGGTGTGCTTCCTAAACTGTGTAGCACGGAGAACTTTGCAGCTTAGATGTGAGGTCTTGAAGAGGCCTTCAGAAAGCCTTTTAAGTTGTAAATATCTTGTGTGCCTTTGTATGCAGCATGCGTGACATCTATGTCTACAAAGCATAATAAAATCTATATGTGCTTCAAAAGGATCATTTCAAATAGACAGTAATCTCAAATTTCCTTTTCTTATGATAAAATCCCTTCTGTCACAAACCCTGAACATAAAAAGAAAGATTCTGTCTCATACCAGTGAATTAATCAAATCCTGCATCCAAATTGTACCAGTGTCTCTGAGACTGAAATTGGGCTCACTGTGTTTTTCAGGGACATACTTTAACTTTAACGGGATGTAGACTGGATCTTGACATATATTATGTTGTGTTCCTGAGTTTAAAGCAGCTCAGGAGTCTATTTATTCCTTTCAGTTAATTTCCGGTGTCACCAGTACATAACATTAATTACGCAGTTATTCTATCTCCATTAGGGAGACAAACAAAACCAAAACATTTTTAGAATTACATAAGACTGTGGTGTTCAGGATCTTTATTACTGCAAAAATACAATATCATTGTTTGCCTCAGTTCCTTCACACACAGTTTGCAAAAGCATGTTATATCGCTAGTATGACATTATTAATATATCAAAAGTATTATTTGCACAATTTTAATCAGTTATATTAAGCTACTCTGAAGCTTCACGTAAGAACACTGTAAAGAACTGACATATTTATTGTCATTGTAATTACTATTAAAAGTACCCACTATTATTAAAAATTGTGCTATTAGTGTTTATAAAGATCCAGGTTCATTTCTTGTGATAAAATAAATCCAAGGGGACTACACTGCTAGACCTTTCTCTGCCCCAACAGTTTTTCATGGCTCTGTGCTGCTTCAAATGGAACTTTCTGATTATTAAAAAAAACATCAACAGTGCTGAGACAGCAAAAAGGAGGTGGCAGTTACAATGTATAGACTCTAATACGAACGTATCACAAGATGGAGCCAAAGAGACTTGATAGAAGAACAGGAATGAAAAGTGTGAGTCTCCAAAGAGCTATTTTCCAGGAGCACAATAATTCATATGTCCCCTTGACAAAGCAGTTACTTTCAAGTAAATAAAATAGTGCTGAAAAACAGTGCGGTTTTTAGCATTTGCAAGAAAGAGTATTAAATTTTGGACTCCATCTTGAAAATAAAACAAAATACAATTGAGTCCCCTTAAATAAACTGCCAAGAAAAGGTGTTTACTCAGAAGACAACAGGCTAGAACCAGCAAAATGAGGGAAAGAGCTTTTAACCTAAAATACCTTGGGGCCTCTTCATGCACTTGCTGAGTTCATTTGTGACTTCAGCAAGGTATGGGGTAGTATAAACTGCCATTCTCGAGTTGTGATTAATTGATGGTACGGCTTTGTGAGCTCAACCCCTAGTGCACTTCCACAATGAAACATGAAGTTGCCTCCAGTGTTTACATAGCCTATTTCTGAAGTCACTCTTTCACTAACAATTGCATTTGACCTCATTTCTGGACTGGACCCCATTCTGACTTAAAACAACTCTTCCTGGAGCTCACATGACCTGCATTTTTTGAAAGGGACAAGGAGATTTCCAGAAGAAGGGAAATGAGAAGTAGGCATGGCATTTCCAGTGGAAGAGGTCCTATTTGCAAAGCCCACATTTTAGGTGTTTGTTTGCTTTGGTTTTGTTAGTTATGTGATAAGCTTAATGTGAAGACAAACCTTACATATCCCAATCTGATAATACTACTAGGGATAAAAAAAAAAGCAATGAGTGTTCCTGAGAAAAGGGATATTTTTACAATTCATGAATGATGCCTCTCAGCTCCAGCACTGGCAGAGGACACCAGTCTTGGAGACGGCAATGTTAATCCAGAGCCTTCATGGTAAAGCTTTAAATTTACTGAAGTTTTGGTATTTTACTTCATATGTTCAGATTCACAAAGATGAAAAGTAATCACTATTTCATTACTTATCAGGTTCTGCAAAATGGATTTGATAGATTTAGTTTAATTTCCAAGAAAGAGAAAACATTAAGATCACTGAGATGGTTCTTGTCTTGGAAAGATCTACAGTGTTGGGGATGCTTTTTCATGACCTGAGCAAACTATGCCCCTAGCCTGGGAGGGAGCCCTGGCTGCTCCGACCACACAACCTCCGAATAAATATGACCTCTTCTTACCAGAGCTGTAGATTCAGATTCTGGAGCAATTCCTAATTCTTCCACGTGTTCCTCAACCTCTTTCCCTGCAGTGATGGATACCTGCATGACCCAGACCTGTTGGACAAGACCCAAATATAAAGCAAGACTTAGATAATTTAAGAGAAATGTTATTAAAACCAGAGCAGTGGGCTGCAATCTGGTGCTCACAGAACAAGGTTCTAATTTTCTCTGACACTAACTGGTATCCAGTTCATTCAGTGATGGCTCATACTGAGCTGAGGGTAAATTTTCTTTTCTGAAAGAAAAACAACTGGTGAAAATATATTCAACTATGGATCCATGGAGCAGTATTGAAGGGGCTTGGGGGTGGCCAATTTGGCCTAATGCATCCCTGGCTCTGTTTTCACCTCTGTCACGGTTCCCTCATGATTCTTGCTTACAGAAAGCCAATCTGTGTCTCTAGCCTATGCCATGAAGCAGGTGCCCTAACTGTGAAATTGGGCCACAGCCAAAAACTAGTCCCTTTGCTGGCACTAGAGACTCACAGCTCATCTTCTGTGGAGCTCAGGGTTAGATTTACCTCTCAGAGATGCTAGAGAGCATTTGCTTCCTAGGTTTTGTTATTACAAAATTTCTGCTGAACCCATTCTTAACTCTGTTTAGGTGCATGGAAAAGATGCTACCTCTATCTTGGTCTCATAACAAAATTACTCCTGATAGGGTTATATAACTCACACTATTTCAAGGGTGTCCCATGTGGGCAATAGATTGGATGCGAAGTTATTTTTATTTTCACATATCCATCTGCCACAATTCATGTTTTATCAAAGCAGTTTACATGATTTCAGGCAAGGCTGTTAAAGAGCATTGGTTTCTGCAGTTGCCATGGTTACCAAGCAACACATTGTCCTTCTATGACGTGATAATTTTTTACAATTCTGTGTTAATTTATTTTTTCATGACAGTAACATCTTCCTCCAGTTCTCAACCACAGCTTGTGACAAAACCTGGAGAGAAGGGACTGTGGTCTAAATGTAAGAATTGCACTGCTTGTAAGCACAAGAAAGAGCCAGGCAAAATGAGACCATTGGCATATCCTGAAGTAGTAAGCTGAAATCAGGGAACACTGGGAGATGATGTTTCCATGAGCCATTCAAGAAGAAGCCGTCTTCCTCTTGACAGATTATTTTCTTTACGCTTATGTCAGGAAATCTCTCTTCCTTTGATATTCAGTGTGATACAGGACAATTGTTTGTCAAGATGCCGCTTTCCTTTACAAACCCAAGCAAAATCTTTGTTGTTGTCAATTAGTATCTCACTTTGTAAGAACTAAATTTTCACACATGTGTCCAGTATCACAGAACCCTTTGTTCCACAATACCAGCTGCCTTTTTCCCTCAGAGGATAGCTTAGTGCATTTCAGTGATGTTGTGCACATAGTAGTTGGATGCTCCAAAACATTTTGGGGTCTATCCTGACAAACATTGCTCTGTAACTGAGGGCACTTATTAACTGTCAGAAGAAGTATAGTCCTTCAAAAATTCTGTATGCTTTTCCCTCAGCTGGCCATAAAAGTTTTTAGAGACCCTTCTCCTTCCTCTTTTTCCTGCCGTTTCCGACCAGATATGTGATTTATCAGCTCTGAGATTTAGTTGTTATACAGCAATATGTCTTAAAATATGTTCTTCCAAAATGTGCTGCAAGTAGAGTTGTGACAATTCAGTGAAAGCTGAAGGCAAACAGGTTCCTTCTGCAGAACCTGACTTTAGTATTTGACTAAGCCTTTCTGTTCAGGGAAACGAACTCTGGACAGTTAAAAGAATTGAAAGCAGGTATTTGCTGATGTACTAAAGTTCAACCCCTTTACTAGTCCATATAATTTGGTGTGCAGATTTAATGAAAGTCAAGTGAGGAATAGTCACTGAATCTTTACTACTGCTGTAAGAAGATGTGGCCATGAACATCAGATTAAAGCTATAGAATTTAGCAATAAAAACTCCAGCTATATGTTCAGAAATAATTACATATAGGCAGAAATAAATTTGTCTATACTTAGTGGCACTGTAACAAAACAAGGGCAGGAATATAGCAAACAGCCAGGCTCTTCTTGTGGGTGCCAAAGAATAGGACAAGAGGCAATGGGCAGAAAACAACACACAGGAAGTTCCACCTAACACGAGGAAAAACTTCATTGTGCAGGTGACCATGCACAGGGACAGGTTGCACAAAGAAATTGTGGAGTCTCCCATAGTGGAGATATTCAATAACCACTTGGATGCAATTCTGAGCAATGTGCTCTGAGATGACCCTGCTTGAGCAGGGAAGTTGGACCAGATGAGGAACCACAGGACCCTGTGGTTCCTCCCAACCTGACCTATCCTGGGAACAACAATGCAAGGAAACATTTGATTTTCATTCCACATTGTGGCTCATATCCATCTGCACTTCCTAGCTCTGTATCTAAACTGGTGTTATACTAGTTTTGATAACACTGGGCCTGGGATCACTAATTACCTCATAAAAGATGTGGCAGGTAGCATGTATCAAGCAATTTCTTCATTAACATTACCCCAGGTAGCTACATGCATGGAAGTCCAAATCAATATGTCCAAAATAACCTGTATGCTGTGCTGCCAAACCCTGAAATGTCTTAGATTTCCATTCCCAAAGATGAAGAAAAAAATCCCTTTGTTTCCAAGAGAGTGGCAGTATTCTATGATTAGTTGCTCCTACTAGCTTTAGGCATTAACAGTTGAAGGGATGTTTGGAGTACCTATTTCTTGTAATCCACTTGGCCTGGCTCACCTGAGCTACTCTGCCTTCTGTTTTTTGTGCTTCACCTATTTAGGTTCACCTGCTACCTGCCTCTGTGATGGATATTCTCCACAGTCATGCATGAGATACTGTAGCTCTCTTTTAAATAGGAGAGGGCAGCTGGGATTCACAGTGCTGCATCACTGGATAAAAAGAACACCTGTGTTGGGCATGGCTGGGCTTTGGGGGTCTTGGGGAGGACAGATTGGAGGAAGAATTAGAAATGGCACAGAAAATAGAAATAATGGAATAATGGCACCCACTTTGTCAGGAGAGAGGATGAGAGTTGGCAAGTGGAAACTGGGGGATTTAGGATGGGAAGAGTGTTAAAAAATTCTCCATATTTGGCAGCATATGAGGTTCAGTTCCTGACTGAAGTAGGTGTGATATAAGGATGAGTGAGGGGACACTGACAGAGATTCAAGACTAGAGTTGAAGTATTTCCCTTGTGAAGCATTTTTCTTTTACACTCAATTTGTTAAATTGATTGGAATACAATTACCAGTCCACTAGATAGCAGGATGTTTCTTATGCTTGTCTCTCTCTGCTAGCTCCCAAATGAAGCATGGGCTCGCTGTTTGACAACATAAAATTAACAATAATTTCTGCCTTTTAAAATAAATATTTGAAGTTGTTAACTGTGGCAGAATATGTTAAAAGCAGCTCAAAACAAGCTCAGTTCAACATGAAAGCTTGTCTAAATGAGAGAAACAATTCATCCATGCAGCTCCTCCTTTATGTGACTGCATTCTTGTTTTAAGAATAGATAGTGTAAATCAGTGAAAAATTGCTTTTTAAAGACCTTTAGTGCAGCTGAAAACATTTTTCTCCTTAGAGAAAACTTGTGTTTCGACAAAGCTATTTATGTGGTTCAGTGGGAGATACTTTCATACCCTGTCTCTATTTACAGTCTTGACTAGTACAACACACTTGTTTAGAACATGCCTTTACCTTACCTCTTCTGCTCTGAGACAAACAAAGCAGTGCAATGAATGACAGGCAACAACGACAAGACAGCTTTGTGTTTGCTGCAGGCTGCTGCTGAAAAGGCCAAAGAAAAACAGTTTGGAACGACAAATTGCCAGTGTTTTTATAGTTCCTTTTAACCACAAGTTGATTCTTTCTACTCAGTAAAATTAGCTCCAGAAGAACTACCAGGAACCAGTAAATAATTGGCTGTAGGCATAACTGTCACTTACTGATTCAGAGAGGTGCCGGTGCCATTAATACTTCCTTGTGACAATGACTGTTTGGGGCATTTTCCAAGTTGCTTTTCTAGACTGATTAATGCCACTGATTTTTCAGTGCCACTGAAGCTCTTTTGTTCTAGCTTTCCTTTTACAACCTGTCTTTTTCTTTGACTGAAATTTTAGCTGCACTCTATAACTTTAATTTGATATCCATCAGCTATTCCAGTAGCGCAGGCAAGATAGACATACAGTAATCTGTGTATTTAAGTAGCAGAATAAAGAATTTTCTTGCAATTTTCTTGAGAAGTTTTAATTAATCTCTTTATTTTTAAAGGTGTCTGTTCTGGCAGCTAGAAGCCACTGATCTCTGAAACAGTGCCAGCATTTTCACACTTTGCTGCTGGTGCACTTCAAGCCTGACCTGCAGAGATAATTTATTATGAGCTCTCAAAGGCCCTGAAGCACTAAAGCATTTTGTTTTATTAGGGCCTGAATTTCTCTGAATCCCTTTGGATGACAAATATATTTATACATTTATACATCATTAGATATTATACATATATATTTAAAATCATTGATGATGATAAAAAAAAAATGCTTCTTCCAGATTCTTGGCCAAGAGAGGGTTGTGCCAAACATGAATGTTTCGTAATATGTGGCTGAGAATGTCTTCCTTATTTATTTTCCACCCAGTTAGCACTATTTTGAAACATCAGCTGCATTCCTGATTATAAAACAGTTTATTTCATTTTGCTTGGGAAAAAGTATTACCTGTTGCAGTTGAGAGTGCTTCTATTGGCATTTTGTATATTACTGTGGAATTGATATGACAATGATCAGCCTTGTGAATACAATAGTAAACTCATCTGTACCTTCCAGCACCAGAACTATTCCTTCCAGATCAATTGTGTATTTCCTGCAGCTGGCTACAAAACAGCAGAAAACAGATCATTCCTCGGACCTGAAAACAGTTTTCTTGCCTTTCCCGTATCTTGCTGATATAATGTAACATTTCTAATACTGCATTATAGAATCACAGAATATCCCAAGTTGGAAGGAACCCACAAAGAACACCCAGGTCCAGCTTCTGGCCCTGCACAGGATACCCCAAGAGTCACACCATGTGCCTGAAAGCATTGTCCAAACACTTGAACTCTGGCAGGTTTGGAGCTCTGACCACTTCCCTGGAGAGCCTGTGACAAAATTTTATGCTGCAGCTGCCTTTTTCTGAACAAAACCTTTCCCTGGTTTACTCAGAGTTCATTTCCACTCTGCAGCTCTATTTATACAACCATCTTCTGCTGATGTGTAGATGGTTCTCATTGACTTTCTTATCATATACCTACCTGCTCAGCATGCTCAATGGATGGCTCAGTTTTGCTGGCCATGCTGATATTTATTCTAAACCAAGTTACAGTCTGTTTGCATTTAAGAGTGTTTTACTTTTGTTTTATATAAACTAGCAGTTGGGAAAATATTCCAGCAAAACATCAGCAGTTGCTATTAGCCATTACTAACAAAGAAAATTGTTCTGGTCACTCCATCTGGATATGTATTTGTATGCATTTACAGTCCAACAAGGAATATTACTTTTTTTTTGAGTGTGGTTTTTCAAATTCTAGGTCTGTGTTGCTTTGTATGATGATGTGCTATGATCTTGGTTTAGCAGAACTAAGTTTTATGTTGTCTTTATATTTTCAAACTCTGCTCACGAATTCAGTGCCTTGAAAGGATAGATTTAAAATTACATATCAGTAAATTGTTTAATGGTTTTAGAAAACTGCATTCACTGTGTTCCAAATGCCATATGGATTTGATATATATTGAAGGTAGTTTTTTGTTCTAACTAAAAATGAAAAATAGTAAACCTCAATAGTTGATACGTTGGGAATATTGGCTGTTGCAGCAATAGCTAGACAGCCTTATTCAGAGGAATGTCAACTTTGTAACAGATTCTTCTGGTTCTCCTTTTATAAGAATCACACCCACATTCCTCATGAATGCATTATTTATGATCTCACACTGTCTAATACGTCTTCCCCAATAGTTATGCAACCTGCAAACACTCACGCCATGAACAAATCTTCACCAATATTTTTAAATATCCAGGCATCTCCCTTCTTGCAAGACAAATTAATTGCGTCACCAGGAGCTGTTCAGAATTTTATCAAGAGGTGTGACATGCAGCTTTCAGTCATCTTATGAATGCAGTGTTTTGCATTGTGTTCCACTGTATCTTTGTCAATTGATTAATATACTCGGAATACCTGCTATTGCAAGGTCATGTCTTTATGTAAACATGGTCCAAAGCATGTGAATTTAAAGACATTTTTATATATTATACGTCTATATAGTTGACAATACTGTTTTAGTAGTATTTTTCCTTCCTCCTACTTAATTTCTCACAGATGTGAATTGCATGCTCAAACCTATTTTTCCACTGAGAACTTCTATCTAGCCTAGATTGAACATGTTTCTAAATATTTCAGGTATAGCATTACCTCTCAGCTTCCAAGCAAAGGGCTGGCCTATCTACCTGGGTAAAACATGCCCAAAGACTGTATGCTAGTTACTATTTTTAATAAAAAAATTGTGTCACCAAGTAGAAGTTGGACTTTGACAATCAATCAAAGGTGGCTTTAGAATGGTTTCTCACCTTTTCTGGGAGTCATTTGAAAGGAAGCCTTTTGTGCCCATAGGGTGGAGCAACCAAATTTTCCTGTTTTGAGAGGTTTTGGGAACCTCTCTTTTTAATTTTATGTCATATATTTGACCTTATTTTTAACCTTTTCTCTCTATGACACCAGAACAAGGATTCCAGCCTTGCCATTTCCAAGTTTCCAGCCTCACATACACTCACATGCTGATTGCTTTCTCTTTTAGCATCTATTTTCCACAGGGATCTCCTATTTTTCTCTGCTACCATCCCTTTCTCATATTTTAGAACAGGATGTCAGGGTTGAAACTGAACAGAGCTACATGAGTTTGTCAATTCAAGGAAAAAAAGACACATTTTTGTATTCTGAAATGAAAGATTGATGATTAAAGTTGTACAGAGATACCAAAAGGTAAACTTAATTGGATTTAGCTTTGGGTGAGAATCAACTTTCTTTTCATGATTCACAGGTTATATTATGAAAGAATGAAAGAGTGAATGAATGCCAAAAGTTCATAACGGGGGGTCTATTGCTCTTTGTCCATTGAAAATACCCAAGCAAGACATTTTCAGAGTGTTTTGTTAGTTTTTGTTTTGCCTCTTTCTTCCACAAGGATGTGTGCTACAGCATGAGCTTGAATGCATTGATCTGTCCCTTTTGTACTTAAAAGTATAAACACAAAGTTTTGCATCTACAAAACTTCTTTTTTTCCTCCAGCTCTCTTTGGCTTTTAATAGTAAAGTCAAAGGTATGGGTACAGATTAAATATATTCCTTATCTAGACCATTGACAGCACAGACTGAGAAGGGAGGACAGTAATCAGACTCCAAATAATAAACTGTCCCTCAGATAATAGATCTGTCCCTCAATGTAATTTCTCCAGACAAGTGGACGCTGTTACTGTGGCCCATGTACACTGCTTGCAGCCTGTGAAAAGTTGTGAAGCATTTTGCATGAAGCTGGTGCTGCGAAAACTTCTCTATTCATTAGGGAACCACCTTCCTGTGTCTAGTCATATTTACACAAATCTCTTCCTTTTACTTTATTTTTGTTTGTTTTTGTTTTTGAAAGCTTTATAATAACACTTGAAGGTAGTTCTTTAGCTGGTGTAAATCAACAAAGACAGGACTATTTGTGTCACCTGAGGAAGCCCTGATTCCCTCTTTTTTTACTGGAGGAGGGAGAAGAGGTGAGGAGAAGAAAAAGAGAACAGAGACCTGGAACCTATAAAAGCTTTCCCATCTTTCTCCTTCTGATTTGTAGGAGTCTCTGGAGGGATCCCATACCACCCAAGGACTCTACAATGTGAGTTTGTAATGGTATTTTAGAGTAAATGAGACACTGACCTCTGAAGTACAGCTGTCTAGCTAACCTGAAGTCAGCTGATGGTGGTGTAAGTATTGTTTAGATACATACAGAACATTTGGATGTTCCTTGCCAGCTACTAAAGGTATGTAGATACAAAAACCAGCAGCCACTTCACAGTGTGCTTATTAAATATAATTTAAATACAGATTTAGTTCCATGCACTTATACATATTTTTGTAAATACATTTCTCCATCCATCCCTTTGAGTCAGTAAATGTTCCTGAAGATGTGACTTGTGTGACTTCTGCTTTTCCATTGTTCACAAGACAAGGTACAAAGGAGGAAGTCCTGACCTTGTTGAAGTTGGTGATAAAGGCTGTTATCTCCACTGGGGTCAGAATTTCACCTGGGTGTTTATTTCGATTTCTAAAGGTCGCCTTTGACACCAGTGAATTGACGCAGTATGTTTTGAGGCTATCAAAACAGTGACTTGGAGAAAGAGCTACTTAACTTCTAGATAATAACCTTCCCAACCAAAGCCCTGCATGTAACAATTTCTTTTGCGGAAGATTTAGCTGTAGATATTTCCTGTCAAGCAATGTTCTTATAATGAAAATTAAAAAAAAAAAAGAAAAGAGAAAATATTGCAAAAGAACTGAATCCTGCAGCTTGAGAAAAGTGCATTCTCTAATTTTTAAAGCATGCTCATTTTCACAGGCTAGTAAATGATTTTCTCTTTTTCCCTTAAAAAAAAAAAAGTCTTACTGTTGTAAGACTAAGGGTAATCCCCAGTGGGCTTGACATTTTTCCAGAAGAAATTAAGAGCAGAATTCATCAAACATTAATGTTAAGAAGTCAGAAATTCTGGAATGTTTGTCCAAAGTCCCAAGACCCTGAGCAAACACTGTCATCCTGCTGGGCTCCAGCCGAAAACCAGAGCCAAAATAAACAGAGGCAGAAACTCCATCTGACTGATCCTGTGGAAACAGCTGTAACCACTTAGGTGGAAAACCACCTCAAATTCTTCTCCCAGAAAACACTGATGACATGGGAGATGGCAAGCAGGAAAGCCCTGTCAGGGTCCCTCTTCAACTGTGGTCAGGAAAATATTTTCTTTCTCCACAACTGTAAATAGAAGGGTTCAACCCTGGTCACAATAAAATGCAACCACATAAAAGTTAAATGCTTTCTTTTTCTTGTCCTTTTCTCTTGTGTAGTTTTTAGTGTTTGATCTAAAGATTCCTTCTGCAAATGTCCTATCTGTGAAAAAAAAACAAAAAACCCCTCTTCTTTCATATTGAACCTCATGCTTCTATCCAAAAGTGAAATGTGATGTGTCTCTAGTGTTTGTGTTGAGATTGTGATTTACAAAGTTGTCTGAAACACACTCACTTGATTTGTTGAAATGAAGCCAGCATTCAGACTAAACACCTTCTGTTCAGCCTTTTTCTTATTATTCTCTTTAGAGAGCTCTTGTGAATGCTATTTGGCAGAAAAAATAGGAAGCATGTTGGAATAAATAGCAAACATAAACAAATCTTAAGGAGAAAGAACTCTGGTTTGTGTTGTCCAAGCTGCACATGTCTTCCCTAAGGAATTTGACAGGTAGAGGAAACAGAAAGAGAGGATGAATGGCGGTGGTGGGGCGGGCTAACAAGAAAAGAACACTGGATAAATGCCTCTATGCTATATGTGAAATAATGTCCAAGCATACTGGATCTTTAAGGTGGAATAGAGAGAATTGCAGGAACAAAGTCTGCCTTCAAATTTTCTTCATGGCCAAAGGCAATAATTCTGGATTCCCAATTTTTATAGGAAGCAGTGCTCATTATCCTGAGATTTTCACTCTGGTCCAGGAATACTGTTTGGTTTTAGCCCATCAGCAGGCTGAACACAAACACATAGGTGGTAACACTTTTAGACGTTGCTAACACGGAAAAATCATTAGCATTTCTTGTCCTCTGTGTCTTCTCACATTTGTCAAGGCTGTGCCTTACCTGCTTAACTGCAATTCATTTCAGCTGTTTTTCCTGGATGTCAGTAAAGAGCATTTTATTTTCATTCTTTGTGAAACCAGTGTACAACAGTGGCACTGGTTTTCCTGGCAAGCTGTAGCTTCAGGGAAGAGTTTTGTGTTAAAAATAATTGGCCTCTTACGAGCTTCTGCAAAACTAAATAAGAGCTATAACAGGCCTAAAAATTGTAACATTTCCTTATTTTTGACAAATTTGACTACACAGCTTTTCCCATCATTATGGCATAGCAGACTGTGAACTAGTTTCCTTTCCCCCAAGTGTTCCCCCTGCCTCCTCATTATTCTTTATGTGCACAGATTCTGCTCCTTCTTGCTGTGAATCCCTATACAAAACTAGCCAGGGACTGTTTGCATAACAACTGGAAGTAGTTTTGTGTATATCTTTCAAAAAAAGTGCAACTACATGCAATACAGATACCCTTCAGGGTATTTCCCAAGTAATAGAGCTCCTTCAGGGATGTAGGTGCTTGAGATATATAGAATGGAACATATTGCTCAAAATCCTCTTTAAGTCTGTGGTAGGAGCAACTTATATTTTACTCCTAATAGAAGGCATAAAGCAGAGAAGTATTCCATAGAAAAAAGACTGACACAGGCATTCATTACTTTACCAGCAACATGCTGCAAGACTTTTACATGGGTACACCATTACTAAGTGGATTGAGCTTTCTGTGTTTCCAAATGTCACAGTTAGCACATGCAGGAGGTATGAGCTGAGGAAATGCACAGTGGTCAGCAGAAAAGCAACTACTAATTTCCTAGGTCTGAAATCACTCCACTTGGGATGGAGGGAGTGGGAATAAGAGCAAAGGCAGTGTGCAATGGAGACAGAAGGGTGGTGGTTTGGAAGAGTAGTCCACAGAAACCCTAAGGCTGACTGACTAATGCTACCTTGACTGCTGGTGCCAAGATGATGTAAGCTGAAACGACAGAAAGAAGATTCCATTATTATTATACGTATCCTTTTTCCACAGCTGCAGCTGGATGAGAGCCCAGGAGCCCAGAGAGGCTCCTGTCCCCCGAATAACAACATAACAAGAACATCTGCTGTAGCTATGAAGGTCAGGAAAGTAAGGTCTGTGGTGGGATATACCACAGATGACACCTCTCTTTGGGCAGACAGGTCCCTGGACTCAGATCCAATAAAGGCATGTGATCTTTCTGTGAGCCTCGGAGGAGGGGAGCAGATGTGATCTCTGAGTTTTGTAACAACCAGGTTGTGTTCAGGCTGCCTCTGCAGGGAAGGGAAGAGCGTGATGGGGAATGACTGTCTGCCTCTAGCTCACTCCTTACTACTTTTTAAATACTCCCAGGAGTTATGGTAGCAGATCACAGGAGCTGAACACAGGATTGACACAGAAAGGTCCAGTAAACTCTTTACAAGTCAGACTTGGGCAAGGTTGAGCAGCCAAGCTAGCCGCAGAAAATTCAGCAAGCAAGAAGAGAAAACAATGGAATTCTGCTTTAGTGTTGGGTTTTGTCTCTTCAAGCAAGACTGCATTCAGGAAAGCTGGAGGAGAAAATCTAGCTGGAAGACAACTCTGTCTGATCACATTGTCATTTGCATTGCAGCAGTGTGATGCCTCAGTTCTTCTTGTAGTCTGAAACCAGTTCTCCAAGGATCACGGTCCAGTCTAAGTCAATCTGTTCTCTAATAGCTTCTTTGGCATTCATCACAGCCCATGAACATGAAGAGCATCTGTCTAGAGATTAGTATGACTGGAGGAGCAGCTGTGCAGTTCTGCTGCCTATATGCTTAATGACCTCCTAAGAGGGTTTGGGGTTCAAAATGGTAAAGATTTTGGAGTATGGGCTTTAGAAAAGCCTTAAAAAGAACTACCAGCATTGGATAAACAGTGTGGATATCTATTGGATATAATTTTCAGCAAAACACTTTCAATCCTTCTGTCTTTTGAAATAGATTAAACTGGCTAAATATAAAACCAATTCCATTACACTGAATCTCACAAACCCTTTCTTGTTACACATATTGTTCATATAGGAACATGAAAATTTCCAGCAGAAAATGTTTGTGAGCCATGGTTAATTCCCATTGCCTGTGTTCAGAAAAGGCTAATCCCCTTTCATCCTTTGCACTTGTCTAATATTCTGAAATGCACTTCTGTTACTTACCATTGGTGATCAGACCATCAAAGTCTGCTAGGACCAGCACCACACACTGACTAATCTGGCTGCTTCAGGTGACAAGGTGATTGCTTATCCAATAAGAAGGTTTTTCCTCTCACATTACATACCTGCAGCAATGGCTAAAAATGTTACCCTTAATTAATCCTGAGCCAGATGGTTGGTCTGTATGATATAACTGGAGCTCAAGCCAGCCTGTAGTAGACCATTGCCCGCATCATGAAAAACAAACAAATAAATCTATAAACACATGGTGATATCATCTTTGTTGGAAACCACAGTGAAGATGCCAAAGGCAAAATAGCTGGGAGTGCTGAAATATTCTCTCATCATTGCATAGAAGGATGTAGACAGATAGTGGAATTAACATAAGGATGGTTATGCTTTTCTCTGAACAGAAGATGGATGAAGAAATATAAGCCTGTCAGCTCAATACTGTTCGTCAGCATGAAATTTCCTATTAGAAGAAAACAACAAATTAATCTTTAATTTTTGTAAAGGCAAGAACCTTTTGGTTCTGCCAAGCCATCTGCTCTAGTCCCCTGCTACAAGGGCTGAGCTGGTAACACACAGCCCTGAGGGTGAGATCCTAATCATTAAAAACACAAGATGTGCCAGGAGCCTCTTCAAAAACCTGACTCTTGGTATTCTGTGTATTAACCTCCCCAAACCATCCAGAGATTTGCTGATTGGCTTCTGTGAGGTACTCACCTGGTATGAGTGGGCGTGATGCCATGGTAGCAGGTGGACCAGGGCATAAATTTACCAGTGGACATGTGGGGTTGTGAAAACTGAGGAAGACTGTCTTTCCATGCAGGACTGTTGATTTATTCTTTGTGAAAAATCCCCACATAGAGTAGAATGCAAGGTACATCAGCCCTACTCCTTTCTGAAGCTGGAATGATTCATATGATTTACATAAAGATTTAAAATGCAAAGATTTTTTAAAATTATTTTTCTCTGTATCAATGTGATTCTTAGTCTTTAATGCACATGAATGATTTTTGGTTTTATTTATTTTTTTTTAATCTGAGGAAATAATTATTTTTTGCCTCATTATTGCCTTATTATTTATTTTTTCCTAGAATTAAAATAAAGTTTTAAGCTAAAAGGACAAATGTCAGGTAGAAGCAAATTGTTCAAATCATGTTATCCTGAAAAGGATAACATAAATAAAACTCCATTTTTCATGGAGTCTCTTTGGGACAGAAGGTAGCGTTAGATAGCAAAGTGCTGAGATCTGTTGCAAGAGGGAAAATGGAGAGGGAGTTCTAGTGTCCTTGTAAAAAGTTCTTAAATTCAAAAAGGGAAAGCAGATCTCAAAGGAAGAGCTAGTACACCAGCTCCAGCTAGTACATAACCTTCTGAGGGCTGATCTTACCAGTTGGGAATGGTAGGCACCCACATGCATTTTGAAATATAGGCAACACATAATAGATCAGGCCTAGCTTCATTTTGAAGAAAGAAATAGGATTATCACCTGCTGTTCTCTAGTGACCTTCCAGTTATGTTGTTTACTCCAGGGAAGGAACCTGCCTTTGAGCTATACCTTGATGTGTGTGTGTCTGCATATATCTGGAGGAGGGGTGATGGTGTGTCCTGCACATGCAGTAAAGTTTATGAACCTTTGGATGCTAGAAACAAAAAGGAAGGGCTATGTTCCAACTTCCCTGGTGAAGTTAGACTCATGAATCATCATGGACACAAGCCACGGATCAGCCCATGACCTATGGAGGGTGTGGGCCCCCAAGTATGCTCTCTACTGAAGACACATACTATCCTACAGAAGAGGGAAAGGAGTCAGAAGCAGCTTTCCCCTCTGCTAGCCAAATCCTCTGACTTTTAAAACAGATTTGGTTTCCTTCTTTCCTCATTTTCCTTCCACGTGCACAAATTTCTGCTATTGCTTGTTTCAGGATAACTGGGGAGAGCGAGCGGCCTGGAAGGATTGCCCAGGGCCCAGTGTTCTGTTGCCTTTCCTGGTCCATTGACTAGCACTCCTGTGAGTAAACAGACTTCAGTGTGATTCCATACCTCCTGGCCCAGTACTCCCACTTCCACTTGGTTTTGTGAAAGGTTTCCCTCTCTAGTAAGTAGAAAACTGTTTCTGTGTGCTCCTTGGCATGAATGAGCACCTAAAGATAATGGCTCTGGAGGCTTTCTGGTGAGGAGAGGCAGTGTTTAAGGAGCACCTAGGGGGATAGGACATCTACAAAGGAACAGAACTTCATAAGATGGTACCTGCACTGGACTCTGGTCCTCTGCTCAAAATCTCAGCAGAGAAAACACAAAGCAGCTTTTTTTTTTTTTGCAGGGCTGGGTAGGTAACACTTGTCATTCCTCTCCATAGGGGAGCTACCTGTACTTCATCTGCCTGTACTTTGAGGTGACCTTGAATAAAGGTGCTTGGGTCTCCCCTGGGCTGTAAAGTTGTGATGTGGTTGCATGTTTGCGTGTGGGTTGTTTGAACATGTGGTATTTCATGCTGGAACTCTCAGTCTGCTCCATGTGTCCCAGCCTTTACAGAATGCCATCACTTGTCAAGCCAGAGACACTTGTGGCACCACTCTGGCTTTCTTAAATGAACACACAGTGGCTCAGTCATGTCACAGAAATTGATGCATGGCCTAATAATGGCTGGTGCAAAACCATGAGACTCTGGGCAGAAGCATGGTACTAAGACACTGCTAGTTCTTCAGGTGATTAGATTCTTGTAGTAGCAGAAACTTTTCACTGGAATTTGACACAACTAGGTTTTGCAGAAGATCAAGGTGAGCAGAACACTGTTTTTGCTGACTTTGGCTTTTCCTTTCAAACAAATTTTAGAGGGTGCTGGGAAGATGATTTTTTTTCCCTCGCTTGATGATGTTCCTAAAGAGAATCACTTCTAGCTATCCATCATCCATTTTCTCCAGTTATTAGGTACCTGGAAAAGAATGACAAAGATCCACAAGCTTTGATACCGGTACAAGAAGACTGCCAGCTATGTTTGAATCCAAAGGAGATCTGATAGTATTTTCAAATGGCAGAAAAACAATGTCTGTTAAAACTGCTTCTTGAAGTGGTTAAGGAGTATTTTTCAGGGGAGAACATTTCCATATACCTAAAGAACATTAAACAACCCCACTAAAAATAACAATTGTCTGCAACATCCTTAACATGTGCCTAAGTGGAAGAGGAATCATATGAGATCTTGCAGCAACAAACCACTGAGTTATGGTTTTTTCCTTTTTTTTTTCCCCCATTAAACATCAGTTGCATTTTAACAGGTCTTTTGAATTTTTACCATCTTTTGTCTAAATCCACCTGCATCATAGGAGCATTCATTCTTCACACTTACAGGAATGGTTTTTTTATATGAATTACAACAGATGTGCACATATTTGTGTCCTAAAATGTATGTAGCTATGGCAGAGTTGAAACCAGCTGCAAAACAGAATTTTAAAGAATAGTGATGTGGGCAAAACCCCATTTCTTGCAAATTGTGAATATTCATTAGCACTGAAGGTCTAAATTCTACTGAACTTATATTTTCTCACATTGTATCCAGAGATATGACTGGAAAGTCATGTATGTTAAACAAATGTCCAAAAATAATTTTTGTTCCAAGACTATAAACCCTCTAAAAATAATGTTTTAGAATGGAAAGCATGACAGCCCTCATCTATAGCATTGCAAATGTGGTGCTGTAATGTCCTTATCATCTTTTCAAAAGGTATGTCACATGAATATGTCAGAATACTTGTCATGTTGTGAACACTTGCAAGTAGCAATTGGAGCAAATTTGCATAAACATATTAGAAGCAAAAAAGCATATGCCTAGGGATCAAAATAGCATAGAAAGGAAAGCAGCCAGTGGTAAGAATATAATTGCACATGTATCCAGGTTGCCTCTCCTTCATTTTCAGAAACTCTCTCTGAGTGAGCCTGGCTAATTGGGCGCAAACTCTTGGTTGCTCTCAATGATTATTTTTATAAGCAAAAGGTAAAACAACTTCTTTTTTCCTCCCTCTATTTGCAAATATATGCAAAGAACCTGTCTGTGAGTATTCTTGTGTAAACTGCATGTTTTGTATAGTACATTGAAATCATGCTATAAAGGTCTTCCATAAATGCCACTGTAGGACCAGTTGCAAAGACCCATGTGAATACTGCAGGGACCTTCAGGTAATCATCTGAAGTGCTGCTTTCAGTTCTGGGGCACCTAGGATAAGGAAGATATGGACCTTTTGGAGGAAGAACTTGGGCATGAGGACTTTGACTCAGCAAAGCTCAAATCTCTGACAATTTGCAACGAGAGACTCCAGAGTTGTTTCTATAGATGACCTGAGCAGCACCACTCCAGGCAGCTTGTCTGGCAGAGCTTCGTGCCACTGAGCACAGATTGCCCAGAGAAAAGCCCTGCTGCAGTCCTGTGATCATTTGGGAATGCGTGTGCCCCTATCGCACACTCAAAAATCTGCTCCAATTACCGAGCTCCCTGATAAAAGTCTTAAAACTAAAGGACTATGATGATGGTCCTATTAGAGGAAATACAGAAATTTAAGGACATGAAAGACAGTGACATAGGGTAGGGTTGCAGAGGAATGGAAGAATATGAAGGAAAATTGCAGCCAAAATCCCAAATAGTTTTGCATAATCAGAACTGTTGTAGAACCTTATGTCTTTTCTGGCAGTAATTAGAACCTTTTGGAAGAGGAAAATCTCTCCCCGTGGTTTTTTTTTTTCTGTACTGTCCAAGCTAACATGTAGCAGTTGGAAGCTATTTTAAAAGCTATTTCTTATTACTTTTCAGGATATATAAAGAAAGAAATATATGGAGAAAAGAGTTTATGTTGTAAAATCCAATGACTAGATTAAGAGATTTTCAATTTGGAGAGAGACCACTTGGGCTTTAAAATGCCTTGTTAGCATCTTCCAGGTTCATTTCCCCTGCTGCTGACCCTGAGGGAAAAGAGATTTCAAAGACTGCCAAGTGACATAATTTGTGATACTCACTCACTGATATTTAAATGCATTTTAAGAGATCCAATTACACAGAATAAAAGGATGCTGTTACACAGAGCTATCTACTTTTAAGAGAGTTCTCTACCAGTTAGCCTCATGTTCGGTATTATTCTGGCTTGTTAAAGGCAGGCCTTTCCTCTTCCCTCGTCCTTTCCCCTTCAACCTCCAACTTGGATGCAGAATGTCACATACAGTGTGTATATGTGTGCTTATATCATATAAAATTTTTTAGCATACTCACAATCTGTAGGACAGAGTTTCCACAAAAAGAAAATACTCTGGGGCTGGTGCTGTGACACATGAAACTGCAATCTCTGTAGGAACACAGGAAGGAAATGAAAATTCAGAAAAAACTTTCAGATTTTAATTCATGGTAAAGTCAGAGGTTTCCAAACCCAACTGTTTTACTGCAGATCAGATGATACCACTAGCCTACTCCCTTTTATTAATTTAATCTGCCTTTGGCTGTGCTGAATGGAAAAGCCTCCAAGTAGCCAGTGGTTAGGAGTTAACCTGACTGCTGAGGAGAGCTCACACACTTCAGCAGTTTTATTAGAATATTCCATTTAAAAATGGAAAAGTTTTACAGGGCAATATAAACTCACTTTTTTGCTTAAGACCCACATTTACCTTCATCTACACAGGTGCAGCCTACCTCACCTGAACTACTTTCACACAAATTAAGACAGTATCATAAAAAAAAAAAGAAAAAGAAACAAAAAAAAAAAATTAATTGTCTGGTCAGAAGAGAAAGAATGCTCGATCCTCTCTGGTTAACGTTGTCCTGCATCCTTTCTAACTCTGCATGTTCTATGTGCAGCACTAGGGAACTCACAAGGCCAAGAGGGAAAATATGAAGATTATTTCCTTGCTTCTTTTATGCCTTGATTTAGATAAACCTGTTTTATGAAGTTCCATGCATACATTTATGCATACACACAAATACATACACACACATACAAGAAATCTATCTGGTGATATTGTGAGATTGATAATTCTTTTCTAAATCACTTTCCCTTGGAATTCGATATCAGATAGCTTTGAAATTGAGACTGCTTTAATAAAGCATAAAAGATGGAAAGCGGATTATGCTACAAACTGCTGCATGCCACTCAAGACACTTAAACAAAGGTATATATTTTTGAACAGCGATGCTTTTACCTCAAAATCTCATACTTCTCTGTCCAATTACGATGACCAGTTCATTATTTTCAAAAGAAAATCACTGCTTTAATTACCTCAAGTTAGAAAAATAATTCTAAAGAACTAAAAAAGCAAATTAAAATTAAATTTTAGTGGTAGAGGAAAATTTTCAGATTTTGATAACCTGTCTTTATCTTAGCCCATGATTTTTCTTATTTTAACTGTTCTGATTCTCTCCCCCACTCCACCAGGAGTGAGTAAGTGAGTAAGCAAGCATCTGTATGGAGCTTAGTTCCCATCTAGGATTAAACCATGGCACATAGTAGCACATCTGGGTTTGTTTAGTTGTCCCAACATACCAAATACTGTAAAGGTATATGGTAAAAGCACACTATGTAAAAAGCTTGCAGTCCAAAAGGCAGAGATCAGGTATTTACTCTGATTTGTAATGCCTTTTTTTCTGGCCAGAACCTCACAGCTGAGTGTAAATGTTGCATATTGGCTTACAGATTGGACAGGCCTTCTCCAAATAGGGTACATGAGTACAGCACTCAGAATGACACAAAATCAAACCTGGCAGCCAGCTTAGACGTTATCCTTTGCAATTGTTAATGGGCATCATTCACCTGTTGTGCATTCTGAAGCAGCTATATAATTTATGTGTCTCATCACCTCAGTACCTTAGTATCTATGAGTGATGTCATAAAAGGCTTTATAACATAGGTAAATAACCTTGATTTTACACTTTGTAATGTTGGGTAGGCATTAGGAAGCCCTTTACCCTGCATTTTTACAGTGTATAACAGTTGAGATTCCTTTTCATTTAGTAGCTTTTTCTTCAGTGAAAGATGGTCTGCTCGCACTCTCCTTGTGAGAAGGCTTGTAAGGACATGGGGCAGCTGGCTGTAGTCCATGTTGCTCCCAGAATTTCTGGGGACTTGTCTCAGAGAGCCAAACAGACTGCCAAGGGGAGACCCAAGCATGCTGACCACACCTGTGGGAGAGAAACAGCACCCACACCAAAGGAGAACATAGGTAAGGCATGGAATGAAGACAAATATCACATTTACCTACTGGAAACAGAACCCAAAAACTGCAAGGAGATCAGCAGCTCAGTCCCTGGGAAGACTGTGAAGCAAATTCTCCCTGAAGCCATTTCCAGGCACACAAAGGCCTGACTCAGGTGGTGACTGGGAACGAGTAGCACGGTTTTACCCAGGGCAAGTCATGCCCAACCCAGCTGGTGACACAAGGGGCTGTGCAGATAAGGGGAAAGCAGTGACAAAAAGGAAAAATAATCACTGTGAGGGTATCTGAACTAGAACACATTTCCCAGAATTGGTGGACTCTCTCGTCTCTGGAGACAAAACTGAAGTGGTCACAACCATGGGCAACTTGCTCTACCTGTCCCTGCCTTGAGTGTGGGGTTGATCTAGAGATATCCAGAGGGTTACATCTTTCTGTAATCCTGTGGCAAAGGGAAGTCCACAATCCCACAGAACTTCAAGTGCATTTGGAAAACAATTGGGACTCCATGTTTTAAATGCTACAGGGTACCAGGATACAGGGTCCCAAGATGCATAGCCAACTCCTGTCTGATGGCTTAAATGTACTCAATGTTTTTCAAAGGTCCCATTGATGATGAGTGAAAAAAAAAATTCAAATATGATTTTTTTCCTACATCTGGTTTTCCTGACAAGCTGGCTAGATAAATTTGTAAAAAAAAAAATATATATATAAACCAGTAACATTTCTCTTGAGTGACAACAGTCTTGGAATGTAGTCACTGACCTGCTGATATGTGTCCTGAATATATGGTCAGAAAATTAAAACAGTTAGAATAAGATGTGTTGATCTTGGATCTCAGCCTGATTTTGCATATTTTTATTTAATCAAATCTAACTAAATGTTGGACAAATGTCAAAGCAATCTTCCACCCCTTTTCAGGCAGAACCAACTATGACATCCTACTCTATGATTTATATTTCATACTTCAAACTGTATAGACAATGGGATTTTTTTATTACTTGTTTTATCTTGCTGAAAAACTTCCATATCTCTTTTCTAACAGCTAGCCAGGCATATACAATTGCTTCAAGAACTGCAATATAAAAATATATATATAACCCACAAGAACATGCTAGTATTTCAAAACTCCTTGTATGAGAAAGATGAATTTTGAGAAAAGACAACCCAAATAATTATTTTATTACTTTTTAATATTTTTAAACATTTTTGTATATTTATACAATTATAAACCCTTATCAAACAGCAAGGAAAATTTTCTTCAAGAAATAAAAATTTACCTAAAGCCATCATGTCACTGTTAACATTTTTAATGGTGACTTCAACACAAATTTGGCAAATCCTTTCAGCTGGGAAAAATGTGGGGAATATTTTATTTTCCTTTTATTAAATTCTTTGCCCTATTCTCATTCCTGTGTCCATACAAGTCTGTTTAAAACCATCTTTCAGGACTCCCAAACAGAAAATTAAATGTCACACTTAAGTCCCTTGGTGATATGGAACTTTTAGCCTGCTTTTTACTAGACTGTTCAAAAAGTGTCCTCAAATACAGGTGTTTCACCTCCAGGTTTAGCTCTTATTCTCCAAGCAGGAGACCCATTCTAAGTCTTGTGCTCAGTCATAACTGCAGGGTTTCATATGGAACAGCAGTTGTTGCAGATGAGCTCACAGTTAAATGAACAAACTGCTGCTTTGGAAGCTAGGAGCTATGGACTTGAATTCCGTCAGGTACATGTGGAACAGGGGGCTTTAGTCACTTCCTACAGCATGATAGCTTGTAAATCCAGCCTTTCAATCCCTCTTCTTCCTTTACAATATTTTAATGTTTGATTCCACTAGATAACATTTATGCAATATGAATTTTTAGATTCCTAAAATTCTACCAGTAAGAAAACTCCGATGTCAGAAATGTTGAATTCCTGTGGGATCTGATGCAACTAAAATAACTTCTTTGCTAAACATAGCAACCCTTAAAAAGCCCTGGAAAACAGATGTGCCAAGAGTCTTGAATGGAAAACACTATATACTCACCACCATCCATTCTCTAGCTTAGGATGGAAAATAAATGACACCAGTCTTCAGAAGTTCCTATTTAAAGATTCATTGTGCTTCTGGCAAATGTCAACAATCAGGATGGGAGAGAGGAAAGTGTAGATGATCATAAAAGGAGAATCTGGTTGTCAGCTTGTATTTAAAATTTCCCTCTGGGGAAAAGTGAGGTGGGGGGGGAAGGGGAGGTAGAGAAGGTGAGATTTCACCTGCTCTCTATGAAGTCATTATTTTAATTTGAGAAGACCTCAAGAAAGGGTTGTGCTTCTGAGATTTTTGAACTATAGCAAGTGTTTTGTTCCACAAAATCCTACAACTACAGATTAAATCAATGTGCACAGTTGGTAGCGACACTTTTTTTAACAGCAGTGAAATAAAATGACTGGTTCTATGACAAAAATACCCTTTTAATTGTCCAGTCTGGGCAATGACCCAAGGTAAAAACAAGCAGGCTAAATGGCCCATTGCCAGATCTCTCAAGAAACAATTATAATATTGTTCTTCTATTCCTTGTGTTGGCTGAGTTCCCATTTCTTAATCTGTCTGGAAGGGCTGACATTATTATTTCTCTCTTTTTGTTTTTTAAAAAGTTTTTTTTAGAGTTTATCTTTTCATTTATCTCTCATCCTCTTTCTCACACATTTCTGCTTTGCTACTGAATTTTTCCACTATTCTATTTCCCTGCGGTTGGTTTGTTTGTTTGTTTTGTTTTGGTGGTTGTTTTTATTTTTGGTTTTTTGCTTGTTTGGTTTTTTGTTTGTTTTTGGTTCCGTCCCCCACTACCCTGGCATAGCTTGCTAGCACTAGCTGTGATATTAGCTTACTTCTATCTAGTTTCCATTCAATTCTCTGACTTACCCAAGATGGGATCATGTTGTCAAATACTGAAAAATATGCCCATGGTACCTTTAGAGGATGTCTTTTAGAGAAGGGAAGTGCACAAAAGAGTCCCATTCTTCAGGGGAAAACGAAGGCATCAAGGGAGGGATTACCACAGATGGCATACACTGGTAAGGTGGCATGCAGGCAGTAAACTGAAGAGAAGGATCCAAAAATGGAATGCATGCTTAGCACAGAAATCAGTGCTGGGGGGAGCACACAGATATTCACATTACACTGAAGAAGCCATCTGGACCACAGAGAATATCCATCATTGTGCTTCCCTGTGGCCTGTATGAGGCACTTGAATGCAAAAGTCGTGTTCTTGGCACTGATGAAAGCATGAGTGGAGAAACAAAATTTTCAGTCAATCTGATGTCAGAGGACCTTGCCACTGTCATTTCTAAGGTATTTTGTTATTTCCACTCATAGTGGCATATGAAAACTGAGAAATCTGAGAGCCATTTAAAAAGTAGGTACAGTGATACTCCATGTAATGTGAGCCAGGATGGTGTTATAGCAGTCTGGATATGTGGCACCTCTGAAATTGCTTTAATAGTAAACTTAATGCACCTCTGTCTTTCATGCAGAGTCCTGCTGCCTGTTCCTTGTGACTTGAAAGGAGAAAGAAATTGTCATTAAGAAATTAAGAGTGATAAATGGATAGAAGAAGATAGTTCTGTTTTGAGAAGATAGTTCCATTTTGATAGTTCCAAAATAAAATTTGGTCTGTTTCTCTGTGACCCTATCTCATAATTTTCAGTTGGTATCTTCACTTCTTGTTTTTCCACAGGAAACCAACACATTGTCTCCGTTAAGCTGTCTGATATTAAAAATTAACCCAGTAGTAGCTGTCAGTCCAGGGCACATACATCTCTAGTAGCAGTGAACCTAATTAAAGTGTTGTATTAAAACAATCGCAAGAGACACCCATAACACAGCACACATTAGAGGGCTGGGGGCTGGGGGAGCTTTCAAACACTTTGGATAGCTTCAGAGCTGAGATTAGATTGCCAGGCACCAACTACTAAGGAAGAGCTTTTACTGGACTGCATCAGCCAGCAAAAAGCATGCAGCAGAGACACAGCCTGGGGTCATGCCCACGCTGTCATGCAACCACACGCCAAGCTTGACTTCACAGAACCACAGCATCATAGAATTGTTTGGGTTGGAAGGAACTTTAAAGATCATTTGGCTCCAATCCCTCTGCAATGGCCAGTGGCATCCTTGATTAGACCAGGCCACTCAAAGCCCTATCCAGCTGACTTAGAAAAATCCAGGGATGGGGCAACCACAACTTCTTGGGCAGCCTGTTCCAACTTTTCACCATCCTCAGATAATAAAGGAAAACATTCAAGCAAGAAAGGAAAACATTCAAGCAAGAAAAAACAGAGTAGAAAATGTCTTCCTACTCACATTTTTAATTATTGCTAAGCTCTGCATCACAACGCTCAAGTTCTTTTGAGATCTGGAACTTTTGTCTTGAAAAATCAAAGTATATAAGCATGTTTTCGCAGAAGAGTTCAGAAAATGTACGAAGGAATGGATCTCAAGCATTGCTCCTACATGGACTGGAGGAAGCCTGTTTGTTCCTGCTTATGATGGGTAACACTGAAGAAACACATTAGTAGGAACAGCGGGCGACTAAACATGCCAACAAAGCTAAGCTGACGAAATTATATGGACCTTTTGCTCCCTTCTACAATCTCAGTGGCCCTTTTGAGGCCCAGGGAAAAAGCAAACACAGATCTACTGAGACACAGTGTCCTTCTTCCCATGTGTACCAAACAAAAAGAGAACCGTATCACCCACAGCAACAGTAAAATATTCATTTTTATCTGTAGCTGTTTATTGGCAGAAAGTGATCAGAACAACTGAACTTCAACAGTAACAGAGTTAGAGTTTATTATTATTATCATTTTTAATGTAAAGCAATTGTCCTTGCAGGGTGAAATTTAAAGATAAGAAGCTGGAACCATGCTTAGCTTTATTAACAGTGAGCTGAATTCCTCTCTCCCTTCCAAACACAAACCCATGCTGGGCCTGTGAAATGAAAGCTGTCTTTAATGAAACAAGGAAATGACATGACTGAATGAATGGAGCTGCCTAACAGACCCATGTCTGGTAACTGAAGAAACTCTTGCTGAGAGAAATGAATTGTGAATATTCATTACAAAAACACCGATTAAGAGATGAAGGACAACAATCTGACTCCAAAACAAATGTTGTTTGATGTCTGTCCTCGGTCGTCTTTTTACCCTCACCTATATATTTCTCTTGAAGTATTGGAGTCATGTCATCTAAAGAGCTTTCTCAAAGATTGCTGGCAATTTCAGCAAGGGTCATCCTTAATTGGGGTTATTGTCTGGAAATAAAAGCTAATACATACTTCTGTGTGTTTTAGGAGACTTAGGAGACTACTTTTAATTATTGGGAGGATATATACTTATCAGCATCTCACACATGAATATACTATATTTTATTTTTTCATGCAGGGATTTGCACTTTTGTTTTTTTCCATGCCTTCTTCCTTCAGGGCTGTCTGGAAAAGTAAGTATCAGTATGCTGAGCTATACAATATCTCTGCATCCAGTACACTCTTTTCACAGAATAAGAAAGGCATAACCCTGGTGGTTATGTGAACAAGGACATGATTGGATCCCTGTACTGTAGTCACCCATCCAATTTGGTAAATCCTAGCCTCCTTTTTTTTTAATTATTTATTTGGTCTAGTTTCTCTTCTTTAACAACTCATTTTGTGATAGTCTATCTTTTTTAGGACAGATTTTTTTCACAGCTTTCCTAACTTTATAGATTTCATTAATTTCTAATGTCTCTCTCTTTAACATGTGCTCATCACTTTTCACTAAGTTTCTTTAAGAATATAAGTAAAAATGAGTTGATTAGTTCTGACCAAATATTTATTTATCTTATTAACCCTCTGGTAGTCACTGATAGTGAATATTAAAGAAAGCAGGTATGGAAAAGTTCTTCCCTCTACATGGCTTCCTGGCTTGTAGCAGTTAGCAATTTAAGGACTTCCTTTGCAGTAGATTGTGTCCAGGCCATCGACTTTATAAGCCTGCTCACAGCCTCTCTTCCATCTATTATTTTTCTAGTTTATATCTATTTTTAGTCTACACAACATCCTGATCCTGTTGCACTACTAGCACAATGTGTGCGAAGAAGTTCTTCCTTTTATTTTTATTGCAATTGTGCTACTTGCTAATTTAATTGGATGACTTCATGCTTGGGCGCTGTGAGAAATACCACAACCTCATTCACAATTTTATGAATCATGATTTTCTTGACCTGAACTATACTAACTTTTAGATATTCTCTGTCAGCTAAGAATTTTGCACTTTTTGCTTTTTACTTTGTGATTCTTCATGGATGAAGTCTGTGCAGTACCTCCAGTCATTCTTGATTCAGTGCTGTTCCTTTTGTATCGAACTGTATAATTTTCAGGATTAGGAAACTAGAATTGCATGCAGCATTCAAGAAAAGCTGCAAAATATTTTCTGTCTTTTCTTGCTTGAATGTTTTCCTTTATTGCTTCTTAAATGTATCTGAACTTTGTGTATGGCAATTTTTAGCACGAATGTTTCCCTCAAACAGTGTTCCCTGGAAATCTTTTCTACCTCCTTTAACAGACACCATCATAAGTGTAAGTAAGTAGGATAATTTTGTCTACAATGTACATTGATTTCCACTCATGAATACTGAATTCAAATTAATATTTTAAATAGCCATTTCTAAGTTTGACTACCCTGAAAGATTTTGTATCAAATGTGTTATAATGAAAATTAAAATAATATGCTAACCCCATTGGTACATCATTTATTTTGTATTAGAATTTTGTTTGACTTTTTGGGTAAATAATGTCTAGTAATTATGATCTGATAGCATTCTTTCTGTTCATTTTCCCAAAATCCTTTCTATAATTGGAAGGGGGGGTTGTGAGAGGGATATGGTGTTTGGATCAGATAACCTTCAGAGGTCCTTTCCAACCTCAACCATTCTGTGGTTCTGTGGTTCTATTACTTATTTTTGACATTTTTTTCCCTGCACAGACAGGTAATGGTATGGAAACTCCCTATAACCCCTCCATCAGCAGTGCATATAAAGAGTCCACCTAATTTTTCTGTCTTATTTTCATTTAGTTCCTCTTTTCAACTGAATTGCCCATACCAGCTCTCAGCAAGCTACCTGCTCATGAGAATTTAAAAATGGTTTTATTAATAGATTTTATGCCTTTAGAAAGCTGACCAGAAAAATATTTTCTGGTTGATCTTATTATAGTTTACATTTAATCTCTTTTCCATTTTCTTCAGTTAAATATTACTTCTGATTTTGTGGCATGCCTTTTATTCTTTTGGTGGCTTCATGATGAGCATATTTACAGTGAGATTCTAATTTGATGACTTTTACATCTTTTTTCTTCTCATCTCCTTTCAAGTAAAAATGTCTCTCTTTATATCATAAAAACCTTCTTGAAGTAAAGATTCTTAAGACTAAATGACTTGCAGTAGATTTCAGACTTTTTTCTTCTTCTTCATTTATTATGACTGTTTCATTGACATATATGATGGTTAGTGTTAGAGAATAAATCTTCCAGAATAGGATTTATGGTTTTTCAGTTATTTTCCTTTATTTCTAAGAATTGTTGAGAATGTCACTTGGGCTTGTTAGTCTTCAGTAGAGTGACTGTAAGTTTCTTCTTCAACTAACTCCAAAAAGCAAAACATCACCTCCTTCCATGTGCCAAACTGACTCCACAGACAGTGATAGCCTTATCTGATGAGGGATTTGCTACTTTGACATATAAATAGAGTATATAGTAGGTAATGTGTACTTTTACTGAAAATTCTACCCAAATTGTATCCAGAAATGAATTTTTTAATTAAGAAAATATGGAAATTCCTTTCAAAATCTGATTCATGGTGCTTCCTAGCAGCAAACAAATGACATTCCTTCCCCTCCCCTCATTATATTATTTTTGGAGAGTTTTTTTGTTGTTTATAGGAAAAAAAATACACTAATATAACTTGCTGAGTAAAATGTCCCTTTGGCAGCTATCCTAGAACAGCAACTATAAACACATGTTTAGGTTTTAAGCAGTGTTATACACTAGATAATTTATCATCTCCCTGCTATAACCATTTCATTTGAAGTCATTAGTCAGATCTGTATAAATAAATCACAACTAACAAAATGTTAATAATCCATATAAAGGAAATGGCATTCTTGTCTTTTCTGTATTTGCAGAGAAAACTCATAAGGAAAATTTAATAGAGGTGTAAAATGCTTACTTTGCTTTCTAGCTTATTAAATTAAATTCCTGGATATTTTGTTTCTCCAGGGAATTTGGCCTTTCGATAGCACTGGTCCTATTTCCCTGATTTCAAGTATACATTCCTTTGTGTTTTGCTTGGCTGAGGAACCCTCGCTCTTCTGTCCTGTGGGTTAGTCATCATATTTCCCCAATTACTTGGAGAGCAGAATATGCTTTTCAGGGTGCATGTCATATAAATCCAGCAGGTAGGCTGATGAGAAAGAGTTCGACTACTGCTGGCTGAGGGTTTTTTCACCAAGAATCAGTGAAGATTTAGAGCACAGTTCATCTTCATTTTGGAAGAAAAATATAGGTATTTGAATGTGGCCCATTCCTGATTGCTGTCTGCAGTAATGCATTGATTGTGTGAGCACTCACAGCAGTAAGTTTGGGGTTTGACTTAATAAAAGTGGCTATTATCAAGAATTTAAAGGAAAAGGAATAATATTATATTAAAAAACCAAACCCAAAAATCCTTCCAAGCCCATTTCAACTGTGATTCTCAGCCATGGGAGAGTTTTTTTAATTCTTTAAGCAGAGAAAATTGCAAAACCAAATTGTTTTACAAACGCTGTCCAATCATGCAACCGTAATCCTTCCTTTATTCTTCAGGGATGCCCTGTTCTAGAAAGTAGCTCTAAGAAAATGACTGCATGACCTACGAAATCTCAATTTTAAACACACCAGAAAGTTTTTCAAATAGCTTAAAGAAGTGTTTTTATCCATGCATTTCAAATGAGACCAGGGTGGGCCAAGGAAAAGCCTGTCAACCTAAACCCATTAAGACTGTCATGAATGAAGGGAGGGCAGTGGAGACGACAGGGGGATTGTCTATCATGAGCCTTCTCTTTGATTGTGATTATATTTAAATTTGAGAGCTTATTATATTTACAGCTGAAACTACATTGCTATGACAGCAGCAATACTACCACTCCTTTCACAGTAAAAGGGCCACTACTTCCATATCCCTTCATACAGCTTGAGTTTCATTCCTTTCTTACAGAGATCTCCATTGTGAGTTATGAATGAATACTTTGCCTCTCCTCCTCACCTGTCTTTCTTTCCCAGAAACTGGGTACAGTTTCTCAAGATAGCTGAGATGCAAGTGGTTGGGCAGGGAGGGGAAGTTTCCTTAAAGCGTTCTGAGGTTTTAGCTCTCAACAGTTTGCTTTAATTTTCACCCTTTCTGCCCTGGCACCCAAACAGTGCTGCACATCCTGCTTTCAGCCACACGTGCTCCTGTCTTCATTGTCACAATAACACAGCTCAAGAGCAAGCAAGACACTCTCTTGTTTCTTGGAAAGAGAGCCCCGTCTGCCTGTCTGTCTGTCTGTCAAGTGTGTGAGCTCCTGCTGCTCCCCAGAGTGCGAGCAGAAAGCAAATCTCATTTGGCCTGCCATTTCCTAGCCAACACCAGCACAATGGAGAGCATGTAAACAGTTGGCTGGGCTGATTGTTACAATGACTGAAGCAAATCAAGGGAAGCTTTGTCATGAACAATGAAATCTGCACTCTGTATGCAAATTCCTCACTGCTTTCACTTCTGTTTCTCATCCGTGCCAGCATGCTCTTAGCGAACCTCCTATGAACTACCTAACAAGTTACAAAATCTTGCAGATCACTGGTCTTTTATTAAAAGCTTTCAGTTTCACTTTACACAAAACATGCCTGGGAGCAGAACCTGGGCTGCACAGCTGTACTCTTTCAGGCAGCTCTAGTTTCTCCACCCTATTTTTTTAATACTGGGCTTAGTCTTCTTATTTACAGTGTTATTAAATGAAGTGATAGAAAAATGTGACAAAGAAAGGATGCCTGCGTTCTGTGAATCCCATGATTCTCCCTATTTTACTGCTAATCACAGCACAGACTGGCTATTAGATTTACCAGAGTCGTTATGGATCAGAAATGCCTTAGTCATTTTGAAAATAGCACCATTTTTACCTTTCTTGCAGAAATAAACTGATGTGTCAGTGCTGAGGTCCCAGCACCTGCTTTACTCTTTGCTATGTGTGAATGGCCACATGCCAGGTGCTGAATCTAAGCATGTGCTCTGCTCACTGATGTGAAGCATGAGAGGTTCAAGAGGCCAATTTGCCTGCTTTCAGTGTTGAGCTAAACTGCCCCATGCAAGCTGTTCTTTTGTGCTGCTGGAAACACATTGGTCATTTCAGAGCCCTTATGCTGAAATATATTTATATCCTCAATGCAGTTATAATTATTTCTGCTTTTTCAGGTTATGCATTTTCACTCAGCCCATTCTTGTATGTAATTATAATTGGGATGGTTTGTTTTGATTGTTAGCAGTCATAGCTGAAAGACCTTCAATGGACACTCTTTGTTATTAGTGTGAGTTTTAAGAAAGTGTTGTAATTTTGTTTCTGGGGATTTCACTTTCTGCTGGAAAATTATTTCAAAATTTTTGCACAAAAATTGAGGGTTGTCTTCACTTGGTACCATACCTGGTGACATATATGACTGCTAATAACCTGTGTTTGCTGTATTGCTTGTCTTGGGCTCGTAATTCTGGTTTTGCAGGTACACTGCAGTGCAGGTAATTGAATATTACAAAATATGGTAACATCTAAGAATGAAGAAGAGTGGGACAAGAGCACATGACACAATAATCATTGGTTCCTTGTTTTGGTTCCTGACCAAAGAACTGTTCAGTTTCATACTTTTTGGTTTCATTTGCACGCTGAGATGTCATCCAGACAATCAATTTTTTCCCCAATTTTCTGGAGATGGCATGATATGCCTGAATGTCTCTGAATTAAGGGTCTCTAAGGATTTCAAGGGGAGGTTTTTGAACCAGTCTGCAATATACAGAAACATAATCTCTCAGGTGCTTTCTGCCTTCAGGGGTGAGGCTCGGGTGAATGCAGACACATGGCCAACACAGGGATGTAAGCAGATCAGTGATTTGAATTGAAGGGGAAAAACGCAGATAGTAAGCAGAAACACCTATCTACTTTTGGAAAGTAATAGAAGATAGGAATCCAAACTGAAATTGATTAACGAGAATCCAATATTACTAAAGAGGTTAGTCACAAGACCACGTTGAGTTCAAATTGTTGTAGCTCTGATCTATGGCCCTGAAAACATCAGTCAGCCAAATCTGAAAGCCACTTTAACTAGATGTTTTGGGGTCTACACAGAAGCTTGGATTAAAAATAATTATGGAGGTGTTTGTATTAAGAAAGTGAGCAATTTTTATTTCTGTATTATGCGTTAGCACAAAAAGCAAATCAAGGACATCTAAATTTTTTCTTTTTCTCTTTTTCTATTTCTTTTTTTTTCTTTTTTTCCCCTTTTTTTATTTTTCCTCTTCTTTTTTTTTTTTTTTCTTTCTTTTTCCCTTCTGCCTGCAAGAAGATCTCTCATTAAAGAGAACTAAAGTGTGTCACATGTATGCAGCCATCAACAGAGTGCCCATACACCAAGTACAGCCTTTTTAATACTTTGTCTAAAAGCAGGCTTCCATTGTTAGTGTAAAACTTAGCCCAGACTCAGATGTGTACTAATGTGACCAGCTTTCACCATCACGGAAACATTTGGTGAAGGTGTTATGTACATCTGGCTTGGACACAAACATTAGTTCAGTGACAAGCAATCCTTTCTAGTGTTTCTGTATAAACAGAACAGTAATAAGACTTATCTTGAAGAGCTTCTCAGCTAATCCTCCTTAAAGATATTTTGCTTGATATTAAATATCCCATTTTCTTTCAAAATTTATGGGTATAAGAAATCTTTCAGTCAGTCATGTTTATATCATTAATGTATTAAGAAATAGGTGACCAATTAGCCTGTTAAAACCTGGTTTCCCAAAAATCTCTACTTAACACAGAGTATCAGACTTTGTTTAATTTTAAAGAAAATAAATAGAAGGAAGTAAATCAAATGCTTTAGTTAGACCCTTCCTGATGACATTCTGCTTTACTTTGCCTCTGTTCTTTTTTGCTTTCAGTCCAGACATTTGATCTTTATAAAATATACTTTCCAACAAAAGAAAATATTGTACATTCTTAGCCACAAAACACCCAGACTGTTCATTACTTAATCAGTTATGAAAGCAAAGTCTCAAAAGTTGGATTGTTTAAAGAAGCTGTATTTAACTTATCGTCAGATATTTCTCTCCCAAGACACTTTTAAAAGAGCAGGGAAAGGTCTTGTGCTGTGCATTTTTCTATATCCAAATAACAACTGTAAATAAAGTAAATAAAGTTTTTTTTTTTTCCAAGGAATTATGGTTAGCACGCTGCAATATGGATTGGAAAAAGTAAAATTATGAAGGCAGTATATAAATTCTTTACAAGCTAAGTCTTTCAACATAAATCAATCCAATAACCAGTGTCCCTTGGCTGTGGTTTATGGCAGTACTGACAAAAGTGCAGAGCTTTACAGAATAGAGGGTGTGTAGAGCATGCAAACACATAAATGGCTATTACCTGGAGGAAACTATGGAAGCAAACAAAGTTTAGATTTTTCTATCAAGTCAGCACTTAAGCAGGGTAATTCAAGTTTGTGACCTCCTGTCACATACCTGAGCTGGAGCCAACACCAATTGGCTGCAAAAGTGTAGAGATCATTTCTCTTATAATCCATCCCACTATATTTCTTGGGATGGAATTTTGACATATGTCAGGCATAATTTCCCCTTTTGAAAGAGGCAGAATTTCATTCAATTTCCCCCTTGCCTCTTGGGCTTTTTCGAAATAGGAGTTTATGCAATTTAGACAAATGTTACAGAGTTTTGACTACAATGGCCTATATTTTTTTTTGGTCTGGTTCTTCAGGAGCAAATATATTTTGCTGCAAACTGTTCCTTGCTCTTTACTAAGGGCTTTTTGTGTTCAGCAATATCCTTTGAAGTGAGATAGATTGGTGTTTGCTCTTTTTCAACTTCTCATTTTTAAAGGTGCATTTCAGGACTAAAGAAATAAAAGTATATTTCGAACAGAAATTTGTATTAGATTTGACACCACTTCAGATGTTACAAGTTTGATTATTAACATGCAGAACAGTAAATAATGAAATCTGGAATGTCCATTTAAAGTTGAATAAATTAAAAACTGAGTAAGTATAGTTATAAAAATTTCATTTAGTTAAAATATATTGACATCTGAATATTTAGACACTAAGCAGAGGAAATCACCACTAAATTACAGCTGACGTAAGCCATGTCAACTATTTTCAAAACCAAATAAATATAAATATTTATTTACTTCCTAAGCACATTATTTTTCACTCTTACCCCTATTTCCAATCTTTTGAAGCTTATTAGCTAAAACCAAGTTTCATCAGCATATTGTACAGTCTAACATGCTTTCAGAAACAGAGTTTTTGTTTTATATGAGATTAATTTTGAGTAGGACATGTGGTGCCAAAAGACTTTAAATAGACATACTAATACAGCATTTATTGGTATATTACTAATGGAGCTAATTGAACATTTTAGGTTGAATTATTTGTCTTTAGTTTTTTTAATGGCTGATAAAATGTCTTTGATAAGATTTCCTGTATTAAACAAAGAGTCTTGACTAGTGTAAGTCAGTATGTTTTCACTGCATGCAGTACAGGATAAGGATCTAGACAGTGAAAAGTTCATAAATATTCATCTTGCTAGGTGTGCAACTCGGTTTTGACTGGGTGATAAATCACAGGGCTTCTTTTGCTTCATGGAAAGATTGTATAAGAACTTGAAGAACGTGTGTTTCTGACTACAAAAGTGCATGGCAGAATGAGTTTTAACAAAAGCTTCTGAATACAACCTTGTTGCTTTTTCCACAACTCTTTGTGTCAGTAAAATTAAGAACTTTAAAATGTATAGGATAAATAAAGTAGCATGAGATCCATGGAGAATAACAATTTTGTGCAAATTTGAATTTTTACCTGAAAAATCCCACCAACTTTCAGTTCTAATGAACAATGTAAAATTTTATAGGTATTTTCTCTGCATTATTGAACTTCCAATATTTTTTAGACTGATTAACTATCTTGTTATAATAACTTTTAGACTTTGGCATTATAACCAATCAAATAAATTAATAGAAACTGTAAGAAAATGCTGCAATCTTCTGACTGAAGATTTCCCCTCTGTACCCCCTAGCACTGGTCAGAGCACTATATGCAGTCTGAGCAAAGATGAGTGTTTAAAAGGAAAGAACTCCACTTTGGTTTGCAAATTGTCATTAGGAAAGAGACTTTATCTCAACTTTTGCCATGTTTGCCAATGCTTTAATTGTTCCTTAAGTTGTGTCTCTTGGAAATAAATTTTCTATTTCTTGTTATCTGGAATACAGCTGGGGGATAAAGAGCTGTGCAACTGCTTCATTTTTCCCTTCATAGGGGTAAAATTTCCCCAAGACAAGCAAGTAGAGAGTCTGAGATTTCTGATTAAAATATAATAAAGATCACAAATTTCACACTCATATGAATTATCCAGAAAAGTTAGCCTCCCATGATTTAAAGAGGTCAAAGAAATTCATAAAACTGGGTACTATTATGATAATTGAATTTTACAACTACCCATAAGAAAGGGAAGAAGATGCCAAGTTATCTGTATGGCATTCAGTTTGAATCAAGGAATTTTTTCTATGGGAAATTAAGAAAATAAGAAAGAGATATCTATCTTGCCTTCAATAGAAATGTGATCAGAAACAGCTGTGATTATAGACTAGCTAGATAGAGGCACAGCCTCAGTATCAGGTTAAAGTAGTAACACAAATACAACAAACTATTCAGGGACTGTAAGATTTCGGAGTCACTGGAAAAATAACTAGGATCATTTGATTTGCCTTTCACACAGTAGGGGCATTTTTCTGCCCTGAAACACAGACACAGAGCCTAACAATGAGCAACAACGACTTCTGACTTGCTTACCAGATCTTCTTCTAAACCTCTAAACTTTCACTGCACAGTAAAATCTAAATCTCAGTGCTCCACAGTGCTGTGGTTGCATCTAGACTCAGGCTGGAATAGTGTTCCACAATCATTTCTTTTTTATCCTTACCTGTTCCCATGCTTACTTTTCTTCATCCCCAGCCTGCATGTAGATAATTTTAGCCTTATAGCTTTTAATCTGGTTTTTCTCTGTGTGCTTGAGTCATCCAGTACATAGTAGATGTGAACCTTGACAATGAACTTTGCTTTCACTTTTCTATTAAACATGTTTTTGCCTCTGATCCTTTGGGGGACCTAAACAATTCATTTGTGGTACACTGTATCCTACCCTTTCTCAGGAGCACTCGCAGTGGCAAGGACACAGAGGAACTCTGCTGCTCCCAAGGTGCAGCAGACTGCAGATCTCTTATGTGAAGGCACAGGATGGCCAGTCCTTCCTTGACATCTCCTATGGATGGCTGAAATTTGTGGTGTTCCTCTCCAAGTAGGTATGTCTTGGGGAAGAATGGAACACAAACTAGTGCATCCAACCAAAGAATGAATAAAATTCATATGAATTCAGTATAGTGAAGATTATTTCAAAGGGGAAGAGCATGTGGATTTCTATTCCAGATATATCTTGCCTTTTCTCATTGAGACATTGCCTGCTCTGGAGATTTTTTATCAGATGCTATCAGCCCCTGTGTATTAGGATTAATAATTAAAGTACTAATATATTTTTAACTGTAAAATTGCAAATGCAGCCATAATGCAGTTGTACAGAATCTTCTTAGCATGCCTGCTGCAAAAAGGGATCTATGAAATTTTCATGAATGTTTTGTATTACAGATATGCAGAATCATTTGGTTCTTAATGTTGCTTAATATTAGCATTGCAGTTTTCTAAGGAGGCAATCTGTGCTGCCAAATTTGTGGTGTCACCCCTACCACCAAAAATAAGCCTTCTGATGCTTCCAAGATTGTTCTGCATACAACCACACACACACACACACACACACACACACACACACACATGCACCCTCTTATCTCTTTCTCTCTGCACTTGCAGGCCCTCATATGGAATAAGCAGCAAAGCATGATGCTCATCTTTTGAAAGGGTAACAACTTCAGACTCACTGAGTTACCATTTCCCCTCTACAACTGTCTGTACCTATCTGAGTAGATGACAAAAATGTCACAGACATCTTTTTGTGAAAATTCTTTTCCTTAGGATTTTCCCTTCTGAGAAGCTGAGGCCTCAGAAACAAAATGTGAACAATGGTTATCTGCTGCTGTGGAACTCATCACGGGGATTTTTGATTGGCCATCTTGAATGTTTACAATTAATGGCCAACCACAGACAGCTTGGACTCTCTGTCCAAGCCACAGATCTTTCTTATTCATTCTTTTCTATTCTTAGCTAGCCTTGAGAGGAAACCTTTCCTTCTATTCTTTTTAGTATAGTTATAATGTAATATATATATCATAAAATAATAAATCAAGCCTTCTGAACATGGAGTCAACATTCTCGTCTCTCCCCTCATCCAAGAACCCCTGTGAACACTGTCACATAAAAATAAGATAAAAATTTGAAAAATATAGCAATCTGACATTTTAATAAGTTTTTCTGTTCTAGTCACATTTCAGCATTTTGCTGAAGAGGAGAAACTGGAAAGAATGAGGTAATGAGGTAAGGAGAAATACTTGTCATGACATGTGCCACTTCTTATCAGTGTGTTCTTAATTAAGCAGACACAATATATCTCTTTCAACACTTTCTGTGTTGTTCTTCTTACAAATATGCTAGAAATGAGGGAATAATTTACAGGGAAAAAATGTACAGTAACCTCAGAGTGTGCTTTTGTTTTTGCTCATTTTTCAAAATGTTGTTAACAATTGTATATGTCATATGGGATTGCTCCTGCTTCCTCTCTAAAAGAATATGACTTTCCAATCAGGAAGGAGGTAAGAGGAAATCACTGAGACTTCAACTTTATGGAGGATTAGTCAGGAGGTGATTAGTCAGAAGGTGACCAAAACCTGAGTAACCTAAGAGCATTTTTAATTTATTTTTCCCTCTAAAAGAGATTTATTTAATCCAAGAAGTCTTTTTAGGTATTCACACTGTTATGACACTTAGTGGTTTGAATTGGAAATTTCAACAAGTTCTCTCATCAGATAAGTATTTGACAAGCAGCTTTTAAATGGACACAACTAGATTTCTATCTAGCTCAGTGTGCCAAGGCTCTGGCCAGAAATGATTTTGCCAAGCCTTATCTTAAAAGCAGACAGTCACATTCCTGACCTATGACAGGAGAAGTAGTCTCCTCCTAATCACTGCCTTGTTTTTGGAGTATTTTGACTGAGTGAATGTAGAAGGCAACACCAGCTGCTTTGTTTATTTTTCCAGAATGTCTTACATAATTGCTCGCACCCATCTATTTTCCACTGACCAAATGAGAGAACAGCTGAGGCATCCAAATGAGAGATCCCACAGAGTCTCCATCCCTCTCTAATCCACGACAGAGCTACAGTTTGGGGGGATATTCTCTCTAACCCGCTTGGAAGCAGCAGAACCAAATTCCTCTGCTTTTCAAACTGTTAAAATTTATTGCTTTGTACAAGAGCAGATACCAGTCTCTCTTCATAATGAACTTACCAGAAAGTTTTTGTTCTTCAGGATTCTTGGTTGTTAAAATTTACTTTTTTGGTTACCAGTATTGTTTTTCCTGCCAAAAACTCTTCTGATTTGGGGTCAGATAGTGCTGTTTTATAATATTCTTTCTTTTTTTTTTTTTTTTTGAACCAGAAGACAAAATTATTTTGACACAGATAGTGAGGTGTGTGGATGTCCTGAAATAATCTGTATTTAATGGCCCTGAGCATTACAAAACCATGTTAATTAATTCAGTGGGTTTCATCAGGTTTGTTGCTCATTTATTTCTCTTTTAATTTATTCTGAATTCATCCCAGCACACTTTATCTATAAGGTTCAAGAATTGCTTAATATTTACATTTTTAAATCTAAAGACTGCTTTTGTTGAGACTTATACCAGTGAATATTTACATCCTATTATGATTTCATTTCTCTGAAGATGCTTTACATTTCCATTGCCAACAATTATCTCACTTTATCCATGCACTGTTATGAAGTGATACTAATATGCTGTACAAAAAAATAACATTGAGTCGCCAATGCACCCAGAAAATTTTAACTCGTCTTATAAAACTGTTTGAGTCCCAGCATTTTTAATGTGTTTTAATGTCCTACCTCTCTTGTAGAAAAAAATAGTCAATGTGGAATGACTTAGAACACCTATGTCTGGACAAGCTTTAAGAATTATATTTCACTGATCAGAACCAAGTGCCATTACAACTCAACCATCTTTGGACACTCATGGTAGCAGTGCTCCTAGATGAACATTGTTCATAGTTCCCTGTTCATAGTTCACCTCAGTCAAAATATTATTTGAAAGTGTTCTTTTCCAAATACATATTTTCTGTCATAATGAAATGAGATAAAGCCCAGCAGGATTTCCTTTACAGTTAGCACATACGTTCTATGCCAAGAATTAGGATCCCTGATGGGTCACAAAATAGTTGGATTTGGAGTCACTATTGAACATGAAAAATTCCAAAGAATTTAATAGGCATTATACTAATAGCAGTCTTGGGTTTATTAGATTTACCCCCCATTATCTTCCCTCTAGCAATTCACACAAAATTGGCTCTTTCACAGCACTTTAGCTGCTCTCTGCCTCCTTCACAGCTAATGAGACTTTGTACTGCTTTGCAGCAGCTGGGAATGTGTGTCTCTGTCCCATGCATACAGATTTGCACCATCCTGTGTTGCAGTTGTGTGTGATTTACCATGCAGAGTGGGTCTTCTGCTGTGGGATATTACCTGAACCCAGGAGAAGGAAGAGAGGAAAGTTCAGCTCAGCCTGCTCCTGCTCTGGTTGTGTGCACTTCTGTCCAGTAGGACTTTAGTGTGTGTTAAATGTGTATTAGAGCACTATAAAATATCCCAAGTTCAAAAGAAGCTGTAGAAGATGGAGGATATCAAGCATATGTCCTGAGAGGGAACCATACCTAAGTGGGAACAGTACTTGTACTTTTATTTGTTTTATAATCCTATTCCTAAGTAAAACTTCTCAGATATTTTCAATTCTGTTTTCAAAACTCCAGAAGTAAAATTTTATCTGGTTCTGAATGACAAACAGTTTAAAATATCTCATGAATTCAGTACAGTATAAGGACTGTACTAGATGCAGACAAATGGAATTGTTCCCACTGAACTATGCATTGATTATCAAATGATAAATCCATGGCTGTTTATCTACAGGAAGAAAATATTGAACCTCTATTCTTTATCTGCAGAATTTTTCAGCAGTCTTCAGTAAAACACAAAAGACCATTGTAGTCCCACAAAGGCCTTATGGATAGCCATCACAGAATTAAAAACAAATTGCCTTGTAAAAAATCAGCCAGCATTATCCCATATTTCATTATCGTCTTCACATATCTGAAAAATCTTTGCTAATGGGAATCTGAAGTGGAGAGTGAAAGTGCTGTGCTCATTTGACTTTCATCTTACCTGCCATCACTAGGTCTGGCCTAGCCAATAACATAGTAATTGATTTTACATCATATTCCAGTGGCTTAAGGAGCTGTAATTAATCTCCTTACAGTTCTGTTAAATGCAAATCCCATAAAGCTGACTAATATGCTTATGAGACCAAAACACCAGGCCAGTGGCTTAGGATCTGTACCATGCTGCTGAGCACACCCCTCTGTGCAGCTTTTCCTGATGAGCTTACAGGCAGGAGCAGTGAGATGGTGAAAGCTGAATTCTGTGATCTGATGATCGTGTCTTACACAAGTGCTACCAAGTGTAAACACAACAGGGACACATTTTAATTTTGGCTGGTGTTCAAGACTTTGTGTTTGTTATAGGATGGCCAGTTAATGAGGGTTTCTTCTGGCCTAATATCATCTTGGCAGAAAATTCAAAGGATTTACATTAAAACCTAGAGGCTTCCAGTCACCATCAATGCTGAAAGCTCTGCAGACATTTCAAATGTATGAGGTCAATTGCCTTGAGTTTGGAGGTGAAAAAATAGAAGGGGTAAGTACAAATACAACCTCTCTCTTGTTAATTTACAGGACACTAACAAATAAAAAATATTACCTTGCTAAACTAAAGACCCAATATACCAATTTACCAAAGGCAAAAGAAATCCTTAGGTGGAGAAACAAGACATAGTATGTGGTTAAAGGTTACTGAATCACTTGCTATTTTATCATAGAGATTGCACCGAAAATATAAAATTGACATGCATGCCTTTTTATAGTCTAAGCTTTCTAGCAGAGAATATTTAAATGGCATTAGTAAAAAAATAAAAGGAAAGATCTGACAGGAACAGAGAGCAGTTTCAATGTTGTATATAGATTTGGCTCCTCCAACTGTGGATTAAAGTGAGCTTGAAATGAAATAAACAGAACAGCTTCAGAAATGTAGAGCTGAAGGGAAGTCATCCATCACAATGGAGGAATGTTTGATCTGATGTACAGTAGTTTAGCTCACAAACTTCACTGCTAAAAAACATTCATCTCTGTACTCAGTGCAAATTCTAATAATATAAAGCATGTCCCGAAGAAATTCAATATACCAAATAATTGTGAGCATCAGTCTAATGGAATGTGTAAAAAATAGACACAGTGGACATGCAGATGCATTCTGTTTCTGTCTGTGCTTGACGAGAATGAAAAACAAGTCCCATAACAACACTTACATAAAATATCTCAGTTGTTTGAGAATTTTTATATGTTCTATTCTAAAAGAAGATATTTATATGTTAGTGTCTTAACTGTTTGTTGTTTGGTAACTGAATGTTTCATAGGAACTTTTCTGTCTTTCCTTCACCTTGTTCTAGACACTCCAATCTTATATTCTGATATTCTTATTATGCTTTTTGCGTATTGTGATTTCCACAGTATTCACATGTGTTGAGAAATATAGTCTGTCCCAAGGGGCTTGTCTTCCAAAAATATTTAGCAAGTAACAGTTCAGAAATAACCTGAGATAACTGGTTATGTTCAGCCTTGTCATAGATTCTTTTTGAGTATATAGTTAAAAATGTCATCCACAAATAGTACTCAATAACAGATCTGATAATTTTATCAACTTGTCTTTTTCCTCTTCCTTTTCAATCATTTTAATGTATAATGTGTGAACAGAGCATCTTCCTTCCAGGCAACAAAAAGGAAGCTATTTTGACATTTTCAGGGTAGGAAGAAAAATGCCATTTTTTCTTTGGAGAACATAGTTATCATTTCTCTGATACTTCAAGGTTAATTCCTGCTGTTCAAAGGAGATTACATTTTGACAATGCTGTATGTTGACCTCTAATGCACCTGTAAAATGTGATAGCCTACAGAGAGCACAGACCTTTATAATTAACACAAAGCTTAAGTGCAGTATCAACATTCACTCAAATCTGGGATATGAATCCTTTTTCTCCAGAATATTTCAATGAGATACAAAAACATGGGAATGAGTAGTTTAATGGGTTTTCTATAGCACAAACCTCTGGATTGGTGAAGATGTAGAGAACTAGAAAGACAGATAATCCTTTTTAAATGGGTGGTAACTTTAACTAAAGGGTACAGTGAAAAAGAAATAAGGTGTCTAAGAAAACTAAGTTGAAGGAAGTTTTTGCAACTCCATATATTCAAGTTGGATTAGATTCACATAAGGTTTAAAAACATATATATATTCATATTTAAAGTAGATTAAAATACAAATATCATATTGAGTAACACAATTTTAACTGTTGTATGACAGTCGCTCATAAAAAAAATTCATATTTTTCAAATTTAATACAGGTGTCTTGTGATATGTTTTGGTTTTTTGCTGGATTTTGTTTACGTGTGGGATTTTTAAAAATTTTTCAAGACTTGGAAACATTTTTTGTATGATTGTCTTTATTGTAGAGTAAAATGTGCCTTGGCAAAACACACAGCCTTTCATTTTATTGATTTGTTCGTGTTTTGACATCTTCAGACACCATGGAAGTGGAAAAGGTAAGCTTTGACCCCTTCCATTTTCATGAGTCGCTGATTTGCCCTCCTTTTTCAAGAGCTGGCCCTCAAAATCCCTGGGGCAGCAGCCATAAATATAGACATGGCTGGGGTTTTTATGTGTATGTGCATGACTGACATGTTATTTAACTAGATACTAAAAGGATCTGAGTGAAATTTAAAAATCTAAGTAGAGATGAGCAACTACATTTCTTAAAAATAGACACAGTGAATCCATATCAATAATCTTTTTAGAAGGTACTTGGAATTCTGAAGTCTTTGCAGATGCTCCTTGTTCCAGATACTTTTCTCTTTTTGAGTCATATTTATCTACCTTAGTGTAGATAGTAACTAGTTCATTTATTACTTGTCTCTACCTCTGCTATAAAGACATGTTTCACATGCTTTACCCATGAAGTAGGCTTTCAGAACACATAGACTGCAGTTTCCTACTCTACATTTTTAGCAACACAGGCGCATGTCTTCTTATTGAAAAGAACAGTCTTTTTTATTCTCTTAGGGAATGTGATTAATTTCAAAGGTAAATGCCAAACCCAGATTTTTTTTCCTCTTTTATCAAATGCATTTTAGCTGGAGAACAACTTCTTTTCAGCTCAAATCTTCCAACCAGCTGTCACCAGTGCACACAAGAACATCACCACCTTAAAGCTTGTCAGTTCAATTCTGCATTTATCTTCTGCACTTGCTATCTTATGAAAGTCTCATTACTTTTCCCACTCCTGTAAGTCAGGTCCTAGATCAACACAACAAAAGAGGAAGTCATACAGCTTCCAGAAGTTAAAACACTTAAACAGCTTCAATTTAGAATTCCATCTAGTGGTGCCATATTATCATCAGACTGTAGAAAGCTATTGTATAGGCAGTTTTAAAACAGTAGTTTGTTCCTTGGTGTTGCTTAGGAGGGAAAATTGGGCCTTATTAGTGCTCTTACATTAGAAGTAATGAAGGTATCACTGTTGGAGACAGTTTGTACTGAAGTTTAAAATGGAAATATGAATACTGATGTATTTTGTGTGGGGCTTAACAGCAGCAACATTGATGGACTGCACAAAAAAATTCACATTATGCATCATCTCTTTTCTTAGTTTGCATCAGTCTGTTGTTACAAAGCAGCTATAACACCACACAGTATTTTTTCCTAGCAACCTAAATTTTTAAGGTAAATTGCAAAGATCATATTAAGTAATTTAGTATTGTGAGAGGAAATACAAAAACAAGACTAGAAATACACAGTCCTTTTTGTCACATTGCTTTCAGTGTGCATCTCAATAAATTAGAGTATGAATTGTGTGGATGGAGCCAGAAAGAGCTCATAAAAATGAAAAATATAAACAGGTGGCTCAGGTGTTTCCTCTTACTGAAGATCCCAGCAGTAATGGTCTAACCAGTTGGTGGGGAGCTGGCTTCTCAATTAAGAAAAAATTGAAAATATGGCAGAGAGAAATATAGCTATGACTGACAGAAAAGACAGTATAAGCATAAAGAATCTTCCTAGTGATCTGAGAGAGAAATAATCCTTCACTGTCACTGCCGATGAGTTTATTTATCATCTCTATTAAAGGTATAGAATAACACAGAAGCAATAATTGACAGAAAAAGCAGCAGATTCATCATTGTAAAGAGCCATATACAATGGATGAACTAGCTCTGACAACCAATTCTCTTAAGAAAAGCAAAGTAAAAATTGTTTTTGACCACACCTGAGTGGAACTTAAAAATTGTTTGACTGATCTTTTTTGTTTCGTATTTATCTTTGAAGTATGCTGACTTTATTAGCAGAAAGTTTTTGATTGCTTGAAAGTGTATCTATTTTTTTTCACTTACCCTAATGAATTTTTTTCTCTCTTTCTATGAACCCTGACTTGTATCATGTAGACATATCATCTCATTTGGAGCTGTCTCAGAGCAGCTCTTAATATAACTCTGCCTTAGCACAGTGAGGTCACTCCAAGTGAGTGGTGACAGCTGGATTCAAATGTTTGAACGTTCTCATTACTTTCCAAATTAGCCTAAAAGACAGAAGGTTTTCATATCCATCTTGATACATGGCAGACAACATTTCAGAAGAGTCCCCCCCACAGACAGAATGGCTTTCAGGACGTGACTGCTAGAACAGTCACTTCAGTACCTCTTACTGGGATTTCCAAAGAGAAATGCAACCATGACAGAATGAAGACCTACTAAATAAGAGTGGGTAGGAAGGTGTCTGGTAATGCCCTTTCATGTAAAAACTATAGCTAATAGCTCCTTAAAATTAGTGTCTGCAGAAAGCTTAGTTTTTGTTATAGGACTGAGAATTTTGCTTATGAGAGCCCTCGTAACAAAAACTTCAAAAAAGCCAGCATGGGGAAGAGGTTCCATTAGGAACTTCATGTTCTTTGACTGTGGGATAAAAAGAAAGGAGAAAATCAAAATTTTTGGTGAGAATGAAAGGTTTAGAGACTTCTGAGAAAGCTAAAAAACACCCAGTGCAGTACCTATCCTCCTCCCATGGTGGTAAAAATAATGTTATAATTTAGTATGTGTAATCTGTAGCATTCACACTGATATACAACTAATGTGTGGGCACTCATCTACAGAGATCTTTTAATCTTGACTTTCTCAAGATCATTGTTAGCAGCAGTGTCAGCTACAGATGGGGTCATCTACACCTTGTGTCAACTTTATTGAGCTGAGAGCTGTTTCAAGAGCTACTCTGCTGTAGAAGGCTCCCAATAAATCCATCCAGCAAGAGTCTCTAAGAGAAATAACATATCAATAGGGCTACCACTTTTGTATGAATAAGTTTTTGTGTTCTAGATTTAGATATTTGTTTTTCTGTAGTGCCTCAGATAACAATTCCTTATTCAATGGGAGAATATTTTTAAAAGCAATTAAATTTTTTTTTCTCTAAAAAGAGAAACAAAAACATGTCAGCATAGGCATATCTGAATTACTTTCCTTGCATTTGGCTTTCTCAGTCTCTGAGCATTTGTTAAAGACAAAGTCAGATCATACCACTACTGAAGGATATAATTTTTTCCAATTTACACAAAGCACAGAAACAGAAGATCTTTGAACAGACACTGTTACTAGGATTACTATATGTAAGCATCTTTAAAGATGTTCTCACTTGTTAGACTTAAAATCCATTGTAAAAAGAGATGTAGAAAGTACAAAAACAGTTAGACCTAGCAGGACCTTGGCTTGCTCTCTAGACCAGGTAGACAGGTCTATTTAGAACACCACTCAAAACAAAATTTCATCCATGCAACCTGACAAATTTGGCTGCCAAAATTTTTGAGAAAGCAAATACAAATTTCCCAACAATTACCGTGTATTAAACAGAAGTTTTATATGTGGTTTCAGTTTTCTTAGTTAGATATTTTTAAATTTTTTTGCATTAGTGGATCTGTAGCTTTTTCTTTTTACATCTATGGTGGTCCAGCTGGGGGAAGAGGTTGTGATAGTCTGCACCAGAAAGGAAATGTCTTTTCCTCATATTAAAGTCTTGTAAAACTCCAAAGTAAATTGTTATCTTGGCCCTAATATTGAAATCCTAATGTCATTTGCAATGCCTAGAAGGAAAACAACCTTTTCTTATGAAGAAATCAGATGAGATGCCTCATTGCCTGTCATAAAGCATACTTTATCCACCTCAAACTCATTGGTTTAATGACCAAAAGACCCATGCAATTACAGCAAACCTGCAGGCATGGTCTGGGATGAAAAGTACAGTTATAGCACTTCCAGTGAATGTTATAAATAGCCCAAAGTTTCCCCACAGCCCAATCCTTAACCAGAGCATACTTCATGAGAAAAAAAAAATTAAAAGGGGAGTTGAAGAGTTTTATAGAAATGTTCTACTATTTTTTGGGATATTTTAAAGTAAGGTATGTTACTAGCATGAAGAAATAAAACAAGATGAGGGGTTATGGTCTATATTATAGCAGATGTCATACAAGATAACTCAAATTATTTTTCTGGCCTTAAAACCTAAAACTTATGAACCTGTGGGTCACTCCCACATCTGTGATGTACTTTCATTGGCTACATCATGGGAGACTGACCCTAATTTATTGTTGATCTTAATTTTTCATAAAAAGCAGATATGTACTACCATCTTAATCTTGTCAGACAAGCTAAAAAGATATTCTTGTTTTCTTTTATTTAGTCTGCTTTTTTGCATGTTTACTGATAAATATAATATTTTCTGGAATTTTTTTCCAGAACTAATGTTTCAGAAATTCAATTAATATTGTATTAGTCCACGTTAATTACTGTAATCATAGATTCTGCGCATTACCAACCAATATTCAATGTGAATGTGACAAGTTATATTTTGATCCTAAGAGATTTAGAAATAAATATTTCAGTGATTTGAATAGGTCATGGATATTTCATATTCATATTTCATGGATTTGAATTCCAGTGTTTGAAAAGATCATCTCGTGTGATTTTCCTTATTTTAAATTTTGAAATTAATATTCCAAACCCTAAAAATTTAACTTATTGAAAGAAAGGTGTCAGAGTCCACACTTAGACTGGAACAAAACATTAGCTTTCAACAGTATCTGAAACAACCTGAGATCTGAATTTTACCTTCCAGGTTCTTCTGTAATCAGGCAATGTTTATTGTTTAAAGAAGCCATTACTGTCGCTAAAAAGTGTTTTTGTAATTAAGATGCCATGGACATGTTTCCTTGAAGTTATCTCAACAGTTTCTTATGCATGGTTCCTACTATCTGTAGCTGTCTGATATCCACTAAAGCAAATATTTTAAAGTATGACTTATTTTTTATGATACTTTCAGTTACAATGATATAACACTTAAAGTCCCAAGTGATATTTTCTCCTAATTCAGTGTGGATGTGACTCGCAATGGAAACTGAGGCTGAAAAAAAAAAAATAAACTGGTCATAGCTAATTATTGGTGTAAGGTATGAAGCAGCTCCAACGTTATCTTCATTTGAATTCTAACATGGAAGAGCCCAACTTGGGTGTGAACATGGACACAGAGTTGTGCATAAGACCCAAATGTTCATCTTTTGCCTGCTCAGGACTCAGATGGTTCCACCTTTCAAAAATTTCCTCTTGTTTGTTTTTGTTTTTAAGAACTTTTACAAAGTGATAAAGCTGCAGCTACCATTCAAGGCACATCTTGATTTTATTTCATCACTTTCTTGTTCTTTCAGCAATAGGTTTCGAACAAATATTTTTTATTTGCTATAGTATATATCATATAACCTATTGTGTAGCAGCAGGTCTTAATTGACTCTCCATTGACTTTGTTGTTGCATGTCTTTTTTTGCATCATCTTTCTGACTTCAACACATTGCATGATAACTTCCTGGTCCTTACTAAACTTTGTAAATGAGCTACCCACCCCAATCTCTGCTTTTCTTTATACATCTTCATCCCATTCCCTTAGAATAGAACACAAAAAGTTTTCCCTGAACAAACCTTGGCCCTGTCTGTTCAGATGGAGGTTTTGCTTCTAATAGAAATATATCTGATTTCGGTCCCAAAAATTGCTGAGAGTCTAATGCTGACTCTTTAAGAGTTCTTTTACCCATACATTTGGAATTTTATTGTTAGACCAATAGTGATGTATTTGAGCTCTGCTCTCACCTTGTTGGTTCCTTTGATGCTGACATTTCAGATTGGTATGAACTGGCTGTTTCCTGATTGTTGCATTTTGTTGGAGTGGGGTGTTTGGAGCGCACCAAACTCTGACAAGATATCTGGAGATGTGTTCTGCAAGGTAACATGAAGCTGGCATTTTCTGCTGAGACAATTAGCTCTTGTACACTGCAGAAAATGATTAAACATCAAGATGTCTTACCTTGGGTACTGACAAAGAAACAGGGTGGCTGACTGGATGAAAGCACCAATTAAAAGAAAAACAAATAGGAAAACAAAGAATTATTATGCTTTAGCAACTAGGTAGTATTTCCCTAAGATGCCCTTTCCATGAGGCAAAGATCACTTGCTGCCCCTCAGAAAAATAGGTATAGCTCATGGGAAAGTGAGACAGATCTAAATGAAACCAATGGAGGTGTTGGTCTATGGAGTGTTGAGATCAAGAATAGAATTGCAGGGGCTTGGGGTGAGCAACTTTTTTCCTTCCTCCCCATAGGGCTGAACAGATAATCTCAGAAAATATATTTGCAGCTTTGCCCAGGCACCATCAGAAATAATAAGCATGGGGTAATAATAAGCAAAAGTGGAGAAAGATAACAAGAGGTCAGGAAGCTCCAGGGGACCTCAGTGAGGCCGTGCCTCCTCTTTCTTTCCTGGAACATCTTCATCTTTCCCTTAGGAGTAGGTGTCCACATTCCCATCTCAGTTCCTCTTTCCCATTCTTGTTTCCTCCCTTTGGTGTGATAGCCCTCAGTAAACACCAATGTTTCACATCCAAGTGTCCCTACTCTCTTCTCAAGTTCCTAAGAATTGCCAGGTATCTGGAAAAGCTCCAGCTCCCAGTGTTGGGGAATTTCAGGCCCAGGCCAGGGAAAACAGCCAGAAGAGAGTTTCAGAGGAAGAGCTCTTGTTGTCAGGAAATTCATCCTTCATGTTTTTCCAGTCCTCCCTCTTGTCTTCGGCAGCAGCAGCTGAAATCCAATTGCAATGATGAGGTAGGGATTTTCTGATCATCCTGGAAAGGCACATTTCTTTCCTCAGGCATACTCAGAGCAGGCAGTTTGCCATTCCTTGTTGGCTGCAACTACTTTTGCATCCTGCCTTACTCTGGGATTTCATGAAGTTGTATATCTACCTTATATTATTTTATAGAGTCATAGGATGGTCTGGGTTGAACCAGTCACCTTGCAGACCATCTTGGAATATTATTTGCCACAGCCTTTTCCACAGTATTTCATGTTGGTATGAACATACCAACATATCAAGTAACGGTGTGAACTTGTATCGGGGCAGGCTTAGGTTGGATATGAAGGAATGGTTTACACTCAGAGGTGGGTTGGACATGGGAACAGGATTCTTAGGGAAGAGATCACAGCACCAAGTCTGCCAGAGCTCAAGAAACATTTGAACAATTCTCTCAGGCACACGCTGTGATTCTTGTGGTTGTTCCATGCAGAGCCAGGAGTCGGGTCCCTTCCATGACAGGATATTCTATGATTCTTTATTTTATGTTTTTTCACTTCTGAAATCATGCCTTGTCAGTGCCCTTGAACCTCCAGAGAATTTTTTGTGCTCTGTTATCCATCTTATTAGAATTTCAGTGTAGCTTCCATAAATTAAAAAAGAAAGCAGGATGCCAGGAAACTTTTGAATTTTCTATAGGCCAGCAGGAAAACACATACACATAATAAGAGTGACAAGCCCGCAAGAATTATCTATGAATACATTTTCGGGTCTTGATGACAGATTGACATTTGTTCTTGAAGGGGAAGGATAGAATGGGACCGGAAAGGCAAGATTTTTTTACTGCAACTAATAAATTTTCAATGCTTCACAACCCTATGATTACTTTTGGTGACCTCTGGAAAGGCCAAGACCTCCTCACTGAAGAGATCCTGGATTCAAACATGACTTTACAGACTCAAGGAAATATTGTTACTGGCTTTTCATTTCATAGGGATTTCACTATGAACTAGTTGTGAGTTTTCTATCTTTGATTTATCATCTCTGACTGATCCTGACTTTCTTAATGATAACATGTTGGAGGAACTTTGGTGAAAGCCAGACTAAGAATCAATCCCTTGCTTAGCCTTTCAGTCCTTTTCCCTTACTTCATCCTGTCTGCTCAGAATTAGTGTGATTTATTTAAATTTGCTTACATTACAACAAAAAATTGGAAAAGAATATTTTTTAAAAGAGGGCTGTTTAAAATCTATGACTAAAGTAGGAGAATGGCAGGGATCAAGAGAATGAGTTTGACTTGATCTTCTCCGAGGGCCTGGACCCCATCTGTACTGAAGGTGGAGATGGTCTGTGCTGAGACTAAGCAGGGGAGATTTCCATGATGATGGAGATTGGAAGCTGGTGACTTCTCATACTGGGCGAGGATGGCTCCTGCATAATCTGCAGATTGTCTGAAGTAACCATGGTTTGTCTTATACAAAATTTGATTCATTAAACACATTTCAATTTGACCAAAATCATCACGTCCATCATTATCTCACAATTAAGCCCAAAGGCCAATTCAAAGGTGATCAGAAATTATCACAAGGATACCCCTAAGAACAAAAACTGCAGAATATCCAGAGAGAGAGCAATGACATATTTAAGATTAGGTTGGGGATGTGATATGAAAATGCTTCTTGCTGTTCTAGGTGGTGATTTCTACATTTGAACATGAACATGACATTTTCCTCACATCTACTCATTTATTGCCATTTACTGTTTTAAGATTCTACTTTCAGCTTTCTGCACTCAATGCCTTTCTCTTTTCTTTTTTCTTAAAAAAGTGCATTTATGAATAACTTTTTTCACCTTCTCTGACTCAAAGGTCAGACTGTCTTTGTCTTCTGCATTTTCCACTGTCAATTACTTTTCCCTTGCAAAGATTGCAGAGTTGTTACTTCAAACTCCTCTTCTTGACATGAATTTTAGGCTGACTTGTTTTCGGCTGCTGTGCTTCTTGCCAAATTATTCTAAAAAAACCACAGTATAATAATATGCTAAGTATGGACAGGCCATTATATTTATTAGATCAGATGGCTTTCATTATTTACATCTTAAAAATGGGATGACTTATGTAGGTAAGGATTATACACAGTTTTCTAGAGTTTAGCATTTATGTTATAAACCATTTACCATTACAATCTCTCTTCACTTCCTAACCAGCTATCCAAAGCTTTCAGCTTTCCCAATGTAAGTTTCAGCATCTCTATCTTTCTAAAGAGAGACTTATTTTTATAAGAAAATTTAAGCACAATTTCCTTGGTTATTTTTTAAGTTTCATCATATGGCTTACCATTCTTTTAGTTTAACATGGATTTTCAGAAATAATTCTGTCTTGGTTCCATGGCAGACACGGGGCAGGGGAACAAATAAATATGTAGGACCAGCATTATTTACTGAGACAGTGTGGAATTCTGTTTGTGAGCATTTGTTTCTGTAAGTTACCTTGGATTAGCCATAGTAAGGCATGGTGGAATGCTGTCACCTTTTTACTGCTCACTGACAGTCACCAAGCCTGGACAAAGCAGGTATTTATGAAAAGACCCATCTCCTCAAGACTTTTATAGGATTTTTAGCATCTAATTAAATATATATATGTCCTTGAAATATTAAAAATATATTCACTCTGCAAAGAGATGAAGGTATGGATACTAAAAGTAATGAAATTCATGAGCTCTGGAACTCTAAATTTCTGTCACTGAGAGAGTCACCGAGGAGCCTGGCAGACCCTTGTACAGAATGTTATTATTGATGCAGAAACAGGCTGATATGGCAATTGATGAACAATAACAATTGCTATTTCCATGTGATACTACATATATGACTGTTAGTCCCGTGCTGGTTCAAGAAAGCATCAAAAGAAAATTTTAACTAATACTAATACTAATACTAATACTAATACTAATACTAATAATAGTAATAGTAATAATAAAAAGGAAACTATAGTTACTGGTTTTAGAGATTCTTTAACAAATTTAGCTGAAATGGTGTTAGAAAAATTCAAACTCTAATGAAGAAAAGGAAATTATATTTGTAATGTCTTCTATGAAAAAAAATTACTATCTGAAGATTTTCCAGCCCTTCTTTTAAGCCCTAGGAAATTTAATCTGATTTTATTTGTTTGTGTTCAAAGAAAAAAGTGAAGGTTTCTGAGGAGAAAAAAAATCATTTTTTCACATCTGCATTTTTGCAGTGAACGTTCTTGGAAATCTAGGCTTTTACAAGAAGGATCAAGATGTTGGTTTTTATAATTGTCACTTTGACTCTGTTGTAGAAGTGTCTGCAGCCCTGAAATTTTATGGTTTGTCTTGGCATCATATTGCCTGATGACACATAGTCCTGTATCTAAGATTCATAGAAATTGGCCAGAATACTAAAAATTTGTTTTAAAGGCCTTTTGTCATCCATCTTCTTTAGACGTGTTTGAAAATCTTTGTTACTCCTAATGACTTTGAACTGAAGTCCACCATAATTTAAGTTTCTGACTTGAAGGGTTTTTTAAAAAAAAATATCCCTTCTTACAAATAATTTACTGCAACATCTGGGAAACAAAACAAAACAAATAAATAAATAAATATAAAACAATCAAAAAGGAAAACAAGAAAGAAGAAGCTGTAAATCTTTTGTTGTTAGAAAAAATCGATTTTAGAATTATTCTACAAAATAACAATGACAAATATTTAAAAGTTTTTTTCAGATGGTGCAGCAGTTTGTTATTCTTTTTTCCTTAACAAATTTGTTTGTCAATAAGAAGCTTTCAAGCAAATCTTTGAAATGCACTTTATTTCTTCTGTTTAATAGCTGAGTTCTAAAAGGTCTCAATTCATCTTTTCCCGCCTTCCTTTCCATCTGGGTCAGCTGTTGCTGTGGCACAGTCTGCAGGGAACTGAAGCCGCCTCTCTTGTGCCTGGCGCCTGCCAGAGCAGCAGCGAGAAGTTCAGCCCCAGCCTCACACCAGGCACTCCCACTGGCAGCAGGGCTGCTGAAACTGCCAAGCAAATTAAGTGCTCAGAAGCTGGGATTGGCATTTTGAGGGGGCACGCTTTCAAAAACACTGAGAAGTACTTTCAAAAATGTGCTAATCACTTGTAAGCTAAAGTCTAATCTAAGTAATTTTTTTTGCCATTTTTGGAAAAGAAAAATTGGTTACATTTCTGTGTCAGTAAGATTTCCTAGAAGGTTCCACTCTAGCACGCACATATGTATGTTTAACTTCCTGAATACTTGGTTCAGCTGAATTCAGATTGACATTGACTCTGAGACCTTAATATTTGCAGGGTGTAGAGCTCCTCTTTGAATTTGTAGAATAAGTATGAATGAAAGATCAAGGAGAAGGATAAAAGTTAAAGGAATTTCTTGCTCAAAGGTTTAGTCCAACTCAAATATTTTTATCCTGTCATCATTTTCCAATATTTCATTTTTATTTATATATTCAATCAAAGTTTAAATCAAAATACCAGACTGCAGTATTTTTATCTCTACTGATTTGTTTTGAAATGCTTCACTAAGATATTTCCTAGTGAAAAATGAAAATTACAAAATGAAAAAAATGCATCTCTCATACAAAAAGATATTTGAGTTAGACTTTATTAGACATCACAGTAGTAAATGGCTTGTTGTTGCAGATAAGTCACATCTTATTTATTCATCTAACCAGAGATGTTAAATTTATGTATACAAGATAAAGAAATGAGATAGAGAATAGCTACAGGCATGGCAGAGGAGAAAGAAAGTACCTTCAAATAAATTGGTTTTTTTTTTTTTTTTCAGACAATTGCATGGTTGGAACCAATGAATCAGAATGAAGACTCCCACTGCCTCTGGTGCACTACTTTTCTACTCATTCTTTACTAGCCCCACAATCCAAACTTTTACTAAGGACACATCTGAAGCCCTGACTATGTGCAAATAAAGAGGGAAAGGCCTATATTGTCAAAACAATTGAAAGAATTTTCTTCTGTCTGAGAAGCATTGCAGCTGTGTATCTGTAGAACATTTATTTAATTTAAAACACACAGCATGGTTGCTACAGTGAGTCTTAAAGGACAAGAATATTGGTAAGCTGCTTTTGGTGTTGGAGTTTTAAAACTATCACCCATGGGTCAGGCAGACTTCAAAGGGAAATCACCTCATTAAGTGATTGATGGAAACACATCTCTCTAGGTGCTAGTAGTGTTTCATTCCTTCCTTGAGTTACTAACTCAACCAGTTTGTTTGCCCAGACTGTTCATATTGTCTCTATTTCCTATTTCAAAGGAAAGGAATTCATCTTTAAAAAGAAATATCTGAAAGATAAAGGCAAAATGGTATAAAATACCTGAAAATGTACTTGCATATATTATTGACTTGCACCAGTAGAGAGTAAGAGAAATGTCTTATTGTATACTTATATTTGTTAGAGATTGCTCAAAAATCATAAAAAAAATGAAAAATTTTAATTTTCTTCCCAGTTAATCATGTCATAATTCCATTAAACTAGTTATTTTTCAACTTGTTACAAATTTCCTTTTTACAGCATTTCTGTGTCATAGTTCATAGTTTCTGCTTTGACTTTTCTCTTCTGAGCACTACAGAGATCCACAAGCTACACTACAAAGTACTTGCAACTTAGTACTTGCAATCACCACTTAGACAGAGGTGATTTATGCCATCTAACCTGTACGTCTGCCATGGACAGACCTTGCTTCACTATCACCTGTCACAGCCAAAAAAGCTCCAACAAGATATCTGGTTCTCATTGCTGCGGTTTATGATAGATCAGAAGAGCTCTGTTCCTTAGCAGGATATTCCTTGGATCCTTTCCTAGGAGTTGGTGGGTCAGATGCAATCCAGCTTCCAAGCTCTGAGCCTTTCCAAAGCCGTAGCTGGGCTGTCAGAGGAAGCCATCAGTCACCCAGGCTGAAATTGAGAGGATACATCTTCACAGCTGGGCAATCTTCCTACCTCTCCACATAGGAATTGTTGCAGACTAAGTACCCAAATGATTCTTACTTCAACATTTGCCTATCCAAGGACAATTCCAGCTCTATGTTTCCTGTGTAAAGATGATAAGTAATTGGCTGGTATTCTGTGCTCAACCATATCTCAAAGCAAATATTAATCTTTTAACAATATTGTATTAAGCCTCTTATGAAGTTAATATTCCCCTTTTAAATGATGGTATTAGGGATTTTTGCACACTTTTGCTTCTTTGAGATAAATAACTTTAGTTATCTGGTGAAATCCCACTACAAACACATGCATGATAAGAATTAAAAACAAATGTTGTAAACACTTCCTTGGACTTGGATGGCTCAGTGAGAAGTTTCTTGTTTCCTTCAAACAGTTAGCTTGGAAAAATAACAAAGTCGGACAGCTATTATCACAGAATTTGCTTGTCCCATAGAATTTCAGAACTACTATTTCTGTTTGTTTTTTTTTTTTTTAATTTTTGCTTTCATTTCTTATCCTAGGGAATGTCACAGAGAAGATATTCATGGATCTCAAATTTTTTTAAGATTTAGCTTTGCTTAAGATGGATGCCACACTAAGTTGACTTCATTTGTTTTCATGGAAGGAAATTTTTCTATTTTTTTCATCTTAAATTTCTTTGTTATTTAACAAATTAGCTAAGTAGGAAAAAACCATGAAGGACATTGTTGTGAGTTGAAGTTCTGTTTATGATTGTAATTTGTGTGCAAAAGAGTCAACATAAGCTAAATGTAACAGTTCCAAAAATTTTAATGGGGACATTTTCTAGTCTGCATGGATTTCAACCTCAAATCTGACTTTACAATGGCAATACTAAATATTTCTATCCACAGTGTAGATATCTGTCTGTTTTGAGAAAATCCTACATGTCGGTTTCTCGGCTGTTTAGGTGACCTGGAAAGGCCCGGGGTGGCCTTGGACAACCCGCGCTTCAAAGGACGAGAAGAGGCTCCAGATCTTTTCTCGGTCTCGGTGTTTATTAATTGTTTATCTAAAAGATTTTCTCTTGGCCCGACAGAGGTCTGCCCAGCAGCCAGCCCCCGGGGCGGTCACCTATCTTTATACTCAAAATTATGTATACAATATTTATCATTTTTCCCCAATGCCTTTTACCCTTATTAACCAGTGCACTTTTAGTAATAACCAATCCCAAAGTGCCAACATCACCACAGAAGATGGAGGCCAAGAAGAAGAAGAAGAAGGACAGGACACGCCCCAATTCCTCCATCTTACTTCTTTAGACCCCCCTGTACAGAAATCCTAAACCCTGTGTCTTACACTCTAATTAACTTATCCCTTCACCATTTACCCCAGTGAAATCCTCCCATCCTCATACAGGTCTCGTCTCCTGTGTAGGATCAAAGTCCAGCCACCAGACACTTCTGGCAACATTCCAGGACTCCCGAGCCCCCCAAGGGTGGTCTCGGCCACTCTGCACATCAGTCCTGAGGTGCTGAGATCCCACACCTACACATCCATCCCTATTGTTTAGTTAAATAAACTCTTATCACTCTTTCTGGAAGAAAAAGAGTGATAGGATTTTTAGGATTATTTCTAGCATTATTTCCCATGCTCACTGGAAAGAGTCACTGCATAAGACAATTCTGATTTTAGAATGGCTAAATAATATGAATTGTTTCAAGTTTGGGATGTCAATATTCAAGACCTATTTTCCAGAAATGCAAATCCTGGGAATAAGCCTTCAAGGAGCATCTGAGGTATGAGCAGAATGAAATGTGAGAGTGAAGAGGTGAAATAAAAAGACAGAGTTGCACTTTCATTAGTTAAAAAAAAGTATTACTTCCTTCCCCTCTTCCTAGTTGGGTTATTCCCTGTCAAACAGGGAGTTCCCAACAAGTAGTCATTCCATCAAAATTACTCTCAAATGAAGACAGCTGGGAAGGTTATCAAAGGTAATTTCACTGCAGCATTTCCCTTTTCTGATAATAATGGGGTTTCTATTTTACAGAAAGGCAAATGGAAAACAAAACAAGCCCTCAAAGACACTAAGTGAGTGAGGACTCCTCCCACATGGCAGCACAGGCAGCTGATGCTGTGAAATTGTCCTGAATGGACAATTATTTTACTGCATATATGTAGATGTGTTTTTGTGACTATTTTGGTATGGTTTTGGTACATCAGGGACTTTGATGAAATTACAATAAGTATTATTACAATAGTATAATATGGTACAATACAATTAGGGCATTTTAATTATGTACCGTGGGAGTGATGGTAAAAAGAAATTATTTAATATAAATGAACAACTGTTCATTCCTGAATATGCATGAAACAAGAAAATAAAGCTAGTAAAATTAATAAGGAAGTATATTTGGAGGATATTGGAAGAGCAGTTTTTAGAACTGATTTTCCAAAGATGAGAGTCTCACCTCTTCTTCATCACCTTAATCATTCACTCTGAAGTAACAGTGTGAAGGAAATAAGAGACTGGGAGCTTTTGTCATTATTATTTGTAAGAGTTTGGCTCCTATTGTACATGTGCACATAGACTGCAGTACTAAACTAATGTAAAACTGAATTTTGTAAAGGCACTGATATCTAATCTACCTATACCTGCAGGTAACACTTCACTACAGCAGAAATTTGACTACTTTGCAATCAGCTAGAAAAACAATATGTGGCACTGTGTCTGTAACAGGGGCATAAATCTCATCCACCTAACACAATTATGGAAACATCCATACTGGTGTCTTAGAAAAAATCTCCCAGTTATCCAGAATTTACTGAACATCCATTCATAGCTCAGAGCAGCCTCAGAACACACAGAATTCCTCAGCTAAAGCAAAACACTATTCCAAGCATGCACCTAATGTACTACACCTGCTAATGATAGACATGCTAATGAACATTCCTGACAGTGAGACTAGGACCAAGCCATGGGATTGGTCCTAGACCTGACGTAGGTACCCTTGACTCCATTCCTGCTTTCAGGCATCTCCTTTAATTCTTTCCTGAGATTCCTGTCTGGGACCAGGCTCCTCTACCATGCTTCCTGGGACCCCTGAGAGAGGCTGTGCCTATGATTTCCCTGGCCTTGCCCCTGTGGAGAGGTGGAGAGGGCACAGCCTGCCCTGGGGCCATGCTTGTCCCACGGCTCATCCCCCTCAGGTCAGGAGCACTGACAACAGGGACTGAATGCATACGTGAGCCTGTGGTTAGCCAGAGATTAACCAAAACCATATTATTCATGCAAATATGGTCTATTTATGCAGGTACAAATTTGACAAGAGAATTCCAGAGCAACTTAAAAGACTCAAACATAAATTGGAAGAGTTTGTTTAGTTCTAATTTGTGTAGGGATGTCAGATACACAAATCCAGCATTTTTGAATTTGACATTTTTCTGGTTTGATACAATTTTCTCTTTCCCTGTTTGGATTAGCTGCTGCCATTGCTCCTGTATGTATATTCATCCACAAATCCCCATTTTAATCAGAAATATCCTCCCTAGGCAGTCTGTGTCTAGAGAGGACATGGCTTCAGGACTCTGATCATGCTTTGGGTTATGTATTATATCAACGGAACATGGCTGCTTATCACACTGCTTGTCTAGCAATGGTCAATCGTTTATTAGCAACTAAAATTTTATTCAGTGATCAGAAGTGTCTACACAGTGAGATTGTGGATATTTTTAAACTTTCTCTCTTATGCAGATGATATTTCTAAAGGCTTGTGTTTTTCTGTTAGTCACCGACTCTTTGGAATTTGCCTTTAAAACAAGGCTTAAGCAAAAATTCTGCTGGTTGATGGATGGGATTTTGCTGCCTAAAACCAGATGATTTTCAGATTACCTGGTTCTAAATTTGCAACTACTCCTTGTTCATAATTTATTTTCCTTAGGACCCTGTTCTGCAAGTTGACACAATACTATAGATGGCCCCACCTCTCCAATGTCAGAGGAGAATTTCCATGTGGTCCACTACAAGTCCACTATCTGTAAAGTGCATTTATTTTACCTTGGCATGTGTGACAGAATTTTACACAGTCTTATCTGTTCTGTTTCTTGCTGGCATGGTGTATCTGACACATAACCTACAATGCTTTACCAGGGGCCTTGAAAATTCATGATGGAGTGCTTGATCTGTCATCGATAAAGTATTTGACAAATGTATTTAAGACAGTGACCTGGACTACATGGGAGATTGCTGTTTGCTTCATATTTCCTATTATCTCTACCCAAGAATACCACTATGAACCAAGACAGACCTTTGAGTCTCAAAGCAGAGAAAACAGGATCAAAAGAGTGTCTTCAACAGCCACATATAAATCCAATGAGTATACAAGTAAATATTTCAAAGGAAATCGACTCATGTTAGAAAGCACCAACTTTTTAACATTAGTGGAAAATGTAATTGCTTCTTAGCAGCATTTTTACCTGTTTACTTTCACTGTGTGCCATACTTGGTTCAAGACTTGAGTCCTCTATTTTGAGGGTGAGCTCTTCCAGCTGATGTACTATAACACATTCTTTTCATCCTGTTCCCTCTCAACACAGCACCTGGGCTTCCAGGTGCTCCCCATAAGCAATTTCCTACAGTCTTTGTGTTTTAGAGGAGTCTGGTCATATTTAAAAAGATAGGCATTTCCTCATGTCAAATAATGTATACTCTTGCTGGAGGAAAATTAAACAGTTTTGTTTCACTCATTAAATTATAGCAGTGCTACAGTAGCAGCAATATTTCTCCTTTATTGTGATCTTTTATCTTCTGATTGGTGATTATTTATTTTCATCTTTGCTTTGTAAAGTGACCTAATGCTCCATGCCCTTCTCTGAGTGCAAACCAGGAGTTATCTGCTTCAGCTGATTGATTTTGTTTGTTTGCACTGAACACTTTGCTCCTTTTGTAATTGTATGTGTGTTTATTTCAGAAAGAATAGGATGAGAGAAGTGATGCGGTGTTATTAGTATGTGAGACAACACAGAATAGATTTGGATTTTAATTTTATTTGTTTATTTTTCTGAACCGCTACTAAAATGACAAACATATTAAGGACCTCATATCCAAAAAGCAGTTACCATAATTCAATTGCTGACTTTTAAAACTCTAAGTAAATGTTTGTTTCCAGAAAACCTCAGAAAGCAGTAATGAAAGTAGGCTATCTCCAGCTATGGATTAATTTTCATACCCTTCAAACTACATATGCTCAAACACATAAGCATCCCCCCACATAAAACACTGGAACAATTATGGCTTCCCACACGTTCTCACGCAGAATGTCTTGAAAACCGCTCCATTTGCTGGAGACAGAATTATGAGGTAGAGTAGGATTTGCCTTTGAGGACTAATATTTATCCAGCTCTTCCTTGTATTTCTCAGCTGAATTTGGTCTTGGAAAAAGAGACCTGAAGCCCAAATGCAGAAAGATGCACAATGTGCTGGTGAGGAACAGCTCTCTGAGCAACTTCCTAAAGATGTCTGCATATAGAGGCACTGCAATGGGGCCTTTAGGAGAACATGTGAAAATCAGTGGTTAAGATTGCCATCTTTGAATGGCAGATAAGGAACAACTGGGAGTGTTTTGCTTATAAAAAGCCTGATAGGGACTAAATGTCATGTGGAAATGGACCTTACACCTCTAGGATTATTTGGAGCTGAAAGAAATGAGGGGAGCAAGGAGAGTTTACAAAAAGATATTTTGTGAGACGGAAAGATAAATCCAAACATCTGTGCTTCTCTGTGAAATGGTTAAGAGATCACAGCTGCCAAGCTGTAACTGTTGCTCTCAGATACCACAAGGACATTCTTAAGGAACTATATTAAATATGAGCAGTGGGGCAATGAAGAAACACCAACTGTTAAATGAATAAAATTTGAAGAGGTTTTTCAAGTAAGAGCTTCCCTACAGACTGCCTAGCACCAGGACTGCAATAGCTCAGCTGGTGTAGTTGGGGGTGCCCTTGAGAAATGCAGTTTTAGGAGCTCATGGCTCACCTGTGCAACAGCTAGGATTTGTTTTGGGATTTTTTTTCTCATCTTGAATAGCCCCAGTGAAACACAGATGTTCCATCTGAACATGAGGAAGAATTTTACTGTGAGAGTGAGAGAGGAGCAAAAGAGGACTGGAACAGCTCACCCAGAGTGGTTGTGAAGTTCTTCTCTGGAGATACTCAAAAGCCATTAATCCTCAGCAACATGATATAGGGTACCCTGCCTTAGCAGGGAGGTTGGACCAGACCATAATTATTCTTTCAGACCTTTCCTTACCTTTATGTGTGTGTGAGTGCATGCTAATTTGTTGTGAAAGTTCATATATTCCTTACAGAAATCTGAACTAATCTAAAGTAACCTGAACTGGCATGAGTGGCTTTATTTAATATCTGTATTGTAGATTAATGAGCAACAGGGATATTTAGGTTCAGATTTAAGCAAAAAATGTTTTTAGTATAATTTTGTAAAGTTCACAGTTTTAGGTGCACTAAGTACTATTTCTAATCTATTTTGGGTACTATAAGCAACGGAATTTCCCAATGTAGTTGGCCCCTTGTTTATAACATGGCTCATTGGTTTTGTTGTTCCAACATTTTAGAACTCCAAAATTGTGTCCAAAGTAAAGAGTAAATCTCTACTCATTCCTTGACGTGGTTTCTTGTTTTCTAGTCTGTGGCTCAGACAACATTTATTTATTAGACAGAATTAAAAACAATCAGAAAAGTGATTACTAAAAGCCCTGCCCTTGTAACTGCACCTACATTCTTCTAAATGATGATTTTAACCCTCCTAGCAATGTTATAAGGAGGACATATAGAGATAATCTCAACACTAATAGATAGAGAATCCAGGTAGTAACTTGACTTTTCAGGTCTGGCTGGGGTTGGATTTTGTTCCTTGCATCCCAAAGGTTGTCTTATCTCACAAATACCTGCATTCACCTTAAGAAGTCAGTACCAACCGCTAAATATTTCTAATTATAAAGTAGACATTATCTGTGGAATATTTTGTAACCTAAATATTCCACTTGTAAATGCTTGTGTTATGAATTTTTTTGCAATTAATTTGTTAAACAAAATTGCATTAATTATTGTGCATTTTGCTGTAAAACCAGCAAGAGAAATTGTTCCCATTTGGAAACTAGAGGAAAACCTTATTTATGACAGCTGGGTTAGCACACTGATTCTATTTTCAAGAATGAGCTATTGGTTTTTGGAAAAAAGGTCATCAAAATTAAAAGGTGCCATATACAGGGCAAAGCCATTTCTAATAAGGGCTTACCAGGGTGGGAAACAAACCCTGGGAAAATATGAATTTTGGTCAGTGTTGTATGTGTTTCTTGATCCAGTTTGCAAGGGGCTTTATTACTCAGTAAACTTTGAAAGATTTTAGAAAAGCTTCTAGTTTTGCCCCCAAAGGAAACCTGAATTATTTCAATATTTTTAGCAGATGTATGAACTGTATATGTGAGATAAGTTTTGTATGTTTCATTACATATCTTTCAATGGAAGCTATTTTTAGGCATACCTATTCTATGGAGGTGATATTTTTCTTTCCAAGGAAACAAGGAGGTCTCATGAGTTTTCCTGTAGCCTTTGAAATGCAAAGAGCAACAGAAGGCCAAGTCAGAGCCCAGAAGTGAGGAACTTAAGGCCATATTCCTTCCTCAAGAACTTTTTCAGACATTGTCTTGCTTTTAATTTGTCCATGTGTTTAGTGATTGCTTGGCCTAGAACCATGTGAGGTTGCCTCATTATATTTGTTACCGGACACAGGTGATATGTCTACAGAATTTGTACTGCTGCCTAGTGATTTGCAGTTCCACTAAAAAAGCACATTTCTTATGAGGCTAAGTTCAAAAAAAGGATCATACTTCAAACACCGTGGTGAAATTAGTTATATAACATAAAAATAGGCACTCATACAATCTAATAATAATAATAACTCATTCATCACACTTAGTCAACTTTAAAATATTTGTTTTGTTTGGATACCCACCTGTAGCCCTCTTTAATCTGGAAACTGAAATTTCTATAGGGTGCTATGCTTCTTGATTATTTTTTATTATTATTTTATATTTTGCTTCTCAGCACAGAAATGCCATGGCCACAGTCTATTTCAGATTACATTTTGATCTTTATTTATTTTCCCTCCTTCTTTTCATAATATTTGAGTGTTTTTCCAAAAGACAGCAGAAAATGCAAAGCCTTACAAAATGAAAAGTAACCAAAGAACATTTTATGAGACTTCAAGTCTTTACTGCCTGCACAGGACACAGTAAGATAAGGTTTCTTTGCTTCGTAAGAACATAACCTACCCCATGGCTGTTGCTTACCTTGTTGTTGCTCTGCCTCTCTATGTTGACAATAAATATTATAAGACAATAAACACATAACTGGAAAATTTTCCCTGCCAGTTTTATGAATTAATGTTCTTTTTGTTACTGGATTTTCCTATGGTACCTCATCTTCTATCTTCTACAGGCAGATTTATTCTGTAGCAATGAGATCCTGACGCGTGACTTTGCATTGACTGACATTAAATAGTTCAAAATTTTTGCCATTATCAACTTCAATTCAATTCTTATCACCAAACTGAACCATTAAAATGAATTCAAAGAATCTTCATAATGGAAAGAGAATACAAGTTTTGTGTGAGTTTAATAAGATCTATAAAGTAAATTGAGGTACTATTGTAATTCGCCATCTTTATAAGTCTATCACACCTTCTCTTTTTCTGAAACCTTGACTAATGTTTTTCTACTGGACATTTGTGATAAAATACTTTCACAAAAGCAGTATTTTATAATGGTTAAGGTAATTTTGTGTTCTGTTTTCTTCAGTTGATCCTTACATGTGTTTACAAAGTACATAGAGTACAAAGTAAGACATTGCAAAGCTCAGCCACTTTAAAAATTTTGGGCAACAAACAATTCGTTTTAGCTGGATTCATCACATTAGACAATAGAGTCAAATTAGGTTTTTTTCAGGCAGAAAACCACCATTGTGTACAAGAGACTGTACCAGTAGAAGAAGTGGCATGAATGAAAACAAACCCAGCAATCCCTTTTACTTTTTTGAAATCAGTAGAACATCGAATATCAAAGTGAGCTTTGTAGCAAGAAATGCATTTTGCCTAAAGGAATCTTTTTATGAACCATTCTGATTTAACACAGGAGTATTTAAGTAACTTCTTTAATAGCAATAAAAGTTTGATTTCTAAGGCACAAACAAAATAACAACCCACCTACCTCTAGAAGATTTAAAGTCCTCTTTAATGTACCACACCTCACCCTTACAATCCCAGGCCTTGTTCAAATTAAATCTCCTCTAACAAATTTATCAGGCCTCCTACTGTCAGCCCTCTTTAAATGCAGATGGGTCTTTGCTGAAACATCTATATTGCACAGTCTTTTGCATTGTCTGCTTATCATTTTATCAAAGAGTAATCCACATCTCTCACAGACCACCATGGTCCCAAAAATGGGAACATGCGTGTGACACACAATGGTGTAGGTAATTGGCAGGTACCTCTGTTAGCATGGATGTGGGTGTGTATGGTTCTGGGAGTTAATTGCAGAAACAGTTTTAGAAATGTGTGGCTGTTAATTAATATTTGTGAGCATCTAATACTGGGGTTTGCTTGTGTTACTGCTATTGAATTTTGAATGTATAGTTGACTGGTTGGTAGTAATTTTATTAATAAATAAAAAGCCTCTTCACTCTTGATTTGGTAAACTATGAGAATTGAATATTTCTTCTTTCATTGTGACTAACCTCTGTATTTGTAAAAAAAAAATATTTAGAAGGCTATGACAGTTTTAGGGCTCATTTCATTCATGATAGGGACAAAAGCCTAAAAGTTGTTCGAACCTGCTCAGATTATAATGGTCTAAGCATTTTGAAGTCACCAAAGCATTGCAGGATTACCTAGGATCATTGGAGTTTATCTGGCAATTCCTTTTTCTCTTCAGATTGTTTTGGGCTGAAACAACAGGATGCTAAGACTGGGATTCATAAATCAAGTGAAAAGCATAAAACTGGGACAGAAGGTAAATAGGCATTAATGCCTGACACCACTGAAGCAAGAATGAATATCATCCCTGGGTATTTACACCTCAGCCTAGTTTTGTGGATAGCACCCTGTTATAGGCTTTGCCACTGATTAGGACCTGATGTTGTGCTTGGCTTGGTTCCCTGTTTGGAGTTTGCTGTTAGAGCTGCTCATGAAGAAGGCAGGGAAAGTCAGTTTCAGGTGGGGCAGCCATCACAGGGCTCCAAATTCCTGTCTGTTGTCACTCATCCATAAAGTATTTCTATGCCATGTTCTGCTATTGGTACCACCTTCATTTACATTTCTGCACAGATATAATCATACTAGCATATTGTGAAGAAAGATCTCCTGCAAACTTGATGACTTAAGTATTATTGTGAATCATATTAACACACTTTTTCTGCTAGTCACAATTTTCTACACAACAGCCTCAGAAAGCTACCACATACTGAAACAGTCTCTTTATAACACATGTTGTTCTTGGTTTCCTTTAACTTACACAGGTGAGAAATCGTCTTCAAAATGTCACAATTTGATAAGTTTTCCTTCTTTTTTCCTTTTCTGTATCACCATGTCTGCACCTCATCACCAAAATCTCTCAAAACTTGCCACATTAAGCAAAGGTTTTTTGTTTGAAGAAAAATTTATTTCAAAAATTCTGAGTGTAAAATATGGCAATATGATCAATGGAGAGCTGTGTAGTTGGCTCAATGGAGATGTCTACTTGAGGTAGAGCTCAGTGGGCCTAAATGGCCTTGTAGGTTCCCCCACTAGGCTGAGTAGATCTCCATGAGCAGGTAAGGACCTTTGACACCCAGTAACACAGGTAGACCCTTATTTTATATGCTTAATGTATGATCTACCTGCCTATGAATCTGGAGCAGAATCCCCAGAACGATTCCTAGAAAGGACACAGTTTATTCCCACAAATGAGGTTCAGGGACTGCCATCCAGCATTTTCTCTTTAATTGCACTGATAGTGAACATCATGTACATGAACGCAATGTTTGGTGAACTGAAGCAAGCAGATCCTACATTGCGAGAATCCTTTGTTTCCCAGAATCTATTTTGCACAAAGGAGGTGATGTGTCCTCTAGGCTTTGATCATTATCTAATTAGGATTTTTGTTTGTGTTTTTTTTTTTTTTTTTTACTGAGAGGCCACATGGCCCCTTTTTAGGGTAAATAAAACAGCACTGACAGGATTGCTTTGCCGCTGTTTTCTAAAGCAGTTAAAAGGCGAGAGATCACCAGTCAAACACCACTCAGCAGAAGATCTGAGAGCGGTGCCTGCCCCTCAGTGACGCTGCTACTTCAGAGACTCTGCCAGAAGAGAAAACTGATGCAAATTGGAGCTTGTGCTAATGTGTTTTCCTCCTTGTGAAGCTTATTGCTGTTCAGAAGTGCTCCAGAAAGTTAAAGACAGTATTTTGGGCTGCCTAATCTTTTGGGGAATGTAGGTCAGCCTAAAGCAGCAGCAAGATCTGTGATTTTCCACACTGGCCTGCAGGAATTTTAGGATCACAGCAGATAAACAGAGCCCAAGAAAATTGACAGAGAGTAAGGAGTGACAGAAAGATTTCAGACATTTATCTGTTTGACGGAAAAGTATGTCTGATTGCTGACACACGCTGACTCATATTTCCTTTTTTAAGGATGGCTGAGATATGATGCATGCTTGCCATGAAGCTAACTTGTAAAATTTTTACAGCAACTTGGTGCCTTTCTTGTAAATTATTGTTCTTCAAACACTCAGGAGCATTTTGAAATGATGAGAGAAGTGATTTGCAAAGACCCAGAACTGGAGAATAATCTCATATGAATGCTGACTAAATTTTCAGGCTTGCCTGACGTGTTTTTTGATCGCCTCCTGTTATTTCTGATAATCTTTGGAAGTGCAACAATAGCTGGAAGTGTGTAGCAACAAAAATCTTTTATTGTGAAGCAATTCCAGAGAGTTGTGGCTGCAAGCTCATGAGTGACATCCCCAGAAATGCTGCCTAGTGATACTGATCCGTCCCACTCAAACCTGGCTTTGGTGTGAAAGGAGAGGAAGGAGATAGAGATGGGAGAAAGCTTTATCTATTCAGATTATGAGATATGATGGACATCTGTTAAGCAGAAATACTGTAAAGAAAGTCTGCCCTGTAAGAGGATTTTTGCTTACTAATTATTCCAATGAATAGCAGTATTAGGAGGATGTGTAAACAACACTCGGAGTTGATACTTACAAGGCTCCTGAGATCATGATATTTAAACCTTTCACTTTCACTGCTTTATCAGATGACTCCAGAGGCTGAGGAGAAACAGCTTCTGCTCTTCTGACTCATGGTTTAAGATTCTTATGAATTTTAAAAGCATAGTGGGAACTGTCAGAACTACCTTATCTGCACTGGCAATTTCTAGTTGCTCTCAATGTTGTGTACTCACATGAATGTATGTAGTCAGAAGTGCTAGAAGGAAAGAAATTCCCTTCCCATCCCTGTTAGGGATGAACTTAAAAATTTAGCTTTTTCACAGCATGTGGGGTAAAGTATTTTTGCTGTCTTAATGGTGTTTGGGCAAATAGAATATGAAATGTACTTACTCTCCTGACTTTTTGGAGGGAAGCCAAGCATGCATCAGGGTCTACAGTGATTAATGACATGGACTAAAATTACCCAGGTATATTATTAATTTATATGTTAATGGCAATAGTCTACATGAAAGAGGCAAAAAGAATATTTGCTTATCTCACGTTCTTGTCAGCTTTTCCAAGCATTATTTTGATAGCTCATAATTTTAGTAAGCACTCAGTACTACTCAGAACAGTAAACCATTTAACTCATTAATGTTTGTCCTTATGTGGCTAATAATTGCTCTCTTATCGTTTGCTGTCCTCACATATAAAAATGCTACTACCACTCCACAGCATCTTATCTGATTATTGCATGTTTTTATGTTCATCCCTAGAGCTGAATTTTAATGAATATGTGAGATATTCCTTTTTGATAACTACAAGCAATAGGTCAGTTTGATTTGGATATGTTTTTCATCTTGGTTTGTGTTTATAAATTAGAAAAATAAATATGTATTAGAGTTGATTTTATGATCCTTTTGACAGTTAATTGAAAGAGATGAGCTTCCATTGGTTCTTCATTTCACAGTATTTTCTTTTTAAATAACTATGTGCCACTGCTGAAAGGATGCTGGTACATTCTGGTAATAGGATGAATGCATCTGACTATAGAAATACATTAAAGCTCTTCTCTCCTTTTTTTGCCTAAGTAGATCTTGCAAATTTTTGTCTCATATATACATGTAAACACACATATATGCACACACACATATATATATATCCACCCTACCATATCAAAATATCTCTCTTTTTCAGCGAGAGTTTTCAATCTATAACAAATTGTTGACCTAACTCTCATTTTACTTTAAATTACTTTTAATAGCTGTTCCTGTATTCATTCAGTGTAAATGTATCCAAGTATCCTTAGACTCTGCACACAGCATTGTTAAACTAATCCCAATGTTTCAACGAAGCATCAGAGAATCTTGCAAATTCAAAGCACTTTGGATTTCATGAGAAAATTGGAAAAAACTATAGTTTTGCACAGCTTCCTTGCTAGTTACCCAGAGAAAAGAAAATAAATGTTTGAACACAGAGGGAAATTTGTCTTTCCAAATTGCCTGACACCTAATTATTCTGTAAGACAAAACTACTTACAGTTCTGTGAACAATGTTAATTTTTTAATGTATAAATGCATTACACTGCCAGAGTCAGGCTGAAACAGTATGATAAAAATAGGAGCATTGTATTTTGGTGAATAAAAATAACTTTTGGGTGAAGGCTGAGTCTCATGACTAGTTTCAGACTCATGAAGATTGAGTCTCATGACTAGTTTCAGGCATCTGAAGGCACCCAATCTCACCTCCATAGTGAGATTTGCTTTTCTCTTCCCTTTGGCTGTCCTGAGGGAAGCATCCTGGCTATGCCAGCCTCTCTGTATAGTCACTGCTGAGATAGACAGCTCTAGATGGCCATTTAGCACATTAAAGATGAATAAAGACAGATGTCTGAGATACATGAAAAATAATTGTACTTTGGAGGCATTTCTCTCATTTCACTATTGAAGATGAATCCTGGATGATTTTAACTGTTAGTTGAGCCTTTTCCCAGGAAATTGCTCTGCTTGTCTTCTTGTAGTGGAATAGCTTGTTCAGTTCATCCAGAAAAAAAACCACTAGTAGTTACAAAACACAGCAAGAAAAAGATTAATTTTCCCACTAATTTAAATTTAAGCACAAATTCCATAACATAATATTTTTTGTTGACTATTTCCAAGTCTTGCACCTGAAGCTCCTTGAATACAAATGTACTGTGTCTTAAATGGGAGTATTAAACTATGCAACCTCAGATGATTAGGAATTTTAAGGGTCTTGCTGCATCCTTTAGGTTGCTATTAGCATTTCTTTTTTTATATATTACTTGACTGGCAGATTTCATGCTTATTATTATCACAGGTATTACCTTCTATTCCAAGGCAAATCTTTATTAACTTTATCATGATTGCTATTGTTCTATCAATATTTGCATGTATATATAAAGATAAAATTGTAATACTTTATTTCTTTTAAATTGCTAAATATATTGCTAGTAAAAAAAGTATCATCCAATTAGGGCTTTGTAGTCAAAACTTCTGTTGTTTTAATTGTAAGGTTTGAAAAGCATAAATTTCTTCTGAAAAAAATAAAATCATCACTTGTGAAAGGCATAGGCAACGAATTATTCAGTCTTTCTTACTAAGGTCATTGTAGGTGTAGTCCCCACTGTAAAAATTGTAGCCAATCCGACCTTAAGGTTCCCACAAGGTGCATTTTTTTCCTCCTATCTTGGTGGCCACCATTACTTTCTCTTAAATCTCATTATCAGAGTTAGCCCTTTGAACCCACTTTTATTAGTATCATATGCTGATGGTATGTTTGGATGCTTTGAGAAAAAATAAATTCCACTCTGGTAAATCATGTATCTTGTCCCATACTTCCAAAGGCAAAAAGGAAAATACAAAGGAAAAAGAAAAGAAAAGAAAATTAATTTAGACTGCTGAATTTGAAGAGAGTGTTATAATCCTGCTATATTAGAAGACTAAACTATGCTAATCCCACTTCTAATGTTATAGATATAAATTGATTCAGTCTCTCAGAGCAAAGCAAGCTGACACATTCAAGTCATGGGTGGATGCACTGAGGGGAAGTTCAGGAGCACTAATACTTTTTTATCTGTGCGTTACAATCTCTTGTTTCAGATGAACATTTACTTAGAGCTATCTGCTACCCTATCCAAATGCAGATAGTTTTATAGTGGTTTCAGTCCATTTTCTGTAGTAGGGATGCGTTTCTTTATTACATACAATCTTGACTGACTACCAGTAATGGCTGAGACATTAATTTTAATTTAAAACCCCTATATAGTTTGAAGTCTACAAATATTTCCTCATATGTTAAAGCAGATGTTATGCTAATTTTTTTTTCAGTGACACCTTACATGATCAGCATTAGAGCAGTTTTATAGGAAGGAAGGTCTTAAACTTTGAGACTAATTTCTAACTCTTCTCTAACAAGGTTGTAATGTACATGTTCCTGATGCTGTCTGAGATATCACACTGCTGGAAGCTGTGGCACAGGACCAAGAAGAGTGGTATCTCCTGAAATGGCAGCTGGAGCCCAAGAAGGCTTTCCTAAAATGCTTGGAATTCTGCTGGACATCTCTGTGTACCACCCAAGATTTGTCCCTGTCATAGCTGGCTCTCTCTTCAAGACTGAAGGGTTGCTCCCATAAAAATGGTATGAATTTTGTGATGGGGCAAAAGGAGGAAAAGGGGGTATAACTTGAGAAGCTGCAAAGATTAAAAAAATTAGTTTTCATAAGTTGGTTTAAGTGTTTCAACACATGCTTCCAACTTGTAGCACAAATCTTTTCTTTTGAGTTAGAAGTAAAATCGCAATGAAGAAATAGTGAAAAAAAATACACCTGAATCAAAGAATTATTATTTTTTTTTTATAAATAGTGGCTTTAGAGAGACTGCACAGTTTTAGGATTGCTTCTAAAAATATAAACACAAAATAGGCTGTTTACCTACTCATGTGTGTTTTTTCATGTATATTTACTTTTTGGTTGACTTACTGTAAACCTCATTTTTCCTTGATAAGCACTTTCCACAAAAAAGTTTCCAGATGATTTGCTATTTCTTTCTTATTCATCCCCAGATGTACATATAGGAATAACTGCTCTTATGGTCCTGAATTTCTAGAGTTAGTTGGTAATGAACTATGATTTTGTATTTTTATTGTCTATTTTTCTTAGACCAGATTCTCAGCTGATGTCAGTCATATAGCTTCCTGATTTCATTGGTGCTGCTTGACAGGCTGGACCATTTGAAGAGGTTTCATTTGAGGATCTAATTTTCTGTATGTGTCATCAACAACACATTGCTATAGAGGGTACTTATGTACATTTCAAACTGAATTAAGGTGCTGATAGAACAAGACAGTTATGGACATATTCAAATTTTATGAGGCTTTAAATGTGGTCATGTAGGTAATGCTACTTAGCATTAAGTAGGTGCTTTAGTGTTCTGCAGAGCATGAACTAAATGTATTTGTTTAGAAGCCTGTAAACTCTCCTAGTACCCTTTAACTGGGCAGTAAATACAAATAGTATGTAAAGTACAAGTAGTAGCATAAACAGAGAAAGTACTATTAAAAATAAAGGTCTGCTTTAAAGAAGAGATTGAAAGCGTGCTTTCCTGTCCTGACAATTCCCTGCTACCAATGAAGTAGTTGAGTGCTGAGAGAATAGAATAACATCTAAACCCCAAGGGAATATCTTAAACAGCCTGTGGAATATCCCAACACAATAGTGAGCGTTTTAATGCATCTCTTGGAAGTGAAATAACCCAAAAAGTGACATAGGGAAGGCCAGTGGTCCTCCAGACCTTATGTCATCCTTAAAAGTGAAGTTGATACATCATTGCCAATGTCTTCTTCAGCTCTTCCACTGATCAAGTAAGTGTAGAACATGCAAGTTTCCAAAAAAAGCAGCCTAAAATCCAGTAAAGAGAACACAGAGCATGTACTGGAATCTGAAAGGAGTATACAAGACTTTGCAGTAACACCAGCCAGAAATATCACCTGGATAGCAAGTTCTTCACCTTCTCTTTGTTCCCTGTATTCCCAAAATTTTTGTTTAAGGCTCTGAACTCCATTAAAATACAAAATTTACAAAGGGAAGGAAAAAGAGCTCTTATCTAAAAGTATGCCATGAAAAAAGTAAGCAGTGTTTCTTAGGAACTCTTGAGGTGACTTTGTTTAATCATTTGGTCATTGTAAGCATTTTGAATACTGGTTACTCCAGCAGTTGTTACATGAGGCCAAATAAAGGTTTGATTGTATTTAAAAAAAAACATTTTCTTCAAAACAGATAAATCAGAAGTAGTGAAATAAGGATTAATCTGCATTCATCTAGTACTTCTGGCTCCTAATTATAAACTTAGACTGCTATTCATTCAAGTTTTACTGCTCACTTTGACAAATATTCGTTTTTCTTTGACAGATGCTGTTTATTTTTATAATTTCTCATAAAGTTTATAAGGTTCTTAAAATTTTAAAAGAGCTACTTCTTGCAGAAATTGTTTTTCAGTAAATGTTCAGGAATAAGAAATCAGGTTTAAAAGAAGGAGCAGTGATATGGAAGGTGTGACGCTTTCCATGTTACTTATCCATGAACTATACCCCAAGCATTTCCCTCTACCCACATTCCTATATTTGCTCCCATTTGTGAAAGTGCAGATTAACTACTGTCATATTTATTAAAATTTAACTTGTTTGTTTCCTGTCATAATTTTATTACTCAAGCATATCTTAGCAGACATGACTAAATATTTACACCTGTTATCTATATTAATTAATTTATTGTTAAGAAACTTTTCTAGAGCAGGAACAGAACTAGACCAGTGAACAAGATGTGCCTCATCAACATGTTAAATTAGAGATGGTGCATTTCAAGTGAAATGGACACAAATAGTTCATAATTTTAATGATGTTATCATCTGTGTTCTAAGATGAAAAATTCAGACCAAAAATATAAAATTTTCAGTCTTGAGATGAGATTTTAAAGTTGAAGATGAGAATCTTAGACAACCTGGATTCAAGCTGGATAAATGCCACCTAAAAGTTGTAAAATGCCCACATTGAAAAAAAAAAGCCAAACCAATCAATCAACCAACAAAAACACTCAGCCAAGCCAAAATACCAAATCAACGAGATTTTCTATTTAGCAGAACTTTGTATCTTTTTGCATGGAAACAGGATAGCAGCAAATAAAACAAAAGAGAAAAAGGGCCTACTTTTCACAATATGAAAGATTTTATCTTTGTTCTATGACAGAACCTATTGCCAGAGAAATTGTTTTCATATCTGCAGGAGGAAATGTTATTTTATCTGTGCTTTTACTTTTGTCTCACTAGAATGCAGTGGGAAATAAATTGACAGCTCTTTCAACAATTATTTTTATACCAGGTGGTTTAATTTTTTACTTAGCATAAACATGTATTTCTCCATGGAGAGAAAGTATACCAACAGGGTATGTGTTTGAGAGGAAGCTAAGTGGAGGATGGAAAAGCCTAAGCTAGTTAACATTTATAGAGATTTTAGCATCAGAATTGTTCAAGAGCTCATCTTACATGATAACCTATCTCCCCAGAAGTGTTCACTGACTTCTTGAAAGCAGTTTTCAGTTTCATTATGCAAAAAAACATAGAATGAGAAAATTCTTATTCCTTACACTGGTAACTGATGAGGTTGAAGTTGTTGAGTTTAATGAAGGTTTTGTCTATACCAGAGTACCCCTATATTGAGGAATTGAACACACCTAAAGCATTTGACAGATCTACCCACAGATAGATTACACCAGCAGCAATTCATATTCCATCAAGTGCCTGCATTTTTGTATTCCTATCTTTTAATGATAATATATTTGATATTTTTACCACTTCAGACAAGAGCAAAAGATTTCTACAGGGATACAAACATTGTGTAAATGTCCTGCAGGGCTGACCTAAAGAGACAATGATGAAAGCTTTCTGGATAGCTTCATACATGAGACTTATGGTACCATATTCCAAGTGGAACAAACCCTCAATGGAATTTTGTTTCCCTAATTAAAAAGCAAAAATTGGGTCAGATTTTGGTTTTAGACCCTTGACTGATAGAATTTAATCCCTTTTTACTCTGAATGATTGATACATTTCTTCCAATTCACTTAACAGACAAGTTAAATCAATGTTATTTTAAAAGAGATACCCTGACTTTCTTTTTGACATCTCAGCTGACGTCTTGGTTAAAGTTATTAACTTTTTCACTGAAAGCTAAGTTCTTCTAATTTATCAAGTAAACATTGTATTACACAATAAATGAAAATGTTTTTGATTGTAGTGTAAACACATAACAAAAAGCCAGAAGAGACCAGTCAAAAAATTACATTAAATTAACACACTTTCTTATGTGTTACATTTACACATCCTCCCCAAAAATTTAGTTTCCAGGATTAAGACAGCAAGAACAAATCTTGCAGCTTTTAAGTCTGAGAATATCAGAGAAGAGAAATATGAAGTGTCTTGGCTATGGGATGACCTCATCAGAGAAAGTAAGAACCCAACACTTGAAGCTTAGTGAAGTTTTATTGCTTATCAGATGTCAGCCACCAGCAGGGCAGCACACCCTTGGCTAAATCACAACCCCCTTAACAGACTATTATTTCATTCTCTGGTAAACTTCAAAGTGAGTGTTTCACAGATGATTCCTTGAAGGCTGCCATTTGACAGCTCAGGTTGCTTCTTTGTAAATGAATCTGTTTCAATTTAGTTTTCTTAGATTTTAATTATTTCTTATATTTAGCATCCTCTCTAGAAATAGAAATTTCTTTGACAGTCATAGCCTAAAATTCTTTTAGTGATCTTATATGAACATACACAAAAGATAAAAATAAAGCAGCAAGAAGATAAAACTATGCACAAAATTCTCTCCTTTGTGTTTCACACATGCATAACCCACATCTCCAGTTATCAACACTGTTTTAAAAATAAAAGTACCTGAAGAAAAGCAGTGGATGGCCTGCCTTATCACCTAACCCCTACAGCCAGAGACTGGGAATGGGGGGCTGAGAGATTGCCAAAAGATGACAAAATATCATGAGCAAGGAGGCTCCACAGAATGATAACTTTTCTCTTGTATTACCTGAACTGTACTGCTCAGTTACATGTCTTCCTACAAATAAATTCATGCTTCATATACAAGTCATATACATAATATATAAGGCCCACAATAGAGATACTATATATATATATATATATATATATATATATATTTATATATTTATATAGTTATATAGTTATATATTTATATATAAAATGCATATAATATATAGGCTTAATATATATTCAAAGATATATTTTTCATGCAGCTGTTCAGATCATGAATTTACATTTTGTCTAAGAAAAAGTGTCCAGTATAAAAAAATCTGTCTACTTTATTTAGTCATTAAAGTTTGCTGGGTAGGCATTTTATCTAGTTATTTTTATAAGACTTTAAACAAAGAGAAAGGAACTATTTGCAACTTTTTTTCTTAAGATAATTAAAGGATTGTCTAGAGTGATTTCATCTAAGCAATCACTCCAAACATCCCTGTTCAGCAATTTGTGTGGTTACATCTTAAAACTGGTTATCATATTCTCTAATTGCTGTCTTTGTAAAACCATTTAGAGCTTTACCCTCTGATGCTTATGAGAATTTTACTAATTTCCCTCTTTACTTATTCATGGACAACTTAAGATTATTTGAGTCCTTATTAATTTTCTTCCACTTTGTTCTCATGTTGTATATTTGAAGAATAAAATGATACAGGCACTGAACTGCAGAAATGCTGTGACAGCCAAGACACCTGAAGACCATTATAGCTCTGGCTCTAGAAGATGGACAAACCCAGAATCTTTTTGCTGATTTATGCCCAAACACATATCAAAATATTGGCATCAGTTAGCCAATATTTTGATATGTGTTTGGGCATAAAACCTTATGAAATATTAAATTCATATTCAAATAAAAAGGTTCAGTTGATTTTTTCTGTGTTTGCTTAGGTAATGCTTCTAAAAATCTTTTAGCAACCACAGTCATTGTAAATTCATTAATACATTTTTTCCCAGCCTTGATCTCTGACTATGATTTCTTTAGCATGACACAATATACAATGTACTAGTTGATTGCTCTTTGGGTGTATTACCTTATCTAAGCTTGGACTCTAATTTTTGTTCAGTGATCTCAGATTTTTAAATTAAGATGAGGTTGTCAGAGCCCCATATGATGTAAGGAATACCTTAAGAATAGACTGATGTTGCAAAGAGAGGGAGTGACAGCCCTGCCTTCTTAGCCAATACAAACTCTTAATTCTCAGCACACTAAAATCTCTAAAATATTGATCAGGGATCTTTACTATGTCAGACATTTTCATCTCAAAAACTTTGTGTAACAGACTGGGGCATGGGAGCTGTGTATGTGTAGTGTTTGAAAAAGAAGATCAATAAATAAGTTTTCCACCTGAATACAGATTTTTCCTTAGAAGTATTGCCTCTGTGCTTCATGGATGTTACAAATTTGTTGGACTTCAGGATGGAAGATATTTCCTGAGATTTCCCAGCACTGTATTTTAGACAGTAAAGCCAAAGTTCATTCTCTAGGGGAGAATAGAAACACATTAAAATTACACAGCTGAACCATATTTTTCAAGACTTGTATGTATTTGTATTTATAGAAATACTTCTCTATATAATATTTCAGATGCCAATCAATGGTATTGCCACTTTCAAAATAATATCTAGTTTTACTATTATTTTAGACATTTTCTATTTTGACAACAGCAGCACAACAGTTGCAGAAGGAAAGCCAATTTGGGGTAAGGTGAAAGCAAAATACCATTATATTAAAAAATAAATTTTGTGTCAAAGTGTTCTCCTGAATACATTAAACAAATCTAGGTGAGATAATGACACAACAAAGTGCCTTTTTCTTGTTTGGAATCTCTGTTCATGATTAAAATTCACTAAGAAATTATTTCTGTTCTAGTCTGTACTTGACCCTGACCCAAAAATAAGAGGAAAGCTCTTGACTGATATTATTTCAAACTGTCCTCCACATATCTTTTCATGACAATCAATAAACTTGTGTTACAAAAGTATACAAACTCTTTTGATACCAACATATCCTCTTGAATGTCTGTAAAGGTGATTCATGAGGACTTACCCTACAGTATCTGAACAGTTAAACAAAATAATTCTTAGTTATTACTTTTATAGAGAGAGTTTAGATTGCTGTTATTGGTAGAAATCATTACGTATGCTATAAAAATGAATTAGCATTTACATTACACTTCAGAAACATTTGTAAATCCTCAGTTCCATGTATTTTAAGCCATTTTATTATTAATTTATATAAAAGCAAGCCTATACAAACTCAGAAATCTGTAAAAAAGGCACCTGGAAAAATGATACAAAAAGAATGACCATAAAATATTAGATTGGGTAAAGGCTGGGAGCCCTTGTCCTGTTTGTAAGATGTTACCAACAAGAAAATATCTGCAATACAGAAGACTCAGCATCTAACTACTGCCAGGCAAATCAACTACTAAAGACTGCTGTATCTGGTTTTTGATTATTCCTTCTTGTAACTAGGAAGTGAGAAAGAACACAATGAACTTAGTTGACCTAGCATCATGGGTTGTGTCATGTTAATTCCAATAGTTTGCAAAAAATGTTTAACCTGAATATGGTCCATAAAGATATTGAATAAGAATATTAGGACTGGTTCATGCATAATCATTTTAGTTGCATAATATCAAATCTTTTGATTGTGACTGTTGTCTGCTATGTAAAAGGTACATATGAGCCTTGTGTAGTTTGGGAAGCAATTTCTTTTTCTAAAGCAAATCCTGGGAAATAAGCATTTTTGTGAAATAATCAGGACATAATGGTACAAACAATAATCTGTGGAAGTCACACACATAGAATTTCCCAAGGGTTTGTTTGTTTGTTGTCTTATGAGGAAATAAAGTACAAATTTTAAATAATGCTCACTGTCAAAAGGACTGGGTAGTGAAACACTTACAAGTACTAGGAGATAGAATTTGTGGAATCAGCTCTTAAAAAGATTTTTTTCAGAACAAAACATTGCTACAGAGTAAATATCTTGCAATGTATGACTGCATTATAATCTATTTCAGGATTGGTGTATATCAATAATGTAATTATATTTAAGATAGATTTCATTTCAGCATTGCCAATTTGCGCTTCATTTGCCAGGTCCTCTGCAAAATCCATATATGTTCCTCATACTGCTCAGCAGAATCCATTTCACTGGAATCAACATTTCTACTATCTGGTGAGGGTTTGATAAATTGATTTTAGACTTTTTAGTCTTAATATATTACTAAGATTGCTCCATTTTTTTTTCTTGTTGTTTGCTATATTTGGAAGCTAGTTAATAAGTTTCAAGGTAGTGTTGCAGTAAACAAATTGATCTGATTTTTGCCTGGTAGCACTTAAAAAATAGTGCTACCCTTGAATTCCCTACTGTCTTCTCTGAAATTCTTTTCAACAAAAACTGTAAGGATTTTTTAAGACTTTAAATCCTACCATTTCCACTGTAGAACAACATAAGTAGGAGGTTTGTTCCCCTACTTCTCTATTAACACATGTATATAAATGTATATATAAGAATACCACATTTTCTGTTTTACTGCGCATTACCAGCCTATAATCCAAGCTTTGCTTACTCGCATTCTTTTTGTAGGCTCTTACAAAGTCCCTTTCTTGCACCAGTACAAGCTTCCCAGACAACTGATGAACAATCAAACTGACAGGGTGGAAGAGCAAATGCCCAGTAGTTTTTTTCACACAGACACTGCTACAAGTTTTTTTAACTGATAATTTCCCTTCCGCCTTGAGTTTCTGCAAAATTAATGATTTTATGTCTTAAAATATTAAAATCTCCCACCAGCCTTGTGCATTTGAAATGCCCATGCCATAGTCTGCCATCATGTCAGGACAAAGGGTAAGCTAAGAATACGACATTCTTAAATTATATTGTTGTTCAATTTATTTTTTTTATTGCATTTTTTTCTTTTTTAATAGCTGAAAGGAAAAATTACATTTACTGTGCTTCTGAAAAGCGAGCCAGATCAGACCTTATGTACGGGAAGACATTCCGGGCAAGAGATTTTCTGATCAGATACAGTTTGCTCTTCTTTACAGAACTCTGCAATAGCCTTATACAGAAAATGTAATTTTGAGTTTAATTAGGTCTGGCATGGTGATTACATCAACAGACAACATGGCTCTGTACGAGCTGTGCAAGGCACGGCTTTGTAGTGTAAGCTCCCACAGAGTTCATAAACTGTGCCTTGCTATTATTTGGCAAACACAAGGACTAAAACACTGTAAGTTGATATCTTTTTTAGTTTCATTAATGTAGCAGTAAATCCCATTGTAAAGCGATGGCATTATTGCAACTTCATCAGGCAGTTGGCCTAGTTGTAAAGATGGGGAGTTAGGGCACAAGTGCAGCGTGGACACACCAGCCTTGGACACTACTGAATATACTCTGCTGGCCACAAAACAATCCTAAACATGACATGCAGGCCCAGAAAGAAAATGTCTAAAAAGTGAGAAATAGAAAGTGAGCTCCAGAACACACAGTTTTACTAAAATGTGCTATCAGATCTTATACCCATTATTCAAGAGTGAAAATACATTTTATTTTGAGTAATAGCATCCAAAAGGGAATGAGCCACATTTACTTCAAGAGACCTATTCTCATTTTTCTTCTCAATATTTCATTTATTATTGGTGTAAGTTGACACACATTTTTGGTATCAAGTATAGTTAGAGATGAAAGAGCAGGCTTGAGCAATTGTTGGTTTTGGGTTCTTTTTTGGTTTTTTGCTTGTTTTTTTCCTGGAAACAAAGATAAAACACAGTTCTCTTAAGGGAAAATGTTAGTATTTGTTAGTTATATTGTTAGGACTTCCATCCTGGAATCTCAACACATTTAAGTGTTTCCCCAGTCTCACAGTAGAAAAAAAGTTCAAAACAAAGTCAAGAAATCTGGAAAAATAACAAATTATGGCACATATACTTTTGTCCTTTTTAGAAAGCAGTGTTTAAGTTTTTCTTCTCAAAATTTTTTTTGTGTATTTAGCTGCTTACTCATTCCAGTCCACACTAGAGCTCATGGGCACAGCCACAGCAGCAGGCTAATTTCCTCACTGCTACTGTGTATTCTCACACATTTCTGATGTGAGTGATGCAGAAATCTTAACTCTGTCTCTAGTTCCATGTGGAGAAAGGTCTGTGAGAAAATCACAAAAATGAAAATAAGAAGCAAACCCTTACCAACTAGTTTTAAATGTATGGATTGTGGCCAATACTGTCTTGTTCCCGTGCATATCATCCCATCCTACTGGTAGCAAATACATAGAAATCTCATCAATTAAATGAACTATATGCTAACACTCAAAGATGTAATGAAAGATTTTCCAGAGATCTTAATGAAATGTGTATAATTAGTAATGTTTATTTATACTGTCATAATTAGGGTGGACTAGACTCAATTACCACATTGGAAACAGGCAAAAAATGTGATATAGGGAACTAACACAAGAGTTACACAGGTTTTGAGACAAGTACCAAAACTTTATCTCTCCAAGCCCTCTATGTATATCCAGTCTTGATAGATTTGACATTTATTTTCTCCAAACCATCTAACAGTGTGCTCCATTCTGTCTACATGGATGAGAAGTCTTGAACACAGAGGAATAGATTCCTGAAGGTTGGCCACTGCCTGAGCTCTGTCAGGACACTTCAGAACCACCACAGTGGTGCCTGAGGAAGTCAAAAGAGAGATGTTCTCCCCATGGACCCCACATGCATGGTAAGATGATGAATTCTCTGTGGTTCTTAACACTTGGGCATTTAAATAACATCATGCAGGTTTTTCCATTGCATTTTATCAACTGAATGGTTTATTGTCTAGAAAAAGATGGATTAATGTAGGTGTATAAATACATTGTAAAATGGTACTACTTCATTTAATGCAATTATAACTGCTCACCTTGCATACATCTGCCTGACTTGTGTATATATGATGTATAATCAGTATTGCCCTTTTTGACTTGGTGAGCAAGTTTCATGCAAACAAAGGAGTCCCAGAAGGCTTACACACCTTACTGTTCAAGTGAAGAGAAAAATGAATTTATTAAAAAGGAAGTAGAATAGCACTAATTTATAAGCATATGTTAATGAGGAATTCAATCCACACAGGATGAGCTGGAAATATTTACAATTTACACATTTTATAGGCATTTAAAATAGATCTAAAGATTAAAAATATCTGATGATATGTTTTCCTTAAAAAAATCATTTTTTGCAAAATAATTTTCATCATAGACCTGTTCTAAGTGAACTAAGTGTGGATTTTTGACCAAATTATATGTCTTCCTTCCTTCCTTCCTTCCTTCCTTCCTTCCTTCCTTCCTTCCTTCCTTCCTTCCTTCCTTCCTTCCTTCCTTCCTTCCTTCCTTCCTTCCTTCCTTCCTTCCTTCCTTCCTTCCTTCCTTCCTCCCTTCCTCCCTTCCTCCCTTCCTCCCTTCCTCCCTTCCTCCCTTCCTCCCTTCCTCCCTTCCTCCCTTCCTCCCTTCCTCCCTTCCTCCCTTCCTCCCTTCCTCCCTTCCTCCCTTCCTCCCTTCCTCCCTTCCTCCCTTCCTCCCTTCCTCCCTTCCTCCCTTCCTCCCTTCCTCCCTTCCTCCCTTCCTCCCTTCCTCCCTTCCTCCCTTCCTCCCTTCCTCCCTTCCTCCCTTCCTCCCTTCCTCCCTTCCTCCCTTCCTCCCTTCCTCCCTTCCTCCCTTCCTCCCTTCCTCCCTTCCTCCCTTCCTCCCTTCCTCCCTTCCTCCCTTCCTCCCTTCCTCCCTTCCTCCCTTCCTCCCTTCCTCCCTTCCTCCCTTCCTCCCTTCCTCCCTTCCTCCCTTCCTCCCTTCCTCCCTTCCTCCCTTCCTCCCTTCCTCCCTTCCTCCCTTCCTCCCTTCCTCCCTTCCTCCCTTCCTCCCTTCCTCCCTTCCTCCCTTCCTCCCTTCCTCCCTTCCTCCCTTCCTTCCTTCCTTCCTTCCTTCCTTCCTTCCTTCCTTCCTTCCTTCCTTCCTTCCTTCCTTCCTTCCTTCCTTCCTTCCTTCCTTCCTTCCTTCCTTCCTTCCTTCCTTCCTTCCTTCCTTCCTTCCTTCCTTCCTTCCTTCCTTCCTTCCTTCCTTCCTTCCTTCCTTCCTTCCTTCCCCTTGCTTCTTTTATATCAGAGGAACTTATATAAAAATATACCCATATCAACATAAACTCTTCCTCACAATGTAAAAAATAAAGGATACTTTAAACTTGTGATCTGATTCAATACTGAAATATAGAAGAGTTGCCCTTATATGCAAGTAAGAGTTAAAATCACAGACATGAATTAAATGATTGTAGTAAAGTCAGTCCAACTGCATCCATAAGTTTATCATCTGCTGAATTTCCTGATAGGAAGAAGACAAAACAGTTGTTATGAAAATATTTTATGATATTTCACTCCTGCAATATGAAAACAGTTAAATACACAATAAAAGGATTTTTCTGCTTGGCTAAAACAATGGCTGTAAAGCTGAAAGGGTGCATGAAATGCAGTCAGGCTGGAGACTGTTGGAGGGTTAGGTTTGTATATACAAGATAGGGGATCCTTTTTATATTTCATACATGAGGTACATATAAAATCTGAGTGCCATTTTTAATTTTATCATGAGTGAAAATTTCTTACTATGAATTGATTCTTTTCTCCCCTCTGTCAGTGCCTGTGCCATCAATGCCTCTTGCAGACAGAGGGGGTTTGTAATAGCCTTCTAGATCCTTGCACCCACTCAGTTTCCATTACAGGATTGGGTTCTACTTTTTTTCTCATCTTTCAGCTACTATTTTAAGAGTTCATATGACTGTCATCCAGCATACCAGAAATCTGTCAAAGCTCAAAGCCAAGAGAGTTTAATAGCAGATAGTTATGAATTGCTATTGCAGCAGAGTTTAAATTTCAAACTGATTTTAAAAAGCTCTTCTCTTCTCTTCTCTTCTCTTCTCTTCTCTTCTCTTCTCTTCTCTTCTCTTCTCTTCTCTTCTCTTCTCTTCTCTTCTCTTCTCTTCTCTTCTCTTCTCTTCTCTTCTCTTCTCTTCTCTTCTCGTCTCGTCTCGTCTCGTCTCGTCTCGTCTCGTCTCGTCTCGTCTCGTCTCGTCTCGTCTCTCCTCTCCTCTCCTCTCCTCTCCTCTCCTCTCCTCTCCTCTCCTCTCCTCTCCTCTCCTCTCCTCTCCTCTCCTCTCCTCTCCTCTCCTCTCCTCTCCTCTCCTCTCCTCTCCTCTCCTCTCCTCTCCTCTCCTCTCCTCTCCTCTCCTCTCCTCTCCTCTCCTCTCCTCTCCTCTCCTCTCCTCTCCTCTCCTCTCCTCTCCTCTCCTCTCCTCTCCTCTCCTCTCCTCTCCTCTCCTCTTCTCCTTTTTATAATAGCAGTAAGAGAATTAGCTTCTACACCCAATCCTCACATAGGAAATTGTGCTCTTATGTGATGATTAGGATAAAATGTTCGTGTCTGGAAGCTCAAAAAGGAGTATGATGTTGCATCCCTGAAATTGAAATGCTTTAATTCTTTAATTATTTATAAGCATGATCAGTTATTGGATAGTAACAAGTCTCCCAGATTTAGGCAATCAGATGTCAAATCATCAAGGCTTTAGGCAGCTAGCATACTTGCTCTCTATTCATATTTGAATAAAATATTTTTAATTGACTTCTAATAGCAAATCAATTAATAAAAATGCACTTCTTGCACTTAAGTGTTACCAAAATATTAAGGAATATGACTACTTACTGCTATAAATAACTAGGTTCTTTCTCATTTTGTCTATTAAATGGATAAGAGATGTAAGAGGCAGAGAACTTCCTCTGTCTTAAATCCTGTTTTACAGTTGAGATTATTGGAATAATAGCATTAAATATATACCATACCTTAGCTGATGTTGCAAGATCTTCTGAATACTTATAAAGTAGAATCTGAAGGGTTTTTTAATGAAAAGAGCAGGAAGTTGGATGTAGTGCTGTAATATAACAGTATAACTCTCTTTCTTATTGTTCTCCTGCACACTGTTCCAGATTATTCAGCTAATCATGGTGAATTGTTCTATTACAACTCCCTAGGCTGCAAAAAGACATGTAAAAATCTGCTTCAAGAATCCCTGGTTCTGTCTTTTTAGTGTTCTTCAAGGTGACTGCCTTCCTCATGCCATCCCCCACAGAACATAGCCATTAAGGAAGCAGCACAGCAGAAAAAGCAGTCAACAGCAATGAGCACTAACCTGCTCTTGCACTGATTTCAGTCCAAAAAGTGGCTGGTAACAAGATCATAAGTTAATGCAAACGAGCCTTGAGAGCTAAGAGCTCTGGGGAATAGCTCCCTGCATCTGTGGTTCCATCAAAAGAAATCAGGTTGCACTCTAGGAGTAAGTGCAAGATCAAAAAAAATGCCAGACTAGGGACTGAGAAATGATGGTGCTGAGCAAAAAAATGTAATAAATGCAAAGAAATCCATAAAATATAATTTTAAGAAATCAAAACCTGTCAATAGCATTTATCTATTTTGAATCACAGATAATGATGTTTATAAAAACAATAAGTGTGAATGGTCAAAATAATGGTAACTAAACCATTTAGACTAATCTAAGATATGGTTTAAATTTAAATGGATGTTGGTCAGCAACAATACAAAAAAAAAGAATAAATTTCCAATGCCAGTGAGCAAGAAGAAAACTCCAGCCTAGTAAGGGAAATGCATGAGGTGGGCATACTAAATAACAGGAAAACATTGAGTGTGCTGTATTGTTTCCATGCATCCTTATCCAAGTATCTTAAAAGTGGTAGTACGCCTTAGTGTTGGAATACATGAGAATGAAATTACCAATGGGAAAGCCTAACAAGAACATGATGCCTTGATTTTGCTGCTGTGCCATTATCAGTGAAACTGAGGTTCGTGATTTGAACTTTTTCCTCCTGGCCTCAAGAAAAAAGTTTAATTAGTTTTTAGAAGGTGGTAGACCATTCATCCAAAAATGTAGGGACTGACTGGAGAGCAGCTGAGTCCTCATGGTCTAGTCTAGACAGGGATTATTCTCAACCTTTTGTTTTGCGGAACAAAATCTGATGCTAATTGGGTTATCCGTAGAAAAGCATGAGCTCTATAGTCTGAGGGGTATTAATAAAAGGTTCAGTTTCCTTTGCTCACATTGGCATTGCATTTTGTGTTAAAGACTCATCAGATAAGATACTGAATTCAATGGACATTTCTGCATTTACAAATTCATTTCAGAAATCCCAATTACTTGAATAACCAAAAACTGAAAGGAAGAAGTGCTGCTTTAAAAGAAGATGTTGCTGCAATCTTGGACATTTTTCTTCTGATTTTTGTTTTATTGGCATCAACAGTTTTTATATTTACATTTTACTAAATTTATGGACATATGGGGTTTTTCCTTTTGGTGTAATATGCAAGAACACAAGAGAGGGGGAAAGGGAGGAAGACTGTAAAGAGGTAGGAGGTAGCTGGAAGTCCCTGGAGATTCCCTGTGCTTTTGGAGTACAGAAACTATGGCACTGAGCGGCAGAGAGTTTGAAAGAAATAACAATTTTACTATTATTAAACAGATTAGATATCCTGTATTCTGAATCTAAAAGAATGACATGAGTAACACTGCTAAAGAAGGGAGCTGCTGGACCTAACAGCAGCTGTTTCAGAGAGAACATCTGTGATATGACCTGAGATCATAACAAGAAATAATTTATAAAGTACATTGCACTTCTCACATTATCAACAATTAAACTACAAGCAAAAGATCTGAATTTACAGCAGCTGAGTAAAAGGCCCAGTATAAGCAAGGTAATTTCTAAATAAGTTCCACAAATATCTCTGCAGGAAAGCATTAATTGTGGAATCCAATTGTATTGAGAAGTGCATAACTGGGCGGTAATAATTTTTAAAAACTCACCATTTATTGGTCAAAATCTATGCTTGTTACTATACTGTTTGAAGCTGATTTCAAGGAAAACACTTTGTTTTTTAAAGAACGTTTTACAGAAAGATTAATAATTAGTATAAATAAACATATTTTCAAATTTAATTTTGTTTGAATAAGTTTTAGATAAATTTAAAATTTTAACTGTTATTTTACTGGAGATATTGATTTATTAACAGATCAGAATTTTTGTTAGTTCTGATTTTCACTTGTCTTTTCAGCTTGTCACTTTACACTGCTCTTCAACAAATCGTGAACAGAAGTAACATTCTAATAAATTACTAATTGTGAATTTAAAGTTCAAAATGAGCAGTTAAAATTCATTTGTTAAGATGAAAAATGGATAGAAACTTGCAAATAATTTTTAGTAGGGAATACTTAAGAAAGCCTTGTAATCTGCTTTTGAATATTTCATGCAGAAAAAAAAAAAAAGAAAAAAATGGCAGCAAAATCCAGTACATAAATTATTCATTTTGAATTATTCACTCATCTGTATCCTGGTAAAAGCTTAAATATAGTTTCACCATGTTGGACCATGATGTGATGACATCTAGTGTTGCAATATTGAAATAATCTATTCTATCAGAACATGAAAAAAATCCCAGCAATTTGGTGTTTGGGATGAAGTCTCCATTCTGACACATTTAATATCTAAGCCTGAGACCAGTTTGATATGTTTTGCAACTCTTCCTAATGTTACAAAATACAAAAATATAATTGAATTCTCCCAGAGAGTACAAAAAAAAGAAAAATGAAAGAAAAAAAAAAAAGGGGAAAAATAAAGAACCATTATTGAATCTGGAAATGCTTCCTGGGCTGCTTGATTCAGTTTTCAGAATTATTTTATACAGAAGAAACAAAACTGCACCAAGTTTTCTGGAAGGATAAAAGCAGCACTAGGGGTTAGCAAAAATTACATGATGCTATAGTAGTCCAGAGCAAGTCAAAGATGACCAGAGGGCTGAAGAACCTCTCTTGGGAAGATGGGCTGAAAGTTGGGGTTATTCAGCCTGGAAAAGAAAAGGCTCCTGGTAGACCCTACAGCACCTTCCAGTACCTAAAGGGGGCTGCAAGAAAGCTGGAGAGGGACTTTCTACGAGGGTCTGTGGTGACAGGACAAGGGAGATTGGCTTTAAACTGAGAGAGAGTGGATTTAGATTAGATACTGGGAAGAAGTTCTTAACTGTGAGGGTGGTGAGGTGCTGGAACAAGTTTCCCAGAGAAGCTGTGGATGCTCCATTGCTGGAAGTTCAAGATCCAAATGGATGGATCATTTGGACAATACTCTCAGGCACATGATGTGATTCTGGGAGTGTCCTGAGCAGGGCCGGGATTTGGACTCAGAGATCCTGACGGGTCCCTTCAAACTCAGATTATTCTATGATTCTGTGATTTGAGCACTCTGGTCTAGGAGCAGGTGTTTTTCCCAGTGGCAGGGAAGTGGGAGCTAGATGACATTTAAGGTCTCCTCCAATCAAAAAATTCCATGACTCTATAGAATCATAGACTGTCTTGAGCAGTCAATGGTATAGAAGATCTATTGAAATAAAACTGGTTGTACAAGAGATGACAAAAAATTTAAATCCTTTTAAATGAATGTTCATCCTCTTGACTGGCAACAGCTACTGAAATCAAAAGGAAATTTTCGGCTTATATGGTTGGATTTTAAAACATTCCAAGTGTACTGATTTTGAAAATGCTGAGAAATCATGGTTCCCTGTCAGTAAAAAGACTTTTCTGTTCTCAGTAATGCTTCAACAGATTTTGATTCTGACATCTGTGTTGCATAAACTCAGTGTACAATTCCAATATTAAAATCTGAAAATACTTTGTACTTTTCCATAAGGCTGGTCAGTATAATGGAGATTCAAATGAGTCCAGAATGCAAAATATAAATCCACAGGCTTTTAAGAAAATAATTTCTAAAAACTACTTTTAGATGTACCAGTGAAACCTAGCTTTACAATGGCCAAATTCTTCTGTGATTCTGCTGAATTGAAGCTTGATCATGGAAAATTTGGAATCATTCAGCAAAGCTAAGCAGAAAACAATTTAAATTTTAAAGATTCATATGCTACTTTTAATATCCTGAATGGCACTACCCCAGTGCTTACTACTAAGTGAACACTTTAGTCCTTTGTTAAATTGAGCTTTAGGTAGCAGTGAAATTAGTACCTACTCACCAGTCAGACAATCAGAAATGTGTAAAAATAAATATTGAAGCTCAGGCAAAACCAATACCACTATAGAAACACCTACCCATGTATTCAGAAAGAGTCAAATGGCTTCCAGACCATTAAATATATCTGACAATATATTGTCTTTTTCTTTCAACCACTTTTAGTTTTCTTTGGCTTTGTAATGGTGCTCTTGAACTCCTGGTCACTCATCCGTGTTTTAAAAATAGAAATAAAAATAAGAATACATGAAAAACTGATTTTGCCTCAGAAATCCTTGAGCTGTTGAGGGTGGAAAGACACTAAACATGAAGTTCAATCTGAAGACACAAAAGAAACCACTGTAAATATAACATTGAATTTGAAATAAATATGTTTTTCCAAAGGAGAATAGGTCTCCCATGACAGAGAGCAGCGTCTTTCACCAATTGCAAGTAAAACAGACTTTTAGCACAGATACCAAGTGGCGCTCTGTTTGTGTCTGTTACCTTATATAATACAGACCTACTGAGTCAGGCTTATTATCCTTATCATTTCTAAAAATCCCTCACAATGGATTTCAAAATCTAGTTTAACTTTCCCACAAAACTTTGGCTTAGACTGGAAGTTCTTCAAATGGGTGGAGACAGAGAAAAAAAATATATATATATGCATGTATCTCCCTTGTAACTTAGATTTTGTGCTTGGTCCCAAAGGGATGCATTTGTCCAGATCCCCAATGTGTCAGTCAGTACAATGAGACACCTTGGACTGCCTCTGTAATTCCCAGAGCAGAGCAAGGCAGCTATGTGAATAGAACTTCTCCATGGGTGGCTTGATGCCCAGCATACAAAGAGAGGTAAGCCTAAGCTGGCCAAGAAGCATGTTTTGGGTTGCTTCCTCAGGCTAAAGCACCAGCTTGTGGCTTTGTCACTCTTTAGAGTTGGAATTGATAGACAGAAATTCCTTTATGTGTTTAGGAGCCTGGAGAAATGCCACATGATTGTCATCACAGCCTGGAGATAGAAAGTGTTGACTGCGGTCTTTGGTCCTACATTTCTGGGCAATAATACCACCCGGAAGTGGATGCATGGTGACATCACTGAGTTGCATTTTCTTTCTATCCCTACTTCCAAAGAATGGACAGATTTTGGAGCCTAATGGAAACCAGAAAGTCTTGCATTTGGTTTCTGGAAATGAGCACATTCTCCTGGAATGACAAGTACTGGATTCAGTTCTTCCTGTCAATGTGGTTTTTGCCAAAGACATTTTAACTCCAAAAATATAAACATCTCCCTAACTAAAGAGCATGGACCATGACTCCGGTGCAATCTAACTGTTTTGTCCTTAATACCCCGTGGAGATTGAGGAAAGATTTTTCTTTGTATTTTCTATTTTGTCTGTGTAGCAAAATAGTTGGCAAAAAGATCTTGGACTAGTTAGAACTTCTTTCTAGAAAAAATGTTCATTTCTTACCTTTGTGACATTTCCCCCAATGCTATTAGGAAAGCACATAAATCAGAGAGTCTTTTATGTCAAAACTGATCAAGGTGCTTCTGTTTTTAATTCCATATTTATTTCAGCTTCTCTTCCTAAAGTCAGCTTTACAACATGAATCAATCGTATATGCAGACAAACCCTGCTTGAAAAATTGGTCCAGGAATTGTCTTTGAGTTCAAAGCTGAGTTCCACAACTTCTTTTCTGGAAATGTCTTCAATGAAAATGCTACAATTGTCAGCAATAAAAAAGACTGAGTTTTGAGAAATTATGTGCAATCTCAAAGACAAGGCTTTTATGATGATAAAAGCTAAGCAAAACACTTAAGATTTTATTTTGCCAAGTTATGACATATATCAACACCTAAGTAACATGTCTTAAATTTTTTAAAAATAAAATACCAACACACTTACTTACACACACCATTCAAAGTATTAGGCTTATATTTGTATGGCTTCAGTAGTTTGAGATATGATAACATGATAATTAATGTTGTGTAAAATTAAATAAATCATTAACACTTCTAATGTATTGCATAAATTTGTTTTTATCATACCAGTTCACTCACAAGCTGATATAGAAATTGTTTTATTCTGCATTATCTGGAGAGGCACAAGAACATTTGAAAGTACCTGCTTGTGCTTTACACATGCGAGAAGATGGGGTGATGCTGAGGGCACTACTGCTCAAGGTGTCGTTTGGACACAATTTTTGCTCCAGTTTGCCTGTGATACTTGTTCAATAAAGCAAGCTTTTTTGGTTTGTTGGGTTTTGTTCGGGGTTTGGTTTTTATTTTTGCTATTTAATTTTTATTTTCTATGCTTTCTCTCTTGAAGATCTACCCCAGGCATCTGAGTCTGACAATCACTTCACAAGCTCAGTTTGCCAAAAAGTTTAATACTGATTTGCTAGAACCTGCCACCTGCCAGGAATCGTTTGCTATGCAAGTGGTGAAACATTATCTTACTGATTGAGTCAAGCCCAGTTCATTTTCACTCTGATGTTTTTCTTGATAACGATGTATATAAATGCAAGCTAAAACCTTCAGGGGGTTAACCAGCTTGATAGTCCAGACAGTAACACTCTACCAGTTATTTCCTTATTCTCTTATTTCTATATTTTTTCTGCTTTTAATGGCAGGCAGATCTCTTAACCTTGAAAAATACAAATGAAGGATGAACAGTCATACATGATGAAACTGAATGTGCTTGAACTTGCTTGAACAGCAAGAGACTTTTTTCGTCTTTAAAGTTTTGCAAATGTGCATACTTTTGAATATATTTTCTTTAGTCCTTCTATGGTGTTAAAATTCATGTGATGAAGATGGGAAAAGAACACTATAATTTGCAGCATTTATTTTCTGTATAATCTTCATTTCTACTAGCAAAAGAAATTCTCAAAAAGGCCAAAAAATAAGGCAAAAAAATTAAGCAATGAAACATGTCTATCCCCTGCCCACCAGGGAACTCCAAAGAGGGCACAGGTTCATTCTCAGAGTCTTACTTGGCAAGGATTGAAATTTCAAACTGTAGTCAAAGAGTTTGAAAGTAGATATGGGACAAGCTTTTCATGACCTGGTTTGCTATACAGAAGTTTTCACTACAAGCTAGTTCAAATTATGTCAAATTTTCCTACAGCTGGAATTGCACAACTGCCATCAAATGGTGGAAGTTGCAGGATTCTTAATAGGGGAAATATGACTATCAGGGGAATTTTTGGAGAAAAAGTCAAACCTTTTTCTCATGTGATGTGTTGACCCTGGCCAGCAGCTAAGCACTGATCAGTCACTTGCTCACCCCCATATTAGGATGAGGAGAGAATTGGAATAGGGAAAGTGAGGAAAAACTCATGGATCAGATAAAGACGCTTGAATACGTGGAGGAAAACCTGAGGAAAAAAATTCCAAGTGATTCAAAGGTAAGCATTCAACGCCTCCCACTAGCAGACTGATGCCCAGCCAGTCTCCGAGCAACCGCTCCTTTGGAGGGACTAGAGAGAGAGAATCTGCACCCAGAGTCTTAAATGAAAAATAAGGTTTCAGTGAAGATACAGGTAGAACCTTCTGAAAGGAAGGTGAATAGATTAAGTTTGATAAGGAAGAAGGGTTGGCAAGCAGAGGAATGTACAGAGACGTGTGACATGATCATTGGATAAAATATCTTTTATTGAAGCATTCAGAATGGATCTGACATGATAATATCTGGGAGAAGAAGGAAATATGGTTTGAATTTGAAGGAGTTTCACTCTTCAGTTGAATGCTTTAGTTTAATTTAGTTTAGAAAGGAATGTTCTGAAGCGTATTTTTCTGACTGAGGCTAATATTTGGGCAAAGCCTAGGCAGAGAGACCTACAGGAGGGTCTGAGTTAGAGGGCACTGGCAAGATACAGATCAGAAAAAATAAGCAGTGGAAATATTGTCAAACGAAGGTGTGGGGAGGGAGATGATGAGACTATTTTAGCTTTCTCCTTGAGCGACTCTTGGTCTAGAGAGAAGCAGATCAGTCTAGATTACAAGTCTGGGAGTCAGTAAGAAAATAATTGTATTTAGTTTTGTGATGAGGTTGCAGAGAAATGAATCACAAGGGAGGATAAACAGAGACGCTGGTCAAAGAAGATGCAGCAGAAGTACTGGTTCTGAGATTGGCTAACAGCCATTAATGGCTGTAATAAGAGCAGCTTTATTTTGTGTAAAACATAAAAGCAGATTTGGGAAGGATGTAGTGCATGTCTAACAGAGAGGCTGTCAGCAATTACAAACAACATGTTGAGTTGACTTAGAGAGGCAAACAATAAAAGAAGACAAATAGCTGAAGTATTAGCAGATTATGAGATCTGGAAATGTGTATCAAGTACAAAAGTATTTCACAATAAGCTGTTCATCAGATAAACGAAAATTTCTAGTTTTCTCAAGCTTATTTAAGCCTTGTAATACTCTGAAAAATCCTTCAGGCTGTATATCCTTCATAACCTATGCCCCTCTGCATCTTTCAACTCTTCAAGCCCTTGAGTGCCTTCAGGTCTGGCCAACACTTTTTACAATGAAAAAGTAAAAGTTAATTTTTACTGTGCAAAAGTAAAATTTTCTGTATGTCCATTGAACATATTCATGCATGGAGCTTTTTCATTATTATTTCACTATGTCTCACAACTCTAATATCACTCTCTTAATTATGAAAACATTGGCTTCATAGCTAGAAAATTTAATTACTCAGGGAGAATATTTCTGCTTTCACAGTGAAATCTGAAATTTGTGAAAGATGTTTGTCACTGAAAATGAATAAAAAGTAATTTATTTTTACAAATTAAACAAAAAATAAATTATTAGTAAATATACCCCTGTAATCACTTAGTCAACCAATAATATGCCCATTAATTTAGTACTGTCTTCCAGAATAATATGCAAAATGGTGAAATTTCAAAATTTGTAATTACTTTAGACTTTTGGGATTTCTTTTGAAAATTCTTCCATTGTTCCTCATAGAGAAAGTACTTAGACACAGGTTTTTTAATTTTTTTTAAACACTTTAAGAATTATTTTTCCTAGCCATAGTTTTAGTCATATAAAGATATCATAAAACTGCAGATTCTAAGACATATAGTTGTTGCTGGCCTGTTATTAGAGAGGTTTAAACAACAGTTCTTCACACCCCTTCCCTATTTTTTCTTTTCACATTTGATAGTGATCAAGTTGCAGGAATGATTTTGCCTGTGGATTTCTTTATTTTGTTGCCAGTACATGTGCCACTGAATTTGAGCCAAATGGAACGACTCTGCAGTACATCCTCCTGAAAAAATCTGGAGAAGGAGAGAAGCCTGAGAAACCTCAAAACCATTCGCAAAAATTAAGTTACCACCTCCAAAAACTGAGTTCACATTGAGCCAGTCAACCACACTTCTTTTATGCTCCTTTGAGAAAAAAAAAAAAAAAATGACATCCACCAGCACATCATTTGCTCTGTCTTTTGTGGTACCTTCTTTAGATATAGGAACCTATCAGGGCCACATCCATTCATCTTATGAACACAGGGGTTTAAGGATATGCTACTCTAACTCTGGTCAAAAGCACATGTGTCTCCATGCCTGTCACCTTTCTAGTAAGAAAGGAACAGTAAGTTAGGTGTGGTTTGATTTGTTAGTGGTTATGCTAACCCAGCTGCAGTCCCTGTTTTTGCTGGGGCAGACATGGGAGATGTCAATGAAGTTCTGCTAAAGTTAGCCTTCTGGAGTTTGCTGGATTGATGGCCTCCTAGAAAACCCTCAGCATAACGGATAAATTTTTATTTTTTTAAAAAAAATCTGAAATTGTTATCGACCTAAAAATAGGATTAGGTCACAACCAGAGTAATTCCAAATCTGAAGGGGAAATGGTTGAAAATTAGAGGGCGAGTGAATAAAGTTCTGCAGAAGTACACACCTCTCTCTACTCCAGACAAAATATTCTTACGAACAGAGATGTCTTTTCTTCATCACATCTTGGTAAGCATATGGGTACAACCTTTCATTATCATGAAAGATTCTGAATATAGCAAATTATAATAACATGAGGCTCTGCCAGTTTATTTGCATTAATTACAAGAGGAAGTTGGTACTGGAAGGAAGAAACAAACCCATTTCTTAGGCCTCATTCAGCAAATAAATTACAGAAACCTTCTTCTTCTAAAGCATTGCAGTTGAACTGTAATTTATGTTACATGCTTTGAACAAATTGCATGCTAGAATAATTTCACAAAATTGCAAAGTACATTTAACTGTAAGGGAATTTAAAATTATAACAATAGAAGAGAAATTAGAAAGTATTATTAAAACTTTAAATTAAAAAATCTTAACTGGAATATACTGAATTAAAATCCACAGTTGATGAGGGTGTTTCCAGGAAGCTTATATAAACCAATTATATCTAACAGACTAATCCTCAGAAGCTGCTGGGGCAGTCATACTCTTGGGCAGTTATACTCTTAAATGGGATTCTTTGGATTCATTTAGCAGCAATCTGAATGTACTACGTATTTTTTTTTTTCATACAGGATATATCTTCCTCTTAACCCAAGTCCTATTGTCCTGAAGTTGCAAAATGCATGAAATATTATACTAATGCTTCAATAAAAGAGTGAATTGCATATTACGCCAGGAGTTTGCGACAAAGTGTCTGAAAGTGCTTGTCAAGGTGCAGGCTGAATCATCAAATGCTTCTTTCCAGCCCTGCTTGGATGACTGGCTCATGAAGCAGCTCCCTGACTTGGGGTCACCCTCAGTGCTGCAGCTCTTAGCATAACAAAAGGAGTCGTGTAGCAGCCAACAAGGATTTGTCAAGAACAGATTTTGTCAAACTAACCCAATTCTATTTCATTGCAGGATAACAGGACAGAACAGCAGGGAAACAGTAGTATCACACATCCTCACTTTAATGGGGATTTTTATACTCTCTCAGGTGTCATTCTCACAGCCATGCCATGGAGCTATGGTCTTGGTGAAGCTACTGTTAGATACAATCCTGCTGGGTAAGCGCACCCTAAGAGTGTTTGGGAATGACTCTTTGCTGGGATGGAGGGATGTAACAAGTGGAGTTCAGGAAGGTTTTCCTTGGGCTGCAGGCCTGGCCTGCTTGATGTATTAAGTGTTGTAACAAGGGCCAAGTCTATTAAATATACAGAATATGAAGCTGAAACCGCATTGGGAAACATTAAATATCACCAGGATGGCAACAGCACTCTGGAGAGAACCAGTTAACCACAGCAGTCTTTGTGTACTTAAATTGCATTGGTCTCCAAATGTAGTCTGTCATCCCTTCATGCTCTCTAGCAGAGAAGAAAAATGTAGAGATTAAACTATCTGTATTCATGTCTATAGCTGTTGGACAGGAAACAGTAATCTTAAACTGAAGATAGATGTCAAGAAAACACTCTAAGATTAGAGACATTAAAGATCTGGAGGAGATTGTCTAGAACTTGCATCTCCTTCACTGGTTTCAGATAGTTGAACCTGGCAGGGGGGAGGTCCCAGCTGATCCCCCCTGCTCTGGCTCCACAGAAGTGAGGATGCTCCAAGTCCCTTCCCGGATCCCAGCCATCTGTCCAGCTGGGTGAGTGTTCCTGGTGGGTACACACACACACGTACATGCAGAGTACAGGCATGCCTGTGCACATGGATCCACTGCAGTCAGAGCACGCTGCTGGTGCCAGTGCCTCTAAAGGGCTCAGGTGGTTCCATCCTGCTCCTTCTCTTCTTCCTGGAGAGGACTGAAACTTGCAACAATGGAATATATCAACAAAAAATATATATCCTTAGCAACTAACCTTCAATGCCCAGACCATCTGGTTTCTGGCCCCATGGATCTGTGTGTCCTCAAGGGCCCATTCCAGCCACTAGCGCTCAGATCTCTCATCAATGTAGCTTGCTAACATTCTCACGTGCACAGATAGAAAGTACATTCTTGTGAAAAAGAAGGAAAATTCGATAAATGTCAAGAATGGCATCATAATTGTCAGTTGCTGTTCAGGAACACAAGACATTATCCTGGAGTCCACTTAAGGCCTCGTTACGGGTAATGTTATCAAACAACTTTAGTAAGCAAGAAAATACCATCATATCTTACCTCTAAGTTGTGTTTTTCCTTTCAAACTTTATAAAAAAGGCAATACATTATTAAAAGACCAGTCAATGTTGGGGTTTTTTGGTTGTTTATCTTTGTATGTGTGTTTACTTGTTTGTTAGCTTTTTCTCCTGGTAAAAAGTGTTCCCTAAACTAAGTACAGAGACAAGTCATAGATCTATGGCACTAATATCCTGATTCCCACATGCTGAATACATAAATGGCAGACTGAACTAATAAAAAGTGTCCCTGCCCACAGCAGGGGTGTTTGAACTAGATGATCCCTTCCAAAACAGTCTGTGATTCTATAAAAGATTGAAGGGCTCCTGTCATTGCAGAGATCTTGTCTTCTGTGTCCTAAGAACCACAAAAAATGAGAGCAAAATGAAAACTTATAGCAAGAATCTGAAACTTAATGCCTCAATATTTGGTTTTGTTCCTTAAAATGTCAGTGAAAAAAACGTTTACAGTGAATGAAATAATCAGAAGTGACTTGGTGGAATAAATACAGGAAAAGCAAACCCATCCTAAGTTTCAGACATTTACCCTAAGCCATAGCCTTTCCAAGTTAAAGGAAAAGCTATTATTTAAGCACTTTTTATCCACATTTTGGATTTACCTATGCTTTTCAACCAGTGTCATGGTCTTCTATTATTTTATTTACTAGACACTTTGCCTTTCCTTGCTGACATCCTACCACAGAGAAACAAAGGATTTCTTTCCTTTTCCCACTTTCTAAGAATCTTTGTTTACATACATTTCCGTCCCTACACCCAGAATTTACTTGCTCATTCTAGGTGTGGAGAATTTCAGGACAGACATATTTTGCTGAAAGGACAGCGGTGAATGCCTGAATTAATGCTGCTGTGGCCAAATATTCTGCAGTATTTGGGTGAGATGGACAGAATTCAGCTAGCTAGGCTGGTTACAAGGGGTGTTACAAAGGGTGTGACAACTTGCACAAAGGCCAGTAGAGCTAGATCTGAAAGCTTCCGCATAAAGCTTTTTGCTCAATATTAAAAAGTGACCTTTAAAAGGGAATTTCAAACAAGTGTGGTTTAGCTCAGGTTATACTATAATAGGCACTATTCTTCATTTCTGGAAATCCTAACCAACACTAGTACTTAAACACCCTATTTTAGTCCCCACTGAAATTACTTCTATGCTCCTAAGTTACCACCTGCTGCAGGCAATAATGGTTTTCCAGTGAAACCTGGCAGGATTTCAAAGCCCTTCTCAGCTCGTGTCACCTTTCAGACACTGCTGGGTTACAGACTCAGGGGCAGTGACAGCTCAGGCTGCCCAGCGTAGACATGCACAGACCACCTCTTACACTGATGTGATCTCAAGCAGAAAAGGCCTTGGCAAAGGCAACAACAGCAATTACCTCTGGGCAAAAGCCAAGCTGAGGCCCTGCTCAGGAATGTTAGGTACTTGAGCAAGTAATTGGAACGTGCTGATGAGGGCATGTGTTACCCCAACCTGCCTTAGTTCCACGCAGGGCTCTCATGGATCTACTGGTAGTTCAGCTTCTGACTCTTTAAGCAATCTAAATACCAACCTGTGCATGAGTAGCTTTTAATTTTTCTCAGAGAAGAGTAGAAAATCAAAATGTTGTATCATGCACTTATCCTGTGGTTCAGGACATGATCTTTGATAATAAATATGCAACCTAAATATGACTTTCACCTCCCTTCAAACAGTAGTTCAGGGACCACCTACAACACAGTCAATGCCCTGGATAAGTGAGACTCCTTCATCATTCCATATTGCAGTCTGAGGTCTACGGTGAGAGCTGCTGAAAGAGCTTCTTGCTCTCTTGCTCCCACCCCTCCTCCACATCTCTCAAACAGTCATATGGTTCCTGGTAGAAACCCAAAAGGAAATAAAGTCATGTTTTTGATCAGAGCCAAAACATTTTTTTAGAATAACAGCTGTCAAAACCTGGCCAAAAATCTTGACTTTACCAGTGTATAAAATTTCAGCCTTCAGTGTGTACAATGATTTGTAAAAGGGTCAGTGGCATTGTCTAGGATTATAAGGAAGCACTGCTGAAAGCATTTAAAAGATCAGGAGGAAAAAAGTTCCTTGTCAATCAACATTTCAAACATTCAACAATTTTTTCTCCTTTCAGTAGTAAACTGGACTCAGCACAAAAGTCTTCAGTCTACATGCAATTAAGGACAGGGCAAAACTAGGGAAACATGCTGCGCATCAGTCTTGAACTGGAAACAAAAAAGATTTCAAGCTATGACTTCTACTAAGGTACATTTCAGAATTGTTTTTGTTAGAAGACAATAAGGGCATTGTCCCCTCCTCCTCCCCCTCTGCAGGTAGACTAGGCTATTCTCTTCTACTTTGTTCAAGAACATTACCAATCCACAGCATATTAAAGGAATCATTGTTAGGTTGTGGACTCTTAATTCTCTTTCCAGACTGATTTTCCCAGCCATCACATGTGCCTGGCATTTTTTTCCTGATGTGATCTATATGAGTCCTTCCAAGGCTCCTAGCCAAATGGCCAGCCCTCACTGGGGAGAGGGCACAGCTGCCTGGCCCTCACTGCAGAGACGTGCACTGGAGCATGGCTGGCACAGCTGGGCTGAGTTTATTCACTGGCAGACAGAGAAAGGAACCTTTCTGGCTGCAAAAGGGCAGGGAAGGGTCTATCAATGGAGAGGGGTTAGCATCCAGAGAAAGCTGGGATTACCTCCATGTTTTGTTGGCTTGATTAGTCTGTGGCTTTTCTTTTGTTACTTAAAGACTGGAAGTGACTGGAAGAAGCTGGGGAATACATGTACCCCTGCTTTGACAAGAACAAGGTTTGAACCATTGTTTTCACAATCTACACCTATGAAGTCCTCAGACTCATGGGCAGGTTTTCTGCTGACCCACTTGGGCTGCATATGACACACCATCAAACTTTTTTCCACTGTCCAAAGAAAAAGGTTTACCTTTTAATTATTATGCACTTGTTTTGGCTGGGGTGGGATTAATCTTCTTCACAGGGTTGTGTTTTGGATTTGTGCTGAGTACAGTATAGATAATAGAGAGATGTTTCTGTTGTTGCTGAGCAGGGCTCGCACAGAGCCAAGGCCTTTCCTGCTGCTCATACTGCTGTGTTGGCAGGGAGGCTGGGGATGCATGGGAGGCTGGGAGAAGACACAGCTGGGACAGGTGACCCCAATTGACCACAGGGTCTGATATTCCAGACCATGAGATATCATGCTCAGTCTATAAAGTGAGAGGAAGAAAGAGGAAGTGAGATATTTGGGACCACGGGTTTTGCCTTCTCAAGCCCCCACTATGTGTGATAGGACCCTCCTCTCCTTGAAGATAGCTGAACACCTGCCTGCCCATGGAAGCAGTGAATTAATTCCCTATTTTGCTTTGCTTTTTGCACAGCTTTTGCTTTCCCTGTTAAAGTGTCTTTATCTCACCCACAAGTTTTCTCTTCTGACTCTCCCTCGCATCTTGCTGGTGAAGAAGAGAGTGAGAGAGTGGCTGTGTAGAGCTTTGTTGCTGGCTAAGGTTAAACCACAGCACAGTATCACAAAGCTATATGAACCACCCATGAAAGACCTGTCTTTGTTGAGTTCTTGTGTCTCATCTATATCACTGTAGATTTTCTGCAGTTATCCTTGGCAAAACACTGCAGAAAATGGGCTTGTTTTTTGATAGTAGTATTAAGACATTTTCCTAAATTGCCTCAGTCATATTATGAAAAAACTGTATTTGCAGTACGATTATTTTTCTTTAAGAAAGTGTTTTGCAGTGTAATTTTGTTCACAAATGCAAGTAAAAAATTTATACTGGCATCATTTTATAATGCAGACCTGTTTGTGGCCATTTTCCCTCAAATGGAACAAACTGCAAGTTAATATAGAAACTGATAGTGCTGAAATCTCAGATTTGAGAACCTGAGAGTGAGGTTGAACTTCTGTTTTCTAGTGTTTAATCATCCACTTAGAATTGGAAGAAAAAAAGCCCCAAACATAAACCACTTCATCTCTCCGACAGTAAAGTAAATGTGGTTCTCTTAAGTGGACTTTCTCAGCAAGTAATTGCTCAAAATTTGTAAACAAGCCAGTTGTTGCCATACAAGATGGAAGAGGCTACAGCTCTGTTAAATTCTTTCTGCTGTGATAAAAGGTTTTAACAAGGCAGTAAATTTGTTTCTGTCAGCTAATAATCCTAACCAGATGCAATTTTTAATACATAGTTTTATTATATGTAAAGGATAGACCTCTTAAATTAGAAGGTGCCACTTTTACAGCCAATTATTAAAGGCAGTGTGATGTCTTTATTTCTTTGGAAGAGAGTGATTGGCTGCACTGACTGATATGTTTTTTATATTTCTCATCTTTTAAAGAAGTTAAGAAAGTCAAACTTTCTAAGTCAGCAACATGAAACAAAAAGAAAAATTATTAGAAGTTATCACAGAAGCCCTAGCTGGACAGAAAAGCATTTCTTTTTACCAATAAAATAATGAGATTAAAAATCCCTTCAACTTTTCTGCCCCAATTTTCCATCCCAATTTTTCATTAAAGGTGATCTCTTGTGCTTTCAAGAAAAAAATACTTCAGAAACAATGAAAATTGTAGAGATGTATTAATATCTGGTGAAAAAAAGCTTTTTTGAAAATTAAGTCTAAATGAAAAAAAAAGCAAAACAAGGGTCTGATAAATAGCTAGCTGTTAACAGCTACATAAGGCATTTGATGGACAAACTCTTTTTTAATACATCTAGCTTAAATTAAGAATATGAGGTCTTAGTCTCTGTAAAATTAATCTACAAACACCTTTTATTTTCTTTTTTTGGTTTTGTTTGGTTTTCTTTCACTTTGATGGACTTTGCTTAAACAATCATGTTTAAAAAGTGGAGTAATCTTTCTGGCATAGCGAATAATTTCAACAGTCTGCTTGCAAATTGCCTGAGTGAACTAAATCCAAGTTAAGTTCACAGAAATAAAAAAATTATGATAAAAGTTTGCCAATAACTTTATTGCCCAAAGGCTGGTTGTACAGTACTCAGGCTGTTATTGCAAATGCTCCTCTGAAGATTCAGGTGTGATTCTAACATCTGTAGACAGATGGGGAATTCATGAAAACTCTTGGGTTTGTCTCTGTTGTGGTCAGTGATTAATTGGGTGATACCATCAGTGTCAAAGCCCAGGAACTGGGAAGATGGTTGTGAGGTGAGGAGGACACTGTGTGCTCTCTGTACCTGCATGGAGTGAACACTCCCTGTCTTTCCAACTGCATGTTGTTTTTCAGACTACTTGTCATCTAATATTCTACCTTCTTTGTTATGTCAATAGCATATTTCAAGAGGAGTATAACAAACAAAACAAAAAAATAAAGAGAGAGAGAGAGAGAACACTACATAAAAACATTAAGGCAAAAGTTAGAAGTAGACTTAAGGTCAGGGGGAAAATTTCTTCTTCAGATGGGTTTGGTGACAGATAAAATTCTACATGGAACTACACTTCTGAGCTCTGGTTCCATGATTTAAAGCATTTTAGTGGCAATGTGGCCTTAAGAACTCTCTGCCCCACAATTTCATTTCCCATAGTGCTTATTGTATGCATTATGCTGAAGAAGAAAAAAATCTTTTTGGCCTATAAAGTTTCACTGAATTTATGTCTGTGATGCTGTAAAGGATGCAAAAATGATGACAGGAAACCAAAGAGGGAGAAAAGAAGAGTAATGTATGGACAGACCTTACTCAAGCTCTGCTCTTTCTGCCATGGAGTGAAGGTCTCTGACAACAGTATTGGCATTAATACCTGAAATCAGGTGAAAGAGGTGTTTTAAAAATGTTAGCTAAATTCAATTTACCTATATCTCTGTGAATATAACAGGAACAGTTTAAGACCTTTGAAATATTATTATTTACTGAAATATATTTCAAACTCAATACATAGCATAAAAGGGCTTCCTTTCTCAAGATTAGGTGCCTTAGTACAAGGAGTCTAAAATCACCTGTAATTCAGCTGATGGAATACCTTGTGTAGCTTTCAGAGGTCTTGAATTTATTGTCAACTTTTTGGATTAAAGTCTACAAAGCAGAGTAAACCACTGGGAAATATTGTTAATATTTTACTTCTGGAGTAACACAGTTCAGTTGTTCATTCTCTGAAACAAAGGCAAATAAAAATGTGTTTCCTCATGGTTCCCCCTATGTTTGAAAGGTTTGAAACAATTAAACTGAGGTCTCAGAGACACTATTACTCATATGATTATTGTCTGAACACAGTTCTTTGTAAATCTTGAAATATAGTTCAGTTAAATATACTTAAATTGACTTCTGTACAACAGAAGAGGTATGACTGATATAGAAAATGGTACCTGTGTCAATGTGTACTCTTTTAGTGAATTTATTTGCTTATTTCCAAACCCACATGTTTATATAAAAGGCTATGAACAGATGAACTCATTACTACCAGAAAAAAACCACAAATTATTTGCTCTGCAAAACACATAAGTAAATATTATAAAAGGTAGGATTCCTAAAGTTGCACTCCTAAATCCATATAAGTGGTCTGGTTTGCAGCAGAAGGTTTTAAGTGTTAAATAGTCAGTTACTTTCTAATCATGGGCTGAATTTATTTCTGAAGTTAAGTGTGAACAATTTAGTTTGATTTTTATCGTGTTTCTTTTTTTTCAAGTTGATAACCAATTTTTTCAATTTGCCTCAAAAGCCTCATAAAGAAGAAACTGGTCCTTACAGTTGGTCTGCTGTAACAATAAAATAAAATTGTCTAGATTAATTTTAAGGGCCTTGAACAGTACAAGAAGTAGGATCTGAAAATTAAGAGAAAATTTAATACAACCTATGCCAGATTCCAGCATCTTGTTGCCACTCATGGTGTGCATGAATTTCATTGTTAGAGATTTTACTACAAGTAGGATAGTTTTGGTAGGCCTAATGGAGTTGCCTACATTTTCTAATGTGTTACAGTAAATTGCAGATTCTTATTAGAATCATAGAATCTGCAATTTACTGTAACATATTAGAAAATGTAGGCGATCATAGAATCCAAATAATTTGGAAAACACTTGTCCTGGGGAGACTTTATGATGCTTGTATCCCAAATCATCTGTTCTGCTTATATTATCGAGTTCTGTGCTTTTAAAACTAGATCTGAGAGCGAAGTGGGGGGGAAAAGGAGAAGTGGTGGAATGTCTGAGGTGCTTGCATTCAAAATCACAGACATAAGAGCTTCAGCTCTCTCTCTCACAGACTGTGTTGTCTGCAGCACTGACAGTGGGAGAGAGTTCTCCTTTGCTTTTAGTTGGTTTTTTAGCTAGCTGAGGCAGAGAACTTCCCCAGACCGTGGCTTTTCTTCCTCTTGGAACTGATCAGCCTTGCTCTGGACCAAAAACCCAGAAGAAGACCAGGAGCTCACACCTGTGTCCCACTGGGGCATGGGACGTGGCATTTTCCAGCACAGGAGGGACTGATAGAGACTGAGTGAACCAAGTTACAGCCCACAAAGAGGACTTTCTCTATGTATTTGCCATCTCTTCAGAACAACAAGAGGTTCCATTGTTTAATATTATTAATTTTCTAATGTTTGTGAATATTTTGCTCGTTAAATAAACAGTTTTTCTACTTTTCTGGAAGGAAATTTTTCCCAAACCGTCTACGGGAAGGGCTGCTTGAATTTGGTTTCTATAGGGGACCCATTCAGAGATTTCCTCCCTAAATTTGCCCTAAGCCAGGAAAAAACATTAATGACCATTGAGTCCAACCTTTAACCCAACACTACCAAGTCCAAAACTTAATTATGTCCCTTAGAACCACATCTACATGTCTTTTAAGTACCTCCAGGGATCGTGACTCCACCACTTCCCTGTGCAACCTGTTCCAATGCTTGACAAACCAATTGGTGAATTATAGGAGAGTAGCACACAGCTGTAGGATTCAGGCTCTGGTTTCACAGAACTTTTTGTACATTATGAATTTTCAAGATTGAAAAAAAAAAGATTACCTCTATGCCAAGTAAACAGGCTTCCTCTGTGTTTAAGGTCAAATTTCAGCTAAGGTACTGATCATTTCTAAGGCAGATGATCACAAGTAGCCATGACATATACCCACTTACTGGCAAATATCAAGGGCTAGAGAACCCACTCCTCTTTTGTGAGGTTCTAACCCTCACCCAGAAGCAAGATGAGTATCAGCACCACTGCTTCCTGATAAAGGGTGGTCTAGGCTCAAGGGATATAAAGCATTCTCTTCAACCGCTCTGTGATCATGTTCCAAGGAATCCAGATCAATTCAAGGGAAATTGAAAAGATTGAAGAACAGGGTTATGCAGAGGTAAAATATAAAGAGGCAGTCTGATTAAAAAACAAAGTCAAAATTCTATCTCCTCTAAGAAAATAGCATAAATAGTGAATCAGTGTTCATTATTTGTGATAAAGAGACCTGTCCATTGGACCAAGGGCATGTTTTGCTTTGTACACAGTTAAATGGAGAGGTCAGAATACAGAGAGTTGGGAAGATGTGGGGAATTCTGCAGTGACTGCAGACAGAGAACAAGGAGTGCCCTGGCAGAGATTATTGATTACTTCCTTGTCTGCTAAAAATGAGCTTCTGAAACAAAACATGAGCTGTCTGAAAACATGATGTCAACATGATCTAAGTAGAATATAAAATGGAGGAGACATGAAGAAAAAGTCTCATGACATAACATGCTTCAAGTGCTTGAGAACTTTTCTTTGTTTTGGAATTTGGTTTTAAGAAGTTCCATAGAAGAGCGTAAAGTAAAACAGGTTTCTGAAATGTATTGTACTTTCCTTTGCTTCATACAAAAAACCATTGCCTGTGGGTTTCTGGTCTCCTAAGGAACTGGGGCAAATCTCACTTTAGGGGAGATTTCTAATTCCAAGAAAGGGAATCATTAAAAACATTGCCTGGCTCCTCGGGCCCCGTAAGAGTAGACCAGACAGACTGTTGATTTTACAGCTTCAGTTTCAGGTCAGATGCCTGGGTTTGAACTGGGTCATTAAAAAGCCACACCACACCATTTGCAGGATCTAAAAAGAATGACTCCCAGAAGCAACACCTGAAGGGCCCCGTGGGGCAAGGTTAGAACAGGCTGGTTTGGGGTCCTGGTCGGTGCCTGTACTCCCGGTTCACCCCACGTTCTGACTGCGTACTTCAGCATCCATTTCACAGAATATGGAAAAGGTTGAGTTGGAAGGGACATTTTAAAAGTCATCTAATCCTCCCTGCAGTGAGTGTGGCCTATGCTTTTTATCCCTAGACTGCTTAATGAAAAATCCATGGGAACAGGGATGAGGATGCAGTCCCAGGAGAGTGCCTTTCACACTAGACAGTGAGAAACAGGCCCCTGCTTACTTTGCTAGCTCACTCTGTGTCCCCATGAATCTTACATATCTGACTGCAGAATAGTCTAGACATGGTTTTTTTTGGGTTTATTTTTTTTTTTTTTGTAACCTGTCTTGTAGGTTTCTAAAATAGTGATCTTAAATGACGTTGAAAGAGAGAATCAGGACTACCTCTTAAATGTCCTGTAACTTTCTTGTCCATTATCTGAAGTACAACAAAGCCAATTTATTTCTACCCAAAGCTAAAGATTGTGGTTTTTTTCTCTCAGCTGTGCTTTATTTCCAGCTCCAATCATCACATAGTACATATTCAGAACAAATTTAACTGATGCCCTGCATGTGCACAGTATTTTCCTCTGAGATGTTGTTGAAGTTGAGCTTTTATCTGTCAGTTTTCATCTATTATTTGGTAGTTAGGAGAGACACATTCAGGATTTCTTGCATAAATTATTGAATTTGTATTGGGTGAGTCTTAGAACCACAGGCTGGAGATGTTAAATAGGTTAGAGTCATCACTGCTGACTTTCTCAGCAGATGTGCAGTCTCATAACAGGTATATTTAGATTTTGACACACAGCTTCAGCCAAATTTGTTGCTCTTTTATGGGGTTTCACAACTATTATTTGGTTTGTAAAATAATGAGAAGCTCCCATAGTGTGTTAAAGTTGCAGGCCCTTCTCTCTGAAATTAAACAGCCATAAAATCTAAAATCAGATAGATTTTTGGGCCTGGAAATTAAGTGATATTTCATCAAGCCTTTTTACAAGGAAGAACAGGAAAGAAAACTCTTGCTTTTCAATTTTCCTTTCTATCCCAAACCCTCATTACGTGCAGAGCAATATTGCTTAAGCTTCTGAGCTCAAAGAGAGTTTCCAGTCTGTCTTTGGCACATCTGGCATAAAATACTCAGTATCTTACTGCCTGATCATGCTTGGAAGAGGTAGGTGAATACTCTGTAAACTGAAGAGCCAGGAAGGCTGATACAACAGAATCCTTCTGTGATTTCCTGGCACCATGCGGCAATACTGATAAAAACAGCTTTTGCACCTGGGAGGTTCATAGAAGTTGGTGCCATGCACAAAACAAACCCAAACCCACGGCCATAGACCTCGTGGGGATGCCTGAACCTCCTCAGTGCCATGCAAGCACGGCTGTGTGTCTTCTGGCAGAGAGCTGCTCTACGCCAAATCAATTCAGAAGGCTCCTCAAGTGAGATGTGGCATGTCTACGTCAGTGCAGACATGCCCCAAAGGAAAAAAGTGCTGAACCAGAACGATTAAAATGTGGAAGCAGCAGAACAGTAGAGTTCTTGGGTTCAATACTCTCTGCCTTAACTAAACCACCAGTAGAGTCAATTTAACTCTTCAAGGGCCAGACATCCCTAAGATTCAATATATTTCTGTACAGTATGACCACTTCATTCCCTTGATAGTGTTAATGCAAATACAAAGGTCTATTAATGCACTTTATTTATTTATTTATGCTTTTTAGAATGGAACAGTTCAGGTACTAGAACTGTGTTGTGCCATATGAAAACAAATGATAGACTATTCCTATGAAGTAAAAGAGTTTCATTTGAGGTATTAATAACTGGCAATCAGATGATTAACATGATTGCTCCAGTCACAACAGGACCAGATGTGCCTTTATCAGCACTTCTTTGACACTTCTTGGCTTTTATTGAGTTGGGTTTTTTTTGTTTTTTCTTTGTAAATATGGACATGGAGCCTTTTCCTCCCACTGAGGAATGAAAATTAATTTTGAAACCTTTAAAATTTTCAGGAAATGAATGTCTTGATTTTGGCCTCCTCTTTTCTTCCAGTCTCTGTGGGAAAACTATACCTATCTTTTCCTATTAACAATGCCATCAATACCACAAAAAGTCTAGGAAACTGCATTCTAATTCAAGCTGATATTTTTGCATATATATATTTCTATTCTGCATATATTTTCTGTCTCTTCCAAGACATAGGGGGCCAAGATTGGTTCTAGAGAAAAGGTAATGAAAAGCTTATGGACTGAGAAAACAGTCCTTGAACAGAAATGTCAGGAGAGAGAGAGAAAACACATATGTTTGAAATGTTTCCTGGACATTGATACAGCTACACATAACTGAAAGGAGGAATTTCATGATGCTAGGGGAATTTATACAAGTTCTAGTCCCAGTGTAGATGAAAAAAGGCTAATACTGCTCAAAAATCTATTCTCCTAATTAATGTGCATTTCAAAATAGACAAGTTTCAATCCTATTTGATATTATTAAGATTACTTTGAACTTTCAGGCCAGACTATGAGGAAAAAAGTGACTACTTGGAAACTAAAGGCCTCCTTAAAAAACGCTCCTTCAGGATGCACTCTAAACTAAGGGAGAACACTTCATGAAAATAAGACCATAAGTCACACTTTCACCACAAAGGGATAGCTTCTTCTGACCTGTTCTGTGTACTGAATCACTTCATGGGATCTACTGTTGCCAGGTTTTGCTGACATGCTCATTAAGTGAACATGTTTTGTCTCGCATTAATATTTTAAGCTAACATTTGCTCTGCTGCAGGAGCCATGCAGTCAGTGTTGCTTTCTTGTAGCTTAACCTCGGGCTGCCTATCCAATAATACTATAGATCTCCAATTTTTTTCCTAACTGAAATTCACGTGGTGGGATTTTAGGAGCCATAATGGACTGTGCAGTAATGCTCTGGTCTTTTGCTTAGCAGGAATACTACTTAGCAATTTTTTATAGCTGGAACCTGTCACTATTGAGAAAGGAAATCTACTCTTATGCGTGAGCAGTGATTTTGAAAAAACATGATTTTTATGAGATTTATTTGATCTTTGTGTGTGTGTCTACTACAATTGCAGCATTTTATTCAGGCTCAAAAAATAATTCTGACCTATTTTTTTCTCAACCTGGGAAATTTTTTTCAGAACATTCAGCTTGGAATAAAAGCTTTATGATAGTTAAGAATCAAGTTTGAAGCTGAAACAGCCTTATACCTGGACCTCATCAACTCTAATATGTAGAGGGAAGAAAAAAAATATTCCAGCTGTCTAACAGATTTTGGGGGGAAAAAAGGATAATGAGATGTACTGTGGCACTGAAAGATAATCTGGAATATTGGTTTATCTTCCTATGAAGAACAAGACTTCAATCTAGCCAATAGGATACATCTGAGATATTTTGGCATACAGTTAGCTAAGTAATTCAAAATAATAATATTGGAAAATTAATCAATAAACAGTAAAATACCATCATATTCTCCAGGGGTTGCATTGTAGCTCCCAATTATCAGTGCACATATAACCATGAGATCTCTAATCTGTGGTTGTCTCTGAGTACTTTGTCACCATCATGGACTGGTGCTCTGTTTTCTTCTTTGTACTGTAATCAGACATAAGGGTAGCAATTATTCTTATCAGCTGTAAGACTTGTAAAATAAACAATATTGACACCTAGGTAAAGTTCACAGCAAAGCTGGGCTCACACATATAATTCCAGGGAGAAATTAACATTCAGGGCTCTGCAAAGAGGAAAATCAGTTTTCAATAAAAGGAAAAATGTCTCAACAGGACTAAGATTATAATTTTTACTTTCACAGTGAATAAGAAAAGAGAAAAGGAGCAAAAAGAAAAAGCATTTTTCTGAACCCCCAGAGCTTGTGTACGTGAGCATGTCATGATTCTAAAGACCCTTTCTTTTTACTGTGTTTGGCAGAAATGCTGCGGAAACATATGACCTTTTACATACTCATATGGGGAAAGATGAGTTCCTGCAAACAAAACAAAGGCATTCTCAATGAAATTAAAAGGAGAGACCGTCAATTCTGAGAAATCCCAGTCCAATATTTGCTCATCTGGAAAAAATCTAGACATCAAATTTTTTTGATTAATAGTATTTTTTTAAAATAAATATTAGAAAAATTAATATTTTTCATGTTATAAGAGAAGGCAGTTGTTACTTAAAACAAGACTTAATTCTACTTTACTGCAGAAAGTGAAACAAGCCAAGTGGGACTCTGGGATCAGCGCAGAACATTTTCCATGAAACTTCATCTGAATTTTTTAATAAAATCATGTTAGAGATATCAGTTGGCCTTTTTGTTTTTTCTGTCACTTGTGTGGTCAAATTCAACCCTGGCTTAAGTCCAGTTAATTTAAAGGTATTCCATTAGGATAGACTGCTTTGCTTTTAGCTAATTTGGGGTTTATCAAAGAGGGATGAGACAGGACTGACCACTCAGTGTTAAATCTCCTGAATTACAGTTGCATTCAAGATTTGTTTTGATCACAAATTATTCAGATTCATCATTCCTTCTTTCAAGTCGATTCAACTTCTTGTCTGGTTTAGTGAATCTTAGAGATTTTTCCTTTTAGAAAGCATGAGTATATGCACTTTCATTATTTAGAAAGCATGTATCTAGGATCTATCTATTGACAAAGGTAGGGCCCAAAAAGAGCTAATTTCTGCGCTTATGTCTCTGAATCTCTTATCAGAGGACACTGGGTCAACACTTTTACTGGGTCTCTTTATCTCTGAAAACATTCACTATGTATGAGCTTTGTTTCATTCAGCTTGAACAAATAGGACCCTTCTCTCTCATACTCAAACACACTAATCTGTAACTGATCACCCATAATTGCTGCATCAGCCTTGAAGGAAACCTCTGACAATGGTATAGCTCACATATTACTGTGCTGTGGGTTGTGGGCCCTGTTATTGGAGCTATTAGCTCTGAAAAACTTTTCCTAATTTAAGTCCTTTAAGTTTGTCAGCTTCAGAGACACCAAACAACCTCATAGTTAGTATTTCACATGGGCAGAAACATGTTAAAAATGCATATATACATTTGCTGCAGTTTCATTGTGCAAACAATAAGCACATTTATGGAAGTTAGGTTTGTGTGTTTAAAGTTGTAAAGCAAACTTCGCAAAACACGGGCATTGCAAGTGATCATATTAGCAGGTTTCTCTTCTAAACTTAGATTTTATATTCATTTAAACAGATTTCTCTATTCTTTCAGAAACATCAAGTGAGTTTGCAAGATCCACTAAAATTCATTGCCAAGGGGCTTCCTGTAGAAAAGGTGAATGCATCTCTGGTACAGAGGTGTTTTACTAGTCCATGCTGATTTGGTTACCAGATGGATTAAGTCTGAGTGACAGTCTGCCCATTCATTCAACTTTTAAACACCTAGGAATACTATGCTTTATTTAACTTACCTATATAAAAATATAGAGCTACAATAGCAAAAAGCAAGACAGTCTGTGTATTGCAGGGCAAGATTTGGTGCTACAAAGAGAATAACTGTTAAACACTTACCCAAATGTATAAGATCATGAAGTAAATCTGTTTCCTTATCTTCCTTTCAGTCAAATTGTTTAAACCCTGGGATACACAGAATACCTTCACCTCTATAAAGTCACTAAAAATAATCTAACTTGATCTAAAGTTGTGATTCATATGTAGATTTTTCCAGACTTTATTTTAATATCCACTTCTCCTTCTGTCCCATGTTTCTGGGAGAGGAAATCATATGCTCCAATTTTACTTTCACTGCACAAAGGAGTGGAGAAGGGCCAAAACTGAAGTTCTTCCATTGACATTCTTGTTTGAACCAATTTGGATTTTACATCTGAAGGCTGGAATTTTGTGGCTAGTTTTGATGTTTGCTCATTTCAGTTGCTCTCCCCCAACTATTAGCTGCTCAATAGCTTGCTGAGGATCTGGAACCACGGCTGAGATTAAATATCTTTGTATTTTGCAGCTACACACATGTTCTCATCCCCACGCGTGAGCATGTCTTGAAAACCAAATGCATTATTTGCAGCATGTCAAAACTAATCGGTGCTTGGCAAGTTGCAGCATCCTTTTTTTTTTTTTTTCATACGTGATCCTGGCATGCTTAAAACCCTGGAAAGTCACAATTTACGTTCCACATAGGAGTCGTGGATGACTGAGCAGCCGAGCCATACAACAGGATATCCAGCTATTGAGTGCTGCTGTCACAGGTGGCCAGCAGTGCAGCTGCAAAGAGCTTCCTGCCAGGAGGGCAGAGTGGGTCCACAGGAAGAAATGTTCCTTTCCTCTTCCAATCTGTTTTCAACTATAAAGGAAGGCCAAGGCTCACACTCCTACAGTGGATGTGCCTACGCAGCATTTTTCAGCCAGAGCAGAATCTCAGCTAACTTTTCTAACAATAACCGCCTGAAATGGAGCAGGCCATTCACAAGGCTTCAAACAGTGGGGAGCCCTACCTTTACCACAGAAAGGCTCTTGAGAAACATTTCATCTTGATTCTATTACTGCTGTGCATAATCATATCATCACTTTATAGCTCGCTTAGGAGCAGTCACTGATGTGCAAAAACAAGGCAACAAAAGGAGAATCTACCTTCCTCTGGAGATACCACAAGTAGGCAATTCATATGTTTCCTCTTTTGTCCCACAATCAGCCATAAAAATACTTATAAGAGCAAAATTGCTTCCAATCAATTGTGGATTTTTACTGTGAAAAAGGAAGGAGGCAGATGAATTCTGTCTGTGAATTTTACAAGCTAACACTGCAAATCCTGCACACTAAAATCCTGGTTAAGTAAAGACAATGAAAGAGGGACAGCGTGTTTGCTCATAGCACTGTTAACAGAAACATGCATAAATAAGTTCACTGTGTTCTGAGGAAACCTGAACTTCCTAAGAATCTCTTGGCTGGTGAAGCACCAAGAACAGAGATTGTATAAGGAAGGGCAGGTTTCTGAATACTGTTAGTAAGGTTAAACTTGTATTGAGACTAAAGCAGAACAGATAAACAAATGCCAGACAAGAAGTTGAACATTTTCAGTGAATATGTCTAGGGCTCATCCATCCAAAATGAAGAGCAATTGTAAGTTTCTTCAAAGCTGGGACAGTGATCCCAGTCTGAAAGACCAGTGAGATTACAGAGAAAAGTTTGACTGATGTCAGGATATTTCCTAGCCCTCATCCTACAAACTCATGTGCTGCTGAACTCCCAAATGAACTCTTATCCCTAAGAGGTCCTGTAGTCCACTGTACTCAGAAGTACCTACTCTGTTTCAGACTAAACTTTAATTTTTAGGCTGTAGATCTGGGACTCTTAAACTTATACTGCAAAAATTTTTTGTTCTCCAAAAGGTGAATTATCTATACCCCAGAATAGCTCATATTAATCTTCCAGGGTACTTGGAAAAGTGACATGCAGTCATTATTTCTAAAAAGGCTGTAATTAAGACCAGTTATTCCAAGAGACCATCTGGGACACAAAAAATATCTTAATGGACTTACTGAGAACAATCAATTTCTTTCATGATTAAAGGGCTCCCTTCTCAACATTTATCACATTCATTGCAAAATTCAAAATATGCCTACTGGTGAGGGCAGATTCCTAAAGCACTCAAGGAACTGAAAACGACACAAACCTGGATGGTCTTACCTTAATATACTCGACCACTGTCTGTTAAAAAACTGATTTAAATAAATAAATTGCCAAATATTTTGACATGGTTTCTCTGAAAATTTTATTTTTCAAAGGTGGATGCCAAGAGCCCAAGTGTAAGATGAAATACACTATGCAATTTACTGTGTAAACACCTCTGATAACAGAGGAATTACTTTTCAATTGATATTAATGTACCTGAGAGAAAGATCTAAACCTTAGAAGTCCAGCATAAGGTAACAGTGCCCATTAATAAAATGAATAAGACTATTTCCTACATTCATCAGTGCTCTCTCTACTGCAATTTTAGAGAACAGTGTTCCCTAACATTGATTATTAACTTGAAACTCCTTTAAAATACAGTCTCCCACTTCCTCTGAGTTATAAGGAGCTACTGGCTTTCCCTTTGATTTGATAGCTACTCGGTACCTTCCAGCTAGTTTTAGCTGGTCAAATACAAATTAGCACTGCAAGTCTGAGAGTTAGCTGATCCTTTGCTCATCTTCACATCTTAGATGTCAGACAAGTAAATGAGGAAGACAGGCTAGTACTATGAAATTTCATGTCTTAAAAGCAGTTGGGTTCTAGTTTTCAGCACTGGAAATCTATGCAAACCTCAAAATACAATGAAACTCACTTATGCAAATTAATGTTGAAATTGTGAGACAGAGCCTGTCTGCAAAGACCCAGGCTGGGCACAGGTCTGCCCGTGGTTATTCACTGAGTTAGCACTCTGTTCAGCCTGGCACTGAAGCATGTGGTGCAATTCCACTGACATCAGATGGTATTACACTGGGTTTAAAGCACCCTTCAGAGGTGGAAAAACTTTCTCCAAAATGCACCACAATTATCAGGTTAGATATTCATGATCCACTTTGATTTACTATGAAGTTGTTGAAATTAGTGGGTCCACAGTACCCACACGTTCTTCATATTTGCAACCTTGCTATTTTCTTTGTGATGTAAAATGCTAATGAGCAGCCAGACAACACCTGAGTGTCTGGCACAGCCAGTTTTGTCCTCACTGGTGTCTCTTTATGACCAAGGACAGATTTTAAAACCAGCTAGGTTTAAAATCAGTCTTAAGTAGACATTGGATTATATTTTTATATTGGGAAAAGAAGGCATCCACTTCACAGTGTTCTTTACTATTTTACCTTTTCCTTTTACCTTTTTTTTTTCTTCTAGAAACCAACAGTATTTTAGTAGGAGAATGTTGCAGACATTTCTCCACAGAAATCCTTTCTTTCAGATTTCTGTGTCTTCGGGAGGCCAGAGGCCCCCGAAGAGAAGGTAAACAATTATTATCAGCTGCTGGGGAATGCAACAGGGGGACCTATTTTGATTGGTGATTGGTTCATGTTTTATGTTTATAATTAAGGGCCAATCACCAGTGCAAGCCAGGGGACTGAGTCCTTAACCACAGCTTTGTTATAAATTCTTTTCTATCTCTTCCTAGCTAGCCTAGCTGCTCTGCAAAACCTCTCTCTATATTCTTTTTAGTATAGCTATAATGTATTATATCATATATTAATAAATCAAGCCTTCTGATTCAAGAAACAAGATTCACTGTCTCTCTCTCACCAGCTGCGCCCACTCAGGCGTGGTAATAGGAGAACAGATAATTCTTGCTCAATAAGGAAAATACAGAGGAATGATAAGGATGCTTTTATTGTGTGAAACAATGGTAATGGTAATTAGTTTAGTCAAGGTGCACTGAGCAGAGTAGAGCATGATAAATGCAAACATATGCAACCTAGTTCACCATTCTGTGACTCTTACTCATCACATAAATTATTTGGAGAAAAAGGCTTCACAGATATCCAATGTATTTCATACTAAGACACTGGATCAGCAAACACATGAACCATTGTAAGCCTAGCATCTCAAAGCTTCCCAAATTTTGTAAACCAAATTAATCCACTCCATAAATACTATTAAATGATTCTATTATATCACCAGAAAAATAATCTTTCTTATAATTTTTTCAGATTTTATTCACTTAGTGCAAATAAAGAAAAACAAACTAGTATGGTAATTATTCATATTGTCTAAGACATAACCATGAACCTCTTCTGCAGATTTAATTAACCTTCGGTGTCACTTTGGAAAGATAGGAGAATATAATGACTCCCTGAAATCATCTTCTCAGTAAGTCTGCTGGGAATTAACAAAGCTTGCTCGTCTGAAAATATTAGAGTTGGCAGCCTATCAGCATTGCTTGGTCTTAAGGTTGCTGGACAATTTGCCTTGTCAAGCCCTTTGTTTCATTTCAGAAAAAATATAGAAATTTGATTGAAGATATTTTCTTGTCTACATACAAGTTATGAGTTCAACATATAGACTGAGAGAGTGAATATTGTCAGTTGACCCCTATGCCTATCAGCTACAGAAACTGATATTGATGCAAGCTACTAAAAACACACTAATGATGACCATCAAAGATGTGAAAACCTCAAGATTTTTCATTTCTTGATGAACCTCAAAACACAGATAACTTAATCAAACAATTTAATTACTTTTCTCCTTGGAACTCCAAAATTAACCCTTATAAATCTGGACAAAATGCACTTAACTAAATCAGAAGTACAAGGATATCTCTGGTAACATGTTCTGAGCTGAGTTTTGCCAGCTGGCTTTACTGTTAGGATTAATTCCTATCCTGAACAACATGGTGTATTTTGCATGTATTTAGAAAAGCCTGGCTAAAAAGCCTGCTTAAACTGGTAGTCTACATAGATTAGACAATAGCCCATGATGTTGAAGGATACTATTTGCCCATGAACTCTGATTTATTTTGTCTCAGTGTGGAAACTGTCATGAAAAGCAACAGACAGTGAAATATGTCCTGCAGAAACAGTTTCTCCAAATTTTTTTGTGCTCACACTTCTGAGTAGACTTCTACAGTGACCTTTCATTGCTCAGTAGTCTTTGGAATGTCAGATGGATATAATTTTCCTATGATAGAGAGAGGGATATTATAATTTACCTTTACAGGTTTCAATTATTTTGATTTTTCTACATTGCTTTACCCTAAGAACATTACCTTAAAAAGTGTCCAGATTTGGCTCTTTCAGTACATATTTAACTATTCTTAACTTTCCAGATTGCCTGACATTTTTCATCAAGGGTTGCAAAAACCTGCAGTCGGTATCATTATGTTACTTTTTATTAGTTTTATTCACCAAGTTTTAGCAGGGAAACAGGCACCATGTATCACTTCCATTAACTAAATGACAATCAAATGAATGATCAACTTAGTGCTGGAACACAATATGACCAGATTCAATTGAGTTTTTAAATTCCTGAGAACAGTGTAAGGCAATTCTCCCCCTGAGGGTCTAAGAAAATAAAATGTGTGTGAGGAAATGCTGTAATAAACTGGTAATATATTTCCATAGGGGATACATAGGAATTTTCCATACATCCTCCTAGGATGGCAGTAAACCAGACTCAAGAGCAGAATGTAAGACATTTCCATAGTGAAAAAAAAAAAAAAAAAAAAAAAAAAAAGAATTAGCTGCAGAGCAAGGAGAGAGGCCCAAGCTCCCAGCTTGATTTTCTGTTGAGAGATGCTGTCAGTTGTGCCCAGGGAGCTGCCCAGGCTGAATGACTGATGTTGGCACAGAAGGAAGTTTAGAGCTGTACCAGTCTCATGGCTGATTGATGGACATTTACTCATCTCACTCTCCGAGAATATTATGCAATCTATATCTAAGCGACTCCACTTATACAGAAATTTCTGGTGGTCACCAAAGAAAGTTAATTTTCTTTTATCTTTCCTTTTCCTTTTCCTTTTCCTTTTCCTTTTCCTTTTCCTTTTCCTTTTCCTTTTCCTTTTCCTTTTCCTTTTCCTTTTCCTTTTCTCTCCTCTCCTCTCCTCTCCTCTCCTCTCCTCTCCTCTCCTCTCCTCTCCTCTCCTCTCCTCTCCTCTCCTCTCCTCTCCTCTCCTCTCCTCTCCTCTCCTCTCCATTTTTTATGTCTTTGAACATTAACCTTAGCCTGGAGAGCTGCACAGAGGACCTGACTTAGCTGTCACTGCTAATATAAGCAGCTAATGATACCCCAGAGAGTCCTTACCATGCTGTGTTAGGGCTGGGGACCTAAAGTTTCTAAATTCCCTAGATCAGCACCCAACCAGCCTGAGATCAGAAGGTTTTGCTCCTAAACTTGTCTGAGATAGCAGAAGCTTGGTGAACCCTTAACAGTCTGGTCCAGCCTTTCTGCCTTGAATGAACTAACACTTTTAGTTCAAATTTGGGTTGTTGTTTGGGATGGTTTTTTTTGTTGGGTTTTTTCCACAATGTTTCGAGCTTTAATTCACAGCGTAGTGAACTTACAGAAACACAAACCAAGATCTATCTTGTTTAGTTTGCTTTCCATGGCTCGTTCAATTGCAAATTAAGGCATATTTAACACAATGGTAATGGTTGCCCTTTTCCCCACAGCCTCCTGACTGGAGCATCTGGGATACCTGCTATAAAATATCTACTCAGATTCCCTCTTTCCTGAAGGTGATTTGGACACAAACCTCATTGCAGTCTCCAGAGCTAGTACACTCTGAAGAGGTGAGAGAAGGTAAGCATCCTTCTTTGTACTTTTGCACACTTGTTAGTCTTACAGTTTTCATTCCTATTTTGCTTGGTGTTTTGAGGCAAGTGATTCTCCTCATATACTGTATATAAATGCTGTTATGCTGGAAATTCAGTTCTTGGCTGGATTTAATGCCAAATACCACTATGGAGTTGAGAAAGAAAAAATAAACAAATTTCATTTTCTTCAGCATGTGTTCCTTCAGATTTCCAAATGCTGAGACATAAGACATAGGTAATCACTGCAGAAGTAAGTGGATGCTAGTAGCAATGACAACACAATCCTTGTTCAGGTGTGCTTCAAGGATTTGCCAGTGAATCATGCCTGTCTTTGCGGTTTTTTACCAGTGCTATTCAACTAATTTAGAAAGTGGAAAAACCCACAAACCCAAGGCTTTTTACAGGAAGCCAAATTCTGGATATCAGCCCAGGGATTGGCTGTAAGGTTAAAAATGATGTACAGCATGTAAAGGAGAAATGGTCCACTGGTTTTGAGACCTTACTATTCAAAGGGAGAGAGCACAGGAATGTTTGATTTGTATAAAAATTTAAAACTGTGTAAGAAAAAAGCATCATGTTAATTTTTTGACAAAGTAGTAATTTATAACCAACATGAATAGAAATTAAATACCACTTCTACCAGTTGAGATCCTTTGAATTTGCAATTAACATATTGGTATATGTGATGATATTTATAATGTCTATCAGTGCATACAGCTGCAAATGTATTTATAAATTAAAAGCTTTTCACTATGGTTGAAGTGAAAGAAAACATTATTTATTGATTAAAAGCACATCCTCAATTGTTGCGTTCTTTTGGCTTTTGGTGGCTTTTGGTTCTTTTATATCCTTTAATTATATGATGGTATTGTTCCTTAAATAAAAATTTATTTTCACGATTAAATTATTTTAAAAGGACAAGAAAAATGCCACTTCACATGCCTAAACAAGGTGCATAGACATTATGTTAATAAGACACCAAGTTAGATATTATTAGTATTGCCTTTCCTGAGATTAAAAATTGGATGAAAGAATCAAAACAGCAAATCACTGGGGAATAATAAAATATGTCCTTAGCTACCAGCTACTAGAATTATATAGTATAACCTTATCCAAGTCAGGAATTTCCAAGAGAAATTCCCAACCTATCTATGTCCTCCAAAAGCTGGAGGTCAATTGCATTAAGAGATGCGAGCAGACCAAATTAATCACCTTTACATGTACCACTTTTAAACTATAAACAAATCATTTTCCTGTACCTCAGCAGCATTGTTCAGTTTATAATTTCTTGCAAATGATTGCCCAAAAGCTTCCTAAAATCATTGAATCACTCTGGCTGAGACCGTTGAACTGTGACGTGATGTGGACCAAGTCCAGCTAGTGCTATGTAGCTGTAGTGGCATCTTTACACGTGACCTTCAAAGAGACCAGTGAGTTATTTGCACTTCTGTTTTTTTCACATAGAGTTTTATGTTAAAGTGTCTAAAATTAAATATCTGTATTATTACCTTTAAAAACAAAAGTGGCCTTTAAGTGGCTTTGATCAAAGTGGTTGCTTTCAAGGAGATGTGGAGATTTTCCCTTGAACGTCCTATCATGCTTCCAGTATGTTACTACTGCTTGTATGAACACTTGTACACAGCAGACTGTGACATTATCCTGGATAGAAATTTACATGAGACTTAAAAGGAAGAATTTGAAAAAGAGATACATGACTCTTTGATAATGAGAGTCTCTCTAATAATTGACTTCGTAAACAAATTTTTAAAATAAAATTAGAGCCCCATTGAAAGAGATGCTTTAACTTTCTCAAACTCTAATATTTAATCCCATCAGCATACACTAGACACACTGTGAGAAACTTTGAAAAGGTGGCACATGCCACAAAGACAGAGTATTTTCTCTAATATATCTTCTCTATTTGATATTTGTATTGTGAGATTGTGAGAATATTTTCTAAAGAAACCATTGTTTTATAGTTTTTCATGTTTTATGTCCTTCTAAAAGAAGATAACTGGAGCCAGAATCCACCAACGTGATCACTAAGAATGTGAATTAATATTTGCAGAAAAAGTAAAGAAATATCCCAGAAGGTTTCTATTTCTCCATTGCTGACTTCTACACATTTCCTCTGATGGAGGCATGGAGAGCAATTCTTACAAAGGTAACAAATACAGAATGCTTGACACTGGTTCCTTCATTTCTATTCATATTTGATTGTGATAGATTTGAAAAGAAATATAATGGTGATTCCTTACCTCTGTTTAATTCTAATATGATGAAAGACTGCACTGTTTGTTTATTTTTTCTTAAATACTTTTATCAACAATTATGTTATTTTTAGAAAGAGTACCCAAAAATGTAGGGAAACTCTACCATATTTTCTACCATAAACTCTCTTGACAAAAGAAAGTTGGGAAGGAATCCAACCCACATTCAAATTAGTCTTTATATGCAAATCAACAATATCAGACACTGATTTTTTTTTTATATGGCATCATGCAGAAAGATTAATTTAACCTGGAATACAACCAAATGCCCCTGGGATGCTTATCAGCAGTCTTCAGTGGAGGAAATGATAAATGCTTTTTATGCAAAACAAGCAAATATCAGTTGTTTTCACAGGTCTGACCTAAGGTCTCTCCTGCTGTATCTTATAGTGTTTTTCATCTCTTTTACTAGACCCAACAGCAGGTGTGAGGCAATTGAAAACAATGTAAAACTGAATTGTTTCTTTCACTTCCATGAGAATTTCTGCGATGTGCATTCTTGGAGATGAATTAGTTCAAGGTCAACATTACTGTCAGGTTAAGAGGCTGTTTGCCACAGATGAACATTTGTCAAGGTTGTGCAAAGCATAATCTGCCAAAGGATGTGCACAAACTTTAGAAAGGAAAAAGAAAAGCGACCATCAGAGCTGAAAAAAACCCCTTGATATTATTGATAGCTGATAATTTTGAAATTAAACTTTTGCATCTTTATGGCCAGGAGGCAGGAAAGCATGGTTGCTAAAATATTCAGAGCAATTTTACATGTTCTGAAGATGAGATGCAACACAACTCACTGTGCATTCACAATGCTGTTGGTGCACAGGCTGCAAAAGCATAAAAGTTTCAGGCTGTGCAAGGAGGAACCCAGCTACACAGCATTCTGCTTTTTGAAGGGCTCTGAATGGTTCAAAAACACAGAGGATCTCTTGTGAGGGAAAGCAGGGGCGTGATGCTCTTGACTGCAGGGTCCACAGCTGGTTGAGCTCTTTGACCTTGTGTTCTGCTCGTTCCAGACCCCATGTGTGACTACACAAGGATGGTGGGATATGTACAGTTAGGAATGTTACTCAGATGCCTAGTGAGGTGCCTGGTCTAATCAACATGGATGTTCTTGGGCTGGATCTCAGCTCATTCATGTCTAAATTGAGAGTCAGAGTGCTAGAGTGGTGCTGAGCCATGTGGAGATTACAGGTGAAATGATCCGGACTAGGGATGCTCAAGTTCAGAAGGAGTGGCAAGAACAAAAAAGAAAAAAAAAAAAAAAAAAGAGCAAAACACCCCCATGTACTTGCAAGTTGTGAAGCAGATCTAACACACCTGCTGATCAAAAAGTCTTTCTTGTTCATGATGCTCTTCAAGATGTAGATACATGAAATGTGCTACAGGTTAATTACCTTCTGCCTGAGCCACAGTCTTCTTCTATGCTCCATGTGATATTCTCATCCTGTTTGTTTTGGTCCAATGGAGTTGCAGGCTAAGCAAATTCTCAGGGCTCTTTTGGACCTCTAGAAAAATGTATGAGAGATTTTCCTCTGTTAGAAGAAGTAGAATGGGAGTAAAAGATATAGGTACCCACAGATGAAGATGCCAGATGTACTCCTCACAGAAATGTTGGGCACAGAGGGATGGAGAAAATATTTCCATGCTCAAGGAACAGAAAATGCAGTTTTGGTTTGTTTTGATTTTCAGGGGTTATTTAACTAATTTATAAAACAGTCAATGGGTGCTGAGTGCACTAACTGCTCTGTGCCCTGCTTTGTAACATTTACCTTTTAGCCTCTGGGTTTTCATTTAGCTAGGGTTCCATTCAGCTGTATTTCAAATGTAGTCCAGATGACTGTCCACTGCAGACTGTTAACTAAAGAGCCCATAAAACACAGTGTTTAGTCAAGTTGGGCCGTTTCCATTAATCAGACTGCATAATCTTCCAGTAACAAAGTAATGCTGATTTTATAGACTACTTACATAAAGCCTAATAATTCCCCATTCAGCTTAAGCTAACATATACTTTAGAATGGATTATGTTCTCATAGTTAAAAAGAGAAAATGGTGGTATTTTCAACATAATTGATACTGACAAGAATTAACAGTTCCTTTCCATTTGCCTTTATTCCAAAGATTACTGTATAAATGAATTGCTTTCACATTATATAGCTGAGTTGGCTCAAACATTCTGACTGAAGAAACCCATTTGTGCTAGTCTTGAATCTGTTTCTCATAGACAGAAAGACACCGAAGTTTCTATCTGTGTCTGGCTAAAGCAATTCAGTACTGTTCATCTGTCATATTTCTCATAAAGTTTTGGCAAGTTCTTTGTTATTATCTACTCCTCTTTTATCTTTCTTTCATTATTTTTCAATAAATGATTTGAGAAAAAACAATATTTTGCTCTCCATCTCTCCAGCAATTCTCTATTAGATGATATCAAGATATGTTTACAAACTGAATAAAAGAATTTCCCTAGCAATCATCTATAAGTGTTGCACTACAGTCATCAAAATAACCAGAAAGTTCAGAAGGATTTAGTATGTGTAAGTTCTAAATCTTAATAATAATAATGATAAGAATAATATCTGCAAACTTAAACTCTCTCAGTTACAGAATGTCTTGCGCTTGCCTTTACAGACCCATATATACTTTGGCCTGAGATCTCATAGGCAAGAAATAGAATGTACCAATTTAATTTTCTCACCACTGTCTTTACAAATACAGTTATAGCACAAACATATGTGTTTTTTACATGTAATTTTAATTTCTTAACTTTCATTGCAGTGGCATTTGAAAATAGCCATGGATCATTTGGCTATTTTTCCAGATGTCCTGTGAAGTCAGGATGCTTTTTTGTATTTACAGACTAAATTTCTCATATGTGTCTTCAAGCACATACACCTATTCTGACATAATATTAGGCAGCTCCCTGGGATTGCTGGATTACATCTCAGGCATCTGTGAAATGCTGCTGAAGAAAATAGGTTTATTACCAATACACTGCATCTCTACAGGGAGACATAACTTGATCGGGAAACTAAAAAATATTGAAATAGGCTATGGCTCTGCAATGGCCGACAGAATGGCATATACAACAGAATTTCTCATTATCTTCCTCAGACTTTACTCATTTCTTGTGTATCCACAGACTACTTTCTTGTGCACATTTCCCTGAGAAATAGATTGAAATTGTTTTCACACTATATATACATACATATATATATATATTTTTATATATATATATGTCCAAATAATATGGCTGAGTAGTGAAATATGCTCTTATTAAAAAAAAAAGGAAAGAATTTGTAAAAAACCAAAAATTGCCCTTTAGTTTTTCTGTGCTAGGTGAAATCCCTGCTTCCTTAACCTTCCTTACCCAAAGATGAGTACAGTATTTTAGACATGACTTCATCAGTTTCAAGTATGATTAACTACAGGGAAAATAATTTCTAAAAATTATTCTTATACTAGAGAAACACTAGTAGTAGTATAAAAGTTGGGAACCCATTATCTCATAAAATACTTAATGAGAGATAAAACATGGTTCTTTCAGCAAGCACTTGAAATAAATTTTTCCCCCAATAATCCAGGCAATTTAACATCTAAATATTTCATTTCACAAGCAATACAAGAACTGCTATAGAAATTGTATGGGACACGTGACGATCAGAGGGGTAAGAAGTCATTTCCGTGTTCTCCCTACATACTCCAGGTTACCTCAGGTTTCAACTGTGTGTTGGCTGAATATGCCAGTGGACCATTCTTGAGAATTAAGCAGTTTAGCTTTGCTCCACACAGGATTAAAACCTCAAGTATATTAGGCCAATCTTGGCTTTGAGATCTGATGCAAGTCTAAAAGATTGAACCTACTGAATAATTTGAGTGCTATTGTAGTATATACAGAGCTTCAGACAGTGAATATTATCTGCGCCATCTTTGTTCATTTTAGAACTGTGGTCACTTGTTGTGCTCTTCCAAAGCTTCTTTTTGTGTCATCCCAATATGAGAGTTTGCCTCCTTTACAACTGGGATTTTTGGTTATGCCAGATTAGGCTTTGACCCATTTAGAAACATTTTTTACATGCATTAAATACATTTCTTATGGATTAACTTTTACTCAGTGATGTCTTTCAGAAGACTTAATCCATTACCTTAGATTGACTGCTGTGTTCAGTACATGCTATTTTAGTACAGTGTGCTCAAACCTAATGCTCAGCTCTATGTTTTTAATGAAAGCTTTGAGGTTCTTTGGATAAAGAATCTACAGTGCTGTGTACAAAATAAATCTGTTCTTTACATATTTCAGAATTATGTGAATACATACTTGATCTCAGAAAGGTAAAAAGGAAAACTCCAATCTTACACAGACAGTTGAATAGTTATGCAGCTGCTAAAATAGGTGTAAAGAAAACATATCTTGAAAAAGTCTTAGTGATAACATTGAAACATTAAACCATGACTTATCACTAAAATTCGACTGCTTTTAAACATTGTTTATCACTTCTGTTCATGCTCTTCTGAGGCTTCAGAATTCAGGTTTATATTTCTGTGTTATTTTGTTTATCTTCAAGTTACTGATATCTAGGTAACTGGTTTGGACTGTATTGGTAGGAAAAAGAAGAATGATTTTTTTTTTTTTCCTAAGAAGAGAAATAAGACAAATAAGAGTAGGAAAGGTGTCCTCTTTCTCTGCCTTCTTCCTTTCAACCCCCCATCCTTTTTCTCCCTTAAGAGAAAAAAAATCTACTTCATATCTCTGTAAAAGTCATAAAAACAATTTTCCACACAGTTCTGAAAGCAAAATAAGAAAGTTACAGGACTGCTAGCTTTTTATAGAAACATTAGATGGCGTGTATATTTGAACTTCTAGGAACAATTTCTTGACTTTTAGACTCCACTGTGTTTAACTGAGAGTATAGTTGTTCTACTGAACAAGTGCTCTAAATTATCTTTTAGGTGATCACCCATAGATTAATACCTGTTACGTATACAGATATCTTGGTGGGGTAGAAAGGGCTGAATAAAAGTCTGCCATCAGCTGAGTAGGATGACTCCAAAGGAATTGCTTATAATAGTGAAAACAAGTAAATCAGGAGTGAAAGGTTTTCTTTGTTTCCATGGGGTTTTTTTTATTTTTGTTTTGTTTCTCTTGGTTTTATTGGTTTTTTGTTGTTTTTTTTTCTTTTGATATTTATTTGTTTGCTTCTCCTTAAGTTTAAAACTTAGACTTACTTTCTACTTTTTTTAATAGGGAAGAAATCCAATTTGTGACTTCTTTGTAAAAGATGTGGTGAGGTCCCTTGACACTTATGAAAAAACATCTACTAATGCTGGAAAGTGAAAACACTGTAAAGGGAATCTAGAAGAGAAAAAATCATTTAAGATCAATAGCCTTTACAATATCCAATCCAGCACGAGAAAGGTATTGAATTAGCTTGGAAGAAACTCTATAAAATCCTGGTATGAACTGTAAGTTCTCCTTATTGAACAATAAATTGGTACAATGCTCAGAACTGAGACAAAACAAGCAACTATATCAATCTACTGCATTCATTTATAAACTAATCTACCAAGACTGCTCCTGGCTATCTGTTGATATGAGAAAATGTGACAACAGAATGCAGACAGAATACTTGGAAATGGGTAGCTAAGTATGTCAAATTTTATACCATAAGACACCATAGATGTGCTATGGATGTGCTTTGGGCTGTGCATGACCCAAAGGCTGAACTTAAGAGCTTGTCTCAACAGTTGTGTTTATTAGTAGTAGTATTAATATTAATATTAATTCTTTCAACAGTGAAATGAAGATTGTAACAAAGGTTTGGTTTTTCATTTCTCCCATCCAGTCTCCATTTTCAGCTTGTTTTGAATTAAGTCCATTTTGCCCAGAAGAATTAATTACATACTAGGAATACTTGATATACATACTGTTGATGCTTTGCTTTCTCACTGGACTTTTGATTTGCAACTGACAAAAAAATCATTGGAGCAGCAGGAGCTTCTGCCTGTGCCTCTACAGTTTCTGGTCTTTTTCCATGGTCAAAATATATAAAACATCAGTTTATCTACCAAAACTGCAGAAAAAAATATGATAGTCCAGCCATAACTGGATGTTTAATTTCACCCTTTTCTAATCTTCAGCAAGGAGCTCCCACTTTTCTGTCAGGAGACATATTCAAAACCCATGGAATTAAAATAATATCATCTTCCAAAATCCACATTTCCCTTTGGAAATGGTTGGGTCATTCTTAACTAGCAGTCATTACTTAGGCATGATGTTTTTTAAATGATCATGCCTAAAATATACAGGGAACACCCTCACACATGGAGTGTAATCTTCCTCCTGTCAGTGCTACCTTAGCCAGAAATGGACTTCTTCCCTGCAGCCAACTCAAACAGTCATCATAGACCTGGTGCTTGTGTTTTCAGCCAAGATTAAATTGACCGAAGTGTTTAAAGAAAGCTAAACTTGTGTACAAAAGCATTTGGACAGAGTGTCAGCAGAGTCAAATGCTGACATAAGCAGACAGCTGGCTACCCAAAGGCTGTCTCTGAAGTTCAGTTCTATCTTATTTAAAACAGCTCCTATTTTGAAATTGAAGCAGTCACAGAACAATACTTATTAGATGTTCTTTTAAATTAATTTAGAGCAGGAGGAAAGCTCTTGGTCTACATGTGAGGAAAAACTGTGTCCCATATTCTGACATCCTACCTACCAAGTACATTGGAATTTTCTTTGGTTGACCAGCACAACCGTAGCTAAAATCACAGACAGTATCAGATTTTTAGCCTTAAACTAAGAAACTAGAACATTTGTCTCATTCCCTGATAAATTGCTTTTGAAATTTATGCATAGCTTATTTTTAACAGTTTTATTTTAGCAGATAAATAATAGCTGAGTTCTATGGCAATTAAATTCTACCCTTCATATAAAACAAGTTTAATAATAGCACTCTGCATTCAGTGATTCAGGCACTGTGTATTTTGGTGGGGTGACGGGAGGGAGTGCAGACCTGTAAATGTTGAAAACAAAGGCATGCATTTGGTGGTGTAATATTATCTTGCCTGTAACCCATGTAAAGCCAGACCTAAGGTCACACCTAAAGCCTCTTCATAGCCGCTGTGGCTTTGGTGTGCCAGCACACAGGTAAGGCTGAGCAGGGGATGGTGGCACAGGGTCAGTACAAGAAGTGAGAGAAGGGATGAAAAATTGCCCAGTAACAGAAAATGACAAGGTGGAACCGGAGTGAAAAAAGTCATCTCAGGGACATTTGATGAGGAAACTTAACAGCTTTACAAGCATCCTGAGACTCTGTGGCTAGTGGACAGGCAGTTTGTCCAGAACTAAAAATCTCTGAAATCTCAGGGGAATGGAGTTAAGCACTTGTAATTCATACTTACAGAATTCATATCCAGCTGTAGTCTTAGAGCTTTAAATTAAGCTAGAGAAAGGCAAATTTCCCCATAGCCTTACCTTCCCTGTTACAGCATAAATGAGGCAATAAAGATTTAACACATTCCATAATTAACTCAGAGGCCAGTAGCAGTCTGAAATGAGTGAAGTGAGATGGACACTAAATGATGGGGCTTTACAGTTATTACTAACTTGATTTGTAAGAAATGACTAAACATGATTCAGGACCATGAAAGTGATCTATAGCTTCATAAAGTGGTGCATTGACACAAGGGAGCAATAAAAGTCTTTTCACATGAAAGATGACACCTAATGAATATGATGACCGGTGTTTCTTCTACAAGTCCTGCAGCTTCAGTATATATATTCTGTTTATAACACAGGTAAATGAAGATACATATTGGTAAAGCTCTAAATAAAGTTATATCTTTTAAAATGCTGCAGTGATGTACTTGCAGGTTTATCATTCTGCACAGCTCCTGTACAGTGTCCGGGGCTGCAGAGAAGCAAGACCCCTCCACACAGCAACCTGCAGCTACTTTTTGGTAGCTTTTGTGGTTTTATTGCTCAAATCAAAGAAATGAAAGATTTTTTTTAATGTAAGAGTGTGCTAAGAGAATGCAGAATATCTGAAGTAAATTATCAGAGCACAAAGTCTGTTGTTTATTTGGCAGGACAAAGAAAAGATGATCGTATTTATAATCAATTCTAGATGTGCACATATTTAAATTTTCTAGCTGTGAGACAGCATTATATTATTCTGACAATGAAGACATGACGGGGAAGAATAAGCGTGAAAGAGTGCAAAAAATTGGTGTATATAGGGTGTTGCTCTCTTTCAACACATAACAGAGGCACTAAGGCTTCTGAGGGGAAAAAAACCTACAAAAATTTTCAACATTTTAGTTATTTAAATAAATACAATTTATTTAAAACACTGATATTTTTTTGTTTTGTTTTGTTAATATGCACTCTAAAGATTAACATCAGCCACAAATTTTTGTTGGTGGGTGACACTTAAAATATTCTAAAATCAATAATACCTCAAAATAGTTTATAGAAAACAGCCATACACTTAAGCCACATAATTTGTCCCCTAAGTACAACAACACCATAAAAAAAATTCTATGAAATACTGACCATGCCTCTTGTGTTCTTGAATTCACAAATCAGAAAAGGGGTAACAAGCTGGATCCTATGTTGCTTTAACTCACTTTCTCTCCAGAGACTGCAAATCTAGTACAGCCAATATTTCAGCCCTTCTAGACTTTTTCCTTTTGCTAGGCTTCTGTGCCTGTTTTTTGTAATATGTGACTACCTCTGTAATATAGGGTGTAAAATTGAATATGAGTGTCCCACTTTTTAGACTGTAATGCCACATGTATGTGTCTGGAATGATTTCCTCTGTCTTATTTTCTGTGTCCCTGTACATGCTTTCTGGCACTCTCTTGTTTGACTGCAGAAATACATTTTGCTGACAGTTTTGTGGCTCTGTTTATTGTGTTTGTGATCCCACGTCCTTTCCCCGCTTTCTGCCAAATATGCCCATTTAATATGCACTGTCTCTGACTGCTTTTAACCCCAATGCTCTTAACCTTGCACTTGCATATTTTTAAAAAGGCAAAACCATGGAGATCTCCCTCCTTCTGTCGAGCTAAATACACAGTGTGGGTTTTCACATGATAGTAATACATACACAGAACAGAGGAGTATCTTTAGATCCTGAGAGGATTAGCTGTAGGCTGTGCCTATCCAAAACTGCAGATCACCTCTCTTAAATTTTACATTAATTGCTAGCCTGTCCAAAGTGTACTTTGTAATATCAGGAATCAACTGTCCTGTTGCTCTCACTTTTCTTCTTCCCCTTGCTCATAAACATAATGATTCTGTTGCAAGATCTCCCCAGCAAAGCTAAGAAGGAAGGAATGCAATCCCAGTGCATATATCAGGGGTGTGAAGCTGAAGAAGCAACATATCCAAGAAGGTGCTTTTGTATTTTTGAAATAAATGTGGTGTTATTAAAAAAAAATCTTTTTTGCATTTGCAAGAATGGAAAGAATGCAAAATTTTGATTTGCAAGAAAAGGAGAATAGACAAGCTGTTTCTCTAGGTTTTGGGCAGCACCTTTACACCATATCCTCATTCACACATTACAAAGTCCTATTCTTCTGGCCACAGGTGGCAAACTTTCTCTAGATAAAGTGTATATAAATATTCTCTGTGCCTTTTTTCAGCTATCAGCACTGCAAAATGTGGAAAAAATGAACCAATGGTTACAAAAGCATTACAATGCAATGACTGACACTTAGGCTACTCTCCAGCTACAGTTTTCCTGAAAATCTCCATATTTCAATGCAAAAGACTGTAACAGACCCCTCTGCATTTGAAGTATTCTCTGCTTTTTGAGTGTCTCATTACCTCACGGATTTTGTCCAGGACACTGGCCATCCTCCTTCACTCCCCTTGATCCACTTCAGCCTCCAAAACTGTTGGCTGGGCTGGCAACAATCCCTGCCAATTTTAAAAGACAATATAGCTCACATCTGCACCACACTGCACTGCTTATTGGACAAGTCACCATTCCTACAGACACTTTAAACCACATCCAAGTCACTTCTGTGAAGCCTAAAGGGACACCTGTGAGCTTGAGGGGCAGGTGTAGCTCACTGTGACATCCACAGGGAGTCATGTGTGGTGACAGAAAAGCAGTCACAGCACTGGCCTCGTGCAGTTTCAGAAGAGAGGCTCCCCAGCAAGGAGAAGGAAGCAAGAGAGGCACTGCAGACCAGTTGGATGTCAGGGAGAAGCACAGATCAGTTTCAGAAGTAAGAGAAAAGCTATCAGAGATGTCCTGTAAATATGCACATTCACAGGCTTTTTAATTAGAACGGCTAGCTGATATATAAAGCACAGGGTACCTTAGAAAACACAGTATGCCTGAAAAATTACAAAACCAACAAAAACTGTGTATGCAATGACATCAGAGAAATACTCAATCCCATCTCAGTCATACAGCCTTTTAGGCCAATTTTACAACAGGTAATGCACTTGATGGGGGAAGTTGGTTGCATAATTGCTATTAATTATTTGGGAAATGGATGGAGGTTCAGCTTAGTTTCACCTCTCCAAACACACTGTTGTTTGGAATAAATTAGCACCATTGCTGCTAGTGCCTACAGCTTGTTTTTAAAAATCCCTGCCAAGTGGCAGTGGGAAGAAAACTTGTAATGTTTCTGTCAACAGTGAAGAAAGGGCATTTTACTCAGAAACAAAGACTACTTGCCTCAGGGCAGCTTCTGGGGTGGAAAGAAATAATGAAAATGGCTGTAGACCTGATCAAAACTCTTAGCCTCTAAAGTGAGCATTTTACACTCTTTTTTTTACTCTGACAAATCATATTTGCTGGGCCAAGTCGTGGTCAGCTCTTATCCTTCCCCATGTATCTACATAGGTACAATCCATAGTTGCCCAATATCGAATTCAGGTCACTTAAAATCCAAGCTGCCTTGGCCACCATTCAGGTCAAATCAAGGCTTTGAAGAAGTTCAGACAAACTCAGGTCTGAAGTTGTGTATCTGTTTTAGACAGGTTCTTCATAAATTTGGCAGGAATTTCAGGCAAAGTGATGTGGCATGTCTGTATGTCCTCAAGAGAGAAGCTGAATGCTAGGGCAGACCTAGCATACAGTGCACAGCAAAATACCCACTCCTAAAACAGACACGACTTAGAAGGGCCACACTGAAGCAGTGGATTTCCTCATCTGTTTCCTCCATGGAAACATGGCAGATGAGTCTGGGACAAAGGCTCACTCATGCAGGATCCCTTCACAGACCAAGCCAATGGCTGTGGAACTGGAGAAGTCCAGGGTAAGTCTTCTGTCCCCTACCCCTCTGACTCTGTGTGTGCTCAGAGGGGCCTCAGGAGCATAGCTCCCTGGCATCTATGTTTTGTGCTGTACCCAGCCATTCATTTCTAAATCAGAAATAGCCCTGAGGTTGACTTCATGTCTTCTCTCTTATTTAGCAAATGGGACTGTGCATCACTGTCAGTATTCTCTTTAGGATCCAGTCATGAGCAACCAGTGCAGATAAGATCACATCAGATATCCCATCAGTTCAGAGTTCAGTAATTAGACTCAGGATGGATTTTGTTTCTGCTTGCAGTTAGAATTTTCTTTTTTCTAAATTTCAGAGATGAGCAGAAAATGGAAAACACATTTTAGAACCATGTTTTGTCAAAAAATGTTTTCTTCATTTTTTTAATCAAATTTTGTCTTGGTCAAGGTTTTCCAAGTAAACATGAGAAATTATTTGGCCAAATTAATCCCGAGTGTATCTTAGCCTCTTGCACTGAAGGATTTAGCACAGAGCCAAGAAGTTCAGGATGTTGGAAGAAAATGTTTTCGGAGTTACTAAATTACAGTCTCCATAGTGATTGTCTTGCCATATGTTAAACAAGCAAGAAGACAAAACACACGGGGGAAGATTCTCCTCTCACAAAAATAAGCAGAATTACAATGGAACAAACTTTCACTCACTTGTGTGTAGACATTGTTTCAGTGAAGAATAGATTATACCCTGACAAAATAGCTTCAGTTTTCTGCGGTGAGGCATCTCACAGTAATTGTGAGAGGGGATGTAAGGAAAGGTGTCTAGGGAAAGGCACAGGAGAAGTAGGAGATTGGGGGTGGGAGAGCCACGGCAAGAGGTAGAGAGAAGGAGGTTTTTTATGTTTTTTGCTATGGGACATAAAGTTGTTTAAAGCTGGAGTTCAAAAGTGCATAAGGTTTCAAATAAAGCCTTGCTGCTGACATTTCAAAGGACTTTTCTTAAATTATGGCAACTGCAAGCAACACCTGCCTCCCTTGTATAACAGAAATACTAACATTTATGTAGCTTACTGGAATATTTTGAAGGTTATTTACTTGCTTTGAAGGTTATTTACTTGCTATCAGCATAGAATTTTAGATGTCCAAGCAATAATAGAGTTATATACGCTTATATTTATTTCACAATAATAAAGTTTTATATGGACTACTAGTATAGTCGAAACACTTTACAGATATAGTTAATACTAACTATATGTTTAAACATAATTTTTATATTGAAGAAAATAGGATTAAGATGCTTTGAAAAGTTCTTCTTTAGAGATCTGCAGTTGGGAAAAAACATAGAGGCAAAGCTTTATTTTGTGTACTTTATTTTGTGTACTTTATTCATGTGTTCTTTATTTTATGTGATGTATTTTAATTGTATGTGCATTAACATGTATTGCATTTGTTACATTGGATTCCAGGGCATCTCACAATACTTTGAGAATTCCTAAAGAAAGCTTGAAGTAATTTTCAATCTTTTAGTCATCATACTGAAAGTTTTATAAAATACTTGAAATGACAACCCAAAGCATTCAGGCTCTAGAAAACAGGCATCTATTTTCAGAAAAGCCTGTCAGGAAGTTGGTGTCCTTCCTTATTTTCTGTTTTGTATTGTTGCAATATGATGAATGAATTATGTGTGTGTTAGTGAGTTATTTGCAGAAAACCAAAATATTGCTTGGGTAGTAAATAATGAGTGAAAAACAACACCAAGAAAAAGAATAGAAAATATAAATAATTTTCTGGGAGCACACATATAGGGATTTCATCCTAACACCTGTTGGAGGAAAAAAGATGTCTGTGCCCATTCAAGACATGGCCTTAAACACTACTGAGACCCTCAAAATATTAATCAAGATTTTTCTTTTGCTATTATTTTCTCTCTAAGACAGCATTTTTTTTCTGCAGTTCCCCTTTACCTCATAATGCCTACCTTCTGGAAGGAAGAAAGGAAGAAAGGAAGGAAGGGAGGGGAACCAGAAGGAAGGGTTTGCATTATTTTTCATGAATACTAGTGCAAAGGAGAAGAAACTAGTCAGAAGTCCTTGAGACTATGCTGCAATAAGCAGTTTTGAGGTCATGATCACTTTAAGGAAATATCTGGCTTGAAGAACATACAAAATGTGCTTGGGTGGATTGGGAAAACTAGCGTCTGATTAGGTTTTTGCCTTGGTGCAAGGAACTGTCTGGCTAGATCTGGCTGTGTTATAGCTGAGGTAAGGACAGGCGTGTACTCAGAAAGCAGATTCAAGAGAAAAGCATCTGAGGCAGCCTCTCAAACTGCTGCCTCCCTGGATTTTGAACAGTTTTGCTGTCTTGTGGTAGACTTGTGCTGTCTTCATGCTGTAATCTGGACTATCTGTACTGCAAAATAAACAGCTTATTTATGCCGTTAAATTTTGCACTAGATTAGTACAATGGATGCTGGGCACACGGATTGGCAGTGTGGGGAGGGGAAACCAAGTTTTAGGCTGCACTACAACTAATATGTAGAATACAGTTTGGAAAGTCAATTTGGAAAGAGAAGCCATAGGCTTCGGTCTTAGGGTAGAGAATGCTCTTCAAATCCTTGGTTTACAACTTTCAGAGAAAACTCTCTGGAGTTCTCCAGCTTCTGGAAATGTTGAAAATGCCTGTGAATGGCTTTGCTTACAGTATATCACAACTTTTCATCCTCTCCAAACTGCAGATATAAAATCACAATGGGGTGACAGTAAAATAACATTGGTATGGTATTTAGAGCCTCATCTAGGTGCAGCTAGCAGAAAGAATTAAAAAAAGTATTTAATGTGATATTCAAGCCAAGTAATCAAGGTTCAGCCACTCACAGCTCTAGGAATACCACAAAAGTGGTTAGAGTTCATGTCCAAAATTACTACAGTACAATACTAATTGGAAGCATATCACACCTTGGGAGAATGCAGGAGAAATATGAACAACACTAACAAAATAATACCATGTTTAGCCTAAATAGTTGTTATATGGGCATAAAGTTTTGTAACACTGCAAGATATTATCCCACTTTCATGTCTTAATGGCTAAACACAGACAGATGTTACTGACAAAACCAATATTCTTCAGAAACATTATTGTGTCTTTATTCGTGTATTTTTTAACCAAGTTATTTACATCCTGAAATAATTCTTTTGCAAAGTCCAATTTATGCTTGCATAGGCATGCTGATGAAAAGCACTCACATGATGACACAGGGCATATGTTTATTTAGAGTTGGTTAGACTAGAGAAAGCATGACCTGCTCAGAGCAGAGGATGGTGGGAGTAACAGAATTTCTAAAGCCATCAAATTGCTTCAGCCTGTGCCAGAAAAGGCAGAGTGCAGACATTCAACAGTACTTTTTACCACAGTAATCAGTCTCTGCATCCTCTTTTTCTCCTGCCATGGTCATGTAAATGAGACTCCAGCTCCCATTGCAGGAGGAGGTGGGTGGAAGCATGCAGAGCTCATACTTTGGATTCTAAACATGGGTCTCTAGCAACATTGCAGCAGGTATGGGAGAAAGGTGCTGTTGGTTGCAAAGAATAGTTTAAAGGAGGAAACTTTCTGCCTCTCACACATTCCTACAGCCATATCCAGCCCTTGTAAGCACTCTAAGCCTTGGGTTAGAAAACCCAGGTTTTCTAGTGACCATATTTATTTGCTGAGTCTGTGCTTATTTTCCCTTTCAATGTTGTTATTATTTTTACATTTGCAATGAGAAGTAAAGGTGGAGAGCATAGCCATATCAGATTGCCTTTGGCTGAATCCCAGAATGGTTACTTTTCAAAAATGATGAAAATTTACGTTAAATGGTATTACCAATAACCTTGTTCTCTTTGTGCTCACAAGTTTGCAAACTGTTGGCCATGTTTCAGAGCAATCCTGACCTAAAAAATAGTTTAGTCAAGCCCACTGAAACTGACAAGATAAACAGAAAGGTGACGTAAATAATCTGATTCATAATTTTTAAGCATATAAATTCACTCATTGGCTCAGATTTGTTAATAATATTCCAGTTACTTCTAGATTTAGAATACTTTATTCCAGGAAAGATCTCACTGAAAAGCAGTAATAGATTTTGCAGCTTTTAAAACTATTGCACTTTTTAAAAAAGCTTTCAATCCCTAATTTAATGCTTGCAATGTCATCAAAATTGATTACCAAAAAGAATCACAGACACAGTCATAGCAAATACATTACAACGCAGTGAGAATTAACTCATGTGACTGAAGCAGTAGAGTAACTGAGCCACAAACTGATGGTGTTCAAACCCAAATGAAGCAGACTATGTGATTTTACAAGCATTTTGAATATTGCCACCTAATTTTGGCCCAGGTCTCCCCCTTCCGAATTATCTGTGCCAGTTAATACCTGTAATATTTTTCTAGCAGAGGTCACCTAGGGTTTGGATGAAGTCAGATGGTTGCATACTTCCTACACAGGCTGTGAGATGGCTAGATAAGAGCTTGTTCATAGACCAGAGTGTGTGCACAAACACAGCTTCCAAAAAGAACCAGGAAGACCTTTCCCCATCATTGTCTTACTCTTTAGTTAACAATACATCTATGAAAACAATTTAACTTGACTTGTTCAGGGATCACCATTTTAAAACAACTGCACAGTGCAGATAACCTCTTATGTGAGTGCAAGGTAACCTAAAAAGGGCTTAAAGTAAGCTGTGGCCTTGCTCATATCTTCCCACTTTAAAAAGTCAATTTAGGAATCAGGAGTATCTTCCCTCGCAGTTTCTGCCTTCTCAATATTCTGCTCACAGTTCACACAACTGCTTCCAGGGTCTCAGCAAATGTATAGCTGAGCCAGTTCAGACACAATTGCCCCTTGCAAACAGGACTCATTCTCATGAGCTTTGGATAGTTGACTAATTCCTGCTTAGAATAACACTGCTTACCCTTTCTTTACAGTCTATTTATACTCCCACTTTTTTTTTCAAGTTTAGGAGACTTACACTCTCTAGCATTCCCAAAGACATATTCAGCCCTGCAATATTCAGCCCAATATGTTTCTGATTTAACTTTGCCTTCCTTTATTTTCAAAATGAATAGTTTCATCTGCTTTTCACCCATGAGAACATTTTTGCAGTCATTTCTCACTTCCTTTTGTTCAGCTAAGGGACTCAGTGCTCTCAGGTTAAAACAAAAGGTGAATGGGTCCATTTGAAAGATGGTTTAAATGCTGCCTTCTTGCATCTCACAGTCTAAAGTGACCCTCTGCATTGTTTACAGAGATAATTATGTGAAAGAAAGTAGAAACAATATTTTAATTAACACATCAGTAACACTACAGCTTATTTCTGTGTTTTGTCTATTATAATTTGCCATGTGGTGCCTCTTTGCCTCTTATGTTACAACAGAACAGAAAAAAAAAGAAAGATTTCTGATTTGCACTGCTGGAATGATAGGGTGATATCTCTACATAGACATTATTTGTTAACTCCTTTTAGGTCTTACACTTGCCATGCAAGGTGAGTGTATCTGTTTTCATGTTTTGGTCTGCACTCAAATACATGTTAGAAGCATTTATCAGAAACAAAATCACTAGATTTATCACCAGGACCTTCTTTCCCCATTGAGCACATATTTCTGTAGAAGTATTGTTAGAGAGTTACAGTACTATATTTCTTGCTACACTGGGAGCCCAAAAGCAAGAACACATTAGTCTGATGAGCTTGGGTATGGTTTCCTGAATCAATAGTACTTCTTCAGCAGAGACCTAGTAACAGACAATTGCATAATGAAGCTGTCTGTCTTTATTTACACAATGTATTACTGTATTCAGCAGGCCAGAAAGAATAGTTCTGTGTAGCAGCTGTCATTGTGTTTTTTTTGCTTATCTCTGGCCTGTCTGCCAATGTTATAATTCACCAGCTGACACCCGTCTTGGCAGGGACCGAGCGCGGTGACTCGGTGCCAGAGCGACAACAGTGCTCTGAACTATGACACGATTCATCCCCATCCCAGTCAGCAGCAGCTTGCTCTTCTGGCATTTGCACTTTTTTTTCCTTTTTAAGCTCTGCAGCCGTGGGGGTGCAAAGCAAGCAAGCTCTGGGGGAGCAGTTGTGGTTCTGTCACAGACCATGCTGGGGTGCAACGGGAAAGAAGGCAGGGTCAGTTGTGAAGGGTGATGGATACCCAGCAGATACTCTGAAGGGTCTGGTCTTGAGGAATCAGGAGGGGATGAGGTCAGACTGCAAAAGCAGAATTCAAGGCACTCTGTCACAAGACCTGAGGTACAATGGTTGATGTTTATGACCCTGCCTTTGCTCAGAAGGGCAGAAGCTCCTTGAATCCAGTGAGAGTGTTGGCTGTATCAGGGGTGGCGATGGGGAAGAAAAGCACCAAGTAAAAATTCTTGCATACTTTTGAAAAGGAAACATGGAAATCTGATAAATTTTTTAAATCAAAATTTCCATGAACACTATTCTCTAACATTCTAGTTCTGTTCTTTGAATATTCATAGGAAATAAAAATATATGATAACACTGATGAAAAAATGCTTTTTTTCTCTTGTTTGGGGTATGTTATGCCAAAATTTCTTTCTGTATCTGTTTCTTAAAGGATGTAAAGCTACAACAACTGTCAGTTGTATATTCATAGACTTGTCTGTTTGAGAAAGTTGCACTTCAACCAGTATATAACTCACATGGAATGTTATTTCAGTTTAAGAAGCACATTTGTTAATCAACTGAAGTCAATCAGAAATAAAATAAAAGCTTGAAACTGAAATTTCACCACGAGGCAAGTCTGTGATTCAAACTGTAAGGTAAGATTTTCTCATTCAAGCAGCACTCTGGTTTAGTGAAAGAATCTCAGGTGGACCATGCTTTCATTGTCAGAAATCCTATGATGAATCATAATAGTGACCAAAGTAGCTGTGATTTTTTTTTTTCCCCCCCTCTGGGCTTTCTAAGTCCTTCATGTGAAGGAGGAACAGGAAAATAAAAGAGATAGAGAAAAAAGGAAAAAAGAGAAGGAGAAGGAGAAGGAGAAGGAGAAGGAGAAGGAGAAGGAGAAGGAGAAGGAGAAGGAGAAGGAGAAGGAGAAGGAAAAGCAAAAATATTAATGAAATTAGAGTGAACAGGACAGTCAGAAGAGTGGTAACCCCAATCCTAGGGGCACTTTTTGCACCAGGACACGCCTGATCACATTTAGAACGGTGCTAAAATTATGTTAAGAGAGAAGGGAGGTTAGTGGAGCAGGATGTCATTACCCTGGAGAACTTTCATTGTGTTGCATCCTGATAGGCTCCCACTGCCAAGTGCACAACAGCATCCAGGTGCCCAAGCATGGTTCAGGGGAAAAGGGTTACAGTGAAAGCAGTGACATCAGGCTGGTGACCTGTCACTAGTGGGGTTCCACAGGGCTCCATCCTGTGCTCTTCAACCTCTTCACAAATGACTTGGATGCAGGGCTGGAAGGGACACTGAGCAAGTTCACAGATGATACCAGACCAGAAACGTCAAAGAAAGGGCATGGATCCACATGGATGCGAAACAGTGATTGTGGAGGATCTGACTTTCATAAACATTTCCTATAAATAACTCCTGGTAAAAGAAATGCTCGTTACACACAGAAAAAGGTGTTAATGGCAGTTTACCTGTAAGTGAGAGGAGTTTGCTAATTTTAAATGTGAGTTGGGTCTGCATACAAACATGCTTGAAGGAGGATGAGGGGTGGCAAGATCATATCAGACTAACCCTAATTATTGACACTTTCACTGGAAGAGGAGTTTAAATGACTGAATTAATCTAAACCTTTAAAGCAAGCTGTGGCTAGTTGGTGGTCAGCATCTATTAATATTAAATGTCTAAAATTATTTTATTCAGAACTGACCCTTTTTGTATAAATGCTGTGAGACTTCTTCAGTCTAAGTGCTCCTTTCTGAGGATATCAGTTAAGCTGTTCAGCATGGACATCAAAGTTGGATGAAACCAGACTTATCCTATCACTTGGGAAAAACATGGAGATCTACGAGAACACTGCATCTAGAATCTGATTCCTTGAGACAAATTAATAATATCCTTAAATGTGTTGAATGCCCTGGTCCCCCTGCCCAGGATCAAATCTCAGGATTTTATTTACTGTAGGCATTTGGTATTGATTTATTTTGTCCAGAACAATTTCTGACATCTCAGTTAAGTGGAAAGCGTGGCTTAATTTCTGCTCTTTGTCAGAACATTTATTTTTAGAGTCTGAAGGAAAGTGATATTGCTGATGTGCTAGTATATGCAGGACAGTTGCCACCAAGACCTCTGACCTTACAAATGTAACAATTATATGAGACACAACACCTGCAGTAAAACCAGCACAAACAGAAAAATATAATCCTCAAGCTGTAATGAATGGGACAATAAAGTGACTGCATTTAAAATTATTATACAGTGATAATTTTCTAATAGTGCTCAGTAATGGAAGAATAAACTGGAGAAAAGCAACACAAGAATCACATAATTGCACCAGTTGGCAACATATTATCAAAATTGCTCTTTTAGTAATGAATTTAAGATTTAAAAAATACCCCCACTACATCTTTTACTTTCAGAATTAGAGGATTTTTATGTCAATTTAACCACAGTCTAGATATAATTAAACTTCATATTTATTAGATGTCTTTGCTACTCATTCTCATTCCCAATCTAGTTGAACTCAACCAAAAAGATTGGAAAATTCTTCTACTTCTCCATTTTGGTGATACATCCTAGTAGTGACAGCAAATAAAACATTCAAATGCCAGAAGAGAGACCTGGAAACCATCAAAAGAATCTAGAGGGGAAAAAATAACAGTGGAACAGGAACATTTGAAATAGAGGGTTTCCCTGGCACACACAGCTTCTCAGTGATTCCCAATATTGTTTCACTCTCCCAAAGGCACAGAGCCCAGTGTCTGTGGCAGCTTTTTGTAGAAATAGTGACTCCCATCATGTCAAGGAGAAAGAAAGAAAGAGCAGGGGGAAAAAAAGACTATGCTGATGGGTTTTGCATTGTAGGTCATGTTGGAAATTTTAATTATTGAAATGAAATATTGAAGGACATATGGAAATGCTTGGGAAAATGAAAATGAAGATGAGAGGAAGCAGTCATGAAGAATTAATCATTCTGACAATATATATTTATATACACACATATAACTCTTATTTTTGCCAATAGAAAATGACAAGGGAATCAGCAACTCAAGTGGAGGATGAAGAATGGAAAGAGAGAAGAAAGGAAAGCTTAAAATAATGCTATTGGAATGTACACAAATATGTGGTTTAAAAGCCTGTTTGGGAGAGGAACAAAAAGACTCAGCATAAGATGCTCTTGGTGTGAAGAGAAAGACTTCCACACTGGAACTGAACAATGAAATCTTGCAGGAAGTAAGTGAAACAAGTTCACTTGCCAGACTTTTCTTTCTTCCATTCCTATTCCTAAGGTTTTTAATTATTATAGTTAATAATTAGCATGCAAGAGTTATGGCTTTCTGTGCTTAGGGAACTGCACAAAGCTGAGACACATACATGGGAGGACACGGCATGACAGAATTACAAGCCAAAGAATATAGTCAAAAGCAAAATGCATGGTAAAATGTTCGGTGAATGAACGTCTAAGTTTATTTTAATTACTTTACTTGTGAATTACTTTAACTTATAAGAACAGACTTCAGGACTAAGCAGAGACCTGAACAAGGGCTGATATGCAAGCTACACAATCAGATCCAGAGATATTGTGATTCAGTGTTATTGAGATATTAGAAGACATAGAGACATAATTCAGCCCAGCTGAACAAGCCCTTGCTTGTGTAAGGTTACATATTTCAATTTCACTTTGCAGTGGTCCAGTTATTCACTCAGGCAACTGTACTCAAGCAACTGAATTGACTAAAATCAAGAAGAGTCAGCCATTTCCTTTTGATCTGCTCTGAAAAGTAACAGTACAGGCGAATAAATATCCTCATATCCAGGGCTAAAAGCTGAATAATCTGGATGCATATTCCCTTGCATTTAAAGATTGTTGAAAAAGGATTTCAAATCATTCAATATCCAAAGAAGTTTATCTGCATCTCCAATCTGAGATATCATGAGACAAAAACTTGTATGGACATTTTCTGATACGTTATGTTTTTTCTGAGTTTTTAGACGTCCAAATATGGAAATGTCCTTCATTCTAATCAAACTTCCCTCCTCATGGGATATAGCTTCACAATCCCATACTGCTATTGATGATGTGGATATGCTGCTGAAAATGGATTCCTGGACGTTAGTGAGAGATGATAAGGCAGAAAGAAATGTGTCAGATTATCAGTAGAGGAAAAAGAGTGCAATTTGCTTATTTTAGTTAATTATCTGGCTCAGATAATGTAGAAGTAACACAGAGACTGAACCAGAGCTGAGGTTCTGAGGCTCAGGCTCAGATGTCCATCTGTATTTAGGTGATTCATTGACCAACACAGTTACATAATTTCCCCAGGCAAGGTGTCTGGGCAATCAGCCAGTATATCCAAGAGTCTTAAACTCTAGATTACTGATTAACTATTCATTTACAGCTGTTTAGGTTGAGAGTGATCTTGGACATGAGTGCAGAATGAAGTTTAAATTCAAGCATGCAGAGCTGTGGTGAGATATCTAACTGTTCTTTCCCCAAACCTTGTAGGTGAGCCAAAAATATACCGTTCCCTGTGGATGGGGTTGCTATGCTATTGTATTCTGTTCAGCTCCATCTTGTTCTGTGATTCTCACCTTAGTACTTGAAACCATCCAGCTGCTCTGTATGACAGCCATACCCGTAATTTCTCTTGTCTTCCCAAGGGAAGAAATACAGATAAGGTTATTTTGGTTTTGGGATGTGAGTTTATAGTAAACACAGAGGTTAGAGGGAGAAGAAAGCTATTGAAAGCAGTTTTTAAAAGCCTTATGTTCCCCAGGGAGTATATTCTAGTCTCTGAGAAAATTTTTTGTCTTGGAAAAGTGCATTTTACTACAGCTTTTGCTCTTTCAAAAGAGTGAAAATCTACATCTTCTAATTTTAGTGAATTTTAGTATGCCTTGGACCTCTTGAATGCTTAAAAGACAGCAATGTGCACTTTGAACTTGATTCAGTACCTTCTTTGAAGCCAGTATAAACAAGAGAGGATGCAACTGATTGCATTCTGCTTCTGAGTCTTGAGAAATGCACATTGCACAGTGCATTAGCACAGTGACACAGCTTTGTTCCCAGATCTGTCTTGCTTTTGCTAAGATGAAGAATCTTAAAGAAAGCTGGAAATGAAGTCATAATTTATAAAACTGCAGATGATAAGCCGTATTAGTTGCATAAAGAAAGAGTTTTGCTGAACATAAGAAGGCACTACAAAATACATGTGAGTATGAGTATTTCACCAAATGAAGCTAAAATGTGGCTACATATTCCTTCTGCAGGACTTCACATACTCCCCTCTGAAGACCTGAAAGAAGGCAAAACAAGACTGTTGGAGCAAGTGTCTGGAATCCAGCTTCCTTCACTTTCTCACTATCTCCCTCCATATTCCACAGCTTCAGTGGGCCTGGCTGCAATCTGTCCTGTGCCAAAGACAAAAATTATGAAAATTATAAATACAGCTCAATTCCTCTCTGCAGGTTCTACCAGGCTGCCATGAGTTCAGTCTATGCAGAGTATGTGTTACCATGCACCATGCTGGGAATACAATATTCACCCTGTTCATGTGGACAATTGTTGTGGATAAACAAGGTTTAAAGACTTACAAAGATGATGTTTGTCAACAACGCAGCTCTAGAAAGCATTAAAAAAATTCTCAAAGACTTTCTCGTGAGACCCTTCAAGCAAGTTTCTAGCAGAAACCTTCCACAAATATGGCAAATATATAAATAAAAAAACCTAAAATTCACATATTTCGATCATGCTACTTAGTGCTTGGCTAAAAATTTACTCTTCTTTCTTTCTTTGACCTCATAATGTGTTAAATTCTTTCTCCTATGAAGTTAGCTGACTCTGAAGTATTTGCATGTAGAAAAATTTCCTAAATCAGATAGGTTTAAAAATATAAACTGGAAGTTCTTGATAAATTTCATCAAGCTTGACCCCTAGTACTGTTGTTTTACTGAAATATTTGCACCATAAATTAACACTTAAAAGTTTGAACATCTGCAAAAACAAACTGAACATTGTTTTTAGATTTTCTTCTGAATGATTCTTTGATTAGCTTTCCAATGAAGAACCTCGCTGGGAGTATAAGTAGGTATCTTTCTCTTTCCATCAAGCTCTTTATGTTTGGTTATTTACTTCTGCAGCTGTTCATGTTAAGAACTGCAAAGATTCACAGGGATCTGTGAGTGTGTGGTAGGTAATAAATCTGCCAAAGATTATCAAGGTTTGTGTATTTTAACATACTGTGATATGACCTTAATCTCTGTTAGTCTTAAGAAAAAGAAATTCTGTCTCTTTATAAAAGATCAATTATGTACATGAAGATAATGCTGTTGTGACTTAATTCATATGTCGAACCTTATTTTTGCTGATGAATTTTTGGCATAGACTGCAGAAAGGTCAAACAGGAGATATGTCTTTGTATTGTACAATCAGACAAACCCAGATATTTCCAATGTTGCAGAACTGCCTCTTGAGATTCCTTTTCAAGCTGAAATTTTAAAATGATAACTAATAATTTTTAAATGATAACTAACACATGTTAATGAAAAGAATAACTTTCAAAATTACTAACACTCGCCACAAGCAAAAATATTTTTTTGTTTTATTGAAAGGATAGTCAGATATGCATTATTTTGTTCTTTTCTGATCCTAGGTTTAGTGTAATTGTAGTGGTTTTACTGCCTTCATGTTTTACAAAATAGTGATGATAAGCCTTAAATCCCTGCATAGTGCTAAAAAACAGGGAAAACTATCCTTCAGGAGATGAAAAAGAAATGAGACAATTTCTCCATGTCTCCATATAGTATCTTTTAAAGTTTAAAGGCAAGTTGGTCCAAGATTAACATTTAGAATATGGCATCACACTCTTTCATCTTCACTGTAAATTCTGACAATATCAAGGCATTTGTCATAGTAGTTAATCTGCAGAAAAATAGTTAGAAATTCTCATTAATTGTACTAGAAATATATTGTTCTGATGTCCCATATTATGACATACTGATTCTTCTCTTCGTATGAACCAGCTCTTTTCCAAGTGCACGGTCAAATCTAATCTGTGTCATATCACATGACAGAAGCATCATAAATGTCTCATGGGACACAACAAAAATGACTCTGTCAATTGGGGTTTTTCTCCTCTCTGTGAAGGAAATGAATATTGGAACTTCCATCTCTACATCTCTCTTTTTCCAAACTTTTATTTACAGCTCATGATTTTAAGTCAATAACTGTCATTTTTTAACATTTACAAATGTGCATTTATTAACATTTACAAATGTGCATTTATTTTGGTGGTATTTTTGTGCAGTATTGTGCATTATCCCACATTTTATTGGAAATATGATAAATACTTATTTAAAAATTACTTCCATCTCTATTAACTTATTAATAATGTATATCTAATATATCCTGTCCTTGAAATCTACTGAATTTGTTATGTTATGTCTTCAATTAAGCTAAGAAATTCAAATGCAAGGAGATATTTTTCTTTTATTTATAGTTCACTTTTGAAAAAGGAAAATATTTCCCAGTAATGCGCAGGGCAAAAAGGAAAGCTTCTTATTTCTGCTATGGCTTTGCTGGTACTCAGCCACTGTTTCTACAAAGACACCATAAGAGTTTGATATTAGATTACCATTGCATTTTTTTTCATATAATATTTCAAGCATAAACTGTATCCATTTCAAGGATAGAGGGTTTGTGCTTTAAATTCACCATTTCAATATAAACAAGTATTTTGTTTCAGTCATGGATTACATTAGAAAAGTACTTTCCAGATCCAGATCTACATGCTTCCAAATATTGAGTTTAACCATTTTGTTCCCTTTCTTTTTATTTTTTCCTGCAGGCTTCCCTATTGCCCAAACACCTCCAGTTTCTTACCTCTGGTTACTGCTGAGGGTGACTCCTAAGTCAAAACTGACTGTATTTCTCTCTTTTGTTTTGGTAGAACTATTCAGATCAAAACATCTGTTCTCCAGTTCACCAAGAAGTTTGAAGTTATAAGGCAGACAATGCTATAAGGAACACAGGCCTTAAATAAAGACTCATAATTCATTCCACTTCTTGCTGAATTATGTACACCAATATTGATGAAATCTGATTTACATGTAGAAATCTGATGACATGTAATTTACATATAGAAATCAGTAAGCATATGGGATCTTACTGATCTTCAAACCCATCCCTCTGGTTAATACTTTGACAAAAATGGTCTCTATATGTTAATCAAGTACTACTTTTTTCTGATTTATTCCCAAAAGATGAATGAAATAAAGATAAAAGATAAATATTCTCATACCACTGTTCAGACCCCACAAAACTACCCTTGAAGCAGAACTTGTAGATGTATGTGTCTCTTCATATTTCACCTCTGTGCATCTCTGTATTTTATTCCTGAAATTCAAACTAATACCATATCCTTTAACACTAAATATTTCTTGTGTTGTACTTCTGGTTGAACATTTTTCTGTTGAACTCTCAGTGAACTTCTTCACTGAAGCTGCCCAAAGCTGAGCAGAATTCAGAATGGAGTGCACCTTTAGTCTACAGATCTGCTGCCTAATGGGATGGAAATAGAAATCAAAGACTATTCCACTGTTTGCAAATAAATGAGAGTTCATATAGAGAGAGTTCACTGCATCTGTTGCAGGTAGAGTGAAAAAGATCTCATGGGAGAGACTTGAAAAAGACACAGAGGAATATTTAATGTTCAGAGTCAAAGGACTTAGGTGATGCTCTGCTCCACAGAAAAACAAATAGTGAAATGGACATGGTCCTCAAGTAAGTTTCTTTGTCTTAAACCAGGTGTGTGAATCAATCAATGACACTCTCTATATCTGAGGCAAATAAGCAATATAAGCACATAAGGCACCACTAACGTTTAGAATAGCCAGCCTAAAAGCAGTCTTAATGCAGACAAACACAAGTTTGAGGAATAAGTTCTAAAGGCATTTGCCTCAGGACTACTCTGATGTACCATTATGAAGTTGAAATTTAGAATTTCAGTCATGTATTTCATGTGTCTACAAGGTATTATTTCATACTAAAATGGCAACAGCCATTTTCTGATTCACAAAAGCAGTGAAAGTCCTTTTCCAGGGAGTGGGAGATCACATTTCCAAAACTCCTTTGTCCGCCAAAAGAGTAAAGGGAGTTTTCAGCATTCTTATCTTGAAGTTGCACCTTACTTGCCATGAGGGAATTAGGAGCTGTCTCTAGTTGATGTTTAAGAAAAGTAAACTTCAGTTAACTCTTACAACCTGAGAGATCGTTTCACTGTTTGTGAAAAGAGTGGCTGGATTGTTTCTATCAGTGAACGATAAGCAAATCTGCCATTGCTTAATCTGCAAGGAAATGTGTCAGCTGAGTAACATGAAGGCTTCTGTACAACGCTGAGTCTCTAAGCTGCTGCTGCAGCTACTAATCCTAGTGCCTTAGCAGTTTCTTTAGAGAAGTAAAAAAGCATTAGAAAACAGGCAAAAATGGTTCAATTTATTATCTCTATAAAATAGTTGTTCTTGGTTCACTGGAAGCCAATGTTTCTCATTGTTCATTGGAAAGAAGTGGGGCTTTTTCATGTATAATGCTTTTCTCATGCTAGCTTCAACACAAGAAGTGTCTGCAACTTAATGCTCTAACTAATATTTGTGTGAATATCCAGAAGAAATTGCATGTCCATTCCTCATGGACAGCCTGCAGGCAATTGGTCCTGTTTCAAAACAATGGATGTGTGTAAGAGATATCTATTACAGACCAAGAGCCTAATCTTTATTTTTCACAACCTCTTGTAAATCAGAAAGAATGCTGTTGTGACATTTAATCCATCTAGCTACTATGCTATTGTCATATTTTTACTTAGCATTTGTAATCCAGTAGTCCTAGAGGCACTGTGGAAATCTGAATTGCACTAAACTAAACATTCTGAAAACAGAATTATGGTCTCTACTGAAACAGCATGTAGTTAGAATACTTGTCTCCCAGGAGACACTGGAAAACTAAACTGAATGAACTCAATGTGTGAAAATAAACCATGTTTGTTAAAATATACAAAGCCCTTCAGGCTCCCCCTTAGAAAAAAAGTCTGCTTCTGCTCACTACCTTTTAAATCATGGAGGTGCAACATTTTGGGGGGTCTCTTTTACAGTATCCAGATGAATGCAGGTGAATACAATTCAACCAGAATCCCACGAAAAGATAAAGCAAATCACTATTTGGGTTATGAGACTTCAAAAGCTGAACTTGGAAAGATGTGTGAGGACTATAACAAGAGGTAAACAATTAGAAACAGACCCTTCTGCCTTCAGTTTATTGACTCCCCTGTTTATTTTCTGGATGGGATCTTTGCATGTGTATAACCTCTTTGTGATAATCTGGTATGGATTTGCTGACAGAGTTAGGATGTGTGAGAGCCCCTTGCTAGCAGCCCCCGGCAGGACAGCCTGCTCAGAGCTGCTGATCTTCCATGGGTCCCAGCCAACAGCCTCAGGGCATGCTCAGAGCATGTGAGCCCTCTCCTGTGGTTAGAATCAGCCAGGCATACACAAAGTGCAGGTGATTAATGCTGTGCTTCACGTGCACTTCACATAAAAGAAGTCCAGTGCATCCCAAAGGTGTTAGACTCTCAGAGCTGCAGAGTCTCCTTTTCTTCCCAGATATACTGAATGAAGCAGGGGAACCACATTAATGAGAATGTGGTTATAGCTTGGTGTAGAACCCTGGCCTGCATCCAAAGCAATGTGGCCAGCAGGGTGAGGGGGGGCATTCTGCCCCTCTGCTCTGGTCTCAGGACACCCCACCTGGAGCACTGCATCCAGTTCTGGAGACACTAAGCTAAGAAAGACACGGAAATGCTGGAGCAAGCCCAGAGGGGTTGATAGGAGGACTGGAGTGCCTTCCCTAGGAAGACAAACTGAGGATGCTGGAGCTGGAGAAGAGAATGTTCTGTGGAGACTTCATAACAACCTTCCAGTATCTGAAGGGGACCCACAGGGAAGCCAGAAACAGACTCTTTGTTAGAAATTGTAGTGATAGGACAGGGAGCAATGGGTAAAAATTGAAAGAGGGGAAATTTACATTAGATACACAGAAGAAATTCTTTCTGTGAAGGTGGTGAAGCACAGGAACAGGCTGCCCAAGGAGGTTCAGGGTTGAGGACACCTCAACCCTGGCAGTGTTCAAACCCTGGGACCAGACGATCTTTAAGGTCCCCTCCAATCCCCTAACGTTCTATGAGTCTATGGGTCTCCCATCAGCTGTGTTGTGTCTATTCCTGCTAAATGTCTTTACAAGAAGATTTACCATGTTCTAAGCTACTAAAACAGTCCTCCAAGTGTCCTTACAGAGTCCTCTGTATATTTTCAAATATTCAGAGATGTTGTTCACACAGATGATAGTAGGACTACCAGCTGTCTAGATTTGTATGCCAAGTTGTGAGCACATTTGCCATGGGTGTAATCAATAGATAGAGATATAGATAGATAGATAGATAGATAGATAGATAGATAGATAGATAGATAGACAGAAAGAAAGACAGATTTAGAATTGCAGTGGTAGTCAGGTAGGTGGGGTACTTGAAAACTTTACTTTTATGAGAAATTATGATAAGCCTGCATTAAAAGGTTGTCCAGAGTAATAAAATGCATTAAAAGATATGATGCAATGAAGCGAAACAGAGCCTAATGTGGTACTTGAAGAATTCAGTGGAAGTCCTTTGGATTATTTCAGTGTAGTGTGGAACAATTCCAAAATACAGATCACTGCAGATAATTATGCCTATATTTATTTCTTATGGAAAAAAAAAAATCCAACAAAAACCAAAACAGCCAACCAGCAGCAAAGAAAGAGGAAAAACAGGAGAAATCAAAGTTGCAGGAAATCTCATAAAGGCACTGAGATGTGTTCAGTGATTCTTATCACTAAGTAACCATGTAACACTGCATAAATACATCTCCTGGTATTTGTTGGATCTGGGGATGTATGTACTTTGCATATATACTGCAAAGTCTTTTCTGAATAGCCAAAGTTTTTCCCATCTGTAATCTATGAACTTTTCCCAGCTTTCATATCTCAGTTCAAAGAAGATCAAAACAGTAAAACCTTTTTTTGTGTGTGTGTCCATATTATGCTGAAGTTAATATTAGACCACATAGTTGCCTTATGGCCTTAAAACCCTAAACAAATACATTCAAAAAACAAGATAGCAAATGACAGTTACTCAGTTAGATATCACTGAGTTAGATACTGCTACAGACTGAGATCACTCTGCCTGGATAACCTAGCATAATCAGGTTGGAATATGATTTTTTAGGATTCACAAAACTTAGGGCATGGCCAAAGACACTAAATACATATGTATGTGTAATATGTATGCCTTGACACATTTACAAGGGCTTATTCTCACTTGACATCTGTAGGATGAGTTTCTTTCATGGTTTAAGTAGACTTTTCCTATTTTATGTCTAATAAACCAAATTCTTCATCTTCCTCATCTTCTTCATCCTATGGCTTTTTCTGTTGTACCCAGTTACCAAAGGGAAATTTTGATTTCTGAATGTCTAGAAAAATAAGAATAACATGAAAAAGGAGATTTTGTAAAACATGGGAGTAATGTTCTAACTGGAGGTACTTTTCAAAAGAAAAGATGTTGACAGCTTTAACTTCTATTAATGGAAAGAAATCAAATGCTTGTCAGTGTGGTATGAAATCATGTGCATGTTTCTGTTTCAGTGACTGAGATTTTTTAAATCTTATGTTTGGAAGAAGTGAAGGCAGTGAGAAAGATTCTACATATTCCCATAATATCTAGTCATCATATAAACACTCATCATAAAACATTTCATTTGTTTATTTGTCTGACATGTCTCCCCGTCAATAACCGGGGGCCTAAATGAATTTTTATAGTCTCAAAGCAACAGTTTCTTGTATAGGTCAAAGATTAAATGTACTCTTGCATCAGTTTCAGTACTCTGTAATTTTACATCTTATATTACGTGCATTAAGGAAACCTAATTTCAAAAAAAGACCAATGCTTTGCCACTGGTAGTAAGCAATTATGGGAAAGCATACGTGCACTGTGGTGTGAGGCATCTGCCAAAGCAAAGTGGAAAAATCATAGTCCATCTGACTAAGCAAAATGCTAGGTTTTCCACCAAATCCACAATCATGTATTGAAACAGTTCACAACTTCAGTTCAACACACTTCAAACACACTTTCTTTTTGAGTAGGATTAACTCATAGGCTAAAGGAAAAAGTGTTAAATTAAAAAAAGGAAGAAAAATTTGCTCCATAGCCAAAGTGCTTCTCTTTTAGAAATGGAAAGCAACAGAGGAGTAGAACCAAATGCACAAAAATTATTAACTAAAAAACAAAAGGTGTCAGACAGCTAGGGAATTGATTATAGTTTATGTAATTAAACCTATGCCCCAATAGGAATTGTAGAATCAGAACGACATTTTTATATGCATGAATAGAGCTTTCTGTCTGTTGTAACTTTTTCAACAAGTTCAGAGAAATTAAATAGTTAGTCAAAATGTCACTCATCAGAGTGAATCCCAGCTAAAATTTGCACCACCCAGGAAAACTGTTTGGCTCTTATATACCAAAGTGACAGAAGTGTAAGGGCTTTGCAGTGCAAGAAATCAATGACAGTCAACTTTCCTTGTCTTTGAACTTCCTTGTGGCTGAAGAGTACAGTGTATTTGTATACGTATATAAATATATATATATATATAATATATATATATATATATATTAGTGAAATTCCATCCCTAAACTGATGGCATGCCTGCATGACCAGAGTCATACTATCAGAGATTAGATGGATTTAAATTTAAAATAATTATTTGAGCATAGATGCTCTTAGTGCATACAGAGGAAAAGAAAGTCAATCCAGGGATCAGTTTATCAATGAAACCCCTAAATATCTCATAAAATTCTATGGGAATAGGCCTAAAACTTTGCGCATTTTAAAATGGTTTTGGTTCTACATCGTTTGCAGAGCACACGTGTCTTTCTGTTTAAGCATGAGCTGATCTCCCTGGTGAAATTAAAAGCAATCACAATCTACAGGCATTGCCTGGTTAAGGACCAAAACTGCTGGGAATCAGTTTCTCTTTGAGAAACTCTTACAGATTCCAGCCTGAATGCTGGAAAACTCATGCTTCAATTCAGATGAGTTGATATGTCATGAACCCTGCTGAAGAATCTGTCAGTTTTGGACTGTAATAGAAATGAGCACAAGGGAAATTTTATCCAGAGCTGTGGGGCTTTTCTCACTTTCTGTGTATTCTGTCATTTGACTCATTCTAAAGGCTATCTGTTGATTGACACACACAGATGTACTCCTCTCCTCCATGTTTTTACTCATCTTGTTCCAAGCTGCAAATAATCATCCATTTTGTCCTGCAAAATTTGGGTTTCTCCTCACACTACAATAAAAGCAAAACAAAGAAAAAAAGTTTTCTGGCTTCCTTCTTTTCCAAAATCTTGAAAAAATTACACTTAGATGGTAGAATGGTATACACCACACAAAGAGTAAAAAGTATTTCCCACTTTTAGTCATTTCACCTCTTCAAACTCTGCATCACTCCAAAAGGGTGACTTTTCACCTTGGACTTCCATTTACATAATCATCCTTTTTAACTTACAATATTTTCTCTTGCATCTGGTGTCTGTGCCTATGCCAGCCTTAAAAAATATGCATGCCATTATTGATTTAAGCATTCAGTTTATAACTGGTTTGTAATTTTGCCAGTAAATGGTTGCTACTTAGGTACCATTGCTGAATTCATGCCTTGATGGCACTTTTTTTTCATCCTCCTGTAACTGCAGATTCTGAAAAACCAAAATTTCTCAAAGAATCCCTACTTATATCTTTTCTAGAAGATGCAAGCAGCATGTATTGCTAGTAGCCAGTAAAGCATCCTTTGTAGAGTTCATTAACATGAAATTAAGATATCTCTCTAAATTACAGTGATTGATGTTTGTTACAATTTCTTTAAGCACAGCCAAGATGTTTATGGGACATTTACAATTTTTTAGTAACTTGACTAAGATGTGTTTTGCATTTAAAAACTCTTTAAAAGCTGCAATGTTTCATCATTTAACATTTTTTTCATGCTACGTAGAGCTACTAGGATAAATGTTCCATGTTGCAAACAGGGATTTGGCCATGTGTTCCTCATTATCTTCAATGAGATTCAGATGGATAACTCACTGCCTTGACTTTGAATATTTATATATATGTGTACACCTACTGCTGTGTTTCACTAGAGCTGCTACTCTCTGAGGATCAAGAATACTTATTTCTACCTGGAAATCTGCTAGCACTTCCCGATTTTTCTGAAGAAGATGAGCAAATTTTGATCCACCAGTGATTTCACTGCATGTGTCCTTCTTATTCACTCTTCATGAGTACTTCTCTAAGGAAGTTTATTTTTAGCATTTTAGGAATGAATACTCATTTTTCAAGCAACCAAGTTGCTAAAATAATAGTCACCCGCATGTAATAATAGTTATGGTCTTTTAAAAAAAAAAGATATACAAACACTGCTATGTGAGCCAGAAGAATAATCAAGCACCATGAACAAAGAATGGTGGATTTTCATGCAAAGTCACTATCAAAGAACATGTGGAGAAATTTCTTTGCTACCCGGGAAATTATCCAGCAGAATAATTATGAACATGAAGACTAATGTTGCACAAACTGAAAGCAGAACAAGCTGCCTTCTGCTACCTCTTAGAAGAAAGCTGACAGGTGAAGTGCAGAACGTGCTGAGAGATAATTGTGTTAAATTTTTCTGCATTTGCTAAGCAAAATCAGTCAGAGTTCCTCATTAAAGTGACTTTGTACTATTCAGTGGATGGAAAGGTGATTCAAGAGTAAAAACCATTGCATTTTCTCATCACTGGTAGTCAAATTGACCTCTCAAATGACATCAAGCACCTCAAGTCTACATACCTGGAGATGGGCCCAAAAATCTACTTTGAACAATTTGATGAAAATGCACTTAATTTTTTTAATTGTGTAGGTTACAAAAACTACAAAAACTACAGCAAAGTTAACATGAGTCATAAATACATTGGAACATGTAAACATGAGAAGATTTTCACTGAGATGAGATGGTGTTCTATAGTGACCAGAGAGGAACTACATATGCCCTGCTTTTCTTTTGAAAGGATTGCACCTGTTGATACTGACACTGTTTGGTATTTAAAATCATCCTTGTTTAAATTTAAAGAAAAACAAACTAAAAAATTACAAACAACTTCCCATTCCTAAATTTAAGCAGAAAATACAGAATACAGAAATACAGAAATATATGCAGGAAGTTCAGTGCTTCCAGCACAATAAATTAAATTATTGAAGAGACACTGTCTCTTACTTTATAACAGTATCTTTGTAAGGTAGGCCCTTTCCTTTCCTTCTATTTTCCAAGTGTCTAAATTCCTTTTTGTGATTAAAGCTCAGCTATGAGCCTCTTCTCTGTTCTCAGAGTGTCATCAGCATCATCAGGCTGCTCACCCTGATGCTTCCAGCAGCAGCCAGGCATAAGCTCGTGGGTAGCTCTCTGCTCAGCTGCTCACTTTCATGGCCCCTGAGCTGTGTATCCTATACAGAGTATTTACACAGCAAACTGAAAACAAACACGCTAAACAGTTTTGCTGTCCATGAAGGTACCTAAATATTTACTCAGGAGCTGAACATCCAAAAAGAATCAGCTTTAAGAATAAAAAATCCAAACAAATTCACAAAAAAAGCACGTTTTGCTTCTAATTGTTCTTCTTCAAGCACAATAATAAAATTCTTACAGTTGGAAAAGATATCTAAGATCATCCAGTCCAACCATAAACTCAGCACCACCCTGTTCACCACCAAACCAGATCCCCAAGTGCCACATCCACATGCCTTTTGTCTACCTCCAGGGACAGTGACTTCACCACTTCCTTGGGCAGCCTGTTTTAATGCCTGGGAAGAAAATTTTCCTGATATGTCAACTAAACCTCCATTGGCACAACGTGAAGCCCTTTCCATTCATCCTGTCACTCGTTATCTGGGAGCAGAGACTGATTCCTTACTCACTACAGACTCCTTTCATCCAGCTGTCAGAGCAATAAGGTGTCCCCCGAGCCTCCTTTTCTCCAGGCTGAGCAACCCCAGCTTCCTCAGCTGCTCCTGACAGGACTTGTCCTCCAGGCCCATCACCAGCTTCACTGCCCTTCTCTGGACTCCCTCAAGCCCCTCCATGTCCTTCTTGTAGTGAGGGACACAGAACCAAACACAGGATCTGAGGTGTGGCACCACCAGTGCCAAGGACAGAGGGACAATGAAAGGACATGACGTTGTCATGCTGTCAGTAATGCGTTTTGCCCCTGAAGTTTCTTCAGCAATGCTCACAAAACATGCTGGGCAATGATGAATTGCATATTTTAGTACAGGGAAACCAAGGCACTCCCTTGCCCTTCAGGTGAAACCACAACCTTTTCCTGTTTGTTTGAGGAATTTGCCCTCACTGGCTGAATTTCTCTCACTCCTCCTCATCTCAGATATACAAACTACCATGTGTATCTACAACACAATCCAGACATGGTGTTTGGTTTTCATTTGTGTTTTTCCCATCCTGTTTTCTGCAGCAGAACCATCGATGGCTGCATCTACTACACAGTCTTGCATCAATCACACAAACATTTAGATTATTTGCTACACTGGCTAAATACTAAATGAAGAAGGGAAACTTCATGAAATACTGACAGCAGACACCACATTCTTGAAAAAGCTCAAGTTTTAAAAGGAATTTTTCTTCACAAAACCCAGACATCTATATGAAGAAAAAATGTTTGTTCCTTCTCTATCCAGTGCAAGAACAGCCATTCGCCACAAAGATACCAGTGTTGCAGACAATTTACTTTTAAATGTTCCCAAGGGAGTTATCTTGAAAAGTGTTATTTTTATTACTATATCCACATTTTCCTGTAGTGTGTGCTAGGCTTTATCCATAGACATTTGATCAGAGTCCTTACACCTTCAAGCACTATTAAACCACCAACTGGTTGTTTCTGCCAATTTTCCCTTAATGCTGTGACCTAATTTCCCTGTTTTCATATCTGCTCTTGAATCCAAATCCTAACCTTCTTGTTTAATCAGCATAATCTCATTTTTGGATGTTGATGCACCCTTAGTATTTTCTATATGTCATCATGTCTATTCGCATCCCAGCAATGGATTATCACTTTAATAAAGTAATTTTATGGGAGTCTCTCAGGACTTTCTGCTTCAAGGTACTAAGCATTCAAATATTTTTTTTTCAGAGGACAGACACAGAGAAAATAAAAATGGCAACTAAAAAAACTAATTTCTAAATATAGGTTTATTTGTTCGCACATTCTTGTTTCCATGTCATATTTTCACTACAAACATATCACGATAAGTTTAAATCGTCATTTTTCATGTATTTCTCAAAAATACTATCATTGTCTAATAAAAAATGTTTCTAGAAAATAAAATGTCAACCACAAAATTTCATCTACATCTAGGAAGGAATATAAGGACTTTAGGAGTTTTTGAAGAAAGTTAATAGGGTCGTTGCATTAAATGTTATTTACAGTGCCTTTCAAGTTAATTAGTTAGTTTTCCTTCTAACAGCCTTTTCTTTTGTCTGCTTTTTTTTTTCCAATCTCTTTAAACAGCTCAGTTACAATTTATTTATTTTTTATTGATAGTACAGTTTCAAATTTTAACTACCTGCAGGAGAAGGTAAATAGGTGTATTCCTCTTCTATGTCATGATTTCTACAGAGACATTTTAAAATTGCATTGGTGATTTTCCTCCATATCATGATGCAAAATCCTACTATACTTTGTTTTCTGACTAGTATAATCTCAGAACTTCTTTTGGCAATCGTGTTTTCCAATTTCTCTTCTGCAATTGCGCAGGGCTTCTAATTATGTCTTCACGTCATCTCTCAACTTATATTTTACTAATGTTGTTCCCAATGTATTTGCTAACAGCTCTGGGACTTTGCAATCTTCTGTGTTCTCTGTTTATTTGCAAATTGATATTGTATGGAAATTCACTATGAATTCAGTAACATATTAGTACTTTTTCTTCTTTTGAAAGTTCAAACTACAACACTCTGATGGAATTTCCCAATATGTAACAAATCCCAGTGGGGGTCAGTTTTTGGTGATCATCATTGCTTCTTTTGATCACTATGTTCCTCAGATTATTTCTCATATCAATATTTTGGGATTTTGCCCTTGAATTAGTACTGTGACAATATACAGTATTCACATACACATGCAATACTTACGAAATCAAAATCATATGCCAGGAAAGTGTGAGAATTGCAGTCTACTTGGTTACAATTTGTGTTTTCTTTCCAACTTTCAAATATCAAACATATAATAAAAAATTCCAAAGTGTTGAAGAATTGGAGAGTACAAGAATATCAGGGAAAGAGAATCGCAGAATATGCTGAGTTGGAAGAGACCCACAAGACAAAAAAATGAAATTCCAGATGGGTTTACAACTATGAGAAAGGGACTGGGTCAACGACTGCACATCAGTTCATGGTAGATATGGAAGAATTTTTGGGCATCTGTGGAAACAGGGTTAATCTTGTTAGCTTACCTGAAAGTTACATTTTCACTTTGTAAGTTAGATTCTCACTTCTGATCTTTGATTTTATCTTTAACTATTCTGTATAGCTTCATGCTGGACTTCTTTCTCTAAGAAGTTATATTTCTCCAGAGTTAGAACACAATTAACCTTTTGTAAAAAGGTTAATTGTCAAAAAAGACCCTTTTTGATGTAATGAAGGTAGAAACATAATTAATCAATAAAGTAGTGACTTAAGCAATCAGTTCAAGCCAGTTAAACAATGCTTGGATACCTTGGGAAGTTTGCTTTTTAAATAGTCAGAGGAAAATTGTTATTATATATGTTTTTTTATCAGTTTCTTGTATTTGAATCTATGCAGGTGTTTTTTATTTTACAAAACAATTAATAAATGCTCAGCAATAGGCTTAGGATAAGTTTATATACTTCTGTATTCACAACTCACAAAATTACTTGAAAATATTCCCCAGGTTTTGATAATAAATTCTATAAATTTTATTAGGATTCTTAATACAATCACCATGTTTACATATTGCATAGCAAAATTAAATAAGACCATCAAACTACTTTTGGCCTTACTACAAAGACACCACACTAAAAATTAACCATAAAGGATTAAGTCTTGGATAGATAAAAGCAGTTAATCACATACATATCTCATGGAATTTATCAATCCAACTCATAATTAAGACCTTTACTGGACCAGATCTTCAGATTGTAATCAGAAAAAGACGAAGAGATTTAAATGGGCTTTGTTGGATTGGTTTTGGGGTTTGTTTGCTTGTTTTTGCTGAATTTTGTTACTGTTTCATTACTTTCAGGAGCAGTTTCTTGGGAGGGGTTGTTTGGTTTTTTTGGTTTTTTTTTGGTTTGATTTGATTTGGTTTTTGTTTAGGGTGAGTATGACTCACTTTTTAATGCTGCATTTAAATGTCTTTCTCTCTTGAATCTTGTACTCTTCGTAGTCATGTTGTACTTTAAGGCATTCCTCAGAAACTGAGAATTATCATAAACATTCTATAAAAACAAGTGAACTAATCAGAGAAACCATGAACTCGGGTATTGTAGAGCCCATTCAGATTGATTTCTTCACCACTTGGAAGTCATAAACTCCTTCTATTAAAAATTTCAGTATTTGCTGAAATTTGAAAGAGAGGAAATTTTGAAAAACCGAATGTATAATTTTTAAGAAAGATTAATTTTAGTCTTAGTTTCCACTATTAAGTAAATAACTTTCACAGAAAAATACACTATGTTTTGAAGACACTAAAAACTGTTAAGTGACTTTCTTCACAGTTCACCTTCTTATATGTATTAAATGGGGTACTCCAGCACAGGCTGAAAAATCAAAAATCACCCAAGAACTAGAACTCTGAGACTTTCACATCAGTAAAATTTGTCCTAATTTTCTCATGATAATCACTATTTGATATCAACATTGCAGTTAAAGCTAAAATGTTATATCCAAAATGTATATTTTCTATTACTTCAATATATTTAAGATATCCAGGCACTTTTAACAAAAAACTCAAGCAACATTTTAAAAATTCAGTAGGGGGAAAAGGTTTCTAATTGTTTTCACTTTCTAGAAATTTAAGTTAATATAAAGCATATTTCCATGCCCATGAATGTCATCACAGCCAAGATTTAAGTACATTCTTTGAAAGAGAAGCCAATCTGAACCATTTGAACTTTTATTAGTGGAAAACTTATAGCTGAAGTCAAATGATTGAATGCAAACTCAGATTGCAGAGACATTCCAACTGTATGTGACTTCCCTCCACATGTTTAAGAAATGCCGTCACAGTTTTCTCTACTAATTTAGTGGCCATAATACCACCAGGACTAAAATTACCATGGCAGCTTGGTCCTTTTTCATTGCAGAATGGTTGCTTATTTATTAAAAATGTTCTAAAAAAGTTACCATTACCTTTAAACAAACAAACAAAAAAAATAAAAAGAAAGAAAAAACATGGAGATAGGCACTTCTTGTTTTTATCCGTTTTCCAGCTCAGGATTTTACTTGTGCTTCAAAAACAGGAGGAAGCATCTGTCCTAGCATACTGTAAATTCAGTCGTGAATTAACTTGTACAAATTCAAGCATACTATTTCTGATCTACTACGGAAATGTGTTTTGGAATTAAGTCACCAACAGTCAGTTCCACATATTGGCTTTGGATGACATTCAAATCTTCCCAAGAAGAATAGAGTCCTTTCCTAATTTGCCAATATTTTATTATTTAATATAACATACATCCATTTATTTTTATGCATAAATCATTCAGTAGCAATGAAAATTAAGATTACTTTACCCAGAGTTTATATCTGAAACCTTCATCACACAATTCCTTCCACAAGTTGCTACCAATTAAACTCGGGGAAAGTCTTTTCTTACAGTAAACAGATTATGTAGAGGAATGTCCTTCCTAATGGAGAAACTCTGCTTTACAGAAATTTCTTCTTTGATTACCAGGAGCTGCAGAATTAGACCCATGTGACTGAACAAACACTGTGTGGCCATTCCTAACATCTTTTGTAACAAGGGGCAATTTTTTGCATCTTTGTTATGTCAGTCATAAACTGATCTTTTCTTCTTTGGGTCATTTTTCTGATTTCACTAAACTGAATGAGAGAAGACACTTTCATTTAGAGATTATACTATACAGCATGTCAAATATATTTAAGACTCTTCTTCCCAATGTGGAATCTAATCTGGAATTGAAGCCAGGAAAAAGAGAGAGAATAGTGGATTATAAATATCCATCTTTACGTCTAAACAAACAACAATTACAAAAAGAAGCATAGCTATTATCAGCAATAGTGTGGCCAGCAAATCTGTGGTAGTTATCATCCATCTGTACTTAGCACTGGTGAGGCCACACGTTGAATCATGTGTTCATTTCTGGGTCCCTCACTAGACTGAGGTGCTGGACTGAGTCCAGAGAAGGGCAATGAAGCTCATGAAGGGTCTGGAGCACAAGTCTTGTAAAGGCTGCATAAGGGAGCTGAGGTTGAGCCTGAAGGAAAGGAGGTTCAGGGGGAACCTTACTTCTCTCTACAACTACCTGAAAGGATTTTGTGGCAAGGTGGGGGTCAATTCCTTGTCCCAGGTAAGAAGAGATAGGATGAGATGAAATGGTCTTACATTGTGCCAGTGGAGGTTTATATTGGATATTAGGAAAAATTTCCCCCCTGAAAGTGTGGTCAGTCATTGGAATGAGTTGCCCAGGGAAGTGGTAAAACCACCATCCCTGGAAGCACTTGAAATGTAGATGGGATGCTTAGGGACAAGATTTATTGGTGTATTTTCAGTGCTGGGTTGGACTCAATGATCCTAATTAGATCCTAATTAGAGGTCTTTCCCAAATTGAAAAATCATATGATTCTCTTACTGTGACTATGGTACAGAAAAACTAACAGTTGATAAATGTATGTATTGGTTTGCAGGATTGAGATTGCTTAGAAGAGTTTAGATGATTTACTTAACTGCTGAGTAAGCATGGTATGGTAACTTCTTCAGTATTTGAAAAATATTAGATACATAAAATAGAGGCGTCTTTTCAATCGATGCAATATGTTCATTACAAGATGCATAAAGGCAAAAATCAATAAAATGACTGATGTATCTGCCTGGATGTAAGCAAAGGAAAAGGGATTAACTGACAAAATAAATGCATCTGACATGTAAACATGTACAGCAGAGCTGGTAACATTTTACTCAGTGGAGAGAAATAAACATGCCTAGGATTTGTTTCACCCTTTTGTAAAACAGACATCCGAATTAGGCCATATGATCTGGAAATTCCTTTTAAGCCTTGAATATTAAGATTTTGTACAGAAATCTAAATCTAAATCTAAATCAATGAAATGGTCATTTGTGGTGAATCTCATTTTCCCTTGGAGTGCAGCAGTTGGGTTTGTGGTGCTTTTCCTGGCTCCTGCTGAGATCAGAATTTAAAAGTGCACAAATAGTAGGAGAAATGTCATGTTTACAATTCTTTTCAGCATGGTGAGAAACAGGAAGTGACAGAAATAGTATTCTGGGATGATATTGTAGCAAAGGGTTCTCAGACATTATTCTTCACGCTTCGTCTCAAATGCCTCATATTATGGTTTTGTGAGTTTGCAGAGTGGGTGAAATGAAAATCTGTGGAATCCATCCATTTTGTTTTTTCCATTAAAACAATAAAGGTTTCCTACGACAGGAACAAGGTCCAGAAAGGAAGAAACACACTTAGCAAACAAAACTTACATTAAGAATGCTTTGCTAGAAATATTTATACTTTACTCCTGGAAATTATACAAAATACAAGTTCACAGTGGTATCACTTGAATCAAAGGGTCTCTGCATGTTAAGATATTGAATGGAGGTCTAAGGTTATCCTTTCTGATGAATTTTGTTTAAAAGTACTTGACAGATGTTGAAATCTGTTTCTTCCAAAAGTCAAACAAAAACTGGCCTTTCTAAAAATTGCATGAAGTTCAGAAAAGCAATATTTTATAAGGCTGAAGCCATACACAAATTGCACAAGGAGGATCTCTTGCTAACTCTCCAAAAATTGTTTTATCTTTCCATCATGTAGTCTACTACCATTCTTTCATCAATGAGGGTGTGTGAAACATATTTTCAGCCACTTTGGTTAAGTGAAAACCTTATGGCATTGTGGGAGTATCAGCCAACCTGTAGCCTGGGTTCTTCTAGCAAGATTATGAGATGCTGTATGGGCGCCCTGGGATCACTCAGCTCAAGTGAGGGTTGACCTTGTCTGGATGCCATGTACCCACCACAGACACTCTATGACTCTCCTCCACAAATGGGCAGAGGAGAGAACACATAATGAAGACTTCATGGGTTGAGATGAGGACCAGCAGAGATCACTCACCAGTCACCACCATGGACAATACAGACATGAGGATTTTAACTGAATTTATTACTAACATAATCAGAGGAGGTTAATGAGAAGTAAATTAAGTCTTAAAGAAAACCTGCCCCCGTCCTCAACCCTTTTGCAGCTCTGCATCTTTCACCCCAGCAGCACAAGAATCACAAGAAGTCAGGGAAGTGGGGCTGTGGTCACTTAATCACACGTTGTTGCTGCTGCCTCCCAGGGAAAAGAGTCCTTCCCCTACTCCAGTGTGTGGTCGCTACTACAGGAGACAGTCTCCCATGAACTATTCCAACATGAGCCCATCCCACAGCCAGTGTTTCTCCACAAACTGCTGCAGTGTGGGTCACCCTTTTGGGGGTGCAGTCCTTCAAGGACAGGCTACTTCAACGTGGGTCCCCCATAGGGTCACAGGTCCTACCAGGAAACCTGTTCCAGCATGGACTCCTCTCTCCATGGGTCTGCAGGTCCCTTCCAGGACTTTGCTCTAACTTGGGCATCCCATGAGGTCACAGCCTCCTCTCAAGCATCCACCTGCTCCAGTGTGGGTCTCCTCCAGGGGCTGAGGATGGATCTTTGCTGCCCTGTGGTCCTCCATGGGCTGCAGGGTCATAGCTGCTTCACCATGGGCTGCACCATGGGATGTGGGGGAACCTCAGCTCTAGTGCCCAAAGCACCTCCTCCTACTCCTTCTCCAGTGACCTTGGTGTCTGCAAAGTAATTCCTCTCGCATATTCGCACTACACTCTTCCCTGGCTGCAATTAAAACTGCGCAACAACTTTTTTTTACCTTCTTAATATGTTATTGTATAACACCTATCACAAAGGTGCTACCACCATATCCAAGTGGCACAACCTTGGCACACCTGTCTTGGAGCTGCAAGAGACTGGCTCTGCTGGAAATGGAGGAAACTTCTAGCAACTTCTCACATAAGTCACCACTGTAGCCACCTCTACTACCAAAACCTTGTCATGCAAAAAAAATTCACTGGGATGCATGTATTTCTTGCTTTCATGAATGTTTGGTTTTGATTCTGAGGTAGTAAACAAAACTATGCCTTAAGCTGTTATGTCAGAGAAATAAGACAACCCCCATCTAAAGCTGCTCTCTTGTCACCCGCTGAGAAAATTGCCTCTTTTCCACTATACCTACTGAACTCCTTGTGGGGAAAATGCCTTAATCTGCTGAAGTAAAATTAGTAATTATTATCTATTTAAACTTTTGAAGTTAACCTGTTGCGCCCTCAGAGTGGGTTAGAGAGCCAATGGAGTCAGCCATTGTAGGGCACCAGTAGCCTCAGGAGATGCATGGTGACAAGTAGCAGGAGTGGAAAACTCAGCAAAACTCAGCCTGGAAGAGGACAGCTGTTCTCAACCTGCTCCAGCGAGGGAGCCTGCCAACAACAGGCAGACAGGCTGGTCCTGGGTGGGATGTTTGTCTCTTCAAAAACACACTCTAACCTGTGAACTTCCAAGTCAACACACCACACCACACAACAACAACACCACCACACCTGCATGAAGAAAAGTCGTTATTTAGCTAAAAGTGCAAGGTCCACTCTTGTTCCCTATCATCTTCTATCCCCACTAAAATTTCAATTGATTGGCAGAGTTTGTGCAATTTAAAAGTATTTGGCAAACAGAAATGCTGACTTTTGTGGGTAGATTTTAAATGAAATGTCTTAATTTTGTTATTATTTTTTTCTCTTTTGCATTTTAACCTTGACAACTGAAACAGCATTCACACTGGAAGACCTGAATACTATTGGGATGGCACTTAAGTTCATGTGTCTGTCATTGGCTCTCTGTGTCTGTCATTGTTTATGAGATGGCCATCAGTAACCTCAGAAATAGGTCTGCACAACCAGGCCAACTGAGTCAGAAAATGCTTTGACAACTCTTCCAGGTCTTCCTTCTCAGGTGTGTTTCAGAACCACAGCAAGGAAAACTTTCTACACTTGATTTTATAACAAATCAAGTGACTGAGGAAAGAACAAAATAAGTGTATAAATTAATTTCATTAGATTTTCCCCTGTGTCCCTGATTATCTACCCAAATCTGTTGCTTGTTAAAACTCATACAAAACCAAAGTTAATTTTTGGCTACTCAGCTTCTCTTTCCATGGCACAGATACTCTGTGAGTGATTCCTGACTTCAGCTCTTTTTTATTTCTTTTTGACAGATTCTTCTTTTTTCATCAAACATTAAAAAGACTGATGCTCCTTCTCTGAAGAGCAGAGTTCTGGTTTAGCTTTCATGGCCCACAGTGAGAACTACCTCATCACTGGGGTTTGTTCACAGAAATGTTGTACTCCAGAGTGATGATACTTTTTAGAAACAGTTTCAAGCTGATGGGTCTAGTAATTATGACATGCATGATGTCCCACAAGTCATTATTTTGCTTCTGAACCAGAATCCAAGTAAATTAATGTTACTTTATTTATGTGGCTTTGTGGGCATTGTATGAATGACAGGCATTTGAATCTCTAAAAACACTATATTTAATTAACACATCTGTTGGGAAGTTTGGAAGGGGTTGGAAGCTGAAGGATTACTGTTTTACCACTAAAAATGATTATGATTGATGAAAATTAGCAAATTTTGGCTGCAAATGTTTTCAACAGATTGCTTTCCAACTGAATTGAGAAGTTTGAGTTTAAGATGTAGCATTTCAGTACATGTGTCACAGGCATAGATCATTTTTTGAAGGTGTGGTTTCACCACTTCCCATGGGCAGGCAGGAGTTCAGCGATTCCCAGGAAAGCAAAGATCCATTGCCCACAACAGTGACCTGGGAAGACAAATGGCATCACTCTGAACAACCACCTATTCCTCCTTCTTCCCCAGCTCTATATGCTGGCATGCTATTTATATACGTCTAGAGAGAGAGAGAGAGAGAGATGCATATAAATATATATATGTGTGTATATATATATATATATATATATATATATATATATGTCTTATTTGTCTGTTTGCTTGTTTTCTCTTTGTGGCCCTCTGCTTTGGAGGTGATCTTTTATTAAGATGGGCTATGTTTTTCCTCTCTAATATGAAAATTAGTTCTACAAAAAAACCTCCAAACCCAAACCAATTTTTTCTTAGTATTTTTCAGAGCTTATTTGCCTTTGATCAAGATTCTCAGGCTTGAATGATTGTAGTTCCAGGCCTATAGAGCAATAAAATAAAAAAATAAACAGAAAAATATTAAATAAAATCTTTTCACTTTGCAGACTTAATATTTCAAGAATCTGAAGTTCCACTTGATAAAGCTGGATTGTCTCTTTTACTTTTTCTCCCAAAGCCTTGGGCCACAGTGCTGTTGGCTCTTGGAAATCAAAGCAGATTTCACATCTATTTCTCTATGCTAAGCCAGCTCAATTACAACACTGAACAACAGCCACAACAGAGTATCTGACAAGTAGAACACAAGCAGACTACTTTGAAAACAGCAATTAGACAAACCCTTATTTTTTTTTGCCAAGCAACACTCACAGTTTCTCACAAACATTCTTCTTTTACTTCCCCCATACATCTATCTTTTGGTGAACATATAAGGAAGAGGAAACTGGTTTTATCCTTTTTGACATTCTACCATTTTTTTCAGACAAAGACCTATATGTGACCACAGGTACACTAGGAAAACCCTAGAAAGTCAGCAAGTAGAATGCAAATGGCTGACCTTCAAGATTATAAAGCAAACCAACAAGTTCTTTTTGCATCAATTAGATAGTGTTTTCTCAAGAATATATTGAGGTTTATTTATCCTGGCATCAACACACTTATGATTAAGCATGAGGACAGAAATTATCATTTGTCCTCATTCAGGAGTCTCTCAGAATATTCTTTTGATTTTTTTCCTTGCTGTCTTCATTATAATCTCTGGCAAACTAATACTCTTCCATCTTGCCTTTGTTGCTGTGGTACTTGTGCAATTGATACCTTCTGCGCACAGCTACAACTAGGCAATAATTGCCCTTTGACAGATGGTGAACTGAGATGCTGAAAAGAAGCTTCAGTGCTACAGTGCTGTGCACTGGGACAACCAGCAAGGTGAGTTACCTCCCTAGAGCTGGGTGTGTCTGAGAAGGAAATCCATCAGCGCGCAGTGGCTTGGCTGTTAAAAGACCCTGGGTATGGGCAGGACCTGGACCCTGCTCCCCACTGTGGGGTGTTGTGAGGGTTTCAGTCGTTGGTTTTTCTGGGTGAGGATTGAAGGCACTTGAGACAGTAATTCGTGTTCGGACTCAGGTGTTTATTATTTCTCATCAGTAAAACAGTCTCATCACTGTGAGTTCAGCAGCCTTTCATTAGAAGGTACAAAGTGGCTAACAATCTCTTGTTACAGGGTCTTTGAAGACCAAACTCTCCAATTAAGAACTGATACCTAGATTATTTTTCTTTTAACCCAATAACTGATCCCAAAGAGCCCCCACTGCAGATTTTTCTGCCTAATTACAAAATGCCATCCAAACCCATGGAGAGGAAGGAAGAAGAAACATGAAGAAGAAACCCAGGACTACACCCTGTGCCATCCATCCAACATTGTGGATGTTCCATCCACAACATACTAACAATCTCAAAACCTAAATTTCTCACCAAGTGATACTCCTACACTACTCTCAATAATCTATTTCACACTTTTGTGGATTCTAGTCCATCTTAAAGTCTAGGAAACCTTCTCCATGGATAAGGGTCAAAGTCAGTGCTGCCCTGGGGGTCAGGGAGCTGCAGAGCAGACAGAGAAATATTCCTGGTGTCCTGGGTTTCCATAGGTGAGCCTTAGTCCAGAAAGTGCCATCTCCTGAAGGAGAATATCTGAATATTGTATGTGAGAAAAAAACCTGCACAGGATACAGGAAAGTAGAAAACTAAAAGAAGACAGAACAAAAGGAATGTTTTTTTCATTTAAAAGCAACCATGGGGGAAGTGTTATCCTGCAGATTTATGAGAAAATACTCACAATCCACGAGTGTGTTTCTAGGGCTCATTTTGTGACTGAGAGATTTCTGACCCACATTTCCCAACTTTTTAAAATGTTAAGGCATAGATTCAACAATGAGACCACATGTCCCAACTGAGCAGCTAGATTACAAAATAATTTGTGACAAGACAGGTCTAGGAATGCCTTTCTGAAACTGTCATGAAAAATGGATGAATAATGGGAAAACACATTCAAGTGCCTCATTCAGTCTTTACAAACAATATAATTTTGATGTGATAAGGAAGTTCATGCAAATAGTCAAACTAAGCACAATAGAATCTACTCAAAGAAGGTGATTGAACTGGTAACATACTGAATGTCTTGCATCTGTACTTCATGCTCCATATTATATAACTAGGATTAGTAGGAAAGACAGTAGACATATCTCAAAAAGGCTTTTCACCACTTTCTGTAACAGTACCTTGTTATATCAGGCCTCAAATAAAGACACAGAATAAGTTGTAATTATTTCACCCTGCAAAGCCACCTAGAGATGTTTTTGTTTTCTGAGTCTTCATACTTAGACACATTTATGGAAATTATGTTACTTTTGAATAAAATAATATGTGTGTGTACAGAGGAAGTGTTCAGCTGTTACAGGAAAGTGGATTGTTGCTTAATTTTATAATGTTATTGAAGCAGACAGTTTTAAGTAGTACTTCTTGTACAATAATAATAAGAAAGTCACCGAATTGTACATGACTGAGCAAACCACCATCTCCAGAAAGCCACATAATATTAGTCCCACAATTATGTACCTTCTCCAAGTCTTCACTCTATAAAAAATTCCTTCAAAGATAACACTTAGAGGCTTCTAGGGGAATTTAAACATGTTAGGAGTACTTAATTTGTTTTCTCAAACTGCACATGCCCCTTTCAGACGTGAAAACTGAGACTGACAATAATTCTTGGTAATTAAATGAGCTACAAAAAGTACAGAATAGATTAAGTGGAGAATAACAGTTTGTGATTTGTTTTCAAAAAGCACTCTGCCTTCAATTTCTTTTCTGCACACTATAAATCCCCCACATAAATTATGTCATGTTGTGGCTTCCACATAAGTATAAGAATGTATGACTCTACAATGACACCACCTAGTATCACTGCATTTATAGCGGCTTACACATTTATTATTGTAAAATACATTTTAAACTTCTCATATATTTCCCAATAAAATACATTCATCTCAAAATCAGGAACTCTGTTTTTTTAAGGAACCCTTTATAACCAAGATAACTCTGATTAAAGCAAAAATGCATGTATTTGGCAAGCCAGTATATTTTTAATGAACTTGGTTGTGGCCTTGTCACAAGTGTTGTGGAGGAGCTGGCTATGTAGCCTTAGAAACCAAGAACCTAAAGGGAAAGTCCTCTATTGGAGAAAATATAAAAGCACAGCCAGATTCTTAGCTCCTCTTATCTGAGTTGGGGAAAAAGAAAAAGTTAAACTTTTCCATGTATGAAGCCAGCAGAAAATTGCAGCATTCTTTCCTTGGCTCAGCTCCCTCCTGTTTGGTGAGGGAGGAAGCAGAGCCCAGTGCTGATACCTGGCTGGAAGGCACTCACTCAGCTCGGTGAGGGACCTCTCCTCTTGCTCCAAGGCCCCAGGGAGGTCTTCCCTTGTGTTCCCCATCCAGCTTAGGGCAGGAGGAACAGAAAAGGAGGAAAAGATGATGTAAAAAAAGAAGAAAAGGTTGAAAGGACAGAAGGAAGGGAGGAAAAAAGTAAGGGAAAGAGGCTCTGGCATTCCTAGCATGTGCTCTGCAAGTAAAACACAGCCATTTTCAGAAGCTGAGGCAAAGATAGAGTCATTATGAATACTGCTCTCTTTAAAGCTCCCTCTCTCTTTACTTTGTCAAACACTTTACAAAGTGTTCACTGGATATTGCACTCAAGGATTTTTAATATCAGAATCTTTCTGATAATTGCCAACATTATCTACCAAGTCATCCAGATGTCTCCAGAATTATCATTTTTAGAATGAGAAGAAAAGAAATATAGCAACTGTTAGCTCCATCACTATATACACAAGCTGTATTCACACAAGCTGTGAGAGTCTTCAGCAGCAAAAGAGAGTGTTAGAAGAAGGAATCCTCTCCTGAGAGGAATCTCTCATGAGACATGGACAAGCCAGCATTATTTCTTGAAGAGATCCTTCTAGCTGCACAGCTGATGTTCTATGGGTCGCAGATTGGGACAGGCTCTCCTCTAACTTTACAGCCCTCTGCATTATGTTTGGTGAGAATTCCATCCCTGAGGAATAAAAAAAAAATTGAATTCTTAAGATTGAATATGAAAATAATGCCAATTAAGATCCAAGTGTTCTATACAGACGATTTAACCTTTTGGATTTTGTGCCAGCTCTTACTGTGCCTCTGTACAGAATATGGCCACTGAAATTTAAATCCTGTTGTACAAATCACAGATGATTCCTGGGAGCATGGCCATTGATAAGGCTGATATTTTCTCCTTTGTTTTCTAAATCATGTATAAGGAGAGGAGAACCAACTAGATAATAACAACTCCACAGTTACATTAGATATATTCTGTATGCAAAACCATCTCTAAGTACTCTTGATTTTAAAGCAGTTCATTATACACTGAACAAGCTGAGTCAACAGAAGCCAAGTCAGCAAATACAGCTTTAGTGCCTGTTTGTAATTACTTTAGACATTCATACAACAAAGGATGCTAAATTATTTCTCTTTGACTGTATCATAAAAAAGGGAGAGTCAAAAGAAGCCAGAGCAGGTTAGTGTACTACATGGAATGATTTCCATGGGGAGAAACAGTCATTGTGCAACATGCTACTGAGACATCTGCATGTCAAAAATTCATTGCTGAGCACATACTCTCTCTCAGTGAAGCCTCTGTTAACCTTGTCTTCACCTGAGCTGTTATAACATGTCTCCAAGCTATAAAAAGCTTTTCCTTTGGGATGCAGAAGCTTGGGTGCCTCACTATTAGCTTTCAAATAAGTAAATGAGTTAGCTTGTTTACTTAGCTATTCCCAGGCTGTGTTCACTGGAATAGGTGAGAACCATGTGCAGCTATCTCCTTCATCATCCATGCAGTATCAGCTTCACAGATACCTAGTAATTAGTGCCCGTAGAGCTTGCTGATTAATATCTAATTTGAAATCTTCTCATGGTGACTCACCTCACACTCAGCATAATGCAAGTATTCCTGTGTAAATAACAGGCTTGGCATAGACTAAGTTGTGTGAACTGATTTAAAGGATACTGAATGTTCCATGTTTGTGGACTTCCAGTTAAACAATGGACATAAGAACAAACTGAGGAATAACTCAGATCTGAGGGCCACACTTGTAGAATTGAGGGAGATTAGTCTAGAAATCATGATCCCTTTATCCCTCCCTGAGACTTATGTTTCAGATACCTAAGATCAACACATACCATCAGTATTTAACACTTTAATCACTCAGGATCACAGGTTCTGCAGATCCTTAGCAGCAGGGTACCAATGGCTAGCTCATGTTTAACCACTACTTTGTATGCACAAACAAGCAATTTCACTGCTAGATTTATCTGAGAAGCTTGTTCTAGTAACTGCTGGGAGTCCACTGAGTAAAAACACCCTGAGTGAAAGCTGGTGGTAGTTAGCCCATTTTTTTTTTAAGTGGAAAGTTGATGTTTTTCTAGCAGTGTCTGCTTCAGGTGCCTGGTTAGCCTTACAGCTCAGGGGTTAGAGATCTGATGTAGGGAAAGGGCTGTCTGCTTATGGCCTCTCCCCAGTGTGCATTTTCTTGCAGGTGCCCTTGTGTGGCTCCACACTCAGCAGAGTGGCTGTTAAACATCTTGTTAAGGGGTGTATAATACCCCTGGGTGTTGTACAGGAAGAGCCCTCATAATGGTATTTCAGGGACACAGCCTCTACTGCAGAGATCAAATTCTAAAAGCCAAAATGCAAGGACATTCTTGGGTTTTTTTCTTAAATCTGGGACAAAGTTTCTGTTTATTTCAGTGGCAGTGCATAAGATCTCAGGGGAATAAGGTCCAAAGTAACTGCACCCCCATCACCATAGGCCAATGAAAATACACGTGCCCTGTGGATCACTGTAAGCACAGATCTGGTTTCTCTGAGCACAATGCTGCTACTGTCATCTGGAGACACAAGGATCTAGACAATGCTTTTTGCATCTGCTATGCAAACACAGATCCTCAGCAGAATCAGCAAAAGTTACCAATTCTAACTACTAGAGAAGAAAGTAACAATTTGTTTCGAGATTATTGTTTCAGTGTGCTTACTAACTCATTTAATACAATCAAGAAGAATATTAAGTTGATATATAAAGCTTATTTCCTGTATCCCCAAATCTGATACTGGATATTTGTGAGCAACAGCCATAGATGTCAGAGATAGAGGGTTTTCAAAATTTCTTTTGCTATTAATATGAACAGGACAAGCAGGAAAACGAAAACAAAGCTAAAGAGAATTATACAAGAATGCAAAATTAAGAAAAATAAATAAGAAAAAGAAAGTTATGTTGTTCTTTTATTATTTCTAAAGAAAAAGTTTTGACAAGAGGTTTTTGCAAGTGAGACTGAGGGAAAAAAAGAAATAAATTATTATGGTTTGATATAAATTATCAAAATTGTGCAGGCGGGAATTAGGCTGTATAAAAATTAACTGAGGGATGTTTGTCTCGTCCAGAGGACTGTGCTGTTTGGGACACAGGAAGCAGGCTTTCAACTCTGCTACATCTGAATCTGCCATTTAAGGGAGCAGGGATTGTGGCTCCTGTAGAAGGTGTCATCCCACATTGTATCAGAGATTTCCAAAGGACTTTCATTAAAGATTTCATTGGCGGCATATTCAATATCCCTTTTCAAGAAATACATCAGTGTACCATTTTCAGCATTAGTTCCCATGTACTACCCAGACTCTTAGGTGTTACAGCTTTCCATGCAATAAATACTAAGTATTATATTGGTAAATTTTGTAATAACCATTGACTGTATTGGTTGCAAACTCGTGCAGGAAAAATACTTGCTCTGGCTTTAGGAATTTACACCTGCTTCCTGAGCAGAATTTGACAGTCATTTTGTCAAGTCTTGGATAGACTTTTCACACTCCTACCTTGTGATTCACCCACACTGAAAAATATTTACAGATGGCTACTAAAGAAATTCAGAGAAGTGCATATCTTTCCATGATGGAAATTTTTCCTATTTTCTCATTCTGAGTCTGAATCTAAGGGTCCTTCATACATATGCAAATTTTAAACCTGTTTCTCAGTGCTGCTGGAATTTAACTGTCCTGAATACATTGCCTGTTCCACATTAAACCTGATCCTACACAAATCATACAGAAAAAACTTCTATAAAATATCCCTTCCAGCTCTTTTCCCTTCCCTATCCCTTTAGACATTTTTCTCCTCATTTTTTTTCTTTGATATTTCTGTTTCTCTAATCACTTACTAGCATAGTAATGTACTTTGTACATCTCTGTTTAAGCTTATTGCAGAAATGTGATTTTCCTTAGCTTAACCTATCAGCAGTATTTCTGACTATGAAACAACCTTTCATCCCAAATACATCATTCTGTATGTAATTTCTTGATGTGATGGAAGCAAACACTGAGAGACTCCAAGGCTGGCCCTCTACTAATGGAAGAGTTTTCCACCTGGTTGAGGAAAATGGGTCTATGGAGTTCAAGCAGCAACAGATTCTTGGTCCACAGTTCAAACCCCTCAAATGCTATATTTCTGCTGGGCTTTTTTCTTTAATCTACAGTGCATTTAGGACCAAAGAAAGAAAGAAAGAGACTTGGTATATTGAGTGTTGTTCATGTTTTTATTGTTTTTTTTCCCCCAACTATGATGGGTTTTGGTTTTACTTCTTGCATCACCCTACGTTCCCAATGGGAAGGAGGATCACTGCTGTGGCAGAACCCCATACAAAGCTATAAGGAAAAGAGAGTCCCTGGCCCTAGGACTTCACCTTTTATAATTACCTACTCATGTTAAGGTTGCAGTCCTCACACTTGTAGTATTCTCTTCCTCTCAGTCTTCTCAAAGGTCAGAAAGACAAGTTTGTCCTCTGGCTTATTGAATAACTAAGAACTTTTTCTGGAATACTTCTTTTTTACCACATTTTGCATCAGTTATTTATTGTATGGGCTAGCCCTGAATCATATCTATTGCTCACTAAATGAAAATACATGATACCATACTATGAATGTACCCTTCCCTTTAAAACACTCAGGGTATTTGAACTGCTTTATTTTTGTAATTTTTGTCAATGGCTTACAACAAGCTCATGCACTGAAATTCATCCTGTGAATACAGCACATGTTGCAGGGTGTTCTTATTGCAGCACAGACACCAATGGGTCACTACTAAACCAGAAGTGTACAGCACATAGGAAAGGCTCTTCTTTTCTGGGCTCTCAGAGACTGAAAAAATGTTACTTTTCTGATATTAACAACCTGGCCTAGTCTTATTTTAATAATTCAAGCTTTATTCAATTCTTAGAAATTCAATATTCCACACTTGATTAGAAAATTGAAAAGCATTACAATTATTTGACATCTGAAATATATTTTGGTTAAAAACATGTACATTTGGAAGTAATGTACAGGTTTTGATTAGTGTTTTAGAGAGTGGCATACTGTTTTCTCCTGACTTTCAACTGAAAAATATTTTAAAAATTAAAAAAAAAATATTTTAAACCAAAAAAGAAATTAAAAGAAATTTTTTTTGTAAATACTGCAAAACTGTATTTTGATATTTTAAAGTCATGAGCTACTCTACCAAACCAGTACTCATCAGAATGTGGTTTTTGCTGATATTACAAATGTAAAGAATCTTCATCTGAATGTGAAACTTGTCACATGGAGTATGTTTTCTTTGACTTAAACAGTACTGTTTTAAAGATCTTCTTTTAAAATATTTTATTCTCTGCATTTAATTAAAACCCATTCTGTTTTCACCCATTTGAGTTAGAAGCCTAAAGGGAAAACAAATAAAAATCCCATTTCCAATTCCTAGGGCATTTATTTTTGAAGAGAGGTTTATAGTGCGACACTTCCATTTCAGCAAAGGGATCTTGTATTTTAGTGGCTGGATAAGACCAAATTTTTAATTTTTAAAAACAGCAAGAGTAACAATAACCTTCATAAGCAACACTTTATTTACTTGGCAAGTGAAATGCAGCTGTACATGGAGTATAGAGGAACAATATATTTGGAGTATAGGACATCAAGCTGTACCAGTGTTAAACAGGCTTTTGGGTGCCTGCTTTAGTTGGGAATGTTATCAAGTCACAGTAAAGATGCACTTTTGGAAGGATGGGAAAAGCTAAGGAGACAGACAGGCTCTTTTTCTTCCCCTGCTTTAACACTGCTGGCTGCACAGAGCAAGCTGCAGTCCTGACTGGAGCCCATTGGAACCAAGCACTGAGCAGCCTCTAGGACACCACAGCACACCTCCAAATGTCCTTTTTTTACAGCAAATATCGATAATACAAGACATAGAAATGACAAAGCAGGCTAAGCACGTTGTGCACCGGATTTTCAATTCTTTTATCTACATTTTTGCTTCTGTTTCCAAGCACTTTTACCAGAGTAAAAGAGAAATATTTACACATTTATCTCAAGATTTATATCTTTTCATTCTTGAATAATAGTGGCCTTAAAAACCTAGCATCTACAATTTCAAATGACAGCAGTTTGTGTTTTAGGGTAAGTTTTACATTTGGCATGGTCTGGTTTATTTGTTTGACAAGAGGAATGTTAAGCACAGTACAATTGCTGCTCCATCCTAACCTAACACACTGTATACATCACATTTTACAACCTCCCAATGCTATCAGAAGCAAACAATACAGGAGTGAGTAGCTGCCTGCCTAATGAATAGCTTTATAGTAAATCCACTCTCCATGAAGAGAGCACTGGACTGTAATAAGGTGTCCAGGACTGCCAGGAGTTGTTCCAGGACTTTAAGCAGCTATAGTCCTTGCTGCTGCTACTCTCAGCAGTTTCCTTTCTTCTCCTCTGTATGTGTGTTTTGCTGCCAGGCTCCACTCCCTGTCCCTCCCAGCAGCCTGCAAGCCATGCCCAGGTGGCAGCAGCCACCAAGGAACAGAAGGGCCAGGAAAAGCAGGCAGAGTGGCAGTGCAGATGGGCAGTGACCCGGCACAGGTGGTGAGGCAGAAGCTAACCCACTAATTCCCAGTCTGAGAGAGTTGCCTAAATTGCCCTCTTCCCCCTTGTGCAAGGACTGACATAAAAGGAGTTTGCCTACACTGTCTCACAGGCTGTTGCACTATAAGGTTCATAAAACATGGGGATATACAATCCTTCCAGAAAAATTTTTGATATCTTGGAGATGACAGGCTGGGTGAGGAGCTTCTTTTCCTTTTCCTTCTGATCTTTTTTCTCCTCTTTTGATCTTTTTTTCTATGTTAGTGTTTCTTCACACCCTGCACACATGTTCAGAGTAAGAGCTGAAAAACAAGTTAATAAATAAATTCTGTATATTTCTCTTTTCCTGAAATAGTCTTTGCCATACATCAAAGATGACGGATTTCTTATACAATGAAACTGTCTAAGCAGAAGCAAGTATGGCAAGCTGAAAATAGGTGTGCTTTTCTGGTTTTTTTTTTTTTTTTTTTTTTTTTTTCTCATCTAAAATGGATGGATATTTTAGCCTTAAAGTCAACATGAGTCACTTTTGGAATACCCTGGGGAGTAGCTAAATGCATACTTGCACTTTCTTCTGCATCACAGTCTTACTATACAGGACACAATACATCCCATCATCTTTCTGTGCTTAGCTTCATAACAAAGAGCTGTCAAAATTGATAAAACCAAACTGAACAATTACACTATCCTTCACCTATTTATAAACTCACTTAGTTCATCTCATGGCAGTCAATGACATGATAGTACAGGCTGCTATGGACATTGAACGACTGTATCAGGCCTGTACCCTTGTGTCTAGAAGGAATATGTGGGATCAGGGGCATGGTGATGTTTCTACACCAAGTCACCCTGGCCTTTGGACTAGTTTAGCTTATTTGGTTGCTGAAAGACTTACAGTTTGTGTTCTCAACTGTACTGGGAAAGAGAGGAAAACAACTGATACCAGACCAGCACTTCCTTCACAAAATCTCAGTCAGCTTTTAGTGTTCGTTTGTATTTACTCTTGCTGTTGCAGGGGAACAGACCTGGCTTTATTTGATGCTGAAGAGAGGAGAGTTTTAGGGATGAGGCCTTTCCCTGTTTTTTATATTCTTAAAGCATTTACTTTTGGTAGCTGAAGGGCAATCTCTTACAGAAGAAATACTGGGCCATATGATCTTTGGTCTTGTATATTATTACTGTGTACTTGGAGGCTAGCAGGAGCTCTACAGTAAGTCACATGTATTCTAGAAAGCAATTATTGTGCAAAACATGGTTTAGAATGATAAAGACTTATTTGTTATAAAAGATCCAACAGTGAAAATTACTCAGAGAGATGTTTTCAAAATCTATTAGCTCTTCCTTAAGAATAACCTCATTGTTACCAGAGGCCTTTAGGCATTGTTAAGGGTGGAAAGCTTATACAGCATGTTGGATAATTTAGGACAAATAGCACATACATAGCTAAGTGGGAATTCAGTTGAAGAAATACATATGTGAGCAGTGATAAAAACAAATAATGGATTGACTCCATGTAGGTATATAGTTCCATTAACTTTAGTGAACTAAAGTGACAGAAACCAGCCCAAGATCTGTGCCATCAGTTTGTCAGTAGTTTTATCTGATTTATTTCGGTGTGTAACAGGAATAGGATTAATTTTATGCCTACCATGACTCCAAAGATTTCAAAGAGATTTTGTAAAATATCCAGGAGAAAATGAGATACTCAAAAACATACATTCCTCTCAGAAGTTTTCTGGATTATGCTTGAAAAGCACTGCACAGCTCTCAATGTCTTTTTAATGGTGCTGTCCGACAACAAAATATGCCTGATTAAGTGCCCTAAGAAACATTATCATTAAGGTTCTATGTCTGGTGAATATCACTCTCAAAGCTTTTCTTTCCCTGATTTTGATGTAAGGGACATAATGGTCAGTTTGTGATGAGTTCTAAGTAACTGGACTTGATTTACTATTGAACCACTGCATTTAATATGAGCATTAAGTCACATTCTATCTTGTTATGTATTTTCTAGCAAGAAAAAAAATACTAAGGCTTCTTGATTTTGTTGGAACTTATACCAAAGGAAAATGCAGTCTAAGATATCTGCACCATGTAGTACTTTCTAAATGAAAAGGCTACTAAAAAAAATGAAGTTGTAGTATTTCTTGCACATCAATTTACTTAGGTAACTAACAGGATGAAAAAAAGAGTTTAATTCATTATTGTAACTCTTGAAAATATCTTTACACTGCCATCATAAGCTACATATAAACTCCAGGGTTTCCAGATTTTAAGTTTCAGATATCTACACGAGCTACCTCTTGGATAGATGTTGAACAAGGCCCAAAAATTGTCATCTTCTCATTTTCATTCATGTTTGTTTCCATTGAAAAGAAAATTAGTCATGCCAGTGGGAAAGGAACAACAGCCTATGTCACAAAACCAGGTGCCCTCATCAGACTGATCAGCAAAGCTTGGTTTGTCACAAAGCACCATGCTGCTGAACATGATCAGATGTAGTTCCAGTACCCGTTTAGAATATGTAAATCATCAGGAGATGGTTCACTAGAAACAACTTCAGTAAACAATTTTAAGTCTAGGCTTTTAAGTGTAAAATTAACTTTCTTTCTGGCTTCATGTTAAGATCTATGTAAAGGTGGGTCCAGTCTGCAGTTTCCAATCAAAATTTTGAACCTGGAATTAGAGGTGCTTCACTCAAGTCCATGACCAAGATGTTCAGAGGTTTAAAATTATACCCAATTAGTAAAGATTCAACTCTTTCTGGAGACACATAGTCTCTTCAGAAGTTTACATGCATACCTGAGCATATCCTATAATCTCTTACAGGCTATTGGAGGAGTACTAAGTAGGTAGATAAGCCAACCTTAGCCCTCAGACTTCTGGATAACCACAGTATTAGGAAAATCATTGTAAACTAATTGGAGGAATAGTTAAGGAAAAGGAAAAAGGAAAATTTAGGGCCTAATTCAACTCATTCTCAAATAAACTTTTTAATTTGATCAGATAGATTATCTCTGTCCATTGACTGTAACAGGGAAGCATTGAGGGCTGTGAAATCCTTCCTCCCACGCCACCCTCCAAACAGCCACAGTGTAATGAATGTGTTCATCTGTTCCAGCAGTCTCTGAAGTGGGATGTTTTGGAATGAGAAGACATAGCCTTACAGATATCACCAAGGGAAGATAAAGCAGTGTCCCATGATCAGGGATGCACCTTCCCAGACTGACTGTCTCTGTATTAGACAGAAGGACTGCTTGTTTTTCCACAGACACTTGGTGCCCACACATGTATCTATGCGTGTTCATTGTGCTTCCAAAACTTTTCTCAACAGAAGACAAGCGGGAGACAGGAGGATGATTTTAAAGTACTCCATACTTTAAAGTACAAGAGCTTCTCAGATTTTCAGGGGAAAACAATAATTTGGCAGGGATTATTTATAAGAAAAAAACCCATGGGCTGTTTCTGCCTGACAGAACAGCACAAAGAAAATTATACATCCAGGTGGTATTCCAGCAGTGGTGCAAGTAATTCCATTAAACCAAACTAGCTAAAAAAATGAATAAATTATTCTGAGGAGAGTCTTAAGCCTGATAACTGAATATAGGAAAGAGCAAGTGCTCATTATGATGGCAAAATATGGGGGTGGGGGAGTGGGAGAATGGTATAATGAGATTTTTTTGTTTGTGTGATTTAAGGCCTATATTTTCTAAGAAAGAGCTATTACCATCAGCACAGAATTTGTCCTGATGGTAAATGCAGTGAAAATGCATTTTGTTTATTCCAGTCAAAGAGCAGATTATGAAAATAGGATCTCTAGGAAAATATTAGTGCCTGAAAAATTGAGAAGTTTAGTTTGTATAACATGCAAAGATTGAATGTTCGCTCCTGTAAACCATGCGTAAGCTAAAGAACAGCCTAAAATTTATGAGGAACTTTGAATGTAGTATATTAGTTATAAAAAAATAATGTAATCCTTGAATTAGAATTATGTACACAGCCACTGATGTAATGAATTATGGGAAATAAAAAGTCACCAAATTCACAAAATAATTAAGTCAAGTGGGAGAAATGGAAGCACCTTAAGCATGCAGTTGGAAATAATGTGTGCAGAAATATTTGCAGAAAAAGAATATCTGAATGTAAGAAAAAATAAATTAAAGTAAAAACTTGCAATGTGCTTGAAATGGAATATTTCTGTGAGAGGAAAAGATTGATAATACTATTTGCAGCAGGACTTCTTCAGAAGTGTTAATGCCTTTCTGTAATTCATCAAATCCATCCATAATGTGATTTGCAACTTTTTTCTCATTTGACAAGCATGTAAAATTTTCCAGCAGATAGGCTAAACCTGCTGGAGAGAATTTAAGTTTATTGATGCTCCTCTTACTTTCCTTAGTTACCTTATACAAATCCCTTGGAAATAGACCACCAACGTCAAGGTATCCATGGATCCCAGCCTAAAAATTGCTGTTCAATATTCAAGGTAAGTTGATTTAGTTTAGAAAGGGTGATTGTGAAGGAGGTAATTTCTCTCAATGTTTAAAAAGGTTATATTTTGCATTCTAAATGGAGAAAACCTGTACAATACCAAAATAAAAGTGTGAACATGTGTCAGTTGTATGTGCATCATGTAGAAATATGAGCTGGGGTAATGATCTAGATAAGGCATCCATACAGGGAGTTGTGATCTGTAATAAGCCATGAACAGTTGTGATTCCTACAATATTAGGTGTTCTATGAAATACAAATAAATCATCATTACATAGCCTAAATATGGCAAATATTTTAAATTTTGTGCCGTTAGAAACAGATCTCCTTGTTTTCAAGACTTGCACAAACTGCATTTCTTTTGCTTTTTTATGTCAAATGAAATGGAAATACAGATAATAATAAGCACAACTAATGTCTCATGAATACTTTGGTGTTTTTTGGTGCACACAGGTTATAGACACACAAGTGGTTTTAAGATCTAAAACTGACTGTTGGTATAAAACTGCTCTAAGTATTCATTATGGTCAAAAATTGCAAATAAAAGTAGAAATTAAGTGATTGTGTTAATAAAAAAAATTGCTAGAAAGAGAACTTATGCATGAGGGTTTTTCCTGTTTTCTGAAGTCTTTACACTGAGTATACTTCAAAAATTCTTTACAGCCAAATGAGAGAAACTGGAATTAAAACCTTTCCCTCTGTTATTATATGTATTCACAATAAATTATGCCAAGTATATAATCATAGGTGGTGTGACACCAGGAAATTCCTGACCACCAAAATATCGGCCCAATATGGATCCTATTGTAATAAGGGACTACCACAGATAGAGAGTTTGTTGTAAAAGGTTAAGGTTAACATCTGGAACAAAGTTCCCCTGAATCTATCTGAAATAAATTAAAACATGTTCTTCCATGACTCTTCAAATCTCTTTGACCTTATTCTGGTTTGTCAGGAAGGTTAGAAAGTTAGAAAAGGCTCCTTTTGTTTTGTAATTCAATTAAAATACGTTTGGATAGGGATAATTCTTTTTGTGAATCATAAATAAAACACATGAGAACTGAGATGAGTAATATGACCATATTGACATAATCCTAATGGAATGTTGTTTGTTAAAATACTCTGGAAAATAGTAATGTTATTTAAAAATGTAAAAAATTTAGATTTTACCTATATTTTCTTCTCTTTTTTTTTATTTGCACATGACATCCTTTGATTGTTCCCAACAATTTTGCAGTTGACATAAATCTGCCTCTTAAAATATGGCTGAGACTATTATATCTATGAGCATCACTAAGCAAACCAGCCTTTCATTCAGTATTTTCATTTCATCAAGAGCAGTTAGGCTGCCTTTTCATATAACCTGGACCTGCTTTCCTCTGATGCTGAAGCTCCTTCCTTTCTGATGCTTGGTATACCCACATTCTTTAACAATTAATAAACAATGAAAATGTGAATTTTCAGACCCTCATAAAATTGTCAGTTTCTGCATTCAGCTTCAATGTTAACTACATCTTAGAGCTCTGATGATGTATGATTGTCATGGCAGATGATTCCTTAGACCTATATTTTGTAGGTATAACAATGCTTGGTCAGCTTCTGTGGATCTCTAGCAAAACAGAAATCATAAAAAAAGAAAGAAAATAAGGCCCGGTATACTAAAAATCAGTTTCAAAATTCTTCGCATCATTCCCAGCAATGTATTAACTGAACTGTCAATAATGTGAAGATAATATTCACATACCAAATTTAGGTGGTGAAAAAACCTAAATTTGGAGGCTGTTAGCTCCACAGTTCTTTACCAGTAGGAGAGCTCGTTGTGGTTTTAAGGACTGTTGTGTTGTTAAGCCAAGGTGGAAATTAAACACCCCACAGCTGCTCACTCAGCTCCCTTCCTCTTCCCCCCACTCTGGTGGAATGGGGAAGAGAATTGAAGTAAAACTTGTATGTTGAGATAAGACCAGTTTAATAATAATAATAATAATAATAATAATAATAATAATAATAATAATAATAATAATAATAATAATAATAATAATAATAATAATAATAATAACAATGTAATGCACAATGCAATTGCTCATTACCAACTGACTGATGGCAGACCTGCTTTTCCAAACCCAGATTGGCTGCCCTTCCAGGTTTTTAGGGTTTGGCCCTTCCCAAACCCTAACTGCCCCCTGTATATATGCTGGGCTTGGTGCTCTATGGTGTGGAACATCCCTTTGGTTGTCCCCAGTCACCAGTCCCAGCTGTGGTCCCTCCCACTTTGTTTTTTTGATTACCTCCTCACTGGCAGAGCATGGGACAAGATAAAAGAAGTCCTTAGGAACTTAGAAGATTTAGGACAAACACAACAACAAAACCCCAAAACATCAGCATGTTATTCTTACATCATTCTCATTCCAAATCCAAAACTCAGCACTGTAAGGTATGGAAAAGAAATTAACTCTATCGTAGCTGAAATCAGGACAAAGGACATATTTTGGGTCTAGGAGGAGTAATGCCAAAACATTCCCATGGCTTAGAACTATGATGTACATGCAAAATGGTTTTTCTGAGGTAAAAAGAGACTATAAACAGTTTGTGAGTAGAAAAGGACAGGAAACCATTTCTGTGCATTGCCTGTACTGTCTGCCAGACCCCTGTGATGGGGATTTAATGTAACCAGCATTGCCCTGCCAGCTGGTCATGGACTGCCTGCTTGACGACCCAAGAGCTGAACATTCTCTGCTACCCTCAATGAATACTGAAAATCCTGTCCAGGGTGCAAATCATGCAAATCATGCAAAACCTTGCTTTTTCCTCTGGATTATCTTACTTTTCTCCTATTGCCTACAGAGATATATTAGTCAGATGAGACCTCTAGTCTAGGCATGGAGTTTGGGTGCCTAATGTGAGTAAGCACAAATACCTCACAGAATGTACTCCACCAAAATGATTGCACAAGTGAACAGCAATTAAAAGCAGTTTGCCAGAGCAGGCCAGAATTAATGACAGAGATGACCATAAGGCAGAAAACACTGAGGGGGAATGGCAGCTCTTCAGAATGCAGCAGTTGTGCAGTGTTTAAAGGCTTTTAAAAGAAAATACCTCTTTCAATGCCCTCCCTCAGGACTTTTAATTGAAACCTTATGAGAGAGATGACTGCCATCGTTCCTTTGGGAATAATAATTGTTGGGAGTGCCCATGACAATGAAGTAGAAATCCTAATCCCAAAGGTGATTAAATGAAGCAGTAGGCATGAGCCTGGGTCATAAGCAGAAAAGTGCAATGTCTTTTCCCAAAGGTGCTGCAAAAGGAATGTGAGATAAAAACTTGTGCAATACTGACTGAAATTTAAGCAGCATTTTCAGCATTTCGAAACACCCCATTATTTAGAATGTGAGATCAGTTTATAGCTAGAGAACAGGGCACAACAATAGCTTCTAGAGTAAATATAGTTCCAGAACTTTTAAAATGGTGGTTACAGCAGGTTAAGAAAAACATAATTAGTTTACTAAAGGAAGTTTTGAAGAAGCTACAAATATTTCCACTGTGACATATTTTTCAGAGGGAGCTTCCCAAAATGCCACTAAAACCTCAACCTTGAAAAAGTTTTGGTTGTTAAAATGAAAATTTGCTTTTCTAATTTTTTTTAAATACAAAGGAAATAAATTTAAAAAGCTCTAAATTTTAGTTATTATCTTGATTTTTTTTTAATTTAAAGATACCATAATCTCTCTCTCATGTGACAAGAACTTTGCTCAAGCTCACAGGACTGAGCTGTTCCCTAGAAGAAAGGAATTGTAGGGGAAAAAGGTGCCCTTCTAGAGCATTTTTTTCTGTCTTCTATCCATTCCTATATTCCTATCAATTTTTTCTTTATCTTGTGATCACGAACTCCCTTTCTCATCACAGATCTGTTCCTGAGGGAAATTTCTACTATTGCTGCCCCTGTCTATTTACTTTGTTTAAGTGCAGGAATGTTGGGCCATCCTTCTTGGGCTACCACAGCTCCAAAAAATTGAGACATTTAATGCTTGTAGAGATTGCAACTATTTTCAATTTATATATTGTAATTCTGAGGCTTTCCTGGCACATGGAACCAAGTTGGCATGAGCACACACTGTAAATCCCACTCTTTGGAACAGCACCAGGTTTATTGCATTGGCATTACATAGCCAATCTTTGCTTGGGCAGTAGATCAGACTCTGCCTAGAAGTTTTGGGCATGGGGACCATGAGCTAGCCATGCACGTACATGGTCGTCATCTGTGGATGGAGATTCAGCACCTTTGGGGAGTGCAAACAAACAGAATTTTACTAATGGAAAGAGGAAGGTGTTGTCTTCCCATTAAGAGTTGAATGGAATGAAAGCTTATCTGTTCTCTTGTGATTTCTCTGTACATTTACCTTAAAATATAAAGACAGGTCTTTTAAGTCTCTTATTCCTTGTGACTTTCCTGATCCTCCTGTGGCTGCACCATAAAGGCTGTTACTGATTGCTAGTTAATGAAGCCTTGGTTTTTGAAAGATGAAGAGCAGTATCTGTAAGAAGGTTTTCTGTTAAGTTCAGTATTGACATGTTAAGATGTTGGATTTAAAAATGAATAGTCTTTGGTTGATAGAAACACCTGGGAACCATCGTAGCTTGCAACAGGTGTTGAATGCAGATTAAAGAAGTAAAAGATTAAGAAAGAAATTGTTTTTCACCAAAAATAGCGGCCTAAAGCACTTTCAGTAACCTACTTCAACACCTTATTTCACTTTTGAGACTGAACTGAACCGTATTTGTAAGCCAAGACACATTTAGCTGAGAAAGCTTGTTGTTAAGCTAATGCTATATAAATTCTCTTCTGGACCCTGTTGCTGTATTAAGCAAGGGAGTACTTGCAGTGAGAAACAAGGTTGTTCATTACATGAGCTGATTTCCATGCTCTCAGAACAATAAACTGCTGCTGTTGCTACATTAAACCAGCTGTTGCTGCCTGCCATTGAAATCTCTATCTGCCTCCCTTACCCCACGTGTCTGCATTAATCACAAGGGCAAAAACCCACAATAAAAACATTTCCATGCATTGAAGACCTCTCATTTTCTGGAAAAAAAAAAATTAGTTTTGCAATATGTTACTTGTTCTATTTTAATGGAGCATTATTCCGTGCAGGTGAACTGCAAAACTGCAGGGAGACAATAGATATTTTGATAAAATGATACTTTGTCACCTTCATTAAAAACAAACAAACAAGCAAACACCTCAAATCCATAACTTAGAAAGAATAAATATTTTCTGCCAACAGTAAAGCGTATGATATGTCTTTTAATGTTAATCTTTGTTTCAACTTGTTTCTGCAACACTATTTTTTTTATTAGATTCTTATGATATTTTGAATATGTAAGTATACAGAGACTGCTTGGAAATATGTGAAAGTTCATCATGGCAAGAGAGTAAGACAGAGACACATATAACTGTTCATACAAACATATAAGACAAATCCATATGTGACTATATTCGATATGGATTTTAGCTGCTTTGTTATATTATTTCTTCTATGGATTTGCTCTTACTGTCATACCCAAACTCTGTGTAATCCAAGATCAAGAACTTGATTCTTAATATTTATGTAATTCTTCCCCTTTTAATGCTGTCATCTCACAAAAGGGCCCATGGTTTTCTATAACAAATTTAATAAAAATCTTTTAAAACAGTAACAAATATTGGGGGAAGCATATAGCACAAGACTAAGAGAAGGAAATTGTTGCACTGAATACTTCAAAAACATATCCAGTATCTCAGACTCTGGCACATGCAAAACTTCAAGAAGGCTCAGTTTTACAGACAGAGTTATTGCAATGTCTACTAAATTTTGGCACTGAGTCTGGGAAAATAGCTTAAAAAGCAATGGTAAAAAGCGCAGCAGGTGATGATGCCACTCAAAATTCCAGTCTGGTGCACTGCTCTGTGGCAGACACTTCTGCCTGAAGCCTTCAAGCCTGGTTGTTACATTTGCAACCTTTGCAGACAAGATAGTTGTGCCAAAATACAGGATAAGGAAGAAGCACTCCAACTGGGAGAAGCACTCCAACTGGGCTGTGGCACAAGAGTAAAACCTGGAGGCACCCAAGCAAACAAGCTACAGATGTGTCTAGAAAACTGGTAAAATAGTCACAAAATTGGATCTGGGTTTGTGAAACAATTTTAAGAAAAAAAGGATGTGTAATGTGTATATGTCTATGGATATGAGGAGGGAGATCTCAGTTACATGACTTTCCTTTGCATATCTGTCTCCTTCCTCAAAGAATACAAAATAATACACTGCAGATTAGGATCCAGATAAATGGATGTATTGAAAAAACCCTCAGAGATAAATACATCCCCAGTGGAACTTCACTGTGATTTCTGGAATTATTCCAAGCCATGAACTAGGGTCTTAATTTCATATTTATATTAAAACCTAGAAGATTAGTGAAAACTGTTAGACTTGAGTCTTGGAAAATCTGCCAAAATTCTTTCTACAGCCCCTTCAAATCCCACACTTGGCATATTGTTTTTGTTTTGGATACTAAAACATGAGTTTAGTAAGGACAAAGCATAGGTGTTTGATCTTAGTGTTGTCACTGTACTTAGTACTGGAATGTTCTAAAATATTATTATTGTAAAGGTGATATGTGAGTAAAACAGAATAAAATAGACACGACATTATAGAAAAAAGACCCTTCAGTTTTATTCTCTATAACCACAGCATTTGTATAGCTTTAAGAATGGTAAGCCTCTTTTCCTGCTCATTTTATTCTTTGTGCAATCTTGTTTTGTTTTGTTTTTCCTAAAAATTGTCCAGTGATTTGCAGATCCAAAATTTCAAGTAATTTCACATCTGTAATTTTGTAATCACTGTAACTCTGCATTGAAGACAAGCAGGAAAAATGTGTTTTCCTGCCTCTAGCTGGTATCACTCTTGAATGAATACAGAAATGTCAGGGCCTGCTCATATTTTACTCTTAAAATGGGAAAAAAGGAGTTATGTCAAAAGTGAAAGATGAGTATTTAATAGCTGTCCAGGGGTGTGCAAATTAAAGCTGCAGACTAAATAGCAATTTATGGGGCATAAAACCCAGGAGACAATGAGTAGACAATAGGCCCACGGAATTGCTGGACAAGACTGAACAATCAAACATGAGCTTGGCTCCCTGCACTGTATCTGCAGCTGCACCAAGGAGTGAGCAGACCAGGGTGCCACACAGGGGTCTGCAGAAAGGTTTGATGGCTTCAAGGAAAGGACTGAGCTTAGATAAAGGTGCTGAAGCCAAGGCCAGACTTATGATGCTGAGTACGCTAGTATCTCTGTTGGAGACAACTCCAGATTGACTGCAGATGTGAGGTGGTGCAGCCCAACAACCCTTTAGTAATCTCATTGCCTCTGATTGATCTCTCAGAGTAGCTCCAGCACACCCCAAAACCTTGTCCTTTTGCAGAGACTTTTATTGCTGAGGCATATTATCTGCCTTAATCATAGCAGACTTTCCCTTGAATGAGGGTTTAATTTTTAAAAAATGTAACAAAAAGGAAATAAAAACCTATGAGTGAGGCCACAAACATATAATTTTCCTAGGAACCTACTGAGTTCGAAAGCCTGAAAACACCTACCAATATTTTTACTGACTGGAAATAGAATCATTCCAGTTCCATTTAGGTTAGTGGAGCACCAGTGATTCATGACATTAGTCAGCCATGTACATTCCAGTAGAAATCAAACCTAGCAGCCAGAAATAACACCAGAGTTGAGTGGCTTCATAAGATTTGAAGGATTCAATGTATTTTTGTCTCAGCTGAGAACACTAGACTCTGGCTTCTCAATTCAGAGGAGTTTTTTTCACAAGCTTCTAAACTCTGGAGAAAACAGCTAAGCTACAAAACATTCTGTGCTTACATTTTAACTAAATCCATTGTCCATGTACTAATAAGTTTCCTCAAAACTGGCTAATAGGCTTAAACTAGAATAGCTTGCAAATGGGGAATGGGAATGTTCATGATAGCCAGAACTAAAGTGTTTTCAGACACTTGAGTCCTATTCTGAGCACTTCAGAGACTGGTCTAAGAAAGGCTTTAACCTTGATGATGTTGGGCCTATTGAGGCACAGATTCAGGGTAATGGTGGTGGTTCTTTGGTGGTACAGCACAGAGGTACCAGTTCTCCCCTCCTAATAGAGTACCCAGCAACAATAACCCTTTATGGATGGACCCCTTGCCCCTGAGATGAGCTCCGTGCTCTGATTTGTAATTGCTGGGCTTGTAGCTGTGCTGGTGAACTTGTGCATGACTTTGGATGAAATGCAGCACCCTCTGCACCAAGGATGCTGAGTAGGAACAACTGAGGAAATGCATCAGCTACCCCTTTTGCTGCACTGACCCACACAGGGCCAGCCCAGCTGGGGAGGCTTTCAACAAAACTCATTGCCTGTGATTGCTAATTACATCCCTAATTTGAGTGGAGGGAATTTTGCAATGATCAAACATCCCAAGCAGCACAGGTGGCATACCAGCCATCAATTCCCTCCTGAAAGAACAAATCCCTACCAGTCCAACATTTTGGCAGACCTTATGAAACCGTACCTCATGTTGAGTCTCTTCACTGCCACTTTCATGACAAACACTAAATGACTGTGTTGGACACAAGGACAGTTGTCCCCATAATTTTGTTCTCCCACTCATACAATATGTTAGCAGCACATCATTTCTCTCAGGATGTATATCATGTTGTGATGCATATAATGTTGAATATTTACTCACACCCATAATTAATATGTATGAAAAATGTTTGTGTTAGCTTTTGTTTGTGTTTGTTTGTTTGTTTGTTTTGTGGGTTTTTTTTTGTTTTTACTTCTTTTTGTGCTTTAAGTTGAGGAATGCAGCAGAAGATAGTCTGCCTGCTTGGCTCGGGAGCTATGCAGCTAAAAAACTCTCTAAAGAAGGGAAGAGACTGCAAACATCCAAGAAAGAAAGTGTTTCTGTGTGTATTACAAATTTTTACCTCTGAAAGTTACATCAAGGTAAATGGGAAAAAGATGGCCAAAACAAGCAAAAGAAAGTAAAGAAACAAAAAAAAAAAAAAAAAAAAAAAAAAAAAAAAAAAAAAAAAAAAGAAGAAGAAAGATAATCACAGAGTGGTTTGGGTGGCCTTCAGGGTGAGTTGATAAGTCAAACTTTCTAAAAAGTGCAAGTCATGGAATCACAGGGTCACAGAATATGCTAGGTTGGAAGGAACCCATTAGAATCATTAAATCCAACTCCTGGCTCCGCACAGGGCACTGCAATAGTCACACCTTGTGCTGGAGAGTATTGTCCAAATAGTTCTTGGACTCTGTCAGGCTTGTTCCACACTGTTTCCTCCATGACTGTAGAGGTGTTTTCCCAGACTAATACTGTTATTTGGCATCCTTGCCATTTGACATATTTGCCATTCAAACTGGCAAGCTTGAAGTGTGATCTTTGTTTTAGAATCCAAGTCTCTGGTCAGACTTTCCCCTTTTAGGACATGAATGTTTTGGTCCAGGCCTTTCAAATTCAGAGTTTGCAATCTTTATTCCAGGGTCTTATTTTTTCAGGGATAAACCAGTGATTTTGAAATTACTGCCAATTACCTCCTTGATCTTGCTGAAATCCCATCAGTTCCAGTCTCAGCTTGGTACGTAGTATCTGATCTATTCTTTGTTATACCAGGAATTTCTAAAAATATTGAAAATATTGAGACATAAAGCAATACCTTAGCAAACCATTGTGTCCTGCAGTTTTTTGAATACTGGGGTATCATCAGAGTCTTGTGTGTAGCTGTCTTCTGCACAATCTCTGAACCAAAGGTGTGTCAACACAAAAAAAAACAAATCAGATGAACTTCAAGGAACATCACAATAAACATGAAATTTTGTTGAGGAATGCCTTCTCTCAATGTAAATACAGGACTGAAAAGAAATTAAATAAAATTTTATAAGCTGAAAAGAGTAAAATTCTTCTTGCTTGCAATCAAAACTTGCAATCAAATATATAACCAAAGTGACAGAAAATTCTTAGAACAATCTGTGTTTCTTTACTTACTTAGACTGAGGCAACTCTGGTATAAGCCTGATTTTTTAAAAATAAACTTCTTGAGCAAATATTGAAAATTTTAAAATTTTAAAATGTTGTTTTCAGTCATAGAATGGAATAGAATAGACTCTAGAATGGAATAGAATCATAGAATGGTTTGGATTGGAAATGACCTAATAGATAACCTCATTTCAATCCCTTAATGTGTGCAGGGACACCTTGCCCTACACCAAGTTGCTCAAAGCCCATCTGTCCCTGAACACTCCCAAGGATGGGGCAGCCACATCACTGTGTAACATTTTTCAGTGCCTTGCTACCCTTACAGCAAAGAATTTCTTTCTAATTTGTATTCTCAGCCTACCTTCTTCCAGTGTAAAGTCATCTCCTCTTGTCTTATTACTACCCGCCTTTGCAAAAAGTCTCTCTCCAGCTCTCTCGTAGCCCCTCTTTAGATACCGGAAAGTAATGTAATATCCCCATGGAGCCTTCTCCTCTGCAGCCTGAAAAGTTCCAGTTCTCTCAGACTGTCTTGATAGGACAGATGCTCCAGACTTCTGGTGATCCCTTCTCTGGACTCACTCCAACAGGTCCTCTTACTTTGAGAGCCCCAGAGCTGGTCACAAGTACTCCAGGTGTTTAGAAGAACTGTGCTTTAGGAAGGAAACATTTATTTCAAACTCTCTATCACTCAATGAAAGACTAAAAATGAGAAAGCAATGGAGGCAAAACATATTCTGGAGAGTGAAGCGTGAGTGAAGAAGAATATTCTGAAGAAGCTGTGAGTGGCTTGCCCTTTTGGTAGACATTCAGATTCATGGAGTAATAGTCTTAACACTTGGCCAAGCTTTGTGCAATGTATTTAATTTGAGAGGTGGTAGTGGCTGATAGGGAAAAAGAAACTAGCCTCAGGAGGCTATGACATAATTGATGCCATAGAAAATCATTCATGAAATAATCCCATTGAAACATACATGACCAAACCACTGCAAAACATTTTGAAAGACATTCCTTATCTGTGTAACCATGTTGGGTGATTTTTCCCAAGGGAAGTTGATTTATAAACTTCTCACTTATTTTTTCAGAGTGTGAGTTCAGCTTTTATCACCTTTAGAATTTAAATAACAGCAAATTTATATTTCTTATCTTAGTCTGATCCACAAGCAGCTATACATGTGAGGCTTCCTAAAAATGTAAGAAGACATTTTTGAAATTACATTCTGTCTTTCTTTGGTGTTTAGAAAAACTGAACTTCATTGCACTTATGACTTCTTGTCAGGGTATTCATTTTGTTGCATACTTTTGATTTGTGAACTCTGGGAGAACAAAATAAATCAAGGAAACCAGCTACTTTGCCTGAACTAACAGTTTTCTAAAGAAAAAACTTTTGTCTCCTGTTCTTTAAAAGTTTCAATTCTGCAAAGATAAGTTAGCTAATGTGTACAAAAATTCCTCCCCACCTCCCCTGACTTTTTCTAAGGCTTATAAAACCCATTTTTTTCCTTTTTTTTTTTCCTTCCCTTCTACGACTTCACTTGTATTAACATGTGAGTCTTTGGACTTTTCAACATTTATATTCTATTAAATGGCACTTGGTAACAAATTTTGTTCACACAAAAATAGCACTTCAGCTGTAATCAGTGCTTAAAAAATTATGAGCAGTTTGTGTAAACCTCTCTTTTTTGGCACTGCTAGAAGTCAGCTGTGATTTCAGAGTATAATAAATGCATTTGGTTGAATTCCCCTGTTGTGCTGTGAGGAGAGCTTGTCTTTGGCTCATTTAGATTCTGGAGACTTTGTCCAGTGTCCAGATGCACTTTTAAAATGTAGTTAGGAGAATAATTACTGAATATATTGAAGACCCATTCCTATTTTTTCCCAGTTTATGCTCAGTAGATTTCACAATTGACATAATTACCACAAACTCAATTGGCAAAGAGCTGTTATCTTCAATGGGAATAATGCCTACTACGCTGCTCAGTCTTATCCATTATTAATAATGTGCATTTAATAACTTGCAACTACTGGCCTTCAAAGCAGTCCCAAAATTGCTTAAGCTGCATCTCACAGTGTTTGAAGCAAATTAACAGATTCTGTAGTATGAAAAAGCGGAAATACAACAATCAGTGCTGGCAATACATGGCTTTTGCTGTAGCTGTTCAAGGAAAATCATGGTTGAATTAAGTTGTAGCAAGAAGAAATAAGTTGATCAAATTATTCCTTCAAGTTGCTGACTGTCTGAGACAAAACTCTGCCAGGACACTGAATTGAATATGTGATGGATGGTACAGAAAATCTTACTTCTCACCAATAAATTACATTGCAATAGTATTGCTAAGGAGCTCTAAGATGTTGGGGGTTGGCAGGTAAGATGTGAAAGCTTGCTGTAAAGACTGTTTTGGTCTCAATGCAAAAGTCATTGAGATTGCTTCAAAACAGATTCATTTGCATAGAAACTGTCAAAAAATTATTTGAATTTTATCTGCAGATTGTTGAGCTATTTCCAAATTGGGGTAAAGCTAAGGTGAATTCCAGTTTCACAACCAATCAAAAACTCAATAAAATGCTCTTTGCCACATTCTTTTGTTAAAAACATATTGTAATCCCCCCTCATGTTACTCATTACTCTTTTTGTTAAATTAAAGCCATTTGATCTCTCTGACCTTTGACCAATCTGACTTCTTGACTAATTCCTAGTATTTTTTGTGAAAGCAATATGACCAAAACATCTCTATGGAAATACCTTTGGCAGAAAATAAAATGGCTTATTGCATTATTGAAAATAGAAGGAAGTAATTCACTAAGTTCAAAGACCTTTTATCCCTGCGAAAATTGCCTACCAGCACATGAGAATCCATGAAAATTGAAAGCAACATGCCAACTTCTTGTTTGCATGGCAAGTCTGTCTCAAATATATTTCCTTGGATTTTAACAAAGAGCAAGCATTTTCTTCACAATTATATATTAGCAAGGGGATGGAAGATTGCAGGAGAGCATTCTGTATAGTGTGTGCAAATTACGACACAGTCTGTTTTCTACCTGTAAAGCAAAGCAGGAGGGTTCATGACAATCTTCAAAATGTCTATGCAAAACTCTGGACTAAAGCAAAGCTACTCCTGATCTATTGCCTCTTCATTAAACAGACATATTTTCAGAGTATGTTGGTAAATTCTGATAGGTATAATGAGTGCAGAAAACCCGAGTTTGTAAATAGTCACCTCCTTTTCTTGGATTGTTCCATTTGTGCATGGGTTTGCCTTCTCTTCTAGAATAAGTGCTGCACCCTCTATCAATAAGAGTATGGAAGTCCTGACATTAAGGTTTCCCAGAAAATCAGTAAATTTCTTCTACATACTCAAGAATCTTCACCAAAAGATACAAAACCAAACCCAGACAAGTTGCCACCTCCAACAATTTGAATAGTCTCTTATTTTAATTAGAGTCCTGAAGGAATGTCTGACAAATAATATCCCAATTGCTGCCATTCTCACCAGAAAATTGGTCCTCAGTACTTAGAATGAATACAAATATTATCTCTTTGCAAAGCATTATAATTTTCAGGCAATCATACTAGTGCACTGCACTCTGATGCTGCCACTATTCTAATTTTCTTGGCTGGTGACTACACTGTTGCTTCTATTATGTCCTGCCTGGATATTGAGGGAAGGGCAGCCAACAAGGCCACTAAATGATAAGTTTTGCAACTCCTATTCTAGTGCTAAGGGAAGAACTGTATGTTCTAGATAATTGAGTCTCAGGGATGCTTTTAAGGAGAGAAGTATATTATCTCCTTACTCTCTGGTTAACCCTTCTACCTCCCTTACCATTACAAATATATCTGAACTCTGCATTTGCTCAAATGCATCATCCTGGACATCCCAGGTATAAATTTGCCCTCCAGAGTGTCTGATACAATTTTCCCAGCTCTGTGTGGTGGTGAACCATCTACAGATGTGTGCTTCATGGACTAAACATGATCATGCACCTGGTGCCTAAGCACAGAGACATGTACATACCTGTTAAAGCTTTCTTTCTGAGTTTTGAGAACATTCTGCTGGGTTTTTTCACGCTTATTTCTCCAGCTTGGACCGTATCTCTCTTTCTCTGACACCCACAAGCCAGGTCCAGGCTGCCAGCCTTGCATAGCATCCATCAAGAAGGTTTTCCTTTAACTTGAGGCACTAAGCAGGGAAATTCTGCAACATCAAGCTGCAGCTGAAGTCCCTGCAGGATGAGAGCTTCCTCTCATCTGCAGCTGCTCACTTACCTACAGCAGGGCAAGAGTCTACACTGTATTTTCACCAGTAGGCAGCTTGCAGAGATGCTTAGGAAACCATTCTTTCTATCCAAGAACATGCCTTAAAATTCACCATTCCACTCCAACAGACTTAGGAGCATGAATCATGCTGGGAAAAAAAAAAAAAAAAGACAAAAAAGACAAGAAAAATGTGGTCCTCTATGTTTCTTTGGCCAGGCCAGGCCACTCAACATCACTTCATTGCTTCATAGCTGACAAGATACAAAAAACAGGAACCATATACTTTTTGTACATTTTTTTCCCAGCAAATTTACTAATTAATTTGTGTGCTGCAATATAGAGATGCCAACATAATGATTCAAACAGAATACTAGGACTTACAGGTCTTTTTATTTCCTTCCAATGTCTCAGTGATTTAAATCTTGGTTCTGAATTTTCCATGTGTGCTTGGCTTCAGCTTATGCTGAAGGCAATTCTGCTGTATCTCAAGAACACTATGGGACCTCAGTTTTTCCACTTCCTGGAACTCTGAAATTCTTAAAAAAAATTTCAAAAGCATTTTTGTCAAGAAACAAAATGGATTGCTGATACGTGGGTTACTGGGAAAGTCAAGCCTCGATGGTTCAAGAAATAAAGAGAGAAATAAAAGGAAGTCCAGCTTGTGTCTTTGGTCTTGTTGTTTGTTTGCATTTAATTGCTATGATTCTTAACACAAATTCATGATTTCTGCAGACCAAATTCAAGGGTTTGGGTTCTGTTTCCAGAATTCCAAAGGCTGCTCACACATCCAAGACTGTCAGAACAGATTTGGAGGAGTAGGTAACTGCTCACTCGTGGGTTACCTAACATCTGCATCTGAAAGTGTCTCCATGTGGTGTCTGAATGGGTTTATGTTTTTCCATAAATTATTTCTCATGTTTCTGTTTCTAGTTTATTTCTTGGAAAAACATCTCCTTTTTTTTTTTTTTTTAATGTTTTAATTTTTAGAGATGTAACAGGCTTTTTAGTGGATCATCATGTCAGTTTCCCCAGGCACAGCAATCCCATAAAGCTAAGAGGCACATGATTAAATTAGGAGCTTAACTACACCTCAGTGTCAGGCTCTAAAAAAATGAACAGTAAATTACATAAAATGGTCAATATAATCTATACTACTCAATGCAGGATGTGACATCCTCAAACAGCATGCATTAACTTTTTAATGCAATCCACTGATTGCATTATAAATCACAGATTTGTGTATCAGGGATGAGAAAAGCCTATCCAAAAGGTCATCTACTCCAGAATTTTTTAAAGGACTCTCTAATTGGTTTCTGAGAAATTCACTAGCCATTCTGCATGGTATTTTCAGACTTATTCACAAGGCTGTTAAAATTAGCTACACTTTGTTTTTTCTTCCTTTGTTTTACCTCCTTTTGTCTGTTTGCTAAAATGAAACAATGCTTCAGAGGGCTTTTGATAAGTATTTTATTATTTCTGCAGTCCTTTTGCACATTACATAGGACACACACACCATGCACAGAAATATACCAAGTTAGTGTACTTTTTTCCATTTTAAGGTGTTATTTTCATTTACAGTGCTTTATAGTGCTTTCAGTTCTCATTTTGTCCATAATGTTTGATATTTACTGAAGTGCCACAAATAGGATTACAAAATTCTGGGATATATCTTTCAGCATATACTGTTTTCACTCCTTCAAACTCAAGGGAGTGACACTCCTTTCTTCCTGCTGCTGATCTGCAGGAGGTGGAGGGAACAAACCCTTAAAATAGATGAAGGGAAAAAGAAATAACTCACATCATTTTAGTATAAGCAGTCACTAGCTTTTTGTCTGACCATAATCCAATATCATATTACCAGCTGGACTCCCTTTCTTTTCCCTCTCATTTTTCAGTCCCCTTGCTGAGCCTATCCTTTCACAAGAAAACTTGCAAACAGATGGGCAGCTCCTGAGAAAATTTCCCTGGGACCTCTCTAGGTCCCAGAAGTAGCTGCTTCCACCTGACTCTTCCCACAGACAACAGGGTGCAAAATCTCTGTCTCCACAGAAGCTGTCAGGTGCACTTTAAACCTCCCAAAGTCACATCTCCCAGGTTTGCTCAGTGCTTCATCAACCAGCAGGTACTGCTCTTTTTTATTCTTCAGTTTGTTTTGCCCTTTCACTCTCAGGGACTTTTACTTCATTGCGTCAGGAGATGCCCAGTGAACCCTCTAAGAGGCTCTCCAAAGTATTGCCTGTGCCTTTGTACTCCTAAGCCTGTGCAGAGAATTGTAAGCTTGTTATTAGTATAATGGTCACAAGCACAACAAAGGCTCCCACCTGCTCCTGCATGGAAGGGCGCCTTGGCTCCATAACAATTAGCGTCAATTACGGCAGGACTGCTCGGGAACCGTGTGCCCGGCCCTCTGCTGGCTGCAGGTGCAGGATTATCCCCCTGACCTTTGGCTCCCAGGGCCCCCTCTGACGATGGGAGCAGGAGGCAGGCAGAGGAGAGCCACATGCCTTGCAGTGTTTGTGGCGGGCATTAGCAATTCTTGTCATTCCCAGAGCTGCAAGCTCAGTCATTCTCAGGAAACTAAACAGAAAGCAAGCTCCTTCTCTTTGGCTCCAGTTTGCCCTGCTAGGTGCTCCATGCTTGTACATCCTTGTACTCATGCCTTGGTGATCATGCACTAGCCACAGCAAAAATATATTCATGATAGAATATTACAGGATGTAATATTAATAATGATGATAATAATAATAGCAGCAGTGGTATATAATAAAAACTAGAGCGCACAGCTGGTTGGCTGAGTGGCAAACAATGGCAGGCATGTAATATGCTTGGACAGACTTCATTTCATTGCCTCAGCTTTTAGGTGCAAATGTGACACCAGACCCCTCTTTAGTTTCAGTGTACACTGTTACAGCCACTTGCAAAGGTAAGCAGTGCAAAGTCAGGCATACCTCAGGTAGTTTAAGTAACACCTTGTCATGACAGATCATTTTAGACAAACTCCAACCAAATTTTTTCTAACAAACTGGTGAATTTACAAGGTAAATTACAGCTGAACACAGAGGTCACAATATCTTCTAAGTTGCAAAGATGACCTTTTTTATGTTTGAACATTGTTAATTTTTGATATGCCTCCCAAAAAAGTAGATGTAGCATTCTTTCCAGAGGCAAGTAATGTTCTTTATGCATAGCAATTTCTGCATATAATGATTTTTCAAATTCAGTAATTTTTTCCCATGTACAAGACTACATGAAACCCTTGTTGTCTGCTTACAAATATTCACCAAATAGGGGAAAATGAGGGAGAAATCAAATAAATCAATTACAGAGAAAAAGAAAAGTAAATAAGCAAGAAACACGGAAAGGATATTCTACTTGGAATGGACTCACAAGTGTCATTGAACTCCAAGCCCTGGTCCTGCACAGGACCACCTCAAGAACAGCACCACATGCTTGAGGGCCTTGTTTAAACACTTAGTGAGCTCTGTCAGGCTTAGTGCTGTGAGCAGTTCCCTGGGCAGCCTGTGCCAGTGCCCAACACCCTCTGGGTGAAAAACCTTTTCCTGATAGCCAACCTAACCCTTCCCTCACACAGCTTCAGGCCATTCCCTTGGAACCTGTCACTTGCCACCACAGAGAAGAGATCAGTGTTTGCCCCTCCTCTTCCTCTCATGAGGAAGTTGTAGACTTCAGTGAGGTCTCCCCTCAGTCTCCTCCAGGCTAAACAGACCTAGTGACCTCAGCCACTCATACAGCATGCCCTCATGGCCCTTCACCATCTTTGCTGCCTTCCTTTGGACACTTTCTAATAGTTTTATATCTTTCTTATATTGTGGTGCCCAAAATTGCCCCCAGGACAGAAGATGAGGTCACCCCTTCCATGCAGAGCAGAGCAGGACAATCCCCTCCCTTGCCTGGCTGCTCACCTACCCTTGCTAGGCAGTGCTTTAAAAGTGACCAACACCAATGGACCCAATTTCCTTCAAAAGTATATTCCCAGGAGAAAATTAAAAGAAAAAGAGGTTTTAAGCCATGGGTATTCTGGAAGAGCAGCATGAAGCAGAGATGGGAATGACCCCAGAGCAACAGAAGAAAACCTATGAGTATCCTAGTAAGTAAAAATATCCCTCAAACTTTTGTATCGGTCAACATTTGTATTTTTGATCCAAATGTAATGAAATATTAGGAGAGCAGTATGTGGTGTCTGTCAGTTTCTGGCACTTTTTTGCCCCCAAAAAGTCTCTAATATTCTACATTGGAAAAATAGGTTGCTTTATGAACACTCTGACCTGGGTCCTAATTAGCATCAGATATCTCATTGTTCATGGTTTCTTTCTTTATGAAAGTTTAAATTTGTCAGAGAAAATAGAAAGTCTTAAAACTCTAAATGGTGAATTTGGCATCCATAATCCAAAATTTTTGCATCATTATTCCCATGACATTACTTTTTTAGGTTATGTGGAGAATGTTAGCAGCAAGGGATCAGGACACATTCTCAAAGAAACTTTTTTTGGTTTTTCTTTACGCAAAAGACCATAACCCTGAAACTCTTACATATTTTTAAATTAGATTTAAGTCTGACAATATAACAGTGTAAAAATAACATAAGAGGAGAACAAATTGTATGGTAGTCAAGTCAGCATACATCACCCTGATGACATGCCATTCTTGAAAAAAACCCAGTAACATAAGGGCTGGGAATAGTGTCTACTGTTAATTATGTTCTTTGTTGTGGAGATTTTTCTTTTATTTTAGGTTAGAACGCACCACCATCCCTCACAGGTGTAAATTCTTCAGCAGAGAGAAGAGGACATGGTAGATCTTACTAAAGGAGATCTATTCAGTATACCATGTCAGCATTCTCATGGAGTAGGAGATGATGTGGGATTGCCATTACTTCAGATTTGCAAACGTTTTTAACAGCATACACCGTAAGTGCTTTAGTTTAAAAAAAACCAATAAATTTCATGACAGCTGGAATATTGCAAGTTGAAGGACTGAAACCACATAAGGAAGTTTGCAGTTCAAACTTTCATTGTTGAAAAAACAGTAAAAAATTACACTATGCCTCCCTCAAGAGAAAGTACATATCAAGTGTCACAAACCCTCATTTTATCTAATACAGTGGGTGAGAAATAAGGTGGAATGTGAGATCTATGAAGGTCTTCCACTAAAATTTTGGTGGAGTAAAAGAGTGGATCTTGTATTTTTAGGAGGAAAGAGGTGATTTTGTTGTGTCCCTTATAAGAACTTTCAGCAAGCGAGGAGATTTTTTACTGCTAGAGAAAATTTTACAAATATGAAAGAGTGGGGAAATAATTTTTAATTGACTGGGAATAAGTACTAATAAAATAAAAGGGAGGGCTCTTTTTTACAAGAAATGCTATAGCCTCACATGTAAAGGCACACTGGCAAATTGAAAATAACTGTATCCTGATCCTTCAGTTGCTGGGAAGCAGTAAAAGTGACTGAAAAATATCCTCCATTGGAGGGATTGCTCTCCTCTACTGCAAGGATTCCAAAAACACTTCTGTGTGGAACTCATCCCCCCAAGCCAAAACAAACAAACAAATAAATAAATAAATTAGTCACAGACAAAGGATAGTTGTTGAATTGCCATTCCAGGCACAAAGAGGGAATTGAAGGGAAGGAGAAGGGAGGGGAAATCCCTCCGTGTTTAAGAGCACACATCAAAGAAACCCTTCCAGAAATCTGAAGACTTGGATAGGACGTAAGGAAACAAAGCCTTGATAGGAAACTTGAAACAATTCAATGAACACCATTGTGTGCACCCTTTCAGTGGGTTCAAGTTACACATTTACACAAGTGTGGGGTGGTTGTGTGCCGATGCCCTGCATGTGTCAATACATGTGTTGGGGACTCAGCAAGTCTGCTAAAACTGTACAGGTGTAACATTGATCTGTACATGAAAACTTGTTTTAATGTTTCCAGTTTTGCTAAAGAGAAGCCATGGACCCATCTTTTCCTTCACTAACACTGTGCTTAATTAATTTGAGATAGAACATAATTTTTATTGATTTTAGGCATTGTGCAAATTGCTTATTATAGGACATTAGCTAATTAAGAGCTACAGCATGTAGTGTGGTATAAACAATATGTCTCATGCCAGAATATGTCACATAAACTCATGAATAACCATACTAATGACAAAAGTAAATAATTTACTTAGCATGACACTCTTGCCTAGTGAATATGTATTTATTTACCTGTACATGTCCATATATATATATATATATATGTGATATTTCTCCAGCATATTTGTTAACATATTTTCAATGCAGCCATTTCTTCTATGGCTTTAATGAATTCAAAATGTGTTCATCACCTCTCTCCTAATTGGAAAAGTAGCAGTGACATTTTTTGTTATTATATGTAATATACCATATGAATATCAAAGTAAACAGTAAACCACAGAAGTTCATGGGACTGGGGGCAAAGACTGGAAATTTATACTGTCCCTTTTTTTTGTTTTGTTTTAATTAGTAAAACCTAGGAATACAGGAGCAGCTGGATCACATTATCATTTGCAAGTATGACACTGGAGAATGTGAGTTTTATTCCTGCTCATTAGAGCTTTGGTTTACTCCTGCTTATATTCAACTTTATCTTATACAGAATAATAGAAAAATTACACATGGCATGTAGTTTACCACTTTTGCTTACAGATCGTGATAACTTAGGATTGAAATAAGACATTTTGGTTCTAGTTACTGAAATCCACTCTTTAGCTGAGAGTAAGGAAGGAACAAGCTATTCATTAGCACAAAAGAGCTGAATTTCATTGTTTGTCTTCAGTCTGGTGTTATTAAACTCTTTCAAGATTTTATTGTTGTTGCTGTTTTACATCAAATACATCAGCTCCAGAAATAACTTTCATAACTTATATAGCTCAAGAGCTTAACAAATACTATTCTTCAATAAAATTAGTGGTTAGTAAATATTTCCAAGATATATTTATTGCACATACTAAAAAAAGTCTAGCTACCCTTATTCAATAAAACTTAAATGAGTAGAGATTCACAGTCAGGGTTTATGAACGTAGTAATGATATTGATGCTCTTCCTTCTCATTTCCATTAACATATCTGAAATTTTGTTACTCTAGGCATTGTGAGATTGTAATTGCTGTCAATGGTTCACAAGTGCAAAATAACTGTCCTATAGGAGGTGGAATTCCTTTCATCACCAGTTCCAGAGATGCTTAGAACCTTCATTCTTGGTTGAAGGGGACTATAGTGACACTTTGCTTACAGCTAAGCCTCAAGTTTTGCTTCAAATTCTCAGAGCAGGACTCCATCTGAAACCACTCCATTTTGCCTGACTTTGTTAGAAATGGATGAATCATCCTCCAGTATTGTGAAAATGGGCTTGAGTTCTTTTGAGAGCTTGGGGCCATTTCAGTCCTTCCTACAGATGCAGGAAAGCTTGAAAGCTGAATGGAGATAAGTTTTCTCTGAAATGAGATCTCAGCAGATATATTAAAATTTGATTCATTGTGGATTTTTGTTCACATGTATCACCTAATATCTATGGATTATCTAGTCATACAAAGTGTGATCACTGGGCTTGAATGCTTTATAGTAAAACACACACACACATATATATAAGGGTACACATATGCATACATTTATACGTGGTTTGGTGGGGTTTTATTCACATGCATATCTGGTTTTTTCCTAAGTTAAAGGTACTGGAGAAATGTTCCTTGCCCCTAGTGTAAAAGGTGAAGGTAGTGTAGTTGTGCTTACTTACTTCCTGCCAAAAGCCCTTACAAATTTTGTGACCAGTTTTGGGGATGTATACACTCCATAAAAGAGAATTTCTCTGTAAGAATAAATCATTGCTTGATCTTGCTCTTAAATCTCTTTTTCACTTGCTCTTTCACAGCGGTTTATGGTTTGATCCAAACTATTTGTCCAAGCTCTTTCTACAGAGAATGAAGTCTTGCAGAGGGCAAGTGGTTCACCCTATTTGGGACAGTAATCTTAGAGCTGGGATGAAGCAGCTTACAGCGGTATTGATCTGTCCACATTAACTGTAGAGGAAGTTTGCAGGACTGCTAAACACCTAATCTTTATACAATACCTTCAGAAATACTGAACATCAGCCATTCATTACCTTTAAAAGGGTTGGGATTAGACTGCCTGTAATATTTTGTTGCTTTTGCCTTACTGATATAAAAGACCACTGGGAATCTACACACCCCTGTGGAACGGAACCTGGGATTTTGGCCTGTACTTGACAGTCTTGAGAAATCAGAGGAGAGATCTTTGATGTGGATTGTAGCCTTTGCTGCTCAGGAGACACATTAGAGAGACTTACACTGCTTAAATTTCCTACATGGCTAGAACTCATCACCTGGGAAAGCATGCCTCCAAAGAGGAATTTCCTTGTTCATGGATGTCATCCAAACTGATTACAGCTTCCAGTCTGTCCAGTGCAGCTCCTTTGCTGGGGTTATTACAAGTCAGAGTAAGCTGTGGTCTGACCTTGCAGTGTACTTACTTCCTCTGACAGAAAGAAAGAAATAAAAGGAAGGAACGTGACCTCCCAGGATAAGAAATGAAACTAAGACAATGAGTAGTCACTTCTGAGCAAGGCAAACTCCTGATAGTAGGAACCAAATCAATAACTATAGCTAAATTGAATGTGAAGAATAATGTATTAATTTATTTTTCAACATTTTCAAATTTTTTAGAGCAGACTTCAGATCTCTCCACTTAGTATCAAAATATCAACTTAACATTTAGGAATAGAACTCTGAAATTGTGGCAATATACAATTTCCAGGTAATGTAGTAATTCATGCTCTTTTAATGATTGTTTATCTTGAGATATTTCCTTTATGAACATGCTGGAAATCCCATTAAGGTCATAGCCTTTCTGCTTATTCTGATACATAGATTTCTTCTATTAATCTATTTTGAACTAGACTTCTAATACTCAAATTATCACATTTTCATTTCCAAACCCTCTCCAGCTTATAAAATCTCTCTTAAAATTATGTTGTGGACATCAGAAGCAGAGACAGCAATATATGAATGGCCTTACTAGTCTGTATGTAGTGTATGGGAAAATTATTGTAGGAAGTTTAGCTCTGTTCTGTGTTATTCTAGATGGAGCTTGCCAACTTTTCCATGAATACTCATCCACATTGGATCATAAATTTAATCCTGACCATGCTAATAATCCTGTCTTTCTAAAATTTGCCTAAAATAAGAGTGTACATTCAGATGGAAACTTTGATTTATGATTTCAACTTGTGAAAGTTATTTGTTTATAATTATATGCTTGGCTGAATTGACATGCAAATCAATATACCTTCCACTGCATTAAGATGACAAAGGAGTTTTTAGTGGTCTGAAGACACTTGTGTTGGAGACACCTTGTATTTAAATGCAGTGTTCAAAAAGAGATGACAGAGAACACTGACTTTTCACATCTTGAAAAATTATTAATGACAAAGGGAAAAAAATAAAAGGAAGGCTGAAGAGGCCTGAGATGATAAGTTAAATATTTGATATATGAAATATTTGGTGGCAGCAATGTGTCCACTGTGAATGTGACTGTAAGAAAGATTTGCTTGATTTGAAAGTGAGAGACTAACAAGGGAAAAGGGAGTTTTTGTTTTAACAGCTTTGAAGAAATATTTGAAACAATGTCAATAAATGAAACCTGCATAAAATTGTTGGCCATTTAAAGGACCTTGTAAAATAGATGAGCTCAGAGACTATGTCTATTTTGATAGAAGTGATAGAATGATGAAAAACTCAAATACATCAAAGTCCAGGAAGGGATTTGATTCCACATTCACATCACTGACCTGGATGGAGGTAGTTTACATAGCTATAAACCAAGTTCAGGAAGAGTGGACTGCCACATTGTCACTAAAGGGCAATTTGTTCATCTGTTACAGCATGTTTGAGAAATTAGTCCTTAAATATTTACAGTATTGATGGTGATCTGACTCTAATCTCTCTGTGCAACTATCTGGTGATAAAAGCAGGTTCATGTTTATCAGTCAGAGCTGTTGTTTTTCTATGGCACTACTGCTCCCTTTAGGATTAGATTCATCTCACTGTACAAAGAATGCTGCTATACATTTTAAGACAGAGGTATTTCAAGCCAACTTTCGTGTTTCTGGTTTGGATATCAGATTCCTACTACATGCTGTACGTGCTGTAATAGGAACAAAATGCCTCACAATGACATATTGCTGCAATTTAGTGCACTAAGTTAAAGGTAATGACAATGTGTTTATGAAAGAGTATGATTTCATTGTCCTTAATCCCTCTTTTCCCTGTACCTTACCAGACAACTTTATTTCAGTCAGTTCAAATAGCTGCATGAATGTTACCAATGCCTCTCTGTGAGCTATTGTTTGGATGAGTAATAAATAGTGAAGATGACTGGGAAGCAGAGATGCCAGGAGAAGGCTGGACTGGTGCCCTGGGCTGATGAAGTTAGGTTGTTGCATATGCGTTGCTGGTATGCCCAGGAAAGGGCTGGGATGCCAAAAGGGAACACTTGTCGACATGAACCAGAACAACCTTCTAAAAAAATCTTGGAAGCATTTAAGGCCCAGTAATTGGGCGTATTCTAACTTGGTTTCCTTCCAAGTGGGTTCTTCTCCAAATCTTCCTAGCTTGGAAATATTCATGAATTGTCCTTATTGCTGAGCAACGCATTTTCCACAGAGAGCTGTTCCAGTTGTTTTAACACTTTTGCTCCACGTACATCCACATAGGGTTGTTTTGGGGGTGGTTTTGCCCACTTTTTGTGGCAAGTCTAGCAAACAAGCTTAGTGACTGCAAAAAAAGAGGAGTGCTAACCTCATACATTTTATGAAAGCCCTATTTAAATTGCAGACTTAATTAAACTTGGACAGACAGCTCAATTGATTTTTTCATCTGTTTGTACAATAAAACTGTACTGTTGTTTGTAGCTATGTAAACTTTAAAATTAACAGTGGGATAAACGCATGATAACGCCTCTTCTCTGATCCTTGACCTTTGAGAATGAAACTTGAATAAATAGATTCAGTTTTGTTCTGTTTTCAGGATTCCTGTATCAGATGTTATGCCCATTAAATATCTGGCATACATCAGAATTATTTCTGTATAGCTAAGGCTGATAAACCATCACAACTTTTAGATGGTGGGAAGTGAATAAGCTTAGCATGAAAAAAATACAGACCAAACAGGAATCTCTGAGAAAATACTAATGCACTTTGAACAGCTCAATAGAAGAATTTTTATGGAAAGTGTATCTTATCAAATTCTTGTTAACAAATTAGTCACTATCTCTATTCAGTATGTATTGTGTGCTACTTTTCTCCTTTGACCTCCTCCCTTAGTCTCTTCTTTGCCACTCCATCCAGACAGATTGCCCATCAAGGGACACAGAAGTTATCTCACACCATCCCTAACACATTTGTGATTATTATAATAATAGTGAATCCACCAGATAACTGTTTTATCAAATCCAGCAGAAAAATATTTTATCAAATTATACACCCAATAAACACCTGAATTTTGTTGGTCAAGTTTTCAAAATTAACTAATTATTGTCTAATTTTAGGATTTAATTCAGGACCCCCATTTAAAGGAGCCCAAATTACAGAAAATATAAACTTGCAAAAGTCTGGTATTTTGTAACACAGAATGTTTACAGCATCACTAAAAATGGAACAACATTTAGCTGCCTAATTACATACAGTAGTTTTGTTGTGATAACCTGTAGGAACCCAAACCACATGAAAAAAACTCTGCAATGCTTAGCTAGTTATACTAGCTAAAGTTAATTATACTAGATAAAAGTAAAGTACCTGACTTCATCACCATGCCTTAAAGCCTGTAGGTTTTCTGGAAAGCTGGAGAAAATTTGTCCATGTGAAAGCCTACATGCTAAGGGTGCCAGCAGGAAACCTTAGGCAGGACTGCATCTGAATTACTTCCTCCTGACATGTATTAGGCAGACAAATAATTGAGTGAGTTATCCTTTGGGAAGGCCCATGGCACTGAACATTCTCCCGTGGTGCCAAACTGAGTAGTGCTATGCAATAGCACAGTTATTGATTTGCTTGCAGTAAAAAATGAAGTATCTTTTCCCACTTTTTTTCTCACCCTAAAGCATTTGAAACTGAGCTTTTTTCTACCAAAGAAGTTGGCATGGTGACTTGGAGTATTTTGGGAGGGATAATCAGCATTCTTACAGATTCAGGGACATTTACTAAGACAGTGCCAGCTTTCTTAGACTTAAATTGTGTAATGGGAAAATAAGAGCAAGCTGTATATTATAGTAAGAGCAAAAACTGCAGATTGTCATTTGGTTTTGGGGGTTTTTTTGTTGTATTTTTTTGATTGTTTGTTGGTTTGGGTTTTTGTGGTTTTTTTTTTTTTTCTTCTTTTTTTTTAATTTCAGAATAGGGAAAGGGTTAAAAATAACAGATTCATCATGTTCTTAACAAAACAAAAAAAAAAGTTCTGTGTGTCAGCATCATGTGGTAGGAAACTTTTAGGCAAAAAAAGGTGGCAAGTTTTTGCCCATCTGGGAAGGAGAAGGAAAAGAAGTACTGTCATATCAGCAATTGCCAGCGGTATTTTTAAAATGCCATTATGGCAACACTTTTCTTCTGCAAACTCATCTGTTGAAAGACTGGTTAATTTTATTTTTTCTTAAAAAAAAATATTGCCAACTAGTCTGAGGGAGAAAGTGGAAGCAGAAAAGCCTGACTGACATGCAGCCATCAAAAGGTCAGAAGTTCAGACCTTGCTCTTGTTTTTATAATTTCTAATCCATCCTTATACAGAATGAATGGCAGATTTCAAAGGGAAAATGAGTGAACTGAAGATTGATATTTCCCAACATATATTCTAAGTTGGAGAGCAAATAATTTCATCAGATAAATATAATTTCACAATGACAATGTTGTTATTACTTTAAGAGCTCCAGACTGTTAACAGGACCTTTTCTCTCCTGTTTCCCTTTTCCTTTGAACTGCTAATTAATCATTTTGAGCTCTCCTGCATTTAATGTCCATCTTTGAAGCATGTGGCCTAACACAAGTCTCTTTCAATTAGGTGAGAGGGGAAGGCAGGCTTGAAATGAAAACACGAAATCAGCTGCAAGCAGCACTGTAATTAGCTGTGGAGCTGGATTGCTCACTACAGCCCCTTGCCTCTCTCTCCATGTTGAAGCTGTGCCTGATACAAGTTATAAAGATTAGAAGTAGGTCATACAAGTAACTCATGAATAGTTAACAGCTATTTAGCTGCTGCCTTGAGAAGCTGTTGGGAAAAGCATTGGGGGGAACAAACACAAACATTAATCAAAAGTAGCAAATAATCAATTGTCTCAAATGGTTCCAAATGGGCCACTGGACAGGAGTCTTACTTAAAAGGGTAATTTTTAAAGGAGTACATTTCTGAAAAACGCAAGAAGAAACTCCTTTGACTGAATAGCTGCTAAGAAAAATAGCTTTTATACGTGCAAAACCCAGGGAAAAAAAGAGCAGGAGTACACTTGATTTCTGGAAAAAGCAGTTTGCATTGAACCCATTAATGTTCCCAACTTGTTATTTAGTGGTATGTTCAATTAATGAGTAACACAAATAATGAAATGAGAAATATGACTGCCCTACTGTTCTGCAAGAGAGAAAGTTAAAAGATAACCTGTCATGAGCCATAAACATTAATTACAATTTCCTTCACCTATTGAGTTTTAAATTTGTGATTAATAATACTAATACCACTGAACATATGTGCAATACATGCAGTAGGTGACTGCATGAAGGATGGACTAGAAACTAAATACTCCAATCTACTCCTGCCTCTGCCACAGATTTCTCAGTTCTCTGACAAGACATACACTGGACATGAAGGAATTTTACAGCCAAATATGCAGAAGAGAAACCAGTAATATGGATAATCATGCAGAAACAAGCTGTGTTAAAATTTGTGAAAGAGTTGACTACCTAGCTCTTACTGAAATTACAAATTGGAAAGCGTCTCTAAAACAAAACCAGACATTTGCTACAGTGAGACTGAAATAACTAATGAATTGTGCAGCTAAGTATCTGCAATGTTTTTTTCTGATATCCAGAAATTATCAAGTAGTAGGGCATGGAGTAATTTAAAGCCAAGTTTACTCTGCAGTAATTTCCTTGATTACCTATGTCCTGAGCTTCTCCATCTGTAAAGTCAGTATTGCAAAACTTAACTCCCTCCCTCACAAGTTTTCCTGAGGATTACTTAACAGTGAAGACATTAAATGCTGAATCAGTCCAAGTGAAAAGTCTCCCCCTAACATTTGTTAAGAGCTGCAAAAGCATTTGTACTTCCACCCCTCCCATGCATAACTCATACATATCGGTCCTGGAAAGCTTTACTGAGGGGGAAGATTCTTCTTCATGAAACTATAGGGACACAACAGGCTTAATCTATAACCCCCACTCAGCTCCAGAGAATGAAGTAGAAAATCTGTAGCTGATTAGAAGTTTGGTTTTTTTTTTACACACATTCTGGCTGGAGCCAGTATCTTATCCAGCTTTTCCTCTAAGCAGTCTTCCATCTTAAACAAAGGAAAGAAGACTCTGATGAGAATCAGACTCTGTTGCAACAAATTCTTCTCTTTTATTCCAATGAATATCACATTGATTTTATTGTCTTATGTCTCTGCCCTTAGAGAAAGAGAAATTTCCCCCAGGTATTCTTGTTATCATCCTCTCTTATGAAGTCTTTGTCAATAATTGCACCATATTTTTCCTAATGTAACATGACACTATTAACTTTTTAGGTTGAAATGAAGAGAATGCCCGAAGAGACACTCTATGTTTCTAAAAGATACTAAAATTGCTGCTGAATTACAGATATAACTATTTAGTTAATTATCTTGGTGAAAAGAATAGCTCTGAAATTCTATCTTTTAGACAAGACAAAAACCAGCTGTTGCTATATGAAATCAAGGAAATTGCACATTTCTAAGACCACTGTGCGATAAGTGCCACTTAGAACAGGCGTAAAAGACTATTGTTTCTGGGTTTTGTCGGGGGGCTTGGGTTGAGCTTGGGGTTTGCATTTTTCATTTTGTATGGGTTTTGTTTTTTGTTTTTTTTTCTGAGAATACACAGGGATTTTTCAAGCTTGGAGAAGAGACAGATTAGGGAGGATATGACACATGTTTTGATACTGTGAAGGTGGTTGGTAAGTCTCACAAGGTAAAACCTGGTAGGTGCTCAGAGCAAAAGGGAGCTGAGAGAAGTAGGAGCAGTCCCTGTTCCTGCTATGGGAAGGGAACCTCTGGGAGTGAGATCTGCCACACGTGGGTGAGGGAGACAGGCAGGACAAGTACTCTCAAACAGGGCCTTCAAGCACAGACATTGAAGGGATGAGGCAAGGGAATATGTTCCTTAACACAGCAGACATGGATGCTGAGGGAATGTCAGGCAGCAGATTGCAGGGAGCAACCAGGCTCCTGTGGAATGCTCAACAACACTGCTGGAGACAGCATTGTGCTAGAGATATGCAGATCAGCTCTGGCGGAGATTTCTTAAGTTCTTCTGTTCTTAAAAACATTTCACTTCATCCTTTAATAAACAAGATTCTGAGAAAAAGGTGAAAACACATAGTTATATTTAGATATGGTGGAGAGATGTGACAAACAAGATCAAGGGAAGCAGAGTATTAGAAAACATCACATGCATTTCTGATTTAGCTTCACTTCATTATAGATGTCTGGCTTTTGACCACAAAATTAGAGCACAACCCTCTGGCATGGTAAGAATTTGTGCTCCTTGTCTGGTATTACCTGCTAATACGCAGAAGGTGTTAGCTACAGCACACTCTTAATTTTGTGTGAGAGGGAAGGACAGAGGCCAGTCCACAGAAACAGCTGCTGCAGAAGCACACACAGTGTGCTGTGTGGTATTTGTAACATAGCAGCCACCCACATCACTTTCCTCCCCATCAGCCTCACACGCAGAGCTTCCCTCAATGGTTCTGGAAGCACTCGAACCTCAAGTATGCTTTATTATTCCCAGCCACATTATTTTAATGACCAGCAGTAGATGCATATGCAACAAGCAAATTTGTCCAATTCTGGCATTGTCTGTGCTGAAATTTTGTATCAATTTTTTGTTGCAGGACACTTGTTTGATTATCTACTGCCAAAGCAGCCCTGCATAGGTTTTATGGCAAATTTTGTGCCATGTGAATGAATCTTCCCTTCCCTTCCCTTCCCTTCCCTTCCCTTCCCTTCCCTTCCCTTCCCTTCCCTTCCCTTCCCTTCCCTCTCTCCACATTTAAAACAGGGAATTTAGCCTGCAAGGATTCAGTCTCTCACCTCCATACACACCAGAATATGCTCACGTGTTGAGTTGGAGCTCTGCAAGACTGCCAAGTTCAACTTTGTCAGTGCTAATAGACAAAAATCTTACACTTGCCACAATTCAGAGTGAATTCCAGTGTGAAATGTCAGCATTTTCAACAAAAAGCACCCATCTAGCCAGAAAAATGTTGAAATTCACAGTAAAGATTTTGGTTTAAAATAGATTTGTCCCAGGCTGGACATTTTCCAGAAAATTAAATATTTTGGAAGGGAAGAGCATAGGATGTAATGGAGCATGAAAAAGAGGACTTCAGCAAAATAGATTCCCTCCCTGACCATATTAATGTTTACTTGATGTTTAAAATATTTTATTGCCTAGTTTCAGAGCTGATTACCTTTATGCAATTGACTTGATAAGATATGCATTCTCCAGGTAGATGAATAGATGGAACAGGGATTCAGCTTGTTCTCCAATGGTTTGGAATAGCATAGCAAAACCTGCTCTGCCTCCCCAGAACTTTTCCTGTTTGATGTTCTGCCATCTATCCTGACATTTCATTCTTATTGTGACTATGTAGAAGGAGGGGATTGAGAAATCCACTGCCACCAAGGGACTGTCTTGAACTTTTTCATATAATGTGGGAAAGTCCCCACTCTTTCCTTTGTGCAGAAAAGAGGAATAAAAAATAACCTGAGCAAAAGTGCTGGGACATGTGATATCCTACGCAAGACTGAAATGTGTAATAACCAACTTGCTATTTTTTTCAGAAAAACTGAAAAAAACTGTTTCTGGCTAACATCAGCACAGAAGAAATTCACAATAAAAATGAATAGCAGAATTTCAAATAGGGCTTCAGTGCTTAGGACTGTAGTAACTTTTTTTTTTGTTAAAGGTGTCTGTGCATCCCAAGGGCTGAAGATGCTCCCAGTGACCTAGCTGTCACAGGTTGATGGTGGCTCTCCAGTTTCCCCAGGTACAAGGGAAAGACCAGTCAATCAGTAGCTCTGTAGTGTGTTGCTACTGCCATTTCAGGCTTCTAAAATTTATGTTGAAGGATGCCTTACTCTATTAATTTTTCTATACAGTGGTCATAGGTGAGGAAATTACATGCGCCTCGGTGACAACGAGTTATCGTCCCATTTTTCTGGTATAGTAGATTGTGCTGTTTCAAGAAGCATATGAACCTGAGTTCCCATCTCAATAAAGAGTTCTCCTAGAACACTGAAGGATTCGAAAACTACTGATTAAAATGATGTCTGGCTTAGAGTATCTGGCTAAGGAAAAGGTAAGGAAACTGCTAAGGAAACTTTCCTGCACCCATCTTGAGCTGTTGTTATGTTGCTGCATGACGATTAAATTATTTCAAGTACTGAGATGTCTGAGACCTGCTATGGGAAACCAAGGGTTAAACCAGTAAGGAAACCTTGTCTGACTGTGAGTGTAGTGAGGGTAGGGGGTCAAACAGGGCCCCTGTGGGCTCCCTGGAGCTGCCTGCTGTGAAGGGCCTTTGGTCCTATCTCAGGTGGTGCTCATGTGACTGCCAGGGTTGCTCCTAGATGGTCAGACAGGAAAGTTCCCTCAACACCTCTGCAAAACAAGAAAGAGTGGTTTCTTGCTTAATTTGAAATTTTTAATAGTGGGCTGGAGAGGATGTCAGTTCAAAGACAGTCAGCAAGGATGCTGTAATTCACTAGATAACTGAGGAATCAAACACATATATGACATATAAAGTGAACCACATCAAAATTAACTTAAACTTTTAAATAATCTCAATTTAAACATCAAAATATAAGAAAAATATTCTTCCATCTTGTCTTCATCATTTTTGCAGAAGATGGGCACTCAATATTTCATACTGCAAAATACTTTCTGAAAGTCAACTACTCTCAATTTCTATTGAGTGAGATAGAACTTTTTGTCCCTTTCAAACCTCAGCACCTCACAGGGTCAGAACCTTTATTCCAAAAATAAAAATGGTCCAGAAGTTCAGCTCTCTGCTATGGAGATGGAAGTATCACAGTTTTAGAATGATGGGCAATATTTCATTAAGAAAGAAATGCTGGGATTTGTTGTGACTGTTGTTTGATTATTTTTATCTTTCTTTTAAAAATTCCAAAGCTCTGTGTTGAGGCATGTGAGATTCCATGAGTGGAAGCTGTGCATGATGAGAAGTAGAAAGTTCCTTAAAAAACTATCTGATAAGCTCTAAAGTAAAATTGAGTTGTGTTCACTCAGAGGTTATCTGCAGAGATTCCACTACTGAACAGCAAGTTCTCAGGAAATTGTAAATATAAAAGCCAAGCATTTGTGATGATTTTAAGAATGTGTGTTTTCATGAAAGAGAATTATTCCATCTTCATGGAGTCATAGATTTTAAAGGCTAGAATTTACTTCCTGAAAGATACAAACCAGAAAACTTCACCCAATACATTTTTTACATGGTATTTCCTTTCTTTAAATGAATTTCCGGTAGTATTAGTTGATAGGATGATTAAAACATTTTCCATAGACAGGTTTTAGGGAATGTCATTCTTTGCATGAATACACACACAATTGGTCAAAAACTCCTCTGTGGTGGACCTGCACTGAATTAGAATTACAAATGCCACACAAGCTGCCCCAATGGTATGTGCTGGGGAAAAGGACACCAGAGCAGCATGATTTGTTAGTTCCTACACCCAGTAAGCACAGGGCTTGCTGTGAAGAAGCATCAGCTCATACAGGCAGGAATCTGTCTTTTTTGTTAACCTTATCTTCCCTGTCACTGTGGAATTACCAGATTTACATCAAGGGCTTGGAAAGAAAACAAGGCACTTCATGCATACAAACCAACACCATGTATTTGTGAGTCAGTGGTCAGCATGTGAAATGGTGGACAGGTGAGGAAGACAGCATGTCATCCCTCAGGCTGAACAAGTACATTGTTTGTCTTAAAATCTTATCTTTCCTACCTTAGAAGATTCTCTGGCTCTTATTCGCCAAAGCAGACTTTTTTCCCCCTCAGACTATTCTCTGTCAATTTTCTAGTACTTTTTTCTTCAAGACAGTTTACATTTTTCAAATTGTAACATCTCCAGCACGGTGTCACTTGGAATACATCCTGCCTTTGCTCTCTTACTGCTCAGCTTTAATTACCAGTCTCTTTGTAAAATGGGAAGGTCTTTTCCTCAGCTGTCAACAGACTGAATTGTTACAGTCTAACACTCAGAATTCCCCATCTTTTCAGCATGTACAGCCTGTGATACAGCTCAGCAGTTGCCTGCAGAAGGATTTAAATCTGTGGTTTTTTCAAGACCTGATTGAAATCTCACCTAGACAGGATCCAGGAAAAAAGCCACTGTTCAATCACAAAAAGGCTGCACACTATACATTTTATCAGTTTGTGGGCCTGATGTTGTACCCTCAAAATCCAATGGTTTACTTCCATGCTGGTGCAAGCAGAGCTGCCCTCTTTGCATGAGCTGCATTTCTTCTGCCCTGCCAGAGCCTGGCACAGCATGATGCTGAGTGCCCTGGGTGCAGGCAGAGCCCAGAGATGAGCAGGCAGACAGGGAGGCTGCTCCATCCCTGTCAGCGCCTTTGCCCATGCTCAGAGCACAGCGTCATCTCCCCCAGACATCTCTGCTCCCTCCTGTAAAAGGCTTATCAATTCTCCACTGTCCCAAGAAAAGGAGGAAAAATGAGAAAAAAGGGCCCTAGTTAGCTAGACATTTAGGTTAACTACCAAATGAGCTGGGATCAAAGGTTTGTGACTTTCATGACTGGCTTTTTATGCAGAGAAAAGGGAGTCAAAATGTGCTGTGAGAAGTGGTTGTGAACATCTCGAGGGGAAGGCACAAGAAAGATCATCATGTGTCTTAATTTCCATGTTGTCTCAGAGAAAGACCAAGTGTCATTTATTTTGAGTCAATAAACCTACAGGGAGGTAAATAAATGTTTGTTACTTTCTCTCTCCTTGTTCTCATTTCCTGTCCAAGAATGGAGGCAGATCAGCTGAGCCGTAGCACACCCAGGACAGACACTACAACATTCATCTTGGTGTGGATGAGATGCTTATGTTAAGGCAAAAAAAAATGTTGTTTATTTAATTCAAACACAGCCATATGACCTTCAGATGGCAACATCATGATCAGCTTTGACACAGGAACTGAAATGATCAAACAGATGTAAAAAGTCCAGCAAAGTTCTTGTAATGTAGATCATTCCTTCAGTAGTCCACAGTCTGTGGCTGCAAAGGAGTTCAGTTTCAAAATGTTCCTGATAGCTGTAGGTGGGATTCCTTCCAACCAGTATCTGCTTAAATGGCATGACACATTTTAAGAGAACTAAAGTCCACTGTAACACAGAAAGTATAAAATCTTTGTTATTTGTAAAAAAAGTAGTTAATTAAATGGCTGTATTCATTTCTCTCTGACCCACAAGAGTGCTGAGAGTCTCCTTATGAATCAGAATATTTTCTAAAATCAGAAAAAAATATTAGCCATTTGAGGGAGCTGGGAACTAGTAATGATTATAATTATCTTATAGTGCAGTGCTTTCATGCTTTGCCAGTACACATTAGCAGGATATTCTGAAATGCAACTCATCATTCTGAAATGAAACAGAAAAATGCAGCAGCAAATATCCTAAACATCTTTAAGTCAACAACCACCTAGTCATGCATATATATGTATGTGTATGTTATATAATTGTACAATCACAGTATAGAGAAAATATACATGCAAATATAAAAAGGTTCAAGTGGAAAAAAATAGGTGAAAGCTCAGCATTGATGATGTGCCTCATTTGTTTTGCTTACATGGAATGGGTGAACAAAAATAAGGGTACTTGGCATTGTAATATTTTTTGTAAATAAATTTCTTAGGAACGGGAAGGTGTATGGAGGATTTCAGAAGTCTTACCTTTGCTTTTTACTGGATTCCCACTCATGTCTGCATGTCATGACTGCATGTCAAATTTTCTGCTTTGAAAGTCAGGTAACACTGTAGGCCTAGAAGCTGCTATAATTTCTTCCTGAAGCAAACTGGCCCTTTCCTGACAGCTCCTGATCATCTTCATTTAAGCTCTCAGTTGCTAATGTTTTGAAATTGAAACCCCTGCTTCAAATCATGTCAACTGCACCCTTCCCAGCCTTAGTACTTAACATTCCAGACTAAGGTTTTTAATTTTTCTTTTTTTTTTCCCCTCAGCTTGAATACAAAGAAAATAATTTTTTTTTTTCTGTTATGGCTACACTTTTCTCTTTCTCAGGGTACATTCAGAGGTGAAGGACATCTGGAGGAGGTGAGAAGAACTCCCTTCTGATTTCAGGCTTTCTGCAAACACAGGCAGGACGATGCAGCTTTGGCAACAGACAGTTTATAGCTGACAGCATAAACAAAGCTTTCTTTATTAAGTGAAAATCAAGGAAAGCAACTGTGAGATCTAATATATCCTTTTGTTTTGTATACATATCTTCAGAAACTGCACCTTAAATACAGGGCCATTGAACATAACTGTTAGATATGTGTGTGTGTGTGAGAGTGTGAAAATATATATATGCATGCATGCATTGAGCCTAGCAGTTGAATGTCAGAAAAGAAGTCTGACTGCAGTCAGCTGAAGTCCCAAGTGACAAGGACGATGGAATCAAGTGAAACCTAAAAGTTATTGGGGCAGAAAGTGCTGCCCACAGTACTCTGAGGGAGCAGTCTCTCCTGAAAGACAGGCTGCCCTCTGTGTGCACCAGGAACTCCTGACAGCTCCTACATTAAGGTCTGCAACAAAGGGATTGACAAAAGGCTTTGCTCAAGGTAACGCTTTCACCCATCATCAATGCTGTGTCCTCATTCAAAACACCTGACTTCCAGCCAGGCTGGATGCTTAAAGCTTTTCCTGCCATTCTTGATATTATTTTTTTATTAACTGCCAAAAAGCAATGGTGTCCTTTCCTTACATGAATTCAGGTGTTGAACAGTCTCAGAAGTGTGAAAGCACCATGCAGGTGGCAGCCCTGGCCACAGATTTTGCTCATGGTTCTTATTGCCCATTAGACACAGTGAGAGTAATGTCTGCACATCCCTATTGGGTGCAGCCTGATGGCTGCCAGGTGTCAAAGAAAATAGCATGTTTACTTTTATATTTGCTCTGCTAAAGCAGCCCTACTGTAGCTATCAGCTGTCTCATAGTAAGAGGAAAAATGACAGCACTGATGAGTTAAAAACCAGGAAGCTATTCATGCCTGAGCATTTTAAATAGTCCATTGCTGTCTTTACAGATCACTAAATAATTTTGTGTAGCATAATAAAGAGGAAATGTAGTTGGGGTCAGGCTAATTCCATTTCCATTAAAACTGCACGTGTGTTACATGTTTCTTTGTATTAGAGAACTTCTCTTATTGGACAAGCAGTGTTCTCAGCTGAGGTGCAGCAGCAGCACTACCATCATCCCAAATTATGGACCTGAAGTCCTTGAATTCTTATTAGGTTTGACACTGGCTGCACAATCCCTAGCTAGAACCTCCATTCCTGTCAGAAATTTATTCCTTTCCTCTGCAATAGACAAGTGAGGGCAGAGGCTTCAAATAATTAAGTGAAAACAGCACTGTAACTAATCTGTTTGTTTAATTTTTACCAGATGTTCTAAGGTAATATTGCAGAAGGAATTAAATGAAATCAGCACAAGCCCCACTGCTTCAGTGAACTTTGGGGATTGCTGAACATAGAGGTACGTGTTCAGAGACTGGAAAAAAAGGGTAGTGAATTGCAAACCTTTTTCCCTCTTATGATCAGGGCAGTGAAGTGACACTGCCTACTTTTTCCCAAACTCTTCATTTTTCACTTACCTTGCTAGGCAATCTTGCAGTGTGAGAGATCAGGCCACATGCTCCATGCTGTGGAGGGCAATTTGCTGGATGCATGAAGTACAAATGCACATTTCAGGTTATGAAATTAAGTATGCAACAAAATATCACAGTCCACTTTACTGAGAACTAAGGGAGTGCTGCATGCTCACAGAAAATAGCATTGACAGATTGAAGAATCCAATCCACGACAACTTGTATTGAGCTCTTCAGCTCCTAAATCATATGGAAAATCTTCCCAAACTAAAACCTCCAGGATATAAATTTTCTTTGAAGCAGAAGAAGCCTAGCAGAGAGAATAGTTAATACTTTTATTCTGAAAAAGGTTTCTCCTCCCCAGACCCTTTGCAAAGAATGTTGAATGCCTCACCCTAATGCTGAATTTGAACAACAACATGTGCTGATTGCATCTTGCTCTTCAATATTAAATCAACACAATCATTTTCAGTTTCTGTGTCCTCTCCTTTACCTTTTAGTCTTCTAGAAGTTTGTTGTCAAACTTCATATTACCTCATGTCCTGCCATAATCTGTCCATACCTGTTGCTATAGAATTGGGACAGAATACAGATACAAACTATCTGTTTGATTGAAAGGATATTCTGGATATTCTGGAGTCTGCAAAATCAACTCCCACAAACTGGTTATTCTGGACAAGGAATTTTATTTCATCCCAGTTTTCAAAGCTGAAATATTAATAAGTTGCTGCTAATCAAACATTCCTATTTTTACAGGGCTTCTTAACTATTTTGAGATCACAAAATATGCATGAGCCATTCAGATCCATATTCCAAATCACTTTAAATATATAAATAATAGATTTTTACAAATTTTTGTGGATCAATGTGTATTTTTACAAATTTTTGTTTTTGCTTGCTTATATCATCATCTGTCACATCTTTCTGCCACCTTGCCAACATAAATATTGCTGACAGAGGTATACCAAACAAGGGTTATAAATATGTGTAAAGACAGAAGATATTTTCTTTACAAGAAATGCAAAATGGGATTAATATGTAAGAGGATTTGATTCATCTACCAGTAAATCAATAGAATGCTATTAAAGACTTGTGTCTGTTTGATCTGATGCAGTAACATCTTTTACCTCAACTTCACTCACACAAATTCCCATATTCTATATTTAAGTATTTTTTCCAGTTAGTAAGTAACAAATAAAACAAAGTATGTGCACCTTAAAATACAACTATGTAATTTTTGTTGCAAGAAATTCCCTGTTTCTCATGTGGAAAAACTGACTTGAAGCATGGTGTTTTATTTGCACAATTAGGCAATTCTGGGGCTAAACAGAATATCTAATTGAAAATAAAATTTTGGGTTGGAATAATATTTGAAAGACAAATTAATAGTTAATTTTAGCAGTAGGGGGAAAAGAAAATAAGGTCATCAAGTGTGTTGAAACTTGACAGGGTAACAAGCAGTTTTAGTTAGAAAATTCTGACACCCTTATTTTCAATACACAATTTAACAAGTACAGGTTTTGAAGTATCTTTCATTTTCATTTAAAATCAGCCTACACTATGTAGGAGTGGGACAAGAAAAAGGGCTAAAACCAAAGTTCTTATTGTTGGCTTACATTAAATTCCTCAGGTTATGTTTTTCTTGAAAACTTGAATTTTCTATTTGACTAGGGAATTGCTAGTTATCCACCTTAATGGCACAAAATAAATACACAGTACTGTGCATTATATAGTGTTTTCCACATTACAATGTCTTTTCAGGAGTTCCATGAATTTCTGGAGGCACTGAGGACACTTTGGCTGTATTGACTTGGTTTGTTATGTGGATTATTGTGTCTGTGATATGGATGTTACATATGTGGCATACAGGTGCAATAGAATTAGTGAATGGCCTCTTTTCCCACTGGAAATGTAACTAAATTAGAAAGAGTGGTGTCTGACTTTTGCATTTGATGTAGGAAAATAGAGTGGTAATTTTATATATTTTATTTACTGATAATATATCTATTTACAGCAGGAGTTTTTGTTCATGTGAGAGTTAAAAAGAGCCTCTTCCAGAGCAAATTTAGGCTTTATTTTGGCCTTGGAATTTTTTACCTTCCCCGTAGTTTTTGTGCAGTGGATCAGCTAAAACTCTTAACTCAAAAGGATTAATGTATGATAATTATGAGTGATGTAAAAAAAGTTGATCCAGCACTTTTTTTTTTTTACTTGCATCATTATACAGATGAAAATAAGTGATATTTGATAAAATGCTTCTTTTTGCCTGTGGATCTGCAGTATACAACATTTGGGCTCACATTAACTAAACTATAACCTGAGATAAAAACAATTCTTTTTTAAGTGACTTTTCCCTAGCTGTCATTTTTTAAATTACACAAGCATGTTTCTTTTATATCAGATACAAATAGAGTCAACAAAAAGAAATATTGGACTGTAGGCACCACTTGGTCAGCCTTAACTGCAATAACTTGATTTGTTCAACTGTGGAATAATTTTATTGCCAGTAACAACATCAATGATTATTCATGCTAAGATAAGACCACAAAGGAATTTTCCTCTTCCTTACTTATATTTCACATTACATAAATGGGCAGATACACTATAGGATTTTTGAAGCCGTTACTGAAATGCTGAGTATGATTTATTGCCAGAGGCAAGATGCCAGACTGGATGCATCAGGGATCCTGTCTGCTAAGAAATGCTTCAGTTTCTTTCAAGAGACTGTCCATATGTGCCTTCATACCACAAGCATATGTCTGCTTCTCTGAGTTGAAGATTTCTCCATTTTAGCAGTATCCACATGGCCACTATCATGTCCTGTCCCCTACCTGACATAAATTGACTGAGGCTGCCCCTGCTTGCTCAGAGTGAGTTGGGAATGGGTTCTGAAGAGCCACTTCAGCAATTTAGCCTTCCCTTGGAATTTAATTTTTTTCCCTTTGTGATTTGTTTTTCCTGTTTTGTTTTCAGAATGCTTTTGACTACTTATATGTTGAATTTACCTCGCCTCCTTTCTCTACCCACCTGCAGGCAGAACTTTTCTTTAATTTTATTCTTACCAACTGTGTTGCAGCTTGTTTTCAGTTACGAGGAGATGTGTCTTCCCAGAAACCAGTTATGGTCCTTTTCCCAATGGACATACAAACACAGGCCAGGCAGATGTCTGTGTCTGTGATTTCCCCACAGATCTACCAAGATGGTTCTAACTGTGTGCTCCATTCTACTTTTTAAAATGTGGACGTCCTACAGGCTGCCACATCTAGACAAAACATCCCATAAGATACACATAAAATACACTTTGCCTATCACTGGGACTCCCCTTTTAAAAAAGCAGCAAGCAAGCAAGCAAACAGATTTTGTGTGTGTGTGTGTGTAGATGCCAGTGATTCTCTGACCCCATTTCTTCAGGCTGTTCCTAGGCTGTTCCTATTCATTTCTGGGGTTTCAAACTCTTGTCTTTAAATTGAAAATATAAAATATCCAAAGACAGTGTGGATCAGTTTAAAAATGGAGAACAAGATCCCATTATGCTTCTCAGAGTTCTTAGTCAACAAGATGAAGGAAGAAGTGGCACTTCAGTCAACGTTACTGCCACTTCTGAAAGCAAGGGACAAAGGTGGCAAGGTTGTGCCTCAGTACATTGTTGAATCCTAATTGCAAATACAGCTGCTAGATTTCTGTAACATTTGCATATGCTGTGTACGTGTTCATGTCCAGGAAATGAGTTCCAGCATTTATGCTATGTTCTGTTCATCTAGAAATTAAACAATCCTATTTTTCTTCCCAGACTGGGGGAGTTTTCTGGTGCTAATAAAGGGACATGTCAAGGGCAGCCTAGACATATAGTAATCTCAGCTCTCAGAGACACTGTATTCCAGTGAGACCAAGATTGGCTATTGTGCAGACCTTTTTGTTTTTTTCACACCTGATGTTAAACCAATATTATTTTTTAGACACTTAATAATTGCCTAGTTGATAATCTAGATTTTTTGTTTTGTCCATAAACCATCCTTATTTCTAGTTTTCTTTTTCTTCTAGTCGAATCCCCAAGCAATGCATTTTGAATAATGCATAAGCCAAATTGCACAAATATCCATGGATATTTAGCTACAGTCCCTGGATGCATAAATTGGTTAAGTGTTGTGTTTTCTTTTTTTTAATCACAGCCAATCTCAAAGGTGAAATGACCTCTAATTTGTAACAATTCATTATGGGCGTTAAGGAGGAATGCTTGTGTGATTTAATTTAGTTACTTAGTGAGAATTCAGTCTCTAGACAATCTTCATTTTCCTTTGGCCTTCCAAAATGCATTATGCAAGGATGCTTTCCAAAATTCATTATGGTTTTAATCCAGTTATCCCAGATCTGCACATTTCTTTGATAAATTCTTGATTCCATTAACTGGCAAAGCAGAGTCATTCTTCACTCAGTTGTTGAAATCCTTTTCACAGTCAGAACACACTGTCAATACACATTAAATGTGAATCTGAAGGAACAGGATCCCAAGCAAATATTACTGTGACGGCACTTTCTTTTTAAACCAGGCCAGAGAAAGAAACTGTTCACAACACTGCTTCTTCATATGTTTACATAGGAATGTATTGGTCCTGTGTCTACATAGGAATCAGGTTACTTTCCCATGGATTTGAAAAATCCATGTTAAATTCTCTCTGCATTTGAGAATTTGCATCTTTTGTATTCCAGGTGACTGTGCAAGCTATTAGAGTATACTCTGGCTTGATACCAGAATATAAAGGTATTTGCAAGTTCCTACACTGCACAGAAAATCATTCTGAAGTAATTAGGGCAGGAGTTAAGAGCACAAGTTGAAGCAGGACACCCTAGTTGAATGATTAGAAGAACTTGCTTGGAAGAAAGAATAATCTCATCTCCCATCTCCATTGAAGCCAAGGTGAGGTGTCCTAAGGGCTCTTTAATATGAGCTGCATAAAGTATTCTGAAGCAAAGAGTGGTTTATAGGATACTCCTATCAGAACTTCCACTCCTTTGTAAAAGGAAATTACTGCAGATAGCAAGCATTTTTCGGAGGAGCTGGCTCCCTGCCATTTTCCCAGTTCATACAGCATACGCCCAAACACAGTACAGGAAACCAGCACACTACTGCATGCTGCAGAAACCACTCAGACAAGCCCAAAAAAGTGCCCAAACTTGGCTTATTGTACGTTATTAATTCAAGGGATCTTCCAAAGGACACTGAAGGGAGCTTTCTGAGTCTCCCTCTGTGACCAATAGCTGGAGACAGGTTCCCCCACACATTCCACACCAAGACATTGACTTCAGTGCTCCTCCCAAATGAACTCTATATGCTTATGAGGGCTACAGGGAAACCCCAGCTTTCTTTTAATACTGTCCCTCAACATTCTAGTCCTCTTTTTTTTTTTTTTTTTTTTATTTACTTTATGCACAGTTTTGCAGGGTTACCAATGGAAAAAGGTTCTTCCTTACAGAGGAAGATTACTGCAAAGTGAGCTTTTGCTCAGACCACTTTTAGACCACTCACTCAGGTCAGTCCATCTCTCACCAGGCCAGCTTCTAACATGCCTTTGCCTAGTGAACATACCACAGCTGCATGTGTAGATTTGTCATTTACAAGCTGATTAGAAAGGGGTCTGGGGCAAGCAAAGCATGTCCCAGTGAAAATAAAGATATTTTTTCCTGCACCACCCACACATTTGGAATGGGGATATAGGTCATTTTCTTATTTCACTCTCAGGCCAAAAAAAGTTAAAAACACTTGATTGCAAGATGCTTTATGTAACTGGGGAAATTAATCTAAGCCAGAGAACTCTGATAGGGCCAAGAGGAATGGAAACAGTTAAGCTAAGTGTATTTAAGGAGTGCACTTATTTCATAGTGTTGTTTCTCAAACTGTGAGACGTGCCTTTCTCAGTGAAGTGGATGGAAATACAAATGAGGCATGTGCTGTGATGAGGCACAGAGGAGATGCTAACTGGTTGTGAGTGAAGCACAGGATAAATTAGTTGTGATGTACTGTTTGGCAGTGTTTAAATTCAGGTGGAACTGAGGTTTTTTTTCCTTCTGCCATGATCCTGCACAACAGAATTATATTCAGTAACTGCATAAGGATATTATTTTTCATTATACCAAAAATAATAGCTTTTAGAAGGGTTTTTTTCCTAGTCTCATTCATCTGGAGTTTGAGAAATGTTCTTCTTGGGGCTATGCAATGATTTCTTAAAAACAAAAACAAAAAAAAAAAAAACAAAAAAAAAACAAAAAAAAAAAACAAAAAAAACAAAAAAAAAAAAAACAAAAAAAAAACAACCCAACAAAATTAAGTCTGTTATTAACATATTACGTTAAGTGCACCACGTTTTCTCTAAAGCTGTAAGTTACCTCCAGTTCAGCTTAAGATATAGGTAGGAAGCTGCTTTGAAATACTGTGTGTTGCAGGTGTATAGGAGCTAGTGATGCATGAACCCTCACTTGGAGAAATCAAAATATTTTGTCCTTTGTGATAAATAGGGGAAGAAAAGAGACAAAAGTATAAATTTACAAATAATAATACCAGTATAATACCCAGTTTAAACTCAGAAAACCTTGAATCTAAGCACAGGATTAAGGGTTTGGCTCAGGCTGATCTGTTTGAAATTTTCTTTAATAGACAGGTTGAATCTAAGTAATCACACTAAAAAGCTATATTGCCAACCCAGGTTTTGAATTGTTGAATTTGGAAGCACATAGAGCTTTAGTTCTGATTTTGTCCTAATGTTCATAACTAGATCAAAACACAGAGCTTGAGACAAGATGGTGATTTCCTAAAATTCCTAAAATCATGGTCCTAAAAGTTTTACATGGACTAAAGTGATGAAGAAATGGTAAGAAATGATTCTTAAAAGGTGGTATACCTACATCCCACACTTCTCAGTTATTTTCCTACACCAACATAAAGAGATGTTTTGACCCCTTTCAACCTTCATTGAAAGGCACAGTTTGCCTTATTGTTCAATCACATTTCAGGACATCAATAGTAACCTTGGGAATAGTGCAGAAAGAGTCTGTGTCTTTGCATTGATATGCATTAGAAGTTACCTGCACTTTCTCTCATGCAAAGCAAGGATCGTTCTGAATAATGAAATCTCTTGTACGTCCTAACTAGTAGCAGTTCCTAAAAGGAAGGAAAGGTGCGAAAGCCAAGGTAAGGAACATGAACAAACATAGAATAAGAGCATGTGAATGTTATCCAAGTAGTGATGACTCTTTACCCTTGTTCATGTGCCAATGTAGAATATCAAGCATTGTTCTCTGTTACTGCTTTGAAATTTCTAGAAAATGCTGCAATATTTGAATGGCTCTTAAAATTTCATTTATTTCATTTATGAATTGTAGAGGTCTGCTTTTTTCAAAGGGTGATATCACTTAATGGAAGAAAGACAATACTAAAGCTGCCTTAGCATAGTGAGTGACACTTTTTTCCTAGAGCACAAAAAACTCTTGAGACCAAAAGAGATCACTGAACCTTAGTCCTGGAAAAATTCAGAACTACAGGAGTTTGTATTTCTTCTGTGCCAAATAGCAGGTATTTGAAATTTCCTCAAAGGTGAATCTCTTTGTTTCTGAAAGTTGAGTTCTGCCTCCTCTCATCACACTGCTGCACAATTTACCAAGTAGCTTCATTCAAGCCAAGGTGAGGTTTCACATTACAGATGAGTTGACAGGTTGTGGGACCAAACCAGCATTCTCTCCAAACCAAGGCCCTTGGCTGTGTGCCTGCCCTTCCCTCACACCAGCTCTGCTCCCAGCTGGCCACACGGGTGAGCTGGTCCATGGAGCACAGTCAGCAGAAAATGATCCCACCCCTTTTCTGTTTTTTTTTTTTTTCTTTTTCCTTAGCTGAGTTTGGTTTAACCCTAGAAAATGGTTCATCTCTTAATGCCAGGGAGGCAGAGGAGCAGGAATGGAGAAGCAGAAAAATGGGGGGAGGCAAGGTGGGTATGTCTTAGAAGAGTACAAGTAAAATTCCACTCTGAAAAGCAGAATAAGGAACTGCTCACAGTAATGTAAAACAGGGCCCCTGACTTGTTTTGTTAATCTTAATGAAAGAGGCTCAGTAGTGAAGTTTTCACTGGAGCTAAATACAAGAATCCATACACGCTGAAAGGATGCACACACGGGCACAGGGCCATCACTGTTTGTGAAGAGGGACCCCACATGAAGGACTGCAAAGTGCTTCCTTTTTGCAGATACAGTTAGTGAAGCTCTCTAGCCAAGCTGTGTTTGTGTTGTCAGCTTAAGACAGCCAGACCAAGATTTGGGATACACCGACTGTGTGCCTACCCTCCACCAAGGCAGGGGGCTGGAGAGGGACACTGCAATGCCTGGCAATTCCCTCTGACAGCAGTTGCCCGATTGGATAGCAAATGACAGTCTGCTGTTAAAATACTCTCTCTTTCACTGAATAACCACTCTCTGTATATAGGGGATGGTTTCATTATTTACTAGCTAAAATATCCCAAGATATAATAATATTCTTATTCTCAGCTACTTGAAGAGTTTACTTCTCCTGTTTGCAGCAGAAAGGAAGACTTTGCTTCCTTATTTACTAAGCAATGTCATTTGAAAGAAGAATGAACACTGCTGAATATCACTGCATGGTACTGTCGGATTTAGTATGCCCACATTAGACTTCTTGTTATTCTTTTTATTATTCTCCCTGATGTTGCTGAAGTGCTTAAAACTCCCAGTAAAAATGATATTCAGCTATTCTGACTGCTATACAAACAAGACAGTCCCTGTTCATAAAGAATTCTTCTGTAATTTCTTCTGTCTCTGCGTGTTACAATTTATTCATATGCCTACCGAGTTTCAAGTCAGTGACACTTCTAGTCTTCTATTAATATCTCAAGTCTTGCTTGAATATCTATTCAGACTTGCTTTTAATTCTCCGTGGAGAAGTTGTTTTTCACAAATATTAAAGGTATTAATATAAATCTCTATAATGTGTATTGTTCACACCCTGTCCTGGGAAGTGACCATGATGCACTAGTTAGAAAGCAGAAATACTATAGAATCTGAAAAAAGGCTTATTTTGCAACATTTCTGATGTGTGATGCAGGCAAATCAGGAAGCACAGATTTTTTCTAAAGAAAGCATGCTGTTGTTAGGCAATCTTCTGCTTTGTTTCTGAAACGTATCTACTCACTAACCCACAATTCTCACTAGAGAACAGATTAGAAAAGAAAGATGCTTTCCTTAATTGTTTTCTGACTGTGAAAGAGCACAGACAGGCTCATAAAATCAGAGAAAACAGCTGAGAGAGGATGAGAGAGCAATTCAAATATGTTTTCATAAGATGTCAATAAATGATAAACATGAGATATTTTTAATGACCATAACGTATATTTTCTAGGCACAACATTCTCTAGTAATTCCTGTTTTGTTATTGGATTTGTTGTATTTTGAGAAATCTTCTGCCTGCAACATATAGATGAAAGTAAGTGGGAAACATGTTTCTAAGTAGATTTTAATGTACATTTTATACAGAATTCTGTGATTTCCTGTCTATTAACTTTCTCCCCAACATCAAAAAATTTATAGTATATATTTTAAAGGGTGTAATATTCATCCAATAAACACTAACATTTCATTCAATTGTACTTGTAATAATAATTTTTTACACATTTTCAGAAATGTGTAAATCAGTCTAAAAGAATTATTGTTTGTATAACTGTTGCTCCTCCCCATTATATTCTGTTAAGGTTTTGTCATCAGTGTTAGTAATATTTGTTTTCAGGAATGCCACAGAAACCACAACTTTCAATTGCATTTGCTTACAGACATGTAAAAGAAACACATGTAAAAGCAATTAATAAAATTATAACGTTCACAGTTCCCTGGAAGTTAGTTCCTGCAGTTTCTCAGTTCAAGAGCCTAGGCTGACCAAAACAATGACCACAAATCAAGCTGCTCCCTTCTCCCTCTGTACAAAGTCACTTGAAAATGCCATAGAACAAGCAGCACATTTTTACGGAGTAATTATTTTCATCCTTCCTCCCCATTTATTTCTTATTCAATGTATAATTTCTCTCCAGGCACTTGGATTCAAAGCTCTTTGGTATCAAAAGACCTCTAGTTGACTTAGCAGAGCTCTGAATGGGCTTGGGCTGCTGTAAGGTGGGAGCTAATAAAAACTGTGGTTTGTTCTCCCCTGGTGCCCTCTCAATAAAGTTTGCCAAGCTGCATAAAAAGCAGCAGCTTTATTTTTCTGTGCGGGGAAATGGGGCTGTGCAGAGTGCCACTACCAGAATTACCTACCAAAGTTCAGGGCAGGCTGGCCAACACTGAGGCAGGATTTACCTCCTAGTGTGTGATGAGAGATGAGAATTCAATGCTTTGCTTTTTCTGCTTTCCTTGTGTTAAAAAAAAAAAAAGTAAGTTCAAGGCTTTTCACTGAATGAATTGTATTGTGAATGTGTTGGGGGATGAGGGGGGAGGTGAACTAGTCATAAGTACATTCAGTTTTACCTCCTTGAAGTAAAAAAGACGTACTGCGAAGGAATACTGAGCACTAGCTTCTCGTATTAAAATACTAGATTACTTTTCAGTAAAAAGATCATATTTCAGACAAAATTGAAACATAATTTCAGCATATATTTGTTCTTTAAAGTCCTACAGCAAGCAAATTTAACAGTGATATTTCTGTCTTTGGAGCATGCTAAAATAACTTATTTCCTCAAGATGATACAGCTACTCCCTAAAGAAGAACACTAATTTATTATACTCAGATGTTTTCACACATGAAAGAGACCAAGAGGACACCCTGGGTAGGAAGTGTGCATTTTAAAATGGTTTTCAAAGGAATTTTTTTTTTTATGTTATACTTGAAAATTGTCATTTTCGTGTTATAATTGCAAATGTAGCTCCTTTCATTCATACAGAAAGTCCAAAAAAGGGTCAATTGTTTTCTGTGGCTCAGGAGAGCATCTCTAAATAAAAGCTGATATAAATCTGTGCTTTTTAATCACTAATAGAACCAGACACTAAATATCTGTGTATTAGAAAAGTGCAACAGAGCGTGCACATGACAGATCTGTGCTACCCCCACAGAGGGCACAAGAACCACAGGACTCAGGTGAGGCACGACTCTGCAGTGAAGGAGTGATACATTGCAGATGAAAAGTTGAGGGCAACCTACATCTGCCTCTGCCAGGCATTTCCTTCAATGTTTTGATGTACCTGTTAAGGTGCCCTCTGTTCAGTCACTCTTAATTGAGATGCATTGCCTTGGCACCTCAGGCACCTCAGGCGTGCCAGAAATGAATGCGCACACATCCATTGCATGTGTACAGCAAACCTGAATGCCCAGGCAGGACTGAGAGAAGAAGGGAACAGCGCATGTGGTGCTTTGCAGAAGCACTGGCATCTCATGTGTGTGCTGCGCAGTCACCCAGGGCACATCTGATCCTTTCCCTGCTCCTTTTGGGGGGCCCTGCTCCTTGCTCCCACACTGGTAGCGGGACTGCAGTGAATGCATATGGCTTTTCCCACTTGCAGGCATCTTCTGATGACCTTCTGCTACCAAAATCATGGACAAATGCTCAGGAATATCAAATGCCATCTTGACAGTGTTCTGTAATCGGCTGGGAGGACATGACTGCACATTTTCGGACAAAGAATATGTAAGCTGGGTTTTTTTATTTCCTAGTAAAGAATTTATATGTTAAAATTCTCCCATGACTACTAAAATGTTGGCATGTCAAGCTTTGAAAGAGGTGTTCTCTATCCCATGAAGCTTTTTTTTTTTAAGAAAAATAAACTTTCCAAAATATATCTGTATATAATATTCTCTCTAATAAAGAGCAACTGAGAGAAAGCATCTGCTACATTTTTTCGAATCCAGGACAAAAGTTCCTCCAGTTATACTTGCTTGTTTTCTTATCTTTCAGAAAAAAATAATTTTTTCCTTCTGCCCACTATCAGCATACAAAATAATATTTATATTTGAAAGTGTGATCACAGGAAATGTTATTCAAGGATAAACACTGCTTTGTGAGTAAGAGAAATTCTTACCCAAGTTCTGTTTCTATCAGACACACATTTCTATCAGCCATCTGTACTTAGGCTATGCTATCAGTAAAGCTAGTGTCACTGTTATACAGTTCTGGGGCCTGTAATGTTGATTTTTTTTTTTCTGATAAGGTTTCCATCACCTTCTAATATTTTCCAAGCAAGTGGGAAAATCTTCCATGTGCTTTTGCACTGACTATTGGAAATATTGAAAAAAATCTTAAATAAAAAAGGAGGGATGACACTAGGGGACAAATCCTAGTGCCTTTTCTCAGTTGATTCAAGAAATCTAATCTCATTTCTGCTACAATTTTCATGTCCTCACAGAATGGTTAAAGGAGAGACTAAAGCCAGGAAATCCAGAAGGACGTCTAGTAAAAGTGTAAGTCTGCTCCTGCTCTGGCCAAGAACATATTAATAATTTCTATCCTGCAAGGAAAGTTCTTCTGCCTTATTAACTGCCTGAAAATCTTCCTTGGAAAGCAAATTAATATAATTTGGCCTTGTTCTAGAGAAATACTTTTTTGATTATTGGTAAGCCATAAAAGAAGGTCAGCCTATGTTTATGCTTCTTCTTTTCCTTTTCTCCACTTACTTGCAGTAAACATCAAATGAGAAAAAGTAAACAGCATTTATTTTAAATTACAGGCCAGCTTATAGTCACCTATGAAATGTTCTTAAAATATTAGGAAAATAATAGTTATTCTTGCCATTATGACTTATCTCCACTCAATCCCAGGCACTGCAAATATGCATTGTCAGCAAGTAGAAAGTAATTACGTGAAACCAGGTGCACTATTCGACGGGGGATCACAGACAGGTGGTGACATGGTAGAATTCCCTTTTCTGTGCTCTAGACAAAAGTCAAAAGAAGCAAGAACTTGCAAATTTTTCCCACCTCAGTGTGTCAGAGCCCACACCCATTACCTCCCTGGTGACATTCCAGGACTTGAGTGGAAGGGATGGGAATTTGGCAAGACCCTGCAGGGTAACACCACTGCTCTCTCAGACCATGGTTAAAGTCCCTTCTGTTTTCACAGAGGCTCCAGTATGTCACTCACAGGGCTTTTGGTGTGCTTATGTGTTTATCATTCCTCTGGTTTTGCAGATGAGGAACTTCAGAACGAGAAAAGGAATGAACTGACCAAAGCAATTAAGGAATTTGTGCCAGACTCCAAAACTAAATCCAGATGAGCCCACGAGGCAATAAATCACAGATGGTTTTGGCATGTAAAAATCCTTCCTTTTTAAATGCTGGGAATGCACTTGCCATGGCCCAAGGAAAAGATGGCTCATCTGTAATCAAAGCCATAGTACATGGAACATGCTGGAATCAGAACACCAGTCAAAAAAATGTTTAGAAAATGTCAGATTTCCCAGGAATTCCTCTATTGGGTCTGAGGATTTTGTGTCATTGATAAACTTCTACTGCTTTTTTGACTCACCCTTTTTTGCCAGCACATTCAATCAGATCCAATTTTTAAAATTTTATTTGTGTAAGATAATGGAGGTCAAGACAGCACAGCTCATAGATTGAAAACAGATTAATTGATTACTCTCAGGTTTTTCCCAGTGCACTGGGCGGTTCTTTCTTTATTCCCTTCCATCCCCCTCCTCCCCTTCCTTCACTGCTGATGTTAATCAGAGAGAAAGGAAGTGGCTGTTTTCCATAGAAAATGTTGATATTTGGTGAAAAAATAAGGGATGGGGGAGTGAAAGGTGCACAGAAAACAAAACAAAAAGTTTACTGATAAATTCCTTTTTATCTTTGCCAAATGCTGCTCTAGTGTGGGAATGGATGGAGCTGGCAGTCACTTCCATTCAGCCGGAAATACCATCTTTAATAAATCCAGTTACAGGACTGGATGGACACATAAATCTCTTTGTATGCCTGTGACAGAAGTAATGAAATGTCAGAGGAGAACTTCAAGAATTTAGCAGAGATTTTTTTTGTTTGTTGTCTTTTTCCTTCTGTCTTTCTGACAGTCAATGTAAAGCTGAAATATTTATACTTGAATGGCTATTGCTAATGCAGGATATTGAGGTCATCAACATGAGAACGTTGACAACAGGCTGTGTAAAAACTTTTACAAGCTTCTTCAAGATTCTATATTTAATTGCACTGAAACTCCCTTTGCCTTCATTCTACCTCCCAAAGCCAACATTTAATTGTCTATACATAATCCACCCTTCAAATGCTAAACACCTCCAAGGCTCAAATTCTGCTTAAATGTTCTCAGAAAATTATCATCATTATTACTGCATTCTAAGGTTTGTCTGTTTAGTAGGATTGTTTACCAGTGTTTTAGATTAAATAATAAATTGACTTCTGTTTCTACTAAGTGTATTAAGCCCTTTCTTGGCACAGCAAAAACATTTTTTTGCTGTGTCTTCACAGACCATGTATTCTGCAGCTGCTGATGCAGCCAATTGACTCTCCCTTCTGCCATCATTTGTGCTGCTGAATTGCTACCAAAAGTGCCTTTGCTATTCATATGATTGTTCCTGGTCAGCATGAAAAAACCTGAGGTGGTTTTCACAGGTAAATGTCTATACACATGGGTTCATCTGAAACCTCTAGATCCTAAGAGGTTTTTTACAATTCTTATGCCTTTCTTCAGTCACAGTACATCAGCCTTGCTCTGCTAAGACCCGTGTACATGCTTTTTGTCTCCTCTGCAAGATTGTTGTGGATCCTTTCCTCAAAAGCTCCTGAGAGTTCATCAAAGCCCAGATCCACTAATTCCCTTTTCATAAATCCAGGGATGTGTGACTAGATCATAGCTACTGCTCTTCTCCCATATATCCTCATATCACACTTAAAGTCACCTTCCCATTTTAAAAAACTCCTATGAACCTGAAGCACCCTCAAGTATATCAACATAATTTCCTTTCTTCAATATTCAAGTAATGATGGCAGCAAACTGCTGGAACTGATAAAGAGATTGTCTTTGTACATTCTGTTATTTGGAATAATAGCATGGCACTCCCTCTCAGCAATTCTCATTCCAACCCTAGTTATCAGCAAGAGACAAAGTCCCTCCCCCCTTTTCTCATGTTTTTCCTTAATTTGTACTTTCTCTTGATTAATTTTGTTTTTACTCAAGACATTTGAGATAGACTCTTAAATTAATTTATGCATTGAGTATGGCAGGATGAAAACAAAGGTAAGTGCAAGTACAGTTCAAAGAATATTTTTGATGAAAAAATATATGCTGCAAATACTCTATCTGCTTAATCTGAAGTGATTGCTTGTTTCATTGGTAAGTCACAAATGGCTTTAAGTAATGAATAATTTTGAATCTCTTAAGTAATGTTCTAAACTCTGTCCCAAATGAATGATCACACTATAGTGAGTCTCTAAATGTTATTTTTTAGTCAGTTAGAATCTCACTATGGTTTTCATGAAATACAGTATTATGTCACAGGTTTTCCAAAAGTGGCCACTCAGAAACAGTGACAATAGGAAACCCCAAGAGCTCTGACAATGAATAATTAAGCTATTATGAAGCAGTACTTTGACATGAATAATAAAAATGAATGTGTTGCTTCCTTTTCTGGAATGATTTTATAGATTTTCTTCATCCTACCTTTTCCTTTCCTGATCAAGACAATGTGACCAAGACAGTACAAACTGTAAGAATCAATTAGCATTTTTAGTAAAAAATAGATCACAGGAAAAAACTCATCGTGTTGTGACTGGAGAGAAAGTTGAAGTGATAGAGATGGGAAACTAAATTAGTTCTGCTTGTAAATTCTTAGGCATTTTCCAGCAGTGACTTCTTAGTTTTGCAGCAAATGCCTCTGATATTTTCCAATTCAGAGTGCTCCCTTGCTGTGAGCCTTCTTGCTATGAGGCCACCTGGGATCAAAGCTACTTTCCCCCTCCTGTGGTCTCAACTAACTCCATTAACTCTAATTACAAACACTTCTGTTATACCAACCAGATTTTATGGCTTCCAAGGAGTGAGCTACATGGAGAAATCCACGTGGTACTACTATTGGATCCTTCTTCACATTATTGCTTGCTGTACATTAACCTCATTCATGGTTAGCTCAGAGCTAGAACCACTTCATTTTTACCTTGTGTAATTTAAAAGAAGCTTAAGTTGTTTCTTGAAGTTCATCATTCCAGCAATTAATGAACTGGGCCAAACAAAGATTTTATAGGATTTAGGTTTTTTTAAGTATTGAAAGTCCCAGAAAGGGCTCATATTGTACAGCAATGCCACTTTTCCTTAATGCAAAAAGACATGAAACCAATGTGTGTCATTATATACATATATATATATATGCTACATATATATATGTAGCACACAGAGATACACACATTGCTTGCTCTCTCAGCTTCTCAGCTTGTTTCTTGATGCCAACATTTTTCAAACTGTTCTTTAAATCACCAGTAAACTGGAAGGTGGAGAAAACCATCTTTTTATGTTAACAAAAATTGCACATTAAATGCTAGTATGGTTAGACATCCTACCTGACAGGGGTAATTTATACCATATAATTTATTTATGTTCCTTTTCCAGGGTATGTATAGGTGGCCTGTCCACCTTGGTTGAAATTGGTAGAATTTTGTGCCAATTAGATGACATGTCATGATATAATTCCATTGTCATCCCCACATACCATTCACACGTGATGTTAACTGTCTTGTGGCCCCAAGGTATTCACTGAAACTTTATTGTGAATTAAGAGTAATACACTTGTGGATTTACACATTAATGGGTGCAGGTGACCATTCCCTTCTAGGGACTGTGGCAAGGAAAGCCTAACACTTTCCAGAGATGCAGAACCAAACACACTCTACAGCAAAAAGAGCTTCCTCAGTCCCTGCTACTCCAAGAGACAAAATAAATTTTTTGCTAATTATACATCCTTGATGAACTGTCTGTCCATAGCTACTTATGGGAACAGTGTCATAGCTTCTCCAGCATGTTATACTACTGTATTTTCTTACTGTCAAGAAGCCCATTCTTGCTTATCCCTGCCCTCAGTATCTGCTACTCACTTGTTCTTGCCTAAAAGTCCTTGGAAGCAGCCAGTGCCTTTTTTTTAGCTCTGAGGTCAAGAAACCCTTGGGACACTGTTATCCTTTAGACACTTTTGCTGATATGCAGAACCAGCTGAAGAAGTCCAAAAAAGAAAATATGCAACAGGAAAAGTGAAGTGGAACTCCCCTGACTTCAACCACCCAAAAGTTATACATCCAATTTAAATTGCTTATGCTCCACCCATAGTCAGTACAAAAATACAAGCACTCCTGGAATAGATCATCTCAATCACCTTAGACATCTATTTTAAATTAATATAAACTATTTTGTAAATGTCTCTTTAGCTTCAGATTTTATCTTTTTGAAACATAGGTAATTATAGAAAGAACTATGTTTTAATTTCTTGAAAGTAGATTTTTTCCAAATGTCACCTAACAGAATTCCTGGTTTTCTATAATTTTGTTGGTAATTTTTTCTTCCCCTGACTTCAGGACTCATTTGCCTCAAAATAAATCTTGAAACTTACGGTAGTCATAGATTCCTAAATTTTGAGATGGAAAAAAATTGCCTCTTGTGCTAATTTGTAGTCTACAACATCACGGTTGACAAGACAAGAAATCCTCATTGCTGCCAGTTCTCTGAAAATTAGGAGAAATGCTTTTTATAGTTGTAAGCAGCTCAGACTGGTACCACAGCAGGAGATGGATCTCAGTAGTTATTTGTGAAAACAGGTGCCCAAATTCAAATTAATCACAATGGACTCTTAACTAGTCAAAGCTGTACCAAAGCAATTAGAGAGTTCAAATGTGATCCAGCCTTGCTGCCTGTCTCAAACCAGTGACCTATTTGCTAAAGAGAAAGCAACCAACAGAGATTATTTTATCAATTAAGTGCCTCAGGAGAAATAAAATATGCTATCATTATCCTTACACGAAATAAAAAATATTCAAATCCACTTTTTAAACTTTCATCCTCTATCTAGCTTTAAATCTAAAGATATAAAATGTTGTATTTACTTTTATTCTTACTCTGACAAATTTTGCCTGCTGAAGTTTGGACGTTATCTGGGAAAAGATAGTGTTAAACTTCCATCCAGATCGTAGCCTGGCTTTTTAGCCGTACAGGAAAATTGAGATTCATAAACTGTCCCCTTAATCTCTAGGCATCTCAGTTTTAAGCTCAAGAGATATAATTTCCAAAGAGTAAATACTTCCCATCTGTGTGTTTGCCAGGACTGAGACTGATGGGATAAATAACCCCATCCTCTCTCCCAGTTCTTCCAGAAGAGATCAACCAGCGTGTGTGTGCTGACTCAGCCAAGAGATGATGTTTGAAACACACCTGGTGTCAGATATTTCCCCGCTAATAGTAAAAAGCTCACTAAGAGAGCACCAGTCTGTCTCTGGCATTGCTGCGAGGAAAGTGTGACTGAAAGCATTCACCTTGTATTTCAGGGTTTAACTTTCAGCACTAGAGTTCATTGCAGTTGTTCTCTGCCTTCACATGTTCAAGAGTTTTGCCTGTTCCCATGCAGAAGATTTGCTCTGAAGTCTACTTTCAGCATTTAATACTCCTTTTATACAAAGAGGTTCATTTGTGAAGGACATAGTGTAAGATGCAGGAATTTGACCAGAAGTTTTTTCATCCTGCTGCTCAGTTTTGGCAATGACCAGGCATAGGTACCAAGAGAAGGAGAAAGGAAAGTTTAATTTTTTTAGTCCTGGATTATTCTCCAAAGTCTAGTAGATTGGTTTATGGACTTCTTGAGACAGGAACAGCAATGTTTCACAAATTGCACTGTAATTCCCTAGCATCATCTTGTCCACTCTGCTCTTTTAATATATATATATATAACATTCTTAACATTCTTACAGGAATGAATTCCACTGTCTCCAACTACAGGACAAGGAATTGCCTTTTCAACTGTACTTTGAACTTGCCAGGTGCTATGTGATTGCCACCACCTTATAAAGAAGAGAGGACAAATAAGAATTGATCCCCATTCACCCTTTCAGTGCCCTTCATGTTTCCATAGACCTGTGCTGTATTTGTGCCCTAGCTAGCTCTGTCTGTGTTGAAGAGATGATTTACTCATTCCCTGTAGAGAAAGCATTGCTCACCCTTGGTGACCTTCTCTCTATTTTTCTAAGGGTCTTTCCCAGGGAGTAATTCAGAACACTAAAATTAATCCTTGCTCTGAAGCACTCCCTGGTGGGAGCTTCTCTCTTTCTCCATTGACAACATAAAAGGCTTAAGAATACCAAGGGCCTCCATGTACGCACCTGAGTTAAGCACAGGGAAAATTCTGCACCATCCTCTCACTTCTTGTTTATGACTTAAACATGCAGCTTGATTTGTTTTAAAGAATAGAATTGTTATTCCTGCCCTGTGTAAGAAATTACTTGTTAAGATAAAATAACAATATGATATATCTTTCACAAAGAAATAAAACTACTGCATATAAAGGGAAAATGTTTGCAGAACTTTTACACATTTTTTTTTTCCATTTACTGTTTTTCCACAGGCTGGATGACTTGTGAATCCCATCCAAAATGAACTGAATGATGGTTGCAATTAGTAATAACAAGGCTTCTCCTAAGCTCTACTTGCATGAAGTGCTTGATATCAAATAGCTGTAATTAAGCCTATTTATTTGATTGTGTCCTAAGAAGGCAAAGTTTTTAATGTTTTAGCTGATTTATTGCCAGCATTAATGTATTAATTTGTAATACACAAAAATGAGAATCAAATATAACTAGTATACTGATAATGCATTAAAGTTTCTCTTTTCTATGTCATGCTTCTTGCTCAGTATTCCCAAAAGTAATCTCAAAAATTCCCTTGAAAATTAAAATATATAAAAAGGTGGAAAATTATATATGCATGTAATTATACAGGTCTAACATTAATGGTGAGGCTTGTACAAACTTTGGCCAAATATCACCTCCATTCTCCTTTTCCCCCCTCATGCAAACTTCCACTATGTTTGCACTCACTTTGTAACTTGAGTATGACTTGATCTTTCTGCATGTGCTGTGCTGGTGAACATTAATTTTACTCCAAAGAAAGAGCTGCCATCATTTTTCATTTAGATAGGAATAAAGAATATTCTATTTTGTAGCAATCATCTTGGTATGTTGTGTGTCTGTCTGAAATGTTTCCAGAAAGCACCAGATAAATGGTGTGATATTTGAAAAGCAGGGCACCATATATTTTGGATAGTGTCTAGGAAAGTTTGCAGGATGTCCCAGACTGGCTCTGTCTGTGAGGTCTGAGACAGCCTTTCTGACAGAATAGATCTGTTACTTATCCAACAGGAAGCCACTTGTTTCTCCCTCTCATTTTTGAGGGAGGAATGGAAGCAGTATGGCAGCAGGAATAGCAATGCCAGACAGACTCCAGTTGATAGGAGGCTTGATGCAGCAAGGAGCTGCAGGAAGATCTTGGCTTGGAACATGTGAGCAGCTCCATGGCTTGTGTTCAGGTACCTTGCTGAATGCCCAAACATGCTGCTAGTTGATCAGGAAGGATTTATGGGACTAGGAACATAAAAAGTACCCTTTTACCAAATGGGAAGCAGGCTCTCTGGACTAATGAAAATCTACCTGTAGATAATTTGGCTTCTCCTTATTCTTACTGAAGCACAGGAGAGAAGTTTTTTCTCCTCATATTTTTCCCTGCAGTTCCTGACTTTGTAATGAGTGAGGCAAGTGTGTTACCGTGATATTTTATGAAAAATCCCTTCACCAGAATTTTTTCTCCTGAGAAGCTAAGAAGAAAAGAAATGAAGCTCAGAAAAGAAATGTAAACAATAATTATCTGATTGCTTAGAATGTAGTCTGGAAGTTGCTTACCAACAGGTGCATCTTTGATTGGTTCCATGCAAATTGTTTTTAATTAATGACCAATCCCAGTCAGCTGTGTTGGACTCTCTGAGTCTGTCATGAGTTTTATTATCATTCTTGTCTAGCCCTCTGATGTTTCCTTGCTCTTTCTTTAGTATAGTTTTAGTATATAATTTCTTTTAATACAATATCATAAAATAATAAATCAGCCTTCTGAGAACTTGGAGTCAAATTCTCATCTCTCACCTTGTCCTGAGGACCCTCACAATACCACAACACAAGGGTATGCTTCATGCCGGAGTTTGCTTTACCCATTCATAATCTGGCAGCAGCAGGGGTAGCAAAAGAACATAATCATGCACTAGAATGCTTTTAGATTTTTTTTCCATCTTTCTAATGCAGGGTTATATTTTTATTCTGAGTCTGGGAGATTTTTCTCAGAATCATAATTTATGAACTACTTTTGCTTTCCATCTATTTTGCTGTGGAGGAAGGTAGCGTTTAAGCCGGGTTAGTACGTTAGTTTAAATGGCAGGTGAAGTTCTATTTGAAATCCCTAGAATGATGAAGACCGTTTGAGCACAAAACTAGAAAATTCCATTACATGGTAAGAGTGGATAGCTCTAAGGACCATTCAGTTCAAAACCCTCCTTCTCCTTTCATCTATTTCCTTTTCTGCAGGGAGGAAAGGAAAGAAATGTTCCTAGACAGCAGAATTTTACATAAGAGCTGTTTCATTAGTAATCTGAATCTAATTCTTCCATCATTTAATAGGTTTAATGATTTTGTGGCCTCTGTAAATATAGTATGACGAGTCTGTCTGACCAAGTCTAGAAATGAGAAAATCCACGCTGACTGTTGAGAGATTCTTTGTGCCTCAAATGATTAAAGTTTTCAATTGTCTAAAGACTGTTAGGATGAATTGATTGCTTTTGTATTTTTTCACCTAGGTGTGCAGATCAACATATCTGTTCATGATAAGAAAATATATAATTTCACTGAAAATAGTTGCCAAATATAATCCAACATGTCCATAAATTATACGGTGTTATAACAAATAAATAAAAACAGTGAGATTATCAAGAAAATTTTTGAAACATTACAAAGTTCCTAGAAACATTTGGAATTGTTTTGCACTTATGCAGTGAAACATTTATTATATAAAAGCTCTGTCCTGTGTTAGTTTAATACATTAACCATCAAGGATCTATCTCATGAGTTTGATCAAATGATCATATTAATTTTTTCATAATTAATTTCCCAGAAAAGGCAGGAGTCTTAATCACTGTTATTCCTTGTGTAAGTGCTGGAATGGCTGGGAAAGCATTGCTCCCAGACTGCTTCTGCAATGCAGGTACTTCATCTGTTCCTGTTGTGCAACACCCAAGGGCTATCAAATATGGCCCATTCTGGCCTCACTGAGTGTTTGGCCAATGTCAAAATTATGATAGCCAGCTCTACGGAAGCCATTTTTCATTACTTAATTCTACTCCAAATATGAAGTCACTCCTGCCTTACTTAACCAAATCAACAGCTGGATGAAGAGCAGCTGGATAACTGGTCCAAACTCTTCTCCAGTGTCCTCTGCCAGTGCCCTCAGAGCGTTAAACTGATTCTCAACACCTGTACTTTTGTATTTTGGTTCTACCTTTGGAAGTTCAAATAGCCCTATGGGAAAGAAAGCAGAACAGCAGCATCACACAACAACCCATCACCCTAATATTGTTTCAATCACATAGCAGGAGCCTCTAAGAATGCTGGATATTCACAACTGGTTACCTCAATATTTTTGGCTCTGGGAAAATGTTTCATGCCCCAACTTGTACACAGGCAGACAGCCTCACACACATCCACACATACACTGAATGATTTGGAACATTTTTGTGATGCCAGTGAAATCTCCATAGGCCTTTCATAGGCTTTGAAATCTCTTGCTCTGCAAGTTACAAGTGCTTGTAAATCTTCTTTCTGATTCAAATTAAGAACTAGTTTCTTCAACCTTATTGCTCAACAATAAATTGTTCACAGGAAACAACAGATATCCAGACTACATACCGATCAAGCTGTTTCTCCTGGGACAAAGTGGGAAATAAAAAACCAAAGGAATGTGAAATATTCTACTGTGAGAGTGCTGGAGGCAGCATAAGAAAGTAAAAAGACATACTTTTTAACGCAATTTCATTTAGCAACATCTACAGTGCCCTGCATCTTCAGATGTATTGCTGTCATTCCACTTTGAAAATTGGGATTTAAATGTTTCTCACATCTGTCCAATTTTATGATATGTGTATAACTGGGTTTTCGTGAATTTCATTAACTTCTTGGCACCTTTTTCTGTAAATAAACATTCTCAGGAATTGTGTTTGTCAGTATGATACTGAGAACCTACATTAGGTAAACACTCCACTGTATTCAATACTTTTTGTGGTTGGAAAGTATTGTTTTTCCTAGGAGAAAAAGACCTTTTTAAAAAAATTCACATCTCTCATTCAAATACATATTTTCTTGTATGAAAATGTATTTGATTTTGATGAAAAATTATTAGTTTTACACTTTACATCAATGTCCTGTTGGAATTTTGAATAGCATCAGACAGTTTGAGGGATAATTTCATGTTTACAGTACCAGCCAAGAACTGGTCCTGGAAGTATTCTCCCTCAGAGTAACTTGTGTCCTTCCTGTGTGAAGGAGGACATCTCATGTGACTCCCTCTGATAGTGCTCCTCTACTGTGTTTTTTTAATCTTGAGGTAAAGTGCTTTTTAGGAAAATGCAGAGAGAACATTTTTACATTAAGGCAATTCAGGCCCAAAGGGCTTTTCTGGCCCTTCCGTGAGACCCACAATCAGCTGGGTGGTTTTGTACCTCTCCTCTTAGAGGTTTTGGCAGATACATTGAAGCAATTAGTCTATCTTGATGTAAAAGGATTCATGATGTAATGTTTACTCTTTAGTATTGAATTTTTTTTGATATTTTCAAACAGAATAAAAAACCTTTCTTTTTTAATCCATAAATAACAACAGAATCATAGCAGCATCCTGAGGAGAAGGATGTGGCTTCAAATTTAGCTTGCCTTGAGTCAGATGAATTCCCAACGTGCCTTCCTGAGGCCAACCTGAGGGGATTTTCTCCATCATCATATTGCATAAACTACATAATCTAACTTACCTATTTGTTCAAATATGTAGACTCAAGGAATCAGAGAGAGAGATTAGAGTATATAAATTCTGTAATGAGATAACAGAGAAAATCACCCATGATACTTTCCTGCCTCTTCATGTGTGGTGTTTGAGGCAAAGAGGATAGATGGATCAAATATAAGCTAAGTTACATCTCTACTGCAAAGTGGAATGCACCGTTCTGTCTTTAAGCCAAATTGTACAATACTTTTGGCATGTACAAGTTGAACTCTTCTCAGTCAAAAAAATGGGTTGTCCCCTCCAAAATGCCCACTGGGAATGATCCCAGGCCCCTTCTGCTGCCCCAATGGTGCAGGGGTGTGTCTGGGAGAGTGCAAGTTGTGCCTGAACAAGGGGTGTATGAGTGAGGCCAAAACAGAGGTCAAGCCCTTCACTTGCCCCACTTTAACCTAGTACAGGCTAAGGCAATCAACTGTGCTGTCATCAATATAGCAGGGATGTGTGGCAGTGTCACTCAAAGGCTTGGCTGGGGAGGCAGAGGAAAGCTCTTAAATTTCTGTGGAGTGTATTCAGCTTACAAACTAGGTAATTTTCTAGCTGGTACTTATAAAAGGGAGAAAGTAATTTCTTGTTTGTTTGTTTTTTTTAATGTGAGATTTGTTAAAACATAATTTGGAATATGTGGAATATGATTTTTTTTCCATACAGCTAAATAAAGTGCAAGCTTACTACAAATATTTCATTTATAGCTTAGAGTAGCATGTCTAGGAATTTGGAAGGGGGGAGGCTGGTTGAGGAACAGAATGGGAATGAGCAAGTTAGTTTACTTTTAATAGTACACATCTTCCCTATGGCTTAATACATACATGGGACAGCTGGATTAGTATAACAGGTTGTATTTAATACAACCAATCTATTCAAGAACTAATGTTTTTATAAATGAACCATATCATGTCGACAGAAATTTGTCAATTATAAATTGACAAATAATGTAAATACAGAAAGCTTTGACCCTGAACCAAAATGTATAATTGCCTTTTATACAATAAGGGAGCAGAAGAAGCAAATCCAGCAAGTAGTATTTGTATAATAAGTGAATTTACTGGGAGGGTAGAACTGGAAAATTAACATTCTTTTTAAATTACTTGATTTCTATTTGTAAAAAGAGATTTTAAAATTATTTCACTCTTACAGGCAATGTGAGCATGTTTACTTCATAATGTCTTCTTTCCCTCAAGTTACACTAAAGTGAAGCTTGTGTTTAAATAACATTAAATTTGTGATGCAAATTGACCAGGAGCTGGAAAACCAGGGCTGATTCATACTGTCTTCAGCTCATGCTTTGGTATATGTTTCCCCTTCTCTTCACAAAGCTATGAGCAAAGTATGAGGTGTCAGTGTATTGCTGAATTTTCTGGCTTTTGTCAGCTCATGTCACAATATCAACAGTGCTCAAGCAGAGAGCAGGGACTTGTATTTAGCAATAATATCAGGTTACATCAGAGACACTCTCTTTTTTATTCCCCCACTTATTGCTGAACAGGCTCTTTTGTGGCTTTTGGAATTCAAATTACATCTATCTTGACCTGAGTTTGGGTGAGTTTGGCTTGGAATGTAAATGTCCTGTCTAGTCCCATATTCCCAAAGTCTCAAACAAAAATAATTCTAATATTCTTGTTCTCTGTGCATCTTTGATCAAAGGTGTTGTAGAAGCATTGAGGCTAGTACACATTCTCCCTATAGAAAGAAAATAAAAAAGAAATATTCAGGACAGCTGTAATGCTCATGTCTAGAATTCAGACAGAATGCTCTGGCCTATAAATGGAGAGTGTGTGTACAGAGCACAAAGGAAGCACATTGTTATTTTTTCTTTTATGTTTCAGAGTGGACTGTTTCTCTGGGAGGATCACAGCATCTTTTTTATCATATTGACCTATTTCTGTAAATGTTTCTGGGCTAAAGTTAAGATAGTACATTGTAGACTTCCCCACCTCACAATCCATGAGGTTGGTAGCATTCAACTTTAAACCAGCTTTATCATAGCCCTATTTTTTCAACTTTAAACCAGGTTTATCATAGCCCTACTTCAAGAAGAACTATCTTCAAACATTTGCTCATTTTTCTATTTTTTATGACTACAGAAGAGCTTCCAGAGATTGGCAGGAGTACTGTCAATAAAGAATGAAGAGATTTAATTATGAAGATACCTGCTGGTACACCACTTAAACATTGAAGTGTTTTCAGCATCGGTCTCCTTTCCAGAAACATTTGACCAAACAAGAACTTGTTAAGCCTCTAAACTTCAATAATAACTTTTTTGTATATGTTTGAAATAATGAGAATAAGCATTCTTGAGACATTTTTGTTGAGAAAATAAGTTATTCTGAATAGCAAATTATATTATGTTTTAGCAGTAGATTATGTTGTACAAGTTGCCAGATAACTTCCAGTAGCATGTTTTTAAAGTCCTTAGAATTATAGTATAAACCTCACTTAAAATAGAACTAAGACAGATCTCTTATAGAAAAGATGATATCAAGTATAAACAGCCTTAAAATATCCCACATTTATATTGACTTGACAGACTAAGGCAACCTCCCAAAAGCCATTTTTTCTTCTGTTTATTGAGGAAATACATTAACAGGCATGTTATCAATGTAAACAATATGTAAGTAATTGAGTATTAATCTTTGGCAGGCTGAGGTTACTAGGATTGACTGTAATTGAAATAAGTGCAGCAAAGTATAGACTGGAAATCACTTTGATGAGTAAAATTTTAGAGCTCTTTGAAGGTTTGAAAGCTGGAAAGGGTGGTTTGTGGTCAATGTTCTAATAAAAGACTGCCTAATCTTTCTTCATCCTAGATCATGCCCTCAAGTGGATGGTGTGGTAGAGGAATTAAGTATTAGGAATAATTTTTGGTTTTTTCCTTTTTCTTAAAAAAATTATTTTTGATAACTGGGTTGTGGCAGGAGTATATTGCACACAGAAGAAAACTTTTCTACAACCTGATCGTTTCCTACAGGCTAAAGATCTGCTCCCATTAGCACCTTCCACTTTTCCCACTGCTACTCCCTTTTGTCAGGCTTCTCTCTCTCTCTGCCCATGGTTCTCTAACGCTCAAATTCTACCTGTAATTCTGCATTTTGTGACATCTACGGTGCTGAAATAGAGGCAGCGAGGAAAGACCATGTGGAGCTCTGCATATTTTTAGTGGATAGAAATGATAAAGAGAAAGATGAAGCATGACAATAGGGAGGGATGGTGTCAGAGGAGCAGTTTATGAGGAAACTGCTCAAGGCAGCGGGGAAAGGGATGTAACTTCAAGGAGAAGGAGCACAGTGGGCGTACAGGAAGGCTTCATGTGGAATCCAGGAGCTTTAAAATTAAGACATGAGAAATACTTTCTCTAAACTTAAAAGAAGAAAAAAAAACCTTAAGAAACCCCCAAATCCCCCAAAATTCTGCATTTACAGTTAGGTTGCTCAAGTGCACTTCCCATCAGCACAATCATTTCAAATCAAGGAAACCACTTGTGGAGCCAGCATTAACCAACCTCAGTTTACACAACTTACCACCTAAACATTACAGTACCCATAGCTATTTTCAGCTCCCTCAACTTGATAATAAAAAGCCTTTAATTTCAGCATATAACCTTGTGCAAGCCTCATATCCATTTCCTTTTTAAAAAATGTACACTCTTTGTTCTGACCTCATGTTTATCTTTCTGGTGGCTAAGTTATTAGCTGTCTTCACTTGGCTAGGGCAAACTTCAAAGTGGGTGTTTTTGAATAGCATTTTGAGAAATTTGAGGAAATACATAGGTATTTCTTGTTAGAGATGAAAGGATGTTTTAAGTAGAACAGATGAGTCTGCAAGTGTATATGTACATTGCAAAGTTTATTTAACAGTCTGCTTCTTTTTTTTTCAGTATTCCAGTATATTAAGCTTCCTTGATCACCTTGGACATTTCAGAAATAATTTAAATTATGCCAGTAGCTTTGGAGCTATATAATATTGCTCATGTGCTAAGAAAAATGTTACCCTTCCCTATGTAATTTATGTATTTTCATATTTTCAAAGTATTTCCTTTAATCTTCCTAGTTATTCTTTAGAAAAATCACTATGTATTACTATTTTCCCAATTTTTCTTTATTTTTTTTTACTGAATTCAGCTCTTCAGGCATCAGCAGATTCAGAATTTCTTTTATGTACAGAGATAATATTTCTTTGTTGTACTACTTGACCTGGTGTTTCTTTCAGTATTTTCTCCTGATTCTGTGCTAGTTAAATATCTGGCCAGAATAGTTCACTGGAGAAGGCTTCCCAGGGAGCTCTGTGAGATGAAGATGGCAGTGCTGAACTAGAAGTCCAAGCAGGTCTGGCTGGTGGTGAGCGTACACAGGGTATGTGTGTGCATGCGGAAATGAGTGATCAGCCAGGAGAAATCCTGTTTGCAAAGGGAGAGAGAAGGACAAGAGGAATGTTACATGTGATGTTTGCATACAGAGATAATTGGTATCTGATTGTTAGTGGTCAACACTTTTTCCTGGTTCAGCCAGCACTAGATTACACAGCAGTCACTGCAGAAGTTCATATGACTGAGTAAGTAGTCTGGCTATTTTCCACTGAACCATTCCTTTGTCTGAGGGTGATTCATTCAAAAACTAGAAAATAAAGATTTCTCTCCTTCTATTTTGAATTTACTAGTTACTTCCCTATATAGAAAAGACAGCTACTGAGTTCAGTTAGCTTAATTAGTTGTTTATGCAAGCTAGTTAATATAGCTTTCAGTATAAAAGAGGAAAATCTGTATTTAATTCAGCACTAAAGTGCTGGAAGGGAGAGGAGAATTCACAAGACCACTAAGAAGAAGAATAAATCCACATCTACCCTTGCTAGATTAGAGGGGGATCTAAACAGCCATTTTATACACTCCTCTTGTAAATCACACCCTGATCCTCTGTCACTTGGACTTTGCTTGTGGGTCTCAGTGGAACTGCTCACAAGTGTTAAACAGATGTGTAAGTGTTTACAGAAATGAGCCCAAGAGAATGACATTCTTAATCCTGCTGCAAGATTGCAGGGAGGAACTGGAGCAAATTCCACCCAAGCATTCCCCAAAATCCAGATCAAACCAGAGAAGGAGAAGCTGTCTGCTGTGAATAAGGAGTGGGATGCCAGACAGCTTACTTTGCATAAGCTGCCAACCAGTGCTCCTAGCATGCAACCTCAGGAGTTACTGTGAAGTAGGAAGAAATGAGTTTCCACAGGCAAGGAAAGAGCAGTCATTAATTACTAAAAATGACTGCAAATATACCACTTTTATGGTGAGAAACAGAACAGATTAAATAAACAATTTCCTATTAAATACATCATAGATGAGAATGGAATAGAGTCTGGTGAATCTGGTTTACCAAACAATTCAACATCAGCCACACTGAAGAGAAAACCAAATGTCCTTGTCCTTCTCCTGCTGGTGAAAGATGTTCACTGGGCATGTAATAAGATGCAGCAAAAGAACTGTTTTGGAGATAGGTTCTGACAGTGATGAAGAAAGGTTAGAAAGATTGCTTCTAAAATTACTGGATTAGACCTGGTTATCTTAAACTATGACTGTACTGCGCTTTTGTAAATAAAGCTTTCCTTGTTTGCATACAGTGCTTGCAAGCTGGCATTAAAGAGGGTACGCCTGTCTTGATAAGGTAGATAGGTGGATTAGTCATCTGTATGGACTTTGAAGTATCACAAACCTACCTTTTCTCCAGCCTTTTTCAATATAAAAGGTTATTCTGAGCGAAAAAGAGTAGTTTGACTTTTTCTGTCATTTATCTACTCTTTTGGATTCATCATGTCTATGTTTTATTGTTTCTTTTTTTCTTTGTCCTGCTACTTGTGTCTTTTCAAGATTAACAGTAACATGTAATTAGTTTTCATGGTACTTTGTGATTGCAATATCTGAAAAGAAATTCAATCTATCCAACCCACCACAAGTAGGATCTGGTTTTTCAGGCTTATGAAAACTGGCTGAATTTATTTCTAATCTGTTATCTCACAGTTCTGTAAATGGAAAGGCTCCACAAAAGCAAGAAACTTGTTTAAGTCGTTTACAGTTGATTACCCTTTAGGTAAGTTTACCTACGTACACATGCAAAAATGAACTCACCTAGTAGGACTTTGTCCTCTTTAAGTCTCTCCCATTTTCAACTCACTATCACAAAATCACAGCATGGCTGATGTAGGAAGGCACCTGTGGAGGTCATCTAATCCAATCCGTATCTTCAAGCAAGGTCACCTAGAGCAATTTGCTCATAGCCAGCCATGACCACATATATTTTTAATATGTCCTAGGATGAAGGTTCTGGAATATCTTTTGACAATCTCTTCCAGTATTTGGCCAGGCTTTCAGTTAAAAAAATTATAGATATTCCTTCACTTCAGTTTTTATGCATTGGCTCTTGTCCCATCAATGGGTGCCACCAAGAGAGGTCTGGTTCTTTGCTCTTTACTCCCCAGCACCACTCCATCATGACATCCATCCTCTTCTCCAGGGTTGATAGTCCCTGTTTGCTCAGCCTTTCCTCACAGGAGAGATGATTCAATCCTTCCAGGAGTGCAGTGGCCCTTTGCTGGGCTCTGCTCTGTACGTCCATGTCTCTCTGGTACTGGGAAGCCCAGAACTGGGCCCAGTACTCCGGGTGTGTCTCACCAGTGCTGAGCAGAAGGGAGGGATTGCCTCCCTCACCGGCTGGCAACTGCACCAAGCACGGCCCAGGAGGCTGCACTGCTGCCAAGTGATCACCTCAGGGACTGGCAGAACCCCCAGACCCTTTCTGCAAAGAGGTTTTCCAGATGGAAATCTGACACAGTTCCTTTATTGCTCTGTCATTTTAGGCAGACACTTCTGTAAAAGTGTCTTCTTGCCTCTTATACTCATCATTACATTTGTAACATTAGCTTGACCAGAGTGGCTTGCTTTAGAAACACTTCCTTCTGGAAAAAAAAAATCCTTAAATTTCCTTATTGATTGTTCACTAGGTGGTTAAATTACACCTAGTGTATTATATTATATGTAATATTTCAGAAAAGGAGGATGTCCCTAGTAGGTCCAGTAATGAAGCTATGAGAAAATCTATTGGTATCTTAAAAGTGGAAGTTATTAATAAAATAAGAAGTTAAGGAGGAAAGTGTGTTCAACTCATCACACATCATTATAGGAAACAGCACAACACATATTTAAGTTCTTTGTTGCATTATATCCCATTGTTTTATGCAATATTACTAAAGCTGTGTTTGTTCATGCTATTACTTCATGTTATTTCTATGAATCTTCCTGGTGACACAATTTTTATTCTGTTAGTAGATGGAGTTTGTTGAAGTGGGCTTTTTTCTTGTTGTTCAGCAGGATGATGTGAAATTTTTTTTTCTTTAATTTTCTGCCTAATATGTTAATTTGGTTTTTGTCTTGCTAAACTAATATATCTAACTATATTTTCATATTTCCTTCTTGCTCTTCTGAAGTTCCTTAAATTAACCAAATAAGATTTTTTTATGTTCTTACATCAGCTTTATTTCCTTTTTAGGGGGGGAAATGTACACTTCCTTTTTCTGCAAATAGAATTTATGAAGAAACTTATTTAGTTTCAGTTGAGTAATTGTTTACAAATTCATGTTAGTAATTTTTCTGTTGACATTTGAACTCGTTCATATTTTTTACTTTTCTATATTTTCTCCTCCTCTTTTGAGAAGATTATTTAAAGCTTTCAGACTTTCTGTGTATGCAATGTACTACTCTAAATGTCCTGGTTTTGATAGGTCTTCCTTAGGCAATTCTTGAAGAGATTAAGGAGCTCATAGCACTTGTTTGCTGTCAGGCCATCTGGGAACACTTGACTTTCTGGAAAGTATTTTTTCTTTGCAAAAACAACTCAGCATCTTCAAACACTGACCAGTTCTGTCTGGAAGGTAAAACCATTCTCTTTCTACAAGAGGGTGCAGGAGCATTTGCTCTTTCTCAAGTATTTAGAGGCACAGTCTCAAAAATCAAGATAGGACACTTTCTCTTACAGGTCTGTAAAGCAGTAGCAACACAGTTAATGTCCTGCATTATCAATCCAGACATACCACGTAAGAATGGAATGATAATCTAACAACAAACAAACAAAGATAAGTAAAGCAGAAGAGTTTGGCATGTTTTGGAAAACTACATTGATGTATACAGTGATTTAAAAAGAATAGACACTAAAGAGGTCTTACAGAAGTTCCTGTGCAGGGTGGTGCAGAAGAGAATCTGGTTGCCAACCATCAGTCATCAGCCCCTTCAGTTTCCAGCAGAGGAGTTCTGTGAAATAGGATTCTTTTTTACTGTGCTGCATACAGGCCTGGCAGATCAGGATGTCTTTTTTCTTGGATATTTAAATCTAGATTAATTATGAGTCTGCTTTTCCCTGTGTTGTCATAGAGAAGAAAGTAATTAATGACTATTAAATGGTTGTAGTATGAGGCCTAAATTAAACAATGTCTTCCCTTCCCATGTTTAGATAAGATAGGTTATGAAAAGTTAAGTACAGATGGAATATGACAAATGCTGTCATCCAGTTTCCCATTGCTTTCCTGATGGCATGTCTTCAGAAGTAATTTCTGAGTAGTTTCTACTTTCACTTAAGAAAAAGAAAAAACTTGCTGTAACTTTTTATACAGCAGAAAGCTTGGAAACTCCTCTTAGTAAAACAAAGAATAGAGTTAAAAACTTCCAAGGATTTCTGAATTTCAGAATTTCAGTTGGATAGGGTATTTGTTGGAAACAAACTGACTTTTTAATGAGCCTTTTGTGGAGGCTGGCAAATCAGCTGTGTGTGAATTCCAGCCTGTCAGATGCTTGCAAAGGGCTCACTTGGAGTGTTTGCAGATCACTCTTCATTACCTGAAAACAGTTCCAGAAGCCACATGGCACGTATCCCAACCAGTACCTTGGCCAACCAGATCACCTAATGCACTTCAGTGAGCGATTGAAAATAATTCCTGCTTTTAGGAAATTGTCCATAGGAAAACAAAGCAAAACAAATGAATAAAAAAATCCACAAAACCCAAGCTGTGCCCCACTGTGTGTTTGCAGAAGAATTTTATAGACAGCGAAATCTGTCCTCTCCCTCCCTGACATTTATTGCCCAAAATTGCAGACATGCTTGCCGCACAGACCATTGATAATTCTACCATATTGGGAAAACTCTGTAAATTAATTTTTTTCTCCTTAAGTTACATCACAACTTTTACCATAAAAGTATTACAAAACCCAAGCATGTTAGAGAATTGTCACTGTACCTGTAATCTCTGTTTTTACTCTGTGGTAGGGATACCCTTTTTTTCTTTTTTTTTTTTTTTTTTGAGAAAACCAACGGGGTTTTTTGCTGATTTTTTTCTTTTTTTGGGAAATTTAGGTGGAATTTTCATTGCTTGCTTTGGGTTGTTTTTTTTTTTAAGTATTCAAGAGATTGGACACATACTTTTTTTTATTTTGTGAGCACTTTAGTCTGATAAGAGAACTGAGCAAGTCCTTGAGGACTGCCTTGATCCAGGATAACTGAAGAACAAGATACTTAGGCAAAATTGTACCAGAGGTTAACATAGCTAATGAAAATTGAGAGCATGTGAACTTAGAGTTTTAATTCTAGCTGCATTGCTTTCGCAAAGTTTCCATCTCTGAGTGCAGCTAAAGACCCAAAACTGCCTATGCCAACTGCTGAAAAAAAAAAAAAATGCATTGTGTGCATTCACAAGACTGGATCCAAGATATGTTCACAGGGAAGCTTTTCCTTGCTGCTTTTCTTGCAAACATAGGATTTGCAAAAGTGGCTGTAGCTTCAAACCCTTCAGACAAACCCCTTCTGTCAATTTGATGGAACTGTAAGACAACACACGCAGCAATGTTTAAACAGTTACAGCTTTTGGGACTTCTTTTTACTGACTGAGCAGAGACACACCAGTGAAATTCTCTTCCTCCTTCACTTTCCTGCCCACTCCCCTCCCCCAGCTTATTGAATATGCAAGGAAAAGCTAATTGGCAGAGGGCCATTCTGGCAAGCTGCACAATGTGTTCAGCAGTTTGTTTGATTTATACCGTTGGAAGTTGCCAAACTTTTTGTCATTTGGTTTAATATAATGTTGTGCCTTTAACATTTTTTTCTTCCATAAAGGATTTTTATTTTGCTCAGTAGGATTATAATTTGAAGGTATAATTAGCATCTTGTTAATTGTCAATAATTACACGTCATTCACAGAGCTCTTGCAAAGGACATGAGATTCATTTTGCAGAACTTCCTCAAGCTGGTGTTCAGAGGTCCCTAATGAGCAAAGAATAGAGCAGGAGTGGATCTAATAATATAAATTGAAAATATGAACACATATAAGCAATCTAAATTTAAATTCAAGACAAGACAGTGACATGAATGAGCCTCTCTGCTATCAAAACAGATGCACAACAGTGTGAATTAACAACCTCTCTTCTCTGAAAATTACAGAGGCAAAGAAAATAGAACTCTGATGTTAAGATTCAAATCTAATTTTTCCAACAATATTTGTGCAAATGTAATGTAACATATAAAATATTGCAGCAATACAATGATGAAAATTAATAATTACATTGCTATGTTTTTAGCACTGCGGTGACATTTTGTGATGTGTAACCACAGCAGAATTTGATTGTTTCTGCACATATCATAGTAATTGCAAGATTCTCATTTAGGAAAATGGTCTCCATTGAGAGAAATCAAGAGTTTTTCTGTAGTAAATTTGGCAGCTTTGCATTCTTACAACCTGTTTCATATCAAAACAGCATAATGGTGCAGATTCCTATGAAAGAATAACTGGATTTTCTCATTTCTTGGCAGGTGGAACTCTCAGTGGATCAGTGAGTTGGAGGAAATTTTATCCTCCAAGCTCATCAGTCTGGATCCTGTAGAGTGGGAATCAAAACCTCATTTTGGAGTGGAGGAATCTTGTCATTTACAATACCTGTTGGTTACCCCACCACAGAAACAAGCATGCAGTACCCTCTGTTAGAGGTTCTTGTTTCTGCTGTGGCTCACCCTAGGGGGATCATCTCACAAGTTGCTCTCCTCCCTCCCCTCATGCTGTGGGGGTGATACTGTCATCAGGTGTCTAACATGTCCTTGTTTTCCTTTCTGCCACTGTCATCCCCTTGGAATCAAGGGGGAGAGGACCACTTTAGTGGAGGAATAGGAGGCAAGCCCAAAGGCACAATTGGGAAGCGTCTGTGTAGCTTTTAGATAAAGCCTTTGTCTGCTTTCAGTTTACCCAGAGCCAATAGGAAAGCCTGTGGGATCCAGTCTCAGAGAGCTCCCCATGATGAAAGCCAGGGTGAGTTCACTCGGTCAGCTGGAGACCAGAGCAGTGCAGGGCAGAGTCTCCTGCCTCTCTGTGTCCCACGCTGAGCTGCACGCTTCCCAAACACGGGCTGCATCCTGAGATGCTGTGTCCACGAGTTGCCATAACCTTTGCCTGAACTCTTTGGTTTTACCCCACCTCACCAAGGGGACTCGTTCTCCTCCCTCCTCAGGAGAGCTCAGCTGACTCCAGCTGCATTAGCTCCAGTTCGGTTTTTTGTTGGAAAATGTCTTGTTCCCTATATTTCCATTTGAATGCAGTTCATTTTCTCCACCCATATGGATGACTTCAGACGTTTTCTTATTAGGTCTCCTCTTTGTTGTTACATGACTGTGGTGGAGTTTTTCCCCTAACCATCTGTCTTTTTGAGAAGTGCTTTGGATATTGTCAGGTGTTCACGCTAGCATGGGTTTCTCCTCGTATTCCTCAGAGCCTTTTCAGCCAGTTCCTTTTCTGCTTGACACAGAGCTCCAGCAGCTGGTTGCCAAAGCACTCCATCACCTTTGTTAATAATCAGATTTTACTGCCTCAGTAAAAAATGGACAAGAGTAAGGATTTAAAAGAGATTAGCCTTTAACTGAACTAGAGGGGACTACAAATATCTTTGGTTATTTGAAAGATCTAAAAGGTTTTTTTATCTTGAGAGTATTAGTGTTTCCTTTTAATGAGTTAAGTGGACAGACATTTAATTTCTTGTACCATTATTCTGACATTTTTTCTTAATCTCTGGGTTTCTATTATACAGTATGATTTTCAAAAATTATGTTTGCTGCAACATAACAAAGTTTAACTAAGAGCTCCTTATATTTTCAATAGAATTTTCATTTGTTTTACTCTTTTTACATAGTCAGCTCACAAAATGTGCCCAGCTGAAGTAAAAAGAGCAACAAATCAGCATAGAGTATCTGGATTAATAATGTATTAATTATCTATTTGAGTGAAGTGTCACAAATATCACTGCACTTAGAAAAAGAATGTCTCCTGAACCTCATTTCTTCAAATTTAAACCATCTTCAATGTGGCAAAAGCCAGATAATGAAATAACTCCATCTTCTCCTTCAGAAATTACTTCAAGAGACAAAGGCAATTGACTTATTTATTTCCATTACTTCTTTATTCATTCTCCTGGTGAATGGAAATTGTTGGTTTGAACCATGCCAGAATAAAAGGGTAACTCACACCCTCCTGTTCCAGGCAGTGCCCAAGGCAGAGAGCCCTAACTAAGGAGCTGCCAAAGCCATGCAAGTTCATTAGGCTCACTCTGTTGATGAAGACAGGGCCCAGCTAAGTGCCTGAAGATGCTGCTGTGGGAAGGAAACTCAATTTCCCCTGGCCAGAGAAGAGACAAGAACTAAAAACACTGCAGTCTGATGCCTATTGCAGTCTGGTAGAGACAGACCTGCCTGCTCCCACTGCGTGTTCAGGAGGAACCAGCAGCAGGCAGGCAACTCAGGCTGTGAGCCAGGAGGCTTTGGTGCTCAGGGCCAGCTCGGCTATGGGAGGTGAGAGGCTGGCTGGAGTGTTCAGGAGCTGGGTTTGCTGGGTTTGTTGTGTAGGATGGTGTTGTGCTCTTACCTCACCACATGCAATAGCACAGAGCCTGCTCCCGCTTTCTCTCCTTGGCTGCTGTGGGGGACCATGTGTGCAGTGCCTGGTTCTGCTCCTTTATTGGGTAATTAAAGTTTGGGGAAGGGAACAAAGGAAAATAACCCCACAATCCCTCTCTTAACACATATATGGGCTGCCAGAGCAGCCTTGCTTTAGCTTAGTTTCCAGTACCTGTTCCAGTTAGTTCAGATTTTGTTCTTTAATTTCGCTTTTTCCCTTAAAAGAAAGAGAGCTTAAACCACCGTATCAGGGAGAGATTTGCACTCCAATTTGTGCAACACCCTTCTAACCCATGTGCATTTACTCTGGAAAGCCCTGATTGTGACTTATTCCTCATTTTTGACGAATGCAAACAAAGTTTAGTGTTAAATATTTCAAGCACTCTTTCAGTGATCTGGATCTTGTCTTCCGGGTAAGGTTCTAATTCCTTTTGCATTTAATCCCCCCAAAGAAGCACAGATGATGCTGGAAGCAAACCTTGTCCTGTGCAGGTTGGAAAGTCTAGAAATGCTGCAGATGCCCTTTCTGCAAAGAAATCCCTGTATAGTGCTGCTGAAGATCTTAAAAGAGAGAAGGATGTTGGCTGCAGTACCCTGGAGGTGCATCTAGAGCAGGACCCACACTCGTGAACCCCAGCCTCACACTCATGCTTAAACTATTCACAACAGCATGCCCACAGAGACAGCACAATTGTCTTACAATTAATGTCGAAACAAAGTTAAGGTCTAAACACAGCAGTAGAGGTTCAACTTCCACCATATGGTGAGATATTTCCTGTTGTATTAACAAGATCTGAGACCATGAGAGAACAATTTAAAAGACACAGTATTAGGTTTGTTTCAGGCTTTTACCACTTCTTCAAATCCTACCTTTGGGTATCTCATCTCAAGGATACAATTACTTTCGGAGCTCTATCTGTCATTATCACTATTATGAGACATGATGTGCTTCATATTCTCACTAAAATTAAAGAGAAGATGGAAGGCAGATAGTATTATGCAGTTCAATATCACTAAGAGATGAAACAGTATATATATGGCTACACAGGGAGAGTTTTAGCTAAATTTGTTTTTTTGTTCATAGTACCCTGTAGGCCCATCAATGAAATTGCATCTTTTACTGGCCCAGCCTAGTGCCAAGTAATTCTCTTCTCTTTTCTGTTATCTTTATCTCATTTCCTAATGATTCCTCAAGTGCTCTGCTCAAATTAAAGTCTAATACTTATTATTTCGTTAAATCTTTTCACAAAACACATTTGTAATATAAATCAATGCAAAGAAACTACTGAATAATACAGGCACAATATATACAACTAGAGATCTATTTTTAATATCTTTGAACTAAAATAAAGAAGAGGAATGCAAATAACTCATTATTAGTATTGCTTTTTCTGTATTTGTATCTCATATATCTGAAAAAAATGTAGATCACAGTGCTGAGGTTTTGGGTTTGCTTGTTTCATACCCTAAATTCAATAAAGCAGGTTTTGTTAAGAACAGGACTATCAGCTGATGGTATTTAACTTTATCAGTGAGAATTCCTGATTTTCCTATTCTCCTTTAAGGACTGATAAGCTTAACACAGGGGGGTTTTTATATGTTAAAATAGAGTGCTATAAAATATTCTACAGAAAATACAACAGCAGAGCATGTTGATAAACTTGTGCAAGAAACTACAGGTGGAACAACAAAGTAGAGGCAAAAAGAGTTCTTAATGAAAGAGAAAATATAGCAAGGAAACCACCACAGACATTTAATTAAAAAATAAATTAACAAAGGTATCAACAGACTCTCTGTGATCCATCTAGGAAATTAGAAATACCTTTTAGTTGGCTGGTTTGCAGCTAGAGACTTTTGGAAGCTGAATGAAGATAGTCAGGTTGATTATTTGGAGATCTAATAAATTTTGTGTTCATGTCACTTATCCCCTTTAGATCTATTTTATTTTCAGAGTTTGGGGCAAATTCATTGAACTTTGTTACTCTTCCCATTATAATTAACATTTTTCTTAAATCTGATCTTCTTTGACCACCTGAACAATCTCTTAAAAAAAAAAAAAAGAAAGAGAAAAAATCTCTATCTTAAATGCTTCAAAAGCAAATGTATGAATGTTTCCTAATTGAATCTTATGGCCTTTACTGCAATCTTGTGTGCTTTTTCAAAATTATTTTAGAACATGTGGCTTTGGCCATGCTGTATGTGCAAAACGTAGACTATTAATCACCAGTGGGGAATATATAAGAAGTTCAGTGAAATTAGATTCTCTGCAGAGAATCTTAGCTGTATTATAGCAGCTTTCTGGCTGGAGGACCTTCTATTCCAAGCACACCTGAGACCTACTTAGAGCCTTGTGCTGTAGAGCCCACAGTGCACATGCAGTGTCTGGGGCATCCTCATCTCCTCAATTTTCATCCTGATGAAACAGGGAAGAGTTCATAGCAATAAACTATTTTTGGATTGGCTTTGGACTCTGCTCTTCTGTCTAAGACAAATAATGTTCTTAGATAAAGAAAAGAATTTTTCATGTCTTAAAGCTGCCTTAGTCTCTAGAAGTTTTTTTCACAATGTCACTTGTAACTTTCTCTCTTTTCCAGCATTGTTGAACCATCTTTTCTCTGTGATGCTTTATGAATGTGTACCAAGTGTACTGTAGCAGTATTTGTGTACGCATTCCCACGTCTCTAAAGGAAAAATGAAAATAACTGTGGTTAAAGCTGTCATATCAGCTACAGAAAATATGTACTTAGAAAGTGAAAGGGATTTATTTCATAAAGCAGATATATGAAAGTCATTGCCTTGTACATATCAGCTGTGACTCCAGTGCAGGGTAATATGTTAATAAGTCTTCCTTGGTGGAGACAAGCTGCCAGGAAGAGCTCAAGTCACCAAGCAGTAACAACTTTGCCTCAGGCTGTTACAGCAGCAAAATTTTCCAGGCTAGCGAGAATGTGTTTACCACTGGACAGGGTTAAGACTAACACTGTTAAAAATACTCTTCTCATCAATTAAAGCAGATCTCAGAAAGCCCCTGTGCAAGATGGGGTCACATTTCTTCTTCATAATCCTCTGTGAGAAGGAAACCCTCCCCAAGACAATGCTGACCCCCAAATCCCATTATTTCAATCCAGCTGTAAATAATGACGCTGAAAAATTTATTTCTGAAAACAGCCTTGTCTAAATTGGAAATTTTTCCCTTTTTTTTTTATATCTTAAAATTACCAAAGGATAAATATAGTAGAAAGCGTTTCTTTAGGAAATCTCCAAAAGAGGAACAGTTCAAATCTTTAAAGAATAGCTGGTCAAACCATATGTATATGAAGATGATTTCTTCTTTACTAATATCAGGTGGACATAACATTAAATTGTTTTGATTCTGATGCATTCCACCCATAACACACACTAATTTGACTTTAGTGTCAGTAAAGACTGATGGAAGAATGAAACTGTTAAACACATTATTGAAAGTCAGAGAGATATCGGTAGGGATATTAGGAAAACTACTGATTTTGTATTTCCTCCACCATCCTGTGAACAGGAAGATTTTGTACCTTTTTAACACCCTCTCAAACCTAGCAACACTACTGTCCCAGTAGCGAGGAACTCCCAGTTTAAAGTTAAGTTTTGGCAGGTCTCAGCTGGCCTCAAAGTTTAGCAAGAAACCCATAGTGAATTTTCATATACTCCATTTATTTTGAGAAAGTCAAGGGACAAGTTTAAACATAAGGCACAGCCAAAGGTAAAACACATTCTTCACTGTGGATATATTGAAGGACATAATCCTCTTTGGGACTAATTTCCATAGGAAAAGCCAACACAAATCTCTCAAAATTAATGTTGAACTCTATTAAATTCCCCTGATGGCAAAGGATCAACACATCACAAGCCAGCAAAATCTGTGTTCACCATTCTAGATTCTTAGAAGACCTTTTGTGTCAGAATGATTCCAGATTTTCATTATCTCAGGCTAATGACTTTTACTCTTGGAATTGTTGCACTTGCTAAATGAAAATGTAAGGTCATATATCAGCCAAACACAGAATAGAAAAGTGAATATAAAAATAAAATAACATTTTCGCTTCCCCTTTTTTCCACTACTGTACTGGAATATATGCTGAGCAAATAGAGTTTGAATTCAAAGACAGAAAAATTACCTGAAGTCACTTAAGGTCATACTTTGATCTTACCTCCAAACAATGAATGATCCTTTTTGTGGAAACTGTATCTATGACCTACAATTTTTTAAACTAGTAAAATAATTTTTTGTTGTTTTTTCTGCATATAATAAATAGCTCTTATCACTTGTCTCTGTACATATATAGATATTCTTATATATATATGAGGCTTTCTGAAATGCATGTAGATTACTGAGCATTTTTGTGCCTCTCTGAATATATACATATTAAAAGGAATGAACAGGCAGATGCTGATAAGCCAAAGCAAGACCTGAATTCCTGAAAAAGTGGAATGAACATGTGTAGCAAAACACATGCATCGTTGTACAGTAGTGACTCAGAAAGGTGTTCAGAGGGAAGTGGCTCTTTTGCATGACAATCAGTTGGACACTTATCTAGCTAGCTCACTCTTGAAGGTGGATACACCAAATAGAATTACCATGAGTTTTCATATGGTTAAAGTGCTGCTTTAATGTGCTCAAACTTCTGACAGCCAATGATTCTAAGAGTCAACAACGGTTTTAGTGGCAACACAGGATTAGAACAGACATCTGAAGTCCAGCCTCCTCTTAAAGCAGACACAATATCCTGTAGTCTTGTTCATTAACCTATCAAATTCCATCATTTTTATCCCTGATAATCTCTTGGAAGGCTGTTTCAAAGGTTGTTTAGTACTTTGATGGCTAGGTTTATCTTCATTTCACAATTAAATTCATTAACAGGAAGCTTATATTGAATTATTTGTGACTCAGTGGACAAAAATTTTATCATTCAGATATTTCATCACCCTTCTGTTGCATCTATTGAGCTTTGAAGCATCCACTTAGCCTGAATTTTCTTAGGAGAATAAAGATGACTTTTTGAGAACTTATTTAAGAAATCTGTAAGTAGGTCCCTGATGTAGTAATCTACCTGCAGAGCAAGTAGGTATCATTATATTTCTTCATTACGCTTTTTGGGTTGATAACTCTGAAAATAAATAGGAGACATTGAATACTTAAGCATGCTTTGTAAATACCAATGACACTGAAAACTCTGTGTTATCCATAGAAACTCTTTTCCAGCAGCAGAAAAAGGCCTGGTGTTGCTAATATTTATCAGTGCTAATCTGAGTGGGCAGATCTGTATAAGAAATTGATTTGAATGGATGTAGATGTAGATGTCCTTGGTACAGAGATACATAGATATGGGCTGGTTATTTAAGTTCCCATCACAGGCCCCTGTGAGAAATAAGGCCTTTAGGGTATAAGCCATCTAGCTGTTTCATAAGCTGTTTTATTGCTCCTCAGGAGGAAATGGTTTTCTCCCTTGAAGGACTTATGCTTCCTTACTGACAGTAAAGGTAACCTTAGAGAGAAGTCATCTGTTGCTAGCTGCTTCTGTCTCTGTTACAGAAGGATGACTTCTAACAGGGGAATTCCATAATTTCAAACCTGATGTTATCCCATAGACACTTTATGTTCCCTATATAATAAATAATACAATATAATATAATAAATATAATAAATAGATACAACAATAGATAATATATTGTAGTTATATAAATAACTGTAAATATAATAGATAGGCAGTTCCAAAGAACATTAATAACCCAGAAGTTCTGCCTCAGCCTCTCTGAGTGCCAGCTGTTCACCCTCAGTTGAACAAAGAGCCTGTATATGATGTCTATGCATCTCAGCCACCTTAGTTTACTGCCTAAAATTTCAAGGGATAAGTACAGGCCAGAAAATGTAATCATATATCAGTTTTCTTCACAAAGCCAACCAAAGAGCAGAGCTCAGTTTTTCATGAATCTCTAGGTTTAGAAATGTCAATCACCCCATTGGTGTACTGAAATACTACCATAAAATTATTTACTATATGGTGTTGCATTCACATGATGTAAGTCACAAAATTTAGCAAGGTGAATAATAATGTTCAAGGGATCCAACAACTCTTGGAACATATAAAAATGCATTAATATAAACCACCTGCCAAATACTCACAGAGATGAGGTCTGCATTGCCGACAACCCCTGAAAAGGAGGTGGGGCAGTGGGAAGGGTAAGTTCGTAACACAGATTATTCCAAATGAATAATTCAGCGAGTTCTTTTTACAGCACACTTCCACCAGCTGGCTTTTGTGTAAGAACTTCAAAGTATTCCAGTATGAATTGATTAAGGCTCTACACTACATTGATCTGGGTGTTAGAAAAATTTTCTGTTCTCCAAAAAGCAGTGACATTTGAGCAATGCAGTTTTGTACTACTTCTCTTGACAAGTTCAAGAGAATATGTCTTTGAAAATTAGGAGACTTTTATTGAACTCAGATGCAGAAATATTTTCATTTTGGCTTTCCTTTACAAGAAAAGTACATGTTGAATCACAGAATTGCTGATATTTCCCTCATAATAGTATCACCTTGGATCACTGAAATCTATCAGTTTTGTTTCTAACAGCAGATGTGGACATTTTACAGCTAATGAAAAAAGTTATGTGTGAGGTAAGTTCAACAAAAGCAGTCCCTTTTCTCCCTGTCTTATTGAAAGCCCTTGCAAAGAAAAGGAAATCCCTTTTTTTTCTTTCCTTGGCAGTAAAATGTTGTAAGCAAGGACTGTATTGGTGCTAAATATTAGCAGCTGAGTTCAACAGTAATGTATATACAGAGTTCAAAGACAGAAATAAATTTACATACACATTGCTAGCATAGTTTCTTTTACCACTGCAGTATTCTATACATTAATTTGAGTGCTGGAAAGCTCCTTTCTCTGTGGCTTGTATTTTAAAAACAAACTAAAATAGATGAAATAATTTCTGAGGCCACAAATGGGACTTTGTGGAGACAGCACATATTAAGACTGAGGGCCTGGTAATTGTTTCTTATTTCTTCCCATATTTATACTGCTTATTTATCCTGTACATGGAGGTCTGCAATATTTTTTTCTCTTTTGTGAAAGCAGCTGGGGCATTTTGTGATGCATGTCAGTGGGTACCTCACTGTACTCCAAAAGAGAAATATTATCTTACCACTGTGGGAAAAGTATGTCTCATCCTCACTCATATGAATAAATATCTAGCCAGCTTTATCATAATGGTGACAAAGAATGGTATTCATTTATTTGGATAAGTGTATCTTATTTCCATAAATAAAAATAAAGGATACAAGAGATAATCATGATAGACTGAGAAATATCAAACTTTTAATTTAGTTTAGAGCAGCACTTAAAATCTTAGATATAGGGGGAATGTCCAGTTTCAGACATTTCCAAATCCAAACAGTAGAGATGTGTGTGAGACCTTTCCACTGTCTTTTACTTCTTCCTAGAAAAAACTTCTGCATATTGGATTTTCAGCTACTGATTTCCTTTGAAGCTCTGGTGAATTGTGCCACCACCACATGAGTATCCCTCCAAATTTTGAAATTACGGAAACTGCAAGAGGTCTTATTGGTAGCTCCAAGATATGAGAAGATAGGTAAATATTATATACAAAAATTCAAGATAAAGCTTTGAACCTCAAAGGAATTCCTTTTAGGCCTGAACAGCTGATGCATTGCATTCACTCAAGCCTTGTGCCTTTCCTGAAAAAAATACAAACAAATCAAACATTTACAGTAGAATCAGTCTGTGCACATTCTATCTGAGAACTGGCCTGACTTCTGGTCACATGGATCTAGAAAATACCTGCTCAAGTTGGAGCAATTCTTCATCAAATATGTTTGAAGTTGTAATTTCCTTAGGAAGCCTTTCAATATAATAGGCCAATACCTCACTGTCTTTTGGTACAGGGAAACCTCTTTGGAGCCTTGTACAAAGTATGCAGATTTTTCTGGTGCCAGAGTGATTCCTGTGATGCTAGTTTATAATCCTGGAAGGGAGGGAATGCTCCTTTCTAATACAAGTGGAAGGGAGTAAGATCCACATTAGGACTGCTGTGTTTCTCCCTCTCTCCAAAGCCTTGATGCTCAGATTGTGCACAGATATTGAAGCCTAAGGTCTCTTTCATAAAGGTGTTTTAATAAAAAAGCAAGAACTCTGCAAACTGCCAGCAATAGGGAACTCTTCCCTTTTAGAGGAAGGACAGCAAGTAATGGTATTAAGTCTGGCTCAGGCACCAGCTCTCTGACATTTAGTAGAACTTCTCCTCTGTCTGCATGTGATTTCCATGTGCTTCTTTTGTAGGCAGTGGCACAGATTGCTTTAAAAAAGAGTTGAGGAAATTGGAAACTTCCCCACGCCCATGCTCCAGAAGACCTTGGAATGGGTGAACAGACTTGGGGGAAAGCTTTGATTTCAATAGAGGGAAGACTGCAACTTCTTTCAGTAAAAATACCAGTGAAAAACTCCAGCATATACTTGCAGACAAAAGATTATTCCTTTGTAGTGCTGCCAAAAAAATTCCTTAAATTGTGTTAAATATATGAGGAGTTATTTCTCTTTTGCATTTCTTCTCTTGTGAGGTTAGATCAGCTAAAAATAAGGATTCATCCATAGATTATTCAATGTCTCTATGAAAATATCTAATTTGTTCAAAGTTTCTTATTCTTGATAAGATATGTCATGCCATAAAAAATTTTCAAGTTTTCAAGGTATTTATACTCCTTTGGGAGATTAAAAAATACAGAGACAGGGAATGGTGGGTGTGCACACACACAAACACAGCCTCTGTGGAGGCATTACCCACTTATTAGCATGGCATGTTTTAATGACATGCCTGCCCTCTTTTCATCTATTGTCCCAGACATTTCCCCCAGATTGAGTCCCAGGATTTCACATGTCTGAGAAAGGGCATCTACCAGTTTTCTTTTTTTCCCCAAATTCAGATCCTTCTCTCTTTATTATCATTTCTATAAATGCCTAGTGTCTCTTGATTCAAGATAAACCTTCACACTTCTAAAAGAGTTTCCACATTGTGTTTTAAATTCCCAGTAGCAAGAAGAGACAGAGACAGAAGACGCATCCTGTTGCAAAAGAGGCTGGATGGCTTTCCCACAGCACTTTCTTCTCCTAAATCTAAAAGCTTCAAGATACCTGACTTAAAGCTACTTGAGGTCATGTCTTGAAACATTCAGGAGTGTAGTAGCAATTCTGAACAGTTGTGTTCACAGGCAGGAGGAAAAATGTACTAGGCCAGTGAAGTTCCACAAAGCCTCTGAAACATTGTAAAGATAAAAGAGGGAGCTGTGTGGATCGCTCCAGGTGGAGGAAAAGTTGGAGGAGAAAGGTGGAGCAAAAGAGATGCAAACAGCCTACAACATTTGGGAGCTGCACAGAGCATGTGTTGATGGCTGCTCTAAGAATCACCTTTGCCCTGATCCATGGCTTTTCAGCCAGATTTTCCCATCTGAGTCAAACTGCATAATTCAATCTTTCATTTGCCATCTTCATCGTGTCCTGTGTCATTGTGACCCCCTCACTTCAAGAAGGGTATGAAAACATTCTGGGGCAAGTCCCAGAAAAGGGCAGTGAAGCTGGTGGAGGGTCTGGAGCACTTGCCTGACAAGGAGCAGCTGAAGGGTGTTTAGCCTGGAGAAGAGAAGGCTCAGGAGTGACCTCATCATTCTCTGTAACCACCGTCAAGGAGGCTGTAGCCAGGCGAGAGTCAGCCTCTTCTCCCAGACGAGTGACAGGGCAAGGGGACAGAGTCTTAAGCTGCACCAGGGGAGATTTATGTTGGACATTAGGAAGAATTTCTTCACAGAAAGAGTGATTAGACATTGGAATTAAATGCTCACAGAGATGGTGAAGTCATCACCTTCATGCCTGAAGGTGTTTAAGGAAAGACTGGATGTGACACTTAGTGCCATGGTCTGGTTGACATGGTGGTGCTTGATCGTAGGTTGGACTCGATGATCTCAGAGGTCTTTTCCAAACTAAATAGTTCTGTGATTCTGTAACAAATGGAAAATAATTTTAAAAACCCAAACAATCCTCATCTCATATTTAACATGGAGAATTCAACACCATTTTTAGATATCGTCTGCTGATAGCTATCCTCTGATGATTCATTACATGTAATAATTCTGAATCCATATAAAGTAAAGGATTTTAAGGCTCTGAGAAAGAAAGAAACTACAAATATATTGCTGAGTAGAACAGCTGTCATGCAGGGGAAGTAAGGAATATTCTGATTTTGTTTTGAGGAACTTCCTTCTATAAATAACATTGCTACAAGGGTATAAATCAGAAGTACCATCATTCTGATGAGACCCCAGGGGACTTAAGCTCTGCTCACAAGAAATTAATCTCAATTAACTCAGATAACTTCTGGATAGGCTACATGCTTATCATTCACAGAGGTAACCTGACTGCTGCAGGTTGCTGTTCTCTCAGAAACAAGGCTAATTAATGAATGAACTTCTGCTAAAATGTTAGTTGAAATTCAGTTTGCACACCATAGTGTCTATTGTTATTCACTTATTTTCATCACAAGCTTCAGTAACAACCATTTTTGCACCAAATATTTATTTCTTTCTCAATATAATGTTTCACTTTTTAATCAAATGGAATACTGGAATAATGGAAAGGAAGTATATTTTAACTCTTAAGAATTATAAAATTTTATTTGCAATAAATTGTTATTTTAGAATCTATTTTTTTTTCTTTCTAAATCTAGGGAATGCTTTCGGTGATCTAGGATGGGGGTTTTTTTGAGCTATTTCAGATAACAAAACAAAACAAAACAAAAAAAAAAATCTGTGCCTTCTTTTCATTCCCTGAACTCTTTCACAATGGACTGCGGTTCATGGAAAAAAATGCAATGGTCTTCCCACAGACAGGACTAGACCCAAGCACTAGACATCAACTTTTTCTCAGCATGGGAAAGAGGAGATTCAGTTTACAGACAGGTTCTGTCCCACAGTGGAATCTGAAAGGGTGGATCAGAATATCCTGCCCTCCCTTTAGTCTCATCAGAAAGGAGAAATTAAAAATAAAGGAAAAAAAGTGAAATAAATAAGAGAAGACAGGGAAATCGTACATAGGACATGTGTTTCAGAAATAAAATTTTAAAGGACAGAAGTCATGCTGTTAAGTACGAGAATATAGTAGAGTGATCAGTCTTGTGTTCAGCACTCTGAACACAGAACTTTACAAGCATAAAGGCTTTTTTGTTTTAAGAAAAAAGACCCAATATTAGATATCTGGTAGAGAGGCTGGGGGTTGGAAATTTACCATCAACTGGAAACACTGTTCAAAGCAAAGAAATGAAAAAGGGAACAGCAGAGGAGTGCCTCTTCAAGTTGCCTACTGAAGCAGTTTCGGGTTTAATTTTTATGCTTGTTTTGCAATCCCTTGATAGTCAAAACTGGCTGACACAACACATGAGATATGCCAGTGCCAGTCTTGGGTATTTTGGGTTCCTGGAAACAGCACAAAGATCTGTGTTGACAAAAACTTTACAGATGTGCCAGATTTTTTATTCTGGAGTGCGGAGCAGAGGCCCCTCAAGTAGGAATGCAGATGACGTCTGGGCTGGGTCACCCAGGCGGGGGGCATCTCTGTGTGGGCATTCAGCACGTCCTGCCCGCCTGCCTGCCGCTGGGAAAGGGGGTCACCAGGACAAGCTGACTTCTCCAGTGCAGTACTGCCTTCACGAGCATTCAACAGCACAAAGAAGGCTCCCAGTTTCCTGAATATCACCTGCAAACAGTTGGGTTTTTTATCATTTAAACAGCAAATGGGACGTTCTTTCACCTTTCACTTCCTTCTGTTGTAGGCAGGTTTGAGATGCCTGCAATCCTTATTCTCAATGAGAAACCTTAAGGGGAATTCAATTTGATTCAATTCTCACTGGGATTCATACCCTGAAGCTTGTTTCTGGAATATGGAAGGGATATTTTTTTGGTAATTTGTTTTTTTGTAAGATGCTTGACAGCGACCAATGACAATGTTGCAGGAACAAAGTTCAAGTAGGGAAGTAGCAGAATTTAAAGGCTGGGATCCAGGAGAAGGGCAAGGAATCTGTGGAACAGCTGGAGAGGAGAGGAGAGGAGAGGAGAGGAGAGGAGAGGAGAGGAGAGGAGAGGAGAGGAGAGGAGAGGAGAGGAGAGGAGAGGAGAGGAGAGGAGAGGAGAGGAGTGGAGAGGAGAGATTTTTAGCTTCACTCCATAACATCAGTATGCACAAAGCTAATATTTTAATTTTTATGTGTTTCAACTTTCCAATAGTGGTCAGGTTTTAAAGCTATGTGAAAAGTGTCCATGTGCAACTGAGAAATTTTTCTCTTACTGATTGTAAACTTCTGGTCAATTAAAGGTACATATTTTTCGGTCTTGGCATACACAACCCAGATGACTTTTGCAAAGTCCTCCATGCCATATTAGCTCTGTAAAGCAAGGAGGAGTGTTAGAATGTAGTACAACTGAAGACTTTCAGCCCTTAAATCTAAACAATAAATGCAACTCCACAGAGACAGAATGTATTGTTTATGTATCAGAAATTTGTGTCAAAACCTGTGTAAAAGAGATGCAATCTGAAATATGAAAAACTATAATCTTGAGGTAATTTATATTGATTTTATTGAACTATATTTAACAATATGTCCTGCAAACACATTAAATTAACCAAGAAAATGGTCCCTATTATCTAAAAACTAAAACTAATTTTTGTTTTTATTCTTAGTTAATTTGAAGATTGTCTAGCTCAAAAGAAAAGATATAAACTTAACTTGATATAAAATAAATAAAAGAAAGATGTCTTACATCTCACTGGATTAGTAAACAATTTTCTAAAATTTTGTGAGGAAATCCTCTTACTTTGCTGAGGAATTTTGACACACAGACCTCAAATTTCGGTATATATGATTGCAGTATTTAAATAAAGACATTTTACTGACTACTATAAATGTGTTTTGTTCCTAGAGCATTTTACCTAGCAATTCAGATGGTAATATAGATTTTTTCTGTCTATAGAACAAAGTTATCACTAAAAAAATTTAATCTTTCATAAAACATTTTTTCAAAGTGCTTCTTTTTTATAGTGTTTATATAAAGATCAATATTTTGTGCAGCAGGGAAGTCTACAAATACTACGGTTTCTCTGGATACCAGCAGTAAAATGACATCTTAAATATTCAATTTTTATTACACCTTATGTATTGACAACAGTGCCATTCTCATACATCCCATGAGCAAAAGGGCCATGCAAGCTAAAGGAAAATAATTTACAGATCAGACCAAAATTAGTTGCTACTATTAATATTACAAGATGCTTGTCACCTTTCTCTCTTTCTGGCATACTTCTGGGACACTGCACATAGAAACAGCAGTTAAAGACATTTTTTAAGGCAAAAGAGAAGATGAATCCTCAAGTCCTCCTCAAATATGGGCAGTAAAGAAAGTGTTAGGTGACACCTAACCAGCAATCCACAGTCCCAAAGGTAGGCTGTGTGTTAAAGCAAAAGTCAGCACTCTCAGGATAAGGCACACTTCAAGACCAAGACATTTCTTTCATTCAGATTGAGTGTTTTGAGCAAATCTAGCAATCTTCTGAAGTGTATTTCCAAATCCAAGCACCAAGGTGCTCACTTTGAAGCTAATGTTCTTACAGATTAAAGTACTTAAAAAGCTTGTAGGATCAGCTCTCTTATTGCACAGGTGAAGAGATTGCCTTAGATACTAATATGCATCTGCAGTGCTGAAAGACATCAGGAAGAAAAGACTCTGAGTTCTAGCACACTCCTACACAGGTCTGGCACAGGTAGAGAGCTGCAATATTAAGCACTTCTGACTGAGGAGCAAATAAAACAGAATCAAACACACAAACACAGTTGGCTTCAGGGGAAACACTGGAGATTGAGTACCTCAACTGGTGGCAGACAAATATTATTTTAGTGTTTATATAATGCATTTTATTTTATATATATATATATATATATATATATATATATATATATATATTTTTTTTTTTTTTATGGAATAGAGTAAACAGCAGAGAGAGCCAGGGAATTTCACCTTGCATTACAGAACCATATTCCATGGGTCATGTCCCATGTTGACCACACCTTGGTGTTCTAGGGATGCTGCCTCTTAGAAGATAAATTTCTTTCCTTTTTTTCTCTGTATGCTGTCTCTATACTGCTCAAATGTCCCCATTCAATCTCCATTTATAGTTCTGCTTTCACCATCTGGACTTGAATTTGGCAGCTCATACTTTCAGAATGCATTGCACCTTGAATGTACAAATTCCTTCCATACCTTTTCAAAGACACCTCTTTCAAAAAAATTGCCCTTTAAAACAGACTTTGAATCAGTCATAAAAATTGCTCTTCTCAGCTGTTTCCCCTCAGGTTGCCTGCCCCAAGGAGTTATATTCAAAATTATTTCAGTTTCATGGTCCTTACAGTAAGAATTTACTTCCTCACTGCAAGATCCTACATCCTTGCAAAGTGCACCAAAATGCTGCTGCCCAACATTAAATTATTCTTGAAGTGGAAAATATAAGCTGGACTTGTTTAGGTGACATAAATTGTAAGCTTGAGTTCCAGTTCAAAATAAAAGCTGAATCTCAGAAGAGACATTTGTTTGAAGCGAACACAAGCTCTTTTCTCAATTTTTCATGCACTAAGAAAGCTTTTAAGACTTGTGGTTTCCTTACAAAGTTCTAAATTTAAAACAGATCTTGGAAAGTACATCAGGTGGCATAGAAACAGACAGTACATCAGGTGGCAGAAGAAACAGGTCTCTCCAATTTCTTTGTGGTGGGATAGCCAGAAAGAGCAACAGTCTGTTTGGGGACTCCAGTTTCACAACACTGTCTGAATCAGGCTGGCAATCACTGGAAGAGAAAGAGAAAGAGAAAGAGAGAGAGAAAGAGAAAGAGAAAGAGAAAGAGAAAGAGAAAGAGAAAGAGAAAGAGAAAGAGAAAGAGACAAAGATGAGCAGGATTAAAAGGACATCCAGGTTCCCTGGCACAAAATGGCCATTGAATTTGTGAAGTGAGAAATGCTAAATATGATTACACTCATTAGCCATCTGCTGTGGGTTTTCTTAGTTTACTTCACCTCAGAACCTGAAACAGAGTCCTTCCAACTACTCCTGATTTCTTTGCAGGTACTCTCCTCCCAAAAAATTGACCAGATTTCTTAAAATTATGTTCTGCCTCTGTAGCACCACAGAAAGGTTGCCCAGGCATTGGGGTGCATATTAATAAAATGGATTTACTAAAATAGATCTTTAATTGAAGAGGTCAAATCTTAGGCAACTGGATGTCCCAGTGCATTTCTTTTAGCTCTCTGCATGAAAGCCCTGTTTTTTCAGTTTTACTTAGTCATTGTACCTACTGCCACACTGTAAAATGCAAATAAGATTCCTCAGTCAGTGACTCATTGCAAATAAAAAACAAACAAATAAATATCTACCTCTGAAAGTGTTGCTGTTATTATTTATAGATAGTTTGGGAAAACATACTTAGCATGACACAATATGAATATTTTTATACCACTTTTTAACAGTATTTCTGACACATGGAAACAAGAAACAAGTCATTAATGGTATAATTGATATTTTTCTAATTAACTCAAAAGCAACAATTTTTGAAACTAAACTCAGGTATAGTTTTATTTTCCTAGTTCAGGTTTTTATTTATATTTACAAGGATACTGAGTCCAGGTTACTAGATGGTTTTTGCTCATAAAAGACCTCACTATATACTGCTTGACAAATAAAAGCTGGTATCATAGAGTACAAATAGTACAATTCAATTAATAAAATGTTCATAATAAGTTCTGTGATGAAAAGAATGCAAAAGAGCAAGTATTTTCAGTGCTGGAAAAAATTGAGACATTCCTCTTAATAGATACAAAATAAAGAAACATGTCAGTGGTAGCTCTGGCCTGCAATTCAAAGAAAAAATAAAAACCTTTTAGTATAGCATAAGTAAAGATTAAGTTGCCATGCTAAGCAGCCAACTAAATAATTCTAATAATTACTGTGGGTAAAAAGAGAATATTTGATAAGGAGTTGAAAAATATGAGGTCAAGTACCATCTCCAGCACAGGTCAGTCGATCTGGTCTCAGAAAAGTCAAGCCATTTCATTGTGAATCTCTTTCCTATTCTCTGGCCAATACTATAAGTTCAAACTGACCAGGATTCACTGAGTGAACCTTCACCCGGAACCTCATTATTTAGACTCTTCTCATTCTTTGTGCAGAGAAAATGGTAGCTTTTAGAATATGATTATCTGAGTAGAGGCTATATCTTTCCCGTTGCTAAATCAGATTTGCAGTCATTATTTCCTTCTGGCTGTTGGCATCAATATACCTAAATTTAGGTGGAAAGAGCTGCACTCCATTGGTTCCTACAGCAACAAGTGGTATGGTCCAGAAAGATTAGCTCTCTAGAGCAAAACATTTGCTGCTGAAGGTTCAACATCTGTGCTAAAGGCATTTCAGGGATTTTACTTCAGATGAGAAGTAAAAGACATTAGAGGAGCACATCTTTTGGTTTCACTTCACTCCAGAGGAACCCATTTCACTTTTTCCAAGGCATTCCATGGTGAGAGCCTAAGTGCAATAGGTGAGGACAAAGAGAACACTCTCTTCCAAGGTTCATATGTTCTCTGAACTAATAACACTATTAGAGATGTGCCTATTGATCTTACTTTCTAGTTATACCCTGAAGAATATAGAGTCAAGACTCAGAGCAGTTTCACAGCATTGCAATAACAGAAAGAGATTCATAGTGATACCACAAAAATTCTTTTCCCAGCTTGGGCTCATACTCATGAGAAGTTTAATACTAATAAATCTATCTCCTTCCAACATAAAATATTTTGTCTTTATTTTGTTGAGTCTGTCCACATTGTATATTCCTCCACAAACTCAGTTTTTAATAATTGGCTTTCTCAAGGGGAATAAGGGAGAAGCATTTGAAGATCATTCTCCAAAGGACTCAAACTATCCTGTGATTTTTTTGCACTCTTTGATGCTTTTGGTCAGATTCATCATCTTAAGCTCTCTGCTTACAGCAATAAAAAGGACATGAACTTGATATTTTATCACCTAGCACTCAACACTGTTTAATATCCCAGCATGAATTCAGCTGTCTTTCAATCACTGTTTTACTTCGTAACTTTTTACTTACATTTTGCCACCACAGCTCTGTCGGAACATTTTTCATCATTTCAAATTCTTATTTGAGGTTAACTTCTCTCTGTATCATATAATGGGGCTGGTAAAATTCACATTTTCTTTTCCTTTTTTTTCCTTAGGGCCCTAATTCCTAAAGTTCTGAAGTATTTAAGTGTTGCTTGTGAAGCCAGAGTAGTATTGCATTAAAAGGTGTATATATAAAAAGTTTCAAAAAAAATCAACCCCTGCCTTCAAATCAGAGCAATTAAGCTTTTTTTCCCCCCTGTGTGGACCTAGTTGGTGCTAGTTATCTGCATGTCTTCGCCACAACTGTTCCCTCCTTAGAGGTATGAAGCTGCTGAATTCCTGAAGTTGTTGGGATTGTTTGTGATGCTATCAACATTTTAAGGTTAATCAGGGAACTCTGAATTCAAGTTGTGGCAAGAATGGTACAAAAGGGATTGATTTTCATGTGTGGTGAGATTTTTTTCCCAGTTAATTTTTTTAAAGTTCTCTTCAAGTCTGCACGTAGCCTGAGCTGCAATAACTGCAGCCCAGGGCAGTGTCAGTGAGGCAATCAACACCTTATCTGGGTAGCTTCCATTTCCTGTTGAAAGAGCTTGCTGAGGTATGCACTGAATCCACATCTCCCCCACGAACAGCTTCATTCTCTGTGCTATCTCCCCAGTGATCTTCCTTCCCACGGCAGAGGAAGAAGGCTGTGCCTCCTCCTCACGGTGCTGCAAACACCTTCCTTTTCAATACCCACTGTTTGGATTCACTGGAAGTGTGAGCCTGAGGGGATCCCGACCTTCCAAAGGGCTTCACTCCTGTTGAGGAACCAGGATATGACACAGAACAGCACAGGAGTTTGTGATTTTCTTCCACTTTTTCTTAAAAGTTTCAGTTCCTACTTCTAGCGAACTGACTTGATCTGTATGTTGCAGTGCCCCAGAATCCATGGTTTCCATCACAAAAATATTGACATGTGATATGCATGTAACTTCTTAATAAAATGAAATAACTTAATGATATCCAACAAGCTTCAGTTTTCCTTCTCATTTCTTGCTAATGAGATAAAATGCCAAATTGATGGGAGCCAGATTATTTTTAGAAGTATAAAATTGTATTTTTAAATCAATCAAATTTGACCCAACATCAGATTCATATATAGCTAGAATAAGTTAATAAATGGTTAAAGGTGTCTGCACAGGCTTTTAGGCATCCTTGTTTGCTTGGTTTTTTTCTCTTTTGGATACTGCAGACTGGATTTGTCTGGGCCAATATAAAATAATTTGCTCTATAAAATTCACCCTCCCTGAAGCAATGCAGCAAACTCAGCAAGATTGTTTTCTCTTAAGTCACTTAGAAAGGGCTGGGTGGGTTGGGAAACCAGCTTACTTACTATTCAAGTAAGACTGGAAAGCAGCAGAATAATACATTTAGATAACAATCTGAGACCAAATTCATCATTAGTGATACCATCAAGGCCTCTGTGCTATATTTCAGGAGGGGTGAGAGACCTGAAACTTACATAATATAGCAAATTTTCTGACATTCATTAACACTTCAGGGGAAGCAAACATTAGAAAGTCCTCTTTCCCTCTAAATCCCCACATCTCCTAATAAAGCCAAGTAGCAGATACTCTGGGAGGGGGGGGAAAAAAAGGAAAAGAAGGAAAGAAAATCCTCCCAAATCCATACCACTCAAAAAGTCAAAGATAATACCTGAACATACGGAGAAAGTCATAAAGACTACTACAAATTCTGATTTCTTCAACCAAGTTTAACTCAGTATCTCAGAGTGCTACTGGAAACAAAAACCAAAAATATTTTTGAAGCTGGATATGGCAGAGTCTTTTAATTGCAATGCTGAAACTAACAGGGCACTGCCTCATGAGGTCACCTGCAAAAAGGTGGAAATTTTCACCCTTTCCATCAGTTTTGACGAAGAGCAGGCAAGCCCAGTACATTACCCTTGTTTACAGCTTAGTTTTGCAAAAGTTATTCCTTACTGCTTTGGCCTTCTTGCAAGAATACTTGTATATAAATTACTCACAATTATCATTAATTCAGACTACAGTTGAATAGAGTTGGATGGCACAGGGACTGTTTTGGTCATGTATCCTTCTTAATAGACACCACAGGACCTCCCCCAAAAAGCAATTTCTGACTTGAATCCAGCCCTTCTGGTTCACTAAAGGAACTTTGCCAAGAGAAATGTTCTTCATTGCTGCACTCTTTGTGAGCAGCTCTCCTCCAAAGTGCAGATATTACAGCTTAAATTGTATGTAATCAGAGAAAGTTTTAAATTGGAAAGGGCCTGTGAAGACCATCTAGTTCAATCTCCTTGCCTTGGGCAGGGACACCTTCCTCTAGACCAGGCTGCTCAAACCCCCATCCAACTGGGCCTTGAACATTGCCAGGGTTGAGGCATCCATAGTGGTTCTGGGCAACCCGTTCAGTGAAGAACTTCTACCTTATGTCAAATTTAAACCAACATTCTTACAGCTTTATTTCTGGCTGCATAATTAACTCAGCCCCATGCTACTGTCCTTGGAAGCCCCATACTTTCCTTGTCTTGGAAGTATGACTTAGGTAAGCAACCAATAAAAGAAAATGCAACTTATTATGTAGGTAGGATTGTCTGTTGATATCAGTCACTGAAATCATATTCAAGTAAACAGTTTGTCCATGTAGATCACCTGAGAATCCGTCCACTAGGGAGTACAAATCATATGATACAGAATTTATGATGATAATAATAAGGAAGCATGTGAAGTAGATTTGTTTGCATTGTCACAAATTAAATTTTAATAAGACCAGTTAAACCATTCTAATAGGATTTGCAGTAGGAGAACAAAAAACCACCAGTTTATTAAAAGAACATGATTATTGAAGACTATTTAAGTGGCTAAAATGCAACTGACTGTTTTGAAGCCCTGAGAAAACTGAGATGTTGATAAGGAACCATAACTTTCTGGTTTGGTGTCAGTTTTGATTTTTCTTAAAGCACGAGTGACAAATGACGATGTGTAAATTTTGCAGAGAAGAGGTGTCACAAATAGAGGTGTCACAATGCATTCTGTGAAATTTGCTGGTCACATTGCAGTCTTTTTGCTGACCAGACCAAGACTAGTCTGATAGGCAAGATACTGCGTGTCTGACATGAAAAGTGGAGATTTACCATATTTTCAAATAAGCTTTGAAATTTTCTATACAAGGACTTGCTAAATACTTGACCATGCGAAGCCTTCAGTCTCAGGCACTACTATTGACACCATGTGTACCCTCCTGCAATTAACATCTCTCCTCTGCATCAGCTGACACCTTTGCAAAGGCTGTGCCACAGACCATACACCATATATGTTTTTGTACCACAAAACATCATACCTGACAAATCTGATGGGGGGCCTAGAGGACAAGCCCTGTGAGAAGCTGCTGAGGGAGCTGGGGCTGTGAGTTTTCCAGGCTGAGGGAACCTGGAGAAAATGAGGCTGTGGGGGTGCCATAACATTTTGCAAATACTCAAAAGGAGGTTGAATGCCATTGGGCTTCAGTCTCTTCTCCAAGGCTATAAGAGACAGGGTGAAAGGGCCTGTTTTGAGCTGCATCACGAAAGGTTTAGTTTGGACATCAGGAGGAGTTTCTTCACAGAAAGGGTGATTACACACAGGAATGGGCTGACCAGGAAGGTGACAGAGTGGCTATCCCAGGAGGTGTTTATGGAAAGACTCAATGTGGCGCTTAGTGACATGGTCTAGTGACAAGGTGGTGTTTGGTCATAGGTGGACTTGGTGATTTCTCAAGTCTTTTCCAACCCAACAATTCTGTGATTCTGTGTGATAGACAGTGACATCAACTGGTCCATGTTGCTCTGATGCAAGGGCACCACATCCTTATTTCTACAACCTTATTAGTGCTGATTTTATCAAAGTGAAGGTCCAGACAAATCATCTCCTTGATTACAGCTGTCACTTCAGAAAGCATCTATTAAGGAAGCAAAGCAATATTTAATCAACTACTTAGATGTTTAAGTAATTTACTGTCCCTGCTGGCAAACAACCAGTATAACAGGGCAGAACTCTTGGTAAAATTCTGTGGATTTTTAAAAGGACAATAATAATGTAGCATGTTGTGTGCAACGACAGTCACAGCACAAATGTTTTGCTCTTTGCAATATTGTGAATGGTCCTATAATCTCTAAAGTGCAAATGTTTTGGGTACGTTCTACCTTTAGTCTAATTCTTGAAATAATAGAAAATAACTGTTTAAACCTTAGCAAATCTGTTCACAAAACTTGCCTATTACCAGGAGATCAGTAATTACTTATTTGTTTAGTTCTTATCTTGTCTCTTCTAAATGTTTGTCTTTTAAACAATTTACTTTTGCTTGAAGCTTAACATTCCTAGAGACTGACGTAATGAAAACAATTAAATTAGTCTTACGTCTTTCTTCTTCCTCCTTTCTTCCTGATTTTATCTTAATGGGATTTCTGTAACTTAGTTCTGAACCTCTTCCCAATATCCAGGTAACTGCCATCATCCATAATTCATCAGATTACACAAAACCATTTCTCAGTACTTTCATAGCACTGGAAATACTGGATTTCCATAGAGCACATGAGGCTGCATGAATAGTCCTGTCATTTTTCTGGCTAGATGTATCAAGAAGTCTTCTTTTAGTTTATATACTTTGCACTAGTCAGCCACCTAGATATAAAAAGAGAGGTATCTCACACTTAAGTGAGATTTGCATTTCTTGAGTCTGGTGCAGACCTTTGCCTACTTTCTCAGTTCTGGATATGGAACCTGCTCACATGCACCTAGGCTATAGCCTGACTCAGCTTTGTTAATGATTCTCTCACTTGAGGCAAAATTGTGCTGGATACACAATTGCTTGTAGGTATTCACAAAACTAATGAGACAGTCCCAGAATGCCAGAAAACAGGGCTGCAAGGGGTGCCACATGAAAGCTTCATGGTACCTTTTTCACTGAGAGCTGACTGTTGTCCTAAAGAGGCCATTGTGCCCCTAGTAAAGCATCCCCCACTTCCTCGGGATAACCTCCTGCACTGCTGCACAGTCCTGACTTCAGAGAAAATCTAAGGAGGGAGCAATGAGGAATACTGTAAAAAGTCAAGGATCTGGAAAAATGTGCCTGGTTTTATGTAGCAGCAGCTCCCTGACCACCTCAGATGTGACATTTACCTTGTCTTAATCCAGGTTTCTCAAGCACCCTACTGACAAGGTAGGTAGCTGACAAAGATTTTTAAAGGTAGCTGGTCTTGGGAGGGAGGTGTTAACTAAACAAACCCTGCATTGCCTGCACTGACATTTTTAATGAAGCTGAAAAATTAGCAAGAATATAAATACAAACTGTCTTGGCTGTACTGCATGAGAGAAAAAGACTACTGGGTATAAGTGAGAAATAAATGTATTTTTCTCCAAATGCACATCTTCTAAACAGAAGATGTAATTTGCTGAACAATAAATGTAATTTTCCAGGTGCATTTTGAAATGTAATTTAATAAAAAAATTGAAGCAATAATGAAAATGCTTCCCTCAAAAATTAGATTTCTTTTGCCCTCATTGAATTGAAATAAAGGTATAAACACTGCTGTTCTTTTAAAATCATATTTTTAAAATTTTTCTATTTTTCATCTTCCATGTGTATGTCAAATTTGCAAAACCTGCAGGATTTTGGTAGCTATTAAAAGGAATACAGCAGTTGGTATTATTTTTTACTTCAGCAGAAACTTGTTATCCAAATATTCTGGCCCTAGATATGAAAGGAAAACTTCGATCATATAAAAGCATAACACTTACTTCTTTAGAAGGGTTTTAATGGAAAAGGGAAGAAACCTTGGAAATGCTCTCACTAGTAGTTTTATATGAAAATAAAATGAAAATAAATGAAATTAATTCCCTCTTTATTCTGCTTTTGGGAATATCTTCTCACTATCTTGTATGAGACTAAGTGTCCCTCCTGAAGTACATTTCTAGAGTGGAAAGAAAAATGGATCCATTAAAAATAAATAAGAAAGATTGACTAGATTTTTGTCAATGAAAATGTTTCTGAATATTCCATGGACATTTTGCAAGACATTTTAGTAACATGACAAAAAAATCTACAGGGTATACTAATAAATATATTAATATACTTTTTGACTAAATAAAAGTATACTAGTATATTTATGAGTCTTCAGTGACAAATAAAAACATGAGGCAATTTTTTTCCTACCAAATATTTTACAAGTCATAAAATAGATAATGTTTATCTGTAGTTTTTTCCAAGAAAATTTAGTTGCAAAAGCCCTGTTTTCTTCCCTCGAGTAATGAGACAGAATTTATTAATGATTTTAGGCTCTGATTTTATTCACCTCTGTCCCTTAAAAATATAAACTGTTTTCAAAGCTCTGCAAAAATTTATTTGCTGCTTTGCAAAGCTGTGCCTACCCTCCTCCCCACCTCATTCTTTAGGGATGTTTCATGCTGGCTTTGATGGATTGACAGTTATTTTCTGCCTGCTGATTTTATTGTGTTACAAGTTATCAAGCTTATCTAGGACTGTGCTATCAGTGAGATACACAACATCACAGGGATCTTGCAATCAGGTGTCAGAAAAAAAGTGAACAAAATACAGTGATTTGTAACTGAAGGAGGAATTTCTCCAATGTCTCTGATATCTCATAGAGGTTATGCAATTGTGGCTTCGGTCAGAATTTTAAAAGGTTTTTTTGTGCATGTAAGTCCCCTCTTCCACTGTTGGCTCGAGAGACAACCTCCTCTCCAGCCATTTTTGTGATGCAAGAGCTCAGAACCTAAAATATCCTGGTTTGTTTGTTTATTTTATGGTTTTGTAACAGGATGGTTCCTTGAGATACTCTATCTCCTCATCAGGGCTTTCCTGGGAAGCAGCCAAAGCAGTCAAACCATCGCTACCCTTACTCCAGAGCCTGCAGGAGAGCCCACACCCCTGGGACCAGGAGCTCAAGCAGGACACTGTGCTCACACCCCTGCCACATGGTGGGTGCATGTCCTGGGAATGGCCTCCTGGAGTGGCCACACTGGCAAGAGAGGGTTTTGAGCACTGCTTGGCTGGGCACAAGCTGTAAATAACGGGACCAAGCCGAGAATCCCTCATCTGCTTTGGAAGTGGGCTGTTGCTCATTTTGCAGCGTGTCCGTGTTCAGGATGCTTTATCTGCTTTCCTGACAACCACTTTTACTTCAAGTCCCAAATAACCAGAGCCCAGCAGACGCTGCTGCCGGGCTGGAAGGGGAGCAGGGACTAGAAGCACACCCAGAGGAGGAAAGGCAGCGAGAGTGTGCGTCCACGCTCGTGTCAGAGTGCTGCAGCCCTCCCCTCCTGAAGCATCTCAGCTATGCCAGCCCTGCCTGTCTCTGCCCCAGAGCTGCCAACTGGGCTAAATCGCGTGGTGACTTTGTGAGGAGGACAAATGTAGGTTAAAATGCACCGGCCAAGCTCATTTCCATTTGGATTTTACCCAAACTCTCAGATAAAGGGCCTGAGCAATAATTTGATGCACTAATTAGCCCATTAAAAAAGATTGTTATTTTTAGGTGCCTAAAGTTTTGTTTCAGAGGAGAAAAAGGCTTTGGTATATTTTGAAGAATTTTGTGAAGAAGACTGTTGGAAGTGAGAATAAACAAAAAAGCTCTTTCAAATTCCTGGAAATGGCTGAGACACGTTGTAAATTCTTTGAATTAGTAAAATAGACTGCAAGTGACCAAGAATGTAAGAGCAAGGTTAACAGGTCACAGAGGACTACAGTTGGTTGATTACTGCATTTTAATTTTAACTTTTCTAAATATACTTTATGATTTCATATTTAAATTATAACTCAGTTTAACAAAGAGCCAATGTACATTTTATTAGAAAAAGCCTACACTGAAATAAGACTCAAACTTCAGAATAAAGTGGGGAAAACATAGGAAAACATTAGCTATCTAGGTTTCATTTACTTCTGTTAATACAGATTTAAGAACATTTAAGAATATTTTTTCAAATACTCTCCTTTGGTACTCATTCTCTGCATGATCTCACATCTTGTTTACTACACATCATCCAAATATGTTCCTGAATAGTTGATAATCCTGAATATTTAATATTGTTACAGGATGTTGTCCAAAATTTTTCTGGAATAATTGCCTACAGTTAGCTTTCCATGCCCTTATCACTTAATTTGAAGTAGTGAGCCAGCAGATCCTCTTAGAATCATTAACAACATAACACTTTTGAAGCAATAATTGTTTATTTTGGGATCTGAATTAAGTCTGCAGCTCAGAAAAACACATGCTCAGCATGAGCTGAGGAAATAATCCTCCAAGTTTTCAGGATTTAGTTCAGGTCGTGAAACAGTTTTCATTTTGTGTGTGAAGTGCCATCCACTCTTCGCATCCACACTCACTCTGAGCTGCAGAAGTACAAAAGTGCTGTCCAGCAAAGCTAGCATGTCGTGGGAAGCGCTAACGGGGGCTCAACACCGCCACGAGGACCCTGCACTGGAGGCAAACACATTCATCACTGACCATGGAGCCAGTCTCAAACTCTTGCAGTGCTCAGGAGAGCAACAAAAAGAAGTGGGTTAGGCAAACACTGCTGATCACTTATAATTGCATCCACAAGCTCAGCTCCTGGCCTGGTTTGACTTTCCTTCATACCCATATGAAGGAGTAACATGGCTTCGGCTGATGTAGTAAAACTGTTATCAAAACAGCCTATGCAGATAACTCAAAATCCATTTGAGGATGGGTAAGTAAATAAAAAAGGCAATCTGCTGGCTACAACATGCATAATAAAACAATAATAAAACCTGATTGATTATTTGTGTAATATTAACAGTGACTCATAGGTTTGGGCTTGTGTCTAACATTTCCATACTAGTAGTAGTTTGCCCCTCAGATGTGCACAAGGAATTTCTTAGTCATGTACACCCAGGAGTTCCAAGAACTACAGAGAAACTGAAACAATCAGTAGCTATTTACTGTTTATTACTGATTATTCTTCAGCTGTGTCTCTGGTTTTGCTCAACTGCCCTCCTGTCCAGAAGGGCAAAAAAACCCAATAATTCTGTTTAGACTCTGGGGCTGCAAGGACACGCAGTGAGAGTCACAGGGAAGGCCATGGTGTTCCCTGGCTACATCGTAGCTAATCAGAGATTTGTCTTTTCCAGTCTTTGAAAGACTCTGGGAACATGCACGCACAGACACCAAAAAAAAAAAAAAAATAGGAACAAAGGAAACATTTTCATTTATCTTTTACTTCATTCTCTTCTCATAAACGCAGTGAAAAAAGACTTTATTAGACAGTATTAATTTTGCTGCTACTGCTTGCATGACTGAAGCACCTGCAGATCCAAAGTGAGATAGGAGTCAGCTGTGCTCGGTGCTGTACAGATAAAAATCTCTTGAAAGTATTTGCTCCAAGCATTCACCAGCTGACTAGACACAAGGAACTACAAACATGGGAGGGAAGCAGGCAGCAAAGAGGCAAAGAGGTGCTTGCTCAGAGTCACTCAACAAAGCAGCAGCACAGCTGGGAATAAACTCCAGGTATCCAGATGCTCAGAACTCTGCTCAGGCCAATACACTAAGAAGCTTTGCCAGCTAAAACAAACATATTTTTTCATCCTTGACAGACTGCCAACTATAGTGAAATGTGCTAACAAGATGTACAAAAGCAGGTTTCACTTTTCAAATCCTTTTGAAAACAAAGCAAAACACAACACCCTTTTTTTTCTAGTTGCTTGGTGTCACTTAACCATTTCAGATTTTTAGGACAAATTCATTTAAAAAAAAGGAAGCAATTAATTAATTTTTTATTTGCAGATGAACACTGGAAACAGAATACAATTCTCAAGGATTTTGTCTGCCACTTCTTTAAAGTGCACATGAACTCACTTTGCTGATTAAATGGTAGATTTTAACAATTAGGGTGGATATCTTGTGAGAACCCTGTACCAAATAAAGCGTTTGTTTGAGGAGAAAGCATCTTGTTCAAATAATATGCTCAACAACACCTAACTAGTTTATCACAGCAGTTACCTTCTGACATTCACCAAGAAGTTTTACACCAGCTGTGTAAAACTTCTCTTAAAAGCATATTGCAAAACTTCCTCATATTAAATCCTGTCAGCAGGACTCTGTTTCAGCTCCAAGTATGCTGCACAGAAAAAAAGTCAACACAGCAGAAAAATACTTCCCTGTGCTTGACCAAAACTGAAAAAAATAAGGAAAGTAAAAGAGAAGAAAAATAAAAGAAGAAATACAGATCTTTTTTTTATAGTATTTGTAGTTGTAGCTTCAAGAATGAAATAGAGAACCACCTTAAGACTCTGAGTTGGAGTGCAGGAGGGATTTTTTATGTCACTTCTTATAGCCTTAAATCATCATGGCCATTGGATGCTGATTCACAGCCATAAACTACTTCCAGTGTTTACATTAGGGTTTCTGAAAGAAATGCATATCTCAGGCCAGCAGATCAAATACATCACTGTCTACAGGAATTGAAGTAAGGCATGTATGCATTGTATCCAAATGAGGCCTGCAGAAATATAAGGCAAAACTTTGATAAATTACACACAAAAAACCTGCACACAAACAAAATAGTGAAGATGGGAAAGGTTTATATAGTGAGGTTTTTGTATGAAGCAATGAATGTGATAGGTCCCTCTGTCTTTATGAAAGTAAAGTTCCACTTCTCAGGGGGAAGGAAAGGCATTCTTCTTTTCGGCTCATTAAACTATATAAAGCACAAGTGAGGCTCTGTGGTTCATTTCAGAACTGTATGAGCTAGGGCAGGAGGTGAAGTCAGATTTTCCCAAGAGAAAGGGAACTTTGGGACACACCTAGTTTCAGTGTGATGGTCCTCTGTGTGCTATTGAACTGGAACATCAGCCCTTGTGCCCAGGCTCAGCACTGACAGGGGTTGCAGGGAAAGAGGGCTCAGAGCCAAGAGAAGTGATCTCCTCTCCCAGGAGAGCAGCAAGTGCCCTGCAATTGCCTCCTATATCCCAGCGGCTGAAACAACCTGCGTGCTCTCATAGGTGGAAATCCTTCTACAGCAGTCCTCAGGTCCTGCTCCCGTGCCTCTTGGTCTCATTTATGTCGTGCCTCTTGCTCAAATAGCTTCCTGCTTCCACCACCAAATGACACTCATTCCACTGCAAATGGCCCCTTTGAAGTCGCAGAGGAGGGGCCTGGATTTTATCCATGGCACAAAATCCTAGCATAACTTTAACCCTCTCACTTTTCTTTTTTTTCTTTTTTTTTTTCCCTTTTTTTTCCCTTTTTTTTTTTTTTTTTTTTTGATACGAGAAGGAGGTGAGAAACAGCGGTTACTGAACACAAGATGAAGGAAAAATACAAAAATGCAACATGTCTATTTTCAATTATCACAAAAATAAAGGGCCCCCCAGAAAAAAAAAAAAGAATGAAAATGGAGCTGCTATTTCATCTGCTCATCCTTGTATGCAATTGTCTCACCAGCTTGAGATTTCCACAGCAATGTCACTGCTCAATCAAAGGCTCTTGCTTTCAAGGTCAATTATCCCATGGTCATGTTGCAGAGAGCTCTGAAGGAACTCCTCTGGTCTGACACCTACATTTCATGCCTACCCCTGGAGGTAAGGGAAGTGAAACTGTTAATGGGTTGTCAAGCAGGATGAAAACATTATTCCTTTGGCTTACTAGATGTTCGCACATAGAAAAGCTTAAATGTTCTTGTTTAGATCTTTTTTCATTAAACAAATAAAAAAAAGTTCTTGGGAAATCCCGTGGAGTCAAGAAAATCACAGTGTCTTGTTTTCTTGGTTTGAGTTTGAGGCTATATTTTTTCTCTAATGACAATAAATTAAATTAAGTGTTTTTCTAAATTGTGAAATCATTCCAGTTCTCAACTGGCAACATATAATTTTAAAAATGTGTCAAAGTTAGTCACAGGGAATTTTTGGAATGTTTACATTTGTCAAGCAAAGATTTGGCAAAACATGTTCTTGAAATGTTTTGATTTTACTAAATCTGCCTCTTTACCCAAAATAATAAAAAAACCCTAAAAAATAAATGGTGAGAGAAACTTTCACTGAGCTCAGAATTCAGATAGCTCTTGGGCAACACAGCTTACATTACATGAAAACAGTCCTTAAACTATAGTTTAGGTCATGGCTTAGTCTACATGTCTGTCAGCCTTCTTTTAACTCCTGCCACGTTTCTCGGATTCATAAGAGTGGACTCTTCCATTCAAAGTCCAACTTTGACTTTGCTGAAGGTACAGGTTTTCAAATGCAAACTAGAATCATATCATATCCATCCTTAACATGTTTCTTTTAATCTATGTGAAGTGGCTCACTGGGACAATAGAAGAAATCTTTACAGAAAATTGCACACAACCATTAAGGCATAATTAACAATTAGCACTGAGACAGCACAGGTTAGTATATCCTATAAGAGCAGAGATTTTTCTGTTGAAAGATTATTAGGAAAAAAACAAACAGAAAAAACCTCCAGACAAATAAACTCCAAATGTAAAGATTATAATACATAGCACTAAAGACATGTTTTTCAAATAATGAGAAAACCAAACAAAATGCATTATGAGCTCCTTAGGAAAACACATTATGTACACTCATATGTACACTAAAAGCTACATGTTGGAAACCTTTACAGTTTCTCTTATATCTTCATGCCATTAATTTCTTACAAACTAATCCCCTACTTCCTCTTCTAGTATCAAAAAGATGTAGTATTGCTAAACTCTTTGGTTTAGCAATGACAGCAAGCTATAGGCAACATCTAGTAAGCATGCAAAGCAAATTTAATATAATTTAATAAATTTAATAATTTTGCATCCAAAATATAAAATTGTTCTGGAATGCACACCCGGTCTTTTTTCACATGAAATCACTTTCTTAAATCTCACTCTCCTTTCTCAGTGATATATTCTCATTGCCTTTAATCAGAAGTCAAATCAATTGTTTCTTTTTGTTACACACTCAAACATCATGCACTACCTGGTAGGTTATTTACTTATCTACATGGCCTAAATAAACTATTCCAAGCATGTCAAAAGATCATCAAGAAGCTAGTGACAATGCTAACTAATTTTTTTTTTTGTTTGCTCCAGCTCTTTGGACTAGATTGGAATGCTAATCCTTTCCTCAGCAGACACTGCACATGGAGGGGGTTGAGCAAAGGTGGAAGCATGGAGTGTAGCAAATGGCAATGACACAAGCATGTAAAAAAGATAAACCCAGAACTGTCAGAAAGAAAGTGGCAGAAAGCTTTTACTTCGGAATTCCATATGAGCAGGCAGATTGAGGTGTGCACAAATTAGGCTCCAGACTGTTTTTGGCACCTATTAGCAAAAAGGCCTGGTGACTCAAAGGTATTTTTGGGGAATTCCTAAAGCACTTAGAATCAACTGCAATATTAAAATTCTTCATTGCATAAGTCCATGAGGCCTGATGAGATGCACCCCAGAGTCCTGAGAGAATTGGCTGGTGTGGTTGCCAAGTCACTCTCCCTGATAAGTCATGGCAATCAGGGGAAAACCCAGATGACTGTACCCATAGAAAGGGGGAACTACCAACCTGTCAGCCTCCTCTCTGTGTCTGGAAAGATCACGGAAAAATTCTCCTAACAGCTGTTTTAAGGCACCTGAAGGACAGGGAAAAGATCTGGCACAGCCATCACAACTTCACCCACGGCAAGACCTGCTTGACCAGCCTAGAGGCTTTCTGTGCTGCAGGGACTCCAGCAGCAGATAAGAGTTACAGGCATTGTTTCTCTGGGCTCCTGTAAAGCCTCACAGTCACCCACAACATCCTTCTCTACACATTGGAGAGAGATGAATTTGGTGAGTGGATGGTTAGATCAATAACAAAGTTGTATCCTTAAGTGCCAGTCTGAGAAACACAGTGTAGAAATGTGAGCCTTTCATTTAAGATCCAGTGGCTTGATAATTTCTCTAAACTGCACAGTTACCAGAGAAATTAACCCTCCTGTTTAACATTTTTAAAAATTTCTCAACATTTAGCTGAAAATCAAAGCTTAATTTAGTACTTTGACCAATGCTGTGCCAGACAGTTATTTAGTGAGTTTCACAGCATGTTTAAGATCTCTGAGGCAGAAAACCAAAGTGTTGGTAAGACTTTGCAGCTGGGATGATGAGGTACAAATAAATATTGGAATTTGATTTTTCAGCCACCATTTTTCTATTTCCTTCTTGGAAGGAGATATAGGTAGAAAAAGAAAAAAAAGTAGCACTCCAGTTAGTGATCATGCATTTTTATATGTTTTTTTAATTTATTGATGTGGCATCATGTTCTCCTTCTATTAAATGTCTTCTCGTCCCTTAGGTTAAATGATTTGTCCTAGTACATTGAAATTTGTAGAAATCTTAGTGACTGAGAAAACACAGATATTACTAAAGAAGAGTTGCTTCAGTTTGTACATGTACTGATGTTAAAATTTAATAAGAGAGAATGAAAGCTAAGTTTTTATTTTATCAGAACTAATGATCTATCCCTATGCATCAGCAGTGATGACCTCTAATTTCGCTAACAAACTACTTGTTTGCAGAGAAGCTATTTGCAGGATTTAACATAATTGACCACAGCATTTACAGCAAGGTGAATGTTTAATTTGGAAAACTCATGATAGCTTTCTTGGCAACATAGGTAGTTAAGCCTTTAATCTCCAACAAGCATGTTTTCAACAGGCTAACCTATAAATGGTGGGGCTTAAGAGCCCTTGTGTCTGTTTATATGTCCAGAACCACACAGCTTTTGCCATGCAAGCCTGTGTGCCCAGGGAGAGGGTCAGTCTGGTGCCAGAGGAAGGCAAAGCTTGCAAAATCAGAGGCAGAGCATGTTCCCCTTCCCCTGGCCTGCCTGCATGCCTTGTCCTTGCCCTGCTGGGATTGATCGGTTCCCTTGCTGCAAGGAGCAATTCAGACTGCCCACGCTGTCAGTCATGTAGGTATTACCACAGGTGATTGGTTTTGAGCAGTATGTTAGCAATTTTCATTTCCATACCAGGCTAAGGCCATTCCAAAACAGTAGTCTAGAGAAGCTGGCATGCTTCAACTGGGAAAGCCCTCAGCCCTTCACACTCCAAATATGCAGCTGCATTCATCTCTTAAGGAGTTTGTATGAAAGCTTGTACAAAAAAGTGAAAATTCCCTGCCCTGTTAAGCACTGTAGCCCGGAATAACCACACAGAATGTGTCAGGTGCTAGACTAATGGTTGGACTCAATGACCCAAGAGATTTTCCAATGATTCTATGATTTTGGGGTTTTTTTTTTGAGTGATTATTAGCACTGTAGGATGGTTTGAGTTGGAAAGGATCTTAAAGACAGTCTAGCTCCATCCCCCTGCCATGGGCACAGACATCTTGCTCTAGACCAGCTTGCTCAAAGCCTCATGCAATCTGGCCTTGAATGCTTACACAGATTTGCTTTAAAATTCAGAGCTTGAGGTGGCTTCTCCTTCTTTTGGGCTGACTGCTTCCATGCTAACTTTCTTGTTTGCCTGATAGGAAATGATTACACAATCCTCACTGTAAATTGGGATTTAGTTCATGTCCTATGTCCTGTCTTGTGTGTGCTAAGAATTAAAGGCTTGTGGCATTTTGGCAACATGTGTAAGACTGGAGAACAAAAAACAATGTTTGACTCTTTATTTCCAAACAATGCGTGTCTGTGAATAACCATGCATGTCTCTCTAAATTTAATCTTTTGGTATCTATTATTCATATAATAGGGTTCTCAACATTAATTTTGTCTACAGCTGGTGAAAAAAAAGTTCTACTTAATTAAATGGATCAATTACTCTAAATGTGCTTTTATTAATAAAAGCCAGACAAAAATTGTGGCATTCTACAAACCAAATTCTGCCCACTTGAGACTCAAAAATGAGAAGCCAGTCAGTGCAGATTATGCAATTAGTTCTGGTAAAAGTAGTCTTCTAATTTCTTCTACTCTTAAACTAAAAGAAAATATCTGATGGCTCTCTGAGCCTAATCATGCAGATTCCTGTAGCCCCAAAGTATCTTCCAAACTTTCAAGAAGCCAGGCATCAGCTACATTAAGATCCATTTATAGAGATGGCTGGGAAAAATAAGCCATTTTCAGAAGTCTTCAGATTTAGGTGTCAAAGTAGAATGATTGTTTTCAGGAAAAAAAAATAAAAAAGCCAGCTTTCAATTTGTCCTTATTCAGATGGGGGGGGGGGGGGGGGGCAGAAATAGTATAATATCATTGTGATTCCAAATAGCAAAAGTTCTAATAACTACCAGAAAAGTGAAAGGCTACTGAATATTATTTTATTGTTGCCTCTTTACTAAAATGTTCGCAGAATCTCAGACATTTAGAGATGAAATGCAACTTTGAAGACCTGCAGTCAGAACAAGCAGTTTTCCGACCCTAAGATATTTACTGTAAAACGTCTGCACAGAGCACAGGAGCACAGCCCTGACCAGGGGGCATCAAATCCTTTCAGAATGCAGGTGTGAAAGCTCACTGCAGCACCTCATCATTTCAAGGTGAGTTAAATAAGCTGCCTCGTGTCAGAAGGTTTGCTGTAGCTCGGTGTCACAGGTTTGTTTTGGTATATTCGCCTGTCTGTGCAGACTGCTAGTTTTTTGCCAGGAAATGGGTATGTAGGCCAGGGTAACATTTCTGGGGAGAGAAAGCTGTTCATAGCTGTTCCCTCAGCCCACTGTGGGTGGACAATAGAGGAGACCCCACTACTGCACAGAAATCCACATCTGGTGGGTTAGACAGAGGCATCTCTCAGGCACCATGACCATCTAGCCCCCAGCCCTGCAAAAACCACTCCTGTCTCAGTGTGAGGGGCTGGCACCAAGATTTGTGGGAAATACAAAAAGAAAGTGTCTTTCTCACAGCCCTGAGTGAGACCCTGAAATGATACAAGCAAGGCTAAGATTCACCAATTTAAATCTGGTTTGGAGTGCCAACAGTTGGCGCTGCTCTGAGAGGAAAGAAATTTTATTGCATGTTTGGGAAAATGCTATCTATGTTTCTTCATTGTGAGAGTACTTCATTTTAAAATAAACAGATCAGAATGGTTTGAGAAATAAGGTGAGAACATGCTTTCTCAATAAATAAACAGAGCAGTGGGGATATGACTTGATGTGACTTTTCTTAATGGAATGTGATTTTGACTCTAAACAGCAAATTAGACTTGTCAGATGATAAAGGTTAGCCTTGCTGTTAAATGCTATCGCTCTTTTGGCTAGTGTTAAATATATCTGCTGCATTAAACAAACCATATATGATGGATAAGAAAAAGCATTGAGAATACTCTCAAGCTATCTTTTGTAGGAACCTGAATGCCACCAAGCACTCCACTGAAGAGCCAGTCTTTGTGGCAACTCTAAATCCTCCTGAGGGTTTGTGAGTCTTGTGAATCTTAAATAGGTTGTTTTATCAGGAAACAGACTGAACCTTTTCCATGTCAGTGTTTTAAGTAATAGTTCTGAGGGTATTGCCAAACACACCTTTCAACAAATGAGTCACTAAGTACACCGGAGGTTGGTTCCTGCAGAACAAAAGGGGAGCAGTGACATTTTAACTAAGTTTTACTTCTTCCCTGGGCTGGACCCATGCCTGATCACAAAACACATTCACAACTAGCATGCAAATTTTCTTTCTCACAGTGATTCCAAGCAATATAAATTATAGTTGTTTACATCAAGTTTCCACTCTTTTGAACGCTGAGCTTCTCTTGACTTGGCTAACAGAGAACTCACAATGTAACCAATAATCTTCATTCCCTCAGCTGAGTTGACATCATCCTGACTAAAAAAAACAAGGAAGTAAGCTAATCAGAGATCTTCTGATTTATATTCTGTAATGAATACAAAGGGGCAGAAACCAAGGTCTTTTAAATGGAAACTGTCAGCAAAAAAGAAAACAGAAGAGAATTATTTTGGGAGGAGCCAAGAAAGAGCAATAGGGTCGTGGGGGAAGAGGGGATACTAGAAAATGAAGGAATGATCTGAGAGATAATATATTGCTGCAATATTTTTCCACTTGGTAATGTTGTAAGATCAAAATATCATGCCAGTCAGACTTGAGAAAAGAATCATGAAAGAGTATAAATAACTTATTTTTGATTATAGGTCTGAATTTTGTAACATTTTGTTTTGGCCCCAAAGAATATTCACTTAGAGAAAAGTATTAACCAAGTAAAAAAATAAAAGTTAGTCACTCCAGTTTGAAGATTCTTCCATTTTTGGGCATTCTTTTTTAATATCTGTAAATATATTTATGAACCATTTTAACTTCTGAAGGCAGAATCTTTTCTGCTTTCAAAATTTTAGCCTTTTTTGGTCTGGTTTGGTTTTGCTTTTTGGTTTTTAGAAAAACAATTCAGTTGAACCACTTTGAAAGCTCAGCTCAACACACTGGTGCTGTCAAAACTTTTTTCTCCATAAAAGGGTCATATCCATACTCATTAAGGGTAGGATTTACCTAAAGGAAAATTGAAAGCCTTTGTTTCTAATGTAGGTTGAAATTCTGATGACTCGACAGAGCTGAGGACAGGTACACAGTCCAGGAATCTTCTCCCACTAGGACTCTTCACTGTTCCTCACACCTCTCTGCTGGGCCACTTTCTTTTCCTGTTGAAGTGCAAATCTTGAAGAGTTCAAATCTTGAAAAGTTGTGGCATACTGTGGCTGAAGCCCTCTTTCCTCCATTGTGAAGGAGAACATTAATCCTTAAGAGATGTATCTCTGTGTGACCAAAGTGTGTCTGTGGGGGCATGAAGTGGGAGAGATAAACTTGCTCCTGTGACTTCTGACACAGAAATTTCACTGGCAAGAGAGTCACAGAATCACAGGATGGGTCAGGCAGGAAGAAACCACAGTGGTCATCTGATCCAATGCCCTGCTCAAGCAGGGTCATCCTAGAGCACACAGCACAGCATTGTGTCCAGGTAGTTCTTGGATATCTTCAATGAGAGAGACTCCACAACCACTTTGGGCAGCCTGTTCCAGTGCTTGGCCACTGGCACAGTGAAGAAGTTCTGACTCATGTTTAGGTGGAACTTCCTGTGCATCAGCTTCTGCCCATTGCCTCTTGCGTTGGCACTTGGCACCACCAAGGAGAGCCTGGTTCCATTCTCTTAACATCCCCCTTCAGATACTGATAGACATTGATGAAGTCTCCTCTCAGTCAACTCTTCTCAAGCCTGAACAGGCCCAGCTCTCTCAGCCTTTCCTGAGCCATCTATTGCCACATGGAACTAGGAATTAGGATTCTACAAAACTGTTTTAATTTGATAAAATAACACAGACCTAGATCTTCTTGATCCTGATGCCTTCTGCAAGGTTTGTCTCCAGATGCAGATCCTCAGCTGTGCTAGTTGACCTGCTATGAAGCACTCTCCTATCCCTTTCCTTCATGTCCTTTTTAAAGAGGAGAAAAAAGCTCTGCTATTCTTCCATAGAGATACTCCTTTCACAGTGATACTTCCCTAGATGAAAACAGTGGATCAAACACCAAAATTTTCTTTGTATGTAGTTGATACAGGTCTCAACTGGCCCTTTTGTCTGACTTTTTCTTTGTTACCTTACCTTTGGCATGACATAGGAGGACCACAACAAATTAAGCACCTCAATGCCCCCTTTGGAGAATAACATGTTTTTCAGCAAAGTGAACAGGCTTACTAGCAGCAAGGCCAATTCTTCTGAGCCTTCTCATGCCAGTGTTTGGGTGGAGCTGCTGCAGGAAGCCTGGCATGCCCGAGGGTACAGACTGGTACTACTCCTGTGGCCATAAACTACAAGGATTGCCACAAGAAAAAGGAAGAATGGGGTGTATATGTCCTTAAACACCTCACATACACTTTTGGCATTGAATCTGAGAATGAGGGTCCTGAAGAGAACTGTCAGTACAGGAGTACAAAGAACTATACTTTCAAAGGAAAAGGGAAAGGCAAGGGAAGAAAAATGAAAGCTAAATGAGTTGTGGGAAGACACAGAAACATAAATCCTTTTTTTTTTTTAATCACATTTGAGCCAGAAAACTGTGGCACCAATTGTGAGTGTTCAACCCTCTTGGAAATAAAGTATTAAAGAAAATCGGCTGATCCAACAAAAAAGGAGTAAAACAGCTGTAGGGAGTTTTAATGTATTTTGCTTTGGCCTGAAATCAATAATCATTTGGAAGGCAGGATTATTTCTTACCTGGCTGATAAGGCAGCTCTACAAAGAATTGTAACAGATGAAGGGCTAAACATTCTACAACATGCTATGGAAGACATAAATGTACACATAATTATAGATATTTGACGACTAGAAGTACAGTTTCTGCCCAAACCAGCAATAATGATGCATTGTAGTAGAGAAACTGACTGGACAGTGAAGCTGGATGTGCAGTAATGTTGCAAAGTGTTAAATGGCTCATTTTTATAATGGCTCCACCCACAGGAGTTACTGATTTAAGCTTGATAATAACCCTCTTTCACACTTGTGCTGTGCTGCAGTGAGTGCATGGTACGCTCCAGGAAATGCAATCATTGCTAAGATACCCACACACTATCTGCCAAGAAGATATGTGACCTGACTCCCAAAATTGCAAGAAAATTCAAAGTACTGATTTGAGGGGAACTGTGGTAAACTATAGCACATTCATAAGCAACTGTTAATTGCATCATGTTTATGAAAGTGTTTACCCATTTTACTGATGGAAACATTTGTTTAGATTTTATAGGCAGTCGGTCTTCAATTCATGTTTTCTGGCATTCCACAGTACCATGCTTGATGCTTATGTCTCTTCAAAGTCATTTTAAAAAGTCTCAGCTGCTTACAGTGAGTAGGAAAAAAATGAACCTCACAGTACTGTCTTTTGTGAAATACACAGGGCAGTCAAGCAGTGACTGATAGCAGTTCAAACATGCTGTAAGAGAAGCAGTTTCCTGTCTTATTCTCTAATACAAAGACAGAAGTGACACCAGTGATCACTTGGAATTTGAATTATTAATTTGATATACCCTTTATAACCCCCGTAGATTAAACAAATCACCCAACAAAATTTTTCTTATTATTCATTTATTTGTCACAAGCAAAACTTTCTTGCAGGCAAAGCCTTTCTGTCTTGCTCTAAAGTTGGTTTAATTTGTCTGTTACAGAGGAACAGAAATCTTATTCACAAGTCTTTAAATATCTTTCCATTTGCATGACCTCTTTATTGCCTTCAAATTTCTTGAGTACTGTAATCTGCAGGTACTGTTATGTTAGGCTTGTGAGAGCGTCAGTTATGGAAATTTTTTTCTGTACTGTCACTGACACACTTGCTGCATTGCTCTGGGGAGATTGTGCACAGAGGGCTTCTCGCTCAGCTCACATTTACAGGCACCCTTTCATGCACTGTGTAAACCCCCTGCACTGCACTGAGTGCAGCCATTCCAGACTTCTATCATTTAAAGGCATGGTATTTTTACTTTCTATTTACAGGAAAGATTATAAGAGCTGCAAAATAAAAACACACAAATGAAGAAAACAAGACTATTTCTAATAAATAACATCTGGGCAGAGCTGCATTATAGAATTTTAATATTAAAATTTCAGTATTTGCAGCATGTCTTGAATGACATCAGACAGACCTCTTTCATCAATCTTTCAAAAATTAAAACAAAGCTAAGTCATAAAGCAACACCTTGGGCTAGTTATGGCATTGCTAATTTGCAGCTGAAGGAACTTTTCTGTATTACATCAAATTGGACAATGAACTCAGAATGTGAGCTTGCAACATTGCATTATTAGTAGAAGTCTTTCATTCTGAATAGTCAGAAAGAGGTAAGTAGATTCCAGCAACATTCGCTGCACTGAATGGTCAAAATAATAGGTTGGCTGTTATGGGATGTACAAAGGCTGAGATCATCTTTATTTTTCTGATCCCATGCATCAGCCTTATTCATTATTACTGAACTTGTTTTCTCTGAGCTTCACATCTTTCTGTCCAGTTTGACATCTTGCTCTAGTCAGTTGGAGATTTCATGCTTCATTGAATGTTAGTATTAGTCTTGTGTGTTGCTGACAACCTTCATTCCATATCAATGGATCATAAATGTGATGATCTATCCAGCTGAAATCTTTAAGGCCTGAACAGTTGGGTGCTTCAGTACAACAGTACTTAGAACTTGCAAACTTGCAGAATTTTTATGGTATTTGTCAAGCTGGACTTGCACCTGCTCTTGCTTTGTAAATAAAACTAAAAATGCTGTTGCATAATTCCTTCTTCCCAAGCTGTTTCTTGGAGAAATTTTTGAATTTACAGTTTCTGTGTATTCCTTTCCTGTTTGAGGTACGCAAGACAATTTTTTTTCCAATCCATTTCACTGGTATCTTAATTGTACCAACAACTTTTTTGTGTCATTCAAAAATTAGGCCAGTGCAGGAAATATGGTCCTATCTGATTTTGTTTCATTTATGTAGGAAATAATCTCAGCAATTCCGCTTTCTTTAAATATTGTATTGCCCCTGTTCATCCATATTATTTATTAGACACTCAGCCATGTGGTACCATGTTCAGTAGCCTCATCTTCAGATGATCACTTTGAAACTTCCTATCATTAATTTTTAAACTGGACCAGGGATAAGAATCGTATAGGATAAGATAATTTAATTTCTTTGAATCTCAGCTGACTCTGTCCTGAAGCCAAATGTGGATAGATTCCCTTTGCACTTTCTGCTTTTTCATTTACGTCTCATTTTTCTTGTTTGCTTCTTGTTCACATAGGCCTCATAAAAGATTATTATTTTTAAGAGCAATCTGAGACCCTTCAATAGTAGGTTCTCAGCAGGGATCAGTGACATCTGAATAATTCCTTCCAGCTTTGGCTGACATGACAAGGATATGACTGGCAGAGAATTAAAGTTGCTAGATAAGTAAATTGGTAGATAAGTAAAAGATGAGAAGATGGTCTCTATTTGGACTGGAAATTGAAAAGTCTGTAGTTCTGTCAAAAAAACAACCACAAAACAGACAGTCACATAAGTTCCATTCCACAAGCAAAAATGTGTGCATATCTTACCCTGGATGATTTAGATGATCAGCTGATTTGCTAGTATGGGTTACTCTTGCACCACTGCATTGCAATTCTAATAAATGTTCCCTCATCTTTCTCTTGCATCTTATCACTTACATCAGTCCTGAGGTACAGGAGGTTCCTGCTGCTCAATATACAGGTTTTCCATCCCTACCACCAATTACTTATGGGTGATCTCTATTTTTTTTCCCTTACATTTAATTCTCATTAATTTTAATTAGACTCAGACTAGGCTCAAACCCTTTAGCACAATTTATAAGAAAAAGGAAAAGAAACATAGCGTGCTTGCCAGATGAATTTTCCCAGAGCTCTCACAGCTCTAATTTACACTACAGACGCACCAGGATGTGGTTGGAAGAAGCTTTGTGTTTCCTGCTTGTGCATGCTTTGGATGCATGACCTCAAGATGTCAAAAAGTCAGTGGGTCATGGGGACAAGTCCGGCTTTGTGGGTTATACTTTCTGGCTTGCAGATATGAAGCACGTAAACAACTTCTGAAGATACAAGATTTAGTTTTAACAGCTCAAGAAGACGCTGGGTTTGCTTTTCTGCTCTGAAAAGGATGCACATTTTTCAGCCTAAAACTTTTTGGTTGCTTCAGCTTTTCGTTATGCAAATATAAAAACAGGGAAAGTGTGTCATGAAATGACATACTGAAATCCAGAAAAAGAATTTATCAGCATTTAATTTTTTTAAGAAAATGCCTGGCTGGTGAACACCCCCCATGGCTAGTTTTTAACTTCGTCTTTCCTTTTCATCATACACCATGAAAAAATGAGTTCTGTTCTGTCTCTAAAATGTATTTAGCTGTGTGGGGGTAAGGAACATTGATCAGATTTACCCTTGGTGGCCTGCCATCCAGATTAGAAAGAGAAATCTTAATAGGTTGCAGGTGCAGCTAAACTGCATCATTAATGCACTGGAAGGGACCCTCAGGGGCTCCTAAAAGTTTCCTAGGAAAAACCGCTGTCACATTAAAAGACTAAGATGGTTTCCTTCCTTTGTGAAATCAGGTTTTCAGTGACTAAAGATGTTTCACAGCACCACTTCTGGAAATCAGGGTCCTTTGTACTTATCAATGACTTGACAAAATGTCTCATATACCGTTTCTCTGCAGCTGTTGGAATCAAAGAATTGTTTCAGTTGGAAAAGACCTTCAAGATCATCTAGTCCAATCATTATGCAGAGGCATTTCCATAGAGTATGTCTCCAGTCCAATGAAAAAAAATACACACTTTCCTGCACCTCAGGATGTAAGCAATAAGATGTGAGAGAAAGATGAGGGAACATTTATTAGAATTGCAATGCAGTGATGTAAGATTAACAAACACTAGCAAATGAGTTGATCATCTTCACAGTTCAGAATACGATAAGCACATGTTCTTGCTTGCAGAATGGGACTTATAATGAGTGCCTTATTTTGACAGGACTAGAGACAACTCCCTGTGGAAATGTTGCAATGAACCAGGACATCTCTGTCTTTCCCTGGCCTGCCTTAAAAATTATATCATACTGAAATATGACTCAAAAAAAACCCCCACCCAGCAGGATAAATATATTACAGGAGAAGAAACCTCTGAGGAGATCTGATGGACAAAACATTAGTCTTCTTTGACTGCAAATATAATTCCGAAAGGCCTCTTTTTCTCTTACAGGGAAATGAAAGTAAATGTCTTTTCTATGTTTGCAGCAGTCACAGTATCACACTTGTAGTTTAGAGATGAAAATGGAAGCTGTCAGAGAGATTCAGGTTTTGAAATGGTGATAGTATGTCATACTTAATGTCCCAATCTAAACTTGCAGTGACCTGGCACCTTGTTTTTAGTAAATGGGAAATTACCATATTAAATTTCGAAAAGATTGAGGTCTGCTGAACCTCACAGCCTGTTACTCTTCTGACTGTTTTCATCAGTTGTTATAATCAGTAGCCCTGAAAAATATACTGAAGACTTGATCATGTTAATTATCATCTTTCATACACAAATTCCTTTTAGCCATGCCTGACACACACTTGGAGCTGATAAATATTTACCCTGCTATATGTTCTTTCACCCGAAGGGGAAGGCCATTGGCTGCATTCACATTCCAGAGCACTTGGTCCTGGGTCTCTCCTGGGCCCTCTTTGGTATCCTCAGGCCATTAGATAGTTATGATTTTCTGTGTATTTTATTCAGTTCAAAGGGTCTGAAACACTGTGAGGACTGTGATGGAGCATATCAGCATTATGATTTTATGCTGTTAAGCCCTGCAAGCCCTGCATGTGCTGGAGATGACCGAGTGCAAAGTTTCCTGGAAGATTACAAATGCAGGACTGTGCAGCCTTAGCCACAGAGCTTATTTGTAGTGGTCCTAGGAATGGGATTCCCCCAGAGCTGCACCATGGTTTGTTTCAAAAGAGACGCAGCTGATTGACTCTAAATGGGAGCTCAAGAGTGAGTAAGATTTGTGCGGTACAGGCGGTGATCAGGACTGGGAAACAAACTGCAGGTCCAAGCACCACCTGGCAGTAATGCACACACACACATATACACACACACACACACACACACATACACACACACACACACACACACACATAGACACAGACACACAGACACACAGACACACACATACACACACACACACACACACACATAGACACAGACACAGACACACAGACACACAGACACACACATACACACACACACACACACACATAGACACATAGACACATCACACAGACACACAGACACACACATACACACACACACACACACACACATAGACACACAGACACACACACACAGGCACACACTCACACACTCATTTGTTGCAGCCCTGACACTGGCTGGACTTTTTAACACTCATCAAAGCTATGTGCTGTTTATGCTCTTGCAGGCTAATCAAAAAGTTACAAAGGAAAGCCTCAGGGACAAAATCTGTTCCCTCACAGATCTCAGGGATACCGGATGGCTGTATTAGGACAGCTTTTCAGTGAACAGCACTGTCATTGACTGGAATGCAAAGGGTAAGCTTGCACCAATTTTTCAGAGAAGCAATTTTTGTTATAGACAGGCTATTCAATGAGTAATACTGATAATGGACTAAGATGCTTATATTCTTTTTAGATAACACTGTGAGTGTCAGTACATGCATGGGGGGGGGGGAATCCAAAAAACCCACCTAGAATCACCAATTAACACCACCTGATGTAGTCTTATCTTTTCTTGTACTTTTATTGTTTAAACCCAATAAAATTACAGCTGTTCAAATGACTGCTGGGCTTTTGTTATTAGTTTTGGGTTTTTTTTCTTTCTAAAATGATCACCTTCATTTTCTTTAAAAAGAACAGTGAGAGCAAATTTGGCATTTATTTATTTTTCCATCTAAGTAGATCCTGGCAGGAAAAAAAAGTTTCTTACAGGTACTCTCATAGACAGAGATTTCACCTCCAGCTCCACTCTAGTGTTTAGGTTGCTTGGACAGGCAGAACTTTTATTACTGCATTTGGATATCAGGAAAACAAGCATGGATTTTGACAACAGACGACATCAACACCAGGAAATGGGATTGTTCAGAGTTAGCTCTTCTCCCATCAAAGCAGATAAATTCTCTTCATCACCACTGCCTGGGTTGTCTCACCATTGAAGTCTCCAGGGGTTTTGCCACTGACACCAGCAGCAAAGACCCAATGCAAGCTGCCTGGTTTAGAACATCTGTGGATGCATTATCTTGCGGTACTGGCAGGGCATTAATAAGTGTCCCATTGCTTCAGGGCCTGCTTCTCCAAAACCTTTAAGCCATTTGGGTTTTTTATACAACGCCACTGTTACATATGGTGTCTCAAAGAGTCACATACTCTTTAAAAGGGAATCTGGCAGGGTCCACATTGATCTGGTGCCTTCTTTTATTTTTAACTTTCTTTGCTCTTGTTTAGGTCTTACCTGTCTCAAACTGAAGTGGACTGTGATGTGGTAGCCAACCTGACTGTCAAAATCAGAGCATGGGATCTCAACAAAAACTCTCTCTGGTCAAGGACAAGTTTGGCACTAATTCAGCGGGATTTGGACCAGGCATTTTTTAGCTTCCTCTTTCATACTCAAATTTTGCATCCCTGTAATGTCTTTGACTCCGTTGGAAGGTACCCTGATCTGCAGGAGGGAGGAGATAAAAATGTTTCCTTCTGTATTTGTTTTCTTTAAACATTTTCTCTTGCATTGTTTCAAATCCTTTTGATTTATAGATCAGCACACACCCAAAAACAGTCCCTGGAAGCAACAAGTATTCAGAGGCTTGTTTGCACAGCTTTAGACCAAAGTCTGCTTAACTGTGAAAAATAACATTGTTGTAGGCTGTTACTTCTTAAAGAGCTGCTGGTGACTTCTGGAAATCTTTGAGGAATAGTTTGTTTAGGAGTGAATCTGCTTAGGTCAATATACAATCTTATTTTTCTGGTCTCTATGTGCTAACAGTCTCAAGCAAAACAAGCAGAAAAGGTATGCAAACCCATGAAAAAAGCACAAAGAACAGAAATCTTATTTCATTATTAGAATCCATTGATGGAAAAAATCAAATATTCATACAAATTATGTAGCCTTAAAAATCTGTTTTTAGAAAGAGATAAAATCTGAGTTTTCAACTGGAGTGGAGAGCAATTCAAATTACTTTTTCATTGTGAAGAAACACTTTTCTGTTGAAGTAAATAATCGACAAAGGCATCAAAAAATAGACCAGCAGAAATTTAGGCAAAGAGGCCCTAAATCTTCTAATACTGTTCTCCTTAGGAAACTCAGATTTCACATTACCCTTAATCGAAATTAAGATGGAACAAAGGCATAAGGTGGGGAACTTATTCTGCAAGCCAATGAAGAATTTCCCTATGTAAGGAGATCTTTCTTGATGTAAAATCTTGCTGTCAATGTTTTTGCTGCGGCCCTGACAATTCTACAAGTTGGCTTGGTAGGTAGTACAGCAGAATTCATTGCTGTCAGTGGCTGTTTGATCAGCTGGGAACATGTGCTTGTGGAGTAGAGGAGAATATTCTTGAAATTGCCTTAATTTAAACTTTGAAGCAGTCTGACATTCTCATGTTTTTTACTACAGCTAGTCTTATGCTAAGTCCATCTCAGTATAGAAATGGGTCTGTGATTTTATCAGTAGAACTTCTCCTCTGTTTCACTTACTCCCTATTGAATTTATAACACAACCCTCTCTAACCTTTTCCCGATTTCCTTCGTCATACTTAATCACAGAATTACAAGAGAAAAGGCACAACTCTGAGAATCATATTGATCAGCCAGTTTCTTGTTCTTTCACCACCTGCCTAGATCAAGTCACTCAGAACACTGAGAGTTTTACAAATTCCATGCCAATAGTTTTTAAGCATCCCAGTTTTGCAATCATATGTCCAAAAGCTATGTGGGGAAACAGTCTCCTACTATGCATTTTAGAATCAGAAACAAGTAATCTAATGCATGTATGTTACTCTCCATTTATCATTACTCAACAACACATCAAATTTTAGCATTGCATTTTATGAGAGTTAATGAATTCCAGTATACTGAGCTCTAAGGACGTGGGAGAAGTCAGTATCTTAGCTAGGTCCTGATGTTTCTACTTAGTTTAATTCAGCTCTTAGCAAAAATCGCTTGTTGAAGTCAATGAATATTTAACTCAGAGAAACAATTGAATAAGGACAGAGAACTAAATTCAACATTCATTTGGTTAAATGTCTTTTGGCACAAGAACAGCAGAATTGAGCCTTAAGCAACATTTTCAGAAAAAAAAAAGACCTGAAAAAAACTCAATAGCAGAATTCACTCATTTCCTATATTAACCAAACAATGTATTATTACTGATGTCTGTTTCCTATGGGAAAGTTTGTAGTCACTGCTCTGCATGAGATAGAGCATGGTACAGAGTCACATTCATGCAATACAATCTACACAAATGTCCCCCATTTTTTTCCTTAACCACTGGTAAATTAACTGTAAAAGAGAGCAAATTTATTATAACTTTAAATCAGTTTTATCAGTTTTCAAGATCCCTTCTCAGAACACAGCCCTGCCTGACCTTGTGTCAATCAGGCACATCCACCTAATTTCAACATTTGCATCAATATGCTACTATAGGACAAATCTTTGAGTTGATCACTGCCTTCAGGGTCAGCTTAGCCTTCAAATTATATAAATACTTCCTATTCAAATCCTGTCTTTATTTCCCTGAGAAAAGCCGAAGTTAACAGTAATGATACTTAATCTGTCCTTTTTGTCCAGATGTGAATAACAAAAACGAAATTACTCCACACCCTGATGAAACAAAATGGCTTGTTTACCTTAAAATAACTTTGTCATTTTTGGTTCCTTTAGATGAACATATTTTGTCTGCTTAACAGGAAACAGTTTACTGAAACATGGAGTCTTCTCGCCGAATTTTTCAGATGAGTAAAGCTCAGACCAAAGTCCATATAGTATTCACCCATAAACACAGACACACAACAGGAAAAATGCATTTTAAGTCTGTGTGCTGTGTGCTTTGGAAGAAGTTTGCCAAACAATTATGAAAAGAATTCGGCTTCTTCATAGCACCCTGGGAATGTACTCAGACACTGGATCGGTTCTCATTTGGCTTCAAAGAAACACTTGAATAACCCCATTTTTAATGGAATGATGTTTATAATGTAATTTTATCTCTTATTAGAGATGTCTCTCTTTGCCAATATTACTTTTAAATAGGACAATGAATATTTAAAGTCACTTAATTATCACATGTTAACCCACTTCCAGAATGGGTTACAGCTACCCTTTGATGTATAAAGGAGCTAAACCCATCACTGCAGCATTCTCCTGAAACAGAGATGCTAGGAACACAAAGAGGAAAGGTTTCTTCTCTTTTATTCTCCCCTTTTTGGAATGAGCAACTTAAATACCTCGGCATGGTTAGATTAATGTCCGAGCACCTAGTGTTTTAAAGACTTAATTTCAGTTTGTCTGAGATACTTTTTTCCAGCAAGGTGACAGCTATGTTAAACTTTTGAATCAGTCATGCTGGGAATTTCCACATGCAGGGAACAATATTGTGCAGAGGCTGCTTGCCATTTGCCAAGCTAAACTTCCAGTTGTTTGCAAAAGTCATGTTACATAATACTTCCCACTATTAACTTTAGAAAAAATCACTATGCAAACAGGTGTATTTCTCCTCTTGGTTTCACACCTAGCTCCCAAAAGCATTAGCATATAGGTGAGAAGTTGTGAAATGGAAAGGCTTGTTAGGGGAAAGAAGGCTTTACAAAGCCCCTCTGGATGAAACAGCAGAATCATCCCATCTCTCTCTGGGTACAAATGGATGGAGTGGCTGTGGATTGCTAGTTCCACCTCTGTACTTTGCTGCACTGTGGTGGAGGATTAAGGAAAAAATTGGGAGTTATGCCCCCCTGAATATCACTGAAATATAAAATCTGCATGTGATTTGGTGACCAGATTGGATTAAAAGCTACTCAAATTGTCTGCAGGCTATACATCTGAAAAATTCAATTAATTTCGTGGGCAGGGCTAGCTTCAGTTTTCTGAGACTGTCTCTTCTTCCATTCACACATCTACAAAAGACAGCCATAAGACAACTTTAAAGAGCATGAAATGCTTTAATTGCTGTGAATGGAAACATCAGAAGGAATGCATTCCTAGAAACATTCTTTGCAAAACTGAGAGATAAGGTTGAAGAGTAATCTAGGACAAACTACCTAAGCTTTCTAAGATAGGCTATAATTTGCTGAGTTCCACATCCTATACTAAAGTGCTCTCATGGACCAAACTCATACTAACAAGGAATTTTTTAGATACCAAATGATATCTAAAAATGTGATTTCTATTATGCAGAGTGCATGCTGAGTACTGTGATGCATTAGCCACCCAGACAGAAGTTTGGGGGAAGTGAGTCTCAAAGTCTTTCAGACACATGAGCTTTGATGCAAATGTTAAGGAAACACTTAAGAGCTATTCTTAAATCTGGCACCAGACCCTCCTTGATCTAATATCCATCTCACTTGCTGAGATACAGTTTTTTTCTTTATGATTAGGCACACAGATAATCTCTGCTCTGGAAAATTAAGCAAGGCTTGTCCAATCCTGCTGGTTTTGACACATTCTTGACCACTAGCCCCAAATGCTGTTTTACTGTCAAACTGAGAGAGTAGTCTGCCACAGGGATGGGCTACAGGTCTTCCAGATAGTGCCCGAGTACAATGCAGGTGACAGGAATTCTGTAGAATGGAATGGTGTGGCATGCCAGACATCCTGCTCTCCTGCAATCCTAACCCAATGGACTTTTCACCTGGTTATTTTCCCCAGTACTCCCACATATCCTAAATATCCTCCCACATAACAGGGATGCACAGCAGTTTCTTGCTACAAAAATACCATTTTCCTGGGATGCAAGACTACACATTTTATTTCAGATACAATAAACTCACACATGAGACACCTTGGGTTTATAAGGGCCACATGTGGTACAGGGCTGAGTGTTAACTTGTACAAATAGTATTTCATCTGTGTTCAGCCGTAGAAATGTAAGTCCAGGCCTAGGTGCCCCAAGGGCAGAAGGGCAGAGTCCTAGATGGTTAGTCCAGACAATAAAACTCTATTTTTTGTAAGAAAATAATCATTCTCAAGGAAACTAAAAAGATTTTTCTACAGACCGGGTGGCTTATTCTGTAAAATCCTTATTGTTTTCCTTTATTCAGGTGCCTAAATTTTATGACCAAGACATTTATTTGCCTATGTGTTATTCCATATTCACCCTGGAGACTTCTTGCTTTAAACAAATGATGGTATAGCTGAGAAATACAGTTGAAGGTGAATGAATATGAAAACATATGATAACAGAATGCTTTTATTGCAATGGCAAAATTAAGAAGCAAAGAGTATTTCAACAAAAATGCATCTTGATGCTGCAATATATTTATAATGAATTATTCTAAATTATAAGTTCTCATATGCAATTCATTGGGAAGTTGTCATCCTGAAATATGGCACTTCCCTCTTTTCATGTAAAAGCAGTACAGAGAAGGCATGGAAAGTACTAATGTTGTTATGTCTGGGCTATATTTTGATTGTTATCCATCAAAAATTAAGAGTTTGGAGGAAACTAAGATTGTGTCAAATTAAATTTTGCAAAAAATAGAGATGGAACATTATTACAATCCCTTGTTTCTCATTCTGTCATCATTTCTGTAAATTAATAATTACATTTGAAAAAAATCCTGCAGTTGTGTCTTACAGCTACTAGTGGAAAACATCCACAGCATACCTGAAACTTTATTAACTCTAATGTAAAGGAATAGCATCTTTCATGCTTATTTAGCATTTGCTGAGGCTCAGTAGCATTTTTCTGGAAAAAAATAGAAACATCCAGGAGTATTGGACCACTTCTCTTGTAGGCTGACTTTTAATAGGCAAATCCAGTTATGCTGATTGCCAAATAGGAATTCTTTTACACTGCATCAGTAAAAAAGACTCTAATAGCAAATACCTGCATTCAGTATTTTTGAGTGCTGTAGCACCATGAGATGATAAATTAAGTGTGAAAGCATGCAGTGGTTTTTAAAAGCATCTGAAAATTAACATCAACATAAAAACTCTGTGGCTGCATAGCACAGAGACACATTACACCAGTACAAACACTTTGCCACTTCAGCTTGGTTCACACAATGCTAAATAAATAATTTTGTTCAAGCAGACCTGATGTTACCTCTGGTACTTTCTGCATGTGCTATTCTATCTTCATATTGGTTTAGAAATGGTCTGCTGTCCTGAAGCCAGTGCAAACCAGCCTAAAGGAATAAAGTCTGCATGTATATCACACTCTACAGTTAACTTTGCAGAATTGGTTCATGAATTCATGCCTGATCTGGATTAAACCTGCACAAAGTGGTGAGATATATTAAGGAACACAGATTGTTCATCAGGTTAATTTGACTGAAAGACACTGTAGCCTGCTCATGGGGCAGCAGACCTGACAGGGCCAGAGCTGTGAGGAGCTGAGAGAAAAAGCTGATGCTACCAAGATGGTTCTCATTTCTCTGTACCTGAACTGCTCCCAAAATCCATGTGCTTCTTTATATTTTGATGTGCCCACTAGAGACAAGGTTTAAATTCATAAGTCACAGTCATGGCTTGGGAACACTGTGAAGTCTTCCCATGCCCATTTATCAGCTTCTCCTTTCCCCATGTGTGTCCTATCTTTGGTGTTAACATCAGATGGAGCAGGGATGGGAAGAGAGGCTAACTCTATGTGACAGTGTAGCTAGTGACACCTCTGATGAGGAGCCTGAAACTGTCCTCCCTTAACTCACCATGTATAGAACTGGACTTGATGACTTCATCCTTTAGAAGCACTCTGTTCCCAGCACAACAGAATTAACAATAAAACTGAAAATAACAAGATGTTAAAGTCTATTCTCTGCCTTCTCTTCTTACAGTGTGTTTTGTATGTTCACAACACACATATCTCCACTCTGCCTGCAAACTACATTGAACAGATGGTCCTTATGCCAGCCCAAAAATTAAACCTGCAGCTTAATCCCTAGAAAGAATCTGAGATACCACAGTTCAGTGCTGACTGATGTTGTTCTTAGAAAGAAGAAACCACAGAGACAGAAATATCCAAAATGCAAAAATATCCACAGCAAAAAGAGACAGTATCCAATGGACTGCAAAGCTTTCTGCTAAAGTTTTTTTCCTCATTCTTCTTTAGTCCTTTTCCATTAGCACATGATTTCATCTCATGCCACCCTTCCCTTGCCTAGTATTAAACTAGCAGATCACACTCATCTTCACCTTGCTTCTGACAGTCCTGATGGAAAAAAAACCCACAGCACAGCTCTGAAATGAGACTCACTACAGAAACATACTTTTCAGTGCTTCACAGCACTCACATATAGTCATGAAAGCATCAGGATGTCTTACCCAGATGACCTCATTTGCAACCAGAGCTCCAGCAGTCTGCAATAATTTAAGTGCTCTCTACAGCCAGAGAGAAGACAGGCAGTACAGCCAGAGGGCTTGCAAAGGCAGGACTGAGGTTTATCTAGAGGGGTCCATAACAACGGGATCCTGCTTTGCAGTGAATGTTGGATTGATCCCACACTATTTTCATATCTAAAAATGAATAATTTACCTTTTACCAGATTATTTTCAGAGAGAAACTAAGCTGATTTTCTTTGGTTGACAATTTAAAATTGAGCTTTATTAGGATGAGACAAAACAATAAGAAAATCTTGAGAATGCTAAAAGACTGAAAAAAGCTGAAGCACTAGCTGAGGTATTTTTAGACTTTAAGCTCTCCAGGGCAGTGATTGTCTGCTGCTGAGTATTGCACAAAGCTGAGCACACTGCTAGCTCTAAGCAAGCACAACGTCTCTACTACTGAATGTCTCCACATAAGGTTAAAGTAGAAAATACTGACACAAATAAATACGAACGCAGAAATGCTTTACTCAGAGACAACCTCTGTAAATCAAAGTACACAAAAGGATTCCCTTTCCAAAATCTGTAATAAGCATGCAGCTTGATCATGCGTTGCCACAACACTCAGTTTGTCATATGTACTGTATACTTGCTGCAGAGCAAAACAAGCCAGCTTGCAGGAAATAACTGCCCAAGTGTACGAGCTGATAGCTGTAATTCCAAAGATAAAGATTTTCTAGTGCTTCTGACTCAGGTCAGGCTACACTAAATTGCATCAACTAGAGAATACCATAATTGAAACAAAAAAGAAATTACCAGTTGAAACTTCGTTTGAAAAGGCAAAGAATTCCTAATCAAGAGTATGATTTTGCATTCCTTTGCACCTCGGGACTTCATAATTGTGAAAACTGGGCAGCATGGAAAATACTACAATTATATACCACTATTCTCTACTCATTTACATTCAAATTCCATTTTTCATATGCCGTACACAAATATAAATAGCTTCACAAGAAGTAATCATGCTCCTGGTGTTTTCCAAAATAATAATAGCCCATTCAATAGTAGTTTTAAACTCCAGGCATTGCAAGACCCAAATGGGATAAAAGAATGTATTGTTCAAACTAAAAAATAAAACAAAGGAAGTTAATCAAAGTCCTTACTTGACTACAGCTGTCTTCAGACATCAGCCTTGAGAGGTATTACTTAACCAATGACTAATGAGTAGACACCTGAAAAAAAAAAGATTTCCAAATTTTAACTTGTTTGCTTAAACAGTACAAAAGTTATTGTAGAAAAAGAAGATATTACCATAGAATTTATGCAAAAAGACAGCTCTTCAAGACAGCAAAGCTACTTCTATCTTTTAGCCTTGTAGACAAGATGGTTTCAAAAGTATTGTTCAGGAAAAGAATTCAAGGTGTATTACAAGGAAAATAATTACATTATTTGAGTTCTAAAGGAATATGAAACACATATTTATACTTTCAGTAATTTGTTCAAGACATTTAAAAAATAATTACAATGGAATGTGTAGGCAAGGAAAAAGCAACATCTATGAGGCATAGGTTTCCCAGGAAAAATATGGGGATCATCAGACAACAGAAGTATTCCCTGAAGTAATTGGGAAGATGTTAGAAGTATCTCAGCAGACTTAATAGTTTCACTGTGTTCATTCCTGATCATCTTGTGGAGAATAAAGAGAATGACTAATTTCTGAGCTCTAGCTTATTTCTTTGTGAGTCCATTCCAAAGATTCTGAGGTTTGCTGTGAGGAGAAAAAGAGGAGAAATGGATGGTGTCAACTCTCTCTTCAGCAGCCTCTTAGACATCATCTGTGGGTTCAGGCTGTATCACATGCATTTGTGCACAGACACAAATCTGCTTTGGACAGACACCTGAAGAAGGTCCATTAGCTGCATAAAAAAGAAACCAGCTTCATCTGTGCTGAGCACAGAAGGGAGAGCACAGAAGGGAGAAGATGCCCTGTGCTGGGGAGTGCTGCAGAGCCTGAGCAGGATTGTATGTGGTGGCATGAGGTGCAAGCCCACTGTACTCTCTAGGAAAGTGTTGACAGGTGGCATTGCAACAGTGCTCAGTATGGCTGAACAATTACTCCTAGAACCACTGGTTATGGGCAATACTGCCTCAAAGAGGAGAAATCAATACTATGTTTGCTACTGGAAGAAGTACTTAAAAAACCAAACCAAAGCAAAATAAATAAACAAACAAAAACCCAAGAAAACAAAAACAAACCCCCAAACAAACAAAACCACAACAACAAGCACAAAAATAACTAACCACAGCAACACCACCATCACCAACTCCCAAAAACACCTGTATTGGGAGCCAGGAGAAAATGGAAGCAATTTGTGTTGCCACAGGTGCTTCTCATGGTATTCACTACCACTTGGGTGTATGTATCAGTGCCTACTAGAAAGGATCTAGCAAGTCTGTGTGAGCAAGAGGAAAAGTGGTGTCACTGATCATGCAACAAAAATGCCCTTTGCTTGAAATGAGCTAATTCTTTTAGATCGCAATCTCACAGTTAATTCTGGGGAGGTTAGAGTTTAAATACCTTTTCCTTCACAATCTGTGTGTGCATATCCCTTGGAGAGGAAGAGGAGAAAGGCTGGTAAAAGACAAATTCAGAAACTGTAGCTCAGTGTCACCAGGAGACTCTCCTTCCCTTTTGCATGCCTCGCCCTTCATTAACTGAAAAGACTGAGAAACAACCCTTAATGCTGGCCAAGAGTGCAAACCTAGGCCTTTTGGACAGAACTGGACAAGTGAGGTGATGAAAAATGATAGCTTGGTTATATTAAAAAAAAAAAAAAGAAATATCTAGATGAATATGAAAAGGTAAAAAACTGATGTGATGGAGTGAAAATGAACTATGAGAAATGGTGGTTGAAACAGATGACTGCTAAAGAGTCTCTGTATCTCTATCTTTTGTGTTACAATATAAATATTTTAAGATATTAGAAATGTGGTAGGCTACAATCAGACAGGACATAGAAACGGATTTATTACCCTCTATTATTATCCTTTCTTCCCTGTAACTTGGGTTTAGATGTGACTGAACAGTTAATTACTTTCATTGCTGCCTTGGCAGAAAAACGAAGGAGAACAATAAACTTGAAGCTTCTCCAAATTCTTCCATTTAGCATGTAATTATTTGCCAGTGTAAAGAGCCTTTGCCATGAGACTCAGGTATAGTTTTGTTAGGGATGTCACAGTTTGGTTTGTCTGATTTAGCATTTCATGATGTGAAATTTCTTCTACAGATTTGATTATACTTGGCAGCAATACAGCAAATACATGGGAGTTGCACCCAAGCTACAGAATATTTCGAATTAATCCATGAAGCTGTAGATGATTTTACTTAAACACTTTCTATGAGATATTGTGGACTAATGTAGATGTTGGCTGCTGACAGAAAGGATGGCCCCATATTCTCTCAGACTGCCTATTCCCACCATCATCAGCTGTACCAGAACCAGTATTTGTAGGATGAGTCAGATCACCAAGCAGCGGCACAAATCTCATGCCCACCCTAAAGAGTAAAGAGAACATCCAGTTGGGGGTGGCAGGCCATCCTTATGTCAGATTACAGTGACTAGTATCACCACAGGCTAAAAAATGTGCAGGATATTGCTCTCAGCCTGCAAGCAGAAACCTCAAACAGTAGAAAAACTCAGCTGAGAGCACTGTGTGACCTTTCAAGTTAGCATGCTGGCAACAAAGTGTCTTGAAATGTGACCATCTGTTTTTGAATAGATAACTGGAAATTCAATTTATCATGCCCCAAGTTCCTTGACCCACCAAGCACCAGTAAGTCATTACTTGCCTGTTCTAAGATCATAAAGCTATATACAGCTAGGTCCCTTGTTTTTTGCCCATAGCTAAGCGCAGCCTCTGAGAGTGAAAGAATGTCTCAGCTGCCACCTGTATTCCTGAACACCTAACCCAGCACACAAGGAGGCACAGCAGACCAAAGGCCCTTACACCAACTTCACTCTACTCTGCTTTTCTTTAATTTTTGACGCACAGCAAGATACGAAGACCACTGATGACCCAATCTGAAATCAGTTTCTGTATTATGTTCCTAATTATAGATGTTGATTTTTGTTGATGCTGAAATCATATTAGCATCATAACTTCTGTCCATGAAAACAGAAAATTCCCCTTTTTACATGTATACTGAAGTATTGGGGGGTTTTACTACAAATGGAACAGCCATGCCACGTATCCCTGAAAAAATTACTAACAATAATGCATTAGAAAATAAGATGAAGCTGAAAAAACTCTACAAAAGAGATGAGAAAAAAGGAGAATTACAGCCCAAAAGAGAGAAAAAAATTAGGAAATAGCAAGATCAGTATAAGAACTTTGCCTGAGTGAAACCAAAGGGATTTCCACCATGTAATTCAAAATTCTGTTTTATATGTAATGATTAAACTTGTCAGAGCATTATTAAAAACTGTAGTTCAGACTCTTGCTGTACTGATGATTTTCAAGTGAAAAGTGGAGATTTTCATAATTTCTTAAAATCACATCTATTGAACATACACTGTGTATGTAGTTTTGCCTATTAATAGCAAGAGACTTTATAAGGAAAAAAACTGAAGTACAAACTTCTATAATTTAAATATACTCTGTTCCACATAATGATTTTGTCAAATCAGGCCAATTTTTCTGATATTTATCTGGTGAATATGAGTCGTCTTGTGCCCAAAATAGAAATAATGTCAATTTGTCCAAGATCTACTCTAATCTACTTCTAAAATCTATCATCTTAGATGTGCCACATGTTTGTTTTGTGGGTAATAGCCAGCACTCAGCCAGGGCCTGTTTACAAGCTGGAGGATCCTGTTGAATACTGCTGCCAGAGAGGAGGCAGGGAGTTTGGGGGATCCTGTTGGGGTGTGCTGAGAAAATATCCAAAAAATTATGAATCCACAACAGGCAGAAAGTTTGCAAGTCCTATCCACGTCAGCCTGAGTGATGAAGGGGTCATAAGCAGAGCTCACCCCAGTTTCTTTCCCCTGGAGCATTCTTTCTGGGCTGTTATTACCAGAGCAGGATAAAGAGCTCTTGGATACAAAAGATTCAAGACAGAAAGGAAATATGTTTCAGACTTGAAAGGAGACAGTCCAGGCCTAAGGAACTGGCTTTCTATTTTAATTCCTTCTGCCATCTGAAATAGCTATTCCCACTAATTCTCTTCAAATTCCTTCCAGGAGTCATCTGCTCAGTGGGCAGAGTCTCTCCAACTGCCTAAAAAAAGTGTTCATCCCACTGCATGAACTTCCCAGTCTTCTAGCACTCAATCATTCTCCTGAAACTTGGCCATTGTTTCCATCTTCACCCCTGCCCTGCAACATGTACAGATGCTTCCTGTAAAGCTGAGCGTTTTAGTTGCACCATTCAGGAATGTGGAGATAAACTGGCTTTGAAGAATTTCGTGATATGCTTGCATGAAAGGTGGTGCATAAAAATAAAGTGTTTCATTGTCTGACCAACTCAATCAGATCTTGTCTTTTCATTTGTTATCACTGAATTAGACAAAATCCCCCTATTAGCAACAGTTGTTCATAAATAAGTGTACATACCTCCAAATATATCTGTGTGTATCTATGTGTTCATTGGTGTGAGCTGAGAAATATTTTACCTGAATGGCTTACTGATGCCTGTCCTGATACATCTGATAAAGAAGGATTTTATTCCTTCTGTGTTCTTTTTGATCTGGGGTGAAAAAAAATAATAAAAATAAGGCAAAAGTGCAACTGCAATGTCATCATTGCCTCTTTTCCACAGCTATAGTATCTCTCAGAATGTGTTGAAATTTCAAAATGACAGATAAACATGGGGAATATTTGGAAAATATTATGATTCTCTTTAGTACTGCTGCATAGTTTTTTCTGGGTTTTCTCACTGATCTTAGACCTGTGCTCATATGAATTCCCCAAAAACTTATGCAAATATGTTAAATAGCAAAGAAGAGTTGAGGATGTTTTAGAAACATGTGAAATAACCATTTATTTTCCCATGCACAGTATTTAACAACTGATTTTAAATACAAAGCATTGACTGTTTTGTCAGCTTCAGGATTGTCTCCAAAAAACTGAAGAACCATTGTGAAAAAACAATTGAGGGAAAGAATGAAGAAATGGATCATCTGAACTCAGCCTGCCCTCATTGCAACAGCAGGTCCCAGGTCTTGCAGCTTTCTTTTTAAATAAACACAGCTCAGCAATGGTTTTTCACTTTAACAGAAGACCACAGTTTTCCTTTCCACATTTTACTGGAAAAGTAATATCAGGCAAGTCTACATTTCATCAAAACAATAATTTTAAGGAGGATTATTCTTACATATCTAACACAAACAAAGTGTTTACAAAGTAGGAATGATTTTGTACTGGCAAGAAAAGAAAAGCACTTTTTGACAGTACATCAAAGTGACAGTGAAATGAGTTTTAGTGAAGTAGCTACTGTACTGTAAAACCACTCATGTCAGGGTTAAATAAGTTTATGGAATGCAGAGTTCTCTCCAGGTTAATACAGAGAAGGCTGGAATCTAAAAATTCCCTGCCACCAGTGATATGATACTATTATGGATACACCCACAGCACCTGCATAAGCTCCAGCACAGCAGGATACCCTCTCACAGTGACCTTTTCATAATACTGCGCTGTATTTGCAGTCATTAACCACGATAGCGTTGTTATGCAGCTGCTGTGCTGCTGTCTTGTGTGGGTGGCTCTCTAAGGCTGGCTTTTTAAGGGTCCTTGAAATCACAACGGATAAATCTTCTTCAGGGAGAAAGTTCAACCACATTCTTCCAGCAAAAAGAAACTCTTTCCTATCATGCAGTCCTTGAACGCATAATTCCCTGTTCTTCTCCCACCTGCCCTAGATGACCCACAAAAAGCACAAAAAGTGAAATCTCAGGTTCTCAGAACATTTCCTATATGCAACAGGAAGGGTTTTAAACTCCCTTCCACATTCCCTAGTTTCATCGCTACCACAAAGAGTAGCTGGTTCAGCACTGTGCTGAGCAAACAGACACACTGAGCCAAGCTGAAGACACCCATTTTATCCTGTGTGAACGGCCTGTGTGGCCAACAGGAATTTTACACCTGAAAAAACATCTGTGACACCACCACTCCCCAGATCTGGGCTGGAGGCAGGCCTGTGAGTCCTTCACAATAACAGGAAGCATTGTTGTCAACAGAGAGCAGGCTGTGCCAGAGCAATCTTTTCTATACATGCTCAACAGGGAATGTAAAGAACATTCCCTTGCAATGTTTGTTTGGACAGCAAAGGGTGTGGGAGAGCTGTGATGGATGATCATGAGAAGCAAGGTGTTTTCAGACATCCCTGTTAAAGCCTGAATTTTTTTCTGTCTCTTTTTCACTTGCTTGGGTAAAGAAAAGGAAAAAAATAAGTGCTGTGTGATTTCTTTGGCATTACATCCCTGCTTGTTATGAAGTTGTGCTGGTCCATTATAAAGAGTGTATTACACATCCCTTCCCTCCACTTTCCCTTTTTTATGGAACTTCTTTTTTCGCTTTTTCCCTCATTCACCTGTCTTTGCATGCTGGCTCTGCAAATCACAGCAAAGTGGCTGAGGATCAATCCAGCCTTTCCCCAGATAACCTCTTCCACATTGTCCTTCAGGAAAGGAGGTGGTACAAGACATCCCTCAGCATGTTCCCAGAGCAACAACACAATTTCCAGAAGCACTGCTTGCCCTAGGAGCTTGGCCTCCCTGTGGCCAAAAAATCCCAGAAGATGTCTTTTCACAGGCAACATAGTTGAAGCTATTCAAGGCAGTCTTCTCATCATGGAAAGATAAAATAAAGATATTGCTACAAAATATTGATAGAATGAATGTCGCTCTGCAATCATTGCTTATACAACCCTATTCGTCAATCTTATTGAAGGAGAAAAAATTTAAGGGCATTTCTTCATGAAAATTAGATGCATTTTCTTTCTTGTAGACTTTTTTTTTTTAATTAAGGGAAATTTTTCAATTATGGTTTCTTATTAGTTTCATGTACTTTTACAAAGAAGGTAGTTTGGCTTCCTTTTCTGCATGAGTTCGGGTATTGGCAGTTAGAGGAGAATTATCAATTTGTTATACACATTATTGGTCCAATAAACTCTGGACTAGCATTTTGTACTAACCTTCCTTACAGAGTTTAGCCATAGAAATTCTCACAAGACAACAATAAAATGAAATAGGAAATAATAAAGTTTCTTTTTCCACAATCCTTGAAGTTCTATGTCATTGGTATGGTTACAAATCAATATAAAACATTCTTTTGGAGTATTCTGAACTAAAAGAATCCCTAATTGCTATTTTCTCCGCATCAGACCTCAATTATGAACAACTTTTTCTGTGAAGAGCTCTCTACTGTACATGAAAACTCAGATTTGTTTTGGACTTTAATGTTGCAGTCTCTGGGCAAAGAAGAGGTGAGGAATTGTTATGGTGCAACTTCTCTCTTGTTATATTTCCTACCAGGATCACCTTAATTTTCCCCTATTTGAGAGAGCATCAGAGGCATTGCATAAAATTATAAGTGCACTTTCTAAGAATTAAAAAAAACAAAAACAAAAACTAAAAAATAAAAAAGTCATTCTCTATAAACTTCTCTGTGGAAACTGAATCTCACCACCCAGACAAGTCCAGTTACTTTCTGTGAATCTGAGATAGTCAAGTTCTTGAAAAGCCACTGCCTGCAGGCAGCAGGACAGCTTTTTCTGCAAAACTGTGGTTTTTTGCATTTTCCTGTGCAGAGGATGGGCAAGACACAGACTTGCTCAGATCTTGGGCCACAGCTCCTTTCTTATGCATATTCTTCACCTGGTAACAGAAGCACTGACAAGACACCCAAACTTATGCTGTGAAGTCTGAATTTCACATACCTAGAAACATTCATATTTCAAAACAAGGCAGTTTAAGGGTTTTTAGGGTTTAGAGCACAATGTTAGTTGGTAGGTAAAGCACTGCTGGGAAGCAGACAATTGGAATGTATGATCTCTCTTTTCTCTTTAAGTTGTCTCAAGCCCTTCTTGACCTTATAGTGCTGAACATGACAACACCATGATTACAGAAATTACTTCAGGAAAATTCAGAGGCTGTTGGCCAGCTTGGGCACCAGAGAAAATCTAAACACAGGAACAGGAAGCTCAGTACCCTCTGGTTAACCACCAAATTTAGGCTACACTTGCACACATAAAATTCACTCTATTGTGAACCCACACACCAGGAACCCATAACAAAGTAATTTTTTTTAAAGTGTTTATAGTAACTTGTTGACAATTGGTTGTCACTCCAGTCTGAGTGTTGACTCAACAAAATTGGCTAAAAAATGTTAACTCTTAGACAGTGAAAAGGCCAAATGGGTTATTATTTTTGTGTGCTGGCCAGGAGATGTAAGGCTGAGTGCATAATTTCTGTTGGTCAGCCTTAGCCTTGTGGAGGACTGTGCACTTACAACTCAGCTCAAGCCCCAGTCATTGAGACCAGTTTGAAGTTGCACTCACACAGCAAGTTCAGCTCAGGGCCTGTACCAATTTTAAGGGGCATTAACAAGTAATAAAGTATGCCATTAAATGGTGCAAAATTTCTCCTCTTGGTGAAGCACAAGGACCTTGCATGGTGGAAATAAGCATTGGGATATAAAGGAAGAAAAAGATTTTGCTGCTCCAGTCCACCTGTGTTTGAATAGAGCAGATGTAGATCTGGGGTACCATCAGGTGAGGGAAAAACCCTTTTTATGGGAAATGGAAAAAGTAGCAAGGTTTAGCTACTGTCATATAATGGGAAGCCTTATTCAGGAGAGTGAAATTTTTCTTGTGTTACATATAAGATGGGACAAACAGCCTAGAAACAAATATTTTAAACTGAGAATGAGATGAAGTTGACCAAATGGGTCTAAATTAGCTATGAACAAAGCTAAACTGAAAATTAGGTTAAAGGAAAAAAAAACTTTGTTACAGTCACCAGAATTGAGAACCCAGCTGACCCTTTCCTAACTGCTGATCATAGCATCCTCTCCAACTTCACTTTCTATTCTCCATCACAATTTCTCATTTTCATTCACATTTACCAAAACTGAGCAGCAATTAACAGACCTATCTAAAGTTATGGGTTTTTTTGGGAACAGTACAATGTTTTGCTTAGCTTAAAATTGTTCATGGCAATATTTTTTTTCTTTTTCCTTAGAACAAATATTTCAGTATTTTCTGCCAAAATTACAATCTCTCCTTGTGGGTGGAGATATGAAGGGTTTTGGTTTCCATAAAATACCTGTTAACCTGGGAAGCTTTGAATACTGTAATGCTTCAAGGAGTACAATTCTTTAAAATGTTACAGGACATGATCAGAAATGTATACCTCACATCTATGTGAGGAAAAACCCTAAAGGATGGCACAGCTTAATGCTAGAGACTAATCCTAAACTCCATCTTCATGGCTGACTAATGAATGCTTTTGCAGTCTAGCTATCTTGGCCCCTTCATTCTATATCAACTGCACAAAATGCATTTCAATTCAAGCACAGAAAGTGATGTTAAAAAGCTTAGGGATTTACAGGTACTAATTCTGTTTGGATTTTCCTTTCAATTGTGAGGAAAGGTTTGAAGTGTTTTTGTCATTCCCGGCTGGCTACATCTGATATGTTTAACACGGAAGTGTGGGTCTTTGGTAAAAAATTCTAGAGCCAGCAAAATATGGGCAATATTCCCATGCCTACTTCTCATGTATTTCTTTGTTGGCAACACTGACACATTTTAACCCACCTCAATTGCTAAAATGTCTCTCAAGTGAATTAATATTCATTAATGATGAATTAATTTCCTCTGTATGACTCATCCCTGTGGTTGGTGTGTATCTATCACAGACTCTTAGAATACCTAGTCATGTAAACCACAAGACAGAAAAACCCTCTGGTGTGTAGAATTTTAGCCATACTTCATGGATTTGGGAAGTCATACTTGAAATCTCTTAAAAATAGTTTCTTGTGGAATGTCCTGTACCTCCAACTTCTATGTAATAAATAAAAACATCTACAGGACATTTTGTGATTACTGTCCTGTGTTTTCTTTTGGCTTTTTTTGTTTTGTGTTTTGGTCTTTGTTTATTTAGCTCTGGGGAGTGTAGAGGGGTTTATGCCTCTTTGTGTCATTTCCTACCATACATCCCTATTAGAATTAGGAATACATATCAAATTTGGGTTTTTTAAACCTGACTAATTAAATTCCCATGGAATTTATTTGCGCATACAGAATGGTTTTGTTAATTTTCAATTTTCCATGCTGAGAGTTGCAACATGCAGCCAGACCACCAAAGAAAAGGATACCTATTTCAGAAATACTTACATTTTACTTTCACTTTTTTTCACTTGAATTTTACTTTGCTGATGGTATCTAACCAAAGGAAAATGTGAGCATTTACACTGCTCTGTTGGAGCATCTACAAAACAAAATATATTAGTTCCAGGAAACAAGCATTTTTAACAGCCTGTTATTCTCTGAGAGTGTCTGAGCACTGTTTTTCCATACACTTTATCCATTCCTCCAACTCTCCTCAAAGGAGGCTAAAAAGTTGCTTGACTGTTCCTGCACCAGGCTAAAGCAAAGTTTCTGGGACAGAGTGGCAGCATCATGCTTGTTGAAGGCTGGCAGGAAAACAAATAACCAAGGCCAAAATTTCTCAGTCTGCTCAGGCCCTACCAGTTGCCTTTTAATCCAACTGCCAGCTTTGTTTATATCCTGCAGCAGTCCCAGGCTAATCAGTGAGTGCAGCAGGTTAACACTGGGCTTTACAGGGCCTGAAATGATTATATCATTTTAACATCGTCAGGGTGCAATTTCAGAGATAGATATTGCAGCAACATTTGCTCATAAAACTGTTAGCTGTGGAAGAAAGCCAAATAATTGAAGAAATTCATTCCCAGGAGAGGGATCCCTTAGCATTAGCTGAGTCTGACCCCAAGACCCATCAATAACAAGGATTTTAATGCCTATGAACTTCTGACTGAGTTTTATAGATTCTTACTGGCACTTGATATGAAATTCTAGCAGAAAGCTTTCCTGGAGACAATTTATAAACAAAAGTGTTCTTTTGGGTCTTCCGTGTTTTTGGAAGCTACATGAAATATAGAACTAAGAAATAAAACATAACAAAAAGATGGATGGATGCATGCATGGATAGACAGATAAAGTAGTTTGTATTTTAAAGGACTGGCAAATCAATTATTACAAAGAAGATACGGAATTTCTTGAGATTTTGCATACTTATGAAATGAGAGACTGATTCATCATTAGTAGGGGAGAGAAAAGCAATATTTCTTCTACTCAAGTATGACAAAAAATGAGATATTAAAATATTACCTTTTCCTATTGCCTATATTTTCACAGAAAGAAAGTATGCTCATAACCAGGGTGAAGAATGAATTTTACTGTTTGTTTGAGGTTTTTTCTGTTGCAATAAAGTTACATTTTAATTGTATATACCAGGAAATATACAAATATGTGCTTAGCTGATTAGATGCATATGTAGTAGAAGTAAACTATGCATATCAGGCATTCTTTACTTTTTATATGGGTTTTTCTAATCTACTTATAACAACAGTAGAAACAACTTTTCAATCTGTGACCCATGATATACCTCAGGAATGTAGACAAGAGCAAAGTCAAGGACAGCATGAGAAAAAATAAGTCTTGTGTGCCCTTAGACAACTACAATCCTTATCTGATCTTTTATTTTATATTTAATATGTGAGAGTTAATGGTAAGAATTTTTAAAAGTTAATTAATTGAGTCAAAATCAAAATGTATACGATTTTGTTTTGCTTTCTTCTAACGTCAGTATTAATTTTGTACAAAATTAATTTTTTCTTCGGCTGAACTCTAAATGTTATATAAACCATTGTTTCTTGGAAACAGAGGATACAAGGAATAGGGGAGGGAGCAGCAACCATACTTGGTGGAATAAATGAGCTTTTAAAGCTGGGAAAAGCTTTGTCTTTGCTTTCTGATTATCTATCATTGTTTACAAACACCAGATGTCTTAGAAAGGCCTCACTTTTTGCCACATATTTTCTTCCCTGATGAATCATTCCACCCATTTTAACACCAAGAAAATACCAGTTCCTTTTTTATTCTATTCTTTTTATTACCTTCCAGAAAGCTCCTTTTAATGCGCTGCTGTAGCTCAGAGGAAAACTGCAGGGACCTTGGGGATCTACTGACTCCTTATTTTTTTAAATACAGAGGTGAAAAAAGTTTCGCTGACTTAATACTAAGAACCTGAGAAATCAGTGTCTCTCACCTCTCTTCCCCTTTCCATTGCACAGACTATTAACAGAGCCATTGTGGGGATGCTGACAAACACTCCAAGGTTTACAGCAGCTGGCATGTTTGGAGACAGTACCCTGGTGCCATCTGTGCCTCTCCAGTTTCAGCCAAATTAGTGTCCTGCCCAGTTGCAGAGAGCAGAAGAGAAGCTGAGGGTGGCAGGGAGCCTGGGCAGGTGGGGAGCAGGGCACCAAGGGCAGCAGCAGGGTCAGCTCTGTGCCAAGGCTTTCAGCTTCACTGTGTCCCAGCTGCTTTGATGGACAAAAGGTAATCTCTTCAAATGGCCTGATGGTTAGCTCATGCTGAAATCTACACCCTCAGAGGGTGCTTTTTCTGCCAACATACTAGCAAGCAAAGAGATTGAGGGACCGTTTGCTGGCCCATAGGGTTGGTGCCAGGACACGGCTGTCCTGGTCTCGCCTGTATCACACTGTCCATTGAAACATCCCTTGATTTATTTCCTATCCATGCCTGAGCACTGCCTGTGGAGTGCTGCTTGATGCACATCAAAACTGCAGGGGAGGGTGCTAGCAATCAAACAACACAGGAAATCAAGCCCTTTTCTTAGTCCTGTATCTTTACGTCATTTGTGCCCCCACAAAGTCCACAACTGTTGCAATTCAGAGACAAAGAGAAACAATCTGAGCAATACTTTGGTGAGGAGAAACATTTCATCGATGGCAAACATTGTCAAGGACATTCTTGCTTTACCCTAAATCTTTCTGTGATACTTCAGCAGCAATGTTTGTCACTGTTAGCACTGAGACACCCAAGTGCTTGAGCATGTGGCTGACTATGGGCATGAGTCCTGAGAGATACCTGGTGCTTTCAATTGATTTCTCACAAATGTGGTGGTTTGTGGGTTTGGTTTTTTTTTTTTGTTTGTTTGTTTGGGTTTTTGGTGGTTTTTTTTGTTTTGTTTTTTCTTCTTTGAGGGGGGGTTTGGGGTTGCTTACTGACTTTTTGAGGGGTTTGGAATTTTTTTTTTGGTTTCTTTTTTACAGCAAAATAATCTCTGTAGAGCCCTGTCGCATTAACTGGTGATTACAATTTAGTTCATTCCTGTTAGCATCATTGCACTTTGGGTGATTTCCAGCTTGTGGTGAATTTAGCAGTTACACAGTAGGCAGCTAATGAAGTTGTGTTTGAGGGCTAATAATGATCTGTGGCAGACATGTAGTGACATCCTTGCTCACTGAGGACAGCAGCTTAAAGCTTTGGGGGGGCTAATCTACTTCTCACCACTCTTTTAGGGCTAGGACCCTGGCTGAATGGGCCAACTGATCAACAGTAGTGACAGCATGGGTCTTTCGTTTGGCTAATCCAACAAGACTCAGTAAACTGGACTAGGAATTCTAAAAGCAATGTATATCAACTTGCATTGGAAAAATACATCCATGAACACTCATATACTTTTTTCAGTATAGTTTTCCAAGCTAAACCTATTTTTTCAGAGATGAGAGATTAGTTTTATAATTGCTCATGATGATTTGGAACACGAACAAAACTTACAAAAAAGCAAAGTCCCACTGAAATAATAGGTATCCTTTGTGACTGACTGCTATATATGTTTCTCAAGACACAAAAGATCATTTATCTGTGATAATGGGGGCTGCAGATTAGTAGAAGGGCAACTTTGGGCCATAGATACTAGAGATGTGATGGTGAAATAAAATGTCATTTCCATAAAAGGGTGTAAGTACAAATTAGGAAAGTGCTTATAGCTATTTGGACAGAGTAACTGAGTTTCTGGTAGCTTTTAATTACTTCTGTGACTGTCTGCTGCAAGTGTGTGTGTGCCTGTGTGCACGTGTGGTTTGTGGGACCAGTTGAATCATGGATTGACACATGCAGACATTAATAGAAAAATATTGGAGAACTGCTTGAAATCCTCTAGGAAGAAAGGAGAGTACCAGATTTGTTTATATTCAAGGGATGAGAAACCATACAATATTCCTGCTAAGAGTGATTAAAGTAGAAACAGATGCACACAAAGAGAGAGGAGTCAGTTTTGCTCCTCTAACTGTGCTGCTTTGTTTAAGGAAAACTCAAAATGAGTTCCTCCCTGCTGAAGTAAACTCTGAAGACTCCCCACTGAGCCAAAAGAGGGAGTTTTACAGTCCCATTCACTTTTCTTCTGCTTTCCCAGCATTGTGTCAACCTTTGCACTGTGTCACACATCCGCAGTGCAAGGGAAAATACAGCTGCCATGCTCAGATTGGAGACAGGAGAGAAGAATCAATTAGTTTTCCTCTAAAAACTGTGGTCTGGACTTGTGCTGCTGCACATCTCTCATTTGGCTGTGCCATCCAGATGCGCTTTGCTGGTAATGTCTGAATATGGAAGTTATTTTGTTTGAAAGCTCTTACATTCTAAACGAGAATCTGGTATGGTAATTAACTGTTCCAAAAATGAATACATTCAGAGAAACACAGCAGGCTAAAGGAAAAGGAATCACAGGCCAGGGATAGAATGAGGTAATTTATGTTTAAATCTAATAGGCGTGTTTTTCACATTTATATTCAATTTCAGTAGTCATTCTTGAGCCAATGTTGCTATAAAAAATAAAAGGAGGAGGAAGACATTTAAAGATATAAAACAAACAAAGGAAAAAGAAACATTGGAATCTGAGATCAGTTTTTCACAGGTGAAATAAATTTAAAGAAGGAAAAAATGTGACTTTTCACAACATTTTGCTATTTATGAAAGTCAAACTTAATTACTTAATATACATAATTCCTGCATAAGTAAAGAAACTCCTAATTGAATATGATTCAATTAAATAATAATGGATGATATTGCAAGTGATGTAAAATAGACACCATCCTGTATTGTACTCCAGAAAGAATATATGATACTCTATGACTAGAAATCAATAAATGTTGAAAAGCAAAAAAGAAAAACAAAATCCATAAGCCCTTCCAAATTGTGATTTGTAGAAATAAACGTGGGTGAGACAGCATGGGACCTGCCTGCAAATTTTTTTTTCAAAAGTAATTGTAATGAAAGCTGTAATATAAAAAAAGAGAAAAATATTTTTTAATAAAGAACCCAGGAGGAGAAAATATCTTTAAATAGGGGATAATATGTTTACTGAAATCTGGACATGTTTGTTAACATTATTTATTAAGAGAACAAATATAATAATTTAGAAACTTCAACAATTTAAGCTATTATTCATAAATAAATATATCTGCATTATAATTAAGAAAAAATATGTTTTCTTTAAATTTTCTGGATAATAACAGGTTTACACACTCAGGACACTAAGTCTTTATCAGAATAGTCAGTAACTATAGTAGCTTGATAAAAAAATATGAAGAACTTCTGTTACCGAAAGTTTACTGATGAAAAAGACTCTCCAAAGAAAAGTGAATGGAATGAAACAAGCAAAATTATAAAGAGTTCATTACCAAAATCAAAGCCATGTAACAAAGTTGTTAATGAATGCTTTCAAATGTATCTTATGATTCCTGTGATAACAACATGAGGAACAAGCAATGACAGCTGCAGTAAAGATCAGAAATTCTGCTGCAATCCATTGGATTCTTGCCTTCAGCCTTGCAAAGTCCTCTGCATAGGAGCATTCTAGAGGCAGCTGGAGTGCAGGCAGGCTTTATCCATCAGCATAAGGGAAGAAGGAACCTGATGCCAGGGCTGAAGCCATTCGCGCTGCTTGAACAGCTCACAGGCTGGGGAGAGATGTGCACTGCCTGAGGCACCCTTTCCTCCCAGCCTCAGATCTGCGTCCATGCCTCCCAGCTTTCCCTTTTAGGGAGGACAGGGATCCTGGCACGAAGTCAGGATGCAGCCAGCATGCTCCCTGTTCTCACAGTTCAGCTGTGGGCAAAATCTCACATCTGCTGCCTCAAGCTATTAAAATGGACCTGGGCTTGACAACAGGCAGTAAAGGTATTTTCTCTGTCAATAGTGAAAGTCATCTTAACATCCAGAACTCTAAGGATTGCAAAGCACAGAAGTGACAAAAACAATGATAAACAGAGAGGCTGCTGCATTAAGTAAGTGGTGCTACCTGACTTGGACTTGACTGTAACTCTTCACACCAGAAATTACTGCAGCTGCAGACAAGATATGTGTTTAGGTATAAAGGGAATTAATACAGACATGAAGGTCAGGACTCTCTGAGAAGAAATAAAAAGATAAAGCCTTATTGGAGTGGACAGAGGTTGAGCCAGTGGAGACCAAAGAGACAACCAGAATTGTCTTCTCCTTTACTCATACAGTGGCATGTGCCCTTGCAACAAGCAGTGAAAAACGTTTATAACTAATAAGCAGTGAGCAATGTATGGGTAATCTTGCTATATACATAATTTTTGGGCAATGTTAATGCAAATATTTTTCAATAAGAAAGAATATTTATTGCATAAATAACTAGAATATCTAAAAACAACCAATAGTGAACAGTATTATATAAATTGCAGAAAAGATTTTTCCAATTACAGAGAGAAAAAAGGAACATTTTTCTGGAAGCAGGTTGTAATCCAATTGTTCATGTAAAACTTCTTTTCTCTTTACCTTTTTGGGGTGCAGATATTATTAGCCAATCACTGCTGGAACAGAGTACTTGGGAGACAGAAATATGTGTCCCACTTTGATGTAGTACAGAAATAATTATCGCTGCCTTACCAGAGGAAAGAAAACAAGAAAATTAAGAAGGGAAAAAAAAAAAAAAAAAAACCGAAAAAAAGAAACAACACCACCCCAAAAACTCCTGAAAGATTCAATTCTCTACTCTATTCTTGAACAAGAACTACAGGTTTCACAGAAATGGATAGGTATCCCCCAGGGGAGGAGACAAGGAAGATTTGTTACAGACACTGATCACCTGCTCGTGTTACTGAACTGACTCCCAGCTACCCTTTCACATGCAAAAATCTCATCCATGAACACACTCAACTGTGGTGTTGCAGCCATCACTTTTGCAGCAAAGGCACCAAAACAATTTCTGCTACAGCTTTCAATTTTCAACCCTTGAAAACTGGCAATTTCATGATAGTGCTTCATCTTGTCTAATTTCACTGCATCTCAGAGGCCCTCTGAACTATGATTTCTCAAATGACAAAGCCTACTCCTTTCTGCTCTTCTTATCACATGTTTTAAAACAGCCTGTCCTTTCACACCAAAGTCACTGTCTACTCTGTTGATGGATACTTCTGTTTTCTCCAGGCTAGAGGCAGGAAAGATCATGCCAAAAATCTCATGCATTTGTATTTAGTAGAAAGAAAATAGCCTAGAGGATTATGGAATTTTTTGGTGTTTTTTTGGGAGGGAAAGATTGACAGAGGGTTGGTGTTAGGTCCATTGTTTCTTTCTTTGATTAGTTTTCTGCTTTATGAGAAACTACTGAAAACACACTGAAAATTGTGATCAACAATGAATGTCCATGGAAGAAAATAACAATGGGATAAGCATGTGGCAACAACCCTCTGAAACTTTCATATCTTCTTAGCTCAAAAACTTCCTAACTTGTTCCCAGCTTGTGGAGTTCCTCAGCTGAAAGCTGTTCAATAGATCTCACTGGGATTTTTTTCTCCCATATATTAATTTGATTGATTCTTGCCCTCATGAAAACTGGTTTTGAGCACAGTCCTTCTGTGGGAAGAACTCCCACAGACCCTGGTTGATGTGTTGTGGAGAAAAGCTCAAGCTGTTTGGTTTGAGCTCATTTGGTGTGCAGTAGTGCTGGGGTCGGTTCAGCTGCTTCTCCACCACAATGCAAGGAATTCTTGCATATTTTTACTTACTTGGTCTTGTGCCCACATTGTCATTTACCTTTAATTGTTCCTTCTTCCCTACTTTTTACCCACTTTGACCTTCTGATGGGAAAAATTCACTTAGTGAAACTATGTTACTTTGGACTTTGATTGCAACTGGCTATTCCACTTGCATGATACATTATTTCCTCTTTACACACATTCCCATTTCAATTTATTCTGCGGGAGCTTGGCTGACTAAAACCACGTAGAATACTTAGATTATTACTTCCTCAGGGTCCTGCACGGTGCAGTCGTACTTTCTAACCTCAACTGGAAAAACTTTGTCGAGTTTTCCTTCTAGGATTGCTGTTGACTCTTTCCAAGGCTGTTTTACAGCCATCCTGCAGCTGACTAATGCACCCATTTTCTCTTCCTCCCTCATTTGCCACTGCTGGCACACAGAGCCTTAGTAATCCTTTACTGCATGACCCTTTCTACCATAGCACAAATTTCCATCTTACTTACTATCCAGGGCACCCAAATTTTCCTGCATGATATTCCCAGATCCCCATTATTGAAGCAGCATCTGAATGTCTAATTGCACATCCTTTAAAAAGTGTCTCTTTCACTAACCCAGGCCTAGATAATCCTAACCCTCCCTGAAGCTTCTCTGGTGCAAGGCATTTTGCCCTGGCCTCTCAATTGGAAGCAAGGCTACAGCAGTAAGCTTCCTTCAGGGCAGCACATCACACAGCCAGCATTGCAGAAATGAAAGTGTTTGAAGGAAATGTGGCCTGTTTACCATAGCAAGCCCCATGCCAGGCTCCTGTGAGGCTGAGATATGTTAAGGAAAAAATGTCAAGACATGTTACACTTCTGCCAGCTCCAGAGCCTCTCATGGGCAGAAGGAAGAGTGCTGAAACCTATGAGTTACTATACCTGTGAGAGATAGGGGCAAATGGTCACCTCAGTTCCCCAGTGAAGAGAATGGGGTTCATATAGGCTGCCCATGAAGGTTAACATGGGGACCAGGAAGTACTACAAGGGCTTCTTTGCCAAACTTCTCTCTTTTGGAGGGATGTGAGCTTGTCTAGACTTCATGGAAACTACTCTGGACATGCAAATGTTCGTTGAAGTACACATACATACTCAGACATACACCAGCAGACATTAATTAGGCTAATACTAGCTGATTGAATCCTGTCAATAAAATTCTCTAATCTGACATCTTCCATTAAAAACCATTCATAATAAAAATCCTTCTGAAAAATTGAAGTTGCTTTTCTGTATATCCTCGCTACCAATATAAAATTATTTCATAGTACCTGGGAAATGACTAATGACAAATAACATAAAATTTAACTCAAAACTCTATCTTGCAATCAGTGGATTATAATTAGTAGATTATAGCAACTCTTTATATCCAGGTAAACTAAAGAAATAGAGTTTCTGTTGGATAAAACAAAATATTTTGGGAAAGTTTCAAAGAGTAACTTACAATGTATTCCCTAAAGTCCTGCCTTCCAATTCATGAGCGCTGAACAGGCCAAAGATGCTCCTTGCTAAAACAGAGCCAGTATTATGTTTACATTTTCTGCTTACTATTACTTTGCATTTTAGGGAAGACTTAGATAACAAAAACCCCGCAAACAATACTTTCTTATCAAGGAATAACTTTCCTGAATATTAGAAATGCCTGGCAATGGAGTAACTTTAATTTAAGCTAGGCAAATCTCTTAAGGACATGTGCAGCATAAAATGCTATTCATTACATTATTCAGAACAAAATTAGGATTTGTCCACATTGAGTAATAACTTTCTACACTTGTTTGGAATGCAGGTAAAGTGGAACCTGCCAAAAAACCTCCTGTTCTATTGAGGCAAATGTTCAATAAACTTCTGCAAGTACTTTGTAGTTCAAGTTCTGCTCCTTCTCCTGGCAGTCTGGTAACTGGTTCCTTTCTGTCTTCTGGACACAGAGTCAGCCTAACTGAATATGGCAGTTAGATACAATTACCGACTATACAAATGTGTATCAACTTAGTTCAGAGTTCTATGTGTTTACCCACTGCCATCCAGTCCAAATATCATTAAAATAAATTTTAAAAACCCCAAAGCTGCTGATGTCAGTGGAGATTGAGTTAGTTATGGCCACGGTCTCCCAGTTCTCTTCACTTTCTTTGGAGTTTGTTTCATTCTTTTCACTTTCAGTTACTGTATTTTGTTGTGGTTTATCCCCAGCTGGCAAAGAACCACACAGCTGCTCACTCACACCCTCAGCAGTGGGATCAGAGAGGGAACTGGAATAGCAAAAGTGAAAAATATTTGTGTGTTGAGATAAGGACAGTTTAACAGGTGAAGCAAAAACCACACACACACAAGCAAAACAAAACAAAGAATTCATTCACCACTTCACACGGGCAGGCAGGCGTTCAGTCATCCCCAGAAAAGGAGGGCTCCAACACGCGTAACCATGACTTAGGAAGACAAACACCATAACTCTGCACATCCTCCTTCCTTGCTCTTCCTCGAGCTTTAAATGTTGAGTACGGTGCCATTGAAATGAAATGAAATGAAATGAAATGAAATGAAATGAAATGAAATGAAATGAAATGAAATGAAATGAAATGAAATGTCCCTGTGGTCAGTTAGGGTCAGCTGTCCCAGCTGTGTCCCCCCCAACTGCTTGAGCAGCCCCCTGTCTGGTGGAGTGGTGTCCAAAAAGGCCTTGATGCTGTGTAAACCCTGCTCAACAGCAACAGAAACATCTCTACATTATCAACATTGTTTTCAGAACAAATCCCAAACATAAATTCATACCAGTTACTACAAAGAAAATTAACTCTGCCCCAGACGAAACTAGCATATATTTTTATTTTTGTTTTGTTTTATATGAATCTCTAGATTTGGTGCTATAAAGCAGTTTTCAGTCTCCACGGAATCTCCCTACGTATCAGCAATAATTGATGACCTCAAATGTGAAATTTCTCCTGCATTGTCTGCATAACAGTTTCAGTGCCAGGGAATGTGAAAAGAAGTGAATATATGTTAAAAGAGATGATCAGTAAAACCTGGAAACATGTTTCTTCTAACAGAATGCCCCTATTCCTATCTATACCACAAGATAGAATTGTATTTGTACTATATTTTATAATGGCCATCTTCCAAAACCTCTTTCTAAAACCTCTTTCTCCAAAGGCCGGATCATTAACAGGTAGTGATGAAATTCAAAGCTTCCATTTCTAAAAAGAGGTATGTAATGGTTGGGGGGTGTTTTTCAGGTTCCAGAAATAGATATAAGAGATAAAAAATAACCCACAGGGAACTTTTCTGTCATAGCATGTGTACTGGAGAGATCAATTACAAGAGCATAAAAATGTGAAACCTTGTCATTAGAACAGTGTTATTTGGAGCTGTGACAACTCTAGAAGAAAAGGGTCTGCAAAGCACTAACTTAAATTAAAAAAACTAATTGGCTCTTTTATGCTCATGCTTGTTTTTCCAAACACTTTGCTAGCATGCGCATTCACAGGAAACAAGTTTTCCCTCACATCCTCTGAGGACAGTGTCAGTGTTACAATATTTCTGTGAGGAGTCAGAGCTACTTTCATAAATTTGCATTTTAATCTTAGCAACAGCCACACCACATTTGCTGGTAAAGAATTTTTGATCCACCAGCATAGTAAACTCAAGAGCAGGGTTGAGCCCAAGACTTTTTTTTTTTTTTCTGATACTTACTATTGCCACCTCTAACTGCAGCACGCTTCCTGGTGATACCAGCACCAGTGTGCAAGGTAACAAAATGTTCTGTACACCTTTCCACAAATGTCTCCTTGTACTGATGTTAATGTGATGCAACTTTTGTCAAGAGGGTACATCAGATGACTTGACAATTGTTTTTACTTACCAAAGGAAAGCCAATGAAAAACTGGTGAAACAGTGAATCATGCTCAGACCTTGCAAATATTTCCCATGCAAATTCTATTTCTTTCTATTATTGAATTAACTTGAGCTCACAGGCACAGAGAAATGGGCTAAAGCAGAGCCATGAGATTTCTATTTTCTCTACTTTGCCTTTTCATCTATTTGGTCCTTGGAATATGAAGTAAAAAACTGAAGCATCTAAGATTGTAGAATCAGCTGCAATTTTCAATAGGCCAGGGATTCTTCATAGGAAAGTCAGTGCCATTTGACTGTAGCAGAAAATTTCCCCATTCCTGTTCTAGAATAAGGTGTCTGTAATCTGTGTCAAAAGGTGCTCTCAAGAAAACACGATGATGAACTCCATGCAGTGGAGCATTTAAACACATGTTTAACATTGAATGGCTGAAAATTCCTACATGAAGAGAAATATTTTCATTCCTGAAGTTAAGCATATGCACACATTTTTATTAAATGAACTGTCGTGTGAAGACAGCATCCAGTTCTGTGAAACCATAGATCTGAGTCTATCTTTGGGCACAGGTATTTTGCCATTTAGCCTTTTTTTTATCTTTGTTTTTCTTTTTATAGAAAACTATGGTTTCACAGAATACAACGCCGATGAAAGTTACGTATACACGCATCAATACTTTTTTGAGCCTGTATACCCCTCTGAATGCTAAAAAAAACACACAAAAAACCACAAAAACTCAACAGGTTAATTCACCTAAGCAATAAATCCTCCCAAAGCTGTTGCTTTAACTAATTGGAATTTTGAATACTAGTCCAAAACATCTGTAGACATGGCACATTTAATACAATAAATAAAAATACACACCTCAAGGGGGAAAATTAACATTTTTTTCATTTCTATTAGCCAGAAGATATAATAATCTAATAGGGTTTTTTTAAAGTCTTTGAAACTAACATTTCTAGGTCAATAGACAGGTTTTGGCTAGAAAGCTTTCATTCAGCAATGGATCAGGGATAGTGTTTCCAACCACATTGCCTGTAAAAAAGGTCACAATGCATTTTTATGACCTTCTGCCTCTTTGCCCTGGTATCTGAGGTACAGTGATACAGAGGGTCTCAAATGACTCACACATAAAGGGTCAAAGCCAAAATGCTTTCAACATTTAATGATCACGCCAGAGCACCACGAGTGCCTCTTTCACTCCTTATCTTTCATCTTGTCCAAGAGGCATTGTTTTGCTGTTTTAAAAGAAAGCATAAAGCATGTTATAATATGCCACATGTATATAGTAGTGGTATTGTTTTCAGCATTTTTTCATGGTTTTTATGGAGGTTAGCTTATGTTGTTTGCACTGTCTTTCATAAAAAAATTACTTTTATGTATCATTGTAGTATTATTTTAGTTATTTTTATCATCATGAATGCCTTTGATTCAGCTCCTGGCCTCTAAACTTCTTATGTGAGCAGAGTGGATTTTCTCTTACAAACAGGGATGTTGCTCTATTGAAGAGTCTCAGGTCCTGTTTCTTTAATGTTAGTGTCTCATCTTCCCCCACATGACAGAATGCCTGATGGCAATATCTCACATAAAGTAAGCAAAGACTAACCATTATAATACTTGAATAGGGTGGTTTTACTTCTCCTTTTCTCTTCATTATTCTTTTGTCACTTTTTGATAAATAGAAATGTTTCTCAGCTTTGTAGTTCCCCTATATGTTGGATTTTCCCTTTTCGCTCCTGTTCATAGAATCATAGGATCATTGAGGTGGAAAAAGACCTTTAAGAACATTGAGTCCAACAATTAACCCAGCACTGGCAAGTCCACCATGTCACTAAGAGCCACAGCTATACATCTTTTAAATGCTAACAGGGATGATGATTCCACCACTTCTCTGGGCACCATTTCAATGCTTGACAACCCTCTTCATGAAGAAATCTTTCCTAATATCCAATCTAAACCTTCTCTGCCACAACTTGAGTCTGTTACTTCTTGTCATGTCTCTTGCTACATGAGAAAAGACACTGATCCCCCATCTCACTACAGCTTTTCCTCAGGTACTTGGGAAGAGCAATAAAGTTCCCTTGAGCCTCTTTTTCTCCAGACATACAAATCTAGCTCCCCTATGCTTCACATAAGACTTCTGCTCCCACTTTTTCTCCAGCTCTGTTGCCCTTCTCTGGACACACTCCAGCACCTCAACATCTTCCTGGCAATGAGGGGCCCAAAATTAAATAGAGGATTCAATAATCTTCTTCAAATATTGTCTCTTCCCAGGAATTTAGGGAATTTAACCCAGCAAAATTCCTTTTCAAATTAAATTAAACCCTGTTACCTGCCAAAATAAAGCAGTGATGTCTGAACACTTATTGGAATTGCTTTTGGCTGCTACTAATTGCAAAATTATGCCCAAGTTTTATTTTGGGAATATTAACTGGTGTGAGCCCAAACCATGCCTTTTGCTGTGGCAAGATTTTAGCTCTACAGAGGACTGAGTTGCAGTGCCTAGGAATGCTCTCTGATAATTTTTGATCTGTTTCAATATAAATTACTGAAAAGCAAATCATCTAGTTCTCTCTGAGACACACTATGCTATTTCCAAGGTGGATTGCCAGAAGCTGCAGACTGGCAAAGAAAACATATGCTTTTGGGCCAGGAAATAGAACCTAAGAAGAACATAATTCCATGCATCCTTGATCATCCCCAGTGGCAGTAGGCACCTTTCTTTGTCCAGGGACTTGAGCTGAGACTTTTATGCTCACATCCAGTTACCACAGACCAGACATGGCATGACTGGTTTTACCATATTCATCATATTTACATGAAAGTTATATCGAATCCACATTGTTTCATAAGGTTCATTTAACTCAGCAGACATATAATCTACTCCCATTGAATACAGAGCAAGTCTGGAACTAAAATGATTTGTGACATGACTGTGTCCACATCTGCTGTTTCTGGTAGAAGAGCAGTAATCTTCTACTAAATTGCAGTGAAATATTTTGAACATTCTATTTTAACTTAGCAGTTTAACTAAGGACTTAAAGTCCAAACCCATTGGAGAATCACAGGCAGAGGATAGACAATATATTCTTTGCTAATAAATGAGCAAAAATATTTTTTTCATTTTTGTGTCAGAATTCTTCACAAGCCTCCACTCATCATTTCTGCTTTTGTATTTCAGAAAGTTATTTGGGGAAATCCAGTATCTGACATGAGAAAAGGAAGAGAGAAAAAGTGGAATTTCCACAATCTGCTATTAAAGACTTCTTTGAAGGAAAAACATACAATATTTTACAGCTAGTCATCAGTCTCAATGTTTTTTTGGTCCTTCAGTTTCTATCTGGTGCAATTCTTTTATACTGAATTCTTCAACATCTTCAGATCCCCTGTCTTCAGGAAAGATCAGAAAGAGGGAGAGAATTCTGAAGAAGGCCAGTGTGGGAAGCAGAGGATTGAACAGCTAGAGACTTTCCCTAAGTTCAAAGACTGATTGAGAGTGAGCAGAAAAATCACTCAGGAAAATGCAGGAAGTTTTATGATTTGACTAAGTCTACACATTTTTTTTTTTGTGTGTTAAAAATAGAATTAGAAGCTATTCTGGAAGCTTTATAAAACATACATGTTTGTTTGCTTGTTTCCACTACTTTGCAAAACAAAAGAGATCTTGAGTGGAAAGGAGATATTTGGAGAGTGTGAGCTCAGGTTATTGAGGCATGTAAGGAAGCCTGGGTCATTGGAGCCCTTGTGCTTTTGGAGTGCAATGTGATCAACTTTCCATGAAATGGTAACAGACTGGGGTGAACTTGCATCCAGAACAAAAATGACACAATCACACAAACAAGAGCAAGAGAGTGTATGTTGAATCTATTTACAGGACTCATATGAAAGTCTAAGAGCATATCAGTATGAGGAAAATAAATATTTAGATAAACTGGTAAGATTTGAGAAATAAATCTGCAGTGTGAACCATCCTTCCTTGATAATGGTACCTTGTTATTTACAGAACAGTTCCTTATCCTTTCATCCTTCCCTTTCAACTCTTATCTTTTCACCTGGAATCTGTGTAAGTTGGCCTGAAGCTTCCAAAAGAATTTATCAATGAATTTGAAACTAATCCTACACTGTCTTTGATTTGGAAGCCTGGAACTCATTCATTGGGAGTTTATTAATTTATTTGTAAATTCAGTAGTTTTGCAAAACCAGTAATAGGAAAATTATCTGCACCAATACTTTTCAACAACTGGCATATAATTCTAAATCTCATATGAGATATTTTGACTGTTAGTCATCTGAGAGCAAAACATGATGAACTGGGTGTTCACTTTGTAGCATTATTCTGGTAATACAGCATTCTGTTGGAAACTCATGCTAATGAAGTCACAGTATCACTTTAAGCAGAGGATACATCATTGTGTTCATTAGCAAAATTTTTCCTGGATATAATTTTTTAAAAATTTTATTTGGCTTTTAAAATATGGTGATTTACTAAAAAACTGTAATATGGTTAAGGAAAAAGAAAATGTTTGAAACAAGAATAGCAAAACTACCTGTAATCATCAGTTCAGTACATCTCAGTATTGTGATGGTTTCTAAACTAAATAGTACAAAAACAGTGACAATACAGAGCAAATAGAAAGGTTGTTTTTTTTTAAATTTTCTCTTAAACTTATTTTTTACTTTTCATCAGTTCTCACTTTAAGTATTTCTGTTTTGCTTTATTCCAAAGTCAGGCTTGAATGAACTTATATTCTTCCTGCAGTCAATAATAGGAACACTTAAAGTAACTTGTCCTACAGGCTATTTCATGTCTGCACTATCACTTTACATGACACAACATAGATTGATGCTTCATCTTTGTGGGAAAGCACAATCACCCAAACAGTAATTTGCTGTTCTGCAAACAACTGAGCTTGATATTTCATATCTCCATTTGCTCAGATGACAAGCCCTTTTTTGGACCAACATGTAAGTAATTACTCATAACCTACAATTAAGAATTGATTTCACATTACATCAGTCCTACATAGACTCAATCCTGCTTACACTATTTAAATGTGAGTTCTTTTTAAGACTGTAGCCAGCCATGAGGAAGTTAGCAGCATTTGGCTGCTAAACCTCTTCTTTTCTGTCTCCCTTTTCTGTTGTTCACCCCCAAGTATGATGAGACCAGCATTAACCTCTTATTAACTGCATATCTACCCTAGATATGGTTTTGTGTGGGGAAAAAAATAAAAAGAGAAAAGAACAAGCAAAACCAACCTATAGTGAAACTTGGGAGTAATGGAATCCTGTCCCTAACTGTCGAGTGAGTTAACTGTGCCTGAGTTAAAACAAAGCCGTCCCTTTAGAGGCTGCCATCAGATACCTTTCTGAAGAGGGAGTCTGTGCCGTTATTCCTGCAGACACAGTGAATATGTACTGATCCTCTGCTGCTTCAGCCTTTGTTTCCAGGCCTTCGTTTTCAATGGTTGCCATAGAATCTCTGCATTATCATATGAAAAGACACACACTCACACACACACACACCAAACAACCAAAAGCCTGTTGCTAAAGCCATGAACACTTTTCAATTTTCATGTAAAAGGAAAAACAAATGTCTGGAAGTGAAATGGTCGCTGAGACAGAAGTTGTCTTTAGCTCTCCTCCCATCTTTCTCCTTAGAGATTACTTGATTCCTGTTTCATTTTTAGCTACATAAACTCCTTACTGCATCTTCTTCCTGACTGCCATAACAATTACAGGCTATTTATCCACGAAAGTGGTTTTAATTGCCTCTTAAGTAAAGGGATAGCCATGTATTTTTCATGTCTAATTTGTTATGCAGGCTGTCCTGTTTAAGCATGACTTGAAGATTTCAGCGTCCCATTCCCAGAGTCTGGCTTCAAAACAGACGCGAAGAACTACTGAAAACTGGAGAATAAACACATAGTCCTTGATAAACAAACGTATTTTTATTACAGGACAGCTAATTTGTTATAAATAGAAGAATTATTTGTTATTCGGGATGAAATGCCCTGGAAAAAGACACATTTTTCCATATAGTCATTTAAACAATGCAACCCAGCCCCATTCATGAAGGCAATATTCTGGAGAAATCCCACTGCAGTTACTGCAGCTACAAAATAATTTCTGCTGTTTCACTGTTTAGTTAAGCATAAAAGATGTAAAGAGAATATTTATTTATTTTTTTAATCTCAGGGCTTTGATATAAAACAGGAGCTTTATTTTGAAAGACCCCTCATGATGTATATTTATAAGAATACCTCCAAAAACTGATAAGGCAACATTATATAAACACATCACTGCATCATCATGTAAATGAGGGAATTTCTGATTCCTTGAATCCTACTAACTTCAGGAAGATCAGGATTTTTTCATAAGAAAAAATGTGGGGAATGATTCCCCACATCCCTGCAACTTGTTCTGAGCATGTATGATACTGTCACGTGTATACAGAATGGATGTAAAAATACCATTGCACACTCTTCCCTACTGTCTACCCAGGCAATGGTGATGAAAATTTGGAATAAGGAAAAATTGTTAAGAAAAGCCACACTTTTCTGACAAAACTACTCTGATAAACACCTATCTACTAATATATAAATTTAGATGTTCCGTGTGTGTATATATATGTGTGTTTATATATATATATATATATATATATATATATATATATATCCCTTATATATCCCTTATATATCCCTAATTATCTTTAGAGAGGCACCCAAAATACATAATTTTATACCCTAAACTTTATTAAATCCCTTTTCTTCTGAAAGCCATATTTTATGTCTTTGTTTCATTCCTTTCACACTACTTCAAATAATTCCACAAGCATACAGCAACAAGCAAACTTTATTTCTAGAAAAAAATGGAAAGTTATATATTGCATTCTAATTATATATATACATTGAGATTTTGTGTTTTCTAATATTTTTTCTTCTCTGCTGATAATTTCAATGTCTCCTGTTTTTTACTCTCTGAGCATAGCAGAAAAAGAGGGTAATGACTTGGCTTATGTGCATCTCCAGCACACAGCCAGAAGCTCTTTGCCTTTTGCTATCATTAACTGTGCCTGCAGTAGTAAAGAGCTGGAGACAAAATGTTTCATAAAAGATGTAAAACGACACTAGGAAAATCATGAAACATGAACAGAGAAGTTATTTGACATGGCAAAACTATGGAATGGCTGAGGGACAGAGGACAAACTCATGAGCTGGGATCAGAGGCAAGGTCAACAAGTGAATATGAGGGTGGGCATCTGCTATAGAGAGCTCAGTAAAGACAAGTAAATGGGAAAATACTTATTTGAGCTACTGGAGGAAGCCATATGATTGCATGTGCTAGTTCTCACTGAAGACGGTTGAAGTTAGTCCTGCTTTGAACAGGGTCTAGTCCAGATGACTTCCTGAGATCCATTCAAACATAAATTACTCTATGATTTCTTTTCAACGAAGCAGGGGGGAAAAATCATCTTTTTATATCCTTTTCTGTGCTAAGTAGAGTTTTTAAGATAACTCACTGGCAACCAAACATCATTAAACTGCAGTCATCTCTAGAGACCAGACCTCTAGCCTCACAGTAATTACCACGAAGAACAAACCAGAACACTGTAAATGAGACCAGATTATTCAGAGCATGGCACATCTTCACCTTTAGAAGGCATGCCTAGCTTTCCTCTGACTGCAGCCATCAATACTATTATCTGGAACTTGTCTTATGTGCCCTGTATGCATGACAGCTTTGTTACACCTACAGTGGGATGGAATCTTCTTATCTGAGCTTTAAGAATTTCACTGACAGAAATTAAACTTCTTTGCCTCTTGTATCATGTGAAACAAATTTTCTAATACTCAGTAAAACAGGATCAATCTACATCAGCATGTTAGTGCATTTTTTAAAGGCACAGCTTGTGCATCCTGAGCTACAATGAATAGTTTTGTTTGTATCACAGCAGACTGAGTACCTGAACTAAATTTGGGGTTGGATGAAGCTGACACAAAAGGTTTTCTTCAGGATTTTTTCTCCTGTTTTGTAAATTACAATGAAAATTGATCCACAGGATTAGACACAGGTAAATTTAAGTAACTCCCACTGCAAAATTGTGTGGCACAGATGCTTGGTGTTCAGCTCTCTGTTGCACCCATTTGGAGAGGATTGCACACTCGCTAATATGCATATAAGCTTTAGTAAAAACAAAATGTCTACTTATGGTAAACAACTTCATGCACTTTTTAAGCACTACAATTATATATCTTCTTGAATTTGAAAACTCTAAAGATGGTGTAATGGGCAAAAATATCCAAAGCAATTAAATCGTATTGTCACAAAATGTTGGAACCTTTGACTATAAGCATATGAATATAATTTGCATGTTGATGTTCTTGTATTTCTGTCACATATTAATATTTAGCTTTTCTTGCAAATATTTCCCTTACAAGAAAGCACTGGACAGAACTATAACTATGACACTAAATTTATGTCACTTTTCATGTAGCACAGCTTCATCTTTACAGGAGTCTAATATCTTCGATATTGGTCTTATTTGACTAGGCTGCTTATTATGCTACATGTTCAGATCTATTAAAAATTAAAATTATTATTTTTTTTCTCTATAAGAATTTGCATACAAGGCTCATATCACAATATCTGAAAAGCTTTAAATGGTATAATATCATTCACTTGTAAAATCAGAAGAATTGTTTTGACCATAGATAATTTCCTACAGCACAAAAGTTAAACTTTAAAGCCCATTATGCTGTTAGTTCACAACCCTATGAATAATATGGCACAACACTGTGAAATGGGAATCTTCTTCCTAATCTGATGTCAAGACTCATTTTTCACAGGCATTCAGTATTTAGCGTACACTCAGTGGTGTTGAATCTGGAAAGGTATGCATAACCACAAAATCTGTGAGCAGACATTCTTGAACTCTTAAATTCAGTTGCATTTCCTTCATCAACGTCAACTTGGCTCCAGCAAAAACAAGATCCTTGCTTCCTCTGTGGAGCACATATCCTGGTTCAGTTCTACCATTCTTCTTTTCACTTCAGTTGCCTTCTGTATCCTCTGTCTCTTGCCTTTAAGAAGCCCAGTCCATTCTTCTTTTAAGCAATGTGATGCATCATTCAAAGTACCCCTCTTGTTGTTGCACCTATTACACATCAGAACACAGATTCTTAGAAAAGTGCTACTGAGATTTAATCCAAACATTACTGGAGTGTCTGCATAGATCAAAACCTGCTCGAAAGAGACGTGAACTTCTGTCTCCTTGGCAAAGCAGAATCAATCTTACTGCAATCAGTAACTCAGAGGTGGGGGGAAAAGGAGAGCATGTCACAATCTCCATCTCTCACATCCTCTCAGGAGAGGCAACTAAAGCAAACCCAGCACTTCAAGTCTCAGTCTTACAGACTCCTTTTTCCACCACATTCTCTTCTTTTGGTTCACTATCTGACATAAAAATGAAGTGATTCTTTATCACCTATCCAAAAGCACTGGCTTTGAAAATTACCTTAATTCTTCTTTTTCTTATTTTATTTTAGTTCCTGCTGCATAAATATTAATCAAGGAAACTCTTGTTTCTATGTGATTTTAAATGTACCTGTTCACAGTCCTACCTATTATGAAAATATTTCTGGAAAAGTGAGTGGGCATAAATAAAAAAAACCCAAGGAATCTTTCATTACTTAAGCAATTATAAAAATACATAGTTTAAATTATTACTCAAACAAAAAATGCTTCTCTTCATCCTGCGTGACAGCACAGTTTAGGATGGAATTAAAGGCTTGCTAGTGCTCTATCTCTTTCCAACACTGATGTGTATCATATGGGCCCAAAGGCAGAGGACATTCCTAAGCAGAGCCAGCAGCTGCAAAAAAGTTTCATCCAAAGCAGAAGCAGCTGCATGTCTTTATAAACACTGGACACTGGTGCTGTCTTCCAAATCTGGCTTCACTATTCCCAGCTGAGGAACTTCCTACCCATGCTCTTGAGACCTGTATTTCCATCCAGTCCCAGCTCTCTTGCAAGTTCTCTTGTTCCAGCTTCATTATTACTCCTGCTTGCTGTAGTTTCCTTTACATACTTCCATCTTTCCACAGCTCTCTGGTACTTTCTGTTTTTTTTCCTAACTAAATAAACTGTTTCCATTCTGTTTCTAGCTACCATTTACTTATCTGTGGCTATGCATTCAGAAAATAAAAAAAGAAAAAAGGACTGCCTATCTTTCACCAATATATGACAGAGAAATGGAAAACTTCATTTGTAATTCTTGAACCTTAGCTAGAACCTACAGGTGCTTTGGGAGCATGCAAAATAGTAAGTTAAACACAATGGCTTCTAAAGATGAGTTGGAATGATGAGTAGGAATGGAGAATTTTATTTAAAAGACTCTGCCAGGTCAAAGGTGATGTGTACTAGAGAATGCAGATTGCAGTTTTTGTCTGTGGTGTGTGAGAACACTAAAATTAGGATCTGCAAAGCAGCATCTGCAGTTTGTGATTGTCATTATTTCACCCCAGTCAACAGAAAAGCCCCACAAAGATGCTCCCCCACTCCCCCACCAGCAGGATTGGGAATGGAACCAGAAGGGTAAGAAGTAGAGAACTCATGGGTTGAGATGAAGGCAATTTAATAGGGAAAGCAAGAGCTGTGCACACAAGCAAAGCAAACCAAGGAATTAATTCACTTTTTCCCATGAGCAGGTTTTCAGCCACCTCCAGGAAATCAGAGCCCCATCAGATGTAACAATGACTTGGGATGACAAATACCATCACTCCAAATATTTCTTTCTTCCTTATTCCCTCTACTTGATATACGGACCATGAGGTCATAGGGGCTGGAATATCCCTTGTTCAGCTGGTAACTGTTTTATGTGAGAAAAGACAAAAAAGACAATACTTACGCCTGTAAAAATCTAATTTTTGGGTGGTTTTCAAGGTTCTGCACAGTGACAAAGCCTACAGTGCTAAGGACTATTGTAATTTTGCTCAGGTTACATACCATTTCTTTCTTTAAACCCCACTTTTGGCAAATTGCACCTCTGATGGTTCTTCATCTTGCAAACAGTCTAATAATCCCCATGATTAGGAACATTAGAGCCTGAGGAAGCAATAAAAAATGATCAGTTCACTAAGGTGAGTCCATCCACAAGACAAGTTAATGACTCCCATGCAGTCTACGAAATAACTGAAGGGCATATAGCAGCAGATATATGAGAGCGACTCTCCCTCTCTTTACACATAAAAGCTTCTAAATCCAGGAAGCCCAGAAAATTATGCTTAGTACCAATGTTTAGAAGACAGAATTTTTCAGGAAAACTGTGGGCTTTTGAGTCTCTTAAACCTAGGAGGAGGGGTAATGTTGTCTTTGAAGTTGTCATGCCTTGCGCATTGCAATTACTTCTTTGTTTACTTCCATGTTCACCATGCAGGTTAGGCCAGCCTGACGGACAAATTTAGAATTTCTGTACCATGAGCACAACAATGACTGTCAACACAGCATCTTTTCCATTTATATTGAAACTCTGCTGCAATTTGACGTCATTAATTTAACTTAATTAAGACTAAGTTTGGAGAATTTCAAGGTTTGTTCCCCTAATAAAGGAAGAGAGATATTTACTTGCCCGAAAGCCAAAGACTACACTATTGTGGCAAGGCTAGTCACAGTTAGGTCTGTCAAAGGACGTGGGAGAGGAGCAAACTGTACAGCCAATCTAGGCATAAGTGATGGGACTGCTGCCCACCAAGAGCAGCCTTCTGGCCCTGGCACTGTCAGACCTGTCTGCACCAAAAGCCAGATCTACAACCTCTTCATAAGGACCAGCAGATGATTTTTAGTCCAAATGAGCAGAAATTATGTCAAATACCCAGAAGCTGAGGTGAGTAAGTAGCAGCTATTAAAGGTTTTTTCAACTACATTTTTTATTTTCTTTGGATAGGGGTTGTCAATAAGGTAGAAAGTCTAACATTCTTGGATGTTTTTGTAGGGTTAAAAGACACCAGTGATGTTATTTATTAAAAGTATTCTGATAAGGAGTCTGAAATTTTCTGAGTGTAACAGATGTTGTTGTATTCCTCTTTTCCCCTCTCCCCTCTCCAGAGTGGTTTGTTCACGTACAATCTTGCAATTACAATTTGAAACTTCTTTGGATATGCATTTACACAGAATAAAACCTCTGTCTCCCATGGGGAATATGGTACAATACACAACTCTGAGGTAAGCTCAGTTCTGGTGTTACAGCACACTGGCAAGGAGAGCTGTATGGGCAGGCCTCACAAACACACAATATCCCTTAGTCTGTGCTGATTTGCCCTTCTGACCATGTCTTTGAAGATGTTTCTTACATGTGGGGTTAGAAGGATCCCTGGTTACCAGCTTCTTGCCAGACAGTTCAAGCCATTGGCCATCAGCTGTCTCAGAAATTTCGCCCCTGTATTAAAACCTAAATGTTTGCAAGAGTGCTCAGCTTAAACAGCTTAAACATCTACATACCTGGAGATAAGGACAATTCTTCTGAAGGAGGAATGTTGAGAGATGTACTTTTTAATTTTATCGGAACCACTTTGGCACCTTCCACTGTTTTTGAGAGCCTTACGCAGTACCACTCTCGTGCCTTTTTTTAAGTCAGCTGGGAGAGATATGGAGCTTGAACCTTTTACAATACTGGTGCTGATTAGTGAAAAATGAAGACACTTAACAGGTTTTTGAAGCTAAAAATAAATGAGACAACACAACCAGGAGTTATGTGTCTACAGCAGAAAGAAACCTAAATCAAACGGTCCCCCACAGCAGCACTGCCAGAAGCAGACTCCAGAATTTTGTGATTTGTGAATATCTGGGACTCTCTGTGTGATTTGCAAAACAGATTCCCAAATTATTTTGCAAAATGAAATGTATTTCTCGTGCCTGTTAGCCTGGCTGAACCATTCCCAGCACCCATGAGGGCAGGAACAGTCACAGATGGGCTTGAGAGGTGTTGAGCAATTCCTTTGGCTGGTTAGCAAAAATGCTCAGGTGCTTCAAGAGCATTTCAGAAATACATGAAACATGGAGGGGAAAGCTAATTGCTTTCATAACACTTGTCTCCTTTTGACTTTCTTATGATTTTGCATATTTTTTTCCATATTCTTATATCTATGTGCACATCTTCAAGCTTAGCAAACATAAAGTGTTACCTCAACAACATTTAAAAAAAGGACAAAATATTCAAAAATCGTCATCATCTGATTTTCTCAAATCTCACCACCATTATACATAGTGTTTTGGGTTATCTTTTTTTTTCCTCAGTCATAATCAGAATCACTAATTTGAGTTGGAAGAGACACACAGGGAGCATCAAGTCCAACACAGGACATCCCCAAATGTCACACCATGTGCCTGAAAGTGTTGACTAAATGCTTCTCGAATTCTGCTAGGCTTATGCTGTGACTAGGTCCCTGGGGAGCCTGTTCTGTTGCCCAACCACCCTCTGGGTGAAGAACCTTATTCTAATATCCAGCCTAAACCTCCCCTGATGCCTTCAGGTCCTGTCACTGGTCACGACAGAGAAGAGATCAGTGTCTGTCCCTCCTCTTCCCCTCAAGAGGAAGTTGCAGATTGTAAGGAAACCTCCCCTCAGTCTCCTCTTCTCCAGGCTGAACAGACCAAGTGACCTCAGCTGCTCCTCATACAACTTCCCCTCAAGACCCTACACCATCTTTGTAGCCCTGCTTTGAGAGCTTTTTTAAAGATATGCATCTCTCTAATAGCTTTATATCTGTTTTATATTGTGGCACCCAAATCTGCACACCGAGACTGCTCCAGTGCAAAACAGAGCAGGACAATCCCCTCCCTTGCCCAGCTGGCCATGCTGAGCCTGATGTACCCCAGATTATTACATCTGTAAAAGACTAAATTAATGTCTGAGAAGAGCTGCCTATAAACCACCTCCTCCTGTTTTTAACACATAGACCCTTGTAAACATACAAATGAGTGGGCAACAGCTAGGATACTGCAGTGAGAGCAGCTTTAGTCCTGCTTATCTGATTGCACTTATTCCTGTGTTATCAAAAAATCTAAATAATAGCACAAAATGAAATATACTTGCGAAACCAAAAATGGCAGGATACTGGGAGAAAGGGTTGGGGATGAATGAGGGAAAATCAAGAAAGAGACATTTGGGGCAAGGGAAATATCTGGTTAATTCTGCCAAGGAAAGCAAAATAAGTCAAAAACATTCATCAGGATAAGCAATGTATTAGAAGTACATAAGTAATACCTCGCCTAAATCTTTTCTTGGCTTCCAGTGCTGTTGGAAAGCATTAGTTCTTCTTCGTCATGTCTGCTAAGCACATTCTTGGGGTGGAAGGAGGGCAGTGAAGGGAAAAAAAAAAAAAAGAGCAGAGAGTGAATTTAATCTTGGAATCCTGAAAAAGTCGCCTGTGCGCTTTTTCTAGCCTCTGGTACAGCAAACCAGGTTGCTATGGTAAAATGGGTCAGAGCAGTAAGCAAGTTAGCTTGTGCAACAAAATCAGACTCCTGGTGCAGTGATGGGAGGCAGAGGCCAAAGCACACAGTAATCTAGAGCTGAATCTAGGTCACTGGGGTGCTTTGTAGCTGCAGCTGTCCGTGTGGGACTGCGATCTCCGGCAGGGCTCGCAAAGCCATCCTGACGGCTGGGCTCCTGCTCAACGGCTGCGGCTGTACCGGGGAGCTGCTGCTTTGTCTCCTTCAGAAACAAATTATAATTTTAGATTTTAAATTATGGATGCATATGCAGGCAGCATGTGTCTGTGTGTGTATTATGTATGCACATTTATTTTAAAATAAGACATACTCAGCAGGCACATGGCCCATATTTTGGGAACCCATTACACAAATTAACATTCGCACTCCAAATGATCATTATCACATATTTATGGGAACTGTGCATCCCACTCCATGGAAGCTATAAAGATCTGCAAGCAAACATAAGAAATCTCTTCTCCAGTATATCTAATGAATTCCCCCCCTCAGACAAACACCCTCCCAAAAAGCCTGGGAAAAGAAAAAAGGCTTTGGAGAATGTCAGGGAGGTCGTCCCACGGTTCAGTCTCTCACATCCCCCTACAGACATATGCTGATACACCCATCCGTGCAACAATCTATTATTATCATTTACTATTCTGTGACTGTTAAAAAACAATCAAAAGGGAAAAAAACCCCAACAAACAAACAAACAAACAGACAAAAAAAAACCCCAACAACCAACAATCAGTTAATAAAAAGCCAGAGAATGGGGCCTCATCAGGAGCAGAAGTAAATCAGCTTGATGCTGATGGAATTACACAGGCTCAGAGTTTAGACTTACATACAGACATGGTCCTTGCCCACAGAAGGATGAAAAATGACCCATAATGGAGATTCATTATAAGATGAGGTTGGCAGCTCTTTGGAGTATGAGAGGTACTATGTCACCATTTTTCTGCCTTTTTTCTTTCTTATGTTTAGAAATTCTGCCAAGCAGAATTTCCTATATTGGCCTCAGATTCTAGGCTATACAGAAGAGATTCTGGATACATCACCTGCCCACTGAAGCATCAGCTTTCAGTGCATACAGAAGAAGCCTAGAGCTCCACACCAGATCTACTCTGTGTGCAGTGATTGACTCCACAGCAAGCACATGGAGTCTCTGAAGCTCCCCAGAAGTATATAGTTCTTGTCCACACCAAAGATCTGGCACACTGAATGCCAAATATGTCACTCTCACTTGTCACATTTTGTCTGTTTTGTATAAAAATCTGGCATAAGCACATATAACAACTAGGTAGAGATGTTAATGGAATAATGAAATATGAAGCTTTTCTATTTGGATTTGGGACAGTATTGGACAGATGATTTTTCCTTCTCACAACCACAAGAATTTAGACATTTCTGCTTGAGACAACTACACTGGACAAAATATCTATCAATACAATTTAGTTTTATTCAGGTCACATTTCTCATATTATGTCATGAGATTTTGCCCATTTCCAGTGAGTGTGAGGGAAGAGGAAGGACAAAGGACAACAATAACTTGGAGTTTCAGAATCAGTGTCCACCTATATAAATCATGTATGACAATGAAGTTCCTGCCCTTCTTATCCCACATTTTAACATGGATGACTGAGATTAGATATGTGTTTGGAATAATTTAAAAATTAGGCCAGTAGTAATCCATGGCAAGGTCAGTATCCAAAGACAGATAAGGCACTAGTGCTTATTAAATTAACTAAACAGCTAAAATCAATTACATTTTTCTTGAAAAAAATAACAATGATAACAACGCATATTTTTATTGGGGGTGGCATTTCAGTTTTTATACAGGAGGAAGATATACAGCTGCTGGTCAATGCTTTGAACTGAATCTGACAAGAAGCTGGTAGCCAGAGTGAGCTGCCTGGGTCCCCCCAGTGTGAGAAACATCCCCAAGGACATGGGAGAGGAGCCAATCAGCACAGGCAGTGTGCATTTGCAAGCTGTCAGACATGCCATGAGCATGGCTTCTGTGCACACCTCTACAGATGTCTGAAAAACCAAGATGAAACATGTACAGACCATATGTCAAATGTCACTTTGTAAGCAAAGTGAAATCTCTTATTTCCTCCTACAGAGCTGCTAACATGATGCCAGAGCACTGAGAAACTGCCCATTCTGCTGAGCAGCAGCACACATAAATAGCTTGCAAATACTGCAGTAGAGGTACATATCATACACGAGCAATATTATATAGTCCTTCAAGGGGAGAGTAGCAGAAAGCAAAAGGAAAAGAGAAAAATGTGTCAAGACAGGTTCAAGGATGGCCCTCTCTCTTGATAGTCCCTGACAAATTCCCTTTTCAGCAGTAAGGAAGACTCTATACATTAAAAAGGCCTTGACTCATTCCATCACATATAGTTCTTGTCTTCTCTAATTTCCACAGCAACTTGCCTTTAATCCTTCAGCATTCTTATCCTTGATTATTCAGTGGTACTTGAAAGTTCTGATAACTCATCTGGTCCAGACAAGAGACAGAAATATTTGTCTATCAGCATTGTCTCTGCAAAGCAAACAAATACCACTCCATTCAAAGGGGACAGTCAAATTCATCACTGCTGAAACATTCTGCATATAAGGTTTACACATAATGACCACCAGAACAGACTCTTTTAAAGATATCCCTAGTGATATAAAGATCTGCTATTGTGCTGATAAAATTCTTTTCATGCCATTGATACCTCAATTGTTAGCCACAGAATGATAGGCACAGAGACCAGACAGGCTTGGAGACTTACCTGGACAGACATGAAGAAAGAGGGTTCTGATTTTGATACTAGAATTGTATAACCCATCACAAAACTTGCCATTTGACTTTGATTGTATATGCTCTGAAGGTATCTTTCCTACAACAACAAGTCTATGAAAACCTGCACATAAACCAGAGGAAAACAAAGCAACAACAACCAAAACAAAAAGGATCTAGGAAAAAAAAAAGTTCATTTCCTAACTCTGACATGAATATAATTTTATACTTGAAAATAGATTTAGTCTTCTTGTTTCCAGAAAAGGTAGTAAATCACAGACTCATGGGAGTACAGAGACATGTACTGAGCGGAGGGATGGCCGGGTGTGGGGAGGGAGGAACTGCTGTACAGGCAGAAAAGAAACATTCCATGGAAGTAGCACTGCCAGATAAATCCCCTGTTGCAGAGTCTGTCTGCACATTCCACTGCTAAAGGGCGGTGAGTTGTCGATAAAGGGTCGTTTTCCTACACCTGGGCAAACAAGCAATTCACAGCAAAGAGCTAATTAACTCTGCCACATATTGAAGGATCTGAAGTACCTGACACACTTTCTGTCATGGTCCCTTCTCTGGGCAGGGTGGAGTGGGTGTTGATTGACAGAGGGCTGCAGAAAAGCCTATCTTATAAAAAATTACTAAGGGAGGGAGGGAGGGAGGGAGGGAGGGAGGGAGGAAGGAAGGAAGGAAGGAAGGAAGGAAGGAAGGAAGGAAGGAAGGAAGGAAGGAAGGAAGGAAGGAAGGAAGGAAGGAAGGAAGGAAGGAAGGAAGGAAGGAAGGAAGGAAGGAAGGAAGGAAGGAAGGAAGGAAGGAAGGAAGGAAGGAAGGAAGGAAGGAAGGAAGGAAGGAAGGAAGGAAGGAAGGAAGGAAGGAAGGAAGGAAGGAATCTAGCTGGCCTAAATAACTACCTGTGGCAAGGGGTTTTTTCAGGCTTTATTTAAAATACAAGTTGGTCTTGCATAAATGTCCATTGATAACACTTTTAGCAGTGCTCAGGTACTGATGGAAACACATCTTGCATGCTGAAAGATCATCATCATCACAGCAATATCATATATGTGATCTTCTTAAATGGAAGAAAAGGAGAAACTCCCAACATTTGTAATACACAAGGAAACTCAAGGGTTCGTGTCCTGGTCATTTAGTAAATAAAGCATTCCTCCACCCTTGCTGCTCAGAATGAAATAAAAAAGAGGTAACCTTTACTACTTTTTTTATTAGTCCCTCTGTGATGGGTGCAAGCACATGCATCAGTACTTCCCAGATTGAAGTTCATGATTGCTCATCTGTACTACATATACTGCCTCAACAATGGCCTTATGAATTTCATCAAACAAGTGTTGGCAGCTTCCCACCTAATCACTTAGTGTAGCTGTGGACTCTTGTTTACTGACATCAGGGAATGCCTCAACAGAGCAACTATTGCCTCATACCTCTTCAAATACTAATGTGGGTGTAAAAAGCCAAACATCTGATGCACACTTGTGTCCCTGGAATGTGGTAGGGAAAGACAAGTCCCTCAGTCAGTAGAAAGGATTAAATCCCTTTTCTAAAAAAGGAGTGATTTGGAGGAACACAGCTCAGGCAAAAGTCATTTCAAGAGGTTCTTCAGTAAATGGTCTAGAGGGTTCTCTTTGAGTACATTAAAAACTGATTCATTTGCTGGATAAATATGTAAATTATGAGTATGACAACTGAATAATTTTGATGTAGTAAATGAAAACAAGGTCTGATGGAGGCAGATAGCTGTTACTTGAGTACAATTTCCAGTGTCCTCAAACATCTTGCTTTGGAACCCTTCACAGGCTATGAACTAAAGCAGTAGTCTGCTGTTAAAGAATTTGAAATAAGAAATCACTAAAGCAAACTGGTCCTGGTGCACAGAATTTTAGTTTGAATTGTGCAAGATAAAATAATGAGCATTTTAAATAGAAATACCTGAGGTAAAACATAACGTCTGGCAAGGTAACTGGGGAGGAAGTATCTCATAACATCCATGTGGAAGTCTCCAGCTGTAACACAAACTTCCTTAGCCACTCAGTAAGTGATTAAAGTTATAAACATTTATATCACAGTTAATTTAATTTCAACTGTAGTTTGAAAAGCTCTTGCTCTCTTAAATGATGCTGCTAAATGTCAAATTTACAATTTTGGAAAGTCATTGTCAACACCTTGCTATATGCAAATATTAATTAATTCTAAATTGCAGTGGCTTCCATAAAACTTCAGTGGATGCCACTTCAGTGGATGCCAAAAGAAAAAAATAAACCTTCATCTTCTATGCTGCTACAATAAATAAAAAGAGAAAAATAAATGGTTTTCCACTTATAAAATCAAATGCTGCCAAGAGCTACATTCAGCTAGTAGGCATTTGTTTCAAGTGGATGCTGGCTCCTGTCACATGATGAGGGAATATGACATTTGGTAATCTTATTGGCACATGTCAGGTTAGCACGGCCAAGAAACACAGAACAGTCTCCTAGCAATAGCCCTTTTCACCATAGCTGTGGTGCCTAAGAAAATTAAATATCTAAGGAGAACAATCATAGCAAAAAATCTGACAGTTTTATGAGGGAGGAATGTAGTGGAGAGCGATAGGGTTGTCTGTAACACTTCCAGAATTTCCTGGAAACACATTTTATTGATCAGAAGCTGGAGTCAATAAGCTCACTGAAGATCTGAAAGTACTGAAACAAAGTCACTGAAAAAGAATGAAAGTACTACAATCAGTATTTATTGATTCAAGAGACAGGACCAACATCTGACTACCAAAAGCCAACAGTGACTTTAGTCACTCTTTCATAAAAGCAAATAAGGATGTGCAAGAAAGCAAGAATTGCAGCATGAAAGAACCACAGAAAGGAGGCATGAGTCAATTATAACATAGGATATCAAAGATAGCCAAAATAAAGGCTGGTAGCAGATTAACAAGCTTGAAACTTTAAAAGATCATGTTAAAACCAGAGAGACAACTCCCAGAGATAAGGACAGCTGACAAAGAGACTATAAATATCATTCACAACATGATGAAATCATTAGGGTAGGAAAATGGCCCAGAGTGAACATGCATCAAAGACCAGATGTCTTCAGAATTTAAGTCAATTTTCTGTTGAGAGACTAGGTAAAACAAAAACTAAAACAAAAAAAAACAGAAAACAAACAACAAACCAAACCACACAAAAAAAAAAAAAAAAAAAAACAAACCAACAAAAACAAAAACCAAACCAAACTAAAATAAAAAAGAGCCAAAAGACTTTAAAAAAAAAAAGACCACATTCATATGTCATGGTATACAAGACAAAAGGTTTAATAATTGAAAGTGCTTTTCGAAAGACAACTATGTGAGAGAAAAAGGTATCAGATTGACAGCAAGAAAACAAGAAAAGATAAAAAGAAAGCTTTTTGTTTCTTAGATTATAATTATGGGGTAATATAATGAGTTAGACAATGACAAAACCAAATAAATGAAAGCACAGTCAATCTTCAGAGAGAGGTTTTATCTGTGAAAGACTCAGACAATGACAGTAGATGGTCTACAGTCAAAATGTTCAAGAATAACATCCTATCAAGAACTGTTAATGTTCCTCTTGGATATTTATTCAAGGAAAGGAAGTAAGGAATGACCTAACACAAAGACTTGAGAAACTAAATCACAAGAGGAAAAAGAGATCTGGAAAAGCTCCAAGGAGAGGAGGATTGCCAGATATCAAATGATTGTAACCTACAAAAACTGATCTTTGATAATCTGTTGACTTAACAAAGTTCACTAACACTGTGTTAAGAAGTATCAAGAAATATAGATTTAGGAAAATGTGTATAAAATCAAATGCACAGGTCTATATGGAATTTGAAGACCTATGAAATGTTCATCATTATTGATAACATAGATATCAATATGTTATGATTAGGACTATCAAAAAATCTTAGATAACACATACAAATTTTTTGCAGCAAGAATTTAAGGTACAGGAAAGAGCAGGAAAGCTTGTTACATTCTGATAGGAAGAGTGACTAACTTAAAAAGGCTAAGAAATGTTTGGTTTTGGAAGCACATTTGACCAATCCCAATGATTCCCCACTATTACAAAGGCAGACTAATGAATTTGTCACCATTTTATACCTCCTCCTTTTCCCTGTATCCAGTTTTCATCTGGTAATTCAGCAAGTCAGTTCAAATAATTAAGATGAAAGAATACTAAGCTGGGAAAATATGGTTATTTAGCTTATTAAATCAGTTGAATCCATTAATCAAGTAGCAAACTAGAAACAGATGTCATAGACTATCAAGAAGGTAAAGAGAAGTTCTAGATTCTGTGGTCAGGACCCATACTCTAAGAAAGACCAAGGTATAGAAAATTTGAGACAGTAAAAGTATATTATTCTATGTAGACTTGAGAACTGGTTGCAAATTCAAAGAGAAATATACAAAATAAGATGGAATAAAATTAATACATTTAAAAGCAAAGTATTATGGGAACACAGAGAATTTAAACAGCATATTAGATACCCTAAAAAGAATTTACATGAAATATATCAAAAATCAAACATAAGGTATAGCTGAAAGTCTCAGTGACTTTAGGTAAGGCTCTGAGTTAAAATGACAGACACCAAATAGGAATCTCTAGAAAAATTATACCTGTAATTTAGTCCTCTTGAATGATTCAAGAGACAATGAAGAAATAATGTGAAGCATAACCTAATTACTCTAAACAGGAACTACAAGAAGATTGAAGAATCCCCTTGGCCAGAAAAGGTAACAGCAAATTTTGAGAGATAATTCATGTCTAGGGCCCCCTGTACTGAGAAAGGGGAGAAATAGAAAATCAAAAATGAAAGACATAGCTTTGCAAAAAGCAGAAACAGGAAGTTGCTACTGTTGGCAATTACATTGCAAATCTAACCAACTGAACTAAGCAGAGTTAACAAAATGGTTAATAAAGAGCTTAATTAGAGACAAAAGTTTTATGAGAGCAGCAGTGTTGAAGGAAATGTCACCAACAGAAATTTACCTGATTTTTTTTAAACAATGAAGGCGTGTTTTCAGTAAAAAGGAACTAAAAAAAAAATGACAGTGCTTGCAAACAGTCAAAGGACTGAGATAAATTGATACAAAGTGGATGCAAGGTCAGAAAGACTGAATGCAAGGATAAATAAACTGTAGAGACAGCAACAGCAAACACAATAAATGTGGGGGCAGTCACAACTCAAGGGCATCAGGCTGTGGGGTATCATGTCTTATAAAGAAAGCAAATGTCTTGCAGAGTCCATATGATCTGCAAAAATAACAGTTTAAAATCACAATCTGTCCAAGAACAGAGACTAGACAATAAAGCTCTGATTGTGAGGCAGAGAAAAACCACTATCTCACTTATCTCTTTTAAATATTTGTAGGAGTCTGTAAAATTTGTTAGGATTTGTTTTTATTTCTTCTTAGTGATGCAACAAATGAAGGAAGAATGAACTTCAAAATAAACAGTGGAACTGAATACAGTGTAAATTCTGGAAGCACATATGAATATATGGTGACACACAAATAAACAGCAACTTACTTGGCTCAAAATCAAACCAAGTCTTAATTTACATAGTAAGCATAAAAAGAACCCATGCGGTGAAGTCGTACAAGCGCTCCTGTACAAGAATAAAAACAACCAAAACACCTCAGAATAACGAAACTGGATTTTTGCTTGCAAGCTTGTTTTGAAGAACAGTCAGCAAATATGGAAAATCAAAGCATAATCCAAAAGTAGGAAAGTTCTTTAAGTCCTCAGAGGGAGCCTCCTTCAGAGGATGACCCGGAGAAGATGCTGAAGCTTACTATCCTGAAATACAAGATATAAAATACATCTCATTCCTTCATTGTCTAGAGAACCAAGCCTTTTCAAGAGAAAATTGTCCTTGATGACTAACATTTAAGTCAGATTATCTTTTCACTACAGCTTTTTATCAGATATAAATTTAAATATGATAATGAAGAAAACAGGAGTTAATAGTCTTCTAACAATTAAGGTAGAATTCTCTTCTTGGAAATTTTAAAAACTTGAGTAGATATAGTGACATGGTATAAGACCTCACCTCCCTGACATAACTCTGAAGTTAGTCCTGCTTCATGCAAGATATTAGTCTAGATGGCCCCCAGAGGTCAATTATTACTTAAATTATTTTGTGATCAAATGATTTTGTGAGCAATGGGAACTTGCAAAGAAGACATTTTAAACTTATTGATATTGGGAAAATTAAAAGAGAAAATAATGCCATTTGGAAAACAAAAAATGTTTGTTTCTCTAATACGTGTTTTGTTCACCTTTCCAACTAAGCAAGCTAATACACCATATTTCAGTTTAAAAAAAAAAGAAACCTGTAGAAAATAAAAGGACTGAAGAAGAGAGATTTTGGCATCTGGGTCTTATTAACTTTTCTCTTAGGAAAGACTCTTGGCCATTAAGATGTAGAATATTTGTTGGTCTTTTCTCGTAATTTTTCACTTTCAATAAGTGCATTTTGGATGCACTTAATCCACTTGTTACATCAGAAAATAAACTAGCCAGCTATTACTTTTATATTTGCTACTTTTTTGCTTGGATTTTGAAGAAATTTTACAAAGTGGAAAAATGCTACTGCAGGAGCAGGGTAATTACAAGATGAATCCATCACAGTACCTAAGTCCAAGGGCCTATATTGTGATAGTTCAGCGGGATAAATAGGGGCCTAACAGCTCCCTGCCTTATTTCTTTGATTTGAAATAGTGTTGAGAGCAGAGATGTAATTCATTACTCATTCAGTAAATAGAAGTACTCACTAAAGCATTTTAATTTTGAACTGATTCTAGTCATAAAGAATCTCATTGTATGTCCTGATTTCCAAACAGAATTTCTCTTTTGCTAAGAAAACTTTGTGAGGAATCAGTGTGAAATGAGGTAACTTATGTCACTCTCCTCACAAGTAGCAAAGATAATTTCCTGTCAAAGATGTATTTGCACATCCCTGTGGTCAGGATGTGCGCCAGGGCTGTCAGTCACTGGAACAGCATCCCCAGGGAGGTAGGCACACCTCTAAGCCTGCCCGAGTTCAAGGTGTGTCTGAGCAATGCTCTTGGTCATGTGGTTTGGTTGTAGGTAGTCCTGTGAGGATCAGAAGTTGGACTCAATGATCTGTATTAAAAACCCTTCTAACTTGAGATATTCTTTGATTCTCAGGATTCTATGATTTGTACATGTGAAAATGCCTTGAATGTTATTCTGAAGAAGATTTCTTTGATGATTTTATTTGCATGCGGCATCCTCTTATTTTTGGGTGAAGGAGGGCCGCAGTTTGTCATGTTCCCTCTTTGATCTTAAATCAACCAGTACAACTGACTGCTCTTTTCCAAACAATCTTATTTTCCCTTCATTCACTTGGAACCTAATTCAATTTTAGACAAGAGTAAAGCACTTACACATTTTTAACACACATATATTTTCTCAGTGTTGCCCTCTCAGAGGAATGATTTCTGTCCTTTCCTCAGATTAATTCCTTTCAATACCACAGGAATGCTGACTTTTTAAACTATAACTTTATGTTGGTGCCTTTGATGCTATGCATACATGATTTTTTTTCATTCTCAGCATGATTCACAGAGTTGCTTCCTAGGATGTTTAGCCTCAGAAATTATAGTTGCCATTCTTGTGAAATTAACCACATGCAAAGTAAAGGACTACGCTTCTTATGGACAATGTATCACTTCAGAATAGAAATACACTGGGCCAAACCAATGCTAAAGTTAATTTAATCATAAAATGGTTTGGGTTGAAAGGGACCTTAAAGTTCGTCTAGTTCCTGTCCTGCAGGCAGAGACATCTTTTGCTAGAAAAATGAAATTAAATTTACTAAAGTTTATCCAGAACGGACTTCAGCTCACCCTCTAAAACTACAAAGGAAAAAAAAGCTTAGCAAAGTCACATTCTCTGCTATATGAAATGGTGTGATAATAGAACTTAACAAAAAAAAAAACATATCATTTCGATTAGGTAAAGGTTGTAGTGTATCTGGATCACATTTTCCCATACAAAACTGTAGTACAAAAGTGAATACAAAATACAAAAAACAGTGAGACAACTCATCACATACAAAGCTCCTAAACATAATCTAACTTCTAAACCATGGATCATAAAGACAGCTATCTTATTTAGAGTTTAGTGCTGCCTTATAAGGAAATTACATTGGTAATAATCAAATTAGTAAAATAAAAATCAATCCTTAATTAAAGGTAGATGTACATTATGTCTGTCTCTGGCTGTCCTAGATACTTGAATGGAATAATCACCGGAGAAAATTGCTGGTGTATGACACAGAACTCCAGACTCTAGCTTTCCCCAACCCAATACATTAATGGGAATAAGATTCCAGTATTTTGCAGAAAAATAATTGATATTTGTCCAATTGATAAATTGGAATAAAATTAGTCTTTTTCCCTTTCTGCCTTCTCTCTCGTTCAGTGAGTGTGGTAATAAAGCATTTCTATCATTCTGATTACAAGGAAATGCACATGCAGGAAGGTGATATTAGCTTGAATATCTTCAACACTGAGCCCTCTAAATCCACTAGTCCAGAAGTCTCCTGACTGTCAGGAAGATTATGGAAGTCAGAGAAAAACAGTAGTACCAAAGTGAAGAAGTTATGCTATAACTTGAATTTGTGTCAATACTACTCTGACCTTCAAACAGAGAAGGAAGCCTACCTCAGTTTCCCACTTCCTTGTTGTGCTCTAACTACAATATACTACTGAGTTAAGAAAAGGTATGTGAATGTGAAAACATCATTTGAAGCTTGTGATCATCTCTCCCCTTTTAGAGGATGGTTTCTGTGAATGTTTGCCAAAAAAATCTCCAAAGCAAAGCTCATCCTGTGAAGGATGCAAAGAAGAGACAGGTGTCACAAACCTGGCACTGTAGGAGAGAGACAGTTCTCAGTAATTCCACTCGCAGAATAAAATTATAGAGATGCCTAAACTTTGAGGCATTCTCATTCACATTGGTGTCAACCTTAAATACTCAATCTCACCTACCTGTTATTGAAGAACCTGAGTGGACATTTTATAGGGGAAATGAAAGGAGGATTCTGATTCTTAAGGTCATAGAACAGACTTAGTCTAGATTGTGTCCCACTGCACTGAAAATCTGTATCAACAGACGTACATTAAGCAACCTAAATATGCTTAGTGACTGAAACTATCAGTCACTAAACAATACTCTCTAAGGAACTTGAAAATCATTGTGAGCTACAACCTCAACATGAGATTCTCCAGTAGATTTTCTACTTTATCACACTGTCTTGTGAAGTTCAGGTTATGTCCTTAGTAGTAATTATTTATCTTTAGCCAGCTTTAAGCTCTGATGGTGACATCAGCACACCCTTGAACTATCTGTCCATTAAAAATAGCTGTATAAAATTCTATACTATTCAGTTAATTATTCCTTTAAACATTTCAGTTCATTTATATTATATATATATATTTACTATATTCAATTTCAGTTCATTTATATATTTCCATAAAAAGAACAAAAATGCTATTTCCATTTGAATTAATTGTCCCAAAATACCCGAGCCTTGCTTACATGAGAGTTTAGTGAAAGAACTGTTCTCAAAAGTGTGAAGGAGAAAAAGACCTGTCAGCAACGCAGGCAAAAGTGACAAATGGCAAAGGCAGAGACAGCAGTGGGATCTCTGATGTGAGATATTCCACCTGTGCATCATGAGCAGGGGCTTTGCTGCCAGCTCCTGCCTCTGACATGCCTCCCTCTCTCATCTGCTGCGAGCTATCTCCATTCTGTGTGCAGCCCCTGTTGCAGCCAGGGTGAGGAAAAAGGCAAAACCCAAAAGAGAGGAAAAAAGGACTCTTTTGTGACTTTTCCTTTTTCAGCTTTGTGGGAGATTGAGCCTGAGCTTTGTCACAGACTAGTGGCCTGTGACAGTGGAGCGGGGAGAGGACAGCTCTCCAGGCAACGGAGCACAAAGGGAGAGAAAGAGTGGCTGCAATCAAACACAGGAGAGGATGAAAAATCTGCCTTGACTGTATTATATAAATAACAGGGAAATATGCTTCTTAAGCAGGATGACCATCTGTGTGATGGGTGACAAGCCTGTTTTACTGTTTCCTGTAAAAAACTTGAAGTTATTTATAAGAATTTGAAGTTAATTTGACCCCCTATCTGGATTCTACCTCTGACACTGCAAAGCCTTCCAGCTTAAACTCTGCCTAAACTGTCTCTACACATCACCCACTGCAGAAGTTTCTTAGGTGGAAACCCTGCCACTGTTTACAGTTCACAGAAACACTGTCTGATAGTTTAGGACAGGAAGTGAAAAATGCCACTAAGCCAAATGAAACTAGAAGGGAGTTTATGTGGGAAGAAACTAATGAGTCAGACAGATATTTTGGAAGAGTTACTCATCTAAGAACTGTTAGATCAGTCCCTTAAGAAAGTCCCTTAATTCTGCTATGTTTTGACTTAATAAATGTTGACAACAGTGGGTAAACCTGCCATGCTGTTTAGGAGTAACTGTGAGAATCTATTGAAATTCATTTGGGGGAAAAAGGTGGCTAAAATACCCACATGCATTCCCCAAGAAACAGGAATGGCCCACTGCCCAACAGGAAGACAACATAAGAGCAAATCTTTTGCTGTAACTACTTTTATGTATGTTCAACTGTCTGTGAAATGAAGGGGAAAGGAGTATAAAAGGCAGCCCAGAAGATGGAGTGGAGCTGGGCTGTGGGAATATCCTGAAGGCACCACCTGAATGTGGTCTTACAGGGCTCTGGGAGTGTGTGCCAAGAAGCAGCATGCTGTGATGGCCTGCAGCTGGAGAAGCAGAGATGTGTGCTTTCTGTGCAAATATAGCTCCACCAGTGGGGTCTAGTTCCACCATCAGTTTTACCTTTTGAGGGAAAAACCTGAAAAAGTGCAACATGTTTAACTACTACAGTCAAAACAAGGCAACAATTCTGCTGCAATTATAAAAGTGCCCTGAGGTATTTTTCTTATTTCTAGTATTTAGTGTTTCTATTACATTTACATAATGGTGTTTATATTACATTTGATCCAAAAGATTACAATATGCAGCTGGTATTGCATCATGTTAAGATGTTACATTATGTATGTGAGTGCCAGAACATGGATTTGTAAAAGGCTTGAGCATACTTTCATTAAATCCACAAATGAAATCACTTGACTTGCTGTTTGGTTCCAAATCAAAAATCACACTGAAGCTTCTTAGCAAAGACATGAAAAATTATAATTAATAAATTCTATGCAAATTAAATAAAAAAAAAATGCCATTTGACCTGGAGATCCTGATCTTACTTTTATCTGCAATTGAAAGTACAATTAAGAAAGGGTAAGAACTCACACAATTACATTTGAATAATTTTTTTCATAAAATATGGGTTGACAAAATCAACTATTCTTCACAAAAATATCTGTTTGTGTTCAGACTTAATTATTTTCTTCCAGGTACCCAGTAGTGACATGTGACAATCCTTAGAGTATATCTGCAGCTCATAGTACAATTAAAATGCTCTAGTGAAATGGAAATGGTTGTTAACTGTTTTAACACATTTTCTGCTTGAAAATCCTACAATGGTTAGCATATTAACAAACAACATAATTCTGATAAAAAAGTTTTCTTTTCATGCTATGCATAAACTTCACACAATAAAATTATTTTATTCATGGCAAGTATCCTAAATCCTGAATGGTTTTATACACAGTGTTACAATACATTCATGCTAGTGGAACCCACTAAGGAATCCCAGCACAGTTGATGCTATTCTCTTGTCCATATGGTGAGACATGTCTATCGAAGCAAGTCCTCGTTTCTTCTTCTTTTAAACCCTTTTTTTTGGTGTCTCAGTGCTATCAAAAAATGTAGTTTCATGATAATACTATCAAAGAGCACAAAATCCAAAGCTGAGTCAAGTCTCATAGCATGCTAAAAAGCCAAGGGATGCAAATGTCTGGGCTGACTTTTCAGGAAGATCATTCTGTGCGCATTTTGCTATCTAATTTGCACTCTCACACCTTCTTCTCCATTCCAGAAGCAGCTTTCTGTGGTTGGTACCACTGCACTACAGTATTATGGCTTTACATGAGTATTTAGAGAAGTCTTGATAATTTTAAATGACAGATGTATTAGTATATTATGATAGTATATTTTATAGCTAATGGCAGACAGCTGTGTCCTGTGATCATATCAACCCAAATGAGTGCTGATTACCTAAAAGAGGCCATTTGGATATAAGACAGGTAAAACCCTCAAACTCACACTTCACAAGGTTCCCTTGCACAACAGCCCTCAGACAGAAAAAGTTGAGAGCCTCGAGAATGTCAGCAGCATCTTCAAGGGAAACAAAAACCAGACAAGATGGACTACTAATTCTGTACTATCTTATTGGTGTTTGTGTACAGAAAAATTGAAAACGGCACTTTGACCAAGGCCACATTATATATACATAGTAACAGCATGAAGTGCCTCTGGTACCACTTAAAAAGCAATAATCCAAAAATACATTAGCCTAAAGAAATTCTCAGTTGTTTCAGTACTACTGTTACGAAGACCATGCCATATTAAATGATGTTGTGGAGTGACACCTAGCTCAACAATTATTGTCAATGGAGGTAGCATCTAAGAATGTTCCCGAGAAAGCTAATGGAATCCCAGGAGCAGAAAGGAAACATGAACCTCTTTACATTCTCAAAGAAGTTTTGTGTAGCCCATGCAATGGCCTTCAGAGAGCTGGAAACGAAGGCATGAAGAGGTATTAATCACTTTCAGAGAGAAAACTCTTAAAAATCTTTCAAGATGCTTGAATGCCAATATATTCCTTGAAACTTTTTTGGAATGATAAATGACTAGTGAATAAATATTGTGTCATGTGTTAGTCATGTAATGCTCTGGCACAATGTGTCTCTAACTGTACACTGTTGTCACTCCAGGGCTTCACTGGTGCCATTCCAGTCTAACTATAATTTCGGTGTTTATTAATCATCCAGGAAGACTTGGCCTAAAATGAAGATTTTCCTGGTATTTTTCTCTTCATATATATATATTAAAAATTGTCAGCTAGCATAGTCCTAAGATAAAAACATATTATTTCAGAAGAAGGTGTCTGTGGAGTTATTCCTCCTGCAGTGTAATAGAAAACTGACTTATAACACTTTAAACTCAAGTTGATCCAAGGAGTCTTGAAAGATAGGAATTCTTTGGGATACTCATTTCTGTTAAGGTGATATCAATTAAATGTTGGGTCTACACAGGAACAGCTGCTTTACTGTCATTTTACGCTGTACAATTCAGCATATTACACAAACTACATTACAATACAAACTCTGAGGCAGTAATAATGGTACCTATAAACAGCTGTAAGTCACTGTGCAGGACTAAGAATAACTTTTGTGAATAGCTCTGAATGATAAGTGCAAATAGAGTGAAAGGCATGACTTCAACAGCTGGCTTAATAAACATAGCTGCCAATATCACCTCGAAGCCTACTGTGGCTGTTTCTTTAAAAAAAAGTTTTTGTCACACATTTTTTCACAAAAAGTTACTATATCTGCCCAAAACAAGGCTCTATAGGACTGTCATGGCCCCCCAAAAATACATTTCACAGTAAAAGTTGTTATGTAACCTGATCCCACTTTTCCACACTGCCCTCCAGAGACTCTGTCCCCTAAATCCAGCTGAAGGCCATGAGGATCCAGTTGCACAGGGCTTGCTCACAGATCATTCAGTCTCTCAGTGCATCTGTAACCCACATTTCACACCTCAGAACACAGAACTCGACTCATGCAATATCAAGTGTGGAAATGTAACAAACTGCTGCTGAAAATGAGTCTGCAATAGCACTTTCACATTTCTCCATGTCTGCATGCATGCAGCTAGTTTTTCTTCTCTGTGATTAAGGACATGTTATGCCAGGAGCCTACCACATTGTTAAATGTCCATTAGTTTAATCTACAGCTATTATGTGGCCTTCTCAAACCATTAGACTTATTTTAGATGATTGGTTTTTTCTTATCCATATGTTTCTAGTCAATTTAATTTAAATAAGTCTGCATTTTGGGAAGATACTTAGCCTTAAAATGAGCTCTATCTGATGAGAATGACAAAAGATTAAAAAAAAATAAAGTAGACACACCTGTAGACAATCAACATTATTGTCACAAACAGATATTCTTATCAAATTTACGTCTAAAGAAAAAATTTGTTCTTATTTAAAAAGTTGAGAATTTTGTCATTAATGCCTACAAAACCACAGATCCTTTTCCTAGTATTGTGTTTACTTCTGCCATGGTATTCACCAAAACCAGACAATAAAAACAAGGAAAGAACTGTATTTACCAATTTTTATTAAGTACAGTGTATATATGTCATTAACTACTAAGTTTGAACCAATTTATATGAATACAAAATGACAAATTATACTGATGCAGCCAGAAATAACTGATTTTCAGCAGATTACACCAACACAGTAGCATACTCAAATTCAGCCAAACCTGAATTTGAGTATTGTGAGCTCACATATTTGAACCATGATGAATTTATGGAAGAAAATCATACTGTATGAAGCTGTAAGCCACTCAAGCACATAAAGAAAATTCCAAAGCAAATCTGAAGTTACAATATGAACACCTCTTTGCTCATGCAAAATCTACACCAGCCTTATTATTATTTATTTGATTATAAAGCTGTGTATGCCACTAGGATAACACTGGCTCACAGAGAGGGAAGAGTGAACCCCAAAAAATATACACAGACTGCATAGTCTTCCTGCTGGACAGAGAAGGACATGGATAGTTCTTAACATTACAATGTGGCCCCAAGAGAAATAAAAACCAGTGGGAATCCTCCTTGTCCTTTTGTCCTTGAGACAAAACAAGAGCCGCTTCTTAATGTTAGACTCAGGGAAAATTCCTGGGCTTTCAATAGGAGTTTTGTCCGACTGGCTTGCAGGGCATTGTTCCAAGAAGGATGGGGAGCACAAAGGTGAAGACTACGAAGTGATATCACCCTTCTGCAGAATGTGTGTTCTGTAGAAGACAAAAGGGTACAGATTTTGATTTTAGGGTAACCATGTTTTTTCACCAACAGGATTTGTGCTCTAGAGAGGCTGCTCCCATACTCTACATTCAGAAAAATTGTTAATAGATTTGAGGAGATAAATGACATCGAGCTTTCTATTACTGCTGATGTTACAGGGTATCCCAGTCTGCCAGCTGGTGGAATTTTGGTGTGTTTTCCTAAACTTCCCAGTCTGGAGAGGCTGTCAACTTTTCTACATGCATGCCTCTCTGCATCTCCACCTTCCCTTTGCCTCAGGGCATTTCTGTTTACATTTAAGAGGAGCAGAAAGAAATGGAATACATATCTTTTATGCAGTCTTTGATTGTATTTTATGTTTTGTAATTATTATAAAAAATAAATCAAAGCTCTGTTTTTCATTTATTATTGGTCATTTGATAAGATAAAGCACTGTGTGCTACGCGCTCTTGACTTTTTTTGTCATCTGAGATTGAAAATGCAATGATAAATACATTAAATATTCACAAAGGGAGTCAAATAGGGTCATGGAAAGTGCCATACATTAATCATAAATGTGTGGTATTCCCTTGTTAAATGATACAGTTCAGCTCTGCATTTTCTGACAAATGAGGTCAAGATGTTGTTTGCTGTTAGAAACTAATTAGAGGAAATTCTTCACGCTTTTTTAATGAAGAAAAGCAAACTTTTGGAAATGATAATGTGAAAAAAATTCATACTATGGTGAGCAAAACCAATTTTTTTTCCCCCCAAAAGAATGTTTCTAAAGAAAAGGTGTGATTAGCTACACAAAGTTCACTTGGCTCACATTCTCATCATTTCACCAGTCAATAAGGTTACATCATGGACAAAAATCAATCTCTTATGGCAATGAGAGATAAGAGGAAAACAATGAGAAACTGATTACTATTGTCAAATTCTGCTGTTATTCGAGCTATTTTACTTTAGTATTGGATATTAATGGGATCAAATGAAAGAAGGACCTTTCAACACTTAGCTGCCACACCCCTTGTGTACAGTCCAAGCCCAGGAGCTGACTGCCTCTGTCTGTCACCTGGGAGAAGCTGACAGGTTGAAAGTGGATTGGGGGAAACACCCACGACCTCCACTCACCTACACCTCAGCCCATGGAGCCAGCCAACCCTTCTGGAAAGTATTTTAATCTACAACCACTTACAGCTGAATTTCACAAAACTGCCATTACAAAGATGATTCTTTCCATGCACAGGGTTTTTTGTGTAAATTTATTTTATGGACAATCAGAAGGTGCATCTCACTATCCAAACAGCAATCACAGATTTTCAGTAAGCTTTTTTTTTAAGGATAATAATTGCAAACATTAACACTTTCTTGCAGAAATGAATCTCTTTTTTATTTCCTTAAAAATATTTAATATGGATTCTTAGAGCAGTCATAAAAATTTTTGTATCCTTTCAAAAAGTTTCCAACATTTTATAAGAGAGTAGGATGGCTCTTAGTTGTATTTATCATGAAAAAAGAGGTTTGTTCAGGCAGACTGAGTATGACATGTACGCCCACACTTCTTATCAACCAAGGCATCTACAATTAAACAAACTCTATAAGACAGTGGCCACAAAACCAAAATTTTTCTGCTTGCTCTCAAGCTCTGCTGAAAGTCAGGGTAATTCTGGCTCTGAGTCTGATATATTTCACTATATTTGATATATATGACTGAGGAAACAAAAACCCTGGGCTATATTTCTGCTAGCTAACCAACCATGGCCAGGACATGGGCTAACCACTACTACAGGAGCTTTAGCATCACTAGTACAATCCCTGAGCACAGTTTTGATCACAGCCAACCACAAAACTCTCAGGTCATTCTTTATAGAGAAGCAGGAGGTAACATGGGCCAGAACCATTCCCAGTAGGCAGCTTGAATACAATCACCCTGTTTTGGGAAGCTGAGAGTGAAATCTATGGTAATTTGAAATGTATCAAATTACCAACTGACTTTGAAACTGGACAGTGCCTAACTGGTTTGTATACTAGCATAGAGGTAGTTAAACACTCCTATTTAAAGGGAAAGAAACCCTCAAAAGTGTATTTTCCATTTTAGTTTATTTCATAAGAGAACGTTCTGATGTGTTTTTGACAATAAAGTAGCAGAAAAAGCTGGCAGTTTGCCCTCAGTAAGAGAACAGAATCCTGTCAATAGTAACAGGGATGTCTAAAAGTCTTAGCAAACTCGTCTCAAATGTGGCTCCCTTTAACTTCTGCATTACAGACAGTTAGGCAATATCATGTAGCCAAAATCTGTTTCCTTTCCTTTTAAATACATCTCCTCTTGGCTAAGAGTATTTTTCCCCCAAAGCCTGTCCATATGTATGCAACAGTTAATTAAAGCTTTGTCCAGCGAAAAATCTTCCCATGTCCTCGGATCCTTATTTCTACTAGTTTGAATGGAAACAAACTGTTCATTGTAGGGTGGACAGAGAATTCTTAGAACCAGCTCCAGTCGATCTAATAGACCGAGCATGAAAGCATTTGTGAGAGGGCCGAATACTAAATAGTAAGGGTGACAAAGACCACCAGCTTTCAGACCTAACTATCCAGAAGAACGCACAGAATGCAAGAGGTGGAAAATTCAAGAAAGAGAAATTCACAGGACATTTTTGTGACAGTGCCAAGAAACATTTTGACCTTTCCCTACACTATTTCCCTGGCAAAATAAGTAGCACTTGACAAAATCTGTAGTGCTGTCATACACTACAAATTGTAATTCTGCAGTTTCTAGTGAAAGCCCCTGTACTTTTTTACAGTGTATATTTCAATATTTCATCTGCATAGAATAAGGTCAACTCTATTCTACTTGCAAGAACTACTTGTGAGGAAAACCACTGAATAAAAAGAAAAAGCAGATTATTAAAAGCATACATTAATCCATTGCTAAGAATATACGTAATACTTCAACTTTGGCAGAGAAGGTGAGTAGGTCTTTGAAAAGCCCTGGCACAGCTTTATAATAGCAGTGGGTAAAATTGTATGTGCTGTGCATCACCCAGTCTGTGGTAAGCCAAGGAGAGCATTACCCATAGGTAATTATGCTTCATGAATCTGGAAGTCAGTTCATTCTGTTCCATTGAGCTTTGTATGGTCATTACATAAAAGACAAGAAACAGGTCCAGGATCTCCTTTTTCCTTCTTGTCTTTACATTTTTGTCAGGGCTTGAGGTTTCTTCCAGGAAAACAAAGGTTTCAGCAGACAACTCAGCAAAGCATCATCAACAGAGATCCCTGTGCCAGCCAGGGCACCCCCTTGAGTGAAGACATGTGTGCCCAAAAATCATGACGACACTATGGCTCCAGACTGAACCTGAGATTATCCATCTGTTTGTTATGGGTGTGTGAGTTTCTGTGTTGGGCATGACTTTTTGTCAGACTGATGACGCTGGCAAATATTCCCTCAAAAATAAAAAAAGCAGAGTTTCACATTGAAAGATGATCTTCCCTCTTCCCAGTTTCATGGGCTGGCGACCTAGCCAAGAGTTTTATGCAGTCATCCTTGTGGCTAATTCCATTGTGCTGCCCAGAGTGGGCTTCATTTTACAACCAGACTTTCCAGATCTGGCAAACCAAATGTAAGACTAGAAAGCAAAGAAGGGCAAATTCTGTCCTGGAGAAGAGTAGAAACAGGCTTCCACCATACACAATGCCTTTAAATTTTCTGGGGGAAAATTGTCTCTTCAATCTCTCTTGAGTTTGAATTTGAATACATGCATACTAAGTAGAATGAAAAATACTGAGGAGGATGGTTTTGAAGTCATGGTTTCAAAGAAAACAACACATTCTCTATGTTTTCTGCCATTATTTACTTTTTCCAGCCTATCTCCAAATTGAAAGGGATTTTGAGAGGGCTGCCTGGACATTGGTCTATGATAGAACTAAGCAGCTTTTCAGGACACGTCCTAGGAGAAAGGAAGTGTCCTTAGATGTTCGTTCAAAGCAGCAGGTTTATGGTTGAGCCGCAGTTTGAACAGGCTTTAAAAACATAGGCATAAAGAAATTTTAATCTTAGGAAGAAACAGTCTTTTTCATTTGTGACAAAAACAGATGTCTTGGAATTTTTCATAAGAGATGCAATATCAGCCATGGCATCCTGGCCAGTTTCCAAGTAAGGTAATTATAAAATAACTAAGTAGACATTTGCTTAGCTTCAGAAGTATTCTGACTAGGATTGCTAAATTAAAATTTGCTATATTAAGTCCTTTCATGAAGCTATTGCAGTCTATTTTAGGAATCAACAATGGCTGATACACAATTCAGTTATGTATGATATTTATAACCCATTTTCTGATTTCTTCCAAAAGACACTATAAAAATGTATAATCTTCTATTTTTTTTTTCGCAATGACTTATCAGTAAGAAAATAAAATATAGTAAGGAAAACAGAGAGAATAATCCTTTAATTCCCTCACATGCCCTCTGGCCAAGGAATCTTGCAAAAGTATCTGAAAATTACAGAGCAAGACACATATTAAGAACCTAGATTTTTTTCTTCTACTACACTTTACTCATAGACTTAAATCTGTAGACTTTAACAGAATTGAGTTCAAAAGCATTCTTAAAATAAGCACTATAACAATAAACAGTACATAGAAGATAATTTTGAGTTCCTCAGAGCCAAATCCAGTCTTTCCTTTCCAAGCTTATTTCTGTCTTCAAATATTGGGACAGTAAAGGTTTCCTTGGTGGTTTCAACCCATCTCAGACTGAGAGGCACCAAAGAGAGTAGCTCAAAATCAGAGATATTACTTCTCCAATTCCCCCACACACTCTTCAAACACAATACAAACTATTTTCAAAAGGCCTTTACACACCCACTGACAGGAAATTGGGGTCCATGCTCAGAGGAAAATTTTCCTATAATGACACTAAAGACCTCAAGAAAGATACTCTGCTCTTTCTGTGCTTGAAGACAGACTGAAAAGAACTCAAAACTGAACAAATAAATATAAAGAAGAAAACCTTAACAGGGAAACAGGAAGAGAAGATGATGTAAAAAAGAATGTAGAAAATATATTGGATAACACATAGGAACCTTCATGTGGGAAAATATTCAATGAATATCATACATTGGCTCTTTTTAATATCACATAATCCACAACTGTTATGTTCACTCAGTCTTTATTTGTCTAGCCTTGCTCTTTGTACTTTTTTCTAGACATTTTACTGCTCTGACAAAGCAGATACCTGTCACGTAATCAAGGACAATAAGATTGTATATTGAGTGACTACGACACAGGACACTGTGCTGTATCAGAAGGTGCTCACAGGGAAACTGCTTTTCTCTCCTTCAGCAATCAGCCAACAGCTGAAAATGGTCCTGGTGTATCAACCAAATGATCCCACACTGTGAGGAACCTTCCTTGCGGAACACAAGGAAACGCTATGATAAACAGGGTCTTTGCACAGTGACAAAGGGTGAAATCAAACTTTAGCACTGCAGATATATAGATTCCACACCTTGTCAAAATACTACAACTTCTATAACACAACCTTGCTGCTCCTATGAGAGAGTGCAACCAGTATTTTTGTCATATTTTGTGCAAAAGTGTTCATAAACCATGACACAAAAGTTTTAGAAAATGCATGAACAGAACCATTCATGGTTTTGATATATCGCACATCATTCTTATTCATTAGTAAATGCAAAATGAAGACAAGAGGACCATTTTTCTTTTAATTACAAGTTGTTCATTAATTTGTTTTCTGGTGAAACAAGAAAGCCTAGCAAATCAGGGAGAGTGGAAAATAGAGCTTTAGTTCCTGTTAGCCAAAATAAACAGAACAGAACTGAAGACTAAATCCCACTTTCTGGCCAAATCCTCTGGTGTAAAATTTATAGAAGATTCAGTTGTAGAGACTCATATATGGTGAACATCTTTGATATATTTGTTTAAGGTGTTTATCTCTTCCACTGATGATGAATTACAGTTTTTTGATGTGTGTGAGTGCATCCAAACTTAAAAATACCCCAGACCTTGGACAATAATAATTGCTCATATATTTATCACTTCTAGTCCTCTTCTGAAATTGCTTACCCCTTCAAGCACCACCTAAGATTCTCAAATGGAGCTAACTGTCTAGAAGAGTTGGTCTGACTTTCCACTGCTTATGTAAGGAGACAGAGGGAATCCAAATGGAAGATAGTAAAGCATCACTGCAATAACTTCTTGGCCCTTTTCCACATTTTTGTATAATCACATATTTTCACTGGCAGCAAACAATCCATGGTTCACTTCTACAAGATGTAGTAGATGGATCTAACAGGTCATTGCCAAAGAAAGTGTAGATCCCACCTCCTCCCACATTTGTGTTCCTGTATGCTCCTGATACTGCCACTCTACGCATTGCTGACCTCAGTGGCCTTCAGATTCTGCAATCAGTCAGCTCACCTCCCTGACCTGGAAGAAAATAACCAGAAAGTGGATAATTCTCTGAGTTAACTAGTTGAATTGACTCAGGAAAAGTGGCAAAGGGTGAGCTAAAATAGTGAGGACAGGACTCTGAGAGGGTGGGGCAAGAAGGGAAGGCTCAGAGTAGGGAAGAGGAGGGAGTGAGACCTTCTGTAGCAGCAGCAAGCTGTTAGGTTGGCTTGCAGCCATAAACTACCTTCAAAGCACCAAATAACCAGTTATGCAAAATTGGTAGATGCAAAAGAAAGACAAGGCTAAAATTGTCTTCCTCAGACACTTAGAAAAGTGAGTTCCTCCTGAGAAAGAAAAGACACATACTTAGTTAATACTTAGAAAAATTGGAGGCTAATTCATTTTCACTAATGGGGGTGGAGGGTGCAGATTGTTTCTGCTCTTAAGTTAAGTAACTGTTAACAACATTCCTTCTGTTGAGAGCTCAAAATTTAGATGATTTATCACCAGCACATGACATTACTATTTGCAAACATAATAATTTCTAAACTAGAGATTAGCCTGATCCAGTATAAGGCCATAGCTCTTTCAGAGTTGCACATTCCTAAATATAAGACTTTCCTTTGCAATTTTGTTTTCTTTTTACTTATCCACAACATTGATCAAAGGAACTAACTTACTCAAATAAAGGCAGTAGGAGGTTTTGGTAGAATACAATGTTATTACTCATTGTAGCATATACTCTATTAAATCACTTGCAAGACAGACCTCTTGATAAAACAGTGTTTACTTACCCCTGTGCTAAACGTGTCTGGGTACCAATCACTGCACAGTTAATTCAGCCATTTACCTCCAAGGAAAGATAAATTAGCTCTAAGGTAAATTGGAAAAGACCCCTCAAAATAGGAGTTCCTTGGAATTTAGGAATCAGCTTTTCTGGAGGTAGAGACTTTTGCACTGTGATTTGTCTGCAATTTGAAATCACTGTCAAAATATTGCAGAGATAACTTTACAGGGAGGCACTAGGACAATCCTGGCACTGCCCATTTGTTACTTGTAGACAGGATCAAACATCACTCACTGCTCAGTCTCTCATACATTCAGAGTTAAGGCAGTCTAAGTTTCTAAAGACGCTGTTGAGTTAGCCCCCTCTTAGAACTCATCCACATCTTACCTCTGCACAAAAAATAAGCTTGCCTAAATAATCAGTGTTGCTCACTTTCCTTTGGCCCCTGAAGAGGCAATTTCTCCAAAGTGCCACTGAACTCCCACTGGCACCATGGGGGCTGCTCAGGTGCAGGCTGGTCACTGGGGGCTTGGGCAATGTGGTGGTGGGCTGAGCAGCCCACCTGAAGGAACTCAGCTGAGGTGGTCAGGAACATCTGAAGAGGTGGGAAAGGAGGCAGCAAATGCTGGACAACAACTCAGAGAAAGTGGGTGTTCAGAGTGGAACAGTAGAAGAAAAGGGAAGTACACACAGTTACTGTGTGTTTGACTTACGTAGTGAAGATGATTCATTTCTGCTCATTTAAATATGGTAAAATCATTCACTGTGTGACTCCAACACACTACTATTACTATTTTATTACTACGGTTACTTTTATTGTTGTTGTTATTATAATTATTTCAATTTTATTATGGTCATAATTTCTATATTCATTGTAATTTTTATCCCTATGCTTTGTGATGAAATCACAAAAACTTTGCACCGGTCAGGCATGGAATATAACAACTAACTCCAGTCTAGAGAGCTAGAGACACACTGGCTATCACTGTTTGGATCAAGCACCTAGGGTCAGCCTCTGAGGATATTCTTTTACAGACCTAAAACTTTCAACGAGGCTGTAAGGACCAGTGGAGAAAGAAGGGCAGAGGGCAGGACTTCTCTCCCCCTTCATTCCCCTGACCCACATGGAGTGCTAGCAGATGCTGTTAAGATCAGGGATGTACCTTGTCCATCCCTGAGACCAGATGCCTTCAGCACAAGGCCAGAGGGGTCTGCACTGGCTAAGGCAGCACCAGACATACATGACACTTTTGAAGTTTTATCTCAGTGGTTTATGCAAAACTACAATGAATCAGCAGACTACTAATCATGATTTCCAGGCCAGTTTGCAATATTTGAGGTTAAAGACGGTGATACATGAAAACTCACTGCCAACCAAGAAGTGTGATATAGAGGAGAAAGATAATTGTCAGCTGGGGTTAGCTTTTAGCATGTGGCCACTGGCTTGCTTTGGCTCCTCATGCTTGTTCTTTCCACAAAGAGAGAGAAAAACAAGCATTCACAGAAATTGTACTATGTTATCACTCTTTTTTTTTGGAGTGATAGTGTTGGTGAGATGACATATTTCAGTCCCTCCAGACATCTTTCAGATGATACAAATCAGCATCATTCTGTTACACTGATAACACCGTGAGGATCCCATTGAACAGGCTCCAGTCTCCTGTTTGGAGTGCTAAAATACTTATGCCTTCTAAAAGCACTTTCTTGCTGCTCAATGTAGTATTTTCCAGGTGACCAGATCAGAAGGAGTAAAAGTCTGTGATGTTTTCTAAGACTGCTTGCATGTGGATAGAGCTGGTTTTTCCAGATCAGGTCATCTGTTGGACATTTAATTTGCTTGTTCAGAAGAATTTAGTGTAAAAATGACCTTGGTGTATCACTTTAGCTACCAAATCACAGCTGAAAGGAAAGAAAGCAAATGTCATGTGGTTATTGCAGACTTTAAGTATCAGCCCTCATGACAAAAGATCTGGCTCATTTCTTCTGACTTGGACTTTAGAGACTCTCATGGACACTTCTTTTTATGTATGCATTGAAATCTCACTACAGTCTTCTATCCTAATTCCCTCTATTCCCACTAGGCTCCTGGCAGTAAGTACACCTTAAATAAAATCAGAAAGAGGAATCATTCATTAATCAGAAAGCTCGTTATGTCTAGAGCAAAGAAATATTCAAGTTCGTGTGCTGCAACTAATGAGCAAATGAGCAATTTGCTTAATTTGCCTGTGGCTTCAGACTTGACAAGCATCCTCACCATGACCAGCAAAGAACACTTAGGGGTGCTGACTGACACTATTAAAATAATTACAAATTGACCACTGCTCTGCACAGAGATCTATCCACCAAAGGACCTGATCTTTCATACCATAATTGGCATTTGTTAAACCACTCCCAGGGAAAAAATTTTTGAAAGGAGCTGTTCCATTTCCTTACTTGAATTCCTATCCAGATATAAACCTGGCCTCCTTGGGTTGATTGGCAGTAGATAAAACCAAGACCTTGCATTCAGAAACACAATGCATACTAAAAGGAATTTTGGAATCACAGAAAAGTGAATCAACAAGCAAAAAAATGCACTTTTGTCTTGACTCAGCTGATACACCATTCTGTGTTAGATTAGTCTACATTGTCTGCAATTTAATTACTCCTGAAAAAGACACATTTCCACTGTAATAGTCTCTATTTAGTCGTAGGCACTACCTACACTATATTTTAACAAAATCAATCTATGGTAAATTTTCAAGTGGATTGTATATAATTTACAATTACAGCACAATTTATCTCAATTACTGAAAATTTTTCTGAGTACTTTAAAAATAAAGTCATTTTCAGAGAACTTAGTGACTTTGGAACATCCAGAGTCAAAGTGGAGCTGTAAACCAAGCTGTTTTCTCTGAGGCAACTCAGCTACTCAAAAAATCTTGATGCTTTTACTCTGGGCTAATGGAATTATATAAGCAAAACTACTTAATATCACTACAGGACAAAACACATACAGATAAATAGTATTTTCTCATTTATGATAATGCTTTCTTGTTTTCGGCCATCTGATTTTCAAAAGGTAGTATTCCCAAAAATAAGGCTGATGTGTTCAGGCCCAGGTGCTTCTGTTTTCTTGTTTATTGAGACAAGGAAATTTCCTTTGAAGGCAGCTGCTCAGTAAACCTGCAGGGCTTACTTTATAAACTGCTCTAATTTTATCTCCTTTCAGAGATATAAAGATTGGGCAATAGCCCCTTCATTTTCAAAGCATTGCCCAAGGCCCAGGAACACAGGGTCCCACAATAATCACTGGAAATTATGCAGCTGAAACTCCACGTGGTATTTTCAGCCTTCTTTTAGCTAAGTGACCCATCTTAAAACAACATATAATTTCACTGGGGCCTTCTCAGCTGGGAGAGTACTGTGAAAGCCAATGACAACAGTCAAAAATATCTGGTACCCAGAGTCATTCTGAGATACATTGTGGGCAGAATGTCACTGAATTACCTCACATTTTTATCTTAAGTATATGCAACCAATAAGAGCAAACAGAGCAGGATGCTATCACCTCTTTTGTCATGCTGAGGATATAATTTACCCTAAGAGGTAAGATGCTTAGATCAAAGCCCATTAAAATTTCAGTTCCCTAAGTATAACAGTAGCTTCATGTTGTTGTTCTTCATCTTTGGGTCTTCTGGCAAAGAGAATGGGAAAGAGTAAAGAATATGATAATAGATTTCCTAGATTCATAGATAAATAAAGCCGAAAAATGATGTGGCCTGACCTCCTAAGCAGCATAAGCCAATGACTTCTCTGAAATAATCTTTTTTTTAAATCAGAGCATATACTGCCAAAAACTAGACTTGATTCACCCCTTACACATTTTGAGTTATATCAGTCAGTGCTGTTAAAAAGAGGAGCCTTTATCAGGTCTAACTATATTTAATTCATTTTAAAGACTGGAGAAGCCTTCTACTGTCAGCTCCTTAACCACTTAAAATTTTAAAAGTATAAGGAAGATACTCATAAAGACTCTTTCGGACATCCTGATTGGGTTGAACACCATGAGCAACTCATAGAAGGCAGTTTTTCCTGTCCTTTAATCACAGCTGTGGCTTCAGTGCACTTCCATACATCTCTCTGTCACTTTAGCATGCAGTTTGGATGCTTCCCCACTCCAAATCAAAAACATCCCTTCTATAAATACAGAATTGGTGCACATATTTTGCATGAAAAATTGCACTGGCACCTTCTGTAAGAGAAGTTACACTTTTTTATGTATTTCTGCAGCATCACAGAGTCTTTCCTGAAGGCATGTGCTCCTAGGCACTCTATTAAACAAAAGGTATGATCATAATACTAGCAAAACCAAAAATATTATTCTGCTTAACTTTTTTCTTAGTTTCAGGTTCTTCTTATAGGTATGATGTATCTGCTTTCTTGCTACCATATTTTTTCCTATTTGACCTACCTAAATCACATAATGGCTTGTTTTTTTCTGTAACAGTGACTGATCCTTTTTTTACTTTATCATTCTTCCCTTGATCTTTGTGCTTTTGTAGGCTCAGTCAGTAATTTTTTTTGCACTTGCAGTTTCTTTATAAAAACTTTAAATATTGTAAGAAAAACAGTGATTTCTTCAGAACCCTGCAGCTGTTCATTGATGGTTCCCTGTTTACAGTGATATTTTGAGTTCTGATATGCCTCAAAAGTTTAGTTTCTGTGATATGGATTTTTTTAAATTTGGTTTTAAATCAAAAAGCAGTCCAACATCAGTCCAGCATTTTTCAAAAATCTATTACATTGATGCTATTACCTATTTCAAGTGAACTAGCTTGAGCAGAAAAAATAAGCTTTATTTTCCATATTCCATGCGTTTCTTGGTGCCAGTTTAGTTATTCTCTGCTGCCTTCTTCTTAATGGTGATTGAGAATGTCTATTTAATTTTTCTGCCCTAGACTGACAAACACCTAGAGCAGCATAGATTTACTTTTTTTAAGACTTTTGCACTTCTTCCTCAGAAGGTTCCTAGGCCTTTTCCAAAATCACACCAAATATGAACAACTATTCCAAGAGCTCCTCTAGAAATAAAAATTAAATTGTCTGGACATGTGGATTTAAAGAGTCCTGGGTTTCTAATAGCTACTGCTTAACCCCTTCTGGTTACTCAAATGGAAAACATTGTATTTGTTTGCCTGGAAGCCACCAGTGGATACAACATTTGGTTATGAGCATTGCAGAGGTATCTGTGCTGCAGTTCAGTGTTGGATTTGGGAACCACCCTCTCTGGGCTCCTCCTGACACTGCATTCAATAGGCTGCCATATCACTGGCCTTCAGCCATGCATTTCAGTAGCACAACTGAATTGATGAGTGCTTCCAGTGACCAGGTAATTCTGACAGGTCAGAAGCAATAACCTACAATTAATTGGACTTAATTGGAAACATTTTATGTCAGTGAATGGGAGAAAAGACAAGCAAGGCAAAATTTCCTGCTGCCAAGATATGACCTAGCACATATACTGGAGATGATAAATGACAGGAAATTGTTGAAATAATAAAGAAAAACAGGAAATTCAGGTTTTTTGCTAGTTGCAAAATCACAGATGTTTAAATGTAGTATTATTCGACAATCTGTCTTCATGAAAAATGGCACTGTGAGGGAAATGCTCAAGGTCACTCCAGTTGCTATTGGTGTCTGCCATGGGGCTCTGCTCTGGTTATCAGGCATGTAAATTACCCACAGGGACTGGGTACTGCAGAATGCACCACATTCTTTTAATTGCTGTGAAGTCATTGAACAAGCTCCATGTGAGCAATTAGCATCTCTATTCCCCAAAAGCACAGCTTGCCAAAAGCATCTTACAACTTGCAATGTAGTGTCTTCTGCATAGGAAGAATGTTTATTACACAGAGTAGCTGCTCTCAATGAGGTGAGGGATGTATTTTAACAGACAGTGGAGGAGTTCACATTTGTTGCATTTGCAAGCACTTACAAGTGGAAATCAAAGAAATTTGTCTCATTTCTCTCAGCAGAGTAACCTGGCCTGCATGGTCCTATGAACTCTTCCAAAACCTGGTAAAACAACATGGAAAAAGAAGTGCTGATTTCCCTTCCACCATGTGAAATGTATTCAAAATTATGCTTTGATTTTGTTCCCCCACTCACTATTTATTTAAATTTTTTCCTTAATTCTCTCCTCTCTCTCTCTCTCTCTCTTCCTTCCTTTCTTTCCCATTTCCTTGCTTGTGTTCTCTCCTCCCAGTAATGACCCAGTGCTTAGCTGGGGAAAGGCAGGAGGTGTGGGGGCAAGACTGTGTTAATGCCCTAATTAAGTCTGTAGTTAGCTGATGGGAAAATCGTTGTCAGGAAAGCTGATAACAAGCATAAACATGACAAGCTTGTTTTGAAAAGCCATCCTGTCATTCTGTTTACTTAGGCTACTGCATGCTGCTCCAAGCTACTGTCATAAATGTTTATATTGATCCATCTGCATCACTTCCCTCTTCCTTTTTTTTTTTATTTTTGCCCTTTAAGGAATATAGATAAAAACTTCACACATCTTGCATTCAAAGGGATCAAGATGTCCCCACATTAGACATATATATGTTCACTGATTTAAGAAATAACAGAGAATATGGAAGAGAAGGACTGAAAAGGTGAGGAACTTCATGCATCAGTTTCAGTTATCTGAATGACCTACAGATGCCCTTGTCCATGATAAATTTTGTTGTGATACTAAAGTAATTCATTAGATTATCATTAAATATGAGATGCTTATTTTACATATATTTTCACTGGAGATCTGAAAATGTTACAATATACAAGGAAGAATAACAGTGTGTATAAAATATGTCCCAGTCTTTCTGCCACAGCAGACACTGCAAATGCAGTATTTCTCCCACACTTGGAATTGCAGCATTGGATAAACTTCATTCCAGTGACAGGCAATAAGCCTTCATGAACTGTACAAATTATAGTCTGTATAAAAGTGTCCTTCAGGCCATTCAAGCTGTGGCATAAAGTTTAAGATTTTTGCTTTGAAAAAACTTGTCTTTGCTTCCCAGAGTGGAAGATTTGCTATAGAGTGAAAACTGAGACAAATGACCAAGCCTTGTGTTCCTGAGGAGTCCAGCATCAACATGTGCCTTGCTGGCTTTGGGTATTAGCAGAAGTGACAGTGTGAGGCTGCATGCATGGCTTTGGAACTGGAGAGTAGCTTGCTTTACAGAGGCTTAATTTAATTTTGCTTTGGCTTAGGCAAAAGTTTCCAATTACATGCATTACCTTCTTGTTGCTGATGTTTCCTCTCTTAACCACAGATGACTCATTCCAGGTAACATTTCAATCAAACTCTAATTATTTAGCTGACAAAGGAGGGGTATGATTTTTCACTGTCCATGGACATGAAGAAAGTTCAATCACATTAGCCTCTCTTTCCAGTGACTGGGATTTTAACCAAATTAATTCTATTTATGGCATGTAAAGAAACAATTCCAAGAACTAAGGAGGAAAGATTCATCGCAGACTACCTAGTAAAAATGTTTTATAAAAAGGATTGTTACTATGGAACTAGATTTTTATTATTATATCCTGTGAATCAGGAGGAAAGATTAAACACTTAAACTTCTTCAAAGATCTTCTGTCACCTGGAGCGAGTCCACAGTGTGATTAATTTAACTTTATGTAACCATCAAACAGGTAGATATCCAGAAATCCTCCTCTTTAGCTTGTGAAGGGACAGAATCCTCAAAATGGCTTGTCCTCAGCCCCCTCTGGCTTAAACAACCATTTTAAGATGGTATGAACTGACTCCTGAAGAAGCTTGCCCCCTTCCCTGACTTACACACAGAATCTGCAGTTTAGCAAGGACAACTTGCATTGTCAGCTGAGTCAAACAAGACAGATGTCATCCTGTTTTCTGGAGGCAGGACTAGGCTTCCATCCTGTATATGGATCAGCTACTAGAAAGTACAAAACATATTTGTTATTAAGGAATATCCACAACACTAAACAAATTTTCTGTTTGAATCATTGTGTTTATCCACTTCTCTCGATCACAGTATTTATACAGGTGCCAGGGGTGGCTCTGACCTGCGGCACTTGCTCTCACTACACTTCCTTGGTGGGGAGGGACTACTCACAGTGTTGCAAGGAGCAGACACTAAGGAGCAGAGAGATTGATGTTCCCCTCTACAAAGTGTGCTTGAGCACTGCAATAGCTCCATGGCACAGCAAATCACTTTTACGTGTCTGGCTCCTGCCCAAAATCCACATCTTCAAGTTTTAATGTGCTTTCACTACAATCACACAAGGAACTTCTGGTGCTTGACAGAATTTAGGTCTTCCAAATCTTAACCTCTAAAAACATCCTAATACCCAAGTTTTCAGTGTTTCTTTTTTCAAAAGGAGCATGCTAGCATGCAGTGGTGCTGACTGACTTCACCTCTAAATTCATGTTACACTTAGCTGTGTGCAAGATAAATGGCTAAGCCCTGTCACCCCAGAACAAACCCATCCATACATGAAGCAGCTATACTTCATTTGACAGTTCTTTTCTTCATCATAGCTAGCTCTTATTTCAGCAATCTTTTCTTTCTTACCTTTAACTGTACCCCATCCACATTTTAAACTTCTTCAATCAGTGATAAAAAAACCCAGAGTGACCCATCTCCTCCCTAACAATGTAGAAATACAGGCAAAGCTATATTGCATTATAAGGGAAATGTCAGATGTGCAGTCACCTGCAGCAGTCACTACTGAAACAGCAATTTCTTTACAACAATGAGAGGAAATAAAGGAACATCACTAATGTATTTTTCAAGTTCCATGCTGTTAACTCTCATGTCCCGGCCAAATGCCAGCCCAGGCATTCTCAATGACCTAAATTCATTCCCTCTATCCTTACAACTAGGTAAGTTATTCTAATGAAAGTAAGCAGAGAAGATTATGTACAGTTGCTGGGGCTGCTACTGGAGAACAACTTTCATGCAGAAGGCTCCCAACACATTTTGCCAAACACAAAATCAGTTCAGCTCTGTGCTGTACCAGCCCTGACAGGCACAACAGAAGATGTAACAGACAAGTGTGCATCATTCTGTGGTGGAACAAGTACCTCTGAAATCCCTTCTTTGCTAGGAAGCCACAAGGAGTTAAGGCACCTAAAGTGCTTATTAACCAGGAAAGCTGCCTAATAGAGTCATTCAAGAAGCAAAATTCCTTAGCAGTCCTGAGTAAACATTAAAGTTCTCTTCTTCTGGTGAGAAGATCTCATGAAAGATTTTCATGAAACCTAATTGTCATGATGAGAACAGAGGCTACAGTTATTTTAGCAGTAGAACCTGTAGGCAGAGGACAGACCATGTTTTTAATAAAAACAAATCTAGGTGAAGGGAAGTATTTTTTTTTTTAATTTTTATTCAGCAGGAGTACCAAGAAAGTTTGTCTTGACAAAACATATCACAGGTGTTTCAGTATATTTTGGTTGAGGCCCTACAGGTTCTCTTCCTTCACAAGTCTTGAGTAATATGGAAAAAACTTATGCCGTGCTTATAAACTCTTACTTGCTTAGCGCTGCAGGAAACTGACATCTAGGGCTAAATGAGCAAGATATTTTTTAATTTTTTCACTTTCATGTTTGCAAGCTGCACAGAATTATGATATAGAGAAAATGCTCATGAAACTCCTCTGGAGAATGGCCTGTAGATGGCTAAAGTGGCTTACATACAATCACTAATGCAAAAGGGAAAGTTGATGATGAAAAACACCTTCATACATGCATGGAACTACCCATGTCAGTGAAATTTCTGAAGTGACCACATCTACCACAGCAAATGTTTACAGCTTCACGACTGGCAAAGGTCAAAAACCACTGGTTAAATAATACATAGATTTAATTGTACATCTTCCTTCAGTAGAACCCATCATGTGACCAAATTCCCATCCACCTCCTTGAAGAGTTGTCTAGAGATGAAAAAACTCTCTCTTCTGACTGGTCTCCTGTGATTCATATTGAAATGCAAAACTTCAGAAAAACAAACAGCCTCTCAGAAATATTTCTCAACACTAAATAGTCTTGGTTTTAAAGATCCTTCCCTGCAGACAGACTTACAGACATTACCTCTGGGCAGCTGTCTAATGTCTTGTCTAACATTTTACTTCTGAGAAAGTCAGGCAGTTCTCCTCTGAACAATTAGGCAGGATGAAGAACTTTAGTAAAGAAGCAACAGAAATACCAAATCTTTTGGTGAATTGTTCAAATTCTCCTCTTTTCCAAATCAGTTCTACATGTCTTAACCCCATCAACCTTTTATAACAATTCAACACTTATATGGGATCATCCAGGTGAGGAGATCAAAATCATTTATATATACACTCAAAGAAAGGTTTAAACAGGAAAAAAAAAGAAATCCCAGAAAGCTCTGTGACTTGCACTACTTTACTCACTGAACTTACATCAACAAAAAGAAAAGAAAATCCTCAATACCTGTCTTTGAACACATATCTAATAACTACTGCGCAAGTTAAAATCGTCTGACTGGGAACAGTTTTGAAGTAATATACCAAAATAGAAGTCTCTCCAAGAACATATTTCAAGTGCAAATGAGTCAATAAACAAAACACAGAGTGCAAGAGTCATGACCAAAGTGTTTATGTTGGAAAAATAACCTAAAAACTGGCTGAGACTAAAGTACAGTGTGTTTGCAGGCAAAGCAAGTACTTGCTGTCAATACAGGCAACTGAAACAAACCATGGGGTAGGAATAAAAATTGGTTTCTTTTCCCAGGAGAGAGGAAAAACAGCAGATACAGAGATCATATCAGTTAAATGGTGCTCCCTTTCAACATAAAGAAATAACGTGGTTTTTTACTCTTTTTTTACAGTCTTTGTTTGACTTAAGGCAAGCTTTCAGAATACTACAGACTTTAAACATCTAAGAGCACATCTAAGGATATGGATGATACATCTGAAATAATCAGGTGCCTTTTCACATTGCACTGTTAGAACAATGCAATCAATGTCAGTTAACATCTGCTCTGAATTACTGTTCCTCTGGTTAGTACCCAGTAAATTCATTAGACTCAGGTGCTGGGCATGTGACTGCAATCTTACATTACTGGGCTGGAGAGTTAGGAAGACACATTTAAGGTAAATACAGAAGTTAGTACATATTTGCTACTGGAAGAGAGGAGTTAGGCCTGTTTTCTTATAGTGTGCGTGCGTGTACATTCAGAAAAAAAGTATTTTGAATAATCAAGGTTCATTTTGCACAGCGAGCAACCATTGATTTCAGGGCTATTTCAGTGCTGGCAGTGGAATGGGGGAAAATGATTAATCACTGTGACTACCATAACTTCTCAATATTATGTACTTTTTTACAAGTTATATCTGTGAACATTTTTACTTATTGTTCTGGAAACTTGACTTTGTTTTAAAACAGCACTACCAGATCTTGAAATTTTGTCATAAACCTCACAATAATTTGAAAATGAGGTACTAGAAACACATGAATGAAAAGTAGTCTACATTTTTTTTCTTCTTTCTTAACTGTTCATTTTTTTAGTTTAATATACATCAAGGAGAGTCAAAATCATAATAAAAAATGAGGTCCTAATCTCACAATCTTTTTTAGATAGTCTGGTTCATAACTTTGCTGAATATTTGTGTAGGCCATGTAGCAATAGCTTCCTGAGATAATGAAATTGCTAGCTCTTTATATAGGATAGTTCTTCCTCAGAGCACTGCTCCCCTCCAGAAAGGTGATGAAAAAAAACAGAAATAAAAATCTCCCAGTCTGCTCTAAAGTGTTCAAAGAGTGAAGCTGTAACTCCATGACACAGCACCAGAGGAGCAGACCAGCAAACCCAAAGAGTTGATGCTGAAGAGCTGGAGCCCATGGCATGCAGATGAGAGGGAGTTTCTGGTTTTGTTTAGTGGGAAGATTTTAGCCTAAGTCTAGTCACTTATCACAGCTGACTGTCTTTGCATGGTTGCAGTGCACTGGGAGTACAATATCAATTTCATCTAACTTGAATGTGGCTTGGGCACGGCAACTGCTCTGCCTTGTGAACCAAAGCACAGTACATGGGGAAAAGGCAAAGGAAATCATAATCCAAACTACTGTGTTACCCTGTGACCTGCAGCTCTCTGGCAATATAAACCATCTAAACCAAAGTTGTACTCCTGCCCCACAATGCTTTTCTCCATGATTCTCTTTTTCTTTTTCTTCCATTATGATGGCATACTGCTTGCCTGGGAAAACACCATGGTTTCAGAATGTTAAAAGAGATGAAATTAAAAGACCTTAAAAAGAACCCTACCGTTTTGTTTTTCTATTCACTCCAGTGCTTTTCTGTTTTCTTCCCAAACTCAGTGCAACATGGAGTCCGACAAGCTTCAGTATTCAAGGTTGAAACACTCAGCTGGTGATAGAACTGGAGATCAGTTGAAAGAGTTGAAGGACAGGACCATGACAGACCTGACTGTCCTACAATCAACAGAGAGGACTTTATCTTTAGACTGGAGTTCAAATTCCCTGTAAAAGCAGCAACAGCACACACTCTGAAAACATCTGTGACTGCCATCTCTATGGTTCAAAACAGCAAAATTTAGACGTCAGTCCAGGCCCAAAAGCAGACCATACAACTGAGGTGCACACTAGTTTAACCTTCTTTATGAAGTCTCCACTGCATACTTTAGCTGAATCCCCAGTTTCTCATCCCATATTCAGCTTTTCTCCTACCTGAGTTATTGCCCTAAACTCCATTCTGTGCCCTGTCCCACATGCAGAATCTGACATTTGCCCTTGTTAAGCTCCATAAAGCTGCCAATTGCCCATCTCACTGACTTGTCAAGGCCTCTCTGCAGGGCCTCTCTGCCCTTGTTTGCTTGTTTACTTCTCAGTATGGCTTTTCCCCAATCAGTATGGATCTTCACTCACTTGGGTGAATAAGGAAAGATTTTAACTCTTGTGATGGTTCTCCAGAATGTCATGTGTTGTTTACAAATGTCAGTGGCTGAAGATAAATTTCCTTTCTAAAGAATGTCATGTGGCCAGGAGGGTGTGGGAGTCCTTGTGGTCAGCTGCTGCCTTCTCTCTCGCTGTCACATCCAGAGCCCAGGATTAAGTCAAGCAGCAGTGTAGTGGTTCTTCTGCTGCCCTCACTTTCACAAGCAGCTTGAAATGTTCAATTTGGCTTTTTGACCAGGACCAGGTCTTGAGCTGACATTCTTACGATGTTTCCTGTTTTGGCCTAGGATTTAATTCTTTAGTAATAATTAGTTAAGAGACCATAAGTTTGCAACAGAGCAGGATTTTTTTTCCCATGACCATACACCTCCTTTCTCTAATAATTTATTTCTTTCCTGAACAACACAGGCCTAAGCAGAGATTTCTGTGGTACTTCAGTGGTGATCTCATTCCACCTAAAATCAAATATATATTTCTATTCTGAATTTCCTCTGTTTAACCATTTTAATCCATATGGAAAATCTTCCCTGTTTTCCCATTACCTTTTCTTCATGAGATTTTGGTGAGCCAGTGTTTTAGACATTTATCTAAACTGACATATAATTCCTTTACAATGCAATTTTAGCTTTTCTTCATACCAATTCAGGATATAGACACACTTGGAAAAGCCATATTTCTCATAAGATTTAGAGGCATTTTGAGCAGCTCCTGTTTCTCCATTTTCTATAATTTATGGCACCCATCACTGGAAAGATGGTGATCTGGATAACAGTGTCCTTTACTGTTACAGTCTCCTTCCTTCAGACAAGTCAAAGTATGTAAGACACCCAGCAATAAGACAGATGATTGATTATGCTGCATGTTAATTACAGTATATTAATAGCTTTACAGTACAAACCTACATCATGTTGGTGGGCTAAGCCTGCTAGAAAATATATTCATAAAACCAAATAAATAGTCCATCCCACAGAATTTAATCCAGTTTCAGAATTCCATTTGAAAATGGGAAAGAGGAACTATGTTCATTCATCTTTATTATATATTTATTGTAAATTACATCTGCTGCTCGCACAAATACTCATATTAAAGGTCACTTATTCCTCCTTTAATAGTATTCTGTTTACATCCATATTGGTGGAATAAATTCAGATGAGAGCTTTACTTGGAGCAAATATAAATATATGTTGCCTATTTGTGGGTGGAGGGGATTAAAGCTCAGTTAAAATACCAAGATCTCTACACAAGAAAAATAAAATAGCAACAGTGTACTTTTGTTCATTTCTCTATGCTTTCCCCTGAAATCTCAGTTAAATGGTTTTGCACCTGGACTTTCTAAGTGCCAAGTCCTTTTCAGAAAACAATTGCAAAACTGCTTCTGAAGATGGTCTTAAAAGATAAGGCTGAAAATTGTTAGTGCTTGCTGAACAGATGGAGAGGATACTGCTTGAGAGATAAGAGGAGGAATGGAAGAATAGGCATTCAGAATGACCAGAGCTAAGTAAACAACTAGACTACCAACCCCCAGGGCCTAAAAGAACTAAAAGCAGAGTTGTAAAAACAAAACAAAAAAAAAAAGCAGCAAAATGCAAAATCCTCCTTATAATGTCAAAAAATAAATCAATCTTCCTGCTGAAGAACTTTCTTAACACTGGCTGCAAATAAATCAAAAACTGCTCAGATCACAGATTATTTTACCAAGCATAAGTAATAGCCAGGTCACTGAACCTTTATAAACATGCAGAATCAGTATTAGAGCACATCAAGCCATCTGAGACTGATTTGAGGTCTGCAGGGTGTAGGACTTGAAAGACTTGAACTTTATATCATCAGATCAGAAAAACTTCTGACAGTATCATGGCCCCATGTCTTTAATACAGTGTGCACAAAAATGTGTACATACTAAAGGTGGGAAAGACATCACATTAAGATTTCAGTGTTAGGTGAAGTGATACAATAAATTTGAGAGATGCACTCTCTGCCTTTTAGCATTACTAGGAATATTTTCGTTTTGGCTGGGTCCCTGAAATGGTCTTGTCATAGAAATTGGGCTTGATAAGGCACCAGGTGAATTTATTCCTATTGCAAGACCCTTTTCACTGGCAGTCTCTCATTGTAACTAAGAATGAAGAAAATATTTTACAGGGACATCCAAACTAGTTGTGGGTGGAACACAGGTTTGACACTTCTCCAATTAAAAAGTATTAGTGCTGCAGAGAAGCAGTATTTTCTAGGGCAGAAGCCCTCACACCTTTGGCTTTCTTCTGTTTCCCTTCTGAAAAAAAGGTTTTTATTTCACTGACCCTTCCTTCCTAGGTCTCACAGTTACCCAATTCCACAGACATTTTCCCAGAATCACTCTTACACACTGTTCATGTCTTCAGACTTTCTTCTCATTTTATCAAACTCATTCCCACTTAGTCCTTCTCCTTCACCTCAAAAACTCCCTCCCTTTTCCTCTTTCACTCCAGGGCTAGATTTTTCATGGAAGCCAGTTAAACTTAAAAGTGACTGCAATTCTTTTAAATTAAATGTAAGACTTAACATCCTCAAAAGCACACTGCTATGAATAACATAGCATGTCTTACCTGTCCCAGAAAGCTTTCAGTGTAAATACCTATCTCCTCCAGATCCTCCCACTTCACCCATTTCTCTCTCTTACTATGACTCCTCAGCCAAAAATTCCCCCAGGACAGGCTCCTCTTGCGGATCCCTTCTCCCCTGCTAACAGCATCCAGCATTGAGCTTGCCGGTCTCTGAGCTAGCTGTGCAAGCTGACAGCCCCTCAGTGCCAGCAGCCACCAGCACCCCCTGCCCTTTTATTTGCAGCCTGCTGCTGCTGCTCAGCCAGCCTGCCCACCTGCCTCCCTCCTCCTGCAGCAGCCAAGCTCCAGCTCCTGTGTCTGCCTGGGTCCCTGCCACCCCAGCCGCATTCAATAGCAATCTGTCCCAACAGGGCTCTGACAGCAGAAACAAGAGAGCATGTTAGAGGGAAAAAAAGTAAAAAAGAGAAAGAAAATGAAAAGGTACTGTAATCCTATATCCTCAGCTTGCCACTCTTTATCCCGTACCAAATAAGCTCGTTACAACTGGAGTATGCATCTTGAACTCTCTTGGTGACACTGAATTAAATCCAGACAACTCAAGGAGACCATTCAGGAGGGAATTTAAAGAAGAGGATTGCATTAGCTGAGTGAAGAACTGAGTAAGGTATAAACAAGTATTTCATCAAAGACAAGGTCGGGGTGAGGGCAAATTCTGGCAAGAGTCCAACCATAGTAACAAACCTGAGGGAGATACTGGTGGAAGAAAAAGTTCAGGGTCAGCGATGACAATGAGATTTCTCGCCTGGGGAGAAAAGTAAAGGTCTGGAGACATGAGAAAACTGTAGCCTAATTAACATCTCTCCTTGTGGAAAAATTGGTACCAAAATAACATAGCTTAATTATTATCACCATCATTACAGGAACCCATATATCTTTAACTTCCTATCTAGTTAGTGGCATGGCTAGGTCGCAGCATTTCCCTGGGATGGTCTCCCATGGTCCAGCAATGTACCTCACATTGTGCAGCCTGGAGACCTTCCATATGGAAAAGGCAGTGGTGGGGGTAGGCCCTTAATCTTTGCCTTGGAGATGCTGTCTGGACATCACTAAGCCAAGTCATGAAATGCTGAGGTGAACGAGTGGAGCAGGTTTGTTTGTTTGTTTGTTTAAGGTCATGTCTGAAATTGCTTTAAAGCAATGCATTTTCAGCTTGTCTTGAGGTCCCTGCATGCTCTGTGACAGAGATTCATCATGTTTCTGCACTTTCTAAGTCCTTTTAGGGAGCAAAGTGCAGTGAATAACACCTAGAGCTTAAAGAGCTCTGCATTCAGGAGTTAATTCAATCAGGGCCCCATTTGACTGTCTTTACCTAACAATTAAATGGGCATTTGCAACTATAAAGAGAAATGTGTTCATGATTGCTGGATTCCAATTAGGTTACCCAAGGAGTAGGTAACTCGCTGTAAAATATGGAAATCTGACTAAAAGAATTGTATAGCAGAGATTGGGCTACAGAGGAGTCAGAAAGTAGAGAAATGCTGACATAAAGTGACATAAAGTGAAAAATGAGTTTACAGAAAATGCGTGCCTTCCTCTCATCTCTCTAAAGTCTTTCCAATTTTTCAGCATTTTGTCAGTAGTGATAAGGATTGTCACTGTATCTGATTCCCATGTTCTAGAAACCAAGGAGAATGAAAACCAGAAAGCTTTGGGCAACAGCTCTTCTGGTGTAGCTGGGACCTGAATCCAGCCTGAATCAAGCCTGGTGATGTCTGATACAAGCCATTAAGAATGCCCTGGGTAGTCTATAAATTACAGCTGTGAAAATGGAACCAAATCCTTTTTATGTGCTTTCCTCAAGAACATAATTTTGTGTACATCTGTGTGTTTGCCTGGACCCATATGTTGTTACTTAACCTCTGAATCTATCAGGTATATGGACAATAAAATCCTCAAAAGTTAAAGCCTAATTTAGTAAAGATTGGTCTGGTTTTCCTGAATTTCCTGTACTTTTTTTAAGTATTAGCTTTGTTACCTGGTGTGCCTGCAATTGCTAATGCTCCTGAGCAGCTTACAGTGCTGGTAATTAAATGTGTTACAGAATTTGAGTATAAAAATTCTTTTCCAATTAAGAACTACTTGGGGGGGGCATTATTTATGTTATGTATGAGACAGCTAAGTGTGCAGATCAGTGGCAATCAGGTGCACAGCACCGTACCTTTAGCACCTCACTCCTGGACAGAACACGATCAGCTGAGGCAGGCCAGGCCCTGGGCAGGGGTGTTGAGCAAGGAGTAGCACAGAGAAATTGTGTATTATCATTAATAAAAAACCCCTACCATTAACAAATGTGAAAAAAGGAATGCTTTGACAATTTACAAATGGCATGTTTGATTTTGCAACTTTTTCCATGGCCTTATAAATAATGTACTTTAAAGGTCGAATGTTTTACCTTTTAAACCATTGGTGACAAGTGAATGTCCAGAAAATTATTATAGCTACTGCTGGAGAAGGTTATAGGGAACTGAAAAGAGAATAGGATGAATATCAACTAAGTTCTTTTTTTTTAAATAATGAAGACATTTTAAACTATTTTTGAAAAAAAATTGCTGCTGTACATAGTACTACCTGATGATTTAAGGAGACAAAATAAAGAATAAAGGGAGATATATTGCTTTAATTGTACATATTCAAGTAGGGTGATTAGTTGTTGATTTCAATATGTTAAAACAGTGAAATGCTTACCAAAGCCATTTCTCCTCATTCAAAGAGTTTCTACGGGCATTGGAATTTTTAGAAGAGAAAAACAGAAAAACAGAACTTCTTCCTTCTTTTTTTGTTTTGCTGTTAATCTTTTTGTTGTATTAGAATTTTCAATATTGCTGAGGAATCATATGAGGTCAAATTCAGAAGAGAAGCAAACTTTATATAAGGCGCCTGACACCAAAACTTCATTTAGCTGTCATGGAAGAAACATATAAGCTTCTTAATCTCACAGAAAGGAAGGGCTGAAAATTTCATACACATGCAGAGGACAAATCTGACGCTGGCGCATAGCCAGTGTATATAAAGATGATTTAGAGATTTACATTCTGAGAAGGCAAAGAAGAGATGTAAAAGTCTGTTTTCTTGACACTTCTCAAATGCAGACCTACCTATGACTTATATAACTTGATTGTAAAACTAGGGGATTCATTTGCACTTAAAAAAAGATCAGTTTACAGAATACCACATTACATGTTGAAGTAAGGGATTGCTGTCTCAATCATTTTCCAAAATTTTGGCTCACTAGTGCCTATCTCCAAATTTAATTTCTTACCAATGTTTGGGAAACAGGTATATAAGGAATAACTCAGGAGTTACCTGCTCAGGTGTGTAATGAATGGCAGATGCTATCACCGTCACACATCCAACAAGGAGTTTATTTCACTCTTGTAAATATGCAGAACAAAATCAAGCACAAAAAAAAAAACAAAAAACAGTACAAGCTCTAATAACTGTTTGTTTTTCAAGATGTATTTATTTCATCCACCATAACACTTATTTCCATCACTGTTGTTCCAACACAATTGTTTTGAGTAGATTGTTTTACGGATTTTTTATTAGATTGTAACACTTTCAGAAAACTTTTTTTCCTTGGGAAAAATTGTTTGCGTGGATAAACGAGGGAAATTAGAGCTAAAGGTTCCATGCATGTTGTTCCTATCTAAACAAGGTTGAAATCCTACTGTGAATTGAGAAGGTACTGCCATTATATTAAAAACAATAAAATTGCCTCTTAAAGAGTGATCAAATTTCAAACTACATAGAAAGTATGTAAGTATTATATTAGTATGGTGCTTCAGGATTCAAAATTATATAAAATTTCCAAGAGAAAGTTAACCTTTCATTAAAGCTTCCAGTATCCACATTTGTCACCCAAGAGCCAGAGTTTTAAAGATGCATTGGCGCTTATCCCTTAATTAGAGCATTCATGTCTATCCACATTGCTGCACTCTGTGAACAGCTTCAGGACAGACCAGCCACAAATCTAGAACCATTATAAAATAATTTAAACCATTTAAAAATTGGTTTTCCCACTGCAAGCTTTTGCCAGGAAGTGGGACCAGAATTGTTCCACTCAGAGTTTGCTCTGCACCTTCAGGAGGAATGCCCTTTTCTGTATAAAAACTGTGCAAGAAAAATACTGCATATCAAAAATTACCTAAGGAAACAATGAGTATAATGCAAACATGTGCCTTAATATTTCAGTGTTATGTCAATACATAAAAAGAGATCCTTAAAATTAGATCTTAAAATTCTACTCTGAAATAGTTTAAAGCTACCTCATAAAATTAACAGTCCTACCAAGTGTTTATGACGTCAATCCCAGATTTAATAACACCACGGTTAAAGGAGGCTGTATACTTAAGATATTATTTACAGAAAGAAAAGACCAGTTCTATTTTTATGGGAAAGGTGTTTTTCTTGTTCAGAGTAGCAATCTATTATCTTCCCACAACTTTTAATTTGTGTCAGACACTGACAGGGGCCTGATAATAAACTTTGTAAAGCCCCGAAATCATTTGCATTTGTTTTGTAACTGCATTTCTATGCAAATGTATAGCACTCGACTTAACACCAGCACTTTTAAATCCACTAAGTAGAGACACTTTCTGAGATTTTGTCAGAGGGAAAGGATTATAAGATTTAAGTTTGACTGAAATGCTGGTGGAGTATAACTCATCTGAAGAAGTTTCAGGAGTCTAAAAAGTCACCATTTTAATTTTTTTTCTGAAACTTTCCATCTAGTTTAAATAAAAAATAAAACCCAAAAAACCTTCCTCTCTTTTCTATACCATGTGAGCTGCAGAAATGTTTCTTTTTTTCCTGAATTCTTTTCAGGTAATTACCTATTTTACATTAGAATAGCTTTCCATTATTCTGTACACACCTTTTCCCCTCCCACTTAGACTCACTTCCCAAATTTGCTTGCTCCAAAACACTGTTCAAATTCATTGTTTATTCATCCCTTTTTTTAGCTTTCAGAAAGTCCCTGGCCACTGATGGCTTGCTTAGCTAAAGTATAACCCAACATCATTTTGTGTGAGTCCAGGACAGCCAGGGCAGCTGCAGGAGGAGGAACACACACACACTGGATGGTCTGTGTAAGTATGGGGAGTGGACACCATTGGTTGCTCTCCCCTTCTTCCTAGAAAAATTTGAAATTAATCCCAATAGCCACAAAAATACAGGAGCTACAGGTCTTCCTTAGCCTGGAACAGTACTAACTCCTAGTTATGAAAACAATGAATGACATATAACAAGGGTGACACAGGCCACAGAATGTCACTTTGCAATTCTTGCATTAAACATTTTTTGAGCTGTAGATTTTGAAACCTAAATGATATAGAATCCTTAAAAATTACCAGGAAAATCTCTGCTAATTACTGAGATTTAATAATTTTCACTACCAAAATGTGAGCTTCATTTTTAGGTTTAATAAATTTAATTTTGTAATGTAGCCTTAAATGTTTTCACCAGAGAATGGCAACATCACCTTCATAGTTGTCTAAATACCAATGGCAAATCAACTGTGGCTTTTTTGCAGCAGCAAAATGCTCAATGTAGATCCCTTCTCCTAATGTCATATCTCAAAATCTAATTAAGTAAAAATCCGTGGAAGAAAAGTGCCACTTCATTAACTTAATGAATAGAATAGAATAAACATGAAGTGCTAGGAAGTCCAGCTGTTCCTCAAAGGGAAGACAAATTTGAGAAATTAGGATAACACAAACCACTCATCTGTGTCTGAAATATTTTTATATGTTGTTGGCAGCTAACAGCTCTTGTAAGTGGTGTGAGTTGCCAACAAAGATATAGTTGGAGTTATTTAAATTTTCTCTCATAATTATTAACTTTGTAGACTTCCTGAGAGCTGTTGAGCCACAGTACAGGTTTTGCAGGTACGGTGATATGTCTACAGAGTTATGATCAGATAGAGCTCAGTAATTGAGGATGGGTTTATCAAATGCTTTTGGCAGTGTCACAAAGAACTAGACCTAAGCATTGCAGGCCTCTATTTAATTTTGCCCTTTGTGGGAAGATTCATTGTGCTTGTAGCCTTTTGATTGAGACACACCTATGAACTGCAAAAGTGGCATTATCCCAGGGTTCACTCCTCAGAGAAGAGAGGATGCAAGGCTGGTTTATTTGTTTTTTTTTTTCCTTTGGAACTGATGCCATAGTTCAAAAGACAAGAATTTTAGTAAAAGACACAAGGTATTAGATCTTTTTTGCGCTTGCACTGCCCTTTCATTTAGCCATTAGGTACATTTATTTTAAGTTGAGCATTGTTTAAGATGAAACAGGACATTTTATTGCAGTGGTGAATATTGCAGTAGCTAGAAACCAGGGTACTGTAGCTAGAAACTCATAAAAAAAGGAAAAAAATCTCCATATGAATTTTAGTCTGAAATTTAGAACATGGATTTATTTCTCTCTCACTTGACAATTAAAAATTGCCTCATTTAGAGACATAAAAATTAATGTGTCAAAAAGGAACCTTTTTTTTTCTTTCCTCAACTGAATCCTTTTCCTCACATCCATCAGTCTGGATGTCCTCACAAATACTAGTGGCAGCACAAAGGATACGGCACAAACCTAAGTCTAGGGCCTTGGGAAATTGAGAAGGAAGAAGAGATGTGAAAAATCGTCCCTTTTAACTACAATCTGTAGTTGTGTCTGCCTTAAACCACAGCCTTATGCACACAAGTTCTTCTCCAGGCTTGGGGTGTTACTCTGTTCAGTCCCATATGCTTCCTCTGCACATTCACTTCTTGTCTTCAGGAATTTTTGGCAGCTATGAGCTGTGGTTGATATTGGGTAATTACTGGAGTAGAGTTATTTAAATGTCCACAAGGAGATGAAAGTGGAGGTGGGGATTTACTCACCTAATCCAGCTCTGCTCTCTGACAGGGAGAGGAGTTTAGCTCACAAGTGTCACAGTCGAAACCGGTCTCCACATTATTGTGATGACTGGAGCAGGATTTCCAGCGCAAGCACTCCATCCCCCGCAGCGGGAACATCCAGCTGGCACAAGGGTTTGGTTATGAGAGGTGCTTCAAAACAGTTTGAGATCCAATTATGAAATGATGAAAACACTTAGGGGACATAGAGGATGTTTGATTTAGAGAAATTATCTCCTCACAGGTAAAATGACCTGTGCTTGTTAGCAGAATGAATAATATAATCTGCGGACTTTAATTAAATTGCTGTTTCTCCACACTTGTGCATTACATTATGCAGAAGGAGCACGTATTGGTGGATTTTCTCACACACCAAGGGCAGAGCACGTTCCTGGAGAGCAGGTGGCTGGCCCTCAGCTGTCCCTGGGAACCCACCCCATCAGAAAGCCCCCTCCAGCTCCTATCGAAGAAATCCCTCAGAGCAGTGGCTGCATCAGTGAATTGCAAGATGAACTTTGGATGACCGAAAAGCAAAACATGTTGGTCTTTTAATCCAGCTGCTAGATTTGGACTGCTGCCTCTTGCCTAACCATACAACTTTCAGCCTCATCCCTGTTCAGCTCGGTTCCTAGCCTGGATGCATTTAAAGCATGTAAATTATTTGTTGTACGTAGCACCACTGTAAGCATGCTACTGTTAACCAGACCTTAGCTGTGCTTTCTCCAGGCTTTGAACTTTAGTGACTCATTCTGAAATATGTGACATGATGAGTGCTATCTACATTTAATTATGTCAAAGATTTTTCTGATTCTCTGGTTGTAATTTTAGTTTTGGCAGCTGATAATCTTCCCAGGCTAGTCCGAGTGCTTTTGGAAGTGGAAGAGAAAAGAAAGTACGTTTGTACCTTAAACTACTTTCTGGAAAGTGTTAGAAGAAAAACTTACATGTCAGAGTAGCTTTCCCATCAAAATTAAGGTAGTAAGAATCCTGTAAGCAGTGGCACACGTCTATGGATGGCCAAATGTCTCATCCTCAAATATAAGTTTTTTGAAAAATCAGAGAGACAAGATTTGTCTCTTTTTCCCTGCAGGAGAGACAGTGAAAATCCCAAACGGACTGTAAACTGCCCTGTGTGGAAGCAATTGTAAGAAAGTGTCCTCACCACCACCTCAGACAGCAAATCTCAATCAGCCCAGAAACATTTTGAAATGTGACAGAGCTACTGCTCTCATGCTTGTTTCCTTAAGGCTTATGAACAAAATCCCTGTAGAGCCTGACTCATACTAACCTTACTTGCCATCTCTATCAGAATTCATGTCATGAGTTAGAACCACAGTCAGGATCTTTATCTGAAAGGTTATGTATTTTTTTGTTAGAAATCTAATGTTAGGAGCTTAATCTGTGCTTTAAATTTGTTTCTCATCAGGTTTTCTGACATTTGTGTTTTTAGCCTGGAGAAAAGGAGACTCAGGGGAGACTTTATCACTCTCCACAACTACCTGAAAGGAGATTGTACCAAGGTGGGGAGCAGCCTCTTCTTCAAGGCAGCTCATGACAGGAGAAAATGGCCTCAAGCTATGCCAGGGGAAGATCAGGTTGGACATCAGGAAGCATTTTTTCACTGAAAGGAGAGTTAAGCATAGGAAATGACTGGATGTGGCACTTAGTTCTATGGTTTTGTTGGCATAGTGGTGTTTGGTCAAAGGTAGTACTCAGCGATCTTGGAGGTCTTTTCAACCCTGAAGGTTCTTTGATTTTATGTGATGAAAACTAAGGTCCCACTTCATTCAACAGCATTGCAACTCTCCATCTACTTTTCATTCAGTCAATATGTTGTGTACTCATTCAGGCATGTTCTCTGCAGACAACACTTAGACATGATTGCTGAATTAATCATTTACAGCTCTCCAAGGTAGGCTTTGAAGAAAGAGTTGCTTGTATCTCAAAGGTCAACATGAGACAAGGTTACAATCCAAGGTAAGAGCTCTAAACACTTTTAATACCCCACCCAGTGTAACTAAAAAAGACTATTATTCCAATAATCAGATGCTGATGCAAATTAACCAGACTATGCTCCCAATAATCAGGTACTGATATAACTTTTGTTTTACTGGGTGAAGTAATTCTTAAAACAGCAATCAGAGAATTTTGTCAGTTCAGTAGAAAAATGAGGATCTAAATACTAGGCTGTTGCATCCAAGACCACCAGTCCACCAGAGGAAGCTTAGAGCCAGGCACAATGCTGCAGTGGAAGATGGCTTCTTAAAAACAGAAATAGAAAATCAGACCCAGGCCATTTACTGTGGAGGATGATCCATACCTTTCTGTTGTCACAGATGAAAAATCAGAAGGATTAGATCAATGAAGAAAGACACTACTTCTGAGTGAAATAAAACTAATCACAGCCTAAGAACACAGCAGCCCTATTACATCATTATTCATCTTGGAGAATATCTGATCAGCAAATGGTATTATTCAAATGAATGAGTTGCAATGAATTTTGCAAATACAGGAAATAGATTTTGTATCTGTGAGTGTTGATTGATTAAGATCTTTCAAACTAATATGGCCCATTTACTGCAGTATCACTGGGCAAAATAAGAATCTCTCAGAAACCACCAGGAAAGAGCTCTGGGTGAAGAGCGGGAGGTCTGCAGCACTGCACACATCTGCAGGACCATGCAGGTTCTATGCCACCTCTTCTCTAACCCAGAAGTCTGATCTTAGCTAGGCTCAGGACAAGCCCCAAGGGTTTCAGGCTTTTTAAATGCCTGCTCTTCTTTCTTAGAGCCATGAACAGTCCATGTTCATCTTCAGGAAAAATACCACTGACAGAAAACAGTCGTAGGGCCACTGTGTGGTCTTTTGTCACCTCCATCTGACAATGATAATTGGGAAATAGCACGTGCAACATAATTATAATCTGTCATTGCTGCCTAGAAAGAGAAAGTGCACAGGGAGGAAGCTTGTGCTGTCCCTCAGGGGAATTTGGGCTTAAAAAGGTGACTAAATGGAAAGCCCACCTGACACCTTGCGCAGCGTTTCCTTTGTCTGTTAGTACTTGGGGAGCTGCACAGCCAGCTTTCAGCAACTATTCTTTCCTCGTGGACATTTCCCAAAAAGCCTTGAAGCATTCAACACCATATAATATAAATTGAGTTTTTAACACCATTTTAGAATTCTACTGAGTTTACAATGTTTCTGTTACAACATTTACAATGTCATCTGTTGCGCACTGCTAGAAATCAGTATTGTTTGACTGTGGCAAGCTGCACACACTGCAAATAGTTTTTCAACATCCTTGGGAATGAGTAACTTTGATAAGGTCCCTAGAAAAGATTCAAATGTGACCTATTTTTGGCTCATGTAACACTCTGCTCACAGCTTGATTTTATCTTTATACAGCTTATGTACTGCTAACTGTAGGCCTTGAAACTGTTCATTGAAGCCCATTCATTCAAGTCCATACAAAAAGACAGCCATTATTCATCCTTTTTACTAGGCTCTGCAGATCTTCATAGCCCTTCTCATGAGCTGATTATATTTCAGGAAAGTAGTATTTTCCCTTTCTTCAAAAAAATGTCTTGTAAGAACCAGAAAACCCCATCAGATGTCCTACATATTATATGTTACAGCTACGTGCAGATGGAAGCCACCATTCAAATAAATGTAAACAGTACATTTTCAGCTGTAAATGATAAGTGAATTTTTATATTGGATGAAAAGACTGATACAGATGATAGCTGGCTACCTTTCATCCTGTTTCCAGAACGTTAGTTCTACTACTCACAAGATTTTTAATTTTGATTTAAATATTCAATTATTTGTGCTGGAATTGCTATACACTGTTATTCAGGGAGTACCAAAGTGCACCAGTGCATGCATTTAACTTGCTGAATCACAGCTAACCACTGTAGCTTGAAGGAAGAATAACCAACTCTTTGTAACCAATCCACTGAAGATAGCAAATAATTGTAAATATCCTATAAATACATGAGGTAATCATCGGGCAAAATAAAAGCAAACACAAAGAGAGAGAGGAAATGTAATGTAATTATTCCTTAGAAATAATTACTTTTGTCTACACTTACTCTCATAGACTCCCATGATAACCAATTAAAAAAACCCATATACAAATGGCCATCATTATATTGCCTGGTTCTAGGATGAGATCACACACTGAGAGAAATAGGTTATCTCCTTTTTATGTCTTTTGCACCTTTGATTCAGCTGAGATGAATCCTCCCTTTAGTTAGCACACTTTAGTACACAAAGAGAAGGAAGAAGATTTCATGTGTTTCATTTCTTCTCCTCACAAGTGAAACACATGAAATCCTTCTGAACACCAGCATTTTTCTCACTGTGGGATTTTCAAACACTGGAACAGCCTGCCAAAGAGACATTGAGAAGTCGCTGTTCTTGGGCATATGCAAAACTTGGGCAACCTGTTCTAGGGGATCTTTCTTGAGCAGGGAGGGTGGACTAAGTGGTCCAAAAAGATCCCTCCTACCGCCAAAAATTCTGTGTAATTCTGTGCAACACATTGCAAAAATTTATAAAATAGTGATTGCCTTTCACTTTTAAATCAGTTTTGTATTACAAGATTGACGTATAGCATAATTAAGAGAAATTGAGATTTCTGCTAGATGAAGGGAAACTCCACAAGAAATCTGTTCCAACAAATGTAAATACCTTGATAAATAACATTTACTGACAATATGGAAAGAGGACAAAGCTCTTTCAAGACCCACATGAAGTAGGCTTGAAAGTAGATAAGAAAGAGTAGTTAACTCCTCTCACATTTGGAAATAAAGCTCTCAAAGTCTAACACAATGGTACAGTACAATGATTCTGCTGTCAATTTGATACATTCATCTTTCTCTTCCTTTTTCTAAAGAAGAAGAAATAAATTATGTAACAGACAAACTGATAAAACTACAATTTCTGACATTCTTGACATTCTTATAACATTAAGAAAGGACAAAGCCTGATGAGAATGAATGCAGAACTATTTCCCTTCATTCTGCTGACATTTTAAGCCATTCATTTTAGTCACATGTAGCCTCTTTTTGCACTATACCTCCATATCTGAAAAGTTTTTGTATGAAACATGACCTCTACGCAGTATGTTTTTTTCTGACTACATTCCCTAATTTGCTTCTACCAAATGTCAGGCCTGAGTCATGGAAGCAATGTTGGAATATATTCATTCATGATTTCAGGTTTAATAACATATTTTTTTTTTTTTTTTTGCTAACCACTGCAGCCAATCCAGTCACTAATTTCAGGTGCACTGGACCTCAGCCTGTCCACATCGACATCATCTCAAACTTTAAAATACACTCTTTTACAAGTGCACTGATTAACTAAAAACTGTGATGCCAGCATGTATTTTGTCTAGAGATTATATTAATGCATAGTTTAGCTGCTCCCCTGCAAACATCTAATAGTGAATCTGGCCTAATACTGGCAAGAATACTCACAGGGCAATAATCATATTTATCTGAGGCAGATTCCCACAAAGTGTGCAGTGTAAAATCAGCACAGAATCAATGAAGGAAAACAAACAATCTCCCTAACATAGCAACAAATGACAAAAGAGGAAAAGAGGTGGAACCAGTCAACCAGCTAAATGAGCATAGCAAATAACCCTGAAAAAAAGTAATATCAAAGACTCTGTTGTTGCCCACACCACGGACTGATTGTCTCAGAAACTTGGGCTGTTTGGAGCCAATGGAGTTCACTGGGGGATTTCTTGAAGTCTCTTTTTTCCCTCTGGTTCTGTAATTTAAACCTAAATAAAATTTAGGCAACAAGCAACATCAAACAGACCTGAAGTCCTCCTCTTTTAAGACAAGTTGCCAAACAAGGAATTGCAGGAGAGAAACTTTGTGAGTATGGTGGTTCGTATATAATCATGATGTGGCTTACAATTCCTTTCCTCCTAACTTGCGGTGCTTCAGTGTTTTAACAAGCACAAAATCTTTATTCAAGCTTTGTTCAAATTTCCATTATGAAGCTCATAAAGACAATGTCCCTCTGAAACTAGATGTGGCTTCAGATTGATACTAAGCCTGACTTTTCTGATGATTCAAACATGAGAATTTTTCTATTTTTAATGTGCAAATCCTTTGAGAAGCCCAAGTATAACCATACTGAAAATGCCTGCTTTGTCTGCAAACTAATTGGAGATAGGAAATTCTTACTGAACACTACATAGGAAAATTAGCTGTTAAGCATCATTATTTGTGTTTGTTTGTTGTGATTTTTACCATCATGGAGACACTTTCCATCATATTAAGACCCATTCTTATGCTTATGTATTGAAGAATGATAGACTCAAGTGTATTAGTGTTAAATGCTGCTCCAAACTCCTTTCTCAGAGGTCATTCGGCCATTTATTCTCAGTTTTTCACTTTTACTAGTGATGCATTTTATCTAACCATCGAAGTGAAGCTGGGCAATTATTTCTGAACATTTAGTAACACTAATGCATCCTTCTTTGCTTATTATTTTTCATATTCCTGAAAAAATTAAGTATTTCATTTCAAGTGGAATAGAACAGCCCATGCAACACAAAATGACATTTTTGGGTGTTTTGCTTTGTCACATAATTTTTTTAAAATTCCCTTTGATCTTTTCTACTTTTATTGTTATTTATAAATTCTACTGCTGAACCAATAAAATCAATTACTCATGTTGGCCTAGTTTCAGCTACAAAGATTTTGTTGCCTCCTTCTAGCAAAGAAGGGGCTCCCAAAGCATGGGAGCACTTGTCACTGTTATCAGAATCTCAGAAGCTATCACCTTTTAACCTGATAGTTGGCATGCAAAGTTGATATGATTTTATAGTTAGTACACTCTCATGAGGGCAGAGTTTTGGAAATAACCACTTCAAAAGTAGATAGCAACACTTCTGAACATAGTTCCTAAAACAGGCAGCACACCCTCCCAACTATTTGAGTAGGAAAAACAGGAGCTTTGTGGCTACTGAATATTCTGTGTCAGATTCAAACACAGGGTAAACAAGAACAGTTTGATACAAATCAGAGAGGTTTTAGAGAATTTTAGTCCTATTGCAAATGGCTGAAGTTATGCTGAAGGGTAAAAGGCTTGAAATTACCCTTAATCTTTATGGGGTTATCCAAATCTGGTTTTACTTTAGGAATTCTATATTTCTTTATTTTAAAAATGAGATATTCAAGCCTACTTAGCATGGAACAACTCTCTGCAGCTGATGGCTTATATCACCACAGCTGAGGTGTAATAAAGCCAGTATTTTGTCCAGCCATCCAAATTTACTCAGACACTGCTTAATCATAGCAGGGGATATACAGTGCATTTTGCTACCCAGCATCTACCTAATAGTCACATGCTTGGGAGAAATCACTGCAGAGTCAAGGCAAGATAGAGTTGTACTGACAGGCAAAGGCCCAACGTGCAGAGAATATTTGAGGCCCCTTTCTCCAATCTAATGGACAACAGATGTGCCTTAGTAAGGAGAGGATTAATCCTCAAACATCTCATACCTCCTTACTATAAGACACAATGGGAGTTGTTCATACAAGGAGAAGAGTGTCTGCCCCAAGCTGAATTTTCCAGGAATGGGATGGGATCCTCCTTCTGACTGAGTGCAGAAGAGGGCATTGTAACTGCTTTTGGAGTGATGAATGGTGCATCTAACCAGCTGGAGAAGGCCACCTGCATGCCATACACTGGGAGACGTGGAAGTACTTGGGAAGTAGTTAAAAGCTCCTTGAATTGACAGGGGCAGATTTTGCAGCCCTTTGGCAAATGGTGGCTTCAAAAACTAGATTTGCATCTACCCTCAAACCAAGACAACAGCAGCTCCAGCCTATGCATGCGTGTTTGTGTGCATGTGTGCACGCGTAGACACCGCATTTTATAAACCCTCTTTTTGACTCATTCCAGAAGTAAGGCAGGAGTTTCTTCATTGTGCAGCTTGTGCCGTGTGCCAGCAGGACAGGATGAATTGAAGACAGTATTCCAAGTAGCCTAATACATTCTTGCTGTTGTAGCTAGCTTTCAGTACAAAGCAAGAGGAAAACAAAGGGCTAAAGAAAGGAAAATTCAGAAAGATCTACAGTCCAGGGAACCTGAAAGGGATTAGCTTGGTCTCCCAGGCATGATTCGTTATGCTGATCTGAGAATGAGACAACATGGGGCTCTGGTAGCTGCCGAACTGCTAAGCCCCTTGGAAGTCTGAATTGTCAAATATCACATCCCTTCCTGAATGAGTCGCTCCATCTGTGTTTGCCAGGGTCCACATTGACAGCTGCCTGCCATCTTGGCAACAAAGTCAATGCAATTTGAGAATCTGCTGTGGATGTCTAGTGCACACACACACAAAAGCCCACAGCCTTTAGGCTTAGCAAACCCTGCTAGCTAGCTCCAGTAAATAAAGCAGTCCAGGTATCTCAGTATATAAACCAATTCCAAAATCATTAGGAGTGCTTGGGTTCATTAACATAGTGGTGACTGAACTTGTATTTACTCAGACAAGTTAGTGTTAAGAACTGAAGGCTTGTGTGTGAGCATTAACTCTCAGCCAGAGGATTCTGATGTGGAAGGTATGTGTTTCTTTAAAAAAAAGCGAGATGCATCAATCTATCTCGCTCGTGATCTACATACAGCTGCCATTCAGCAGGGTCAATAATTAGCTTTCATTTTAGTAACTTTATCAAAACACAGAGGATGTCTTGCTATGAATGCATATCACTGAATACATAATGAGAGCATTTTAATCAAAAAAAGAGGTAAAGAATAATTCAGTGAACTTGGAAAGAATAAAGAATTGAGAATTCCACCCACTGTTACTCATCCATTTGAATAAGAGATGAGCTGCCAGTGAGGAGTACAACAGCTAGTAACACTGCTATATTTATATAGATCCTTCAGAACGACAGAAAAATACATATTTTATAACATGCTGCTTAATTGAATCAAGCTACCAATCCCTGACTATTTGTGATTAGTCCAGCCACTCCCTAATCAGAAATAAGAATACCTTCAGAGGTTTCATATGGAGGTTATATACTGGTAACAGGGTATTTTATAGAAATCTTCCTTTGTGATACTTTAGCTTTTCATAGTTACAGATTCATACATTAAGCCGGATTTTTCTGAGGGGATTTTAAAGAGGTAGAAATACCTTATGAAACAACAAGAAATATCGTAGTTTCATTTTGCCTTCAGGTTCATGCATTGAAACCAACTAAAGCCTCAGGTTAAAGAAATTTAGGTCACATTTGTGCAAAACAGTTCTGCTGCCACAGATACTAGTTATTCCTGCTTGCATAACTGATATTTCAAGAAAGCAAAGTAGCCCATTTCTTAAAGAATATTTGTTCAAGAGGTTCAACCAAAAGAATTTTAAAAAAGAAAAGTTGAGCTCTAACAAGCAGATTGTCCCTAGAGAATGCATTACAAACCAGCAAAGATGTCCAGGCAGATGCCTGCAGCATTACTCACTGGCCCTGGCATCCTTAATTACTCTGGGGATGAAACTTTGACCTTGCTCTGTCCTGTGTGACTGAATGGCAAACAGGAAACTTCTTCTGGAGCAACTGAGGACCTTGGAAGCAGGGGAGAGAGAGTAAGTCCAGAAGCAAAATGTTGGCAGCTATGCCCAATTTTGGGGCTACAGAGGTTCAGAGAAATTGCTAACTCCCTCCCACTCTGGACTACAGCTCAGGAGAATGGTGAAAACAAAAGTGGAGAGCAGAGAAACAAAAATGCTGCACACAAGCTGACCAAGTTCACTTCACAAACACCAGCTTCAAGCTCAGATTGTGACTGAGTGAGACTCACCAAGGAGCAGACACGTCACCTCCTGGCACCTCCAGAGTCCCTTCCCCAATGCAGGAGTAGGTTTTTTTGGCACATTTGGGGAAAAAGTGTAGTTTGTTGGTTTGAGAAGGGTCATAGCTCAGGCTGGGACAGTCAGTGCTGGACCACCAGAAACATCAGTGGTAAAAGGGTAAAAGGCTTGAAATTACCTTTAATCTTTATGGGGTAATCCAAATCTGGCTTTATTTTAGGAATTCTATATTTCTTTATTCTATATTCTTTCTGGCAGCTTTTTGTGCTGCTTCCTATGCCGGGGAGAGTGAATTTGGCCCACTACAAATACTGTGGGGTAGGCTAGGATAAGGCAACTTCAGTAGTCCAGTTTTATGGGCTATCTATTAACTATTGATACTGTTCCAATGGTTTCCTAACAATTCAGCAGGACTTCACTAACTTTGTCATTGGAACATAAAGCTTTATTTATTTATTTGTTTGGGGAGTTGTATAATCCACCCCACACAGTTCCTCTACTCCTGAAAACTTTCAAACAATTTTCATAGTTAATTGACAAAGTGATGGCTTAGATAGTGTCTCATCCTTGAGCACTGTTATTTAATGTTTCCAAATCCTACAATTACCTCCCTTAGGCACAAGGCTGAGTAAATTGACTGGCATTTCACTGTACCTTGAAGGTCAACTAATTCAGTGTCTGTCCAGTCACCTGGGAATGTGGGTGCTAAAGCCAAGGATCCTGCACCAGTATAGCCTTGCTTTCTCCCCCCAGACATTCTTTATGTCTCCATAAAGAGCCAGCTCTCAGGAGCTAGGCATAGAGAGGTTAATCCTTATTACTAGTGACACTGGAAAATGCTTATGACAGATGCACAGTGGGTCCCTTTTGGAACACTGCATAACTGAGAGCATGGGAAGGATATTTTGCACAGAACTGCCAGGAGGCTTAGAAACTGTATTAGGAAAAGTCTGGTTCTTTCACTGCATAACTCGTTTAATGAACCTCTGTGCCTTAGGGTAAGGGAATGTACAGTATTTGAGCAGATAATCTATGTGACGTAACAAATTAACCTCTGAAAAGAACCTCAATAGTTATGCAAAGCTGTATCTTGCTTTCTTTTGAATAACTAAGCTCAATATCCTGAAAAAAAAACAAGTCCTTGCTAAAAGATAGATGGCTCGTGCTCTGCTATTACACTTGGTACCAAAAATAGCAACGGGAAGAAAAATAATGTTTCCATCTTAGTGGGACACCATTGTCTAAGCAGCATGAACAAATGGCAAGGGTGCCTCTTCAACCACCCTGCTTTCAAAAGGAAATTTTTCGTGGAACAAATTCTGCTTTTAGCATAGATTGACATTATTGGTAGGGAGGGTATAAAACCACACAGCAGCACAGAATCCTAATTAGCAAGAGTCACTAAGTTGCAGGTTTGTGCTGCGATCTAACTAAAGCTCTTGCAAACATTTTTCTCTGTCCCACTGGGGCTGGACTGATGCCCTGAAGATTAAACAGGGCTGCATAATTCCCTAGTGTCTGCCTGAGCTGATGGTGGGCACTGTATCTTTCCTCAGCAGCTGCTCACAAGGTACCTGCATAGGCCCTTGTCCCCAGATTGCGTCCTCCTTTTCACCTACTGCATTTCATTGTATGGCAGGGAGCAACACAGAATCTTTCCTGAAGCAGAGCCACTGTGGTCATGCCATAACTTCTCTAACAAAAGTACAATAAAAAAAATTTTGCCTTTGCTAGAAGTGAATTCCTGCCTTTCAAAGAGCCATAATAATTTAAATGTCAAAATAGGGTGCTCAAACTTCATAAGTAACCAGAGCTCAGGATTTCTAACAAAAGTGAATGCAAAATGAATTGGAGCTGGTTCATTACACATGAAGGCTTGCAGGGAAGCAGCCACATTCTTAGTTTGCCAGCTGTTAGGACTACACTAAGACTTTTTTACATCCTAGGAAAGCAGTTTCATGGAGACAGTTTTCTGAGCAATAAGAAAAGTCTTGCTACTGCTTTTGGTTCAGGGCAGCCATGCCAAGACCAGGGAAGAAGGAAAAACAATGCTGATATCTGAGTGAAAATTTATTGTAAAGTACAGAACTGTTCTCGCTCAGTCCCTTTCTGTATTATTCAGAGTTTCCAAAAAGAAAATTTTTGTGCTTACTGAGGAGCTCTCATTTTGGTGTAACTGAGATCAAGGTATTCTACTAATTTCCAGAGCCACAAGAGTCTTTAGGATTATTTTTTTTTTTGATATATCAAAAATCTTGACCATGTAATGGGTTTGCTTAAATTCTGAAAGTATCTCTGGGATGACTTCCTGATGAGGGCACAGAATAAAATGTTAATTTAGTACTAACCTAAACGAAATAATGAAAAGAGTAAAAGAAAGACAAACTGATTGCACATTGCATCTTCCTCACCATGCTGTACTTGATTGCTGCAAAATAGCAACTTGAGAACAATATGTCTTTTAGTGAACCATGCAGAACACAATGCTTATACTGGGAATCAAAACCTTGCAAAATGCAATATGCTTTAGATTTATGCTTCAGAGTATTATCTAATCCTCGTTAATTTCAAAGCTAAGCTTTCTGAGTTGCAGAAGGTCTAGAACATACTACAAAAATATGAAATTACTTGAAGTGAAGACAGAAAGAGACAGTTTCCAGTAATTAACCACCTAGCTTCCAGCTTTAGGCATGTATTAGTCTTTAACATGTGAGTGACCCTACAGAATGTAAGTCTTTGGAGTGCAGGTTATTAAAAGTCACAGAGCAGTAGTAAATAACAGCTGTGGGGGACCCGAGGAGTGGGAGAGAACTTGGACCTTAACCTTGTCACTCCTTCAGGAATGATTGCTCCCTGTCCTGACCTTGAAGTAGTGGGATTTTCTGAAGGGAGAAATTCCAAGTTTAGAGAAAAGGGAAGCATTCTCTGGCAGATTCTGTTAATAACAGCTGCCTGAAACTGCTGGGATACTTGGAATGTCCCAGTAAGTCCCAAGAGAGAAGGCATAAAGGGCAAAGGACGGGTGAGGTTGTGCCCATCTTCTTCAGACATTTGCATACTTGGTCTCTCTGATCTCTAATTAGACCTGTGCCCAAAACTCCAGAAGTAAACATGTCTCTACTGAGAGCTGGAGTCTATATTTGGCCAGGAGAAAATGCTGCCTCTCACTCTTACATCGAGCACGAACATACACATGCAAGTGCAATTGCAGTGTAGAACAAATCTCATTGGAGGGTGAGCTACTTGATTTGTGCTGCAGCCTAAACAATCACTGAAGAAACACACTGAGGTCTTTTCAGCTTAGCTGGAATCAGCTTAGAGGGCAAGTAATGAATCTGTTACACTAGTTTCCATGTCAGCAAAATAACAGATGTACAGTATAGCAGAGGAGGGGAAACTCGGGTTTTGTTTGTTGAGCAGGTGCTACATTAACTATCACATGGAAGTTTCTCAAGTACATTTGGAGCCAGTTGGAAAGGAGCCAAGAGCACAGCTTCCATTTCACCCCCTGGATATCCAGCTGTGCAGCTGCATAAGCCCCCAGAAGCAGCTGAGGCAGAGAAAACAGTGACACCTTGTCACTTCTCCAACCATTTTTAATGCCCCACCACAAATATGAAATAAATAAAAGACCCAGGAACCACCCTCCCTCAGTGACATGTACCATGACCCAGCTGCCAGAGCATGCTAGGCAGATGGAGTGCAGCAAGTTATCCCTCCTCTCCAGCAGGGACTGCACCCAGCACATCAGGGAATGGACTTAGAACTGCACACGTGCTAAAGGGACTTTTGGGAAACATCAGTGGGGCTGTCTAGGCATTACAATGATAAGCTCTGTTGTAAAGAAATGATTTGACATGCCAGGCAACTGCAGAGAAACCAGCGCTTCTTTAATAGCAGTGCATAAAAAACATAGCCAGCAATTAGGCTGAAGCTGTCATCAACAGGCCGAGAGAGGCTTAGCACTATCACAAGAGCTGAGGTGGCTATTAAGTGCAGTCTGTCTTCACTGAACAATTCTTCCATGGCCAAATGACTTGGAAGCTTCTGCAGATACTTTGCACAAACTCTTCACCTCAACAGTGCTAAAGCTGCAGGCATGGGTGAGGACCTACAAATGGGAGGCATCTTAACACAGATTTAAATATAAAATGATTGCAAAACAATCTGCAACCAGAGTTCCCAAAAATGTGAAATGTTCAGGGCGGTTTTTAAGCTACAGAAGAAGGGAAGATGACAGGACAGCAGCATTATTCACACATGATCTTGCAGAAGTTAACTGATTATCAGCAACAGCTGAAAAAAAGCACTAGGTGAGTGTTTTTAAGCAAAGTAAAATAAACTCAAACATCTGTTTCCATGTAATAGGCATTCTGAAATCAAATAAAAGCAAGACAACCTGTGCAACACTGATAATAAGGATAGCAGTGTACACAAATGATAAAATACTGTGCAGTTGTCCACAGCACTGTAAGAGATGAAAGTCAATAAATTAAATGCATTGAGAACTATAAGGAATACCTTTATATTAGAGTTCTATATTGACATTGAAATACATACATCAGAGTTATGCCAGTGACTGAGCAGGATGGCAGATAACAGAGGTAGTCTTCAGATCTTATGACAGGATGTGATGCAGAAATAAAATATTTAGATTCTGTAGCCAATTGCTTATTGAAGTAACTAGCTGGTGAAGTAATAAAAAAAGAAAATACCCATATTTTAGTGGTGAATTGTACCCAGGTTCTGTTCTGTACAACAATTCACTCTGTTCAGATTCAGCATTTGTGCTAGAACACAAAAAAAACCCAACCAAAAAAACCCCAAAAAACAACAAAAACTCCACTGGTTTTCAACCCTGTAGTAGCTTACTTCTGGGAAAAAAAAGGGGGGGGCTTCACTAAAAATTAGGAAGCTTGTTAAATTAAAAGAAGTACCTAAAAAGATAAAAATGCTTACAGTTGCCTTGGCGACAATTTATAAAATAAAAATGAGATGTTCAGAAAAAATGCACACCACAATCAAAAGACTTTAAAAACCTTCAGCAAAGTTAGTATAGTTAAGAAGGAGAGTACAAGAAACTATGAAAGGCATCATGACATCTTCAAAAATAGAACTCTGTGAAAGAAATAGAAAACCAAGAAGAATAAAAAGGCTAGTAAATGTGTAGCACAGTGTCAAAAATTATTCTGAGAAAGAGCTTGTTAGTCACATAGAAGCTGTATATTTTCTGAAAACACCAACCAGGTATCAATAGAGTCTTCAGCACTCAGATCTGAAATACAAGGGCACTCTACAGAGTTGTATAATAAAAGATAAATTATTGATTTGCATCAGTATTTGCCACTGAACTCTTTGCAAGGGTTCTGATAGAGGGAAGTTTGAGGAGGTGTTTAAAATATCAACAGCTTTAGAAAACAAATTAAGAAAAAGTAATCACAAATAACATTGCCACAGCTGTCCTAAAACAATCTCAGCTGTGAATACCCTGGCTATTAGCTGCAGTGCATAGCTTTGTCACTCAGCTTGGTCCTAAAGCTTAAGAGGTTTGTTCTAAGAGATTTAAGAGTTTTGCTTCAAGACTGAATGAAGTTTTAGAGGAAAAACCCTGACAAATTAGGCTGATTTCCATAACAGCTAAATTGGTCATTTACAATAAGAATAGCATTTGCAGATAATAATACAGTAAGAGCAGTCAATCCAGCCTTTGGAAAAGGAAGTTGTACAGGGCAGTTTTGAGAAGTGACAAGTGCTATTGTCAGGGCAGAGCAGTGTGGGGGAGTCCATGGGGCAGGGGTCTATCCCACAGCTTCAGCCAGAAGCAGGGAAAATGGAGGGGCTGGGGCAGCTCCAGACCTGGGTAACATGGACCAGCTGAGGCTGGGGCCAGGCTTGGACAGGGCCCTGTCTGTGGCCAGGATGGGCAGGGTTCATGGCAGGGCTGTGGGTGGTGGACATCAGGCCCACTGTGGCATCAGAGGAGCAGAGGCTGAGGTTCCCAACAGCTGACAAGGGGCTCTGGGACCTACATGGAATGGACAGCCCCAGGGGCCAGGCAGGGACAACAAGTCCCAGGGGTACCCTCAGGGCCTGGGCAACTCTGCTAAAGTTTCCCTAAAGGGTCCCCTTTAAAGCTTCCTATGGCATGGGTTTAAAAAAAAATCATGAGATGAAGATAACTCACTGAGAAAGGGAAACAGGGATAGTAAAAGGTGGAGGGTTTCATAGCAGATGGGGTCTGCCAGGGATGCAGATTGCACACAGGGACTGCACTGGAATCTGTGTTCACATATGTTCATGTAGTACATAAACTACATGGAAATGGTGAGAGCAGATGTGGAAAAGCTCATTAATGATAACATTATCCATGGCATTAAAAATAAAACTGCATTTTTGTAGCTGTACCTCACCGCTGCACAGCTGCAATACAGAACTGCTGCGTGACAAGGCAGTGAGACAGCAAAGGAAATTCAGTGTCTGCAAGCGCTCAGTGACCGGCAGGGGACAAAAGCACACTGCCTGGACACAGCACCCACATCCACACTCACTGTCCCTGCTGGGGGATGAGAGCCAAAAGGCCCCACTGAAAGCCCTCCACAGGTGGTGGGCAGAAGTCAGAATGGCAACTCCAGCAGAGTCTGTTCAGTGTAGGTCATGTATGAAAGCTGTCAGTGTGAAAGCAAGACACAGAAGTGGCATGTGGCTTCTGTCTGAGGAAAAGTTACACAGGCTGAAAATCCTCACCTTTACAAAGGGATGATTGAGGGCAGAGCTGCCAGAGCTTCATGAAGGTACAAATAGTCTAGTGAAAAGAAATTCAGAATGATTACTTACATTTTTTTGTAAAATATATACTATGAGAAACACAGGGAAATTGGACAGCAAGTTTGAACACGTAAAAGCCCTTTATTTTTACATATGAGGAGCTTACATAACAGAATGTGTTGCTATGGTTTGTTCAGATCTGTACTGAATCTAAGACAAGCATTGAATGCTATTAAGCAAATTAATGGAAAAGCAGTTTATTTAACTTGAAGATACAATGCTATTTACTAATCAGAAAGCCCAAAACAAGGATCAGAGGAAAGATAGGAGAACATCATGAGGTGTGGTATGCAATAAATAATCTGTATATAATTATATATTGCTAAGTTATTTCTCTGAGATTACCTTGAAGGCAATCATGAGGGTACAGAACCAGATACAGCTTTAGCATGATTTGCAGTAATATTAATATTTCCTAAGTTGATACAGTACTGTTTGCAGTGATTCTACCTATGGCACCTTCTCATTCACTACTGCTGAAATGATCTTTCTTCCTTCTCAGACCCCAGTGTAATTCATCTCACATAAAGAGGGTCCATCCCTATCCTGGAGGCACTCCCAGCATATTTTTTAATTAAAGCGCTGCAAGTATCACTTTGCATACCTGGAATTTAATAAATGCCTAGCAGTGAAAAGGAAAGAGCAATCATCCTCACTGTGAAATTGCACATTCCTGAATCCAATAAGGTGAGAGGTGTCAATTCATAGCTCCTGAGGCTGCAGCTTCAAAAACACTTCCTTTTTTTCAAACAGATTAATTTCTGCTGGGGTCAGTTCCTTGACCCAGATCATGGCCCAGCCACATGTTCCTTAGCATTGCTGGAACTATGTCAGCAGAAATGCACAGCCAAGTCTGGTAGTAGACAAAGGGCCATCATTTAAGCAGTAACCTCCACTTAACAGTGGTTGAAAAAGTTTTGACAGAAAAGCAGGAAAATTTAAGAAAAGTAGCCTTTTTCCTACACCAAGCAGTAAAGAACCTACACCTTTCTCATCATGTCATCATACAACAGTATTGAAAAGGCAGACATAAAGGCAAGGCTTCCTGCTGCAGGAACAAAGAGGGAAACAGCTGCTTTTTGAAAGGCAGAGTGTCATCTTCCTGTGCAACACAATGCTACAAGATAACAGGCTGTGTCATATGTATTCTACAAAGAACATAGCCGGATGAACTCAGACAAGAGCTGCTCATCTGGTTAGACTTTATTGCCCCAGCTAGCCATAAGCCATGCTTCTCCTAATGCAAGTTAGCTGAAAGCACACTTGACATTTTATCACTCAAATGATTCAGACAAGCACCTTTTAACCCAGTGCTTGAAAATTTTAAATGAACAGTAATGGAAAACTGTTAGCTAATGAAAAAGGTTATTTTGTCCCACATAGTGTTAATTAAGCATTCCAAAAGATCCAGTTCCAGCTCTCCTTATACTCCATTGACATTTAATATTTTGGGATACACTGAAGGAAATTCTCTTATTTCAAAATCCCTGCTGAAGTAAGGAGGGAAGTGACCTTACTTCCACATACTCTTCCAATATGCCAAACTGGGCTATAAAACAGCAAATAAAACATAAAAAGATGCAAGCATATTTCACTTCATGCAGACAAATCAATGAAATAGGTGCAAAGCAAAGCATGTGGGCAGCTGTGGTAGCAGTTGTGAAACCACAAAAACACTGTGATTACTGCCCCTTGACACACTGACTTACCTTTCTGCCAAGCTGCTTGGCATCCATCACTGCAGCTGCTGTCTGTGTGGCAGAGCGGACTTTGCCTTTCTCCTGGAGCTTTGCTTCTCACACTGTATCACAGTGCCCTGCCAGGGCTATTCTGCTAGAAATATGACAGAAGCAAAGACAGGCTTCCAGTGGCCAGCAATAATATCCTTTCAACATCAGTATACGGAAGTGCCTGCATTTACAGTGTACAGTCTAAGTGGGGCTATCAAAGCTGCAATAACTTCTGTCATCATGTTGGCTCTGGTTTTCGTTCCTCCTCACAGCCTTAAAGCAGGCACATGCACTCTCTTCTGTGCCTTAGCAATAAAGAATGCATGCTTACATTCCTCACACTGAGGTAGGCAGTGGGGTTTACTTTTATATTTGTTTTTGTGCCAAAGATTAAATTTTCCCCATTTCTCTTCACAGCCCAGAGTAGGATTTTCTTCTGATTAAAAAAAAAGCAGTTGGCAAACAACCCCCCAGCTTTGCATAACCATCTCACAGAAAGTGGCACTTTGCTGACCTTGAGACAGCATGGGTCTCAAAGAAAAGCTCTGATGATGCAGCTCTGAGCAACCTGGTCTGGCAAAAGGTGTCCCTGCCCACAGTAGGGGGCTTGGAACCAGATCTTTAGGGTACCTTCCAGCTGAATCATTAAAACCAAAAATCACAGACAAAGTCTAACTAGTCAAAGTTAGAAAATGGTGGGCACCACCATGGGGATCATCCCCAAAATGTGTGACTCCACTGCACAAGGTTATTTGCCTTCTATTTATTTCCCAAAATAATACAGATGTATAACCCCAGTACCTCCCATCCCCACTTTGTATTAAAATGAGGTTATTAGTCCTTTACACGTGAGCAGTTCTTCTCTTGAATTGGGTCAGTGGTCGCAAGGATGAAGACAAGAACATCTTCATCAGGTCTCTGTGACTCTGGCACAACTCAAAGCCCCCTGCTTCATGATGGATTAACAGAGTCCAGGTGCTGGGCATTATTGCACTGGTTTCAATATGTTCTTATAATGGTTCACTTGCTCCACTTCTTTCTATAAATGAGTTCACAATATGACAATTAGCTTTAACTTAAACATCTAATAATCATTCATTTACCATTGGTGTGTCTAATTTCAATATGAATTGGTTCTAACCCTTAGCTAGAGATCTTAAATTGTTAAAGTCATGATTCACAACCCAGGCCATTCTATGATTTTATAAACTCCTCAATTTACAAGACACAGCATTCCCTGAACTCTCACTAGCCCAGAATAATGGAAGAAAGGGTAAGTGACTGCTTTTCCACCATCTAATTTATGCACTGTGGTACCTAAGTAGACAACCGACCCAAAACAAAGGGTTTGAGCGCCTCATTTTTGTTATGTTGGCTGACAAACAAGAGCTAAATCCCCTTGCTTTGAAGGAAGTAGGCTGGTCACTGCAGATCACCCTACTGAGCTAGAATTCAGGCAAGCTCCTTGGGTAGCAAAGGTCCAACTTGATTCAATCTAACACACTCCTGAGGAAAATATCAGGTTTTTTTATGCAGTGGCTGAAGTAATTATTAGCAACTTAACCCCTGCCTATTGTCATACATAGCAGGACATCTTCCCCACTCCTGTGCTCCAAAATCCCCTCCACACTGATGAACAATCCATGTTTGGACATCTATTAGTACAGGCTGTCATACATTAGAATACACATGCACATCTCATTGTGCGATGGTGAAGAACTGCACACCCCACTCATTTGAGGAAACTTCAGGGACAATGCAGCAGCTCACTGAAGATTTGGACTGATGAAATCTGGAGGATGCATTTTCCCTTCTATCAAAAGCATCAGGAGATAACATGATCAAAGGAAGAACCCTCTTTAAGCTATTTATCTTTGCAAAGAATGACCTGATGAAGTTTAATGGGATGATTAGGCATAGCTATGGTTTAACGCATATTTAAAAGATTATTTCTGTGATTAACTGGTTGTCAGAAGGAGAGTATCTAATGACAATGGAAAAGTAATTTCATCAGTGCATTCAAAAAGATGGTTTGTACTCACAGTATTAATATGCAGCTCTTTAATTGGGTCATCTCTTAGCATTGTTTCAGAAGTAGAATTGTGTGTTACTTCAAAATTGGATTTTAAAAGTTATGTCTAAAGGGGTGTCTTCTGAGGTATACTACTAGAATGAGCAGTCAAAATATTTGAATCTAGATAACAGAGATGCTATTGTTTCTCACATTTCTTGAAATGGGATGGAGTGAGACAGGAAGGTGCAGACAGCAAAAATAGACATCTGCTGAAATTAAATACAGTATATGGAGCCTTGAATTTTTAAACCATGGCTGCAATGTTTGAATCCAGATCACTGAAATGATAAGCTGCTACAGCATATCTTATTAGAGGTCAGAGGGCCCAGAGGACTAATCAACATGTACTTGTTACTATGCAAAAAAGCATGTCCTGGTACAAAATATATGATGAAGTTTTCAAGCACACGTACAGTTAGAGGCTGGAATTGAGTCACTGATATAAGACAAGGTAGAAGCTTTGCAGGAACATGCAAAAAATTCTGATTAACCAGGCACTGTACTCCTAAAACTCTCTCCTTTTCCCCACACTGCTTACATCTGAAGTATGGAGGTATCTTTGATCAAGTGGAAGAAAACTAAAGGGGTCAGCTTCCATCTGAGATCAAATTCACAGACTTTGCCATTATTCAGGATTTACATAAAACAAATGGCCAGACCCTTTATACAAGAAAAACCTAGCTGGGTAGCTCTAACAGAGCCACTTTCTTGAGTTCCAGGAAATAGAGAAGTTAAGGTGTACAAGTCCACATCACCTTTAAAAGGTCTCTGTGCCAGCATACAGCACAGTCAAGACAGTCATAACACACAGAGCATGATCATACACTTTGAGAAGGCTTCAACCCATACAGAGGAATACCATACCTCATCAGAAGGCTTCAGGTGCACACCCATACAGAGCAACAGCATGCAACTTCAGAGGGCTGCAAGCACCTGCCCTTCTTGCAGCCCAACCTTTTATACCCCTCATGCTGACGCATTGCACCTGTGTGCCCTCTGCTCCCCTATGTGGTTGGTCATTGCTCCTGGACACTCCAGGTCTCGTTACCTTCAATGGTGCTCACCTGCTTTCCACAGCTGCAGCTCACTGGGGATGAGGCTCAGTGCCCCTCAGCACTCCAGGTCTCATTACCTTCCATGCTGCTCACCTGTCCTGCACAGCTGCAGCTCTCTGGGGATGAGGCTTGGCCACAGCCTCACTCCCAATTACCACTAACTGTGTGCCTGCAGCTCTCTGGTATCACTTAGCTGGAGAAGTTGAATTCTCTGACACATTGGAAGGAAAGTAGGGAAATTGTGCCCTCCCAGGAAAAACACCTCCTTTGTCCCTCTGTGCAGGTTTTCACACAAGACAAGGAAAATCAAGCCAGAATTTGGCTTCTGTTTTCCCATTTGAACTAAGGAACCCAAATAAATGAGCTCATAATTAATAACCTGCCAGCAGGCACTGCAAACGTATTATTTACGCAGAACCACACACCAGAATACCTGCATAATCAAAAGTACACCTGCAGCTCTAATTATGTGAAAATCATGTTTACAAAGAGCAATGAAAGCACTGTGTTTCCACCTTTTGATTTTAAACCTTGTGTTTCATTTCAGTCTTTCAGACCCTTTCAGACCTAGAAGTCAATTCTAAATCTATTTCTAGAGGTTGCTTGGACTGCTTCTAGGTTCTAGGCTGATTGAGAAAGCAAAAACATATTTTTCCTAGCTGATGGCCTCTCAAACTAGAGGAGGCAAATGTTTGCAAGTGTTTCTGACTTTTGGATTCTCTGAGATTTTTGCTGATCTTTATTTCAGATGTTTAGTCCAAACATTGTGTTAAGTGTCAAAAATGATACCACCTCAAAGGATAAAGATTTTTCAAAAGTCACCTTGCTATCCAACCAAGCTAGAAGAACGGGGACAGAGTGGCTGTCAGTACCATTACAGAACTGCATTAAAACTGCAAATGGTTTTATGTTTAAAATTGGTTTTTCTAATTGTTTTTAGCTTACAGGTTTCTTAGCTCTGATACACTTTTTGTACATTTTGGTGTTTAGCTATAGGTTATTGAAGCTTATTCAACAGCCTCCTTAGAAAATATATCTTCACTAGTAATTAAATTCTAATAACATGCTTTCCTTATTTCCTATTCTCCTTCTCTCCTTTCTTTCCAATGCTCCTTCTTCCTTCAAAATAAGAAGAAAAAAATAGATAAATTTTGGAGATTTTCTTTCTTTCTCTTCTTTAACCTTGTGGAAACCTCGCCTCTGCAGACAGACTTGTCCCCTGTTCTTGGCAGAGGACACTGGTCGCTATCAGAGCAGGGGGAGTGGATGTTCTCCTACCTGCACATCTCTGTCTCGACATGCACTGTCACAGTCAGCCCTAGATTTTGTGTCAGTTCACAGAGGCACAAGCTGGTGGTCCCAGACCTTTATATGGTTTATGCTTCCATGAGGCAGCTCTCAAAATGGGCATACCACTTGTCTTGTCTTTCCCATGGCTCTGTCATTCCAGACAGACCTACTAAATGGCCACAGAGATTTTCAGGATCACTTGTATCAGGAAGGGAATAGAATGACAGTTTAGGGAGCTGAAGGTAATTTTAGCATCCTCTTAATACCGATCATTTTATCAAGTTGGGGTCAGTGCGTGATATCATCTTTGCTCATTGTTTTAGTTTACCTTTTTGCTTTACATGAGACTCAAGTTCAAAAGCTGTCAACAAAGGAAGTCTTCTGCCCTTCTAAAATTATATTAAATTTTTTCGATATCCTCTTCCTCGGATACAACCATGATATCCTTATTTGGGCAAAATTCCAGTAAATAGAGGAGCAAGAGATCAGAACTGAGCCTCCTGTTGAGGTGGTGATTTCCTCAGTGAATGATTATTGTTGCATGGCTAAAGCTCTTTCAACTAGAGCTCCTGACAGACTTGTGGTGGCATTATAAAATTGCACAGCTGAGCTGTTCACTCCCTGAGCTGCCCACCCCACCCTGGCATTGTCAAGGACAGAATCATCTAAGCTGCTTACAAGTCACCTCCTGTTTTCAGCTGGTCATGTAAGGTAAACCAGCTCTGATTTCCATTTATCTTACTGTGTTGCAGAAATCACTGGGGCAATTCAAATGCTCCTTTATAGGAGATTGTGGGCAATACCAGCTACAAGACAGGCAAGGCACACAGCTAGAGGCTGTCTTCTGACATCTGATTTTAATTTACTGCAGTGAGTTGGGCAGAGTTCTTATTTCCATGTACTTGCATTTGGGAGTAGGTTGGATTTCCAAAAACGCTAAGTGGTTCTGGAGCATAACTACTGTAAAAAATTAATCAGACTAGTAAGCCTAAGTCACTTTGGGACAGCTAAGAATTTCTCTGATCACAGTTAGAGCACTTTTAATATCCTCCTCTGTTTGCCTTCCAGCATAAGGACAGTGTTTAATTTATGCTTCATTTATGATGAAAAAACACCCAACATTTCAAGCTTGCAAGATAGGGCTTGCATCTAATGGGAAGTAACACAATGAAATCACTATTAAAGCAATATTTTTTACTTTTCTGGAGGGGAAAGGCAGGATATCCCAAAAAAGTGACACAAATGTATTCAGCCTCCTCCTCATGATGAAAACTATCAGCTGGCTTTCAAAGGGAGGCAAATTCAGCCCTCACATAGCCTTAGTGAAATCAGTGACAATTTTATCAGGGTTGAGTATAGTTCTGTGTATCTCAATGAAAACATTTTTAAAGATTATACCCACATTGCATAACCATAGACCTACACTTTAGTCTGTGACAAATAAGGTTAGCACATTAAAAAACAAACAACATAAAACAAACAACCACCCCTCCCAAAATGAACCAAAACCAAACAAAAATAAAAACTCCAAAAAAGCCCACCAATCCCCCACTACCACAAAGAATCTGCCTGAAAACTCATCCTGTACTGACTGAAAATCCTGAAATCCATTACCCAGTTAACTAGAGAAATTAAAAGCAACTAGAGAAATTAAAAGCACTTAAAGAGGGTACCTAATGAATGGATTTCTACCACCTCTGAGTAAAGAGCACTTGAAGAAAGATTACAAAATTATCAAAACACAGACACCAGGCACTGAAGCAATAAGGAATAATTTTATTCTTTACCAATGTGCATTAGTTCTAAGCTCAAAGTCTTGCTGTGCTCCACAGCAACACAGAACTCTTCTAAATGCCCCAGCAACTGCCTTGTAATCTTAGGGCTGAGTAGAGAGGAAAAGACACACTGTACATGGACCTTAGCATTAGTGCTTGTACCCTTCCTTCTGTTTTTCCACTACTTGCCTTGCTTCAAGTGTGTGGTCCGTGACAGAAATTCTCTTCATTGTTAGATCAAAGAAGGCATTTTAGCTTACACCCCACAGGCTTGTAGTTCACAGACAAATTATTCCCAGTTTCCACTTCTATACTTCAAATGTGTTAAGAATACAACAGGAAAGCTAATAATAGTTCAGTGTGTATGCTATATAAATACAAATAATGAAGGCTCCCTTGATTAAGCCCTCTCCAAATCTCAAGATTTTAATGGCAGAGGTATATGTCTTGGTCCTCTCATGAAGTTTATCAGCCTTGATGAGGCTGAAGAGAAATTCACTCTGACTAAATGTCTGTAAGTGATCCTTGGTAAAGGGAATCCAGTGGCATTACACTCATTTCCTACTGAACTGTAGCTGACCTCTTTCTACTCCTCTGCAATGTGCAAGATTGGCAAACTTAAAGAAAACGAGAAACAAAAATCAAAACGCAAACTGAAACAAACAAAAAACTCCAAACAACAAACGAAATAAAAGCTCAGTTCCCCTAAGTCAAAGCAGAGATATGTGAAACAAACAGACTGATCTAGAGAACAGATTTTAGTCTCAGGTCCTCTGATGCTCTTTCAGAGAGAATGAGAACATAGAGTGGAATTCCTCGCCTTGCTCAGCAAGCAGGAGAGAATTCCTCCAATTCAAACACAACTCTTTTAATTCAGTTGTCACTGTGACCTTCGTAGAAGACATCTGAAAGCTGCATTGACCTCAAAAAATTCTCATGATTCCCAAATTGCAGAATAACTTATACATTTTGAGGCACAATGGTGAAATCTAGAGGAGGATTTCAGTGTTACCATGTGCATCTAAGTGACTCACTTTTGGTTTCCATCACAGCCAATGGAGAGAGCACTGTACTTCTAGTTCTGTATTTGCCTCATGTTAACAGAGAGGAATTAAATAAATCATGTATATTATGACTGTCTTTTCTTCTTCACACAGATATAAAAATCAGCTAAGGGGCAAAGGGTGGTGACTTAGGATGTAGACATCTACCTGTAAATATCCAAACTTAGCATTTTCAGCTCAAAACTGTGACTGGATTTCATTCTGGGCCAGCAACAGGCTTCATGTCTGTGGTTTTTATCACCAAGTGTCAGTAATGAATGGAAACATGCCAGCTCTTGGGTGGAAAGATTACCCCAGGGGTGAGGGGATTTTGCAATTCCATTTCCAAGGCCTATCCACAAAGGCTCTGTTTGATTTCCATTACCATACCTACCAATGCCACCATTTCTGATAGTCAGTCTACAGTTTAGTAAACAACAGCAGCCTTAGAGCCTAGATCACTTTCAGTCATTATCAATCTTTTAGGGATTTCTGATGCACTGGTTTGTTTGCATCATTTTTCAGATCACTCTCAGGCAAGGATATAACCCGGAGAGCTGGATAGACAGCCACTCAAAAACCTACACAGAGAATGCAGGGCCACAAAAGCAAAGTCATAACATTTCCTTCTTCTTTTTTATCCTCAGTGTAATTTATTCAGGAAGTATTGTCCACAAAAGAGACAGGGTGTGCTCCGTCTCTTCTTGTCTTTGTGAAATTTGCTTTGTATTGTATATGCTGTAGTTTGCATCCAGCTCTCAGTACAGACAAAGTCCAATCCCTCTGGATTTCTTCTTGTGAACAGATCATAAAAACTGAGTTGGGTCCTCCAGAGTCAATAGGAATATTACAGGAGTAGTACTAAGAAATCACTGCAATGACAGTAAGCAAGCTTGCCCTTTGTATGCCAGCTTGATTGTTGTGCCTTGCCAGTCAGTCAAGAGGGATTTATGCCTTGCTGATGAAAAGCAGCCTTAGCTAGTAAATCTGGTGTAATATGAATAAGCATCTGTTTATAGCTAGAAAGAAAAGTCAAAATGTTTCCTAATAGCAAACCCTTTAAAAACATACCCATTTCATTTTAAACCAGACAGAACCACAAATTTCTTCTTTATACCTCAAACTCCACTCCTAGATGATAATTGTCCCAAGGGCTTTCTTTAGTTGGTGCTACTTAAGTATTACAGTTTAACGGTTTCTTAAAGGTTGCTAAAACATTATTTAATACTTGTTAGGCCACAAAGCAATCTAGGTCTCAAGCCTTGCCAGCAAAAATATATGTGAAATGACAAACTGTTACTCCTATGTGGTCATTCCTGCTTGTGCCTACCTTCCACAAAATCATTATGTAAAAGAAATGTGCTACAAAAGTCCACATGGAAGTTTATTGACAGGAATATCTGCACGTCCTTCCCCTGATTGCAGTAACACAATAATTTTCACACAACTGCCCTTGCACGGTGCACCTTTTTCCACGCTTTACAGATGAGAAAGCACAGCAAAGTGAATCAAAATTATCGGCCCAAGGTCAAACAGGAAATGTGGGACAAAGCCAGGAACTGATCTGGAGATTCCTCTCTGCCAAGGTAGCACCTGTCTTCAAATCTAGTTCTGATTTCTCACACTGTTGACAATACAATATTTGAGCCTTGATCATTTAAATCCCTAGTGGATGAAAAGCAATGCATATTGCATATATTATTTCTACTTCTAAAATACAAGATTAGAAGAGGAAACCTTGTTCAGGTGGTAAGTAGTTCAAAGGTTTTGTCATCATACCTCTCCATCACTGAAGAAATGATGAAGCTGGACCTTGGCGTGATCTGGTCTTCTGACAAAGAAGGGAACAGAACACCTCCAGGAAGAGAGTAATTTGAAGTTCAGTGGTATATGATGCACATCTCTCTGGCTTGTGTCCCTCAGCTAGCTGACAAATATAAACAGCATTCATCTGCTAACAGTTAGCTCTGTCTAGACAGAGTGTGCTCTTCATTAGCTAATTGTTCACACCTCTCCCCATGGGCTGCACGACAGCAAGAGGAATAGAGGCAGAATGTGTATCTGTGCAGCAAAATCGACTCAGTAAGTGAAAGAGAGGCCTTTTGCACTGCACTCTTAACCTGGCAGGCAACTCAGCAGTTGGGTGGCTTCTGTCAGGAGCTCTGCAAGTCATCATTTCAAAGCCTACACAACTGTGTCATACATTTAAGTATGAGGAATTTTCTGTCCATAGACACCTTAGCAGCTCTTTGTTGTGCAAGACTTGTCTGCTTTTGCGGGTAATGGTGGTGAGGAGAGTAATAACATTGTGAAGACACTGTAGGACTCAATAGCTTAAGCTAAGTGTGATATGACATTGGCTTCACAGTTTTATAATTATCAAAATGCTGCATGTATATAATAATTCGGGATTGCCGTGCTTTCTCCTAGAAATTAAAGAAAAACTGTGTAAAATTGTCATATTTTCTGGAAAAATTCCTTGCCCAGATTTCTCTCCTGGGAAGCTGAGAAGTCTGAGAGAAAAAGGAAAACAATATTATCTCATTTGCTTCTCCTGTGTTTGGCTGCTTTGGAATGTGGTTGGAGATTGTTTTACCTTAATGACCAATCATGGTCCAGCTGTGTCAGGACTCTGAAGAGTCATGAGTTTTTCATTAGTATCTTGTTAAGCCTTCTGTAAGTATCCTTTCTCTATTCTTTAGTATAGTTTTAGTATAGTATTCTTTAATATAATATAATACAATACAACACCATGAAAAAATAAATTAGACTTCAAAGAACATGGAGTCAGATTCATAATTTCCTCTCATTGTCCAGGGGACCTCAAAAATACCACAAATCTATCTCCTCTGAAGCATTACAGATTCAGGTACACAGTCTACAAATTTAGTCCTCTTTATTCAGGAGTTCAGTTGTATTGAATTGATTATGACTAGAGTTAGTCAGAAATTTCTCAGTGGAACAGTTCATTTTGTTAGAACAAAACCATTTTGGGGGGACATATATAAGTGAAACAAGGAACTTAAATTTAAATCTCCTAGATTCCAAGAGGTACTGCTTACTCTGAAGAAGGACTTTGTTAAAGCTGCTTGGTGCCACTTAGAGGAGCTCAGCTAGTTGGAGTAGGATATTAATAATGCCAAGGCTGTGGGTTCCATCCCTGTGTAGGCCATTCACTTAAGATTTGGGCTCCATGATCCTTGTGGATCCATTACAAATCAGAATATTCTGTGATTCTGGTTATTGAAAAACCTTCTGTTAAGATAATAATTTTAAAAAGTACTTTGACTACATATAATTAAGTGTTGCTTACCTATCATAAGATTGATAACCTTGGCTTACAGGCTACTTTGGGTTTAACAGGTGATTGTGCATATGACAATTCCTGTTGCTCATCTCACTTCTGACCATACCAGACTTCTGTCCTTCTCACAGGAGCAGCAAGTTCAATATATGTTGACTGCTCAGCCACCCTCATTTGCAGCCACAGCTACCCACAAAAACCTGCCAACTTCAAATTCCATCAGCCACCTTGGGAAATGGCACCAAAACATGGAAAGAGACAACACCCACAAGCCTGACAGCAAGCATGAGGCCAGAAGCTGAAGGCAGCAGTTTGTCATTAAAAACTCAGAATGGCCATTGGGGCTGAGGAACAGAAGAGGGATGGAAAATTACTTCAAAATATGTTTTACATATTCTGTCTGCATTGCCACTGTAGTTGTTTCTTGTCTGATATGAACAGTTTTTAATCTCAGCATTTCATGTGATAGAATTTTTATGTCTTCAGGTTCTAGTTTTGTTTGTTCAGCATTAATATCACCAAAACCTGAAGCAGACACACAGTTTTAAAATATTCTCCCAAAAAAATAAAGAAGAGGCTCAATTACACCAAATGACTATAATGTTACCAGGGAGATAGGAAATTCCATTTTCATTGGTTGTGTCAGGTTTGGATAGCTACAGACCACTTTGAAAGGAAAACAACAGCAGCAACTTTAACTGGAAAAAATACAGTAGTGAAATAGAGTAAGAGTCTTCACCAATCCATGAAAAGTCCCAGAAAACTAGGGCCAGATGCCTTTTGGCTGACTCACACACTGTCACAGCAACTGGCTGGCTCCTGGCACTTTTTCAACCATCTGATTGAGTAGCCAGTACAGTTCTGTAGCAAACCTCACAACAAATATGCCTCAGAAATTTTTGTTTCAACACTCATGCTTTTCATGGGACTATCATTTTAAAGTACAGTTAACTGATTCTCAGCCATGCCTGAAAGCCACTTCAAAGCTCTGTACAAATGTGTCATCACTGTTTCTTCACTCACCATAAATGTGTCTTGAAACACATCCTCCGCCAATAATGCAGCAAATGTATGGGTTTTTTATAGAAATAAAATAATCCATGAGTTTTAGACCTTGCCTAGAATAAAATATGCATGCCAAAGCTACTTGGCACTAGCCTTCTGCTTTGCCACCTTGGTTGCCCCTTTCCTCATCTGTGGCTTCTGCACATTCTGCTTGTTGAGATTAACTTTCTATATTTGTGTAGATATGTGTGTATACAACAGGCTGCAAGTGCATTTTATACACACTACATAAGCTGTGTGGTTTAGATAGATACAAGGAAATGTGCATTAACTCTGATCAGGAAAGCATCACAGAGTAAGGCTATGATTATAATCTGCCCTAACATCCCTATAATTAGTCCAAGTGATTCATTGTATGGGAACCAAGAAACTTAAATTGTACATTATTTTCAGCTCTTCAAGAGAGCGTGAATTTTACAGGCCAAATATTTTAAAGGTTATGCTTATTTTGTCATGATTTCCATTTCATTCATTTTTCCTTTTATGATGCTTTCTCCTAAAAATAAAGGAATTTTTAAAAAAGACAAAACAAGGAAAATAAATTATTTTTAAATAGTGCAAGGCAGTGAGGCTTAAATAATACATTAATTAATTAATTAATTAAATTAATATATTATAACAAATAAATTCCTTATCTGATTTAAGCAGGACTATATTTGTTCAGTATTTGATACAATGGAAAGTTGCTTTTGGCATTCACACAAAGGCATATGAGAAACAGGTCTTTTGTCATAGAGAACGTAACTCCATTACATGCACTCTTACACAGTCAATATAAAAAAAAACCCCAGCTTTTTATTGATGTTGCTTTGCTCCAGCCAAACTGTGCACAAAGGAAATTCTTCATGTGAAACTTTATTGAAGAGGCTGTGGTCACAGTTCCTCACAGTATATGGTTTGCTAAAATACTTGCTAACAGAGGGAATCATAAAAATAGTTAGATGTTAGAACACACTTGGAACACTGTTCCAACCTGCAGAGTTCAAACTGATTTCAAGAAACCCTGTAATCACAGAAGATGGCCTTATCCAAAAAGTCAGAAGGTTATTTTTTTTTTACCTGCTTTAATCATTTCTCTCTAGCTATTTGCTGAAGGAGACCTTTGTTTAAACACCAGTCTTCTTCCAGAGCCGAAGTAAAATATTTCAAATGCAGACTCTATATGGACAATTTCTTGAACATGTCAGGGACACGACCCAATAAGGAACTCTTCCTTCATTTTTGACTGCTTCTAAATCATCACCTGATTTGAAGCCAACTACTGAAGTATGTAATCACAAGTCCATGTAACTCTGTCCTGATTTGGCTTGACTCTGAAAAAGAATAGCTTCTATCCCTCATTATACTTATTCTCAGTTTCAGAGGAGAAGCCAAATATCAGGATAAACATAACATGCTTTATTAATGCAAATCCCCTTTTTGACAGCTGGGACACTGTGTGTGTTTGATTTTTAATAAATTTAACAAAGATAAGCAGAAAATTAATATCATTTGTAGGGCTGGCCTAAAACTGGCTAATTCAAGTGCCTGAAGTGAAACAACAAACAGAGAATTTCAGATTAAGGGCTGACAGCCTGCAATTTATACTGAAGTCAGACCTGATCCTCATTCTTACAAGGAAATATTTCCCAGAATTACGTGCAGTGTCCCTGGGGGTTCCAGTACTGCACACCACTTCTCTTAAGATGCAGTTGCAGCATCCCTCTCCCACCCTTCTCATATCTTGTAAATACTTTTAAAACCTGAGAAGACCAGTTCATGCAAGGGAGATTTAAGACCCAAACATCCTGTCTGGTAATTTTAGATTCAGTGACAATCACCTGTTACCAGAAAGTGCATCTTTTGCACTGGCAAATTCTGCCTTTTTTCAGGCCATGAACATATGTGTAAAATGCTTTAGGTTTCACTAAGTATCTGTCTTAATAGTGTAAATTCTTCCTGCTGCATTTACCATTCTATGGCAAATTAATACTACAAATCCTTTATAATTAGGATTTGGTTTTCAGCTTAATTGCAAGAGAATGTAGTGACTTTATCTTGAGAGATCATATTATGCAGCTCATGTTTTGCCAATAATAACAGAGGAACATACCCTCTATTCCAACAATTGACCCAATAGCAGCCTCCAGCTTATTTATTCACTGGGGGTTTAAGTAGATTTAATGACTGCACTATAGGACCTGGTTCATTTAAATAACTGTATATTATTCAAACATGCCTACATTCTTATTTTAAAAAAGTCAGACCAGCTTATCATATGTTCATAAACTGTCATAAAATTAAAGCAGTTTACAAACAATAGGTGGACTAAGCTTACATAGTAGAAGGCAAAAAGATGTCTAAAATTTGTTCCCTGTAAAGGTTTCAATTTTATGTGGACTAAAGTGCAGCTTCCCATTCCCAATTCATATATTACAAATTCCATGCTCAGCAAATTATGTACTCAGTTTGCCAAGTAGTTTTAATCATCACATTTTGGAATGTGCTTCTCTGTTTATTAATGGTCTTTAAAAAACAATCTCTGGCCTCAGCACCTTTCCACTGAAGCCATTAACAAATTTGCTCTGATTTCAGTAAGGTATCTGCCTTCTTATTTTTATGCTGTATATGTAGTTTCTAGAACTGCTGAATTATAAAATGTCTGGTGTGGAAAATTATATTTAAGTTCAATAAATTAGTTCCATATTACTCTAAGCTGCCTTTATGCATTGTCATTTTTATTGCATCCACCATATTTTTAGCACTTTAGTAACCATTTTGCCATGTGAGAACAAGTCCTGGGAAATACTTGACTCAGAAATAAGACAGAACTCAAAATACCTATGGCACAAAACCTCAACACCCCAAAATGTTATGTTAAGAAAGTACAAGGTTCTTTGCAGTAGCTCTTGTTAACAAGACTTTTTCTTCATGTTGACAGGCAATTTTAAGCAACAACATATTTGTGGGAGCTTGTCAGTTAAGGGTTGGGAAAAAAGGGTTACGTATGACAAATTCCTCATTTCAAATCATGCAAATAATTGGCTCCATGGGGGGCTTATTCTAGACAGAATTTTCACAACCTTCAACAGGGTACTTATAGATATAAATTGTGAGCTAAAGCAGTGAGAAGGATGAGGAAGTAAGCCCTATAGAAAATTGGAGAAATGTTAGGCCTGTGTATTTTGGAGTAGAAACTATTGAAATTGCAATCAAAAGGAAGAAAACATTCAGAGGGTTTTTTCTCATGAGTTCTGTAATACATGATGCTCCCGTAGGCAAAAATTATTTTAGAGCTGTCATATTGCAAACCTCCCTAGAGTACTGCTGTCTCACTGAGGTGGCTCATAAAATCAAGTTAGCTTATTTTAAATAAATCCATGATTTCATGAGGAATGTGCTGGGACATATTCACTTGCAACTTTGTGTTGCTGTAATAATGCTGAGCAGCCCAACGAGCAGCTGAATGTAGCAGAATCTGAGCTTCTAACCCAAATTAAAGACCATTTCATTGATAGTTTAATCTATGTTAGCTATTTATGCCAAAGTGTGGTTGTATTAAAGACATACTGTATTGGGGTTCAGTCATATCTCAAGTATACCATTCCCCATGGAGAAAGACTCCATATTCTGTTGAGTTTCCAGAAGTGAGCACATGATCACTCTGGTGCCTTCAGTTACAGCATTATACCAGGGTCTGCAAACACAGAAGATTTGGGCTGAAATCCTGCCCCTCTCCAAGATGCAAACCTTTGTTTCTCTGGTCACTATTGACTAAAAGCAAGGAGGAGAGAAGGTGCAGGACAGAGAGAGTAAAATTTAGTTTTTCCACCTGAGCCTAGAAAATCTCTTTAAAAAAGGAGCATGTGGACAGTGAGATTCTTGTGCTTGGAAAGACGTGTGGGAAGAACAAAGTGCTGCAGTGTACCCTCAGATATTGCAAAGAGGAGATCCTGCACTGGAAGGGGATTGCACTCTTCCTCCTTAGGCAGGCTCTCCTTTCAAGAGGAGCTGAGCAGAAGTTCCCTGAGTGTTCCTGGACTTTTGTAATAGTGTCAGCATTTATCCTTTCCATTTTGTCCTTCAAAAGGAAACCAGGACATAAGTGTGTATTGATTCTTTGGGGAACTGATGTCCCCAAAAGAATAACATTGGCAGAAGGCATCCTGGGAGTGAAGGCACAGACAGATGACCTACCTTCTTGCCATGGTCTTCAATTTTAATTTAGTTAAACATCAACATTTTGCCAAACCCCCAAACTCCTTTAGGAAGAGATTTTTTTCCAAAGGCATCCTAATTGTGCTCTGAGGACCAATGAATCTACTATAGACCAAAGCATTAGCTCATCTTGTATGATTCACAGCCTGGCTTATTTTCATAACAGATTAGGCAAATTCCTACCTAATGTGTGTAAAATTTTTAATATAGGCTAAACAAGCTGAATTTTTAAAAAGTCATAACTGATAAAGTGCTTTCTGTTGTTTTATTTCGCCCCATATTAAGAATGATCTGGGTTTGTTTTGCTTTTGTTGGTTTGTTTTGCTCTAGGACTTTGAACATGCATGAGTTCAAAAGCGTCAATTGGAAATCATCAGTAGTCACTGTACAGCTCTGACACTGTTCCCCACACTGTTCAATGTGTATCTTCAAACTAAAATCATACCATGGAGTGACAAAATATGGAAAATTTTGGGAAGGTAAAGTGAGGTAAGGTCAAGAAAACACCAAGATAAAGCTGAGACAAAGGATTGTCCTCTCAGATTCACTCTCAGACTTCTTATTTAGCTACTCCTTGTATTTCACACTCAAAGACATAAGAGATGTGATGATAATCCATCATTTGATCCAATGACTAAAAATTCCTGCAGGGAGGGTTGGACTAAATGACCTTTTAAGGTCCCTTCCAAATCAAATCCTTCTATGATTCTGTGATCCTATGTTTAGCTAAAAAACATATTACACTGTGTTATAGTCTGTGTTACATCCCAGGGCCCCTTAATGGACTAATGAACTGGACTGATCAAACACCTTAGGGAGCCCTTAGTAAGTGTTTGTCCTTTTAACTAGGTTACCTTCCAGGGAAACTGCCCAGTAATCTATGCAGAATTCCTATTTTATTTGCCCAATGTTAATTCTTGTCATTTTCCTACCACATGGGTTCTTTAAAAGTATGGCATACTTTAGTGCCCAAATTATTTTCACTTTCCTAGAGACTTTTGACATATCTGAGAGAAAACCAAAGGCCAATACAAGTTATCTTCCTAATACAGGTAAAGCCAAAAAAGCCAAAAAGGTACTTATCTTATCTAAGATGCATCTGCAAATACATGTTCTGAAGGATGCTAATAATTTACCACTACTGCAACTTCACAAAATAAGCAGATCAAGTCTGCTGAATGTCAGCATCTTTAAGATTAATATAAATGTTCACATCAATCAGCGGTATTTATTTTCTCCTTCCACAAAGAGAAAAGATGAAAGAGAGAAAATGAATATACTGTGAAGCCTAGATTTAGAATGAAGGAGAGCTAAAGGACTGTTCTTTAAAGTAACCCACAAATTCTTAGAGAGCATTCCACTCTGTTCATAGAGGAATTTCAAAGCAAAACAAAATAAATCTTTTTTTATCATTTTCAGAAGTATAAAATGTAGTATCTGACCACATGCACAAGAGTTACATTCTTTTATATTTTATGTTTCCATTATTGTGCATTATTCCTCTAAGAATCAATTTTAGAAGCACTGATGGTTTAAATTCAGCATAAAAATAAAATTCAGCAAATGTCATGGCAGTGTACCAACCACTTAATGTCAGGTTCCCTTATGTTCAGCACATTGTTGAAGCTCCCCATCCATCAATTAGACAATTTTGAAATATTTTCCTTGTAATTAAAAATAAATCTCTTGTGATAGATATTGTCCTGTTGGAAGGATTGCCCTTTATTACACCAACCTCAGTATGTGTACTTGTATGTGCATTTTTTCAGTTTTCTGGTATTACTCATTATATTGATAATTAAGCAGTTTCTTCCTATGAAGGCTTTGCACTTAATGCACAGTTATGCACGTGGGCCCATGCAGAGGGACAATTATTTCCCAGCAAGGCTACAGAGCTCTCTAGAGTGAGCCTGCAAAGACTCCAATCACAGGAGTGAAAACTTAAATAAGTGTGAGAAGGCCACACCAATTAAGATAGGAAACAGAGCGTTCAGCATTACCCAGGGGCTCAGAAGGAAAAACAGGGTGACATGAAAAACAGAAGGAATAGGAATACATGGGTGGAGTGAGCTGAAGACGACATTGCTGCCATTACAGGCGGTGAGAAAACTGAAAGAAAGAAAGAAAATACCTGGGCCCCATGGTGACTTTTAATTCTTGCCTGCACTGAATCCTCTCCCCACCCTGATGAGAATCAGCCAGGGTTATTCAAGTGACTCTCAGGACAGACTTCCTGAAATTAGCAGGGCTGTGATTTTGAACTGTACTCACACAGTCTATAGAAACCCAGCTTCCTACAGGCACATAAATGCTGCTGTATAGCTGCAAATATCTATTAGAGGTATCATACATTTACCTTCAGCTCACTATAATTAAATATACAGTATCTTTACACTGACAGCTGGCATCCAGGACAAATAATTACACTCTGCTCTCATTAGACTAGCCTTTGCCAACATAAGCTGGAGAGCATTATCTTCATAAAAATACTCGCTCTTAAAAATCACACTTTTAAGTGCTGTGTTCCTTGGAGTTTGTTTGATATCATGACAATTTAATTTGAATAGTAATTCATTCATGGTGAAACAGCAGCAAAAAACCTTTTAATCGTTTAGACCAAAAAAACAGACAGCCACAATAATTTGTTTCAATATCTATTTGTTTGTTTTAAGGCTTTAAGACACAAGTTTTCCATAAAGTCTGATTGCTTCATCAAAGCAGCACGATTTTGAGCTATCTGCCATCCTACACATTCTTGAAATTACAGAATAATGAATAATATCACCACAGACTAAGGCAAGCATAATCTGTAAAACATTTTTTTGGGTGAAATATATTTATGACTCGTTAATGTTTACTACCATACACTGTATACTTCAAAGCACAGAGCTGGTCCTGGAAAGTTTTACAGCATGAGATGTGAAATCTGAAATACCACAAGGACAAACAGCTCAGCCCAGACTTGTCTGAACCCACACAACTCACTGTAAACAGAAAGGATTGTCCATATGAAAATAAGTAATAGCAAAAATATCGTCATGTTCTACTGCTATTGTTTAAACTATTATGCAGTGAGTGCAATCTTTAATAATGTAGTAAGCAGACAGCCCTCTGATTTTGTCATTTAATTCCATCTTGGTTTAGTTGGGGTGTCCTGGTCTGTGTAAAAATAAACACAGGTTTTTTTCTAGAATCATAAGGTAGGGACTGGAAAGCTGGCTAGGAAGAAATGCTGCTCAGCTTTTCCTGTGTGCATCAAGACTGTCAGTCATTGCATCAGGGGGGCACGGGAGATATGAAATCATATTATCACTGGATCAGGGTCACTACACTCCTATTTTGTAGAATCACATTTGCAGCAGGTATAATTTTGGACTGCTTAAGTAATTTGTACATAGTGACAGCTTCTGCTTCCACACTGATTTTTCATGATCTCCTTACTTTAAAACTGCATCACAATTTCACTGGACTTCCTAAGTGCTTGAGCTATAAAATTTGGGTGAGGATTTATCTTCTCCAGCTTCAGCATTTTTCACTAATAACATTGATGTCTGGCAATCTCTTCCAGCCAGTGCAATGAAAACTGTCTGGATGTACAGGATACAAAGTATTCTTGTACAGAAACATCCTCTCAGAGCTCATCGGGCCAAAAGCTATTTCCTTTCTGTTTACTCACATCCATGGCAATAAATGAACACTTCAATGAAAGAAAAGCCTTCATCTTAAAGGGAAGCCTGTCATTAAATCTTATTTTGTACTCTTTTTTTCCTCTCAGTCCTCTATCCTAACTCTAAAATACAATTCTCTAAGCATACAAAATTTCATGAATACCTGCAGGTATGCTCTAAAGAAATACTATTGTCTAAAGCACCTTGGTAGTGTTGTTATGTGTGTGAACTGAAAACTAAACCAAGTGCAATACAGCTTATGCTGCTCATACTGCTAATAAGAAAATGTGAATATATACATAATACTCTGTATTCATAGTGTCTGAGACTGAAAATGCAAAACAATTAGGCCAAAACAATTTGTTTTAAAAAGAGGCTCTGATTTCCTGTTGTTCCAAACAGAGAATGTTTTCCCAAAATAAAAAGTTACTGCTATGTTCTGCTTCTGTCATGTTTTTCCTTTTTTAAGGTTGATTGTTGAAATGAAAACAGCATCCTGATTTCTTCTATATGTGAAAGGTATATGAAAAAGAGGTACCCATAGTGGAATTTCTCAGCTTCTCTAGTTAAAGTCAGATGCTTAAGGCTATTTAATACAATTAGAGCCAGATGCTCTCAATCACGTACAAAATTCCTTTGATATCCATGAAGACTAAAAAAAAATCTTGTTTTCTTTTTATAAGGAGTTTCAAAAGGTCTGCTTTTTAAGGCTGACTTCTAACTTTCTAAGGGGTCTCACAAATAAAAATACATTTTCCTTCAGGGTCCATTAACATTTAGCACGCCTCCTTTTTTTTTTTTTTTTTTGGGAAACAATGTAGAGCACAAAATTAGCAAGGATAAGTAAACAAGACTCTTCAACTTCTTTATGCAGTCACAGGGAAAACACTAATATGTCAATGTCTTGTGACACCCTCTTGGAAAGTATATTTTCAGATAGAAAAGGCCACTGATGTAGGATGCAGATATTTTCGTTGTTATAAAGAGAATTTTGTCTTAGGAAAATATCTCCTCCAATTAAAACTACCAAGATAAAAATAGAAATGGAAGCCACACAGTTTCCAGCCTCTTTGCTTTAACTTTCACGACTCCATAATAATATGAACTCACTAGAATCACATGAGTGTAGCAGTATGTAAGAGAAGGCTCAGATCTAATATGCCTGCTGGGAAATAAGGGAGAAAAAAGTAATAGAAAAATAATTAACAGAAAATAAAAATTCATAAAGAAGTAGAAAGCACCATCAGGCAATTAAGGGGTCAGCTCTGGAAAACATATAGATTTTAATCAGTTACCATCTCCCCAGAAATTTACTTTGCTCCAGTGTCCAAGACCCTTCCCCCAGACAACAGAACCAGACCATGCGGCTGTGTCACAGCTATTTTGTTGAAAGTTTGGCCTAATTTGATGGATAGTGAGACAGCTTTGTCTAACCTGTGAGAGTGGCAGTGTAGTGTCTGGAATTCCCAGATGCTGGCTCCTTGGTGGAGAAACAGGATCCAACACAGGGGCCAGCCAAGTAGTTTGGGGCAAAAAGTGTCCAAAACTGCCACAGGGAGACCAGGCAAGTTCATCTGCCAAAATTCTGTAAAGCAGAGATGCATATGAACATGCAAAGCCCTCCACCAAATGTTAGTATGCTTAGAGATGCTTTGAGCTGCTGTGGCTCACAACCTGCCCATCTTTGAGGCCCGCTTTATTTAACTCCAGACAGAATTCCTCTGTAGATGCTAGCTAAAATCACTTCTCATGCTCTGTACTAAGGCAGCAATCACACTACAGCAGATGTTATAAAACTATTTTAGAATCACAATAGATTTAATTAAGAGTATTGTTTATGCTTAATTAGGTTCATGCTGGTCTTGGAGGGGTTTTTATGATGGAGTAGATTCTGAAAGATGTCTAATGTGATTATCTCCAAATAACTGCATCTGTTGCTCACATACTGAAAACTACAGCAAGTTATTTGCTAAATCCAGAAGCCATTCTATGGTAGGACAATTATCATATTTATTCATCTTAACCTGTAGCTCAGGGATTGAGGAATTTGGGGGCTGATGGGGGAAGGCATATTTAAAATCCCACAGGTTATTTTGAAATACACATTTTATAAAACACTTGAAATAACATGATAGCAAACTCCTTAGAAGGGTAAAGCATCAGACGAAAGTATCTGTGTCTACCAGCTCCAAACATATCACTGTAGAAGAATTAGAACTATGTCTTCAGTGAGATTTTACAACTAGAGCTGATTAAGTTCCAAAGTCTGCTTACACGAGTTGGAACTTACTAAGGGCAGGAAAATGTGCCTGAGGAAAATAAACTCAGAATTTTAAAGAAGTGTCACTTAAAAGAAGGATGTGTTATAGCCTTGTTTTGAGCTTTCTACTTAATTTTCATTTTAGAATTCCATTTGGAATTTTCTTGTTTTATTTCTAGCTGTTCTGTGGGAAATCCCAAGCCAGCCCTGCCACATGGCATCCCTGCTGATGTCCTGCCCTGGATGCACAGCCACTGCGTGAGGTCCCATTGCTTCCGACTGATTTACAGAAGCAGCAATGTGACCTGCTGCAGGATCACTGTTTATTTGACTCAAGGCTTCAAGCAGATACCTCCATTCTTTGACAGAAGGAAAGAAACACAGCACACTGGACACGTGTTCCCAGCACAGCACACATAGGCAGGATTAGGTGCACTGCCCTTTCTGGGTAAATCATAATCTCAGAAAAATATCTCTACCCCTTCTAAAAATCTTAAGAAATACTTAAGTGGAGCAGTAGTTTAAAAAATGAAATGTTCTTATTTTACTGCTGGGAAAGGAGGGAGAAAAATATTACACTCTGTCTTATACCATGTTAAAGAAAAGGAACGTATGATGCCATGAAATTGCCTAAAAAGCTGCAGTTTCCCAAGAAACAAGTAAAAGTTGGTTAAGTTCTATTTTTTTTTTTCTGTAAAGAAATAGAAAAATGATCACTGCTTGCCCAACAGAGAAACAAAAATAAACATTTTCACTTTTTTTTTGATCTTTTGTGCTCAGCTGAGAAATGGGAAATTCCATGATTTAAACATGCAGCATCTACAGAGAGAGGAAGGAAGAAACACAAGAATTTAGAGTGAACTCAGCCCACTTCAACAACTGGAGAGAATATTTGCTCACAAGTTTCAGGAGGTGACATTTACATGTCTCCAAGCAATAATTCACAGGAAAGCACAACTTATCATTAAGGTGACTGCTCACCACAGCTCCCAGAAAGATAAAAGGTTGCCCATTACTTTCACACACCTTTACTCTATTACTGCCACCTTGAGAAGGAGCCTTAGGTCAGTTGCCTTACATACCAAAGTGCCAAAAGTGATTCTGGGCAGGGAATCCATTTTCACAGAGATATTTGTATTAGCACTGAGTTAAACTTCTGAGGGACAGACCTTCAGAGGCAGAGCTGTCTCCAGCATTTCCTCCATACAGTATCCTATCCTTTGCAAATCCTCCTTACAAACCACAGGCTCCCCCGCATGCAAAGCACAGGGAATCCATCAGCATAAGCCCCATCTTTGGAGACAGACAACAAACTTTTAAGCTTCATCATCGTTATTTTGTTCAAGTCCCATTCTGGCTCATTACCCTTATATGCAAAAGCATTTCATAAATTTTTTTTATCAGATTGGTAGCATTTTTTTTCCCTTTAAAACGTAGGCAACAGAATATTTTAGTATTTCAAGAATGTGAACAACACACATAACTGTGGGAAAGAAATTGAATCATGTTCTTGACATAACCCTCTGAGCCACCTAAGGCACTCCCTATGTCTGATTTGGAGTTGGGATGAGTGCTTTACACAGAACTTTATCTTCCACTTGAATATGTGTTATTTCATCAGCATTCTCTTCTATACTCCTTTTTTCTCTCTTTGCCAGAGTGTGTGTGACTATATTCAGTGGAAGCAGTGAAGAATCAAAGGCTGTTATCCTGCAGAGGCATGTGAAGTAAGAGAGAATAAAATGCATGGAAAAGTCCAGAGGAGTTAAAGGATTTCTTGACATGAGGATCTAACAACACACTTTAATTCAAACCTTTCAGGGGAGGAGTCTGACCCTTTCCTGAGAATGGCATTGAAGCAATTCACACCTTGAGACCTTTTAAGACACTTAAACAAGGACTGCACATATCAAAGTTCACCTTCCTTGTGGGATCACCTGTTAGAGACCTTGCCTGTAATCATCTCTGCTTCAGAAGCAAAATGCCCATCAGCTCAGCAGGTTGAACTTATTTCAACATAAATCCTATTGAGTTGAGGGGACTACACATCCTCACACACCCACAGCTCTTGGGGGACTAGTCTCAAGTATTTTAATCTGATGACCATGAAATTTCAGCCATAAACCTACATATATGTGTGATTAGGTCTCTGGTACTCTTGTAGCTTATATGATGTAATTTCATTTATATAGAAATTATGATCTTCAAAATAGTTGATAATAACTGGTAAAAGAAGTTTTAGGATGCTGGAGATGCAGTTCTGGAAATGTTTTGTGCTTGCAGCTCACTTGTTTCTGCCACTATTAAATGCTAAGCTCTTTTTAAATCCTCTTACTTCATCGCTCCATGCAGTTCTCACAGACTGCATGGCTCTGAGGCTGAATCCATGCACTCAGCTCAGAGAACTTTCCTGTAAAATTTTGACACAGATGAGAGTGAAACAATTACATCCTGTGGTTTATGTAGAAACTCTTTAAATTTGCCAGGCACTGTAGTCAGCAGTGGGCAAGGGTAAGAGACCACAGTTTCTAAACTTGGAGGACATGTGTGATTATTCAACAGTAAAATTCACACCTGAGCTCTACTGAACATATCTCAGGTGGACAAATAAAAACTATTTTCTTGTTGCTTGGTTTTTGTTTTTGTTTTTTTTTTTCTTGAAAGAGTGAAACATTGCAGTGCTCTTTGTTAGATTACAATCAACAATATGAATATTTAAGTCTCCAATGACTTCACAGTCTTTCAGGTTACTCCGGGCCTATTGGCTAAATCATGATTTAAGGAAAGACATACCCAAAATAGATTTAGTTCAGTATACCTTGCAGAATAAAACTCAACTTGCTGTGTGTAATTTAAATAGCTTAGGCCTAGACTGCACTCTGGAATTTATGCTGGGGAGCACTGACACTGTTCTGACAAAATTCCTAGAAACAGCCACTCAGGTTGTAGGAGTTAAATGGTATTTATGAGGCTTTTGCTTCTACATCACCTGAAAATGCAAAGCTGAGTAACACAGGCTCAAACACTGACCTTAATAGGTTAAGAAAGGACCATCTGATCCAGCCCATCTTCCTGGCAACCACTTCTGCCAGTACCTGTAAAGTCACAAGGAGAGATTAAAGTTGTGATACTGCTGAGGTCCTGTTAACTATCCCTCAGGTACAGGAATCTGCATCAGAAACTGGGAGTTCATCATAACAGCAGCAAAGATTCTGAATAACAGTGTGTTTAAGGGGGAGGTTTTGTTACATGTTTTGTATTTGAACTCTTACAATTCTCCCTGTTCTCCTAAGTAGCAAAATATTAGAAATGTAAGTTAACCTTGTGAGTCACACAAAAAGTGACTCAGCTAAGGAAAGCACTGTTACAATGAGAGTGACAGGTATCCTGGAATGTAATGATGAGATCCCCTGACTTGGTGACCGTATTCCCACTGCCGTCAGAGAGGCACCCTCAGCAGGCAAGTGCACCCATGCTCATCACCATAGCTGAAGTCTTATGATGCAAAATACCAGTGATGCTGCTGGATCGGATTTACTCTCTGTAATGATATCTCTGTGGCAATTCATTTGTTTAAGATATTGAAAAACGTTATAAAAATCACTGGGCTTTTCTCACTTTTAAAGGGACTTTTTGTTGCTATGGCTTACAGCACTGGAATAGCTGATAATACAAATAAATGTTACATGGGAATATTTGCAGTAGATTTTGGCCCTAGAAAAGGCAACAGAAAATCATAAAAAATTCTATCCTTAACTGAGAGGGTTCTGCTCTTTTTCTTGTGGAAACTATTTTGCAGCTGCTGACCATTTCTCTGAATTAACAACAGATCTTTATTTCTTCTTGGTCTGACAGATTGTGTATGCTGGATTGCTCCATAGGATTTTTTCCTATGCATCGTGGCAGTGCATGTGCACATTAAATTTTTGGAGGGGGAGGGACAAAGCCAGTCAGATATCATTTTCTGAATATTGTATTCAAGGAGTTTTGAAGATTTCCTGCATTACACAACAATTATAAACCAGCTCAACTGACTGCAAATTTTATTTTGCATTTAGCTGCTCTGTGAACATCCCAAGGAAATAACTGGCAGCCTGTAGAGTGTCAGATTAAATGACTGGTATTTAAGCTTTAAAAATGGTCATTAGACTTTCCCATTAGCCTTTTCTATTAGTTCAGCTGCAGCAGGCCTAGCAGCAAAGGGAATCCTGGGGCAGGCACGTTGCCATAGTATCATATTGAGCAAGATAACAATTAAATCTGCTGAAAATAAAGAGATTTTCCTCATTGACACAGTACTGAGAGTGAACGAGCAGGGCTCCCAATATTGGTAACTGTGAGTCAGAAGAAATGGACATTTTCATGTGTATGTGGAGCAGATAAAGAATTTGTCACACCACCACCCTGACTCATCCCCAGGACATATCAGTGGCAGGCTCCTTATCTGTACTGGTCAGAACAAAAAACTGTATTCAGTATTGAATTTATGTGCTGGAGTAAAACAAGCAGTCCATTTCACACGTCTCACAATGACACAGATACTACAGCGCACAAATGCTTCTACCAAAGCTCTAACTACTGTAAAATAGCACAAAACATTACTCACAGCCTTTGCTCAGATCTACATTGCAGCATTCACTTGCACAGAATCCTTGTCTTGGTTTTCCTATCCTTCCCATTCTTTTGCATGGATTCATTGGCAGTGCTGTTAGAAAATGTTGTTAGTAAAGATACTTGAACCCTGTATGTTTTGCTGTGCCTTTTTTAATAGCCCAGCCTGGGTCCCAGTCTGTGTTCCACTCCATTTTGTTCAGCACATAAAAAATTGCAAGGCAGTGGAATTTTGGCTTTAGACTTCTGACACTAAATGAGGAATAGGACATTAAACCATCCCTCAAGACAAAATACTTAGTTAACTTCTGTTGTCAGAGGATGAATTCTGCTTCTGCTCATTCAGAGCTGGAAAAAATGCATCCACTTTTCCTCCAAATGCTTTTGTCTAGGTTGAAAAGTAGCAACCTTTAGTGGGGCCTCACCTGGTCTGAGGATGAGGAATGTGGAACAAGTTTACATCTACGAGCAGCAGACCTCACAGCTACAGCCTCACCTCTGATTTACGTTTGCTGTCTTCTCCTTTTTTTTTTTTTTCATTCCCTACTCTTTTACACTGGTCTCTAGATTCATTTTCTCATGCTCTACTTTCCCAATTCCCTACACCATTTTTCCATTCCAAGATACCAGAAGTCTTATTAGTGACAATTTATTTAGTACATTAAAAATTGTCTTGTGCTTTTTGGCATCAAACTAACTGACCCTGTAAAACATCTAAGGGTTTTCACTTCCATGTGGCAAGGGATTAAAGTCAGATGGTTGAAAGATGCATGATGTTCTGTCATCAGTCTTACCCTCTCTTAGAGGAGCAGGGGGTGCTGCCCTCACAAGGAAAACTGGGCAACTCTTGGAGCAGACCTGGAGATGCTGCAATATTTATAGCAAATTTATTAAAGCAAACTAATTTCAAGGCCCGCCTCATGAATGCTTCAGAGAACTCTACAAAGGGGACCAACTTTGAACAAACATATTGGACAGATGAGGTTCTTGCTTTGTCCATCCCATTTATAATCCCTCACTATGTGTAAGCTAAAATCCCCAGTTACTTTGGAAAATATGTCCCCCAGCACCAGCCACCCATGCAGGTTAAAAGCAGCAGAATAACCCCTCTCTGTAGCTCTGTGACATTGCACAGGTAGTACCAACTGTGACATGAGGGGCACGTACACATTGCAAAATGAGGGCATGATGGTATTTCCAGACCATAAATCATGTCTTACATAAAAGCATGCAAGAACTTTATGTCGGTGTAGAAGATTTAATAACACAAACAAACAACTAGGAGGAGACAGGACATAGAGAGCCACATCCTGCCCATATGGGAAAACATGCTGGAACCCAGAAGAGAGGTGTGGTTGCCTCATGCCAGCTCCATGAACCGTTCTGCTGGGGCAGCAAAATGTTTCAAAGCAGGAAATTCAGATCCAGTCTCGGAGGTCTCAGCAGGCAACTGTAAAGCATGCTCCATGGAGCCATTTCCCTCAGCTTCTTTGATGAAAAGTGAGCAGCTTGTGCCCCTGGCTGAGACATATTTCTAGCAGGAGCATATGCATTTGATAAAAACAGCTTTACCGTTCAAGTAGGGAGAAAGGGGGGGTTTTTTCCACACCAGGAAAACCAGCACAGTGTTTGTTTCTCTTCCTTTTGGGATGAACACGGAGCTTTTTTAGGTCATTAAGGGAAGAAATAAAAAAATCTCCTCTCCTGAAACAGGCAAAAGTTAATAGTTAGGACACTCATCTGGAATACTATCTTAGTTGTCATGGCTCCCAGTACATACAGCACTTAAATCCTAGATGAGAGTCACCTTATCAATCAGCCAATTAGTAACTATAAGGAAAACAGGTATACCATGGGGCCTGTTGCATTATGTACACCCCATGAAAGGCACATTGAAAGATATAACTCATTAATCAAAGCACAGTGTGGAGGATGTGAGAAAAGCAAAATTTTATGCATAAAGGTCCCAAAAAGAGACGTATGAAAAAAGACTAAAAGCATGTCAGAATGGCCCTTTCTAGCTCCCTCCCATTATGTTTTGTCTCCTTTCCTCAGGACAGTAGCACAGGGGCTCTGAACACCTGACAGTGTGTTCTGCAGGAATACAGCTAATTGCTGAGACATGAGTAACCTCATTTTTGAGGCTGAGCAGGGAACACTTCGGAGTCCACGTGCATTAAACTGCTGCACGTATTTCCGCAAGACGGGAAGCCAAGGTGGCTGAGCTCGTCACATTCCTGAGCACCAAAAAATTCTGAGCAGGATCCCAATGGGCCTGCCAGGCTATCTCCTTTCAGGCTGAAAGAGTTGTCAAAGCAAACCAGTCCCTGTGTCACCAGTGACTCCAACAACCCATCAGTAAACTAAATGACAAAACCAAGACATGACTTTAAGGCTGCAAACACTGTTTCAGAAGCCTGTGCCAGCGAGTCAGATGTTGCAGGGAAAGCATCTGGAATTTTTGATTTCCTTTAAGAATGAGTAGGAGGAGAATTGTGATGTGGAATAAAAAACAGCCTGCTGCATAGTTCTTGGATTAATGACAAAATTATCTCCTTTAAAAACTGCAAAATGTAAGAATTTTAACTCTCATAGGATGGCTTAGTAGTAAAAAAAAATATACATGATACAGAAATACGGAACATTCTGAAAATTTTCCAAATATGACATACCTCAAACACAGAACCCGAAAGACTTTCAAAAGGGCATTTAAAAAAGAAAACTTTTCCTTATATACATAAGCAAAGAACATGCTTTCATAGGGAGGAATCGACAAAGGGAGAAAGGGAAAATGAGGACCATTCAAATGAAGCAGCCCATTGCAGTTAGAAGCAACCTTTAATATATACATTGAGTCTCCCCTTGTTACTAGTATTGAAGGTGTAAATCAGGACTAGGCCTGGCCAGGGAGCATTTTACTACTCTAAGACATTTTTTTTAGATCTGCAAAACACCCTGTTATGTGCACACCAGGAAAAAATGGAGATCTCTGAAAAGAAAGGCAGTAAACATTTCCTCTCCACCCTTGCATAAAGCTGGTGCTAATGAAAGCATGTGTACAGTGGGGAAAGGCAGCAAAAAGCCAACCCTGGAGTTTCCTTCAGTCCTCCCACCACCCTGGGCTCTTCTGAGGGAAGGGGGTTGCCCCACTGACAGCTGGAAGTCCGTCTGTCCAAAACAAGTACTAGGGATCAAATTTCAAAAAAAATGCCATGGCTTGTTAATTAAGTTAGTGAGGATCTGCACTTCCAACATAGAAAGTTTTGTAAGATACTGTCAAAAACCAGTTCCTTCAGAATTCCATTTGATCAGTGGATACTTTCAGTTTAACTTTTCTGTGCTTTAGCAAAAGCAAACCATCCAGATCCACAAGCCTGTGCCGAAAAAACAGTCTCACAGAGCAGCGAGGGAAGCCCAGATGGAAACAAGTAATTCTGCCTTTAAAGGAGGGTTGTAAGGCATGCAGCCACACACAGAACAGCCAGCCGAAAACAAGCCACGGGCTCCCTGCCTGCGCCCTGAGCGCTGCCCATCCTGCTCCAGGAGCGCCGAAGAAAAAAGTGCCCTTTGGAAAAAACAGAGCCTTTAAGCCATTAATTCCTCTGCAATAATGTTTGGATGTGAGGGAACTGGCTCGAGTAACAAAGCAGTCACAATGGTAGCGCAACCTAACTCTTGAATTTTAATAATATTCTTTCAGCGTGGCCTGGTATATCATCCACATGTTCTGTATGTTCTAACTTCAAAGAATTACGTGGAATAGAAAATAGTAGCTTCAAGTAACCTTTTCAACTGTGAGAAAAATGCCTTCCTTCAAGACACTAACTATAGCACATTTTATGTTTCTGAACAGTTTCTACTTCTTCCACCTACTTGGTGCAGTCAGTTTTCAGTGAAACATGTCTTACCCACCACACTGAAAACCAAACCATCTTTTTAATAAGAATCACATTTCTGTAGCAATGAGTATCTACTGCATTTTACCAGTATTCTGGGAGCAGCTCTCCTCTTTGTGACCAAATGCCTTTTTTCTCTACAAACCTTTTTCTCAGAAATTTAACTAAATACATTCTTTCCTTTAATTAGGGTGTCCAGTTCTTCGTTACAGTATCTGCCCCATGTAATGCCCTATCTAGCATTTGTCAGGGGAGAACTTGTTTCCTTTCAAGATTTTGAAACACGTCTCTGTATCTAAAGATGCAGACCAGAATCCAGACAGATTTGATATGTCCTACATCCTAAGAATGATGGCTGCGATGAAATTTTTTCATAACACAAAGTCAGAGACCAGCACAAAACAGAAGAGGATGAACTAAATAACTTTTTAGTTTTGAGAACTACACTAATAAAACATATAAACATCACTGGATGCAAGCTCATGGATTGAAGAGCAAGTAACAAAAACACACTGTAAATTGAAAGATTATCTTCTGAAAATACTAAAAGAGGTGGAGAACACAAGAAATCTCACTAAACAAAAAGTTTCTCAAGAACTGCCACTGTGCAGGCTGTGAAGAAGAAAATTATGAATCCTATTATGTATGCCAACAGTCAGAAAAATGTTAATGTCTTTATAGATGGTCCTCTGGCCCGTTACACACAGCTCAGCTCAGATTTGTTCTTGGGAAGAGTATGATGGTGAGAACCGGCTGCATGGACAGACAGAAGACCAAAAAGCACATCTGCCAAGAGGTCCTGAAAGGCTTGGCTTGCTTAGTACTATGAGGAAAGGCTGAGAGTGATGGTGGCTGATCTCTATAAATACAGCGAATGGAAGAGACAAATCGTTATGCAATTTAAAAACAGTGTTGTCATAAAAGCAAATGGATGGGCAGCATCTGATAACAAATTCAAGCAAAAAGATATGTTTCCAACCACAGGCAGCCTGAGCTACCTAAAGAGTGTCCCAAAAAGGGTATCAGATGCAAAACATCCTAACAATTTTGAAATAGAATTTCAGTAGTTTATGGAAATATTTACATTATGCCATTTGTGACTTTTTGGAACTGGAGAAGAACAACTCACTACATGGACCTTTAGAGCTATGTGCTATGTTTCAGTAACTGGAAAATGAATATAATCTAGATTCTTACTTGCTGTTAGTGTAATTCTTTTAGTTCCACTAAATCTGAGCCTTTCTATGACCATTGAGATTTTAACCTTTTCTGTCAATTGTCTCCATCTGTATTTTGACAGCAAATATAGTTGTAAAAGAAACAATTGTTCTTAGTTAAAATCCTTCTGTAAATCCTGCCTGTTATATTATAGTTAGGATAAAATTGTTTTAGTAGCTTAAAGCAGAGCAAGATTTAGCAGACCATTTCAAATAGTGTTTTATTACATCCAGAAAGATGGGGTTGGCTGATGTGTAAATATAAAGCAGCCACATCCTATCTGAAGAAAAAAAAAAATAATTGTGCTACATTTAGTTGCTTGCACAGTGCAGACAGGACCTAGCTGTCTCCTCAGATAGTGTCTGTGCTCACAGAATAGAAATCTAGACGACAAACTCCCAGCGAATAAAATTCAATGTCAGAAAAAATGTATTCGCGAAGCAGCCCCTGACCTGCCCTCGCTGGAACACAGACACTGGCAGCACAGCACCTTCCCAGCTGACCTGGTGCAGCCCTGTGTGTGCTTCTGCCTGTTGTGAATCAGCTCTCCAGCTTTCCACAGTGAGGTGTGAGAGCTTCTCCTGAGCTCATTCGTGTTTACTTCTGGAAGCACACATGTGGCAGCAAACCCAAAGCCACCCCTCCTCTCCACCATGGGTATAGCCCAAGTAGCTGCTAGATAAGAATTACCCCTCCCTTTACACCCAACGTGAAGGAGTGTGTTTGTATTTTCACATACAGTTACATTATATAGGGTGAGCAAACAATGTCAGCTAACAACAGCTGAAAAAGGGAGGGGATGTCCCAACATCACAGACTCCTGTCCCTTTCCTTGGGCAGGCTTTGCTGCCACTGGTCCTTACTGTGCTGGGAATCTAACCTATCAAAATTATACTGTTTGATATGGCAGGGATTAAGAGAGGCAGAAAGAAAAAGGATGAAGTAGAGAGGAAGAATAACGAGCATGATTCGTGTTTCAGCAGGACCGAGAAAAATGCTACAGACCTCAGCTGAAGGCAGAACTATGTCCTTCAAGAGACTGCCCGCACCTTGAGTTATGAGCAGGTGCCAAAGGTCCTGGTGAGTTTTGTCACTCTGATAACTGTTCCTCAGAAAAGTCCCAAAAGAGCTTGCCACTTGGTAACAGCAAGTTTAGTGACCAATCTCTTGCAGCAGCTTAGATCCAAAACACATCTGTAAAATAAATGCTCTGTCTAGTTTCAGGTCACCATTTCCATAGGCTTTGATACTACTGCTGCTCCTTTGATCCAAGGGTCCATGTATTTGTAGGTGTTTCCAGCTGGGAAGATAAACTTGGTAAACTGTGGTTTTCTTTGATACAACCTTGTTTAGAAGAAATTCACAATGTTCTATTTCTGTCAGTATGGAAAATCTGCCAGGTCAGAAAATGGTGGCACTGTATCCTCATGCCTTTAACCAGAGCCTTATCCTAAGTGTTCATATTTGTCCCATTCCCTGTCATGTTACCTGTCTCTCATGCCTTGCTGCCTTTTTCGTCTCCGTGCAAGCTGTTATTCCCACAGACACACCCCAGCAAAGACTCCCCAGAGCTTCCCCTAGTCATTTGAACTCCTAAGCAGCTTTTCATTTCCTTTCATTTGGAACTGAAATTATGGGCTTAACTGTCTCTTGGAGATCCTTTAAGCAATGATTAGATCTCCCGACACTTCAGGATATATTTCTGAAAACAACAGTGTGATCCCAGATTAAAATGTTCTTTTGCCTTTTGCACGCAGGGGAAGTGATGACTGATTTTTAATTTTCTGTGAAAGTGAGGGCAAGGCTGTTGACATCCTGAGACTTCCTGGTTCATATTCAGTAGCATATCTGTGGCAAAGTGCTCCCGTAACACTTTGGACACCTGGGTGCTCGTTAAAGGGAAAGCCTCTCAGAAACTCTAAAGGTTGTTGTGCTCTCAGAAAGCAGAACTAAAGTAAATCTGTTATTTATTAATGTTTATGACAGTAATGACATGAGTACTGAAGGTTTTGACATTTCCAGTTTAAATTCCTTGTTATTTTCCCAGATCATTATTTCTCTTAACACTAAACACCTGGAAAACTCGCCTTAACCAAACCTGAGAATTGAATTCCATTTTTCAGCTGAATAATAACCCTTCTGCCAATTGTGTTTACCTACAAACTCCCTTCAAGTTGTATTATAGTTTCTGTCCTGCCTTCTCCTGCCCAAAGCTTGTATTCCTCTATACTTTTAATAACTCCATCTCTCTGATTTGGAATCCTGGTCTATCAAATCATGCTGGTGTCAATAAGTTCTCTAAAATAGTCATGACAGGAGTTCTCCTGCAGCAGTTATCTTTGCAGAAAGCTTCAGCCAGTCAGAAAAGTCCAATGAGAACTTTTGGGAGGATGTAGGACATAAGGCCGCAGAAAAGTCCTTGCACCTTCTCTCTGCGTTTAGGATGCAAAGGATCCTAAGCAGGAAAAAGATAATTTTTTAACCCTGCAGTGAGATTTTTATACTTTCTTGGAAAGCCCCATGATCAGTGGTTGCTGCCCTGTTTGCACTCAAGCCAGGTGCAGCAGCAATGAGATCATCTCACATCAGTCCTGAGGGCTGGCTCCCCCGAGGGGTGGCACACACTGACCCTTATCAGAGAGATACCTCCATATCAGCTCCTAGGACAATTAGGCTCTGAATATGGGAAAAATAAAGTTAGTTTAGGAGAAAATCAACTGTCTGATAAAAAGATTCAGGTTCACCGGTTAACATAGCAAGAAACTTCCAAGTCTACTCAGCAGGAGCTTACACATGGGATGAATTTGTCCCAAATCCCACTTTTCTGAGTGTTTTATAGATTCTTAGCCTTGAGCATCATCCAGGGCACATGAAAGACTGGAATTAACAATCCTGCACTCTCCTTTTTTAAATATGATGTGCTTTAAAATGGGGCATACTGCCTATCTTAGCCCAGGGGACAAAGAAGTGTAGAAGAAACTCATGTCTCTTTTTATGGGAGCTCCCTAAACGTGGGGCTGAGCAGAGGAGATTTGGAAATGTTTCTAATTCCTGTTAAAACTGAAAAGAGGAGAGGGGAGGGGAGGGGAGGGGAGGGGAGGGAGGAGGAGAGGAGAGGAGAGGAGAGGAGAGGAGAGGAGAGGAGAGGAGAGGAGAGGAGAGGAGAGGAGAGGAGAGGAGAGGAGAGGAGAGGAGAGGAGAGGAGAGGAGAGGAGAGGAGAGGAGAGGAGAGGAGAGGAGAGGAGAGGAGAGGAGAGGAGAGGAGAGGAGAGGAGAGGAGAGGAGAGGAGAGGAGAGGAGAGGAGAGGAGAGGAGAGGAGAGGAGAGGAGAGGAGAGGAGAGGAGAGGAGAGGAGAGGAGAGGAGAGGAGAGGAGAGGAGAGGAGAGGAGAGGAGAGGAGAGGAGAGGAGAGGAGAGGAGAGGAGAGGAGAGAGGAGGAGGAGAGGAGAGGAGAGGAGAGGAGAGGAGAGGAGAGGAGAGGAGAGGAGAGGAGAGGAGAGGAGAGGAGAGGAGAGGAGAGGGAGAGGAGAGGAGAGGAGAGGAGAGGTGAGGAGAGGAGAGGAGAGGAGAGAGAGGAGAGGAGAGGGAGTTCAGTGCAAATTATTAGGGCACTTACTTAAGGCATTTGGCATCAGATAATTTCTACCCCAAAAGGCATTAAACAGTGGGTGTATAAACTGCATAAGTAGCTCACAGACCCTACAGTATGGTTTAAAACCCTTTGCTGTGTAGAAATGTGTGAGCAAAACTCTGAATGCTCTTGTTCACTGCTGAGCAATCAGCTTTCCTTTGCTAAAGGCAAGATGCACAGCCACCTGCATCCACTAGTGTCTCATTCCTCCCACAGTAACATCTTCTTTGGACTTTGTCTTCAAGCACTCACAGTTTTGAAAACGGCTCTCCTGATGGCATGTACAAAAATCTTTTTGCAGGGCCAAAATCTGACCATGGCCAAAGCAGTAATCCACACACTTATGTTCACAAGTACTGTTTATACACATGGTATCCAGCTCATAAAACCAGTGTTAGTGCTTAAGCAGTGAAATGCAATCACTGCAGCAGACTTACATAGTCATCAAAAGGAAATAAAAAGTGAATATTGCTTACAGCAAAGGGCAGAATGTGTTTGCAGCAGTTATACTTGTGCACTGCCAATATGAGAAGTCTGAATAGCACATTTGATGAAGAATTCTATTTAAGAAACAGTGTATTCCAGTTTACTAATCTGTGTGAGAGTGAAATTGTGGGAACAAAAATATTATGCTAATGTGAAACCACTTCAAGAAAGAAATCAGAAAATATGTGTAGTTAATCTTCCACCCAGGAAAATGAAAGCATGAGAACAAGCACTAACTTTTTGCAGAGACAGCTGATGTTGGTGTAAATCACTCACACATTAGTATGGGTTTTTTCATTTAGAGTTATGTACTGAGCTGTTTTTGTAGCCTACAATTCCTGCTCAAATCTATTTACCAGTAATAGCCATGAGCTTTGCTACTCTTCAGAAATACAGTACAATGGAATTATTCTAGTGCTGCAAAATGGCTCATTCTGACTGCACAAATGACTTCTACGTGCACTAAATCACGCTGCATTAAAAAGAGCTGAAGAAAAGAGCAACATCTCTTCCTCTTCTCTGTTTCTGCCCTGAAAGGAAGAGAAGGAGAGGGGAAGGGAAGGGGAGGAGATGTGAAGTAAAGCTGTGGTTTTCAAGACTTGCACTTGCCTTTCAGGATTTATATTCTACCCACCTGATGTTAGTCAGAAGTAATTATACCTGTTTGAGTGTGAGAAAAGAAGTCAGAAAATTTTAAGGGGAGTTTAAGTGCTAAGTGGAAGGGTTTATTCCATTCCTTTGGCTGACTCAAATAAAGTTCCAAGGGAGTTAGGAAGAAAATTTTGTATTAGAAAAAAAAAAATTAGTCTTGAATTTTGTACAATTTTGTTGAGATAACAAATTGTACCCAGATTTATAGCAGTGATAACTACAGCAGTCTGGGTAAAATGCTTCCTACAAATAAAGGTATTTTATAATTTTACATAAATGTTTAAGCTGCTGTTAAATTTAACAAAATACTGCAGATATCAGATAGAAGAAATGTAGAGTGGAGGTGGAAAAAGGTAATTTTAATTTTTTTAAATCATCTTCATCTCATCTATTAGTCTTCATAGAAATAATTTGCAGGTGTATGCATTACCTCTGGAAAAAAAAAAAAAAAAAAAAAAAAAAAAAGGAGGGTGGGATGGATTTAAAACTCTCATCATACTGTCTAATCCCTTAGAGACAGAAGTTCCCACAGCTCTGGAGAGCAGGGAAGAGACCAGGCAGAGAGAAGGGCTGGCCTCACTACAGGCTCCTATTCCCCCTCCAGCATCATCTGGATGAAACCAAACTGCGCTGTCTCTCCCAGGTGTGCCCAGTGCATGATACCATGAAGAGGAAAGGAGACTGCATGACTCAAGAAATGATTAAATCTCCAGCCCATGGTGGCAGCCCTTGCCCTCCCTGTGCCCCGGGCATAGCAGCCTCCCTGACTGTGTGACTCAGCCTGTCACTGTCACTCAGACCAGAGGCAGCTACTTCAGAGTGGGAAAAGGAAGAGCTGATGGATGGTTTAAGTATAGACACATCAATCTCAGCTTCTTTGGCTACTTCTGGGAAAAAAATACAAGACAAGTGTTGTTCTCTTTGTTGGTGCTATGATGCACAAAGTAGAGTTAAGCAGAGTGGTTTGATCAGGTATTCAGCTGCTGGGCATAGATGAATACCTCCTCTCCTCTCCTCTCCTCTCCTCTCCTCTCCTCTCCTCTCCTCTCCTCTCCTCTCCTCTCCTCTCCTCTCCTCTCCTCTCCTCTCCTCTCCTCTCCTCTCCTCTCCTCTCCTCTCCTCTCCTCTCCTCTCCTCTCCTCTCCTCTCCTCTCCTCTCCTCTCCTCTCCTCTCCTCTCCTCTCCTCTCCTCTCCTCTCCTCTCCTCTCCTCTCCTCTCCTCTCCTCTCCTCTCCTCTCCTCTCGCTGCAGTTTTAACAGGAATTAGAAACACTTCCACATCTCCTCTGCTCAGCCCCAAGCTGACAGCTCCCATCTTGTGGAGGATAGCACAAAGCATAACAAAATTTTCCTGAAGTTTTAAAATGGGCCAAGCTAGATGCATGGGGAAGCATCTGAGCTATGAATTAGTTATTTCTGTGATGTAATCCATGTAACTTATCTGAAATATGTACCACAGGATGGAAAAATTGTACTCTAAACCAGCTTATTTTTCTCAGTTGATAAGCCCAGCCACAAAGTGTCATTATAAATAACTTTCTGGAGCTGGGAAATGCAAGTAACTAAGACAAAATTTTTAAAGCCTCAGAAGCCATTTTTTAACCCTATGTCATGTCCACTTTCTTTGGAAGTGTGATCCCTTTGGTCAATTTGGTCAAATACCATGCCTCAGCAATCCCATTTGTCTCCTTGAGGAGACACTCTGAAATGAAGGAGGTGTTGAGAGCACACACCAGCATGGAGGGAAACCTGAGTGACCACAGCAAGGGAGAGCAGAAACCAGGATACTCCTCCATGCTGGGGAACTCCAGGAGGCCAGACATGGGTCCAGAGGATCCCCCAGAAAACGAGGAATAAAGCATAAGGGTTGCCATAGAGGAGTGATCCCCAAGGGCCACGTTGAGGAAAATTGTTCCACAACTGATAATCTGAAGACCCAACATATCCCCTCTTACAGAAGCACACCACAAAGAAAGACCTTTGAACAAAAGAGGCAGTGAGAAATTTGTTCAAAGGAGGAAAAATATTGTAACATTTCCACCTTCAGAATACCTGATCAAACCACCAAAATAGAAAACCCCATGTATGTGTATGCATGTTTCTGTGTGCTTATGTGTACATATTAAAGCATATGTATATATGTCAGGTATTTATGATGTGTTGTTTAGGTTTTAAGGAAATTTATCAGGAGCAACAAAAAAGTAGATAAGAAAGGCCCTGGAGCAAGTAAGACAAATGAATCTGTTTAGGCACTTTGTACTTAGACTCATAGAATGGTTCTGGTTGGAAGGGATCTTAGAGGTCATCCAACTCCAGCCCCCTCACCATGGCTATGGATGCCTTCCACTAGACCAGGCTGCTCAAAGGCCTGTCCAATCTGGTCTTAAACACTTCCAGAAATGGGTCATCCACAACTTCTCTGGGCAACCTTTTCCAGTGCCTCATCACTCTCACAGTAAATAATTTCTTCCTAATATGTAATCCAAGCTTAGATACTCCCCATCCTGTAAAGAACTCATATTTTCCTACCCCCACTTACCATCTTGGGGAAATGCCAGTCAGAACATTTGCTACTCTGTAATCTGGCCTTTTCCAAGGAAATTTGCTGCGTACTTTGAGAAGAAAGTCCCAGTTTATTATTAAAACTGATTCTACCACCTGCCTCAAATTTTAGCATAATTAAGATATAATTTTCTAGCATCTGAATAATTTTCTCTTGTGCAAAAAATCTACCTTGAAAAAAAAGGATTCACAGACTTTACTGACTGCTAAGTTTTGAACCTATTTCTGATCCTTTACATAATGTGTTATTACACATTATTGTTTCTCAAGTAGAAAGAGTGTTTACTGCCTTTTTTCAGCTTTCACTTTCCTGCTGAATTAATTTCTGTCCCCATGCAGTGTTTTACTGTCTCTTCTTCTGTAGTAGCATATTCCAGGGCTACACTGACAGAATTTCCTCTGAAATACTCGGAATTACTTTTATTTTTTTAAGCATCCAGAGAGGATGCTTAAAATATTTTTGTTGCTGTGGTTGTTCTGTTCTGTCCTTATGTAAATTAAATTAAATTAAGAGAGTCCCACTTTCTCCTGTCCTTCAACCAAGCACTTGCATGTTTGCTTCTGTATTAACGGGATCATTTCACTAATGTGGTTTATTGCACAGCCCTGTAAACAGAACCATAACAGCAAGAAACGGAGAATGTGAATAGGCAGCTAGATCTGGGGAGTTCTTATAACTGGGAATTTCTCATATTAGCTCTGCTGCCTCAGTGAATGTTGCATGGAACAACTTCCTCACTTTTTTATATTCTTGGCGGCTGAGATGATCATAAAAGTAAACCTCAGCTTTGAACGTGTCCGAACTTTGTGAAAAGTTGGACTGAAATCTGTATTTCCAGCAAGTTTAACTGGCATGGTGCTTCACATTCTAGGAGTCTTGCTCTGTTAGGAGTTTCTAGATATTCCCTTGGCATCTGCTCTGTTTATATCACTGAAGGCTGAAATTTCAAAACCAAACTGCAATTGGCTTACAGTTAAGACTGAGATTTCATAAACAAGCTGGATCAAGTGATTGTGGTCACCAAAACTAGATTTTCACAGCTTGGCTGAGCTGATCCAAATGCTGGGGTTGGGCAGTGATCACACACGTGTGACTCCTCTGTTGGAGACCCAGCCCAGCTCCTTCACGTGGCTCTGGTGCACACCTGAGCCTGCACAAACCTCCACGTTAGGGACTGGAGCAGAGTAACCTCTTTGCTCTCCCACAGAGGCCAACATCCTTCAAATTTAGGTTTCTAAATGACTCCCTGACTGAGTGAATACTTTCTTCCAGAAGGACCTCAAGGCTTAATTGTTATAAATCACCAAGCAGAAAGCTGACATCTCTCTGACTGTGTCTTCTGGTGGTCAATGGCCCTACCTGAAGAATTGTGTCCTATTTACAACTTCCCTTCTCCAGCCTGCCTCATGGCCTTTGATTTACACTGTGATAATGTCAGAAAACACTCTGAATAAAGCTATGCCACTTTTTATCAAAAGAAGTATTGTGAATAAGACTAGGAAGGACCATTTTTACCTCTGTGTTCAGTATTCAAGAAAATAGTAATTTATTCAAGCTTCATAGGTATTGTTAATATTGGAGAAGATACTGAAAATAAAAACAAAATTTGTTCGAGGACCAAAGAAATTGTTTTGCATTGAGAAACTTCAGAAATCCAATTTATTTAGTTTAAAAAAGATAGAGGTGAATAAGTTCCTTCACAAGGAGATAATGCTAAAAAGATGTTTAATCTGCTGGAGAGGAATGTACCAAGAATCAGTGGCTGAAAGCCCAAGTCAAAAAAATTCAACCTGTAAAGGAAAAGACCTTTTTATTTTTAATCACTGTGAAAGTAATTAATTAATGATGTGGGGGGAAACTGCCAAGGAAACAGTGGATTTTATTTTCTTGATGTCTCCGAATCAAGATTTACTAACTTTCTGAGGAAGTGCTTTTATCAAACATCAATTAAAGAGCACAGTACATGGGTAACCGGGTGGAATTTACCACTCTGAAATGCACAGGAGGTCAGAGTAGATGCTCTAACCATCCCTTCTGGCCTTAAACTCCATGGATCCATAAATTATCCTATATTTTTTGGCATGCAACAGGACTTAAAAAAAAAAGCCTTTGAGGTAAAAACTGTTAGAGATTTACCTCAGGAAAATAATCTTCTGGTTCACGCAAAGGAAAACCAGATTGATCTGTATTAATGGTGTCTGGCAGAACATTTTCTTATTTGCTTGCCAAAATTTTGGTGAGGGCTTTATTGCCAACTGTAGGAAGTGATATGGGTTGATATAAAATATACAAACAACTTGGTAACCTTCTCATGGGAGTGAAGTATATACAATGAACATAATTTCTTTATTTTTTTCCCCTTCAGAGAATTCAGGAATTTGGCTCTTCCCAAAGTGTAGCAATCATGCCTAAGCATTTTATAGACTTCTAGTGAGAAACTGCCAAGCCTTAGAGACTTGTCGAGGGCAGAGGTTGAATATTAATCTCCACCACTGTCTTTTCAACTACATCTGAGCTCCCTCTTCTGACATTTGGATTTCTTTTTAACCCTTTAGAGGGACTGTAAAATAACTCCATCAGGTATACTCCCTAGAGCAGGTACTGCAAATAAGCCTTGTCAGAGTGCTTGTGGACAGTGACACCTGAATAGCAATTCCATTGACTGTAGATCCATAGCCTAGAATTTCAAGCAGGGATGTGTGTGATCTTTTCTCAGTGACATAAATACTTGACTTTTTTTCTTTTTAAACTACAACATTTTTCTGCCACTATCTTCTGTGCAAAGCCTTTCAGGGTAAATTTTTCGAATAAAATTATAGCAGGAATTAAAGTCCCCAGGCACTTTAGCCACTTCTTCCTGATTTACTGTAGCTGGATATCTTCCTAGGATGCTGTCCAAGACACTGATTTTAAAGCTTGCACAATGTTTAAGGGAATCAGTTCTTTATTATCCTCAGAGGTATGCACTCTTCTTTAATCACGTCACAAGTCCTATTGCAGTTTATGTCTAAGCTGTCATCCTCAGAGGACAACATTTTATGCTTTTTTCAATACATAGACCCATATGAATAAACATTTCATTCTTTCTTTATGACTGCCAGGATCTTGACAGCATTCTTGTACTTATTTTTCCTTTTTTTTTTTTTTTTCCTAAGCTTGTGGTAAAGTTTATTTCTTTGGTTACAATAGTTTTTTTAACATGTAAAGATCGCCTGTATAGTCACAGATTTCTTAGATATCTCCACCTACGGCCATATTTCACCATCCCCTCCCAGTCCCCTCAGCATATCCAAAGTTTCATTTTTTTAAGACTTTTTTGGCAAGAAAAGAACTCCATGGCAGCTAGTAGTTCAGCTTTAGCAACAGAAGAGAGAAGGGAAGACTACAGTGAGTTTTCAGCATTTTTAATTGACTTTTCATGATGCTTCAGTTCAGAGTTTTTTTGTCAAACTTCTTTTGGCCCAGGTAACTGGTTTTTAAGCATGCCAAAAATTTGCCATTCAGAAAGTCTTCATTTTACCCATTAGGTCTTGGATATGTCTCTCCCACCCCAAAGTATGCTTCTCCATTAAGGAAGACAAAGGGACAAGAAACCCCACAGTGTAATTGCTTGTCATATTTTAGAATGCATGTTCTAAAAAACACAGTGATAATGGACCAGGCTGTGGGTTGATGGCTTCATTTCTGCCAGTACACTTAGATAATAAAATCCTGCATGATACCTAGGTTGACAATGAAGACCTCATGAAAAACCAGAGTTATTTACCCATTTCCTCAAGGCTTTTTCCACCAGACTAAAGTCCTCTGGCCACCTCATTTTCTCTCAGCAGATTTGCTTGAAACTGCTTGTACCTGCTTCCTGAAATGGGTACCAGCAAAAAAACAGCAATGAACTAGTGACAGAACAGTAAAACTACATGAGAAATTGCTGAAAAAAACAGAGGAGAACAACATGTTGAGGAACAGCCTCTACAATGGAAAGGATTATTTTGGAAATGTATTGGTGCACATTAAATTCTGTTTGACAAATGCTGACATTTCACAGAGCACTAACAGGCAATTTTGTGCATATTTGCTGTAAAACTAAGCACTAAGTTACTGTTACCATTCAGATTGATAAAAGTTTTACCATCAGTTAAAGTTTTTTTAGATTTCAATTACTTGTCATTTTCTACCTATAAATACAAAATTCATTATAGAGTGGAGTAGGTACAAAAGGAAAGACTGAGAGAAATTAAAAGGCACCCCACAATAGATTTGGCATACAAAAATTTAGTCTTTCAGCACTACACATCTAAGTTATGATGCTGCAGGCTACATAGAGTAAGATTTTCCTCTGACAAAAATATCTGGTTTGGTTGGTACCAAAGAGTCATCCCAATCAATATGAATTTCCATCCTCATCCTCTATCTCACTTTCATTCTGATGATAAATTTCATCCTGAGCTGGAAAGTTACTCTGTTTGAAGTCAAAACAAGTACTTCAGTGGGAAAAAAATTTGGATTCAAAATTTCATTTTCAATGAAAAATAACTCTTGCCAAAATTTACAATTATGTCTCTTCAAATGTAATATCTGTTAGTGACAGCTATGCTGTGACATTATACAGTGTATATCCATAAGGATTGGTGATTTGTACCTCTTGTTTTTCTTAGACACAGTAGTCTTATTTTCCTTACAACTCTCTGTATTTCAGCTCTGCTGGGCACAAAGAGGCAGAAGATGAATTTTGGATAAGACTTATACAGGCTCACCATTCTACTACTGTGTTTTCTAACCCCAAGGTTAGCAGGGTTAGGTAGGCAGGTGCTGAGAACAAGGACTTAATTGAAAACAATTCCCTAATCTGTAAAGCAGCTTCTGTGTGAATGCTGTCACAACTAGAGACTCAAAACTCTGAGTGTAGACACTGATTCTGCCCTGCTCATTTGCTTTGCAGCTCATATTATCCAAGCACCAGCATGACCGCTTTATGTCTTTGCCCTGTACATTTATATTCTGGAGCTTAGCAACAAAATATATTACTGTGCATTACTTTCTGTGGTAACAACTGATTACACTTGAGTGTACTGCATCATTTATAGTGGCAGTGTCCTGGTTTAGTTATTAATAGATGTTGTTTGAAGGTAGCTACGGTTCTGAGAGGAGAAGATAGTTGTGATTAGATGCTCTCAGTTCCATGCATGAATATGTGACCCTGAAAAGTAATTAATACCAAAGCCTGGCTTCTCTGATGATGGAAGCAAATATCTGAGAGCTTACCATGTTTATTCTGTTACCAGGGATCATCAGATCATCAGACCAATAACAAGAGAAAAAAATCAAAATATTTTAACATGGTGAATTGTGCTTTATAGAGCAGAGAAACTGAGAAATGTGACTGATAATTTGGGAGGCTCTTTGGAAGCTAATAAAGTAGGTGAAAATCAAAATTAAAAATGCAAGAGTTTTGATAGAGTATCTTAGAAACAAAAAATTCTGCATATGAGACCTAAATACAACATCCAGATGGGAGTTTCAGGTTCTTCTAGATTATGTTGACTGTTTATGCACAGGCACATATCTAAAAAAATGCATTGTGAAAATGTCAACAATCCTGGTGTAAACCAGCTGTAGGAGTGTATTCATTATGTTGAACATTCAAGTGTAGCGTTACAAAAACAAAGCTGCTGTTGTGATACCAGCTAACAGGACACAACATGATCCTGCAGTGATAAGGCAGATAGAATTTGCTAGGTTTAGCACAATAGGATACTCTTTCTAATTTGGCAATAAACACAATGTAAACTTAACTACGTGGTCATTGAGCAACTGATGATTGAAGTTCAGACCTGGACATTATGCTCTAAAGTATAAGTAAGGAAATACAAATAACTGGTTTATTTATTGTCCAAACAATATCCTGTCTTTTCTTCCAGATTGTCGCAGATTTCTGCTGGTATTTAAGCCTGCAGTGCTCAAATGAGCATCAGCTGCAGGCTGTCTTACAGATCTATCAGATGTAAACTAGGTATAAGAATAGACATAGAAGGGACTCATATGAATTTCTTTCAGGTTAATGGATGCATTAGTAACCACCTAGATTCTAGCTGGGATTCTGAGCCCTGACTTGGGAAATGCAGATCTAAGCCTTGAAATGCTGCACTGGCTGAGGCCTCAGGAAAACTGCATTCGCATTAATAAGCAGCAGGACCCATATGCAAGGATTTGCTTTGTTCTTGAGTCAGGAGGGGGAGATGGACAGGGAAGAAACTGAATAACTCTCCTATGACTCAGTATGAGTGGAAAAGGCAATAATAAACAAGATTTCAAAAGCATATATCATTACATTCAAACACAGAAAATGCATCCTAAGTTCTATCTTGGGACAATGCACAAGGTAAATGTATGGGAAAGGCTTGAAATTTCTCCCAAATGAGCTGTGAGAGGCCTGTGGAAGAGATTCCAAGATCCTAGCCTTTACATCAGTTGCTTGATTCAAGGGGTCCCAAAAGCAATTGCTAAAACCAGAGAGAATATGTCATGATGATGTCCAAGGCACTGCTCAGGAGGAAGGGGAGACAGGGATGTCATTGGGAGCAATCATATCCACTTCCCATCACATCCATTGCCCAGAATGAAAAGTTCAAGAGGCTGCATCTTGAATCTTTCCCTCCTAATGCTCATTAGCACCATCCTAATACTTCCTTCAGCACCAACTGTGCATTCCTCTACCTCCTCACAGCTTTCCAGGGTTACTCATAAGGCCAAATACTCCTGAGGCTGGTGAGCAAATGAAATCCTTTCAATTTCACTGTGCTCAAGCTCCCTACCCCTGTAGCAGGCCCACACCTTTCCTCATGATTCTATTGAAAAGGCTCCCAACAAACTCCCCAAGGAAGACCCATCACAGGTACAGAGCCATGCTGCTCTGTCAGAGAGCAATACAAACATAGACCGTGCAATTAATAGCCTTCCAATTAATAAAAATCTAATTTTGCAAAGGTGACTTAATGGATTTAGGAATATATATTGAAACTTATAAAGCTTTTTCTCTACAGCTGAAACCAGTTTCAGTTTTCCTGAAGGACCCAAAATAATGTTTTTTCAGTTGTCTGCCTAAATTCTGCCTTCCCAACCCAAGTAGAAAACTTTCCTTCCTCTCTATCATTTTGTGAGAATAGAATCTGCTGACAATCACAAGGCTCTCAGATACAGTGCTACAGATCCTAAAAAGAGAACACAAACTACAGTCCCAGTCTGCACTTGTGACAATATTTTCATTTCAGATTTGAATTCCAAACCATTTGCAGTACTTCTGTGTAAAAGCTAACTTCAATTAAAGCAGTGCATATGAGCAGCCATGAGCCAGTATGTCCTGTCTTCTCTAATCCTTTTTCCAGTTTCCTTGCCTTCCTTTTTGCCTCTATCAGACCTGTAGGGGTTCCAGATTTGAAGTGTAATGCTGGGCTCAGGAAAAGTAAGACTTGCTCTCCCCTTTCTGCTGTCATTTTTGTGTGATGTCAGGGAAATATTTTGGCCCTTTTGTTTCTCATGCACAAAGAGAGAGTGAGGATATTTTCTTTGTCTCCTCTGCCAAGCTCCCATAGCTGCTTTCAACTACATTTGCAGACAGTGAACCTTGTCTGCACCTTGTCTGGGGCCCTTCACCACCACCGTGGCCACAGTAGAGAAGAGGAGCAGCTAACAGATGGTGGCTGTAATGCCAGGCCCCAAGCCATTCTGAGGAGATCCCCTGGCTTTGAGGTTATGAGGAGAAAGGTGGTACTTTCCACCCACCTTAATCCTGCTTCCATATGGCTTTGAGGAAGAGTTGCAAAGAAAGGAGACAGCAGCTGACAGATAACAGGAATAATAGGAGCCCACTCAGGAAGCACTGGACATTTGCAGCTTTGGATGTTTTCCTTTTTTTATGCTGTGTGGATTGGAGGCTTGCTCTGCTCCTGGCTGATCTCACCAGCTTCACAGAGCTCCTCATCCTCCTCCCAGCCTTCCCTGCACTTCCATTCTCCTGGAGTGCCCTCCTCCCTGACAAATTACCCTTTCCTCACCCACTGAGAAGGGGAATGCTTTTTTTGATTGTTTCTGCTTCTCCTGCTATGCCTCCTTCTCCATTTCTTGTCTACCTGTAAACCTTGGGCTCAGGTAGATCCACCTACTATTCAACATTTGGCTAGCACCCTGAAAAACCTTACTTTGTTGGCCCTGCTACTTTAATCAACATGATTATTATCTTTTTTGATATTTGCAACAAGGTAAGGAGACTAGCACAGAGGATGACAGGTCTTCCACAGTGCTGTTGGATCTGGTTAGAAAGCAATTTTCAGAAAAGCAGATCTATACCATTTCCATGTGTTCTTGGTCATTAATTATCACCAATATTAGGCAGAAAACAAAATATTTTAGTTACTAACACTGTGAAAGCTGCTTAGAAGAGAACAATATGCATCTCCCTAACATCATTAATAGAGCTAATAAAAGCACAGTGCAACCTGCAAATGCAGCTGTCAATGGGTTTTTCCATAAATCCTTTGGAAATCAGAGCTGATTTGAGCTTCTGTTTCAGAAAAACCCAAATATGGTGGTGATTTAAGTACTTCAACACCTTACCTTTCACATTTTCTCCTATAATACATCTGCTGCCTCAGTGCTTAAGATCTAGTAAATACCAAATTATGACTTTGTTAATGAAGTGTAAGAGTAACTTAAAATGTGTACTGATTTTACCCAGGATGCCTCTCAGAAATCTCAGATACAGTTGACTTATGTAAATACACATGCTGAGCAAAGCAGAATTAAAATCAGAACTTGAGTTGCTCTTATCTCTGTTTGTCTTCAGCAACCTTGTGATACTTGTAAAGGTTCTTGTATGATGAATGGAAGAGTGAGCCAATGCATAACAGATATATTTGTGTGTAGATGTACTTGTGCTGTACACAGATTTGTGTTTTGAAATATAGAGTTTAAAGGGAAAAACATTGTGTTTGGAAAACTCCCTCCAAACCTAATTGAACCCACAGTCCATCATCAATTACTAAAAAATTCAGAAATACCAGTCTGAACACTTCTCTTGATTTATATTTTGCTACCTTTCCTGAAAACTCTGATAACTGCTCAAAAACAACTGTGAGAGCACCACATTTGTACAGCATTTCTGCAGAGCTGGAAATGAATTTCACCCAAGGAAGCAAATTACATTTGAAAGTATTTCTATATAGAGAGACTTCCAAATAAACCAAAAAGAAAGTAAATATAGATATAAAAATAAAACCACCACATTTTCTTCATTCCCTCATCAGACTTGGTGATATCTCAGTGGGGCTCCTCATGAAGATTTGAGGAAAAGAAAGAAGAAGGATGATTTGCCCCAGACCTTGAAGCATAAGAAGAGAAGAAACTCATTACATTATGATACATAGAGACACAATTTGTGAAAAGCCCATATTTTGTTCTGGGGCTCAGGCCCTTGAGCTCCACTAATCATTTATTGGCAACCCCTGCTCTCCACCCGCGGACACAGGGCCAAGCTCCCTGGCAATGGGCTGGAGTTCCCCCAGCCAGGGTTTCAGAACAGCACTGCTAGAAACACTTCAGGAGCGACCCAACCCCTCCATGATGTGCACTTCCTGAGTGAGTGTAATCTCCTGTCCCAAGCACTTCTCCCATCCTAGAAATTGCTGGAAACTACGGCCTTGTGTCACCAGTCTTCACCTAAACCAAGACAAACACAAACTGCTTTTCCTGCCTTGTCTTGAAACAAAAAGATAATGGGAATCCATGGCTTGGAGAAAGGTGTGGTCAGCCTCCCTCCTCTTTGGGCCCTTTTGCTGGCTAGGCAGTAGATGCTCTGTGTATATCTGATGACAAGCAGGTAGATAACATAATCACGTCTCAGTCTTGTGTACTGTGGTGCCAAAACCTCCCCCCTGAAACCTTTCAGACAGACTGGCTTTTTCTAATCTAACACAATGCCTTTTCAAGATACAATCATCTGCTTAGAAGCAAACCTGACAGCACAGAACAGAGCAAACTTCCTTTCCTGGGACAATGACCAGCAGGGTGAGGGGCAGCATAGCTGTGCTCGCTGATGACAGTGTCAAAGGACAATGACATTGCAGCCTTTGTGCTGACACCACCACAAAACTGAGTGTCTGGGACATGAGTACTCTGCCCCTATGCTCCCCTGGCCAAGTCCAAACTCACCTCAGCTGCTGAGCCTTTCTTCACCCCCAGCAGCCATGCTCCTCTTTCTCCTCAGGCAAGTACCAAGGAAGAGTAGAGTTCCTCCATATGTAACATCACCTTTGGGTCTTTAGGTGACAGGAAATGGGGTCCTGCATTCAGAGTGGAGGAGAGCAGGAATCACTCTATGGTCTGCCCTCTATAAAGGGGTTATAAATGAGGTGTGAGGTATGAGAGATGAGATATAAAACCTTTCAAAGTCTGGTCTCTGCTCTACATAGGGATTGATGAACTCATAAAGAAAGAAACCGTCCTTATCTGCATCTTCCGAGAAACCCACCGACACTTTGCTCAAAGACTTTGATATCACTATAATATCTATTTATAGCTTTTGGTATTTTTAATGTTAATACTATTGAAGACTCAATAATACTCTCCATAAAGAATGAACTCTGCAGTCTGAATGGTTTCAGTCTGCCTGCTTAAGCCAAGCTCAGCTCCATTTTGAGCCTCCCTGAATGTGAGTTTCTGTTTATCACCACCACAGAAGCCTCAGCCTGCACAAGAGCTGCATTTCTACTTGCTGCAACTGTGCAGAGAAGGAAAGATGATCTCAAAAACCTCAATGCTACCTGTTTTCTCTGGGCACTGGAAGTCCAACTGCACATTCAGTGATAATTATGTCTTTCCTATTTCTCTTTTGTCTTGAATTTTTCCTGCTTTTACTAGTGTGGAGGTGCTTCATACTTTCTGCTTACAGATTTCCAGACCACCCATGAATGTACTGCAAATGCTATTGTATGTACAAACTTCATAGCGCTTAAGAATACAAAAAATTCCTCTGATTATGCTTCATAAAATTTAAATTTAAAGGAAAGCATTTCTTTATTTTTTTTCAGGAATATGAATGCAGTATTAGGCTCATAAGCATTTAAATGAGTCAGATGCTTTATTTGTTGATTTCAGAAATTTTTCTTTGACATGAATGAAAAATTTAAACTGAATTGATTCTGAAAGAAATAGTGCTGAACACAGCCATATGAAAAGCAATCTGAAAATCCTGACAGGGGTAAAGAAAGAGAAATTAAAGTGCCCATGATATACGTGGGGCTAAGAATGAAAGATAAATTGTTCCTTGCACGTGCTGTGTCAAGCCAGTTGTTGCTCCAAAGCTCTTTACAGGCTTTATGCCCACACACTGCCTGAGCTGCACATCCTCCCCAGTAAATCTCAGTAAAATGCAGAAAGGGGAACTCTGCTCAGGCACTGCCAAGATTAAACCACCTCAGAGGCTTAAATTTGCACTTTTTCTGTCCTTATGCTAACCGATAAGGCAATGACAGTCCACAAAGATAGGCCTGATCCCACAGAGATTTCAAACTCAAAATAACTACCAATAAATCCAAGGTGGAAAAATAGAAATCAATGGATTAACCAGTCATTTCTTTGCACTGGTAAGTGTAAAAGCAAAGAAGGGGTTTAAGGAAGCACACAAAAGAAAATAATAATACATTTTGCAGAGTTCCTTATAAGCATGAAAGGCAGTATGGCAAAAGGGACATAATTGCCACATTGAAGACAAAAAAGGGAATAATAGAGGCCAGCATAATTAGATAATTTGAGGAAGACACAAAATTTCACCCCTCGAATGTATACTTTGCTTAGCATGGTATGTCCAGGAAATGAAAAGGGACTAGCTTAAATAAAAATGGGGAACTGGGAATGAGACACTTTAAGAAAAGAGAACCATAAATTCTGTAAGAATAGCTACTATAAAAAGGACATTTACATGCTAAGAAGGAAGAAATAAAGGATTCAGCTGAAGATTGTCAAAATAGCTCTAAGCCAAATGTGAAATAGTTTCCAGTAACTCAGATGCCTGATGGGCAGCCAGGTCCTGGGCTGTCCCCTGTGGGGGAGCACTGGGGGGTGCTGTGGTATGACACTGGCGTGTCCTCCAGCCCAGTGTGCTCTCCGTGTCTCACATGCCAGCCCGGGAAAAGGAAGCGCATCGCGGGGGAAATCGCCATCTGCTTTTGTCAATAAAAGACCGCATGTGTGCCTTGAGCCTAAACAGACTGAAGGCAGCCTTTTATAGCTGCATGGGGGGAAACAGGAGACCTTACAAAAGTGTGAGAAAGTATAATTTAAAAGGAATAAACAAAAATTACTGTGACACTGCTTCATCTGCTCTGTATAGCCTCCAACACAGTATCACAGAAGGCATGGGAACTTATAAAGGCAGGGGTTCACATTAAACCTGTGATTTACTCGGTTTCTGAGTTCCCAGTTTCAAGAACATTATTACAGATATTGTTTTCTCACACTTTAATGTAATTTGTACTGTACAGGGGGAAAAGATTGTAAAATTTCTCTTTCCTATAAATGTGTACAAAAGGCATTTGTATGCCTCGTTCACTGAAAGCACCTCACAATCTTTGGTGTATTTATACTTCCAAGGCACATAGGCAGGTGTATTAATTTCCACATTCCATAAACCATTTAATGGAGGCACAAGATCTCAGAAATACAACTTGAAACTAAATTGAGTATAGCATAGCTAAGGCAGTACTGAAAACAATATCACAGTCTGAATCATAGAATCACAGTGTGGCTGTGACAGGAAAGCATTTCTGGAGATCGTTTACTCCAATCCCCCTGCTCAAGCAGGGCTGCCAGTTGTCCAGGACTGTGATCAGATGACTTTTGAGGATGGAGGCTTCACAGCCTCACTTTGGCAACCAAGGGAATGCTGGCTAGCCTGCAGTTCACCAGATCCTTCTTTTTGGCCATCTCACTGATAGGATTGATATTTTCTCCCTTCCAGTCGTTGTGATTCTGCTCTAATCACTGCTACTTCTTCAAAGATAACCAACAGTATCCTTGCAGTGACCTCAGACAGCTCCCTTATCACCTGTGGGTGCCTCCCATGGCCTTGGATACATTCAGTTTGTTTAAATGTTCCTTTCTATGGGCTCCTCCTCCACTGAGGGTGAGTTTTCCTTTTTCCCGACTTTCCTTTTGATTGCAGAGTCTTGGTGTTCCTGCAGGCTGGTCTGAGCAGCAAGCACAGAGGTAAAGAAGGCATTCACTGTCTTGATCTTTTCTGTATCCCTTGGCACCAGGGTCCCTGCCCTCATTCAGCAGCAGGCCCACATTATCCCTGATCTTCCTTTTGCTGCTGGTATGCTTGTAGCAGCCCCTCTGATCCCATATCAGGCTTAACTGTAGGTGAGATTTGGCTTTCCTAATTACATCATGGCACTCTATGTCTGCATTGTTCCTGCTTCTGCCTCTTGCCTGCTTCCTTTTACAGTCTGAGCTTAGTCAGGAGATACCTGCTCATCCACACAGCCCTCCTGCTGCCTTTGCTTGACAGCGGCTTCGCAGAAGCTTGGGTACAAGGGATGTGTGTTTGGCACCATAGACACAAAGAGTTCAAGGCAGAAAAATATTCTTTAGCAAGAATTGAAGCCAATTCATCTGTGCTTATATCCATGTCTGCTTCCAATATCCACAACAAGCTGTACTACAGCTAATGCCCAACCCAGTACCTTGGGCTGCAGGGCAGATATACCTACAGAGACTTACCCCAATCACAGAGGCAGGGTAGAAATATGGACAAAAATGCCCCAGTCTTTAACCAGTTATTTCACCGAGAACCCCTCCTGTCTCTTGCATTAGATATATATATATATATATATATATATATATATATGTGCTTTTCTAAATCAAACAGCTGAATTTGTGATCATTAGCCCATTTTATACAACGAAATTCTAAAGCCACTGTTAAAAACAAAAATAGTGGCTTTAGAATTTTGTTGTATAAATTTTCCCCTTTATTATCCATTTCTTACATAAGGAGGCTGTATCAACACCCTCAACATGCAAGCAGTAGTTTTTATTACTTATTACACTTAAAAAGGTGGCTGTCATCCTACATTTCCATACTCCTAAAGACAAGTGAACTCATTGTATAAGGTGAACTCTTCTACCAGTTTGTAGACATGAGTATGAACTTAATCCTTTGCACAGGTTACACAGAATCATAAAAGATCCTGAGTTGGAAGGGACTCACCAGGATCACAGAATCCAAGTCCTAGGCCTGCACAGGACACCCCAAGAATCACACTGCTGCAGTGCCCAGCTACCCATAAGGTAATTTCCTAATATCCAACCTAAATGTCCCCCGACACAATTTCAGGCCATTCTCTTGGGTCATTTTCACTGGTCACCACAGAGAAGAGATCAGTGTAGCTGCCCCTCTACTTCTCCTTGTGAGGAAGGTGTAGACAGCCATGGAGTCTCTCCTCAGTCTCCTCCAGGCTGAACAAGCCAAGTGATCTCAGCCACTCCCTGCATGGCTTCCCCTCAAGGCTCTTCACCATCTTCATGGTTCTCCTTTGGATGTTCTTTAATAGTTTTTTAACCTTTCTGTAGTCTGGTTCCTGGAACTACACACAATTAGAATGAAAAGCAAGGTGCTAAAACACATAATACACATAAAATAAACATTTTCTAATATGAAAACGTTTAGTCATAATATAAAATAAATGTGGTGGGTATGTAATATCAGAATGATACTCTGAATAGTCTAAATCATTCATCGTGACAAAAAAAAAAAGATGAAAGATCTGAAAGTCTAAAAGTCAGCTCTCTCTCTGTGGATGGTTTATAAACTGCAGCTGAATACAAAAAGGCACAGATGAATTTTGGTTGTCCAAACTCAAACTGAAAATTTAAAGCCATCAGTCAGTTGCTGAATTCATCAGACTGGACGCAGGACCTGTAGCTTTAAAGCATGATCTGCCACTGCTGTTCAAAATGCCAGGAGACACGAGAGGCGAGATGTGTCCCCAGAGGTGTCCAACCTAGGGACCACATCTCACCTTGGCTGTCCTTTCTCCAAAGCACTCCAGAAGCAGCTGCTCAAAGGCCTTCCCTAGGGAAACACAGAGGACATCTCTGCATGTGTGATGTCCAGAGCAGCTGAGGCTTGTGTGGACACTGACCTACCTGACGTGAAGGACACTTTGTCACATGTGAGGGGAGGGGCTATGACATGCAGATCTCTCTTTAAGCCGTGCAGCTGACCTGTCTGGCTGGAAACATGACAGTGCCAGGGCATACCAGCTCTCGCTCAGTGCTCCACTTTGCAAAAAAGAAAAAAACCAAAAAAAAATTTGAAGGCTGAGCAATGAGACAAAACAGGATAATGACTGTATATTGAAGTCATTGGGTCAAACTGCTAACACTGGACCATGAGGGCCAGTCCTTGCTTGCCCTAAGAGCTAGAAACTAAAAACCAGTAACACTTTCTGAAGAGTAAGGACCAGAGGCAAGCTGTCTCCCACTCCCAGGCAGAGTGCAAAGTAATTAGACTGCAGAATCATGCTCAGGTTTTGGAACAATTACTATGTAATTCTCCAAGCCAAAGAGTAACTCTTAATTCCTTTGCTGAACAGCTTCAGCGAGAGAAAATGGAAACATTTGTGCTCACATTTTCTCATCCTAGAACTTCATGGGAAAAGCAGAGGGAGGTAAATGAAGGGATTCAAATTCTCTTAGGTGGGAATTAAAGCCATGCTTCCTGGATGAAAAGGGACTGCCTCTTAAGCTTTGAAAGGGGCAAAAGCACCTCACGGCAGGGAAGAGGTCAGAATGCTGGCTTCCAAGTAAAGGGATACACTTCTGTACAACCGAGTACAAGGAATCCAAGTCTCTGAGACAGGCACAAATTCTTTGTATTTCCTATTTGTGATGTATTTCTGTATAGCTGGGGATTACATCACCACTGGTATAAAATCTGTGCCCTACTAGCATGCCAGACAGTGCATTTCACATATATTTCTGCCAAGCTGACTGGGATGCACTCTATAATGTTTATTCCAGCTACCGGAAACAAACAGCCTTTCTGAGCTGAGTGTAACAACAAAAACAACAACTCAACAACAGCAGCTTGTACTGGCTTAGCCTTTTGCACCTTGTGGCTGCAGTGTGTTTTTTCAGGCAGTGAGAATCATAAAACCAGACTTAGGGTACCAGCCTCTACCTGCCAGCTGGGCAAATTACAGACTTTGGCACTTGGCTTTCTCCCCATGGCCTGAGCCCTACAGAGAGCCTAGGCACTTGACGTGGGGGCTGTTAATTACACAACCCCGAGCCCTTGTTTGATTTAACCCTAAATCAGTTTCAATTCACAACAACTAAATGCCAGGAATCTAAATCTCTGAGTCAAGCTCAAATGCTTCCTATTTCCTATTTTAGACAGACTTCTGTTTAGCTGGGTCCATCAGTTTCATTTCACATTCTGTGACACTTTTCAGCATAAATTTACATTATTCTACTCTTATGTAACTCCTGTCCCCTCCAAATCTAGCTGGAATTCATAAAAGCCAGGCTGGCTGTAGCCACACAACACAAAGTAGTCATCATTAAAGCACAGGTGGTCTTTCAATGAAACATGATGAGACATCACCTATCAATGCCATTCTAAAAGATACCCGCTCATCAGGCATTTTTCACTTAGATCACTCTTCCCAGAAGAATTGAGAGAGAATCAGGAAACTGGAAGCAAGCACAAGTTGCAGAGAAGGAGGATTGTGTGAGGCTGTTGAAGCAAATGTCAATGGAACTGAAGCTTAACTCCATGCTCAATCAGGTTATCACCTGCTTGTCATCACGGCAACATGTCTGGCCACACCAAGGGTAGCAAAACCAGCAGGAAACTGCCCTTCCCTGCTCAAAAAGATGGGGGGTGGGGAAGGGTTGTGGGGGGAGGAGAATGGAGGAGGGGTATTGGGGAAGAGAGAAAGAATATTTTTCTGCTGGTTTAACTCTCCAAAATGGCTTATCAGGAGGTCAGAGGGAAGCCAGGGCACACACAATGGAGGGAGTGGAACTGCAGGGCCAGAGCACAGGAACGAAGGGAGGGAAGCACTACTGCTGCATTGCCTTACCCTGTGTAAAGCTGTGACTACAGTGCAGCAGTATTTATCCTTAGAACTGAAGGTTGTAAAGTGTTTACAACTCCCCACTATCTCTATTTTTTTGTCCACACCCTGCTTAACGCAATGGAGCCCTGATGCCCCTTCTTTGCTGCTGAAATGGTGTTCTTTAAAGAAGAATCAGCACACAGCATGGACCACTCTTTTAGGGATATACTCACATCTTCCCTGTTAGTTATTGTGACTTGCTGTGATTGCCCTTAAGGGAGGGGCTTGGGATTTACATAGAGCATTTTTGCTTTTGTATCATCTAAGAAATCTTTGATTGGGTTGGGCTGGGTTGGGTTTGTTGTCGGTTTTTATTCTTGATTTTACTTTGGGGATTTTTTTTCTTCCCAGAAGTAACCAGCCTCATTACTTGACGCCAGTTATCCAGTTGGTTGATGGATATTTTTTTATTAGCTGTGATAGAGACCAGCTGTATGATACTTTTAAAATATATAAGCTCTGTTAAGCTTTCAGTTTCCCAGCACACTGGACATTCAAACAGTCTGGATCCTATTTAACAAACATTGTTGAATGTATTCAGTTAATAAAAGCTTGGCAAATATTAGTAAAGGACTTGTAATGGTTGTGAGTGACATAAAGGTCAAAAGCTTTTTATAGCCTTTCACCAAACTGGAGTAAAGCTGGAAGAAACTGAAGTGATGTGTCAGTAGGAAATCTCAGCACAGATTCAGACACCATGAAATACTCATCTTTAAGAAACTGGAAAAGATGCAACAATTCTGCATATCTGAATTTAGATTTGAAACTTTTAACATTATTTACCTCATATTTGCCTCCTGTTCCCCTGTTACCAGAACTGTCCCAGTTTGAAAGTTCCTATGAAAAAAATGATGTTTTCTGTCCTATTCACGTCCATTATATAGAAACACTGTTTCTATATAAGGACCAGGACAAGAGAAGAAAGGACTTGTTGTAGATGAACATATAGCAAATAATATATCTCAGAGTAAAATTTTATTATCATTTTTTAGTTTGCTTGCTGCTGTCTCTGCACACAGGAAAGATCTCTGCACACCCCAGGACCCAAGGAGGTTTCCCAGCACCTTCTCAGAGCTCAGGTCACCCAGGAGAGTGTCACAATGTGAACACTAGAAAGCACACACTGTTTCAGGAATTCTGTAAACATTGGATTCCTGCTCCCAAAACCACTTGTAGATTCACTTTCTTAAAAGGCTTGTCTGGACGAGGATAAAGGTGCATTAAGAAAAAAAAAAGGTGTCAGTGAAAACTTTTAATTAACGTGTTTTCAGATTCTCAGTGTTGACAGGGTGTGTTGCATTTTAGTGCATTTGCCAGCAAACAAGTTAAAATACATTTGTGTCCCAGCTATGCGTGGCAAGTTAGGACATGTTTTTAAAAGTTTCAAATTTTAACAGGAGTTAAAACATGTTCATGATTGTGCTTTTACCTTAGCAGAGTGTGAGTGTCACTGATGGGTTTTTCTGGCACTCCAGTAAGAAGCTGCCATACTGGTGGGGAGCTGTTATTGAGCAGCTTTCTCCATTTCCTGTCAACTGTCAAATGAAAAAAACATTTCATTCACCTGTATTTCAGGAATGGATAAAATGAATGTCTTAGGTAGTATTGGGAAAAGAAAAAAAACTGGGTATAAGTGAGTTGGGAGGTTTGGCAGTAGCTGCAGGAGTCAGAAGCCATGCTTTCATAGGGTGGTAAATTGCAGCTTCAGGGTACCTGATGTAAGGTCAGGATTTCCATAGCCACATAACCCAGAGTGTGGCACCACATTCAGCTTTCGTTCCTGTTGTGGCCAAATACTTTTCAGGAGCAACTTTGCCTCAGCTGCTCTTGGGCCAAAAGCTATCAGCTTTTTTCCTAGCCTCCCCACAGAATGTTAGTGCAAAGTTGACATAAGCACTACATACCACACTTATACCTGGCTAGCTTGACAGGAAGGTTTGTGTTTATGCCCAAAGTTGTGGCTGCAAGGCACAGATTTATTATTAATGATCATCAAGTCACGGCCAAGAGTCAGTAACACAGTCAGCTGCAAGGCTCATTTGCTGGGCAGTCCTGTACAAAGCATTTTATCATTCTACACCTCAGCCTTCTACCTTCCCAAAAGGTTGAGGATGAAAACACCTCAGGAAAAATGTGCTAATTGGAGTCACCTTTTGGAAGTACTGCAAAAAGACAATTTCATCTAGAGGGTGCAATTCATTCTTAGAAATCTGCAATGATAGAGCCCTTAAACCTTTGGAAGAGCAAGGGGAGGCCAATCCTGCTTCCCTGTCCCCCCTACCCCACGGAGAACAGCTCCCCAGCCTCGTCTCTTCTTCATTTTGGGGCTCCACAGAGCTGTCTCTCAGTTATGGTTGTCATGTTCTTAGAAGTATCACTACACATGACACAGGGGGGAATATGGTTTTTTTGCTGACACAGCTATTGTGGTAAAAGCCTTAACACAAATTCCAACTAAGAATATTCTATTCTGTGCAAATACACTTGACAACAGTACTGCTTTTTTCAGACACTAAATCTCCAACACCTTATACACAAGCAACTTTACACTGGTGCATCCTTGCTCCTGCCACAGAAATTCTATGACAACTTTTTATGTGGAAGGCACAGCAGAAAAGTATTATTCTCATCTTCGTAACTGATTAGTCCTGCTACAAAAAACTAAGGAGGTCTTTCTACCTGTCTGTCTTTTTTTGTCTCTCTCTTTTCCCTCTCCCTGCTTCTTGGAAGGAGATTAAAAGACCAGGAACTTGAGTAAAGTACAAGTTTAAGAAAGAGGAATCTTCCCTCCAGGGTATCTCTTTGCTTGGTGCGTAAAGGTGTGGTGCGACAAGGAGCAGCCTGGTAGCTGATGGGCTCAAGAGGTCATTCGAGAGGTTAAATCTTGTATTTGCACCCTACGGTCAAGGGTTTGGGTCAGAGATAGCTGTCCAGGTTTTAATTGCACTAGGACTGACAGAGGGACCATACAAATATCCCAGATTTCCTGAGCTTGTCCAGAGGCTCTACAGAAGAACGTGTGGAACTAAGTACCTACAGTAAGATCAATCAAGACTTAGTCTTTTTTACTTTCGCTTTTTCTTTTCAAGTTTTAAAACATGGAAATGGTTGAAAAACATATCAAAAGCATAATGCAAAACACACCGTCTAAACTCCAAGTCACCATGTGAAATTTTCCAGTGACGCTACTCTGAAATTCAGACGTAGCTACGGTGGAAAGTAGAAATGCGTATGTCCGTGCCGGTGAAATTGCATATACCCGCTCAGGATGGACAGGTGCCTTTTGATACTGACTGCGAAGTCCGGTCATGGTCTTCCACCAGGTCTTCTTAGGTGATCTGTTACATAAACCAGTCTAAAAAGATAAAAACTCAAACCACCACCAACAAAATCACGACTTCCTTAATATCCAGATTAAAAGGAGCAGCCAAAACTCAACGCGTGCAGTTGAGAAGCGGGGGAGGATCCCGAAGAAGGAAGCAGTCCGGCTGGCCGTGCCCCTCGGTTGCGGTGCCGTCAGCCATAAGGTGAGCGCTCCTCAGCTCGCTCCATCCCTCCTGCCGCCGGTGCCCGCCGCCGCACACCGCTCCGCCAGCCCGCCCGGGAGGGGCGGCAGCCGGCAGATCCCCGGAGAGCGCTCCCGCCGCCGCGGCGCCCCCGGCCGCGACCCCGGCCCCGCCGAGCCCAGCCCAGCCCAGCCTAGCCCAGCCCGCAGCAGCAGCGGGGCCGGCGGCCGCAGGTGACGCCGGGCGGGCAGAGCCGCTCCCGCCCCGCTCCGCTCCCGATCCCGATCCCACCGTGGAGGCCCCGCCGCCCCCCGCCGTCGCCAGGGAAACCGCCCGGCGGCGCGGCCCCGCCGAGGGAGCCTCGGGGCGCGGCGGCCCCGGCACCCCCGCCCTGCCGTGGGCGGTCACCCCGGCGGCCGCCCCCCGCCCCGGGGCTGCGGTGCTGCCTGTGCGGGCACGGGTGGGCGTGCGGGGCTGCCCCGGGGGAGCGGGACGCTGCTGCGCCGTGCTCGGCGGGGCGGGCGGCGGCGGCCGAGACAAAGGGAGCGGCGGCAGTGGCTGCGGCGGGGCTGTGCGTGAAATGCGGCGGGAGGGAGGGAGGGAGGGAGAGGTTTGATCCTCCTCGTAAAAAACACCAGCCAAATGCCCCTTTTTGCCCCCCCAAGAAACCAAGTAATCCCCTCGAGCGGTTGAAAGCACCCGGCTGCCCTCGCCGGGGTTACCGAGAGGCGGCTCTCGGCGTCCGCACGAAGCCCACCGCTCCCGCCAGCCCCGGCAATCCACGGGGAGAGGGAGGTGGGCGGCTGAGCCGAGCCTCCCCGCTCCGCAGCCCTTCATTACCGGAATCATTTTAACATCCTTGTTTATAAACAAGAGGCGTTCGGAGATTACCCGACTATGGGAAACGATCGTTCTGACGCTCGTTTCTGCTCCTTAAAAGGGGATGGGGGTGCCGGCGAGGGGGGGAGGGGGTCTAGGCCAGCCTTCCCCGCATCGCAGCACGGAGGGAGGGAGGGAGCCGGCCGGCTCCCCGCACACGCCGCCCCCTCCCCCGAGAAAGGAAATCACTCGGGTCCGTGATATTTCGCCCACCCCAGCGCTGATAAGCGTTCCAGATCACCGTTAATTCGCATGCATTAGTTTCGGGTTACATCTTTATTCGAGGGTTTAAATTTAACGTAAATACACACTCGGGGCTGAGGTTTGGGAAAGCGTGAATGTTTCCCTGATAATGTCGCTTCGCCCACTACTTGAGTGCATGGAAATGTAATCGTGAAGTGGGTCACCGCCTCAGAAAATACTTTAAAAACACAAATCAGGAATAATCAGACAGCAGAATTTAATTAGAGCCGTAGGCTAATCACAAAATATTTTATTCCAAGCCAATATCGCTATGGGGGAGGGGTCCGTTTCTGCTCCGGCAGCGGCTCCTGCTGCCGCTGCTTTAGCGTTTGCAACATCTGGCCTACAGACCTACTAATTTCGACTCGTGATCTCGTTCGGCGAAACCCGATCTACGTGGTTCAAATACCTTCCAAATTGGGGGCGATTTAACAATCGCGACCAATTAAACCCGGGGAAGAAAAGAAAAGGAAAAAAAAAAAAAAACAAAGGGGGAGAAAAAAAAAAAAAAAAAAAAGGCAAGCAGCAAATCCCCTCCTTCCCTCGCTCTCCCCCGCCCGGGGCTCGCACACACTATCTGTTGCTCTCTCACGGCGGCAGCAGCGGGCGGGGGCGTGCGGCGGGGCCGGGACGCTCTCACTCACACTCGCACTCGCACTCACCCGCACGCCCCTCGCACCATTGTCCCTGCCCGCCCGCCCCGCGCTCTCTCTCTCGCTCGCTCGGGGTGTTTTGTTGGCGGCCCGGCGCGGGGCCCGGCGCGCCCGCCCGCGCCGCGGCGGAGCGGAGTGGAGCGGCACATTCATTATCGGCCGGGGGCCGATTTCAAACCGCTGCCATCGCGGCTCCATTGTTCGCCGGGCGGGCGGGCCCCGCCCCCCTTTGTGCGCGGCGGCCGCGATTGGCCGGCGCCGGGCGGAGCGCTGCCGTCACCGCTCGGGAAGCCCATTCATCTGTGCACTTGGGCGTTGGACTCCGCATCTTATTAGCAACCAGGGAGATTTCTCCATTTTCTCCTTGTCTACAGTACGGCTACAAATCTGGGATTTTTTATTACTTCTTTTTTACTAAACTTGGGCTCCTTTTTTTTTTTTTTTTTGCTCGACTTTTTCCTCCCTTTTTTTCCCCTCCCTCCTGTGCTGCTGCTTTTTGATCTCTTCAACTTTAAATTTTTTAAAAGGAGTGCATTATAATCGGTTCTGTTCTCTCTTCTCTTTTTTTTTCCCCTCTGGTGTGTGTGTGTGTTGCTGCTGCTGCTGGTCGCCCAGTATTTATACCAACCCAACGCTCTTTGTTTCCCCTCCTTTTGGATCTGTTGAGTTTCTTTGTTGAATAAGACAGCATGGGTGCCCAGTTCTCCAAGACCGCTGCAAAGGGCGAAGCCTCCGCCGAGAAACCTGGGGAAGCAGTGGCTGCATCTCCATCCAAGGCGAATGGACAGGTAAAAAACGAAAAGAAATTTTTAAAAATATTAAATCTACTCCTTTTTTTAAGCCAACTTCGACGGACTCTCTTTCGCATCCTGTTTAATTCTTCTTCCTTTGATGCCCCAGTGGCACATTCAATGGGGAATACGGTCGATCTTTTATCTTTGCAACTCGAGGCAAAGGAATAATTTCTTTATTTTGGTTAAACGGGCTCGGCTTTGAATGATTCCTTCTTTATCTTTCCTGCGTGGGGGGCGGGAGGGGGAAGGGGCACGTTTCTTTCTTTCTTTCTTTCTTTCTTTCTTTCTTTCTTTCTTTCTTTCTTTCTTTCTTTCTTTCTTTCTTTCTTTCTTTTTTTTAAATCCCTCGTGTATTATGGTGGAGCGTCCCAATGGCTCGTAAACGGAAGGATCTTACAAAGCTTGGCTTTTCTGCCCGCTTAACGTCCTCCCGAAGACAGTCGGTGCCTCTCGCGGCACAGCCGGACGGCCGTGTGGCAGCGGGGCCCGGAGCCCCCGGGCAGGCGGCTCCGCGGGCAGCCCCCTCGGGCGGGAGCGCGGGCCGGGGGCTGCGCCGCCCGCCCCGTCCACGGCAGCGCCGCCGGGGGCTCGGCAGCCGCGGGCACGGCTTTCTGTCACCCACCCGCGCCCCCTCCCCACGCGTGAGCCGGGCTGGCAGCGGCGGCGGCGTTGCGGACAGCCACCCCCCGCCGCCCCCGCAGCTGCCGCCCCGGGCAGCCAGCCGCGCTCCGGGCGCCCGAAAGATGCAAATGCGGCGTGAGTGGGGAGGGGAGGGGGAGGCGGGGGGCGCCTCGCCGCACCGCCCGGGCGCAGAGGGGCCGCGGCGGGCGGGGGGCCGGGGCCGGGCCGGGCGAGCTTTGTTCGCCTTCCCCGCCCCGCGCCGCCGCCGCGGCTTGGACGGGGCGCGCCGAGGGCGGGGGAGCGCGGCGCGGCCGCCGCTGCGTGGAGCCGGGGCGCCCTCTGGCGGCCGCCGCGCGCTCCGCCCGCCGCTGGGGGCGCTCGGCCCGGCGAGAGCGCGGGGCTTCGAACCGCGGGAAGCGGCGAGGCGAGGCCGGCGGGCGGGGAGGGCGGCGGCGGCGCCCCGCTTCCCCCCCGCCAGGCACCGCCGGTAACGCTGGTCCTTGTCTTGCAGGAGAACGGCCACTTGAAGGTGAACGGCGACGCCTCCCCCGCGGCGGCGGAGGCGGGCAAGGAGGAGGTGCAGGCGAACGGCAGCGCGCCCGCCGAGGAGACGGGCAAAGAGGAGGCGGCCTCGTCGGAGCCCGCCTCCGAGAAGGAGGCGGGAGAGGCGGAGAGCACCGAGCCGGCCTCCCCGGCGGAGGGCGAGTCCTCCCCCAAGACTGAGGAGGGCGCGACCCCCTCGTCCAGCAGCGAGACCCCGAAAAAAAAAAAGAAGCGCTTTTCCTTCAAGAAGTCCTTTAAGCTCAGCGGCTTCTCCTTCAAGAAGAACAAGAAGGAGGCCGGCGAGGGGGCCGAGGGCGAGGGCGGCGCCGCCGCCGCGGCGGCGGAGGGCGGGAAGGAGGAGGCGGCGGCCCCCGAGGCGGCGGGCAGCGAGGAGGGCAAGGCGGCCGCCGAGGAGGCGAGCGCGGCCGGCAGCGCCGAGGCGGCGAAGGAGGACGCGGAGGACTCGCAGGAGGCCAAATCGGACGAGGCCGCCCCCGAGAAGGCGGCGGGAGAAGAGGCCCCGGCATCGGCGGCGACCGAGGAGCAGCAGCCGCCTCAGCAGGCAGCGGAGGGGAAGGCGGAGGAGGCGGCGGGCGCCGGCGCCGCCACGAATGAGGCGGGCAGCGGCGAGCAGGAGGCGGCCCCCGCGGAGGAGCCGGCGCGGCAGGAGCCCCCCGCCGAGAGCAGTCCCGAGGGACCCGCCGCCGAGTCGGCGGAGTAGTCAGCGCCGCCGCCGCCCCTCGCCGACGGACTTTTCTTCCCCCCTGTTTGTTTTTGGAGTGGTGCCAGGTACTGGTCTCGGAGAACTTGTCTACAACCAGGGATTGATTTAAAAGATGTCTCGTTTCTTTTTTTTCTCTCCCCCCGCAGCTCCCATCTCAAATCGTTATATGTTGCCGCCATTCCAACGGGCCGAGGGGGGCTCCCCTCCGCCTTCCTCTCACATCCTTTATATTTTGGTTTTTTTGGGGTTTTTTTTTCATCAGTATTAATGTTTCGTTTTGTTTGGTTCGTTTTTTTTTTTTTTTTGTTGGTTTTTTTTGCTTTTTAAAATTTTGTTCGTTTATTTTTTAATTTCATACTTTGCAACTCTCTTCATATTATAAAACTTTTGCCGATCGGTCTATGGACATGCCCATATATGAAGGAGATGGGTGGGTCAATAAGGGATCTCAAATGAAGTGACAGGGGACGCAGTGGGGAACCCGGGGCGCGCAGCCCTTGCCGGGAGCGCGCCCCGCCAGAAATGATGTAAGGGGTTAGTCTTTTTTTTAAAAGAAAGTTATTACGATGTATTTTGTGAGGCAGATGTTCTATAAGGTTTACAACACTACAAGTCTTGATTAAGAAGGAAAGGAAAAAGGAAAAAAAAAAAATAAAAATCAATACCCAGATAAAGAGATCATAGTCTTAGAAATTCATTTAAACCATAGGAACTTTTCACTTATCTCATGTTAGCTGTATCAGTCAGTGATTAAGTAGAAATACAAGTTGTATAGGCTTTATTGTTTATTGCTGGTTTATGACCTTAATAAAGTGTAATTATGTATTACCAGCAGGGTGTTTTTAACTGTGACTATTGTATAAAAAAAAACAAATCTTGATATCCAGAAGCACATGAAGTTTGCAACTCTTTCCACCCTGCCCATTTTTGTAAAACTGCAGTCATCTTGGACCTTTTAAACACAAATTTTAAACTCAACCAAGCTGTGATAAGTGGAATGGTTACTGTTTATACTGTGGTATGTTTTTGATTACAGCAGACAATGCTTTCTTTTCCAGTTGTCTTTGAAAATAAAGGAAAACTCTTCAGATGCAATGTTTTTTTTTTTTTTTTTGTGTAGCATCTTGTCTATCATGTTTTTGTAAATACTGGAGAAGCTTTGACCAATTTGACTTAGAGATGGAATGTAACTTTGCTTACAAAAATTGCTATTAAACTCCTGCTTAAGGTGTTCTAATTTTCTGTGAGCACACTAAAAGCGAAAAATAAATGTGAATAAAATGTATAATTTGGTTGTCTTTCTTTTATGGATACTCTGGTAGCTTAAAGGGACTAGTCAGTGTTGCCTAAATTTGTACAGAGACAGTCATGTGTGCTGTTAGCACTAGCTTTGAAAAGTACCTTCCTGGATCTTGGACTCTGTAACACTGTGCATTTTACAGAGAAAGTGTGCAGTGCACCAGGTAATTTGTAGGCTTTTCTGGCTTTGAAAAGAAGACTGGAAGGCAGTCTGAGCATGCAGTGTATGATTCTCCTGTCCAGGCTCCATCTTGCTTTTAAGACCAGATGTATCCAGTGTATGAGGATCTTGCCTCTTGAGGAAAACAAGATTTCATTTGAATTGCTTAGGGTGGGGCACTGAAATTTTTATGCTGAGTTGCTTAAAAATTAAGCTCTTGAACAGCTGTCCCACTTAGGTCTTGGTATGCTGGTCCTGATTTGGTGCCTCCATGATTGTCTTGGAAACTTTAGCCTGGAAGGAGAAGGGGGAAACTAACACTGCCATTCTACTTAAAGTAATTAAAAGCAATATTTTCTTTTTTTCCTCAAGTGCTACTCCCAAGTACAGGTGAGTTTCAAAACAGATTTCAAAATTTGTCAATTAAAAAAAAAAAATTTACTTGGTGCTTGCCTTTAATTGTTAGGCTTTTTGGCTATTTTCCAGCATATTGCTCAGGGCAATTATGCCTTAATAAAACAGTGAGTTCATGTAAGAAAAGCAGCAGTGGTATTTGGAGGGTGGAAATTGATTCAAGAAAGTGTTGCTTCTAAGTTTATAGGAGAAAGTTTAGTGTTACACTTATTTGCTTCCACCATTTTCAGCAGAAACTCTTTGGAAGCAATTATGATTCATTTTATGAGAAAATGGCACGTTAGCACCTTGTTCCCTAAAGAACAAAGCCTAAACTGAATGAAGTATAGTAGATTTCCTGCTGAATGCATACTTCTTTTTGTTTTGTTTGGGTTTTTTGTTTTTTTGTTTTTTAATTCAGCTGTCTACCATTTTAACTTTGGCTTGTATGTACTCTAGTTGCCCTGGTATTTCTCTATAACTTTAGAAATGTATTGAAACTATGCTATAATTGCTGAGGGACAAAAATAAATGGATGTAAAACAAGATCCTCCACACCAGTGTCATTCTTGGAGTACATGTGTTTGAAGTCTAGTGCATAACTGCTTTGCTAAGGGGTTTTTATAACATGGCTGTAAAAACCTGTTCTGAGACGCATAATGTCTTGGCCATAGAGCCAATGTCTCTTTTTAATAAATATATATATTTGAATCCAAGGATTCTTAAAGAGAGGTCTGAATTTCTTCTTTTTTCTTTTTTTTTTTTTTGTCAAACTGTGTATTTGTACATATGATGAAAATAATTGTTAGCAAAGTTCTTTTCAGATTTTTCTTAACCTCTCAAGCTTTCATGTTTTTTCCTCACTCAGCTGGTGATTTCTGGGGCACTTCCTATTCCTGGGAGTGCAGAATTGCTCTTGCCCCTGGCAGATGGACTTTTGGCTTGGGGCTTTGTCATTCTGTGTCTTGATTTGACTTGAGATATATTTCAAAGTCCTAACACTGGTACAAAAGTGCATCTTAAGAACACCAGTTGCGTGGTCTGCTCTTCCTGTCCCAGCAGTCGGGTGAGATTTGATGATGCCAGTGTTCTACTGTGTGGTTTAAGAAGACAGAAGTCAAGAAATTGCTTGGAATCATGGAAATGGAGGAGTTTTGCTACCTCCTGCCAGAGAATTGTGCAGGAGCATCTCTCCTCCCTGGGTCCCCAAGGGACTGAGCAGTGGAATTGTGGAATATCCTTTTTTGTGTACAAGGAAAATGAAGGGACTGGCTGTTAGTGACTGGTCAGGTTGTTCATCTTCTTACTGAGAAAGCTTTATACTTTTTTTTTTTTTTCATTGCATTGGTTGCCTTAATGAAAATGCTCATTATAATAAATATTGTAATTATAACAAATTCACAGCGAATGTGGATTTAAAATGTGTGATTTCAAACCAATTTTCCTATATCATGGTTCTTTTAAAGCAGAATATTATTATTGCTATGAACATGGTCATTTCTGTAGTGCTGAAACGATGTCATATTTTTAGGTAAAACACTGGAATCTAATTTTGCCTGATTAGAGGCTCTAGAGATTTGCTTCATTTGTTTATTTACTTACACTGAGACAACAGTTTTCCTTGTTAAAGAACGTAACCTGGTTGTACAAAAGTGCTTTAGATCTCATGCCTATCTTGGTAAAGTCTAAACTACACTTCAGACTTTGCAAATCAAGGTGTTTTACCTCAAGTACTTGAGTTTTGTATCTGGTCCTGATACTTATTAATGTGGACCTGTAGAGACTTTGCCTTCAGGCAAGGAAGCAAGGCAGGAAAAGGGAAAGGTGAGGTGGATCAGGGAAGTGGAATCCAGGCTTTGTCTTCTTCTGAAGAGCCATCACCTTCTTTCTTGTGTCCATAATCCTTGGATACAAATCAGGTCTTGTATTGACTTCTGCCATATCTAAAAAGTCCTGTTGGTTGTATTAGGTACAAGTGTTGCATGTGTATTTTACTCCTTTATTATGATGTTGTCTGTGTTTGAAGAATGTTTTTTATTCTACAGTACTGTTTGAAACAGCTAACTCTTGAACTTCACTTGCAGATGTTTAGATAAAGGTTGAAGGTTTTCATCTGTTTTAATTGTTTGAGTTTTTCTAAGTTACAAGTCCTTTAAAAAAATCTAGAATAGTACACATTCTACCCTGAAGCTGTAATGCTGGTTGATAGTTTCCTGCAAAATTAGTCCTGTGAATTTGGTCTTTATGCTATTTTGTGTAGTGAAAGACTAGTAAAAGGTCATCCCTGGTGGTATTGGACTGGTTTCAGTGTTTGTTTTGAGACTGAGGTGAAATGTGTTTTTCATGATGATGCAGCTTAGTTGAAAGCATCCTGATTCTAGCTTAGGACAATTTCTTTTTACCATTCTCAGGCCTCCTGAGATAGAAAAGAGCAGGTCCTTTTTTTCCTGAAGTAAGAAGCAAGTGAGAATGGTATATTGTTTATAACATGGTGTAGACAGGGGGATTAATTAGTTCTCCCTACAAAGCTGAGATCCTGGGGTAGCTGTCAGTGATGGGAGCTATTGGCATTGCCGTGAGTCCAGCAGGGCAGAGGCAAGCAGGCTCCTGTCACTCCAGTGAGGGAGTGTAAGAGCTGGTGCTACCCAGAAGTGCAAGGTTTCTGAAAGCCTGTGTGCTGGCTTGCCTGGGGAGAGCCGGGGTGGTGGTGAGCTTTAAGGCCTGTTGCTTGTTTGAGAATTGAGAAAGGGAAGATGCAGCATGATGTGTTTACTGGAACAACTGTTGAGATTGCTCTGAAGTGGAAACATTGCCTTTTGGGAAGATCAGAGGAGGGTTAGCAATGGGATCCAATTATGCCTAAACAGAAGGGTGACCAAAATATTGCCCGTGAATGAAGTACAGAGTTAGAAATATGTAAATTTGGGCTGTATTGTTGAGTAAGTAAACTTTTCATACAAAAGCAAGAGGTATTCTTTCTACCGAAGAATTCAGATTCAGAATGCCCCATTTTCAGGATATCTGTAATGTTACCTGGTGGAGGTGACATAAAGGTTAAGTAAATGATTTTAGAATGTTTTGAAGTCCTGAGGATCCTTACAAGTATTATTTACACATCTTTGCTCTCAATTTTTGCTGCAGGAAGGCATGTTTTTCCAAAACAGGACTATCAAGGTACTAGGTGAAACAAAACATTAATATTTGTAATTAGAAAGACACAAACAAGAGATATGGAATGTTAGTTCTAAGATACGATGAATTTAGATAAAATATCAAAGACATTATTAAGTTAAAAGGAGGGGGGAGGGTTTTGTGGTTTTGTTTTGGTTGGTTTGTTTGTTTGTTTCACCTAACACAATTTTGATTTTAGAACTGCAAGTACAGGATAATCTTACTGGTGACGCATGCATGTATATCACCAGGTAGCAAATATTCCAGGAGTTAGGATTCGTGGGATAGTTCCTGTGGCCATGTATGTGATAACCTGCACTAGAAGAGTGCTGGAGAAGGAATGTTTTGAGCCAAGCAATGCCACCCTCTGGGGTGTTTTCCAACACCACAGCTGACACTATGGGTAATAAAATATTTGATAGTTGCTCTTTGCAGAGGCTATAGTAACTAGAGGTTTATTTTTAGATACAGTGCAAACTGGACTCTTTTTCCTGAAGTTCACACCTTAGTTTCCAAAACAAGAGAAAAATACCTATGAATCTGTTGATCAAGTAAGTTGTTTTTACTGAGTAGCTCTAATAGCTGCAAAAAATTCCTTTCTAGCCTATACTAGAGTAGTTATTTCTCTGAAGTTTGGTATGGATAACCACTTGAATATTTAAAATGAATTTGATGACACAATAAGCCATGCATACAAGGGTCACCTGCTGTTCAAAGGAAGCAAAACCCATTCCATCTCACTGGAAGAGAACCATTTTGAACCAGTTAAGACCTGCATAGGCAGGGCCTTTAAAAGGGGACCAAGAGAAAAAAAGAAACCAATCCCCAAGCTTTGGGAACTAAAGGAAGAAGCTGCTTTTTCTAGGCCCCTGAAGCAAGACTGTCATAGGCTCAAGTACTCCTGTACTGTCTTTAAATAATAGAATTTAGTTATGAGAGACACTGTTTCCACTGGAGTGTAGATCCATGTTCCTTTCAGACATCACCAGTGAAACCGAGTCCAAAACTGATTGTTGAAGGTAACATTTTTCAGGAATGAATCATTAGGCCACCCACAAGTCCCACGTTGCAGTTTAGGAGTCTGTTAAAGCAAACTTAGCAGATATAGCTCAGAGGACTTACCTCCTCTGAGGACACTGGGCAACAAATATGTCCCACCTTGGTAATTAAATAAAATGGCAGAAATCATGGACTGATACTCAGAACACAGGAAGGAACTTGGTATTTTTTATTTTTCCCTCAGTACTATTTTTGCATATCCTACATAGGTTTTTGCTTTCTAATAAATATCCAGGAAAATAATTCAAAGCACTAGAGAGCTATCGATAATCTGTTTCAAACTACATTATAATAATTCAAAGTAGAGTGAAAATAATTCCAAAATTTCTTTTAGTTCTTTCTCCTGGATGTTTTTATACAGGTATATTTGAAAATTGTTATGATATTTTATTCTGCTGTTTAACAACTTTACACCTTAATGTTCACATGGAGAAACAATGTCATTCGTATATATGTTAATTTAGCTAACTTCCCTTTTATGGATCTTGGTGACACTAGAATGAGGCCAAAATCAGTGCTTCCCAAAGTTTCTTAAGCTATGCAACACACTTATGAAATTCCCTGATAGATGTTGCTAGTGATAAGAGAAACACATTTGATTCTTCTGTGCAGCTTCTTCTGTGCAGCCTGGAATCCACAAGAAATGGTGTGCAATAAAGGTACCAGAAAGTACTGTGAAGCCTGAATTAAGGGGCTGAAGACCCACAGGACCATACTGGCAAAATGGACAGGAGCACTTTCACGTGTCGCTGTAACAAATGACAAAAATGAAATGCTGCTGGAAACTTAGCATCATTGTTATATATGTGAGAATTTATACTCTGGAAGTTTGTCAGTCCAGGCTTTTCCTCTGCCTCCATCACATGGAGTCTTTCTAATTCTCAACGAGCTTATACATCAAAATGATGATGCAGAAATGTATTTACAACCTCCTCTGGACAAGTGATCAGAAAAATTTGCTATTTGCAATGTAAAAAGGATACTTTGTGGTCTTCATTGCTATCCACTGAATGCTGTGTTAATCTGGTGAATTTTTTTGCTTTTGTGTTGCTTGCACAGAAAATTGTAATTTCAAGATCACGAAGCTTCTGCTCTCATTATAAATTGGGCCAAAGAGAAGAAAGAAGGGGAAAATACTTTAAAGTGATGTTATAACAGGACTATCAACTTTAAAAAACAGAGGGATTCAAAGCCAACTGTTCTCTATTTAAATCCCAGTGCAAATCTAATCTAATCTAAAGAGGCTTTAGGGCCTTGACTTGCATCTTGTTGTTGTTATTGCATACATGTTTAGTCATTAGTAATCTGTGGATATATAGAAGTAGAAACAAACTAGTACTTCTGAAGTTTTCCTGCTCCTAATGCTTCATGGCAGGTATGCCAGATTTAACTACAAAAGCAATTGCTGGAAAAACATTCGGTGTGGCTTTGTCACAGAGATACTGAAGATGGAAGGATTGGAGGAGGATTTTAGGAGAAATAATACACTCTTCATCTTTTTTGACAAAGATAGAATGAGGACACTTGTAGTGGAGCTTTTCAGAGAAGCCACACAAGTTTACAATGAGACTATTAAAGGGTGCTGAACAGCAGAGACCTTCCCAGCAGCACTTGAGTGAAGCAACATACGTGTGATGTCACTAAACACGAGTGCACACCGCATGCTCTCAAGGTGAAGAAAAGAGAAGTTTATTTTCTGACTCCAGCATTTATAGTTTTCTAAAAGTGACAGTGGATTGGAAGGTGAAAGTGCCACCTCTCCAATGACACTGGACAAACTAACAGTCTATCAAATTTCTCTTCTTCCATAAAAGAATGCAAAACAATAAGTTATTTACAGAAAGTGTATGAGAAAGTTTGCTACAGGAATGTAAACATCAGAAAACTTTAAAAATCTTTAAAAATCAGAGCAGCAGTGTAAGAAATGCACCATTTGCAAGTGAAACTGGACATTTAAAAACCTTCCATACTGCAGGCTTCCTTACATGTGAATCTGCCACATTAAAGGCAATCCAATTGCAGATGACGGTGACGTGGGCAGCTGGGAAGGAATCCCACAGGAGGAGCACAGCCAAGGACGGCTTCTGAACACCAGTGTAAACAAAGGTTCATTTCTGTAAGACTACTACTACTAGGAAATATTTATACTGTGATACGGGCTCTAAAGGCCAGGATTAAATATGAGTCTTGTTTGTGCCAGGCACTGTGTGTAAACATCTGTGAGAGACAGTCCCTACTCTGAAAAAGGTTCCAGGCTAAATGCAGAAAGGTTAGGCTGCTTCACTTCCTACCATTGTTAGAATCACATTTCTATTTATCTTGGTCAAGATTATGAAGGGAGAGGGAATAAATTACCAACTTCCTTTTTTTCCCACTCCCTCCCCCCCCCCCCAAGATCTGTTATTTGCAAGTTTCTTTTTTCACTTCATGCTCTTTGCCATCATCAAAGTGGAACTGTGATACTGAAAGCCTTGCCATCCATGTGCAAACGGCCAGGGAATTTTCATGGCCACACTTATTGGTGGGCAACGCAAGCAATAACAAACATGAAGGTAAAAGTGGCTTTTGAGTGAAAAGATCAAGCTGCCCCAAAACCTTGAAATGTAGCTTGAAACAGATTATCGATAGCTCTCTAGTGACACTTGGAGGCCGTTTTCATGTACTGCAACTAAAATACTTTGCACTCTTGCAAGTGGCTGTTTTGAGCACTGGCAGCAATTTCCAGCATGGAAGTAAATGTGGGTTTTTGGAAAGGAGAGAAGGTGCCCATTTTAGGGAGAATATTTGCATTTAGATATATTATTTTTCTTTGGGGATCTATTAATTCTTTATCAAAAGCTATCCTTCAGCTTGATTAAATATTGGTATAGTAAAGTACAGAAAAGAAGATTCTTTATTGATTTTCTTTTCTATTAAGAAAGTACCTTAATCAAAATTTTCCCATTATAATTTGTGATTCCTAAGAGTTTTAGTAAGAAGTTCTCTATCCAAATTGTATTTCAAAACTACAGATATAGGAAGAAAATGTATGTCTTCCAGTTTATTTAGAATGGAACTACTGGAAAATTGGTTCAGATCCATCATCTGGAATGCTGTGAGTCCTCATGGACCAGCAGATTTAGTGAATGTGTATATTGTTCATTAAACAGAAAAAAACTGTTTATTATTTCATATTTGTTTTCACATGGCATTGAAAAAAGTAGTTTGTAAAATTGATTGTGTTCACTGTGATTTCTAGAATATTATGCCAAAGTTATCAGAGGCCCTTACCTGAAAATTACAAGTTAAAAAAATTTGCCAACTTGTCCTCTAACACACACAGGAATGGTAGTGCAGGGATTGCCTGATGACATTTTCACCATCATGTCACATAAATCAGCTAAAATGGTAAAAATGCTTGTGGTTTGGCTATATTTATAGTCTCTGTATTGCTAGCCACATGGGAGAGCTATGGGAGGGAATTTCCCTAAAATTGTTTTAGCCAACATAACCACTGAGACATCAAGCATTTGTTGCTACTGAGAGTGTTAAACTTGGAAAACTCTCTTTACAACATGCCGAGGGATGGGGAAATAGTTAAGAGAATAACATTAAAAAGTAGTAGTCAAAGGATTCCGCACAGCCTTAGTAAATTAGTTGAACAATTTCTGAGTCAGTAGTGAGAGCTTTTCACAACAAAAATGAAATAGGATAATCTGGAAAACTAGATAAGGATAAATCCAATACCTGCTTTAGGTATGGTTTCACAAAAGATTTGGGTAAAAAAATATAAAGGAATAAGAAAAAAAAAGGTTGAGGAGTGTGAAAACAAAGAAAGAGGGGCTGGCAGAGGACAGAGAGTGTGTTGAGTGGAACCACAACAGAATGAAACAAGGACCAGGGAAGTTACAGATGAAGCAGTTAACAAAGATAACCGAACATACACTCGAGAAAAATGTATTTTTAGGTGGATAAAATGATTAGAAATAGACAAGATCAGCTTCACAATGAAAAACCATGTCATTTGCATGTCTTCTGACTGTGTACCCAGTTTAGTAGTTCAGTGGGAGTTAGGAGCTGTAATAGATGTTGACTTCAGTAATATTTTTGATGCTCTCCTGTGCAACAGTCTCATAAACAAAGCAATGGAAATAAGAACTAGGAAAATAGGTGTTGAGAAAAGTCAGCTAAAAAAATAACCTCCATGTATTACAGTCAATTGTTTGCTGCTATATTGGGAGGACTGGAAGTGCATATAAAAAGGAACTCAGAATACTCATAATACACATGAGAGACACAGTCCAAAAATCAAGCAGAAGTTCAGCAAAGTGCTGTGCTTCAGGAAAATGGATTTAACTCAGAAACAGAAAATGGGGACTGCATAGGCAACAGGAATCCCAGGGTTAAGGTGGTTCACAGGAAATATCACTCAAGCATTAGTCCTCTTTTGAGTGCAATGGCAAGGGCCCAACAGGGTTGTTTTGAGCATCTTTTGAGAAATATACACTTAAAGAACAGTTCTAATTTTTCCTGTGAGTGTATGATACCTAACACAATAGAGTCTATGTCTTAGACTGAATAGTTAACATGTAATGAAATATCATAATATTAATATTAAAAGTGATTATTTCCAAAATCTGTTTTTGCATAGAGACCTTACTGATAACTGCATTAAGAATAATATGTAGCTCTGGTAGTGCATGTGTATTTTTATTTAGTTGGATGTTTATACATATGTATCTCATGACATAAATTGTGGACAACTGTTATTGTACCCTCCCTTTCCTGTACTACTTTTACTGAAGCACAAGACAAAGTTTTCCCTGATCTCTCAAGACCTTTTGGAAATCACTACATTGATTTCAAATTATCAAGCAAAGACATATAGGTAGGGAAGGGAACTTAAGCTAAACATTTTGACCCCCACTGGTATTAAGACAGGATAAAGACAGATTGTACCTTTCAGATTATCTGTTTTAACCTCAAACCTCCACAGGGTTTCCACACATTCCTGCTGTGTAACCTGTTAGCCCATTGAATTAGACTTGTAGTCAGAAATCCTTTCCTAAAACTTAAGTATAATCCCCTTTCTCACAAACTATACTGATTATTTTTGGTGCTCCCTCCAGCTGGCACAGAGAACTGATTTCTCTTTATAATAAAATGTAATGTGATGAAAAATCCAACTAAACTCCTAGTCCTCCAAACTTCTTGTTTGTAGCATACAAACCCAACTCTTTTCTATGTAATTCCTGTGTATTGCCTTCCTTAAAATCTATGGACTATATAGAAAAAAACCTGAAAGCAAAACAACACCGGAGTATTGCCATGCTGGTTTCATAAGAAGGAACTAGTTTTCCAAGAGGAGTGGCCCCTATCCTTTAGTATCAGCCATTAAACCAGGTGATTTTTTTTTGTGGCGACCAGAGGTAAAAAGGCAGTCTGCTAAATTTAGCAGTTTACATATCTGCAAGTATAGATATATATTATAACCTATGGTGGACCTGCAGCAAACATGTTACATACCTAAATAGTGTTGTAGAGTGTTGCTGTACACAGTGGCAAACATGTCCATAACATGCTGCCCCATAGAACAGATTAATAAGAAATAACAAGAATAATAAGATTAATAAGAAATAATAAGAAATAAAAAGAATAACAATTCTAAACAAAGAGGAATGCTCATCAGTCTTCACTGACTCCTCCTTTTTGGTCTGATCTTCAGGTGCTAAAATCAAGCCCACATTTTCATAGTCTGTAGCCACTTTTCTATATACACAGTATGTATGTAGTGTGTATATATAAAACACATATAAACTTAGTCTGCAACCAGCTTGCTTACCCCACTGTACTAACTGGATTTGAAAAGACTGCGAGTTTCAGGCTACATATTGTTAGGTGCCTCATCACTATTTTATTTTCTTTATTATGTCTACCCTGAACAGGCACTACTTCATTGTGTGTTTTCTCCTAGTACATACACTTTAACACTCTCCTCCAAGTGTGACTGGGCTTATTTCAAGGGGAATTCAGGCACCTTCTCCTATGCATGTATTTTCATTGATCACTGAAGTGCCAGCAGGGTGAGTGGTAAATTTCCATCATTCCGGTGATCACTGTGATCTGATCTAGGTAGAGACTGAGATTCCCTGATTGCAGACTGCTATCTGTCTCAGCATTTCAGAACAAATTTGGTTTTCTCCTTTTTTGCTTTTTAAAATATCAAACTTTCTGATTTATTCACTAAAATGACATGCAGAAATTGACTTAAGGATGTTTGTTATGAGCCCAGTTTCTTCTTAAAACAAGGAAACACAAAGTACAAAGCTAAGGTTGAGAAACTGTCAAAAATAAAGTTACACATGGAAACTTAATTTTAGTTTTTTTAACAAACACAGTTTTCATGGAAACTTTAAGAATTTCATCCTAAACATGGAGGTCTCTTTGTAAAGATACCTGCCACAGCCAGCACGTGGGTTTTGGTAGTACCTACCCCTCCTGTGCCTGTAACCATCAGAGACATGGTTATTTATGAGGTAGATCAGCAAAGAAAAGAGTAATGCAGTGTTCTTCAGAACAAAGCAGAATGAGGCTGGTGTCTCTTACATCCCTATAATTCAGGTAACAAAGGAGCAATGAAGGAGAGGCAGGACTCTTGTGTTCCCAAAGCACTGAACTGGAGTCCCAGGGAAATGTGCTCTTCCACTGTCACTGATGCTGTTTTGCCACACACCTCGGGCAAATGGTTAGTCCAATGACTTAGAAGTGTTCTGTGAGGGGTGTTTTCCATATTATATATTTGCCACTCTAACCAAACCAAATGGGAGCAGTCAGTCCTTCGGTATTTTACACAAGAATGAGGAATACAGCAGCAATCCATTTAAAAATTTGGAGCTTAATCTCTCTGCACTGAAGTTCTATAATAGGGGACATAACAGGATTCCTTGACTTCACACATGGATTTGATGTCTAGGGTCCCTTCATAATGTCTTAGAAAGTAAACTACCTGGGAAAGACATTCCAGTGCCCTGCTCCTAGCTGCCCTGTTTAGCCAGGGGCAAAAAAAGGGGGGAAAGGAAGGATGTGAGGGATTTTCGACATATGTTTTTATGTACTTATTTTTACAATAGCTGAGAGCTAGCATACTCTTGGGAACTACTGGCAAGCTTCCATGCCTGGCTGAAGAGATTTGAACACCCATCTCACAGAAAAGTCCTTCCTCTGCTCTCCAGTGTATTCATTCTTGCAGGAGGGAAAGAGTAGGAGAGTTCGGTATTTCTCTCACTGAGGACATCCCACTGTGCTCCAAATTATTAGATACTTAGTGGACCAGAGAATGAACTACCTTGAGTCTTACTTTTTCCTAGATTTAAGTAGTTGATTTTAAAAGCCTAATCTTTTTCTAAACACGAGCTTTTGTCAAAGTGTGTTGTAAGCTTTATAAGAACATAAAGAGGGTGTGAAGTCTTAGTACTGTTGTAGTAACTTCATACTCTGTGGTTTTCTGATTTTTAAGTGGTTACTTGTCAGCTACTCTTTTTATCCTAGGTTTGTGTGTTATTTATCTTTTTAGGATAAAAAAAGGTCAAGAAACTGTCTGACCATACATATGCAAAAATTGTCATTGCACTGACCAAAGTAAGATCATCAGGTCTGATGCATAAACTGGTAAGAACTTGGAAAGGAAGCTGACAATACACAGATATACTGAAGCAATGATGTATATTTTGTCTTTTTCAACTTCATTGCTCTTAGCAGCTGGAGTTCTTGACAAATGTATCCATAACTGAGATGTCATTAAAGATATTCTTAGTAAATGAATCCCTGGCAAACTCATTTTAAACAGGGGTTTAAAAACTAAATTAAGAAAAAGGGAGAGGAGAAAATGAAAGAGGTCTACAGAGTATGCAGAAAAAATGACAAGTTGATTTAAAACTGCTTAACCAATTTTCTTCAACCTAACATTGTTTTCTTGAAGAGGCTATATTGCAAGCCAACACAAAGATTTCTGTCTTGCCATTTTTGACTTAAACAGCTACAGAAGATTTCGATAACAACATATGGAATATATTTTTTTCACATTCATTTAGCTGAAAGAATTTTGTTCTAACTTGTCTGATATAATCCAAGAGTAAAACCAAATATGGAAATCCCAAGTCCCAGAAGAATGTGAGAAATTAATGAGAGCTGCTAAGCTGAAGCTAAAACGAAAGTTGGCACTGAGCTTCACCTAAACAGGCATGAGGAGGGATTTTTAATAGCAGCCATCTTGGGTACTTTGTTAAGGAAGGATAAAACACCAAAACCAAACAAACCCACAAAAATCCTCCCTGGTCACTCATGGTTCTTTTAAAGGGCAGTATCAGCAAGGTTTCTTCTTGAATTTGAGATGTTCCACCAGGCCTTTAAAGAAATATCACTTCTACTATATACTTAAGATACTGTTAAATTAAAATTACTAGAGAGATTTCTCCACCTAAATTAAGGTGTAAACAAGATCATACTCTGAATTCAAGAGTATGTAATTTTATTTAACAGTAAATGAGATGTAGAAAGGGAGAGAGAGAGAAAGAAATAGGAAAAAGAATCTGTCTAGAAATAGGAAAAGGGGTCTAGAGGAGGAAAGAAAGAGAGTGACAGAGAGACAGATTAAGTAGAGAAAAATATCACCCCTCCATGGATCCTGACAGCATCCATTTGGTCCTCTTCTTCTGATCTTCCCCGCTGTGAGGGTCCGAGCTTTACCAAAGTGCTGGCTGCAGTCTAGATCCAGTGAAAGAAGCCCACATAGCACAGGGTCCATTCAGTTTGTATTTGCCCAGGTACCTCCTTGGTGGTCTATTGTGTGAGTCATTAACCATTAACAGTCCAGTCTCTCACAGATATAGATATATAACCCCATTTGTCTTGCAGGAGATGACTATTGGCATATGGCGCAAGTGAACGTCAGCCATAACTTTGAAACCAGTATTAAGCAAGCATTTTGGTGAAGGGTGGCAATTGTATATGGGAACTGTCAGAACAGAAATTGGTGAAGGCATTCGCCAGGCCGCTGGTGCATTTAAGTCCATTAAAATCACGGCCTTATGCAATGCCAGAGTCTCCTCATCGTTTGTACACAACAGAGGTTGTATTTATAAATTTGCCCTGCGTGTTGTTTCACTGGGTTGCCAGTTTCACCGTGTCGGTTATACAGTCCATGGTGAGAGCAGAGCTTTGCCTGTGTGAAGCAAACTTTTCCTCTCTACTGAAGAATGTGAGATGGGGATGCTCCCTTTCATCAGTCCCAGTGCTTTCAGGAAGGGTTGAAGGGGGATGCAAGTGCCCAGGGTCCTGCACCCTCATGTTGTGTAGTCATGAGGACAGTGTTGTAGGCAGCACCTGTGACAAATGTTCCCCCAGCCCATGGGGACAATCATGAGCAGACAGACAGGGATGTGAAGATACCAACAGCCACACCAACACTGACATGCGCTGCAGGAGCTGCTTTGGTGGCTACAGGAGGTGAGGCTCCAGCTGCCCTGGACGGGTCTTCTCCTGGGCACCGCCCCAGCCATGAGTTACAGCCCAAGGCTCCCCCAGCTGCACACCAGACCGTGCAGCCCTGGGTGGTGACTGCTCTTGGACTCTGCTCAGAAAAACCTCCTCGGGGATGCTGAGTGCTGCCAGCAGTATAATGCAGTCTGGCTCCTTGCAGTTGGGGAGCAAAGTCAGCTGGATTTTGGCCAAGCCTTTCATAGGAGCCCAGTAGGGGAGTAAGGGTTCCCTCTGCAGAAACATTCTCTGTGGCTTGCTTGTAACTTGATCTACAGCTGTCAAGAGTGAACGTTGCCTATACTTACCAAGTTTCATAAAATAACATGTATAAGGATGTCCCTTGTTAAGGAACACCCATTAAGTGCATTAAATAATGGAATGAATCACAATTCTTAGGCAGAGAGCATTACACTAAATCCCTAGCATAAAATATTTTGTGTACTAATTGATTTTATCTTGCTGTGTTTTACTCAGCTTTTGCTGTGATGGCCTGAAATAAACAGCAAGGCTTCAATTTTGCCCACTGTCAAACCCAAATTCTGCGTGTTTGTTTCATGGGACCCATCTAAGTGACTTCAGTGCCAGTGCACAGAGCTACTTCATGTGACAGGAGCAAGAGCTTGTTCTCATCTACCTCACTGTGGTGGTAAACACTGACTTAAATGCAGCTAATGATACAAATAATGGACAGACTAGTTTGCTCTTCCTTAACTTGTTCAGGTAATAAAACTCATTTCCAAGCTCTAAAGGTGTCAGTGAACTTTCAGAAGAGTTGATTTATCAGTAACAGGCAGCCAAAGCCTTCTGTATCCCTTTCAAACAAATATTCCTTCACAAAATTAAATAAGCATATGAACTGCTATGGAATATGTCTGTACAAAGAAAACCACAGGTCATAAGATAGTTTCTGCTGATTTTTCTCCTTTACCCCTTCAGATTTTCCCTGTTGTCAGCAATTTTAAACCTTAAAAAAAAAAAATCATAAGATTATAAATGATCCAGAAAACCTCACTACAGCTTCTAATTTTTACCAAACTGACCATACAAATTGTCTAGCATGGAAGTGAAACAGCTGCATTGCAAATGTCATGTCATGCTATTGTACAAATTAGGAAGCATTATCAGAAACAGATTTTAGTCTTCTTTCAACTAAAATTATATTTTTTTCTCCAAAGTTTGTGTTCTTCTGTTTATAAATTCAATGAAGCACCTTTTGTAATTAGTTATATGTGTTCAAACCAAAAGGCAAAAGCCTATGAGAATAGCATTACCCTAGTGTGCTATGCTAGCCTTTTATATGGGAAAAGCTGTCTCTGTCTTGTTCTTTTTGACTTTCAAAAACCACCAAACACAATTATTTTAAACAATAAAGCACTTCAGACATATTTCAAACAGGGAAACCATTAAATTAAAATTCTCAGAATTGCAGGTCATTTTTTGAAGTGTAGATCGTTAAATTTAATTGTCCCTTACAAGAACTGGGCAAATCAACCTCCTAGGATTTAAAAAAAAAGATCCAGCTGCTGTGCTTGAGGAAGATATAACTATTCACATTATTTATTTTTTATTGCACAGCAGTATTCTGTGTAGTATTTTAGACAACTGTATTAAATATAACACTCTCTGACCATTTCTGAAATAGAGACACTGTCATTTTCTTTCAAAATAATTTAAGCAATGTAGATCTGAGTTAATAGAAAAATTTTTCAGGATCATAACACCTATAATAATTATCTTTCACAGAACCAGTATTTTATTTCATAAGGGCTTTGTAGCTGACGTGCTCAGCACAACAAAAGGAGTTGGTGAGAGGTTTCAAAGATACTGTGAGCAAAAGAAGAGCCACTGTCAGCAACCCATCAGGTGAGCAACCCCTGCTACTGCAGGGCTTGTGTCCCCCTCACGGTGGGGTCTGCCCAGCTGCTCACTGGATTGCTGCTCCAGCAAGGGTATCACCCCTCCAGATATGAACTTTTCTCACAAATTCAATCTTAGACTGACACACACAAGACTCCCTGCACAGTATTTGGGTTGCCCTAGGAAAAACAGCTGCCCACAGCTTTTTTCATCATTCTTCAGAAAGGCTCTGCCTCTGTGTACTTGCAGTAGGTTAGCAGTCCCATGCACAATCCCTGGCCTACTATCCTGATTTTTTTAACACCCCCACATCTCATAGGCCTAGAGAGGAAAAAGAAGGATCCCAAAATTTCCCTGTTATCCACAGAGAATAGAGAAAAATACTTATGTGATACTTAGTGCCTGACCCCTTTCAGCAGGGTCAGTGGAGTGGTGAAAAAGCCTTTGCTGTAGTAAAGAACGGGGCAGACCCCACCTCCTGGGCACTCCGGGTTAGCCCTGCTCCTGGGAGCACAGTGCTCTCAGGATGTGAGGTGATCAGCCTGGGGCTGAGGGTTCAAAATGCAAAAGGCCTCTGCATGTCCCGGTGTCAAGGTGAGCTCTAGCCCTGAAGAGCAGAGCGCTGCTTTCTGACCCAGCATGGTGTGCTCAAATGCCTCTTTGCCCTTCCTCTTCCTCGAGTGATCAGCCTCCTTACTTTGGCCCCTAGGCATGGGTGGCAGAGGCTGGGGGGTAAAAGGGGTGAGCATGGGGGGATTACATTGGAGGATCTGTACCTAGCCCACAGGAAAAACAGCTATTTGACTCCTGCTTCTACTACATCTCAATGCCTCCTCAAAGACCACCCTTCACCCATGAGTTATCTGATCTCAGAGACAAATTCCACATTCCCAGCTTTTTTCCCTCCTTTGACCCCTCCTAGGTCAGTGCTTGGAAGCAGCTCCTCTCCACCCAGTTTGTAAGCCCACCCCAATGTCTATGGCAAGTGACCATGTTCTAGAGGCAGGGCATGAAAGGGTGGTGTCTTCAATCTGCATGGGATAAAAGGGAGGGATAGACCTAAGGGCCTTCCCAAACAGCAGTTAGTCCCGAGGAGACACACTGTGAAACGCAAAAATACTCTATTGTTGTCAAGTGCAAACAAATTTTATTGGCCTCACACAGAGAGGCTGCTGGCAAGGAGTAAGCTCTGAAAGCTAGTCCATGCTTCATAGCCTTTCAGGGACTGTCTTCCCCACTGGGACACTAAAAGAAGAGAAAATATGTATGCACAAGCCAGGCTTTCTAACTAGTCTCAGCCTACACTGCAATGTTCACAACCAGGAAATATTTCCAGATAGGCCACTCTTGTTTATTGGGGCCATTTGGATATCCTTGGAGTCCAAGCAGATTAAATGCATGTGGAGATCCTTCTCAGGCCATGGCATAGCTGGGTTACTCTGAGAAAAGCAAACATAACACAAGCAGGCTATGTTCTGGCCTGACCCATAAAAACACCTGAAAGACAGCAAGGCCCCCATCCTTCTGAGGACCACACATCCTTAGAAACAGAGTAAACAAAGGCAAGTGCCAATAGCCCTTCCCACCATGCAGTTCTGAGGCACAAACCCAGACAATAGGCTGTCTGTCCATGCACTCATTAAAAAGCATCTGTTATTTCAGGCTATAAAAACACAGACAGGGCACTCTGCTCCTGGAGATGAAAGCAGGCAGAAGGCAGGAAGAAAAGAACTTTATATCCCACAGTGATCCTCTAGCACCCTTCTTCTGACCTCCACACCCACAAGCTCCTCTGTTCCTCAGGGCTACTGGTTCCTCTGCTCCGAAGCAGGGGCACACACTGCCAGCATTCAGGAAGCTGCAGCCTCTCCCAGCAGTGCCTGCAGCACCACAGACACTCCCACTGCTTGCCAGCTCCAAAGGGAACATGCTGCGAATCTCTGGCAGGGTAAGCCCTCCTCCTCATAGCAAAGCTTTGGCACTCTGCCCTCAAAACACCCCTCTTACCAGCCCCATCCTCTCCCCCTAGATACCAAGGGGTCACAATATTCCCACTTGACCCAGAGTGGCCTGGAGAAAGTGATTGTAGATGCATGTAACACCTACAACAGCTCTGCAGGCAACATGTGAATTGCTCGGTGTGAAAGAAAGTGAACAGGCAAGGTCTGAGCTGCTCCTACCCTTGCTCTGTTCGTTCAACTGAAACGGGAATAGCTAGAAAGGATAGCACAGAAATGTTTTTGAGGGATAGTATAAAGACAGCTTGTCCCTCTCTACGTATTGTGTGACCTAGAAAGGAAAGAGAAGCGAGTCCTTTCTTTGGCTGTTGCAATTATACAGCTTGAAGCAGTCAGGCTGTCTACCTTCCTGCAGGAGATGTGACAGCTCCCAGCGCCAGAGAGCTGCATTCCTCTACTTTGAAGAGCAGATTTATAATCCATGAGCTGCAAAATCTAAAGGGAGTCATAAAGGTTTTCTCAAATAATAAAAAAGGAAACAACCGCTACAGCCTCAATTATGGAGCCTTTGGATCTGTTTTTAGCATTTTCACATGAAAAAAAACATCAACTGAAGCAGAAAAAGATGACATGGGCCAGATGTTTACATGCATTATAGAAGACTTCTGTCACTGCCCAGGATCAGACTGTCTTGGGCTTCAGCAGATGCAGCCTTTGGTCAGGGAGGATTCCTCTTGCTTCTTCCTCACCAAACCCTCAACAGAGCCAGTGGGGCAAAGCCAGGCTGGAGCTGCAGCCAGCCACTTCAAAGGAGCCAGCCTCACTCAGAACTTGCCTCTGGTGGCCCAAAACAAGGAAGAGCCCAAAGACATCCGTTTTACCTTTCTTCCTTAACTGCTCCATTTTGTACAAGTCACATTAATGGATCTCTTTGAGTTCAGCCTACAGTTTTTCTTCTTAGAAATAATGGAATTGCAGTTTTAATTTTTTCCTTCCAAAACAGTGTTGAAAATTCATCAGAGAGTCACAAAATCTTCTCTCAATCTGTTTTCCTTGTAAGGGCAAAAGGCTTTTAAAAAATGGGAGCTGAAATGTAAGAATTGGAAACATTCTGGCTGAAACTAGCATCTCATTATTAGAGTACATGCGCAGTGTGAGGGCCTCCCAAAGCTCGTTTATTTGAGTGTTTAACCTACCTTTTAAATTAATGACATGACAGACTTTTAGCTTGGCCTTTTCTTAGTGATCAGACTAGAGATTTATATCTTGATTTTCCTAATAAAAAGATGACTGTAGGGAAATTCTTCCAGCCTCATCATATGCATAAGGTACAAAGTAAGCATTGCTCTTTGCCCTGCTCCACCATTCCATGGTATCAAGCTCCTCTTTGGTCCCTGAAGATTCCTCTCCCTCTTCTCCCCAGAACTTGCATGGAGAGAATGGACAGTGAGAAAAGACAGGTCCTTCCAGCTGGCTCCCTCCTGTTCCTTCCTCAAAGCACGTGAAATACACAAAACTCCAATAGCTTCACCATCTGCCCTGACTGCCCACAGCCAGAGAGGAGAGCTGCAGTAACCCAGACACTGAGACCCTGTCAGGTAGGCACAGCTGTGTGGATAGCCAGAACTTTCCACACAAAACCACGTGTGCTTTCTCCAAACAGCACACACACAGAGTCCACAGAGACACCCCATACAAGCTTCTTGCCCAAATTCTGCGTGTCAGGAACACTGTTCTTCACAACTGTGATTTGTCCAGGAAAATTAGATAGAAATATTCATAAATCTCAAATAGTAAACAAGGCATCTTAAATTGTACCTAAACAAACATTCTTTTTTTTTTTTTTCTTTCCTGGAAATACTATAGTTCTACTACCGATTCCTTACCAAGAGCTCAATCAAAAGAAGTAAAAGGACAATATATTTCTATTTTCTGCTTTCCCAGCTTGTCAGCTGTTTTCTTTTTATTAGCTTAGACAATTTTGCTTGACCTGAAAACTAGTCCCAGCAGCATGCCATTCCAGGACTACATCCATTGCAGCTGGTTTTAGGTACTCATTTGGTCGGGGAAGGGGAAAGTAATTAAATCTTTAAGTATTTATTTCCAGCTGCTACCAAGAGCCTGTCTTTGTCATTTAAGCTAAAAGGAAGCAGCCACAAATTAAATCTGCCTTTCCAGAGGAAGAAGACTAGACTTTCATGACAACTGCTTGCAGTCTTCATAAGAAAACCTAAAAAATAATGTACCATCTGGGTGTTCATCTATAATATAAGGACTGGTAAGTCTGTAGTACAGTGGGGATAAAGTGTGTGTGTGTGGTCCCTGGGTAAGCCTTCTTAAATGGAGATGTGTCTAGGATTCGAAAGATGAAATGTAATATCCTAAAATTTGTATGGCTAAAGAAGAAAACATAGATGTAGCTGCTTTGTAGATATTTTCCAAACTCAATGGGACCTAGAAATGTTTTTTGGGCATTTCTACAGAACCTATTGTTTGATGCAGGTATGATACAACCTCTCTGTGGCCTGTTCCCCCCCTGGAAGTTGGAAGTGGTCTCTTTTCCCCGTGGTGGAGTGTTTGCTGGGCTGGTTTCCTGTTGGTGGCTTTATGAATGCAGCATGTTGGCTGGTCTGTGTGTCTGCAGTGATGGCTTGAGGCTGTCCTTCGTGTGTGTCCCCTGCAGCTGTTCAACTGATGGCTTTAACACAATGCTGAGCAAAGGGGAGGAGAGCCCTCCAAAGTGTTTGTTGTGCAATCCTACAGTGAAGGAAATGAGGTTCTCTGGTTTCTCCTGCCCAACACCTCAAGAGGGAACGGATCCTGTCTTTGCAGTTGTTCAGTGCATAAGGAAAGCCTGTCTCTCCCTATGAACAGTCCACTCTCCACAGATCCACCGAGACAGAGCAACCTGATTTTCTGCCTTTTGTTACACTTCATTGCTGTGGATGTCTCTCAGGGGGCAGTGCTCAGGAACATCTTAATTCTTTTGGTGTCAGTGACTGTGCCTCACCTCTCAGGCTGGCCCTGCACAGGACCAAACTAATACAAGAATACAAGGAAAAGCACAATAGAGATTTTTACGTATTCAGGCAACTTTACCTGCTCATAATCTCCTCTCCTCCCTCCAGATGTTATTTTCATCCTTGCATGTACTTCTGCTGTGAGTTTCTTCCCGTTGAAATAGATCCTCTCAAACTTGGGATCTTAAGGGATAAATTTGCTGATATTTGTGGAAGTTGTGGGGCTGAAACTGGTGCTGGGTGGCTCCATGCTGCCAAGCCACTGCATTCCCCACCCAGCGGCCAGAAGAGCTCCAACTCTGCATCCCAGGGAAGATTACCACCCTCCCCATTCCATTGGGAGCATAATATTGTTTGATATGTAGCCATGAAGGAGAACCTGAGCCCTAAGAGCGTGAGAGGGACTGAACTATTCCCTTCACACTTAACCTCAGCTGTGTTATCTAATTACTATTTCACTCACGTAACGCTGTTTATTAGACTGGGGCTGAGTAGATGCAACTAAAATCAAAATTTGGCTCTTATTAAATTCTTTCTGCAGTCAAGAGAGATAGTTTGTGGTCCCAGAGGATTGAGAAGGAATGATCATGGAAACAAAAGAGTAAAGCTGGGTCATAAAATAGCCCAAAAAACTTCTATAGTTTTTCTTGGGTCATTCAAGGACAGGAGGATGATGTGCATAAAGAAAAATTGATAGAGACCTAGATAAAAGAAAGAGGGAATTTAGTCCAACCTGCATCTCAAACTTGTTGTCCTGGGAGCAAATTGCAAATGTATGTAGTCTAAACCTCTATATTTTTTGATTGAAATGTTTGCACCACTCACTATAACAAAATGCACCTTTGTGTAACTCTGCAAATGAGGTATCAATTTTTTTCTCTGTTGCTAGTTTAACCTCATTATTTCTGTCCTGTTTTCATTAACTAATGGTAGGAATTTGATTGTAGCCTGTTTTTTCAGTCTCTCTTAAAAAACTTCAACAATCCTGTTCACTCCTGCTTCACCCATCAAGGTAAACCTTCATTATGAGGCAATTAAGGTTGCTCAAGCAATATGCCACCACAACAATAACTGAAAGGAGGGACCTCTCCAGGTCACCCTGTCCCCATAAGAGTTGGCTTGATTTCTCTGGAGCACCTCATCTGCATCCACTGCTCAGAAGTTGCAGGCTTTCTGCAAGACCTGAAGTTTTTCAAACTTCAGCAAATGGCATTGTCTGTAATGATAAAATTGTGAGGTTTTGGATAGAAATAGCTTCCAGTTTCACTGAAAAGCTAAAGCCTGTCTCACTGGCAACAGAGGTCTGCCTTTGCTAATGGACCTGAGTGGCTGTGCTGGTGAGTGCCATGAAAATCCCATGGGATGAAGAGGAATAGAGGAACAGCTTTTTATAAGAATATTTGTTCATTTGGGGTGTCAATTAGTGTAGCACTCTGGCTGCTTCAGGCTGAAAGAGAAATGGGCTCACTGCTTTCACTACTGGGGTGGCCAAACACCTCCTTCAGCAATGGTTTTGTAGAACATTTGTACATTTAAAATTTACCTTGCCTCTGGCTGTTTGGCAAATTCCATGGTGGAAACCAGAAGTCCATAAAAAAGAGAATTTTACAGGAAAAACCCCATGTGTATTAGTTAGGTCTTTTTATTTTATATATTTAAGAGATTTATTACTTCTTCTGGGAACATTTGGTGCCTACATTAAGTTGTATTTCTCTAGTTATCTACCTCAGCATAATTTATCTGGGTAATTAATTTTGGGGGGCTATAGAGCTCCTTGGGGAGCCTCTGCTTTTGCTGTTGGGCACATGAATAATGATATCTTATCTTCAGCTTTGGACTAAGGTGCCTAAAGAAGGACCTTCCACAAAAGAAGTACTAAAGTCCAGTTCTGGAGCTACTGCTAAAGATGACCAAGTTTAAGACATAGTCCTGTTTCCCAGTTCCAGTTGTTTTACAGGTCTGCATCCCAGTCTCAGACTTGCTTTTGTGGATGTGATTCTCTGAGCTCCCAGGGACCATATACAGACATCTGAAATTCCTCCTAAAGCCATATTTTCTCGTGGCAGTGTTAAGCTCTCAGAGGCCTTTTGTTGGCAAGATACTGCAAGCTCAGGTCAAGGCTGGAATTGAAGTCCCTGAGTAAGGCTCTGATGGCTCTCTGTACAAGGTTCTTACTACCTTAAGAGAAGGGAGGGGAGCCTAGAAGTTAGGGCACTACATGACCCTACATCAATATATTACCTTCTTTTTTGCCAGATGTCTAATAAAATAGTCTGTGAATGATATCCTCATAGATCAGTTTTAAAATTAAATGAAAATCTCATGTTCTAAAGAAGAAAAATGCTGATCTATTACCTACTACTGCAGAAATAAGAACCACACAGTGTTATAGCTAGGGCATATATATATGAGACTCTGTATCAGAAGAATTCTAGGTTCAGCAAAAAAACCCCAAAAATAGATATTGCTGGAAACACTTTGAGTGTTCCCAAAGAAAAATACTTTCATAATTATACTTTATCTAAATACTGTCAGTCAGAGAAGAATAATTTTCAAGGTAGGGTAAAATACTGATCTGCATGAGCTGTTTCTGATTCCCTCTTGTCCCCAGAGAAGCACAGGTAATACACAATTACAGGTACTCTTCCATGCTGGAAGTTCAGTGTTAGATTACTGGTGGAGAAAGTGGGGAAAAAACCAAACAGACTTTTGCAAGACTCACATGGTGAAACTAGAGTCAACTGAAATACTTCCAGTCTTTGCAGACATTTTCCTTCTGGAGCACTATTGTTACAAGCAGTGTATTTTAGTTTACCAAAAGGCAGATTGTTTGCCTTTCCCTTTTAAAAATATGCTCAGATTTTTTTCTTCCATTCGCAATTCCTAGTTGCATATTTTGCTGTGTTCTTTTTAGCTGCTACTTTATTGTTAAGCCTAAAAGTCTAGAAATTATCAACCACAAGATAAAATTGTGTTAGTATTGATCAGGTCACCCTGTCTATTTAAAACAGACCAAATGGGCTGTAAGGGACATCTCTGCCACTCTGATAATCAGAAGCTTCTGTAAACAAAATTATTTTTGCTATAACTATCAAAACATTAATTCAGGAAAGCTGGAACTGAATAACTGGAGTTAACCTGTATTTGCCCTCCTCTTTACACATACATATATTTACAGAAAGTTTCTGTCTCTTCTGGTTGTGAAGATAACCTTTCAAGTATAAACTGAGAGGAATGCTGGCTTGAGTCTGGAGCCAAACACATGGAAACAATAACACTAGACATAAGCTGCCTTCATTCATCTCAGTGGGATTCTAGCAATGAAGTCTCCTTGTGACAATGTAAAAGCCAGACCTGTTAACTCTTTCAGTGCTACATTTTGGTAGTGGAAAGTTTCATGTAGCTGATATATCCATCACAGCCTAATTGGATTTTCCTTTGAAAGGATTGCAATGTAATATGACTATGTATTTGAAATATGTACATAACCCATCTCTATTTTTGTCTCGACCAAACTGTACTTTGACTGTTTTTATAGCTGATGTTCCGAAGATCAGATTCTGCTCTGTACAAAATGAGAAATAAAATCCTTTCTTGAATAAGTTTTCTTTTTCAAGAAATGTTTTTTTCCCCAAGGTTTTCATTTTGTTTTCTTTTTTCCCTTCCTTCTCACCCAAAAGACAGCTGTGGCTTAGCACTCCAAAGACTAAACTTAAACCATCTTAAAAGCATATGGACAGATCATCTGCCCAATGTCCGTCTGCCCCCTGTTTTTATGCAGAAAGCAGTGTGTCAGTTCCTACAGAGGGTGAGCATGGTGTGCTCATTCTATCAGCAAGCAGGCTTGGTCAAAGGAAGACTTACAGGCTTCACTAACAGGATCTGCAGAATCTGATATCAGTCTGCCTTAAACCCTGCTGACTAGGGCCTTTGGCAGTTACCAAGCTGGGAAAAGTGAAGTGTGACAAACCTCAAGGCTGAGCAGGAAGCTCCTATGTCAGAAGAGAAATGTAGGTCAATGTGCTTTGCAAAAGAAAATCTCTGCTTTCAATTAAGTGCATCATAAGAAGAAGCAACTGTCAATTGTCCCATCTCTGCTGCTCCCAAGCAGGCATCTGCTCTTTCCCTCTCTCTGCCACAACTGGCAGCAAGGGCCATGGTAGGAGTCAGTAGTGGTTCTCCTTATCACCTTGCTCCAGTTTGTATTGAGACTGACAGGAAAGAAATGTATTTACTAATATTATCATTTAATGTTATTTACTTTCTGTTGCTATCTCTGTCCTCCTTCCTCTGTCCCTTGCTAGGGAAACAAAGTTAAAAGAGAACCTGATAGCATCACTCCAAGGACTGGGCTGGGTAAGAACATCAGAGTGATACAAGAACTTGGAATAGTTAATGCTACAGCAGGATTAAAAAATGCACCCTGGATTTCTAAACTATACTGACTCCTTAATGGTGAGGAATCAATCCTGTGTGGTGTTTTGCAGTTTGTTCCTAAGAAATCCTTAATAATCTTTTGTTTCTTTCTTGGCTATTTGTTCCAGTTGCATAAAATGTTCCATCCAACTCAGTCCCACTGGAAAATGAGGAGAGGTTTGGGTTTTTTATTTCAGTGGATTTGTGATCAAGCTTATAATTGAGATAAAGACTATATGAAAATTGTCTGAGCAAAAGTATTGAATTTTGCTAAACACCATGAAGCTGAACAAGTTGTCATAAGAATAAGAAAATTTGAAGTTTCTTAGATGTCAGAGATGTCTGGTAAAATAGGTCTTGTTTCCAAAATCTGTGAGTGAGTTTTTTAGAAATTTTTATTCGGGAAAACTGCATTTTCTCCTCATCAAACTGTTTAACATAATTCCTAAATGATTATACATAAATGTTGTGGCATCCTCTTTCTCCAGCTGTAAGCCGCTGTATTTCAGAAAGTGTTTAGGTCTGTAGCAAGCATTTATAGAAGAAGTTTACTTTCTTAGAAGTATCACTTATCTAATTGTTTTTCCAAGCATGAAACATAATCATGATCATTGTTTAGTTCTGGGTTTGTGTTTCTGTGAAGGCTGCTGTTGGTGGGCCTGAAGGAGGTTCTTCACTTTGGGAGATTTAGATTTCCCCTTCTCTTCTTTTGGCTTTCAGCCTTGATACATTACCTGCTGAAGATACACCCCTGAATCCAGTTTAGCATGCTGCTTTAAAAAGTGAATGTCTGGATGACTGGGGAAGACCAGGGAGGTTGGAATGGGGTGTGATGCCTTCCTACACTCAGGCGAGTAAAATCCTAACCCTCCAGCAAGTCACTCAGAGCTCTTATCTACATGAGGGCTCTTCAGTACCTGGTGTGAAATATGTAAGATGTGCTCAGCCTAAGTCTCAGGGGAAAATTGTTTTCTCTGAGAAATGCTCCTTCTCACTCCCTCACTCAAGACAGATGGGCAGGGGGACGGAAGGTTTTACTTCCAGCTGTGATTTCTGTTTGGGAGTCTGATGGGTGGGTCATCCTCTTCTTGGGCTGCCAGGGAGCTGATTGCTCACATGCAAACCCCCACAGAGGAGCAGCACCTTTATGGAATAAGCTGAAGCACCTCAAGGTAACTGGTTGTTGAGCACAGCCTGTTGGAAGCAGAACACAGGTATACTGATGCAAAATATGGTCTTGTATCTGTTGTTTTCTTTCAAATATCTCCTTGGCAGAGAACAGAAATTGTAATTTCACAAACATTAAAACCACATTGTTCATTCAAATAGGTAAATGCAGGCACAAATACCAATCCTAGTGGCATATACTTATTAGCTTTGCACCATGTATAAACACAGTTTCTTACATTTGCAAGTATATTGAATCTCCTGTGCTCCAGTTCCACTACTATAATTACCACTATACACCTGGATAGAATGCCAGTGCTGACACTGTTGGAAAGTTTCAGGTCTGTTAAGCTGTCAATCAGTAAGTGATTTTCTCATCAATCCTGGGCGCTGCTGTAAAGAGCCAGATCAATAGGTTTGTTCCATTTCAATTTTCTTTTGTTTTGTACTTTCTCAAATCTTTTAATGGCTTATAAGAAGTTAAACTACAAACTTGTCCATCTAAAATGTGTACTATAATAATGCAGTCCTGGCTGAAATAACCATCTTCAGTTTGATTGTGCTGGGAGAGCAGCATATGTGTACACACATAAATGCACATTTATGGATGACTAAAATCTCATCCATAATACTGGTTTTACAATTGTTGTGATGGGAATAACAAAAACTCCTACGTCCCTCTAGACCTTTAAATGAGGAGAATGCAACAATGTGGTGTTTTCCTTCCCTATCTCCACCCTTGCTTGCAAATGTGATTTGTCTTCAGCAGCAAATCACTTACCACTTTTTCTGGGTGGAAGAAATTTAAAGCTCTGGAAGTTTCAGGGTTTTTTTATTTCACAAGGATGAACATCTGAGGGAAGTACCTTACCTTCCCATGTAACCAGGTTTGGCTAAATTAATTTCTTCTTCCTCTCTCCAGCTTAGCTGCTTAGGTTTCTGTCCTTTCTCCAGCACTGACGTCGATATTTTTACTCTGAAACCCAAGCTCTTGTGGTTGAATGATCATTACTCTTTTGTTTGTATATACATTAATTTGTGATTCTCTTGAGCATTTTTTCATGCTCATAATTTTGGTCTCTCTCACTATCGGAGCTTTCAACTAATGCATTGCAAAGAAACAGTATTACCTCAGACTAAAAGAACTGGGGTTTACAAATCCCCCAGGCCACTAGATGCTCCCTTAGCAAAACTGAAACAAAATTGTATTTCATAGGGTCAATGTTTGTTAGCTCAAGGCCTGGTCATTACACAGTATAGGAACAGCCATTCATTCTTATAATTCTGGGCAGAAAAGAGGATTTTATTAACTGAACCACCTTGGAAAAGGATATCTTGACTGTGTTTCTGCATATTTTCTTCTCTGCAGTATCCGTGCCTTGGTGCTGCCCACCTGGTGAACCTGGTTATCTCACATCAAAACTGGCAGACAGCACAGAGCAGTTCCTGGGGCTGCTGTGCATGTGTGTGGTGATGCACAAGCAGAAAGTGCTCTGATGCAGGACATGGTGATAGTCCTGGGACAGCCTTGGGAACTCTTGGGTCCTCTCATGAGAATGCTGCGAGCTCACAAGGCTGGTGGCAATGCTTGAGGGGTGCTTTTCTCCTGTAGGTACAGCACTAGAGGAAACTGGGAGAAAAAAAATATTATACAGGCAGGTTGTTTTCTTTCAACCCATTTATGGTTTGCTTCTCTGAGCTGCTCTGCTAAACACTGGTTTTACCAGTGTGGTCAAACCACCTTGAAACACTGCTGTAAAAGTCAAGAGCTCTGTTGCATGGTTAGAAACTAACCTCCCTGTCCCTGCACCCAGGTTACGGCATTGCTGCAGCTAAGGGAGAGAGCAGGAGCAGGACTGAGGGCAGTGTGCTTGGGGGACCCTGGCTGCCAGCCCAAAAGCTGCCCACAGCTGGGCTGCCTGTGTGTGTCTGAGAGCACCTGGGGGCACCTGGCGGGGATGCAAGGGGGTTTTGACACGGGGAGTCCCACCAGTGCTGGGGATGACTTCAGCTGTGCATGGGACCAGGCTTACCCAGGCAGAATCCTTGGGGTGAAAGGAAAACATACTCTTATTTTTGTGTTGTTTTGTTTTAGTTAGAGAGCACTTTGGAAAGGTGAGGCTCCTTTAGTCACCCTGAGTTTTCTCTTTGAGCTCCTGGCACTCTGCTGGAGACAAGCACATCCACTGAATGCATGTTGCTTTGCAGATGGATTGCTGCCCACCAGGGTGTGTTGGGGGACACCTGAGGGAAAAGATTGGCTCCAGGACCTTCTGCAGACATTACTGCCACGGGTAATATTCCCTTCCTCATGAAATTAAAAGCAGATAGATGTAGAAATGGGGTGCAATATATTAACTGCAGTTTTTCATAGCAAACAGGCCCTTCCAACCTCTTGTGCTAATGATGAATTGTGAGTGAGTGTCTTCAATTTACAGGGCAGACCTTGGCTGTGTGGATATGGCTGGGATTAATGAAAAAGTGTTGGCAATCCAGAGGTTGGTCAGCTACAATACACACATCCTGGGACTCAAAAGTAGCTGGGCTTTGATCCAGAAACTTGTATCTATCTCCCTGTGAAAAACAGAATGAGGACACTCTAATTGAGGAGACTTTAGTCTGCCTCAGACTTCTTCATTTTCAGCTAAATCAGAGGCACACACAGTTTGAAATGCCAAAGTAAGTAAAACTTCATAGTTACTGCTATTTTTAAAATTCTCTTCTCATATCTTTGCAGAGATAGGGAATGTTTCCTGTCACCTCCATGCAGACAGCTTTTATGTAGGGGAAAAAAGTTAAAGAAGCAGTAAAAATAATCCTCTATTGGGATCTGCATACAACAGAGTTTGTGACTACAGTTTAAACTTTTATTTTTTTTCTGTTTACATAAGTAAAAGGAGAACTGTGACAAGCTCTTTAAAGCATGAATATTGTATGCTCCTGGGATTCTGTAAAGACCTATTGAAGTTGTAAGCTTTTCTCCAAGCTCAGTATTATTCCATAAAGACTATGGATGGCATTCTTGTTACTGAGGGGAGAAGCTGTGATAATCTATTACGTTTTCTCATTTTGAAAAGAAAATAGTGAATCAATTCTGTTACATCTTTGGATAAGTTTGAAAGCTGGTCAATGGTAATGGCTCTTTCCTTGCAGTTATGTGCCCAAGCACATTATAATGTCAAATAACAGGCAGTGGACTTCAAAGATGTTCTTCTAGATTTAAGAAGTATAGAAGTGTATAAGAAGTGGATTTTGCTTATTAAATTTAATACCAATAAATCAGTAGCTCTTTATCCAGTATCATATGTCACCCTTGGTTTATGCTTAAAGATCTCCATACATAATTTGATCACTGCCTTTATGAGGTGTGAAAGCCTGCTTTTGAATTCAACACTCGTAGAGTTTAAATGCTCAGCCTTGTCAATGCACACGGCTCACCACTGCAGTCCCTGTTTGGCAGATGAGACAATCACAGTCCATGTGGCCACAGGCACAGGTAAATTCAACAGCTCAGTGAGAGCCTGGTGGCTTCAGAGCTCACCAGGGCAACTTGGATTTCAACCTTGCCCCCAAAGAAACCCTACAGTGTTCAGTAGACTAGCATAAAAGGGAGAAAATAAACCTACTCCAGCTCTAATGAGAGAGCTGAGATCAACATCCACCTTGCCAAATTTAAAGGTTTGAAACACCTAAATACTGGCATGGTACAGGCAAGTTGTGACTTGCTTCTTACTCCTTTTTTGGGGAATAATTTTACTCTGAGCATCCCTAGAAAGTGGAACCTAGATAAGGTAATGGCTTTTCCAAGGCATAGGTTTATGGTTATCATTAAGCTACTCAGCAGTGCTGAATGCTGGGCAAGTCTGCCTCAGCAGAAATGGGTAGTTAGGATTTATTTTTTTTTCTGGAATAAATTTAGGAATTGAAACTTAAACCAACTATTTATATACAAAGAAGAAGAATGGTAATTTTTGCAAATGCTCATCTCAGTTTCCCATCTTGCAGAAATACGTGCAGCAGTTTAATGCATGTAGCCTCAGCAGAGTTCCCTGCTCACCCTCAAAAATGGGGCTACTCATGTCTCAGCAATCAGCTGTATTCCTGCAGAACACACTGTCAGGTGTTCAGAACCCCTGTGCCAGACTCTCCTGAGGGAAGGAGACAAAACATAAGGGGACAGAGCTAGAACGACCATGGTGCCAAACTTTTCATCTTTTAAAATATGTTTGGTTTCAGGACATTCACCCATCATAGGTGCCTGAATTAACAGACCTGCTACCCTACATATTCGGGGGTTAAATCCTCAGAACAGATTGCTAAAACATGTTTTCCATTTGGCCTTAATTATGCAGGAAGGTCAATGTAATCATAGTTATTATTTACACATCTCCTGGCATCTGCTCAAATCTATCTTTTTTGCTACTTCCTGGAAGAAGTTAAAGTATTTTAATTTCTTGGTAGGGTGATGTTGTGTTAGTACATTCAGTAAGAATGGATGTTCAGGTTGCTGCCAGTGCTGTTTTGGATACATGTATTGCTGAAGCATCCCTTACTGTAAGTACCATTTACCCTGCCATCCCAAAAATGAGTAGGCTACTTCCAGAAGTACCACTCTACTATTGCACTCCTATGAAAAGCATGATAATGAACCAAATACTTATTTTGCAGTTACTGTTTTCCAGACCCTAAGAGGAGGATGAGATTTACACTTGACCTCTTCCCCTTTCTTTGGCTAGAAAAACAGCATGATTTATTTCAGCATTATAAACCCCAAAGTCCCATTGCACTGAGAAATATGAAATCCATCCCATAAATTATCATTAGGATAAATGAACACAGTTTAAGCAGATCTTGGAAGACTATTCAGGATTCTCCCAGAGAGCTGATTTCAAAGGAGTTCTGCCCTTCCACTGATAGTCCTGTCTATTTCTACAAGGTGGTTAATTTCAAGTGTAACTGCAAAAGTATCTACCTATCCATAAAAACATTCCTTTCCCTCTACAAGGAAAGACCCTATGCTGGCACAGATTTTCAGCTCTCAAATCATGAGATTACATAACATCTAGAAATCATGTCATATTTATGAACATGCCTCCCTTCCGCTCCAGAGGCAGGCCGGGTCAACAGCATCTGGAGGGCTGGTGGATTTGTGTGCAGTTAAAAAAGACAGCAAGACAGCAACCTGGAAATGAGGTGCAGCTGCACAGATATCCCCATATAGCCACTACCCCGATACCCACATCTTGCATATAATACTGCATTATATTTGCCCTTGTGCAGATCCTCATATGACAAATGTGTCCAATTCTTAACTGAGAGAACAGAAAAAGGAATGATCCCAGAACTGAGATAAGTGTACAGTCTTCAGCACCAGAACTAGGATGGTTCACAGGTTTTCTTGGGTTTTGTTTTTTGATCTTTTTAAAACATCCAAAGCATATTTTTCCTTGACAATAGAAATTATAAAAGCAGTACTCACCACTAATTCAAGTTTACTTCTACATTCAACATTTACTTAAAGGTAGTTATGTTGTTGGAAAGAATTTTTAAAAAGAAAAGATTTTTCAAATTATATATTTGATTATTCTGCATAGTTTTAGCTTTTGGAAGTGCTCAAAATGGTTTCAGTTGATACTAAGTGACATATTTTGGGAATAAGATCTGAAAAACTTAATCTTATTCTAACTCTGAATGACCTAGTTTACAGCTGGAACCAGGATTAAAAAAAAAAGTTAAAAATCTGGAAACAGTTGACAAGTTTAAGAGCTTAAGTTTGGACTATGAGAGTGGATAAGTCGAGCATGTCATGGTACCAACAATGAGAAATGTGGAGCAGTTTTGCTGTGTGCAGAGGACTGAAATCTGTAACTTGTTGCATGTCTAAACAGTCCACTTGAAAAAGCAAATGAAAGGTTTGCTGAGATAGCAGAAAGCCTGAAAAGAATTGGCTCCAAAGCAGGAAGAAACTGCAAAGCATTTTTGATTTTATGAAGAAAAATGAAAGAAAACCGAAAACGTTTTGAAACACAGAATTCTGGGCTCTGTTCTTTAACTGAGAATTATCAACAGAGATACTGGAAAGCTGCATTTGCAACATGTGGTGTGTTCTGCAAATTATTATCAGGCAGAAATCATCACATAAAGAACACATGCATTCATATGTGAAGCACTTTCACAGCAATGGAAAGTGCTTCACGTATGAATGTGTTTCAAGTATCCTTTTCCTCTCAAGAACAAACACTATAACAACAAAAAGAAACAAAATTGTGAAGATCATCAGTTGGCCGAAAAATTAAAGCTCCGAATTTTTGGCTACCATTTTATTTCATAAAAGCAAACTTCCTCCTGCCAACATGGATGAAGTGGTGGAGAATTGTACAACTTCTCCACTAAGTCTCTTATTCCAAGCTCAGTGAGTGAACTTGATCAAGGATGTGCTGCTTCAGTAGTGCCACAGCATGGCTATCAGAACAGATGTATTTGTGTGTGTACATACAGATACACACAAACAGAGCTATATGAAGCTACAGAAAACTTGGTGTCTTCCAAAAATGTACAAATCCTCTTTTCCCATGCAAGGCTGTAGAAGGTAATAAGCACCATGTGCTAAGTTACCAGGCTATAAAAAAGGATATTGTGGGCTTTTGGCACAGATCAACAGAGAGCCTCAGGTAGATTGGTAAAGCACTGAATGCCAAGGGTTTAGAAAATCAAAACCTCCAGCCAACAGAGAAAAAAAAAGAAGAAAGAAAGGGGTATTTTTAGGGTTGTGCCAGGACCTTAGGATTTGCTAACATAAATTGATTTTGAAGAGGGAAAAACGTGTTTTCTGAATAGAGGGAAAAGTTATATGTAGGACTTCAGTATTTTGAAAGCCTTCAGTTATTTGCCAAGCCTGGAATGAGAAGAGAACCCACCAGTAATGCAAAGAATTATGTTGTCCATAGATATCCATGTGAAGTGCTAGCATAAAATCACATATGGATCATTCTTTCTTAAAACAGAGGGTATAGCTTTCTCTAGGCTGAGGAGCATTTCTTCAGTACCTACCTAGATCAAGTTTGTGTGTAAAATAGACCAAAGATGAGCTTGAGGTGTTCTTCACAACCAACACACATTTGTACCCTTACAGCCTTGTTTCAGTACAACAAGAAAATATTACCTGTACATGCAAGCTCTTGCAGGCACTGAGTGTTTTCTGGAAAAAACAGTCCCATGAGAGCATCTCATAAGATATTTGCATCCAAATACAGTCTTGTGTAAAGAAAGATCTTATTTTGCTAGAAAAAAGAGCAGGTTATTGCACACTCCGCTAAACAAGACCATTGATGGTGGATTGGTAAGATAATTAAAGCTTTTATCCAGGCCTTTAAAACCCTGATCTACTGTAGCCTACAGAGAAACAGTGAGCACAAAGATTCTCACTGAATCCAAGATCAAGCAGTCTCAGACACCCACAGGATTTTCACATGGAAGAAAAAGTCTTCATGGAATAATCCTGAGCTAATACACAGAGGCCAGAAGTGACACCTGGAATGAAATGCACCTGATGGAGCTGAGTTAGTGCCCAATGCATGGGGGGAGGGAACCAAAGGCACTCAGCCCATGTATGTAGCAGAGTATTCTTTGCCCCCTGAGAGTTCTGAACAATGCAGCTTCACTGTCTTCTGTGGAAAACAGCACACCCACACTCTGCTACCAAAGTGAAGACCTGTGTATTTGAGGGTAATAAATAGCTATTTAGTGAGCAGATGTATCAATATATTTTTTCGTCTTCTGAACAGTCTGTAGCAACAGAATGGTTTCAACAAGCCTGATGTCAGTATGGCTGGGTTTATAAGCATCAGCTGAGAATTTTCCATAATGACTGTCATTCAATGCACTTAACCACAACTTCCCAAATGAGGTATTTCCTCATCATGTCTGTTTGACCTTTTAAAAGATGTGTCTCTGCAGTTTCTGTATTACACAGACACTTAATTTTGAATCATTTGTCCCTTTTTCATGGATAGTTACTTTGAAATATTGTGATCAGTTAATGCAGAACATCCTGTATGTTAAAGTAATACATATGCCCTAAGGGTGAATTCAACCTGAGCATCAGATTGGTAAGATAATTGGCAGATGCTTTAATTGAATTGCTCCTCTGTCTTAATACTACATGAGGTTTATAATTTTCTGTTCTTTTTTTTTTTTTTTTTTCAAAAATTGTTTTCTTCACCATGGCCATTCCTAGGATGAAAAATGAAAAGCAGACTATTGAGTTTATCAACAGAACTTCTACAACAATTTTCAGAAACTGATTTTTAAAAGTGTCTGTTTAAGCTTGTTAAGACTTATCATTCTGATTTCAAACATGAACTGAAGGATCCTACCAGCTGTGCAATGGAGAGCCAACAGAGATGTGCAGCTACAGCACTGCATGGGGACAGTGTTTTTTCAGCTAAATACAGATCAGCCTGATGCAGAACATGGTTCTGCATCAAACAAGTCCTGTCCTTCAGCAGAACTTAATTCAGGGGAACATGATCCAATATGATTATGCTGCACCTAGCTCCAAATATAGCTCAGGAATTCCTCATCCTCACTCTAGAATGAGATGCTTATGTGCCCTAAATTTTTTTTTCTTGAACTCGAGACTCTTTAATAACTACAGGTTTCCAGTCCTATCCCTTCTCAACATCTAGTTTTTTACTTTTTTAAAATTCAAAACTTGAGTACCTACTTTCGGAAGGTCCAAAGTAAAGAAATTGAAGGGAAAAGAAGCATCTCTTTGAATCTCCCCAGGAGAGCTTGAGAAATATTTCAAAAACAAACATCAGCTTTTATTAAGGCCTCCTTTAAGAAACTCTGTGTTCAGTGGGCATCCAGTGGAATTGCCTCACTTGTATCACAGAAAAGTTGGGAACAACACTTCAGAATCTTCATTCCTCTGAGCAATCAAAATTGAGGTACAGTCATGCTAAAATTCACTTAGATCCAGTTTACCCATGTAACCCTCAGCTACCCCATGCAGAGCACAGTTCCTTGTCTGCTGAACAGAAAGGAGTAGTTTACCTGAAATAAATATACATAGTTAAAAAAAGAAAGTCTTAATTCTTTTTTGGTAGATTTTCATAGGGAATTATTTCACTAGAGCATTCCAAAGGATGGATCCAAAGCACACAAATAGATTGCCATACCACTTTAGCTCTTTTGGTCTGCTAGTTTAATATGCGTTTTCCAGAAGACTTTGGGTCATGGAGAGAAGAGTTCAGTTTGCCTGTACCAGACTTTTTAAAATCTCCAAAATGCATTCCTACTCCTGCGTATAGTGTGTTTCCATTTCAAGAAAATGACAGTGGGACAGTGGGCTGGAAGTGCTGCTTTTTTTTTTTATTTTATTTTTTTTTATAATGAGGGTGAAGTTAACAAGAACTGATTTATTTCTCAGTATGCTTTCTCAGTTTTTGAGCATCTTGGTATTAAAGGAAGAGGTCAGCATGAATGTATGTGTTGCTAATATTTTTTACCCTGTGCAATGCATGCTCTTTCAATGTCTGTCATGTCATGTGTGCAGCTATTTTCCCTGGATCTTTATCTATTTTCTGCTTCAGATCACAAAAAGGACACGCAGTGGTGGTATGAAAACTTAAGGGCTGGGATGGAAGGGAAAATAAAACAGTAAAAGAATGTCTTCAATTTGCACTGGCTTAGTGCTTACTAACTGTTGCCTCTGATTTTATCTGTAAGAGGAAGCAATAGAGGTCAGTTCAGAAGGGCTCATTCAGAAGTACACAAAGTGCCAGTTTATCCAAACTTCTACATAGAAACAATTTAAAGAAGGGACTTTACAATGATAAGTAAATAGTCTCCACTATAGTCTCCACATACTATGCATAGTCTCCACAACTATTACATTTGGATTTTATGATGAATCAGGAAAAACCGAGCAGTAAAAGTAGGGATAGGGGAAAAAAAACATAAAAGCAGCTGCAAGAAGCCTAGGACAATAAACATTTGAAGAACATATCCAAGTATCTTTGGCACTCACACACTGAACACCCCACCCCTTGCAGAATTCACCAAGCTGAGAAACTCCAAAAGAATTTACAAACAAACCCTCCATCCACAACAAAACTTCAGGCAGAAGTGAAACAGTAAACAGGATTACATGTAGGAGCAGGACCACAAGTTTGTGTTTGTAACAGCTCTTCAGCTCCTCACAGGTGATGTGCAGCATCATTTCCCTGATTTACCCCCTGGAGAACTGACAAAATGAAAAAGAGCTGAAATAGTGAAAAGATCAAACAAGACAAATTATTTTGCAGTAGACCTCTTTTTTTTTTTTTTTTTCTTTATGAAGTAGGTAAGGTTTTACCCTGATAAAGTAGTCATGTTTTTATCGCAGATTTGACAAGATGCCCTTGCTAGAGCAGTGGCCTAGGAACTCAGTGGGAGTTAAACAGCAAATGTTCAAGTCTGCTTTAAAATGGAAATAATAAATTGGAAAGGAGAAAATCCTTTTAAAAATCAGGTAGTATTTTCCAGTAGTATTATTAAGAAGGACTCATTTACTCCCTATTTGAACATTAATACTGAAAAGACTGACCACCTTCAGTATGGAATAGTTCCATAACACTTTTAAACTGATGTAATTTGTACCCTGGGAAGTGAGCCCTATGTGTAACAAGGAGAAGGAACACCAAAGAGAAACTATTAAGGTTTTCTTTCAGTACTGGTACCACATTAGGTAACCTTTGCCTCTTCCCATTTACCATCCACGCTACAGTGGTGGCAGCCTTTAAGAGAATGAGCGCACAGAACCTTTTTGCTGGGTCCTTCCAAGTCCCAGAACAATTCTCCAAAGCAGCTTATTATGTCACCTTTGACTGCGTTACTGGCACAGGCTGAGGAAGTGTAAGGGCAAGAAAAAGAGCAGAAATAAAGAAAACAGTGCTGGAGCTGACACTATGGAGATGAATGCACTCATCCAGTGCTCTCAGTCTCTGGGACTGGGGTCTTATTCCAGCAGGGTGAGATGGGGATACTCTGAACATATTTTAGCCTTGAGAAACACACTTCAAATTCCTTAAACAGGGCAACAGTGATTTTAATGACCGTTCAGGAGTTCAGGAAAAAGACTGCAGGATTTTACCACATATTTTCTGAGCTTCTTTGCAAAGAAATCAGAAGTATGTTAGTTAAGTGCTTGGTAATGAGGCTTTTGGCTCTGTTCTTTTGCTGAATGGTTTCTCTAGGGCCTTGCACATCTTTTATATGAGCTGTGTTTAGATTAACAAAGAACTATCACATGCAGGCAGCCCTTGTTTACGGCATTTCATTGCAAAGGAGCAGAGCTGACTGAGGTCATACCTCCTCTGTTTGTCCTGGAGGGCAATGTCCCCACCAGGGCGAGAGCCTCCCATATAACTTCCTGCACAGGGAGGAGGGAAGAGGTGGAGCCCCTGATTCCTCTTTTGCAGGCTCCCACCCCCTCAGAGGCAGCAGTTCATGCTTCCCAGAAATGACTCCAGGTTCTGGTTGGGCACAAAAAGCTGCTCATGTCCACAGGCTCAAACAGCACAAGGACTACACACAGAACTAAGCTGCTGTCTGCTCTACAAAGAGAAGTGATCCACCAAAAGAAAGGGAACTGAGGAGTGCGCCCTCCCCAGCCTGCAACATCTGAAACTCTGTAAACATCTTTACCCAAAGGCCCTTCTTGCAGGGTTCTGTGCTCCTGGTAGCCAGGAAATCCCATGGCTGGGCTTGCACAGGCAGGACTCACTTGTATTTAAGCAAGCAGAGATGAGATTGCTGCGGGGGAGAAGGAGGCAACACTGGTGGAGTGAGATCTCCAGGACTAAAAGTGAAAGTCCCATTGTTGCACCCTCTGATAAGACCAGCAGCAGCAAGATTTCCTTTCTATTTCCTTTCTATCCTGTATAACTCAGCCTTAACTGAATTAACTGTTTCAGTGTTAACATTGGAGTTCAATGCCTGCTGCTGGAACTCATTCGGCCAGCACTGTTACGCTTATACACAAGCTCAGCCTACCTGAGACCTAATTTTAAATTAAACCCAAGCTGAACTCTGTCCTGGCAAGACTGCTGCTGAGAGCTGAGCGAGGTCGTTTCAAGGCAGTTTCAAGGCAGCGTGTTGGAAGAGACGCGCCTTTGTTTGCGGTGTGTCTCAGTGCTTGTCCCTGCAGGAGCTGCCCCAGCCATCCATCAAGGTTTGTGTCACTCTGGGCTTCAAAGAGCCCGAGCAGCCGTGCTATCGTGCCCTGCTGCTCCTCTGTGGCGTGCCCAGGCCTGCTCAGCACACGCTGCCAATGGGCCTGGTGGGGACAAGCCAAGGCCTGCGCTGCAGCTCTCCTCGCCCGCCTTCCGGAGACAGCTTGGCAATCTGAGCAAGGAAAACAAACAGCAAACTCCTACCACAGGAGATTCGTAACAGTACTGGAAATACTTTTGGTGTTTAAAATAGAAATTTGTAAAGGAATTTTTCATGTCATCGTGTAGACAAGATTTACCTTGATAGGCAAATATGTAATAGATAATCATTGTTGCTGTCACATAAAGGCTTAACTCATGCTCCAAAATTTCAGTTCATCAATTTAGCAACTACAAGATGTCAGGCTCTCCATAGTAACGTTCATTTGGGGATATTAATTTGCAGAAATGCTGTTCATCTGCCTCTCAACACCAAATCCCAAGCAGCTCTTCCCCTTTAGGAACTCAAAATAACTCATAGTTTGAATTTACCTCATGTTTTAAGCCTTAAGGCACCATTCATCTGAGAACAGGAAATACTAGTAAGGTAAACAGAAAAGAAAACACTTTTGTCAGACTTTACAGATATCAGGGGTTGGATTTTTCCTTTCTGCAAGCCTATTTCTCTCTAATACAACAAACATAGCTTTAGGCGGAGGCATGTAGAATGGTTTCCAAACTAAATAATTTCAGAGGTTATGTGAGCCTTAGAAATGTCTCTCAAATGCAGTCCAGGCTAAGCAACACCTGCCTGCGAAAAGCAAACAAGAGAAAGTCTAAATTAGGCTGAACAGAGATCTGGATCACCCCCCTTGGACTGCTTCTGAAAGCTGAGCAAGTGCAAGTGCAAGTGCACTTCCCTCAGGGCTGCAGAGAAGCACAGCCTTGCTGGGGTGCCACTTCATCCCATAAGTCAAGCACAATTCCTTACTTCTGCAAAATACCAAGCTCTGACTGTTTTGTTTTTGCTCTGTGTGTGCATGGTGTCATGGACTCCTACTGGTTGTGGATAGAGAGATTGAGCATCTGTGTATTATTCCCATGTTGCTAATGGTTTAGACCAACATTTGGTTTGAGGAAAATCTACCATCTTTAGTGGTTTTTATGTTTCTCTCAGGTGGAAGAAGCATGTAAAATTCTGCAGGGCAATTCTAGAAACATTCTGCTTTTTTCTTCAGGGAAAAAAATTTAAAAAAGGAGACAAAAGTCTTTTTTAATGTTCAGGTGCATAGCACAATTTTTTGGACTGGTAACATATGTATCTGCAGTTACAGAAGCACTGGCTATTCATGGATTCCTTTTGTGTTATCACTCACTGAACAGAGAATGAAAATCGCTGCCAAAAATAGCAGGGGAAGGGGACGAAGGAGGGAAGGGAAACAACACAAAAGCCCTGCACAGTAAGTAGGGAGACATGGCCCTTTCACTCACATAATGAAAAGGTTAACATGAAGACTATTAGCACAGAAAGGTTCAATTTAAAAATCCATGGTGTTTAAGTATTGTTCTTCCAATCTCAGCTGTCAGAAATCTCCCTCATAATTACATTCTCCACAGAAAGGTACTAAGCACAAACTTTAGAAGTATGTTGCTATTGTGTTTGAAAACCTTCCTGACCAAATGAGGTCTCAGTCTGCCACACAACAGCATGGCTTTCTGACTCATAACCCTTCTCTGACCATAACTAACTCTGATCTTCCCTCCACTCCAAGCCCAAATGTCGATTTGTCTGTCTTCAATTGCTCACTAGCCTGAAAAAGACTGCTTTTAAAATACTGAGTCAATTTTGTTCTAGGCTTAATACAGCAGCACGATACAATCCGCAATGATACAGATTTTTTCCCTCCACTAGCCAAGTCTCTGGGGCATTTTATGGAATCAAATATTGCTAAAAGAGGATCACATAAAGAAAGTTTTAAAAATAGATTTAAAAACCAAAAGAACAATTCAGCATATGCATTACCCATGTGGAGATGGTTTGGCAAATGTGACATGGAATTGCTTAAAGTTTGCCCACACCTTTTTTCTTTTCTTTCTTTTTTGGGGGGCTTTTTTTTTTTTGGGTTTTTTTTTTTTTTTTGGTTGGTTGATTGGTTAGGTTTTTGGTAATTTCTACTTATGGCAACATGACCATAGAAAACATTAGGCCTAGACTGTTATTAATACAAGTTTGTAATCTAGGAAGTTATTCTTTATTTCTGCCTGCTGGTATCCAGCTGAAATAGGTTGTTTTTTGCCAGGTCATCTGTCTAAAATGAATGCCATTTCAAAGAGGTGGTATTTTCTAAGGTAAGATGGAAAGAATGAACACTTCACTAAATTTACTGCTGAGCGTAGTATATAACATATTTTAAAAATAAGCTCATATAATTCCCTGTTGTGTGTACTCTTCCAGAGATGATATGACTAAACAAAATGACACAAGTGAAGCAGAAAAAGAGATAAAGATTTTGAAGGTTTCTTTTTTCCTAGCAAAAAGTAGCAAACCTGTCACTTAGAAGACAGCATTTTCAAATGGCTGCATCCATTCATATTTTTAGTTAGCTAAAGAAACATTTTCAAAAGTGAAAAGTTATCTCATTAAAAAATTATTAACAGAGAGCTGGCTAAATCAAGTCACAGCCATAGAGGGGGAAGAGAGTGCAGCTACCCTCTTGCCATGGGATGGGGAATTTGGTGGGGCTGAGGAAACAAGGGTGATGGCTGCATTTCACCAAATCCCCCCCTCTGCAAATACATCATTCATGTTAGTGCTTCAACCATATCCAAGCACAGATGTTTACATTGCATTTACAATTCTATTTGTTGAAGTCAACTTTTATACATTTGGAGTGAATTATAATATGACCAAATATGGTCACACATCAATCTCCATGTTCTATGTCTTCACCTCACAAGTAGATAATTATTACAAATTACCCTTAAAAAAATCCCATGGTTGAGAACTATATTGATAATAGGTACTTTTTCTGCTGATATTTTCTAGATATTATCTTACAGGCTGTGTGTTTGCAACATCTATTAACCATAAATAACAACCCTTTCTAATATGGTTCATTTACAGATTTCTAAATCACATTGAAAACCTGGCTAAGAACAGCCACATCAGCCATCTGCAACCACTAGCATAGATATATGTACACAAGTAAGCAATTCTATGCTCTGAGCAAAAGAAATTCTGAATTCACTTTCAGTTTTTCTTTCCTCCCCACACATTCATGTTCCCAAAATGCAACTCATCGAAAGAATGTGAAGCTGCAAGCACATGAATTGTATTTTCTGTGGGGCTTGCAAACACATAAAAGCAAACCATGTTATAAATTCAACTTTTTTTGGCCACAATTACAAGTTCATTTTGAAGAAGATTTGCTAAAAAGGAATGACTTGTGCCTGAATCCATGGTTCAGTCATGAAAAGGAAAATGCAGCAATTCTTCCTCAAGACTGTTAAGATCAAAAGCATCTAGGTGCTCTAAGGGGGCATATATGATTCACTGAAGTTCTAGGTGCTCTAAGGGGGCATATATGATTCACTGAAAGATTAAATAAGTTAATTTTCACAGCAACCATTCAATCCTCTGCCCAAACATTCTTCCCCAATACTCACAGAGGTCAGGCATAGACCATGACCCTTTTAGAGCACACAAAGGTTGCAGAGGGAATGTTCAAAATATTAGATAAAGCACCTTTCCTCTTGGAGTGGGTTGTATTTTTTTGGTGGTTTTATTTGGAGATTTTTTGAGGGGGAACAATGTGTTTGGTTTTGTTTGTTTTGTGTGTGTGTTTTTGGGTTTCTTGGTCTGCTTCTTTGGGTTCTTTTTCAGAAAAAGTGAGCTGAGAAGTAGCATAAGACAAGAGGAAGGCAAACAGACCATTTGGTCAGAGCATGGTCCTACAGCGTTTGCACCTTATGTACTTCCATTCAAATGAAACAAAGAAGCAACACTTCATCACGTGGGTATGTCTGAAGAGGTTCTCAGTCTAACAGAAACATGTCATAGAGTCCACTGCCAGCAAGTCTAATCCATACAAAACCCCCCACTGTTTTGTCCTCTTAAATACCATACAAATTCTACTCTCAGTCTTCATTTCCAACAGAACCAGCAATTAATCCACAAATTATTTAAAACTGACAGCCTCTTAAATTACAAAGAATTGCCATCCTTTTCTAAACTTCAGACAAAAGGGGAACAAACACCTGAAGCAGGAAATTAAATACTAATTTTTGTAGAACTGAATTGTAAGTATTCTCTGTAGTCATATTTAGGAACAAGTTAGCATAATACTTAAATCACTGGGAAAATGTACTTTTTAAAAGATCATGCAAATAGCAGGGAATCACCCGTCAGCTACACCAAACTGCAGTAAAATTTTAAATGTGATTTTCCTAGAGTACGACAAACCCTAATGGGAGTCTTATGGGTACTTTCCTGGAAGAAAGAACATAGCAACATGGGCATTGAAAAAACTTTTTATATCTCTCCCTACATGTTTAAGAATATAACCCTTATTAAGTTTACCTAAGCACCCAAATTAAATGTTAAGAAAGATCCAAGACTAAAAAACACCAGAAACCAAAGCATATACTAAAAAGGCATTAAGAAAATAAAACTTTCTTCCTCACACAATATTGAAAAAACATCTGAAAGACAACTTTATGGCTTCATGGCAGGAAAGTGCTGTTTATCAAACCTGATTCCTTTTCACAAGGTAACCCATCTGGCTGATCAAGGGAATCCAGCTGATGTAATCTTTTTTAATTTCAGTAAAGCTTTCAATACTTTCTTTCACAGTATCCTTCTGGACAAAATGTCAGGCACGCAGCTGGATAAACACATCATGCCATGGGTGAGCAACTGGCTCACCAGTCGGGCACAAAGGGTTACAGGGAATGGGGTGGCATTGGACTGGTGACCTGTCACTGATGGGTTTCCCACAGGGCTCCATCCCCAGCCCGGTGCTCTTCAACATCTCCATAAATGACTTGGATGCAGGACTGGAAGGACACTAAGTGAGGTCACAGATGATAAAAAACTGGGAAGAGCTATTGATTCCTTCGAGGCCAGGGAGGCCCAGCAGAGAGACCTTGACAAATCAGAGGATCGGGCAATCACCAACCATATGAAGTTCAATGAGGGAAAGTGCTGGATACTGCACCTGGTTTGGGGCTGCCCTGGATGCATGGACAGCCTGGGTAACAAGAGGCTGGGAAGCAGTGCTGTGGAAAGGGACCTGGGGGTCCTGGTCAATGGCAAGTGGAACATGAGTCAGCAGTGCCCTGGCAGCCAGCAAGGCAAGTTTTGTCCTGGGGTGCGTCAGGCACCATATCAACATATACCACAACCACAGAGAGAAAATAGGTTAAAAAAGCAGCAAGAAAAATTTATATTTGAAAAAAAGAAAAAAGATTGGGTGGCAGTGCAGTTTTGCTAACTTCTGCGTTCACTGCTCTGAAATCTTGATTTCGAAACTTATATATTTCATTAAATATCAACCTGTAAGACAATTGTAGATTGAGAAAAAAAAAAAGGGGAATGGAGACACTGAAGTCTTTATTCAATTCAGGCACCAGAACTAACTCATGAATCAATGAACGGGGTAGGCAGTAAAATCCTTTCTCTGTAAGGGTGAGAAAGTTTTATGTTGCTCATATTTGTAGAAAAACTACAATGAATTTTAAGTTAAATCCAAATGTTCTCTTGCTATATTGCAAGCTTTGCAAGATGACCATATACTGATTTCATGAACAGCAAATGAATCATTTTTTAGGCGGATTCTGATGGTGGGAAAGGTTCTTAGACAGTACAAGGCATGTGACTGCAGAGCTTTAAACATTCACATTAAAATGAGAGTTCATACAATGAGGTTATTCCAGCATCCCTTCACCAGTTTATTCAACCTGTTCAAATCTCACTTGTATACCCATACATGTGTTTGCATCTCATGTAGGAACTGCTGGAATGTGTGGAGTCAAGGAAAGCAGCACAGCTCAACTTGCCTGTTTGCCAGCTGTCCATTTAAACTCACTAGGTACTCACAGATAAGTCTGCCTAATTTATACAGTTTTTCCTCTTTGGAGGTCAATGATGGACAAAAGACAACCACGTGCAATTTTTTTTTTTTTTAATAAAGATAAAATTACAAAAAAGGTAAAATCAGCTCAGGAAAGGCAAATTACTTTAATAGATCAGTTTAGACATTTAACATAATAACTCACATCCATTTTTAAATACTATTACATAAAGCATGGTGAAGAAAGGAATTTTTGCCTCATAATTAGAAAACTCACAATACAACTTGCCAAAAAACAGAACAAAGCCGTTTGAAAATAAATACAGTCCATGCCAAATAGTACAAAATGAAATCAGCAGTCTCTCTCCATACGAAAACTTTTCTCCTTTTGGGTATTCTCAGACTCTAGTATTATGTTCTGCAACTGATGAGAGGCTATCTTTTGTTCAAGGGTTGCTGAGCTGTTCTGATTTTGCTCTGTACAAAAGCAAAAAAAAGTATTGTTTTATTTTCTTAATTAACTGATTTAGAAATGCAATTTTAAATTACTAGTCATAATTCTAAAATATTTAGTAGTATGAGGAACTGAAAGTGATCTCCACAGAACTGAAAAATATGACACAGTACTGACTTAACAAACACTCTGCACAAAATGTGATTGATAATTAATTAGTGCTTACCCTTTGGCATCTGTCTTTTCACCACTGCTGTCCTTGGCTTTATCCTCCTCCTTAACATCTGAAAAATCACAAGATTTTAAATATACCAAAAGATGCAAGAAAGCCTTAAAATACTTAAGAGGTAAAGACCATGACTACGTTTATTATTTTGTTTGTATTTCTAGCCAGAGGAAACTGGCTTTTAAAAGAAGTCACTAGTTACATATTAAAGTGTAGTGTTAAATGCACCCATCCAAAGGAGAGGTCTGGGCACAATGCCAAGTGATTCAGAATGCCTCAAGGCAAGGTCTCTCTCACTGGCCATAATGATGGCATGCAGTAATGAGATCTGGAGTTCCCCTGAGCTCAAGATGTATCCAGTTCTTAGAAAAATCAAGAGTCCTTGGAATTACACTGTCCCCAGAAGCCTATCTGGTTTCTGTTCCAGAGAAACGAGCTGGCTCACCCCACAAAAGCAAACAGAAACAAATGTTTTGTCCAATGTATATTTTTTCATCTCTATTTTCATTAAGTCATACAAATCCCTAACTCTAAGACTTCAACTTGTGGGGAAGAAACAATAACCCTTGCCTGAAAATATTGTACTAGTCTGAATAACTGTATCTTGAAACTGATTAATTTAAAATAGATGATTTGAAAATGATGGAAAAGAATATGTCATCTCAACAGCAAATTAACTGTTACCAGATAAAACATCTCTCTTCTTGTTACCAGATAACACATCTCTCTTCTGGCAGGACTGACATTTGCAGTTCTAAAATACAGGATGAAACCTCACTGCAGTCCTACCTGCTTTTTTGTCCTCAGTCTCCTTTTTGTCTTCTTCTATTCTGGCTTTCTTCGCTCCTTTCTTATGATCTGCAACATTTCGTCGTCCACCTTCCCCTTCATCTTCAGAATCTGAAAACTCTTCATCACAGGCTATGCGCTTATCAGAGGCTCGAACTAGGATTCAGATTTATGGCATTAATTAATCAAAAAGTCCAACTACAACAGGCCTAATAAAAAACTATCAAACTAAGAATGAGTAGTAATATACTGTAATCATGTAATGCTGATAAACTAAATTACAGTGAAATCCACTTATTTTTCAAGATACCCTGGGACTCACACAATAACATCCAAAAAACAGGTTTGCAGAAACACAGGGGGAGGGTGGGAATATTTTACCATGTATCAAATAAAACTTCAAATACTGAAAACTAAATCACAGGAGAAAAAATTATTTCAACAGTTCAGCAAATGGATGGTGCACTAATAAGAGGTTATAGAATTATTCTAATCTCCATCAAAAAAGACTAAAGGTAGCAGGAAACTCTTGGCCATAGCTCAAGAAGAACTCAAAGTTCATGGAAGGGGTATGACTTATAAAGTCAAGGATAGTGTCGCAAATATGGAAAATCTGTCTCACAACAAAGAAAATAAAAGGCTTTTTTTCCCTTTAAACATTGTATCTCATATTACCTAAAGGGAAACATAGTGTCTGTCTTTTGTTAGTCACAAACAAAGTAGATTACTGTTTCTTTAGTTAATACTCATGAAGCCTTCTGAAATATCTATTATAGATTTGAAATAGCCATGCTGTTCCACAAGATGCAAAAACACAGGGCTCTTCCAGCACTTCATTAGACCCTTTAAGAGGTTCAAATGTGCATGTGGATGTCACCTTAAAAACACCAAAGTGGCAGACCAGAGGCAAAATTTTTTATTCAGGAAACAAAAGGTCCAGTCTTCCAATACTGCACACTACTACAACTTAGGTTCTGAGCAATTAAATCCATAACAACTATAGACACGTTCTATCATGAAGAGCATAATTTCTTACTAGAAATGCGTTTGTCTGGATCTTCTCCATCCTCATCTCCACTGTCTTCATGAACAGCATCTTCAGGAATGGCCTGCATCTGTACGCCAGGTGCGTGAGGTAACATGCGCAAGTTCTCAAATAAGCGTTGCCTGCGAGTAACAGACAAGAAAAGTTATTACTACACAGCAGTAGCACTTCCTTGGATTTCTATGAAGGTCTGAACTCTGCATTCAAAGTTAACCTGGCTTTGCTTTAGAGTCAGCTTCATTTTTCATTTAAAAAAATTAGATTGTCAAGTTCAGGAAGTTTTCCATCCCTATGAGATCATTAGTATCCACAGTGTACTTGAACATCATTTTCTTTGTACTTTACAGATACATATTTCAATCAACTTCCATTGTTAATTCCCTACAGGGTCAAGTACAAGTACTGCCCATGTGGGCTAAACTGGTGTCAGCACTACTCTGTAATAAGCTAGAGCATTTAGTTAGATAAATGCACTATTCTCTAGTTTCTTAGAAAACAGTCAGACACTTAAAAGCATGAAGACTTCCCAACTGTGAGCAGCAATGACAAAATTAATTCATCTGGATATGTTTCCTTATCGGCTTTTTCAAGAAGAACAGAGACAAGTTCTGTCCTGTCTAAGCAGCCTGATAGAGTATATACTCCAAAGCACCATGTGCCAGAAAATAGGATACTGGGCTTCTTTTGGGACTCAAAACTATCATTCCAAAGTAAAAGTAGAAAGGCAGGCTTGGGAAGCATCAAATATCAGCATTTGCAACAATTATCTTAGCATTCTTCTGCACAATTTGAAGGGCTAAAAGGTAACTGGTACTTTTTTTGAATCTTGAGAGTCTCTGCCTCTGTTTAAATCACATGACCTGGCAGAGTAGTTTTGCCATGCATGGGAGCTCCCTAAAGCCAGGTGTCTGTGAAGAACACAATGAACTGAAGGAGGAGTCTCCAAAATGAGTCTTTGATTTTGTGGGTGCTAGTACAAGACAGTGAGACTGTGTTTTTTCTATTGACAGAGAGCAATCTCTGCCTGGGATTGTAGCAGCAAGTTTTGTAGCCTACTTGTACCACAAAAGTTCAACAATATATACCATACAGCAAGCAGCCTGGCAGATCACCAGCTGGAAAACTACATTACTGCTGAGAAATTTTGAACAATTATATTAACAAAAAATAAATGGGCTTTTTTTCCCATCACACATTTTAAACTCCTTTCATTTGATTGTGATTGATATTGTTGTGCTACGAACACCCATCATAGTCTGTATACCAATCACTTAAAAATTAGTATTTTAACAGCTTTGGTAAAATTTGCAATTTGACAGTTTTAAAGGTTATAGCAGGTGTTGGCAAACTTATACATGCAATTTCACATCTTTATTCAGCTATTTTTAATTATCAAAAGAATTTGTACTGTTAACAGCCTGTTAAAACTTGGGGCAGGGGTGGAAGTTCATTCTTTTAAACCCAGAGCAAGGACAAAGCACAGTAAGCCAAGAGTACTTCAGGCTAACCAATTGCATCCTACCAGTTTAGCACAAAGTTGGTTTTATGTATGCGTTACTTCACCCCTGAAGTAAAATATTTGTTTTCAGTGAAAATGTCGAGATGAGAGGAGGAAAAAACTAAGCATCAAAAGTGGCACAGCCTAAAAATACACAACCACCATAGCTTATCAATGAGCACTGATCGAACCTTGTGGATTTGTCAAATCACAGCCACTCGATTGCCTGCACACATATCAGTCTTTCCAGAGTTTTGGATTTTCGAGCTTGCATATGACTTTTTATTTTTGCAACTGACAGCTACAAAGAATAACATTCTCAGTCCATGTTTAGACATGGAGCTGAGAATTAGAAATCCTAGTCATCATGGCACACCAGCTTCTTTCCTGGCAGGATAAAGTTTCTGCAAAATTACAATAGGAATCTAAGTAAAACAGTCATCTTTTCATATGCTGGAAAAAGAAAAAATCCAAGCTGGGTCATAAACTTTCATTTTTATAGTCATAAGACTTCATAAGCATGCATTCTGTTGGAAGAAGAGACTTCCAAAAAACCCCTGACAGAAATGAAAAACACGTCAGCTCTATTCTGGTACTTATTTTTAGTGAACAAGGAAAGGCATACAGTTTTCAAAACTGCCTAATAATTAAACCTGTGGAGAAACATGATCCACATGACCTACTTGATAGATAAGATAATCATTACTTACTTGATCTTCTCCATATATTCTGGTGTATTCTGATTAGTCATATTTGAAGGACTAATATGAAGCTTGAAGTCTGGTCCAAAATACTCAAAGTAGTCATTGTATGGCAACTCTATAAACCAAGCACCAGGACAACTTTGTTACCCAAAAAGAGATTTTAAACATTTTAAATACAACAGTAGATTTAACAGGATTTTACTTAGAGAACCATCAAACCCTAAGCATTCAAACAAGCAATACTTATCATCAGGACTCCTCAGCACTATTCCTCTAAATTATTCAATAAATGAACTTAAATTTGCTGGCAAAATGCAAAGAGAAAGATCTACTGCAATTACACACTGAAAAACTCTATAAAATTTTAAAAAAATAATTAAAAATTTTACTTCTGCAGGAAAAAGAAGATTAATTGATGATTTCTTGTAGATGTTTTCACAGTTAGTCCAGTTTGAAAGGTTTAAGTGAGCCATTCAAAATATTCCTTCAGGACAAGGTTTAATACTTGTTATTAGGCAGTTCAATATCCTTGCTAAGTGCTGGACATTGGTTCAGTGGTGCTGACTGGTTCAGTCTGTCTGTTTCCCTCCTTACCCCACTTTTTGCATTTTCACAGAAAAAGGTCCCCTGACTAGAATGCCGAACCACCAAAATGAAGTTGATGAAGACTAGATAGCCAAGACAACAGCTATTTTACACTGCTATATTTTGCAGTATTTTGTATTGAATATATCTGTATCTTTCCAGATAAAGTAAGAGAAATATAAAAAAAAAAATCCAGAGAACCTTTAAGCAATAAGACACTAAAATCCATCTTTAATTATGCCTTTTGTCTTTCTTCCTTTATGATTGTTACAGGATAAATCATATTGATTAGTGGATAGAAAGCAGACATTGCAGCTATTGCAACATTTAGAAATGCATGGTTATTTATCAGAACAGATTAAAGATGACAGGGACACAAAAAGTAGAGAGGAATGTTAAAAAAAAAAAAATCCAAAAACTGTCATATATATATGTAATCCACTGAAAGGGAGATGCTAATGGAAAAAAGAAGTCCCAAGATAAGGAACTGCTACTGAGCCTTCAAAAGCTTTGGCTGACAAAGAATATATTTTGACATTAAAAATATGTATCTTGAAAGGCACATTCCAAATAGTCTTTTCTCACAGACAGAAGCATTCTGCTGAAATCAGATAGAAACACTGAATCCACCAAGAGATACATGAATAGCAACAAGTTATCAACAAAAGTTGCGGTTCAACATGCAAACCGGCAGTGACTCATTTGCTACAAATCACTCCAAACAGCAATTTTATGTAAATGACATTCCAAAAGCATGTCCAGGAGCATATTTGCTCAGAAGTAAAAGGAGTTCAGGATCTTTAGGGATCTTCCTCAGAGAAATTACTTCAGTGTTTAAGTATTCTAAAGCAGTCTATTTGTTTTATGTGGTTTTAAATTTTAAGACAGCTTGTATAGCCAAAATTGAGTAAAATGGAAGAGTGGAAGTCAATACACTTGCACAGCTACTTTTGTCAGATAAAATGAAGAAACAGTCCTTTTGCTATGTAAAATGGACACTTGCACAGTCAATAATTTCTTAGGTACACCATATCTGTGTTATACAACTTACAGGTTGACACCAGTACAATCAAAATGCAGTATATATTCTTTCATAATGATGATATTCATACTAGAAATACTTACAAGAAAGGTTCCATAAGTTTTGTATTTTGAATTTTCGAAAAGTGATTCAGTCATTTAAAGCTATTGCTAAGGCATAAAAAAAAGCCCTAAATACTTAATGTTTCTTTAGTGCATAAGATACTGAAAATTTATTGGCTAAATCCTAGCAATAATTTTCTACCTAGTTTATTCTAAACTGATGCTTTACAACCAGATACACAAATATCTGCTGTTTACTTAAAATCTCCCATGATTGTTTATATATAAAATATTAATATTTACCATTAGGAATTTCACAATCTAAGGCAACAGCAGTTTCATATGTCCAGCATCGAGCAACATTACGAATTGTGTAGCCTCCTCCTCCTAACATCAGCAATGGCAAGTTAAAAGTCTTTACAACTTCCACACATTTAGCATGACCTGTAAAACAAAAAGAGGGTTGACAATACATGCAAGATATCTATTAAACAGAAAAATATATAACAAACTATTTAATTAGACATATGCAGTCACACTTAACAAGTAAGAACTGAATTGATTCAAACAGAGATGTCTCCCCCTAGAGCTAAGCACAACCTCACAAGAAGTCAAGACCTACAGATTAGAAATGCACAAAACACAGTGAACATCACCCATCCCAGGCTTCAGAGACTTTGCATGATGGTTTATTGCTGTTGTTCTGAAATGCTCCTAGAGTAAGTGTTTCGTCTTTTCATAACTGATGTCATACACAGTGACAAATTTAGGGACAACTTCTCAGTCAAATGCCATGGGGGAAGAAGGGAAAACAAAATCAGTACTTGGTCCTTCCTACTTCTAAACTTGAACCTGTATTAGAGGTTGCTAAGTCTTGCTTACAGAGTGAACTGGTGCCAAGACAGTACACACTCCAGGGAGATACAGCATACTGAAAGGCATCTGTAGGAGGCAGCAGCTTTCTTGCTTTCCAAGATATGTAAGATGGGAAAAAATCTGAGCTGTATGGGCAACTGAAGTAGCTTTGCCACCTGGTGCAAATCAAGAAAAGAACCCTGAAACACTGCAGACCCAAGCGATACTATACTGCATTTTGTTGCCTACAAAACTCTAATTGTCACATTAAAAAAAAAAACCACAAAACCAAGAAAACTCATGATTTAAACAGGCTGGATTGAAGGCATACCAACAGTTTGCCATACATTTAATATTTTGTCATTTAAAATTATAATAACAATAACAATAATAACAACAACAGTAACAGTTTTGCTACTTGCTAAATAACATCCCAATTTAGAGAATTAAAATTGCAGACAGCAACTTAGGTAATACTAAAATAAATTAATTCCATGAGAATTAATTAAAATTATGGTTAACATATAGCTCAGTATAACAAACACCATTACAAATTTAACAATGCAGTGAAGTATTGTCATTTCAGTAATACCTATTTACACCCAACAAGGTGTTTGATGTTTAGCATCTGTAGTTCTACTAAGCTGACTACTAACTAGTTTTACTTGCCCATCATTGTAAGTGTTGATGCCTTGTAAGATGACTGTTGTCCTGTCATTCCAGGACACTGTTTAAAAGCTACAGAAAGCCTGTACATAGAAGAAAGGGAATCACTTGAGTGGCCAGGAAGCACATGGAAAACCATGCTCCTTAACTTTTTTAGATGGACAAAAAGAAAGAGGCAATTTCTGCGTTTCTTTTGGCCATCCCTGTATAGCAAAGAAAGAAGTGATAAATCATAGTAATGAACAAAATCTTTGTGACTCCAGTCCTCATCATGCAAGTATCTTGAAAAACAGTATGAAGGGCAGAGGTTTCTAATAAGTAAAAAGTTACAGACAACAAACAGACACTTCTCTGCTTACCTTTAACAGTAAGATTAAAGCATCCCAGTCTGTCCCCAGACAGTGAATCTGCTCCACACTGCAATACCACAGCACTGGGCTGGTACATCTCCATTACTTTAGATATAATCTATAATCAATATAAAATAGTGAGTCACTAACTGACATCATGAAAACACAAAACCAGTAGTTTTCAGAGAGTCTAAAAACAAAAAACAAAGCACTCACTGGTTTGAATATCTGTCCATACGATTCATCATCTATACCATCCCTCATTGGAAAGTTGACAGCATAGTATTTGCCTTTTCCAGCACCAATGTCCTACAAGCAAAGATGATAAATGCTTTAATACAAACACAAAAATACATGGTATGGTATCATGAAAAAAAGCCTACACAAGTCTGCTGAGCTATTCTGTACCATTACACATGTCTGCGAGGGATAAGAGGCAGAGTTTACTCAATTCCTGTTCTCCCATAAAATCATTTTAGAGTGTAGTAGTTGGACACCAAGATTAAAATAGCAATAAGTACACTCAATTTTTGAATTCAAAGATTTAAGACAAAAAGACAAATCATAACCAATCAGTTTAATCTGGTAATAATAGCTAAGTAAACAAAAGTATGAAAACCAAGAAGAGCAAGGTCCATGTTTTCAGTGTTGCATAGAAGATTTGGTCTTGGATAGGTTTTTAAAACCATGTTATTGCCCTAAACATAGGATGAGGAAGTAGCTGCATCAAAAGGGAGAGAAGAAAAATCCAATAGGGGCCACTTACAGAAGGGCTCTTGAAGAAACTGAGATGACTTAAATGAACAACAAACCCCCAAAAAACAAACATGCAAATTATTCTCAGTTCCATCAGGGGTCAAGCCAAGAACTACAGTAGTTTATCTTATCAGCTTTCCTAGACAACCTAAGTATTAAGAGAAAAGGTTTACTAAAAAAAAATAAAAAAAAATCAAGTGAATACACCCTGAATCCCACCACCCCTATTTTGATGATCGCCTTAAAAGCTAAAGATCTCAGCTTGACACACATTCCCATTTCTTCCATATATTTCATCACCAACACAGATAGACAGACAGCAATGCAGAACAGACAGTGAGAATTAACCTGTTCAGTCTGATTGTAAACTATTTCTGCAAACAACAGTTCTGCAGAAATATCCTAGAAAAACTACAGGTCATGTGTAGCATAACACAACAACACAAATACTAAACTTCTCAACACTACCTATTGAAAGTTATTGACTTTTCCCTATTCCTGAACAAAGCCTCCTTAGCAGAGAATGTATCAAGAATGTGCCACTTCCAGTAACCAACTTTTACTGAGGGTGTGAGGGGGAAAGGACAAAGATGAGGAGGGGGACAAGTGGCCCAGTGAAACACAGACAATGTTAACAGTTGACGTTTTTTAGCCATAACACATTACTAACATTTCATAGTATTGCAAGATGAGTGACACTAAAGACCCCTGCTGAACTCAACTCTGGCTGATTTGAAGCACAAGTTATCCAGAATTTCCCAGAGTGAATCATCTAGACTTTCACATGCTGAATTTTCTGAGGTGATCACAGAATGGCCAGAATTGTAGAAAGGGACCTCTGGAGATCATCTAGTCCAACATCCTGATAAAGCAGATTGCACAGGATCACATTCAGGTGGGCATTCAGTATATGCAGAGGAGACGTGACAACCTTGCTGGACTACTTGAGTGCTTTTGTCACCCTTAAAGTAGTTTTTCCTCATATTCAGATGGAACTTCTTGTGTTTCAGTTTGTGTCCATTGCCCCTTACTCACCAGATCCCATTCTTTTGACACTCACCCTTGAGCTATTTGTAAGTATTAATGATGTCCACTCTGAGTCTTTCCTTCAGGATAAACAGGGTCAACTTCTTTAACCTCTCCTCCTAAGAGAGGTGCTCCAGTTGCTTCATCATATTTGTTGTTCTCCACTGGACTCACTCCAGGAGCTCCATGTCTCTCTTATACTGGGGAACCCAGAACTGGACACAGCACCCCAGATTTAGCTATACCAGGGCTGAGCAGAGGGGCAGGATCCCTTCCCAAAACCTGCCGGCTATGCTTTTCCTAATGCACCCCAGGACACCATTGGCCTTCTTGGCCACAAGGACACAACTGGCTCATGGTTAACTTGTGCACCAGGAGTCCTCTTTCTCGCACAGCTGCTTTCCAGCAAGTCAATACCAATGGTTCATGAGGTCATTTCTCTCCTCGTCTTGTTTTACAGATTAAAAAGCCAAAAATCATTAAATTGATCTTATCCTAAAACACAGCAAAGTCAAATGTTCACACAACTTCCATCTAAACAGAGTAATTGTTTGAGCTACTTAATGGACCTTTGTTGTAGCTGATGCTTGCATTAGTTTTAAAACCTGAAGAAACAATTTAGCATTCTGGCAGCCTCCATTCACCAACAGATCAAACTGCTGCCTCACAGAACCTGGGCCACTATGAAGAACTATGGTCTCAACTGATGTGTATGTACAAATGGCAAAATTTGTGCTATCATCCAAGATATGCAAAAGGCCAAATAACTTAATGAGGACATTGGAAGTTTAGACTGAACAACATATTCAGTAGAAAATGGATGAAAGCTGCTGAACTAGAAAACTTCAGATTCATCTACACTGACAGAGCTGCAATCACAGTACCATCCTTTGACACATGATATGTTCCTGCATCAAATAAATGTAACCTGATCAGCAAACTAGATCAGCTAACTAAAGAATTACAGAAACAAGCTGTAAAACAGCCCATTGGAAAAAACCAAAGAGATTTGGCTGGAAAAGTTGATAAAAATAACCATCAATGGCAGATCAAGTTAGGCAGAAGGAAGCAACACAATACTGGCCTCCAGAAGGAACACTGACTTTTCAGAGAATTAGCTCTCCCTTCAGTTCAGTTAGCTTTGCAATCTCTGGAGATAGGAAAAATCCTTATGGCGATGCAATAATCACACTAAAGCCAGCTAGAGCCTGCATGCAGACAGTGCTCATTTCAAAATCCTAACTAGCAGCTCAGGAAAAAAGTTTCCATGCCTGAGATACTGTTTTTCACTGACACTGCTGAAAAAATAAATCTCAAAACCCATAAAATAGTCTTCCATTTATTTCAACTATGCTATCTTTTAATTCTTTGTTCTGGGTGTGGTGAGGTGAAGAGTCCACAAACTTCCCTGTCAACGGGAAGTGCTGCTTCTAAAAAGCCAAGATATCTAACCCTTCCAAAAAAAAAAAAAAAAAAAAAAAAAAAAAAAAAAAAAAAATCTAGCCAAATTCAGCAACAACAGCTTGACATCATAAACATCCTGGTCTGAGCTGCTTTTACTTTGAAGCACCACTACCCCACCTTGTGGCCAGTCGAGTTAAACCACCCAAATAAAAATAATCTGATTTCTTCCTAAATCAATTTAGAACACAGTTTAATAGAATCTAACAACCATAATAACATTCAGCAACAACAACTACACTGAACTGAATGCTTTGCACCCCACTGCTCAACTTCCACTCACTCCTGTGCCTTCTGGGAATCATCAACAGGCTGGGAAATACACTTTTCAGGAGTATTAGCTGAAACACGAATATTTGTTATCCTATGAATCAGTTAAAATGTATTAGGAAAACAGTGAATTCTCTCCCAGAACAGCATTTTTGCAGGCCAACTTGTTAGAAGTGTTCACAATTTTTAAAAAAGGTTTATAACTGTATGCACAAACTAATGTGCAACGTTGCTAACAGCAGAGGAATGCCATATCCCAGGAGTGCCTCTGATAAAAGAGATTTAATTTATGAGTTTGAAGCTAGGAATATATTAATTCTAATACTTCTAATACTCTTTCAAGCTGTGAAGTGGAACAAGTTCCTGTTCTAACAGACAAGTGTCTAACATGAGCAATGACTAACTTAAAATTAATATGAAGGGCCAGGAAAATTGGTTTCCTGTCTCAGCTTTGCCAGAGATTCTACAACAGCTATAATGATAATTCTTCATGGGCAAATGCTCCCTCTTCTCTCAATCTAGGTATAATGATCAGTACACAATTCCACATGGGGCACGCTAAAGTTCTTAGGTGGTGAGCATCATGAGAACTCAAAACACACTTCATGACATAAGAAATATTCCCAAAATGAGTCAACTGTATTACTAGTCAAATAGAACACAGTAAATTCAAACTGTAGCTTAAGCCTTGTGACTGTTAAAGGGTAATCTGTAAACAGATACTTTTCACTGTAGCTGCAGAATTGATATGCACAGATAATCATAAATATACCACACTGTCTTCTTAGAGACATCTCCAAAATCTGTGTGAATTAAACTAATAATAATTGAAAAAATATTTCAGCATATTTATCCAGAAGTGAAGGTGTTAATTTCATGTAGAAATAAATATTTTATTTCTCTACTATTCCGTATTATTTTTCCTAAGATTCCCCAACTCTACATCACTCAAGGCTAACATTTCTTCTGAAAACTTACTGTTGCATACAATTATTGGACATACTTATTTTAGTGAAGTGCAAAAAAAAGTATCTACAAGGAAGGCAGTAAGAGGGAATTTATCACCTAATGAAATTTTATATTCGACCTTACCCTAAGGTCCCCTGTGCCTGGAAAATATTCACCATACTTATGGAATGATACTGTCATGACACGATCTGTGGTATAAAATGCTTCTTCAACACCATCACCATGATGGATATCAATATCAATATACAACACTCTTTGGTGATACCTAGAAAGAACATATAAGAAATCATCATTATCTGTTATACTGAGAGCAAACAAGAAAAACACTAACAAAAAACCCCCCCAATCAGACACAAAAATCCAAGATTATGATCACAGTGATGATTTTGGTTGATATGACCATACGCTCTCAGAATTCTTGGCACATTTGAAAAACATTAATAAGTTTATCTTCATCAAAATAAGGAATTTAGTATTCACCCCAAACTATCTCATTCTGTAGAAACTATACCTCAGGCTTTTGCTGACATTGCTTTGTTGTTCACATCTGCTGAACTCAACCCCTTCATTAACCCCAAGGCCTTTCTTTCTGCCTTCTCAGTAATTACAAAAACAGTCTGTGTTCCATAAGCTCGCAAAAAATAAATACTTATTTTCCACTGACTTTTCTTCTTCACCTCTCCAGCTTGTAGAGAAAGGCACATTCTTATTTTCAAATGTATTGCACTTTAATTTGCATAAATTTATTACACTACTGTTTATTGTTTTCTTAAATACTGCAAATTTCAGGACAGTTGGAGACGGATAAAGAAATCAGTGTTTTATTTTAAGCATTGGAGCACTAGAAACAACAAGTATCCCTTAAATTTTATGTTTTCCAGTAAAGAAGAAAGTCTGTCATCAGAAGATGCATTTTCATCATGCTTTGCACAGTACTGAGAGTTTGAGCATCCATAATTTCAGGGACAGTTTCCCATGGTTACACAACCCATAACTATTCACAAGATTCTCTCCTTCCTTCACAAGCACATTAAGCAAAAAAATTCAAGATTGGACCACAGAAAATTATATTTCATAGACTGTAGACAGCTCCTGAATATATGTTGTCCATTAAAATGAATGTCTTAATGTGCTAATATTAACTAATCTTAGTGTCTTTAGAAACATTTTCCATCTCTAGATTTCCAGATTATAGCTACTTCCCTCATTCCTCACCAGCAAAATCAGCTGTCCTACTCAGAAGAGTGGAATACCTTAAACATTTTTTCTAATAAATGGGATTTATGTGTTATTAGTAAGGATACAGTCCTCTGAAGCAGTAAAAGCAACACTCAGGACTTGAAATTTTAGTGAAGCAGTACTGTTTCAAGTCAGTTATATGATCACTCTTCATTATTCCTCATTTCTTATTTTGCAGTCACAGCACGACAGCTGCTACTTCATTATTTATTAAAACTAGCCATATTAATTTATGTAATAATCCAAGGAAGCTCAGTGCAAGATCTTCCCTGAATATTCCTGTTTGATTCAGTAACAAATCAAGTGACAGGAAACAAGAAGACATATTGTGAAACCAAATGGGTGTAAGATTATGAGTACAAATGACTGCTTTAAGGGATCAGGGTAGTGATCCATCTAGCCCACTATTCTATCCCCATGTGTAGCAATGGGAGACTTTACAGAAATATTTACAGAAAGCAAGTAAGCCTATCCACTTTCTAAAGTCCACTACTCTAGTCCTTCCCCACCATCTAGAATTACAGCATATGGTGTTTTACAGGGTGCATTGTTGCTTGGATTTATCTCCTATTAGTTATCTTTTCAGTTTGTCTGTATTTTATTTTGAATATCTTGCTGAGGTCAAACCAGGAAGAGCTTGGAGCTTTCTTAATTGAAACTGTAAAAGTTCAACATGGGCTATGAAAACTCACTCAAATAATAACTATAAGCCATACCTTCAAACATTTAAATAGCTGAATTTAACACTTTCTTTAATTTTAACTCGTGCCTATCACAAACTTACTTCAGTAACTCAAGGATGGCAAGCACAATATCATTGACATAACAGAAACCAGATGCCTCCGATTTCTTGGCATGGTGAAGTCCCCCAGCCCAATTGACAGCCATGTCTGTTTGTTGTCTGTTCAATTTTACTGCCCCAGCTGTAAGAAGACACACAGAAGAATAAAAGCAAATGGAGTCAGAAATTTCTGATTGCCTTTAAATTTGCTACATAAAACCATATTTTATTTTTTAAATAAGTTGATTTAGAACAAATCTCTTACTGATACTGAGTGAGATACTTGACATGTCTCATATTTTACAGTCTGTAACTGATAGGAATATTTTTAAAATATATAGAAAAACCCTTATATTTACTTCATTTTTAGATGCACAATCAAAATGTTAAGTTGCTGATATCAACCCAGTAAAGCTATAAAATAGTTGGCAAACAACCTATACTCACCAACAGAACCTCCAGTTGACAGCTGACAAAACTCAAACAGGCCATCAAACACAGGACAATCTTCTCCAACATTAACTGTATAAGAAATGTAGTATTTTTTAAAAATACCATTGCAACAGCATTGATATACACATGGATAACACAGTTGTCTAATTCATTCAGCATTTTAATTACTTTTCCCCCATCTCACTTATCAGGCTATTTTAAACACTGAAAACAATGCAGAGTCCCAACAGCATAACTCCAAACTAGATTTTTTTAAATTTTATTTTAAGATTATTTTTAGTTTCTATTGGAAGATTTGTCTCCTCATTGAAAGAAAAAGTTTGATAATTTTTAGATTTTTGAAGAAATGCTGATTAACATAGGTCATGTTAAAAAGAGTACAACTACTTAAAAAAATAATTTGCTGGCAATAAGGCATCATAAAGAGGTTACAATACTGCCTTTAAAATTGATATAATAGCTGTCAAACTGCATTCCTAACACTACTTGGAGCTCATTCCTATAATTAAAGGAATAAATGAATAGAAAGGGAGAACATGAATGATGTACAATTTTTACTATCTCCCTACAAGAGGTATGAGTCCTTTTCTTGACATAAACACATTTTCACACATTGCTTTTACTCCTCTAGTATTCTAAAAGCCATTTTTTTAAGCAAGATTTCAAGGCACTTTGACAAACAGTTCACAATCTGCACGTCAAGCCTTAGCATTAGCAACAGTATTTCACATCTAGAATACACCCTGTGAAAGGAGAGGCAAAAATCCTTACATATGCTTAAAGAACATTTTTGTCAAGATGACTGCTTTTGACTGCTTTTCATGGAAAAGTGCAGCTAAAGGCAGGCACATGCTACTTACTCTTGTTACAATATTTCTCTGTACTGGTGGATACTGAGCTTCAAACAATGCTAACCATAAAAGCATGTACACATAGACTTAGGCTGATGCTGGCACTTACATCTCTGCATTTGCTTGCTGTACTCAGACATATTGTCAGGCCTTATTGATCGGAGAAATTTGATGTATTCATCACTATGGTACTTGGTCATTTCCTCAGCAGTTGCTTTGTGGGGTCGCTGATAACAAGAACAAGTTAAAGAAACAAATCAGAGTGCTCTGCAAAATCAGCTGTGTTAAAACAGACAACCTGAAAGAAGTCCCACCTACTTTGAAGGGAAAATGGTGAAAGGAAAATTATACTAGTAGTGTTTTACATAAAGCAAGGACTACTCTGTTGTGATATACAACTGCATTAAATACTGCTTCACTTCTAAACAAAAGAGCTCTGAACACACTATTTACATATTCTCTATTTTCACTTCCACCTCTCTCCACTTACTTGCGTGACAATACTTGAAGCTCTTGAAAAATAACTTAAAATGCTTCAGTGGACATCATGTTGCCCATACTTACATAAATTTCCATTTTTCTGTATAAGCCATAGTTTAGCAGCAAGTTGTGAGTCATTCGGATTCTGTGAGGTTTCATTGGATGTCCTTGTCCATAGTAATAGTTTCCAATATCACCTGCCAATAATACACAAAAGAATAGCTATTCATTTTACAAAAGAAGTTTCATTGCCCCTTAATCATTCTCAGAAGATAAGTAAACAGGTATGATTCCAGAAAACAAACAAACCCCACAAAGAGAATACTTCAAAATGAACACAAGGGAAAAAAACTGCTGTATGTCAGAAACAGAGGGAAAAAAAGAAGCCAAATCTAACACTTTGACTACAAGCAGACAGGAGTGGGAGAGCAAAAATATATGTAAGACAAGGTTTCAAAACAAGAGTGAGGTTCTGGCCCAACACTGGGCTAGAACTGAACAATAAAATGTAAACAGAACTGAAATCAAGAGGAGACACTGATGACATTGCCACATAGCATCACAGAAGCCCACAGTATAACAGAAGCCCTAATAAAATCTACCATTTTGCATGAGCTGAATTTATGATACAATCCTCAGCCTGTTCTTAACTACTAACCCTGTTACATCTAGAAGTAAACTCCAGATCTATTGTGGCAACCACATGCACACTTTCACCAGACACCTGCTGCTGGAGATCCACAATAATTTAACAAAAACTTTATAATCCAGATTAGCCTGATACATTGGGGACCAACTAAGCACACAATTAAGATAAAAAATTTCACACTCTTTTCCAAGAAAGGAGTAGCTGCTATCATGGGCTAGTAGTAAGTTTTCTTCTGAGCTCAGCTATTGTTAGAACACACAAAACCCCACTTTGAGCACTGACATTCTCAACACATGAACCATTTTAAACAGAACTGCCCCTGGAAATACAAACAAGCTTATAAATTAAGTCCAGTTTTCAATGGCTTTCAGCTGGAGATTTCTAAAACACCTCTTCACTTTTTGACCCAATTTCCCGATAGGATTACTGAACTTTACCTTCTTGAACTTTTTATTTTTCTTTCACATCCTTCAACATGCTCTGCCTTGTCCACTGGGAACAAAAGAAACACTATTTTCACAATGTCATACTACTTTGTAAATTTTTTCAGTCAGAGGTAAGAAGCAGCACTACTACAAAACAACTTTAGTTTCACCTCTTCAGCATGGGCTTCATGGAGGAAGGGTAAATGTCAGCTTGCAGTAGCATCACCAGCGACCAAGAAAAACAAGTATTACAGTAAGATTAAAAGTTTCAAAGCATTCTAAAATCCTTCAAGCTTTCAGTTTTCAAAGAGACAAGGAGGGTAAGGACACTTAAGAAAACAGATGTAACCCAGTGTACCATAAGAAGAAGATGTAGAAAAACTACCCTTCAATACCTAGCTCCCATAACAATAGAAATACCAAGTTTTAAGAACTTTGAAGAGTTTGGACCTTCTAACTTGGGTACTAAGTGGAAGAAAAGCACTTTTTGTCAGTTACTTATTGCAAGCCTATAGATTTGGTTACACACAGCTCAAGAGAAAAAGTATTAAGAGTATAAATAAACTCCTTCCTTCCAACAAAAACATTTTCAAGCACTTTACAAAAGAATACCTTATATATTTGATGTTTAGGAAAAAATCTATCACAGCTCTTTGAAACTAACGCCTAGAAGATGAAAACCAACCATTTGCTAGCTCCACTTTTTGTTTTGAAGGTACTGTTAAGTCCCAGATTTAAAAAAATCTTCAGGCTAGTAAGAGCTTTAAATTTTGAGATTTTTAGGACAATAATGATTATAAATAAAGTGATATTATTGAGGGAACTTCATTACAAATGCATCTGTGGCTTAAAATTGAGGTTTTTAAGAGATCATTTCAATTTTAACTACTTCAGCTTCTATAGTCATCACTGACATTTTATTCAGAATGCTGATGGATGAGGAAGCATACAATTAAGAACTATTTTATATCTTACGTATGATGTAATTGTATTATTTTTTTTCATATGAAATAGAGAAAAAATAAAATTAACAAATTTTCCTAAATACACTTGCAACACATCCTTCAATATACTCAACTAAACAAATTTTAGCTTATCCATAGTCTATATGCCATACACTGCAGCATACAGTTATTTATATAAATCAAGCACACTTTTTAGCTTTTTTTTTTTTTTTTTTTTACCAGAAAAGAGAATTTTAAAAGAATTAGCACATTGGTAGATTTAATGGGAGTTTATTTGTCGAACAGAAGATCTGTAGGTGAGTATCGGGCAGAATACTGATCCTTCTGTATTAGAGGCCAGCAATAGTGACTAACAATAGATATCAATATAATACACTTTAGCAACAGGCAATACAATACCATTTTAATTTTTCAGGTCTTAGTATCACTAACAAATAAAGGTTTTGGTGTTAGCCTCATAAAAAAAAAATCTTAAAGCATATGGACAAAAAGCCCATCAAGTATCAAGGGATTAGTGATGCCTATGTAGGCAGGGGTGAGGAAGGAAAAGATGAAAGATCCTCTTTCTTCATTAGTACCTTGATTTTCAACCAACATCATGAAGGGGACCCATCATGGAGACATCATACTGTGATGAAGATAAAGTTGTCAAAAGTGTCTCATCCTTTACCTAGTGAAGAATGTGGTGCACTTCCTGGTACAAACACTCCATCCACTGATCCTGAAATTTATATATCTCCTCTTCATATGTCACAGCCTTACTAGAGCACTTTGGGAAGAAAAGCAAGGTGTAGCAAGAACTAGTATGTGTGAGGATGGCACACCTCACTCACTGATGGAGCTAATTGGCTCTGCACAAACCTCTGCCAGAGTAACTCTAACTAAAACTGTACATAAAACTGTATATATGAGGAACGGGTACAGAGAGGCCAAGCTCACAAGATCATTACTGCAGATAGCATGAGTATTTGACTTTATACTTACTAATATAAAGGTAAACTCTTACTAACATAGAAGTAAAAATCATGCAGAAGAGTTATGAGCACCGTGTATCACCAGTGTGGAAACACATGGAAAATACAAAAAAAAAAAAAGTAACTGAATGAGGAAGAGAAGGGAAAAAATGCAAAGTAAATGTGTAAAATGTGTAAAATGTCTGCAAATCTATTAATCTTTCACAGTAAGGCTTCAAAAACTGAAATTTAGTGTTTTATATCAGTAAAAATGCCAGCTAAATGGCTCCCATTGAGAAGTGGCAACATATAATCTCTGGAAAGTTGAGTCCTTAATTAAGGAGAGACAAACCAAGTGCCCATTTAATACTACAGAGTTTACTGCTCCACACTGTTCACTATGTGATACAGAAGACCTACCTGAAAATGGTTACACACGTTGTCATGCTTTGGGTTCAATATATGTATTTATTTTTTAATTTTTTTTTCTTCTCAATTCATGCAAGTTACATGCCAAATGATGAGAACTATCAAATAAAAATAAACCTATGATTGCTTTGATGAGTTTTAGACACCTGTTTGTCTATCCAGGACTTGAGCAAGGCCTACAGAAAATATTCTAACATAAAAAAATACAAGAGGCTACATGTCCTAAAGGAATTTTAATTCTGCCCAAAACCACACAACTAACAAAAGCTATGTCCCAAAAAAAAAGTATTAGTTTCCCCAGTTACTATGACATACAGAAAAATAACACCATTAAAATTATGCATTACAAAGCAGTCTGAAGAGACTGACTTAAGAGACAAGAGATGACATCTACACTCTTTTTTTATACTTTGTAACTTGTATGTTACATTACTTTATAACATTTAACTGATAAATTGTTATGTACATGGATCCTGCTTATTTCAGGTATAGTTACCATGAAATGGCGAGGTATTTCAGAACTGTACTATATAAAGAAACCTAATTGCCACAATGGAAACCACATGGAAAAAACATATCTTAAGAGCAGCAGTTACACTGAATTGACTTCAGCTATACAAAGGGGTGAACTCATGTAAAGCTGAATGTAAAATAAAAGATCACCAATGCCTGATGAGTCAAACAAACAGCTATTCAAACAGGCCTAAAATTATGGCACTAGCTTCTGAAGGATTGGACATTTTGTTCAGGTTTTAAAGTTAAGCAGACAGCAGAAGAGTAGCAAAAATCTGACTTTTGAGCCCTGAGCAGAGACTGGACACCACCACCACGTTTGGAAGGCACTGCAAAGTCCTGATGAATTTCCAGAAAACACCCAAGTTCATTTTATCTGCAGATGTAAGCTTTAACTAGAAGTACTACTCAAACAGTGCCCCACTATAGTAACACACTGCTCTACTAAAACAGGTTTAGTCTCGTCTTTATGGGTGGAACCAACAAACTGATGCAGATCTCTCAAACTTTTCATGAATGTAGAGCCTTTTGAACACCCACACTAAATTATGCACAAGAACCAATCTAAACAACACTGCTAGTGCACTGGCATGGAATAAATACACGAACTCACAGTAACCACACCAGTTGCTGCACGATTCTCTAGAGCTGTGCTGGTCTGTGCAGGAGCACAGAGCTGGAAAGACCATCTGGGGCCTGTTCTCGCTGCTGTGGGCAGCTGTACAACACCTTGGAAGAGCTAAACTACCTGAGCCACAACGCTGCAAAACCATGACAAAAACCCGAACACACATGGTAAGAGACTAAACGAAAAGCTATGACAGCCTTCCACATCTAGCACAGTTCTAAGCAGTGTGAGGAGCACACTTTGCTATGCTGTATCAAGACCAGAAGCATTTATGTAAAATACTTTAAGATCACAACAGTATTTTAATTTGTATTTTAGTTTTTCCCATACTATTCTGGTTTAAATTTAAGTCAAATTCCTGACCTGAGCATGATCACAAGCAATGAAGATTCTGCAGACTGGATGTGGTTGACTTCCTATTACAAGCAAACTCAAGGTAATGAAATCAGGCTTTGTCTACTCAAAGTTTATTGGTTCCAAGTACAGTATGAAGGCTATTAAAAACATAGATTTAGGGGAAAAAAAACCTTAACAGCAATACACTGCAAAAGTGACAGGCTAATTTAAAAATTCAACCTTAAATGACAATCTCACCAAGTTTCACAAAAAGCAGGAGGAAGTTTATTGTATCTCAGAAGATAAGCATATGTGCTTTTGGAACTTTTCAAGACTTTTTACTCTGTAACTTTTAAGAAACAGTAAAAGTATGTGTGGAGAGCCAATTATGACCCAAAAAAGGGGAAATTTACTTCAGACATTACATTCCTTTAGAGATCTACCACTACCTCAGTATTTTTTTGTTTTGGGTTATTTAAGGCTTCAAACACTCCCTTCACTCTGATTCAATGGCTTTGCTGGTACAATAGTTAGAAATATTCAGAATTGCCAGATGAAACACATAGTAGCATCAGGGTATTTATTTTAGGTATAAACTCTAAAATTTCTTCTAATAACCCTTTTTCCAAAAGACATGTAAAATAATTGTTGGATTTGGCAACACAAATAAATGAGATATCAAAAATATTCCAAAACTGTTTCTGTCACATATAAAATATTTATTTTAAGGCACAACAGATACTATTTTCTCTACATTATTAACTACATTTATCCCAGTCTACAGATGAACTGTAACTGCTTTGAGTCACTATTATCCTGCCACCCCCAAACTTGTTCGTCTTCCAGTTTCTCCCCACTCTTCACAAGCACAGCTTTTTTCACTGTTAAGGGAATCTAATGCTAGCATCAAGTACCGAAATCCAGTAATCACAGAAAAACAATATATCAACATCTAGTAAGCAAAAAAAAAAAAAATTAAAAAAATAAACAAAAAGGAAACTGCTTTTAAAACAGGCAAATATTTTCAGAGAGAAAGCTTCTAAACTACCACTGTTGTTTTTCTTTCAACAAGGCGAAAAGTTATTCTTCTTCCCTAGGAAAAGTAAGATCCCAGCCTCAACAGAAGTATCCCTAACAGGGGCCTCCTTTCCCCTTTAGGCTGAACAAAGAACCAGTGCTAGCAACAAAGAGAAGGGGGCGGCAACCACCACTCTGCCTCCTTTAGTGTGGTTTAAAAAAAAAGCCAAGACAGGCCCCACAAGATCTGCCATTTCCAAAGAATAGCAGGTTTGCTACAGCAACACAACCTTTGTTATCTCGAGTGGGTTTAGCCACTTATCTTCACTTCCAAAATGGTGAAAACACCAAAGGTCTACGGCTGAACCTCCTCAACCTCTGTTTCCTGGCTGCTACCAAGACCAGCCTCATATGCAATCGTACAAAATTGTTACAATAGGAGGCAATTTCATCAAATCTCTCAACTAATCCGCCCATCCAGCTCACCTCCCAGTACAAAAAGGGCTAAATAAATTCAAGCTCACGAAGAAAACTAAAAGTTGTTGCTGTTGCGGCCAGAGAAAACCGCAAACAAGTTGCTGAAAATATCTCAAACCAAGCACTTTTTCGCCATGACTGACAATGCAGCTCGCAAGCCCCCGTATCCTCACCATACAAGTGTGCAAACTCAGAGGGCCTGCATGCAACTCAAATTCCACTATTATTAAACACCCACGCACACAACTTTCCGCGTTTTGCGGGAAGGGAGGCCCGTGGAGCCAGAGCTCTGCTCCGATCCGTGCTGGCTTTGGGGATGGGGGCGGAGCGCCCCTGTCCCTCCGTACCCAGACCGCGGTACGAAAGCCCGAGGCACGGAAAGGCCTCAGCTCAACAATCACCAGGTGCCAGAACTACACATGGCCTGGACTTTCTTTGCAGGGGAGGAGCCAGACACAGCAGCGGCTTCAACGCCTCCCTGCTCAGCGGATGGAGGGGAGTGTCTCAACTTTTCTTCTTCTTTTTTTTTTTTTTTTTTTTTTTTTTTTTTTTGGGGGGGGTGGTGGCGCTCGGGCGGGTGGTGGGTATTTTCGGGGTGGGCAACAATAGCCACAGCACCCAGCCCCGGGCCCGGCACACCGGGCAGCTCCCCGACCCGCACCCCGCCCGACTCCACCACCCCCGGCCCCGCCGCCCCACGGGGCTCAGCAGAGCCGACGGCGGGAGCGGGGCGCGGCGGCGCAGGTGGAGGCGGCGAGGACCCCCGCCCGCCATGGGGCCGAGCCGAGCCGGCCCGGGCCGGGAGAAAGGGGATCTCGTCCCGCGGGGCAGGGGCGGCCGTGCCGGCGGGGGCCGGGGACACAGCCCGCCCGGGCGGCCATTAGAGGGGCGCCCCCCCGCTCCTGCACGCGCGCTCCCGCGCCGGCCCTGCTCACCGTCGTAATAATAGCAGACTTTCTTCTTGCCGCCGCCCTGACTGTACGCCATGGGGCTGCCGCGCCGGGGCCGTGGGCAGGGAGCGGGAAGGCGAGGAGAGCGCGGAGCCGGCTCGGAGGGTGGGAAGGAGGGGGCGGGAGAGCGGGAACTCGCGACGCCGGGACCGCCAGCAGCGGGAGCGGGCCGGACCCTCGGCAGCGGGAGGGGCAGCTAGCGGGACGCGCCCAACTAGCCGCCGACAGAGGGAGGAGAAGGAAAGAAGGAAGAGGAGAAGAGAAAGCATGCGAGCGGACGTGAGCTTCTGCCTACTTCTTCGTGATATCTTTCCTTAGTTATACACAAAAGTCAGGGAAGTAGCCGAGGAGGATTCTTCATAAGCGAGTTTTCGGAGAAAACTCTTTTCTGGCCCACCCCTATGGTGCGCAGTGGTACGATCCGCCGCGGGTGTCGGGGCTGTATCCCCGCCCCCAAGAGGAGTAGTTTTGCGCATGCGCGGAGTCTCCCTCAGCGGCTGCGGCGGGAGTGAGCGTGGGGAGCCCCGCGCTCGGGCCGCAGCGGGCCCGGGCCCTGTGGAGCATCGGGACCACGGCGAAGCCCCTCAGGCACCCCCAGCACCGGCCGGGGCCGCGGGCGCCTCGTACCCTGCCGCGCTGGGGCCCGAACCTCAGCCTCACGGGGCGGCTGCAGATGCTCGGCCGGCTGCGGCGTCGCGTCCTGTCCCGTCCCCAAGTGAAAGAGTTACTCCTATTCACAACAAAACTGGTTTCTGTTTTGTTTGCTTTTGTTTTTTTGTTTTTTTGGTTTTTTTTCTCAGCACTGCCGTCTGTCAGTACTCAGCCCTAGTAGCAAGTGTTGCTCCTCAGTATCCCTGTTCTAGAGGAAGTTGAAAGCATGCTTCACATAGCAGTTCTCCCAAAACATCAAGGCATGCCACACAAGAAGCATTTAATATCTGAATAATTTGTCTTCAAGATCTATCAGCCGTTTTCTCTGCTTGCTTCAGCTCAGGCACAAACTCAGGAAGGAGAACCATGACTCCGTTCATGCTTAGCCAGCTTGCTTGTATTTGCATTTACACAGGAGTTCAACACTTGTGAGGCCTGATAAGCCGAGTCTGGGGAGACGCATCAATTACACTAAACTTTACTGTTTCTTCAGCTGACACCAAAGGCCTATATTTAGAGACTTCCACTCATACAAGGCTTGACCAAGCTTTGTTGATATGCTGGAGTTTTTAAAAGTGCCTAAAACCCTCTGGTTATTGCCATATGTACTTCTCTATTGGACAACAAGGCATTTGTATAACCTACGTCACTCAACAAAACCAGTATGTGCCTGAACACAGGTTTGGTCTTTGTTCCCAGGGTTGAATTGCTTTCACTCCTGGAGGTACCTATAGGAGTCTGGGTCCTTGTAACTGATATTAAAAAAAAAAAAAATTATATTGTTAGAGACAGACAACTGTAAAATAAGTTTGTTAAGCACATGTACGCACAAAGGATAGCCTTAGGGCATCCTGAATTTTCCCCCCTCCTCTTCACCTTTTAACAAAAGGATACCATATTATGATGTAGTCAGGAAGTATAGCATTTTAAAATAGTTCTTAATATTCCATTTGGAAATTTCTCTATTAGAAATAACATACAAAATTGATTTCTACACCTTATAATACAGCTGATGCTTGTTTCTTGGTGCAAAGTGCAGCAAAATATCTGCATAACACTGTAAGAGGCACGACATTATCCACTTACCAATAAATTCCTTTTTTATCTTGGCCTTAGTGCTGCCACTATTTGAACAGACTTAGACTGGACTCTAGAAGCTCCATTATTTTGTATTGGCTAATCACTGCATTATATGTTTCTTTGACCACTGAAATTCCATGTGTTTATGAAGTTACTCAACATTTTGTAGTTGCCTGATAATTATTTCTATGAAAACAGTACAATAACACATCAGCTGGCTCAATATCAGAATACTTTTATTGCACCATATAGGGAATTCAATAAAAGCAGTGATGTATCATTGAAATTTTTATTAGGGACTCCATGTAAGGGAAAAAAGTTCAAAATTTAAATTAGTTTCAAATGGATACGCAACCTCATATAGGAATAACATTTTGGTTTAAATGCACTAAATCAAGAGAAAGTATGTTGCTTTCAGGGCAAAAATGACTATTCCTGGTCTTCTAACATCGAATTCAGGCAATTGCAGCTCTCATTTAGAGAAACTCCTCAAATACCAACTCATACCTGAATTGAGCAAGCATCAATAAGCATACAAAATTATCCTTTAGTCAAAGGGGTAAGAATTCCTTCACTGAATTCACAGTAACTCAGTATGACAGTAAGGACACCATTACATGTAAAGGTCAGTAAAGCTTAAATACCAAGTTTCACAGGTATATATGAGGGTGATTTCCTAGACCAGTCCCCCTTCTAGAAATGCGGGTTTTGCAGATGTCTTCAAAGCTGCTTGTTAAGGGAACAGCACAGCAGCTGTGCTAGACAAAAGGTAATGGTACAGGAGAAACTCTGGAGCATCACTTGCTGGGGTAAACAGGAATGAACACCAGCCAGGCAGGCACAGGACCATTATGGAATGGGCTACATAACAAAGTATCCCTGGGACAGGCTGCTATTCCTTTCACTATGTTGCAACATGCAGACACTTTATAACGTAATGATGATATTTTTTTATACCTTCCTGTAATTGCTTGTTTCTGTTACTGGGTGAATGCTAGCTTTATTTCACCCTTTCCCTGCCTCATTATATTAACATTATCTTGCTCTTTCGCACTGAATTTATGTTATGGCTTAGATAGTAGGGGTTTTTTTGGGAAAGGACATAAAGCAGCAATAAGGATCTTTTAAACAGAAGAGTGGCTTCCATCTTCAACATATACATCTAGCACTGCAATAGAAGGTATTGCTGTTTCTTGCATATTAATCCTAAATGACATCTACTTTAAAAACTCATGAAATTATTATGCAAATAATCAACAAGAAGTTCTCTAAAGGCAAAAGTTCATCCCTTAACTGTTCTTATCAAAAAGCAATCTATAATTCTCAAATCCCTTCACTCTCCCTACCCTCACTCCCCCAAAGGTATTTTAAAAACAGAGCTTAAATGGAGGATCTAGAGCACCTATTTTTTTTCTGAACAGCTGCCATAGAAAAGTGGCATTATCTTGCACACCACAGAAATGATGAACAATTCACCTTCTTTCTCTCTCCTTACATAATTTAAAAGCAGAATGATACAGCTAGAAAGCTTGCCATCACCTAGCTTATTGCTTATCCAGACTGCTCAAGCCCATGCACACATGCAGGTATAGCCACCTAATTCTCTCTAACAGATCTCAATGACCAATGGAATTAACAGGGAAAAAAAATTAAAATAAAATTGCATCAAAACAGAAAAATGAAATCCATAACACAGAAAGAAGAAACCCCAAATAACCAACCAAAATTAAAATCAACCACAAAGCCTTTAAGAAGCAACACAGCTTCTCTTTAAAAAGCAAAGAAAATCGTTCACCTAAGAATTGATGAATCTCTGAATTAGCAAAGGCCAGAAAGGGTCTTTAAGATTACTTCATTAAAAAGAAAAAAAAAAAACCCAAATGAAAAATCAAACAACCAGAAAACCAAAACTAACAACTTAGAGAAACTAAATATATTTGCAAATTCTTAATGGTGTAAGAGTTATGTCTTACACCATTAAGCACAACTCAGCATACCCCACCCACCTCCCTTGCTCCTAACCATATTCCATTCTCCTCCCATCCTCTTTTTGTCTGTGAAAGCAGCATTTTCAAGTGATACCTATTAGCAGCATTCACAGCTGCAAGCTTCTAATCACACACACATAAATTTAAGGAGAAAAATCACAGACAATGCTATTGACTTGTTCTGTTCATGCTGTTGACAGACCTTACATAAGCTCTGGAAAGCATAAGAGTAAATAAGGTTTTGGAGTCACTTTCCTGAGAAGAAAACATAGCTTTCATCATGCAGATACCTTGCTAATGAAGACACTTTGTGCAGAATGTCAAAATAATTGAAGAAAACATAAAGAGAACTAAATAGAAAATTAACTGTGAGGTTCATATTTGCTCAGATTCAGATTGCTTATTTGTGCAATAAGCACTGACAGTATTGTTATCCACTAACTGCTTTTGAATTTCAAGAGGATAGGCTGCTGAATATTCTTTCTTAATTGCTGCTGGAAAGTGCTAAGACTAATAGTGGTTTTGGTTTAGTGCTATACAATGGTCTGGGAGCTGGGGGAACTTGCCCTGCTCCCAAATGCTCATGTTGATAGTAATGGAAATGACTTCATTTTAATTAATAGCAGGCCAGCATATTCTCTTACATGCCTATCATTTTTCTGTGCAGTGTCTCCATGCCTATGTCATATGTGTAAGTATAATTCATCTGTTTCATGTTGTGCCTGGGACAGATGTACCCACTCACTGGATGTCTCCTGCAATTGCCTGAAACCAGTTCCCTCTGCAGTTCTGTGCCTGGTAGTTTGATAGCCAGGGAAACTCTGTCTTCAGTGCACAGCACAAAAATGCAAATGCAGGTTTTATTGAAAGTGGCATAGTTCAATAGTTCTAATGCTTGTCTTTAAATAAATGGCTAGAAACATCAATATTCAAATATTTTCTTTTAGAATCTTACCTTTTAAAGAGTTGTTAGGAGGAGGAAGGTGGATTAGAAGAAAACTGAAGTGGTAGGTTATAGTATAATGAGAGCAAAGTAATTAACTTTTCCTATTTGTATTGAAGGTTTTAACACACCTAAGGAAAATGGTACACATTCACCTTTAGAAGAACTTAGATATCTCACACTATCTTTTTTTAGTTTAAATACCATTTATTGGTGACTACTAAAATTCCTGGTATATAGACTTTTTCAGTGGTCATTGTTTGCCAAGAGAGATCAATTTAAATAATTCTTGCTTTCAGTGGGAAAACTGAATTATATCCTCTGTATCTGGTAATGTCTGAAGAAAGACATATATTTTTTTAAGAAAATCCAAGAGATATTTATGACATTCAAAATGACAGATTATAAAAGTTGCCATCCTTTATAATATATTTCACACAGACCTGCATGTCAAGCACAGTACTTGTAACTTACTCTGCTTTTCTTGGTTGTATTCTATCTACTTCTAAGCTAAATATTGAAGCTGAGTTGAAGACAAAAAGTAGCAGATGGGCCTTCTCAATCTATAAATTAGTATGTACTAGTATGCTTGCAAATTGCTTGGGTTAAATATTTTTGTTCTTAGCAACAGTAGAATTTACAGAAACCTGTATGGACATAGGTAAGGGCTTGTTTTCAGTATGTTGTGGGAAACTTGTGTCATGCTAGTGGAAAAGAGTCTGCTGGTAGGAAGTCCCCAAATGAGGAGTAGGAAATAATCTGCTGGTAGGAAGTCCCCAGATAAGGACTATTACAGGACATGGATAAGCATGGTGAAGAGTATCATAGTTCTCCAACAAATCCTGAAGAGTGTGTCTTGAACTGGCATAACCTATAAATCACTTCCTTGTTTCTTCCGTGTCTCACAGCTGAGCAGGTCACAGCTGATAAGACATTCTAGTGCCTGCATGATTCACTCTTCCTCCTGTCTCCTTGATTAACCCTTGATCTCTAAAGCAAGAAAAACCAGTGGGCACTGGTCATTTATGCAAACATCTCATCAGTGTTAGTTTAGGCGTATCTAGTCTACCAAGTGTAGTGTTAGTAAATAAAAATGTGTCTGCAAAAGGGAAATGCACCAATTTATTTTAAATTTAATTGAAATCTAATTTATAGTGTCGTGAGGCTTTGTGTAAGCACTATTTCAATTTGACAGCAGTGAGTTATCTTCAGTATAAACTGACTCTAATCTTTGGAGACTAATTGATATGAAGCAGTATCCACAGAGTTATTTGTATCAATTAGAAAACAATTAAAGGCAAACAGGGGAAAATTTCTCTTAGAATTGGTACCTATCAGTTTGAATTTCCTATTTGACTGAGTCTTGGCAATAGAAAAAATTGCCAATGCATAAAATCTGAAAAAATTAATGGAGATATGGAATCTACAGATAGTTCATTGCCCAGAGGACAAGACCACTCACCACTACTTTAGCCATAACAATAAAAGTTTTGATAAGAGAAAGAGTGATCTGAGGATGGATGCATCTGAGGAGGTGTGCAGTTATCAGCATGGAGATGAGGTCCTTGGCAATTCTATTTGACTTTATTTCCTCTATACAGAAATTGCCAGCAGGTTGTGGATCAGCAATCTCATTTTTGCAAAGTCATGAATGTTCCTTCTCTCCTCATCTGTTGTTAGGGTGGATATATCACAGGTGCAATGTACCGCAACATTTCTTTGCAGCACAACAAACCTGCGTGTCAAAAAACAGAAACAAAGATGAGCAAAGGTTTCTTGTTAGTTGTCTTAAATCTAGTAAAAAAGGCCCTAATTTAGAACTTTTTATGCATAGATGATTTTTTTTTCCAGAAATTCCACTCAAAAAAATCCAAAAACAAACCAGACATTATCTCTCCCAAATACCAAAATATCCATTCTACAGCACTGACTCAATATTACATTCTAGAAACCACATAAATTTACCATTTTAGGGCCTGTGCTTTATTGGTAGTTTGTAAGAATTTGTCATATTTTACCCAGGTGGAAATACTGCATTATATATACTGTGCATATTTTGTTCTTTTACATGCAACACTGCCTTTGGTAAAGGAAGCAAGTCCTCCTCTGCACCTTTCTGCCATCATTTTTCCTGGAGCCATCAATGTTGATGTGCTGACGGAACACTCACATCTCTGTTAATATTCCTGTTTCCTTGCCTCAGCCCAGTAAGTAAGTTGATTTCTTCAGGAATATAGTATTCATGCAGATGGTGTCTGGTAGAGCAAAGCATTTGAAGGGCAGGATGAAACATGTTTCTTGTCACTGGAGTGATTAAGGAGCAAGCTACAAAAAATGAAGGAGAAAGTCACTGTTGCATATTTATTCCCCATTAAATTGCCCATGGCATTTTATATGCTTTTTAATCAAGTTTAGCCCATGATATATTCAATATCAGGGTTAAATAACAGACATCTTGGAAGACTGTCTGACAGCTGGCATGGTCACAATCAATCTTACTTGACCTTACAACCCTTTTCTATTTTCAGGGTTGACTATTTGCCCTAAAATCACACCACCTGTATCAAGAAAAGGGTCTACTTAATGCACCACCCTCACCTCTTCAGTCCCTTCCTGGGTTTCTGTGCAGCTCCATGTGTCCCTAGACACATTCATAAGAAGGCCACTGTGGACAAAGATCAAAAAGCAGGTGTGTGGGAAGTGCCTCAGTGCTTCACCAGTGAGAAGACTGTTGGACCCATGTTCTCTCCAAAGAGAAGAGCCATGCAGTGAGTCAGATCTGCTGAGTACTCTTAGGCTATTACAGTAATGTCCTTTAGCCTACAGCTAAGAAAAAAAGAGTAAATGTAATGGCATAAGACTAATAGAAGTGTTGCCCTCTAAAATGATCAGGAGCGACAAGGAATCAGTGTGCTTTAGTGGGATCATAGCTGAGTAGTTGTGACTAGCTGTGCTTTACATGTAGCCAGACTCTAAATCTCACCTGATTCTTTCACATCTCCATCCCCAAGAGTGGTCTCCCACTCTTTCCAGCATCACAGATTCCAAAGTCTTCTGGTTGGCAGCCATATCTGTATTTTAGGTTTTCCATTATTCTTCCTGCCTGAGGAGAGAAGGCAAGTCAAAAAAATGCATTGAACTGATGAGAGAGGCAGAGGGAGAAAGCTGGTTCAGGGCCCAAGTATGACGGCTTTAATTCTAAGCTTTAGGTGGCTTCTATCAAGTATCTTTTTTCTTCTTTTCTTCAAATGGTGATTAACTTAAGTCTAACTGTCTACACAAACAGCTGGTTTAGCACCTCAGTTAATTATACAAGCTACATTCCAAATGATTTCTAAACAACTTAGTTTCACTGCAGTTTACTTAAATAGTCAAACCTATTTTGAGAGCATTGAGTAGTTATTTCTGCTACTGAATTTATGTCAAAAGTTTTAACAGTTCCAAATATATATTGAGTTTCCCAAGAGACCTAGACTTCAATAGCAACAAATAGTAGAAACCAAAGACTTTAGTTCCAACATGAAGAGCAAATAACAGGACTAAATCTCATATCTTTTTTCTACTCAAGCATTTAATGGAGAATTTAATTTAATTTAATGGAGAAAATGAAAACTTGAGGTTACTCTGTCATACATAACCTGATAGCCTAGCTCTCCACTACTTTATTCTTCATAGAGTCCTGAAGTAAAACAGAATTTAAGACTGTTAATGAAGTGTTCCTTGATTGAGATTTTTAGGTGGCCATGATTAAACATACTAAGATGTTTATGCAGCATTCACAATGTTGTGAACTGCATTTTTGAACCGTAAGATGGACATATGAAGCTGCATCTGCCTACCTTCTGTTCCAGGTGTGGAAAAGAAGTAGCTACAGATTCCTTTAACAAAAAGCTAAGGAGACAAATATTTCCAGATTTGGTGGTTGAAAAGAAGGGATAATAAATTTGCCAGTTAGGAGAATCCACCCAATGAAGTTGGTGCATTTTGGACTGCTGACAGATTTTCTGCACTAAGATTCTCATTAAGTAGAAAATACACCAAAAATTAAAAAGAAAAACAACAAAAAACAAAACAACAACAAAAAAAAACAAACAAAAAACCCTTAAAAAACAACAACAAACCAACCAGCCAACGAAACAACCTCCAAAAGCTTAGGTATTTTTTCTTCCAGCCATAACAATAGTTGCGAAATATTTGCTTCCACAGATCTGCTTGAAGGAATTTGTCCTTATGTGAGAAGTAACTATGTTAGTAATTAAGAGCATTTGCTATTTATAAAATAAAAAACTCATTTCATAAAAAAAAGTATTTATCCAGACCCAGGGCTGTCACATGATCACATGAATGATAACATATGCATGATCTCATGAATAAGTGCCCCATCCAAATTAACATTGAGGTTCCTGAACCCAGTCCTCCTTCTGACCTTCATGTGTCCTTGGCTCAGCCTCAGCTTGCAAAGGCAGAATATCATTGCTAATTATTTTAAAGCTTTTTCCAGCCTGGGGTTGGGAGAAATTTGATGTTATATTGTAGTCATTCCTCTTCTGTCTCTGATAAGCAGTGATAGAAGGATGTTGACATTTAAACATTATCTATGGGTAGCTAAGTTGGTGCTCACTGAGAAGGATGAGGAAAATTGTTCCTCAGAACATTTTTAGTTAAGGTTCCAAAAGTGCAAGCAGATGCCACTACATCTGTTACATCCTGTTCCCATGTTTGAGAGCATGTCTCCCACCACGTTAGCTGGAAATTTCATTCTGAGGCAAATAGAAACAAACATCGATATTTCCCCTTACCTCCCAAGTCTTTATGATCTGGTGAACAAAGAAATGACATTTAAAAGATACCAATATATTTTACAGCTTACTTACCAAATCTAAACTTTGCATGTGCTTACTATTAATATTCATGCATATGATGCAGAAGAAACTTATTTTTATAAATTTTGGGTGAATAGCTAAAAGTGTGTGTGCTAAAAACAATGTGAGACTAGAATCTAATGAAATATGCCTCTCCAATGTGAAAAACATACCCAATGTGAGAAACATATAGGACAAAATGGATTACGTACTCTATATGGCCATTTTCATGAAGAATTGCAAGAATTGCAAAGGAAACAAGTTGTAAGTGACTCAGTAGGGACCAGCATATTTTCATGATCCTGCTTACAATTATAGAGTACTTATAGGTCATTCATAACAAAAAAATGTAATGTGCTTTTTGTTAGACCTTTTGTAAAAGTAATTCAATCATTTGCATATATGTATTTTTTAGCTAGTTGAATTAGTTTTGTTGGCTTTGAAATATTTCTGTATGTCTATAAATAGCATTGTTCTCAACATCACATGCTAAGGACATATAGAATTAGGGTCTAAGGTCTGTGAATCATAATTTAATCATGATTTAAAATAATATTCAAGTCCTGTTGCTGATTTTGGTTTGCCAAACCAATAATTTTCAATGGCTGCACAAGTTCCTTTTTTTTTTTTTTACTTTTGTAGCATTTATACTACAGTAAATCCCAATGGAATTAACTGTTGAAGCCAATGGAATAAAATAAGTACAGTGTTTACAGACAGTTATTTAAGGGTTAAATATCAGGGAATCTGTTGTTAAAGTCCCCAAGAAGCTCTGTGAAGTCAGCCAAATGTTAAAGGAGAGCTGGAGGAAAGGTACACTCAGTTCACAGTCACCCACTGAAAAATTTACCTGTTAAACTCCTATACAGATGGAGAAAGGTAACTCCAGACATGCCTTAAAGGAAAGGTTCAGGAGAAATTACAGTCAGCACCACCTTTCAGAATCAGGCTGTGGGTTCCAACCAGACAGAGCACCCATCTTGGAGATCCTCCTGAGCTTGTTAATTAGCTGGCTGTAGGTAGCTTTCCATCAAACTGGGTTCCTGCAGACAGCCCCATTTATCCTGCAACCTGATACATACCAAAAAGTCACTGAAGAGGGTAGTTGTCTCAAATCCTGATACATAAAAGTTTTCCTTAGCAGGACAGTTATAGAAGTTCCAAAAATGCAAACAGATGCATGACTCAGAATTGAGTATGATTATGGATCTTTTCCAATAGGCAAATTGGATGTGGCCATCCGGTTTGGAAGGCTAAGGTAATTTTATGTTATGAACATTTGCTGTACTCTTCCAGTTGACTTCAATGCCACAGAGCTGTCCTGAGCTTGATTAAATTACTAATTTAAGACATAGAAAAAGAATATATTGTATTTAGGGCTTACTGTGTTAATGCACAATGTTTAGTATTAGTTTTTCTTTTTGACAGAATCAAGCCTTAATAAAGATCTCTAGTGCATAAAGTCTCTCTTTTCAGGTTTCGCTTCAGAAAAGTCATACTAAGAGTTTATTTTGTTGCTTTCCCCATCCATTATAAGGGACATTTTTAATTGACTTGGCAACACAATTAAGAAAAAGAATTCCTGCCAGTGGGGCACACAGCAATGTATTTTGTTTGACTGGGGTATTTTTTAAAGCAATTCAAAGCAGAAAGTACTAAAGTTCTCCTTTCTTTTTCATTAGGAGGAAGGAACAATTTTTTAAAAAGTTGTCTTAGTTGTCATTAGTGACAATTCTGACCTTGAAGTCAATGTCTTCCATAAGATTCTTTTGTGCTTTCTTTTCCCTAGACCATGTGACCACTTCTTTAGACTGTACTTCTTTTTAATTGACTTGCTAAGCTTTTCTCCAAAAGATTTTTTTTCCCTTCTCCATTTCTTTTGAAATTTAGAGAAGGCAATTTCAACTTACTTCAATCTGTTATAGATTTTGGAAATATTCCAGAGGCAAATATAGGACTAAAGCAAACTGGCAAAATCAGTTATTTTAAAGTTTTAGCTTTTAGTTTAGACAATTTTGACAATAATGCTGAAAGGATGCTGCAAAATGTCACAGTCTGGTCAGGAAACTGCAGTATAATGTGTGGTGAATAAATAACACACCAAGTTAGACACTGATAAAAGAGTTCTGGGCAAAATAACACCCTCAAAATGTTTTCAAATTGTTATACCCCAATTTCTGGTCCCACTTACATCAAACTAAGTCTGCAGCAATTTCACTGACAACATCAAGACTGGATTCTTTATTCCCATAAACAATTTTTTCATGGAAGGTGAGCCTCATTGGAGTTATTTCAGCAAGAAATAGAGATAGCTCAAGCTTTAAGTGAAGGAAAGAAGCACAGGGATCATAATGTCTGCATTTCACCTAAACAGTGGGTGCATGGCACAGACTGTTGGCCCATTTTCCTTTGCAGCAACCAGCAGCATTCCCTGGTCTGGGTTCCCTGTGGGAATCATATGAAAAGGAATGGGGCTGAGGAAGTGGGCTGAGACATTTTGACATCCTCTGATACTGATATATGTACTAGTACATACATTTACTGGTGCTTTAGAATATGTAATTCATCAGCTGAGACTAAACACTTTTCATATATCATGCATGAAAATAAAAGGACTGGTAGATGAGAAGCTCAACACAACCCTGCAATGTGCCCTTGCAGCCCAGAAAGTCATCTGTGTCTTGGGCTTCATCAAAAGAAATGGTTCCAGCAGGGCAAGGGAAGTGATTCTCTCCTTCTACTCTGCTCTCCTGGAGTGATGCATCCAGCCCTGGAGTCCCCAGCATAAGGATATGGAACTGCTGGAGCAGATACAAAAGGCCACAAAGATGATCAGAGGGCCGGAGTGCCCCTTCTATGAAGGCAGGCTGAGAGAGCTGGGGTTGTTCAGCCTGGAAAAACCTCCAGGGAGACCTTATAATATCATTCCAGTACCTAAAGGAAGCCTACAAGAGAGCTGGAGAGGGACTTTTTACAAGAGCATGTAGTGATGAGAGAAGAGTGAAAGACTTCAAGCTGAAAGGCATTATGTTTAGTCAGACATTGCAAAGAAATTCTTTACTACAAAGGTGGTGAGGCACTGTGACAGGCTGCCCAGAGAAGTGGTGGATGCCCTATCCCTGGAAGTGTTCAGAACCACATTGGATGATGGGACTTTGAGCAGCCTGGTATAGTGGAAGATGTTACTGCCCATGCAGGGAGCTTGAAACTAGATGATCTTTAGTAACCCTTCCAGCCTAAAATTTTCTGTGATTCTATGACTGTGATTCATGTACAGTCCTTAATTCTGAGGATGTAGCACTGATCACTACATTTTCTGCAACTTGCATCATTGCAGTTCTCTGACAGTGTAATACTTTCCAGCTTCATGAGCTGATGTTTTGCAGCTATAAAGCAGGTGCAATATTCTCCATCACCCAGCTGTTGACTGACACAACAAGTGTGTACAGACAGTCCCATGTCTGTCTTTCCAGAAGGGAGACCAGCTACCCTTCAAAGATAATATTCAAAGAGTGTCCTATGGAGTAGTATTTGAGATAATTACCTAAAATTATATTTTAACGGACTTTCTGTGAAGGAAGTTAGGGTAGCATTCCAGTTTACCTGCATGTTTCCCAAAAGATATTTTACTCCTTACCTGTGACTTTTCTTTGAATTTCTTCAAGCACCACCTTCCCATGAAACAAAACCCTAGGCCTCTTAAGAATTCTCTGTTCCTTAAGGCATGAATGTGCTCAAATATGTACCTGGACATTTGTAAAGCCATGAAAATAGAAATAAACTGGTTTGCATTAATCCCAGATGGAATGTTACTTGTCATGAGAACAGAGATTTGTCAAAAGTAAACCTTGAACCCACAAGATAAATTACTGAATATCCTTAACCAGTCAATTCCATACCAGAACTATGTCTTTACTTTGTAATAAACCTAATGTGATCATTCTTTAATCCCTTTCTTAAGGTGCACATAAAATACTTAGTCTGAGCTGGTGGGTTTCTTACTTATGTTTTGCAATAATAATAGTAAATGCAGCTTCTTTTTTTTTTTCTGTGCTTGTCTCCTAAAAGGTTCCCTATCACTACACACTTTATTTTCAGAAGATGAAGCATTTGATTTACACTAGCTGAGGAAGCCACCCTAAGCCTAACACTTTTCAACATATAGGATAAACCTGCATTTAAATTACTAAGAAACAAAAAACTCCAATAGCATAAAGTGCAGATGGTAAAAAATAGTAGAGGAGAAAATTTCTATCTTTGAGGAAGGCAGTAAATGTTGTTTTCTTGCCTTGTCTCCTCATTGTTCACAATCTCCGAGTTTGCTGTCTGTTGTCTTTCACAGGGCATGAGCTTGGCAGAGCCCAAATGCCACAGATCCCTATTTTTTTGCCAGCAGGAGAACTCTTGTGTCTCTGGGTGGATCTCTAGAAAAATTGCCTTTTATTATATTTTGATTCAGCTGGCTCTGTGATGGACTTCTGCTGCAATTGTTTGAGCAGTTTTCAATGAAGATGGCATAAGGAATAAATGTTCACTGATTCTCTTGGGAAAGAAAAGAATGCATCTGCCTGTTAAATCTCTCGGAGTTTAATTCAAAAGAGTCAAATGATCTGCCCAAGAGTATGCACTTCATTCTCAGAATTTAAAATACGTTGTCCCTTAGGTTGCTCAGGTTATGTATTTAGTTTTGCTTATTGTTCATTATTGACTCTCCACCATCCTAAATGAACTCCTGAAGTTGGTGCAATATAATAACTCATTTTCTATTCCTGGTGAGTGGTTTGAACAGCCTATGCATAGATTAGCCTTCCAACATCATTGGGATTCAGCTTGAAATGAACTCAGCTACATAGGGCTAAGAGATCCTGTTGGATTATTTTGGGTGACTTCAGCTTTCACATGGCCATTTGATTAGCTCAAGCAGCACCAATGCTTTCCTATTTGATTTGTGCCTTGGCATTTTAATAGAAAAATGAGGCAAATCCTTGACTAATCCTTAACTGGCACAGCCCCTTTGATTTTAGTAAAACAATTATACAGTGAAAAGTTTTCCAGCACTTGAAACTTTCCCTACCATGAAACTGCCTGTGCAGCTCCAAATTGCATTTTCTCAGTGTAATAGTGTTCCAGTCTAGTGGATTTGAAAAAAGTAAGTACTATTCTAGTGCTAAGCATGGAACTAATTTTTCAAGATGTTGTTTTTGTTTTGTTTTGTTTTTTTTTTTTTTTTTTTTTTTAATGAATGTCTATTTGGTTGTTAAGTGTTACAACTACCTCTTCAACTTCTTGCTGGAATGGGCACAATTAATAGGCTTGCCAGATATTTAGAGCTAGAAAAAATACCATTTTGTACTCAAAGTAAAACACTGTTACCAGTGGCAACCTCATTGCTTGTTTTAGCAGACAGACCAAGTGCTGAAGGAGCACTGGGACAAATCCACTTTCCTCAACATGGGAGAGGACTCCTTTGTCAGGACAATGTAGGAAGGATGCTTAAGCTATACTTGCTTTGTGTAAAATTTCAGAGCCACAGTTTCTAACATGGGTTATTCTATAGTAAATTTCTTTTAGAGCAAGCCAGAAATAACCAGAACAAAGCCGGATAATAGCTGCTGTCATCTGCTTTCATGTCTCCAATGGGAACTAAATTCACTAAAATGAACTGTAAGAAATAGCGGGGGTGGCTCTGTTCCTTTTCACCTGAGCCTGAATATCTGCCTTCATGCTTCAGCTGGGTTCAGGCAAATTAGCTCATTGAGGGCAACAGCCATCTTGTCTTCTGACTACTGAGGAAAAAAATTAAATCTTTTTGTTTAATGAAAACTGCAGAGGCTGTTCCCTGCTAAAACAATTCTGTGGGGACTAAAGGACTGAGAAATAGCTAAGAATTAATAAGAGGTAGGCATTGTCCAGTAGAGATCTTTTTGTCCCCAAAATGACTCTGACATCAACTCAGAAGAAGGAAATGCAGGATATCCTGAGTACAGCCCTTTGGGTTCACCCAGATGTTAGCACAGGGGATAAACCACACTGGATGGAGATGCCTGTGTTCATCCCACGTACATTAGTGCAAGCAATGGAAACATGGAAAACAGCCAGACTGTGAGCTGAGAGCCAGACTGAGACATCCCAAGGGATGGGACAGCAACATTAGGCTGGGGGTCCACAGCACCAGCAGCACCCTCTGAACTGGCCAGTAGCCAAACACTTGAGCAGGAGGCTTTAGGTGTCAGGTACTGAGCATCACCTGAAGCCAAGGAGAAGCCAGGCACTGCAGCTGCAGCAGGGATCATAGGGACAGGAGCTGGAACAGAGAGCAGTGAGCCCTGGGAAGTCAGAGAGTCACCACAGTCATCACGCATCTGCCCAGCCTGTCATGGACTTGGACTTTGCTGCCAGCACAGACTGCCATGGGAAATCGTGCTTGGGCTCAAGAGACTAATGGCTCCTGGAGACCTGAAACTGCTGGAGCTGCTTCTCCCTCAACGCTCACTGCAGGCACAGTAATCCTGAGTAGCCCCTGGTGTCCGCAGGACTTCAGCACCTGCTTGCGCTACATGCATCCAGGCAGAATTGCTTGATGATTACTGCCATTATGCTCCTTCCATCTTGGTTTGACATGTGGGCCAAAATCTAGGCACACTTCCTGCAGCACATCATTCCATATATGTATTTTTTTCCTTTGTTCTTTGCCACTGGAAAGAATGGCAAGTTTCTCTTCAACAGAATTTTGCATTATTGTTGCACTCTCCTTACAATTGTCTGTATTTATTGTTTGTGTTTAATCTTTCCTCTGCTGTGTCTTAGAAACACATGCTTGAGAGGTCATCATTTACTCAAGACAATGACAAAATATTTTATTATGTTTTATTTTAGAATTATAGTGAGGAAATTATGCCTCAGTCCACAGGGTTTAGAAGCTCATAAAACATGGATTATTTAGAGCAGTAGTTGACATGGCAAATTATTTACCTCTGAAGGCTCCAGAATGGATAAGGGATTGTTTTTATCAGTTTAGAGTAGGATGGCATCAATCAATGGGAAAAACTCACTTCATTGATGAGCAATTACTTAGCAGGTCTTTTACTAAAAGACAAAAAGTTACAGGGCGTGTGAGAAAAAATAATAGCAAATTTCTTCTCAGTGAGAAGCTTATTTGTATTGTAAACATTTCAAGCAAAATAAAGCATAGATAGGATGCCGATGTAGACTCACCTGTCATGGGACTAGCTACCCTTGTCAGAGACAGCTGACCATCAAATACTGAACCACAAAATAACCAGGTTCAAAGTCTTTTTTACATGTTCTGTACTTTCTCCAACCACAGGCTGTTTGGGATTTGTACAAAAGAGGGACATTCACACAAAGAGTTTGCTAGTATTGTATATTCCTCTGCTTGCAGACATTGCTCAACCTGCAAACTTGATTTTGAATAAATTATTCTGAAGTAATCAGCTGCATGCAATCAAGAATGAATCACTGGTTGCATATCTAATTTTCCTGTCATAGTTTGTCTTGGATTATAGATAATCCAAAGATTGAGATACAGTCACATTTCCACCTCAACAGAAGTAAAGAGCACTTCACTGCATAACACAAGGGAGAAAAATCCTCTTATTTTTGTGGAAATTTCACTTATAGTGTGAAAAAAGACTCATGATACTTCTCACTCTATGCCTCTACTACAGGGGAGAATTTTTAAATCCAGGAGGAGATTATTTTAAAACAAATAAAAGAAGGAGTTTTTATACGGTGGTTAGAAAAAAAAAAGAAGAGAATGATTGACAAAATGAAATGAGGAAACGGAAGCAAGAGAAATTAGAATTTGGAAAATATTTTTCTCAAAGAGCATGATTAAATACTGGAGCATATTGCCCAGAGATGTTATAGAGTCTCCAGTTTTAGAGGTTTCCAGAGCTGAGGTGGACAAGGGCCCAGAAACCTGCTCTAACATTAAAGTTAACCATAAAATGCCCTGGAAGTTGGACTAGGTGACCTCTAGAAATCCAACCAACCTGCAATAGTTGATGACATTACTGGATGTTTTTGCTCAAAGGGGTTGAGGAATACAGATCATATCAGGAAATTCAAATAGGAATTAGACAACTCCATTGACAATGTGCCCATAAACAAATAACAAAGATAGAGGATATGCCCTCCAACACCCCCAATGATAGGGATGAACAAAAAAAGAAATGGATTACAATATCCTCATGATGTCTCTCTAAGTAGCATCTCCTGTTGACATAGCCAAGAGGAAAATACTTGGCAAATGAACACTTGGTCCGATCCACAGGACATATCATTTTATCATTAATTCTTCTTACCTATTGGTCAGATACAGCACTACTGCTTCTGTGTCTCTGTTACATTTCCTGAATCCAGGATTTGAATTATGAATTGTGTTCAGTGCAGATGATGTGAGCATGGAGATACAGACGTTGGCATTCTGGAATTTACTGGGGGACAACTGAGCTCTGTATTTTGGTATTAAGCTAGTTTCTGATTTGCTAAGAGAATAGTTTTTGGTCGCACTTCAGAAAACATCAGTGCTATGCCTCAGAAATCAAGATCAAACCCAGCATATGTTTTAAACTTTAAAAAAAGGGGTTTTTTGTTCTTTGATAGGTTGAGAAAAAATCAAATTAAAATCTTAGGTAGCAGGCAAGTACCTAAAAGCATATCTCAGCATATATCTACTAAGAGAAGCCTGTAATCAAATGCTTGTATTTAAACTGGTAGTGGTAGTGGTAGTCAAGTTGGCTGAACTATTCACCAGGCCTGAAATGCTCTCCTTGAGAAGCATTCTTATTTGAGCTGAGATCTAAAGCCTTCATTCTGTGAAGGAGTTTGGTCATACCCAGGTTCCTCCCACCCTGCTGGAGACGTTGTGGTTATCCAAGCTATGAATGCCTCTGGAACTTCTGCTAGGCTGGCATGCAATCTCAGTCTCTCTGGAGCAGTCCCATCTGTCTACAGCATAATGACTCACACATTGCTCCTTAGTAAAGGGGAGAGAAAGTCAACACTCTAGGAATCTGCAATCCCCTTTGGTCATCCACTATGCCAGAGCCTTGACAACAGCTTTCATTACTGTGCTCTAGTTTTAATGGATTATCCTTTTTATTGCTGGGTGCAGTAGCAGTTCACAGAAATAAACCCAAATTATTCATTATATTAAAAAATTCCCTAATCTTCATTAATGTTGATCTCTTTAGTGTTATTTATTGAATGATAAAATTACCATTAGCAGATGGCAACTGAAGTATATAAAATACAAATGCTTACAATATCAAGGAAGCATATCTTACCGACAAAATGTAATTTAAGTGCACATCATGATTGATCTTTTTTTTGTGCAGAGAATGGAAAATAATGGGGATGCTGCTCTTAGAATAATTAATCTATTTATTCAACAAAACTAGCTGATGTCACTAGTTAGGTTAGCAACATGGAAAGATTGTGGGCATATAGGCTGCTGTTAAAATGAATTTTATTGCTCTATTAATAGAACTTTTTCCTTGTGATTCTAAATTTTAATGGTACAACACCCAAAGCACAAGGTATATTAGAAAATAGGGTTGTAATTGTTTCCCAGTCTTACTCAGAAACCTCAATACTGTTTTACAGATGAGACTCAGAGACTCAGATGAGACACAGATGAGACTGAGATACAGATTCTAAATACCTGAATAATACAGAAAATGTTTTTCTCTGGTCCCAGGGTCCTCCACATTCCCCATGCAGTTTGTTTGAACTTGTACACCAAATTCCCATTGATTTCAGTGGACTTAGACAAGTATCAAATATTCAGAGCTGTAGCCTTTGCAGACTATAATATAAAGTTATTGGGAATCATACAGAGTATCCCCATTGTCTCATTTCCTGATTCAGCAGGATTAGTTCTTCCTTTATGCATCTAATTCAGCAGAAGCCATCTGAAAAGGCCTGAAAACATCAGGGTAACTGCACAGTGGGGATCCCCCCAAGCACACATTCTTTCTTAATGTACCTGTGAGTGGAAAGGCTCCCTCATTACAGAGACAAATGAAAAGTGCCTTCTTTGGTGGGAGTAGCAGTAGCAAAACCAATTGCATTTGCTGCATTCTTAATTTCCTTTCTAATCAGCCCATGATACTACAGCCTTTGCAAACCACAAAGCCAGCTGACATAGGGCACAGAATTATTCCTACTTGCATGAATAGAAATTTCTGATGCAGCCTGGATGTTCCAATCTTGAATTTGCTTAGTTGCACATTGTTTGTGACGAATGAGAGAGCAACAATAGTGAGGAGATGGGGTGTAAATGTTATGATAGATTTACTGGACTCTTTGCTCCATCTGCATATTGCATGTCCATTGAAATGAAGGTGTAGGTGAGGAAGGAAAGGGTTTAGTCACATAGCAGGACAGAAAGAAGAATCAAAACAAATGTTTTCTAGAAAAAAATATAGTTTTTCTGTGTATGGGGAATTTGTACAGTTTTAATGTCAGAGAGTTTTAAGATCAGACATGGATCCCTCTACTTGGTGGATTTAATTTACATTTAAAAATTAAAAATCCTACTGCGATTGAACTGTTTTCAAAGTATAAACTATGGCTTCATGTGGCTGTGAGTAGACATGCCTGGCTGCTGACCATTTCCTTCCAGCTCTCCAGCTCTCAGCCAGTGTGGATTGAAACATTTGAGTTCCAGGTCATAGCCCAGAGGCCACAGAATATAGAAAAGACAGGCAACATTGATTTTTTTTCTCAGTAAATGTATATGAGCAGAAAAGGACTATCAACTGTGGAGCAGTATAATTTCTGCTTTCCCCTCAAAGTCATAAATTTGTGACTTGAGCTGCTGGAGAACCAGGGAAGGGTTTTTTGTGCTAGATTGCTATAGAAAAGACAGTTGAAAACTAGACTGAGGCTTGGTTCTTATGGAGAGTCATATTAACAATAAGGTAATTCTTGAGTAAGGAATTATAAGTATTTAATTACAGTTCTACAGATTTTGTTTTATAGCATAGAACAGTAGCTTTGTTTGCACTAGTTAAACAATAATTAAATTTGACATAAGTCAATTAACTCCCTTCTGTCCATTTAGCTGCAACTTCTTTCACTTTAAACCAGTTGCTATTCATGCTATTTTTTTTTAACTGAGCAAAAACCACTCTTCTCTCTCAGCAGTTTTTACAGCTGTACCATACCTACAGGTAGGTAGGAACAGTAGGTTGCAGGAAACTCTCTGGTTTCACTGGTTTCACTGGCTGTGTCTGCCCTCCAGTTTCTGTTGAATAAATATGCATACTTTACAAAGATTTGCTATTAGATCCCTGGCAAGGAGGCTCCTGAATGACTGAGCGTTCCATCCAGCTGCTTAGGAGGAATAAAGGGTGGTACCCGACTCCAAAGTTTAAGGATTGAGCAACCACAGAGGAGCAAGGCACAGTCTACTGCAAAAGTGTGAGGGCCTAAAAAATGCAAAATCTAAGTACTGTGCCAAGAAAAATAGCATGAAACTGTAGCTTTTAAGGGCTTTGGTGACATGACATTACTGGGGCCAATAGTGTAATTTTGCTCTCTGCCTACTGCACAACATTAAAAAGAAAACCAAGTGGTAGATACTGTGTTAGGTAAAGCTTTGTGAGATCATTCACTTCCTGAAAGAAGTGAAATTAAAACCAGATTCTAACAGCTAATCATCATTCTGAACTGTACCATGGAGTCCTCAGAGTGGGACCAGGTCCCCAAAGAACATCAAAAATGGTATTTCTGAAGTTGCTGTCAAAGATCTAGGGTATTATAAAAATGCACAGGTCAGACATTAGCTTTATTAACTATGATTATAGTGAGCAAACATTCAGCCAGTATCTCCCTCCATGTTTGCCTCTTCTGTGCAAAGTGATTGCAGAGACCCAGCCTATGTACAGTTCAAGGAAAAATTAAAAACCTATAAATTAAAAAAAAAAAGAAAAATTAAAGGAAATACAATACTTTCAATATAAAAAACCCAAGTACCCATCCTGGGGAAGGTTGGACTCATTTAGTATCTTACTAACAAATAGAAGAAGAAATCAAAGAGTAAATACTGTGAAAATATGGAGAGTGGAGCCTATAGGAGTGGCACAGCCCCTATTGTCTTTACTCAACATGAGGAAAATTGTCACAAAATGCTAGTATTTAGTAATCAGGAATGTTCTTTTATTTAGGACAAACTTCTTAGCCAGATCAAAATTTTATTTAATAATAATATAATAATAATAATAATAATAATAATAATAATAATAATAATAATAATAATAGTAATAGTAGTAGTAGTAGTAGTAGTAGTAGTAGTAGTAGTAGTAGTAATAGTAGTACCACCATCTCAGTGTGACTGAATGTGGACTGGCAGAAAAAGCTCTAATGCCACCAAAAGTATTGCAGAGGGCATCTTGGTCAAATCCTAAGTTACAGACATCTTTTCCTGTTTAGGATAATTTTATAGCTGTGTGACTTGTCCTATGACAAGTCAAGGTGAAGGGACACTGGGGATACTAGAGGCTCAGAGAAGGGAACAAAGTCAAGCCCCATTCCTGATGATGATGCTCTCACTCATGCTCACCTACTCAGTGACAACTCTTTGGTACTAGGTATTCACTTCTTTCCCTCACCCCTCATTGTCTGGGTATTTTCACACTATTAATGATGCTCCAAAATTAATTCAGGCAGCTGACTGACATTTGTCATATACTATTCATTTTTCTCCACCCCAAAACAGTTATGTGCTGTATTTTGTGTGATATATACTGCTATGTTGATTTGATTCGGGTTTCTTTATTTATGCTGAAAAATATCTATATCGGAGAAGTAAGGCTGAAGAAATGCAAAACTTAAGGCTAAGGGTCGTCATGTCTTGGAAGAGTTCCTTCCACAGTTTTTGGACACCATGGCCATGACAGAGTGTGGGAGACTTGTCCTCCAGTGTCCCCTTGTTTAAACGCTGGGGGTAATTTTCTAGCCCCTCACCTCTTCTGAATGTGGTGCTTGGCTGGCAGTGGGCAGTGGGGCTGTGCAGAGGTGCTCTGTAAGAGCTCCCTGAAATGACACATCTGGCAGGTCTCATTCAAGCTCTGATGAAGGGTGAGGGACAGGGCTGAGCCAAAACACAGGCTTTTTGTACTAGTGCAGAGTGTGGGAATCAGATATTTTATGGTACAAGAATTGGAGATTGAATGAAATCATACTTAAATCCCCAAAGTCACTCAAATCAATTTTCTAGTCCTCTCTGGCCTATGTTTCTTTATTTAAGGACAGTCTCACTTCTACATGAAATTGGTTTGCAAGCTATATATCAGCAGTAAGCGAGGGAATATTCTGAATAAAATCTCTAAGATTTTGAAGGCTAGGATATAATGATTCTTCTAGTCAAAATGAGAAATCTGTATCTTGTATTGCAAAACTGACTTTCCATTGTATTCCTTGAGGGGGAGCTCCAGTTAATGAAAATGATGCAAGGTGAAATACACTGAAAGGAAAACCCCAACTCTACAAAGTAAAATAATATTTTCTAAAGATGCTAATAGGCCAATTGAAGGAATGAATCTCTCACTCATTTTTAACAGGTTTAATTTTCTAGCTGATACACTGCTTTTCCAGCTGTTCCCCTTCAATGAGTACACAGTAAAGATTTGTAACCAAAATTTCCGTGCCATCTTCAGGGGAACACAATATTCTCCTGTATCTGCAGCTCATGCTCCTTGTATCCACAGAATTTCTCAGCCTCTCCGAGCCCAGAGTGCATGTACTACTTTTCAGTGGGTTCTCAGCCACTATCTGAGGAATAATAGTTTTCACTAAGTTAAATGTTAAAAAAAAAAGAATTATTGCACACAAAGAGAAATGAATACATTTTTTTTATATTTTAGGATGAGTTCTTCATCCGTGCCTTTGAGAAAAAGGTAAAAAAGTGCTACAAATTCTGTATGGAGTACTAACCCCAGTCATTTTGAATGTAGAATGAACTGCATTTTAAACTGCAGGTTCAGAGGTTCTCATAGTAAGGTAGAATCTTCCAGCTGTAATTTTTTCTACCTGGAACATGTTTCTCTTTTATTGAAACAGATTGTCTCCTTCTCCCTCTGTGCCACTTCCCCCCTCTTAGGTTTGTTTTGTTTTTCTACTTAGAGATTCGTTTTAACATGGAATTATAATTGCACTCTATGAGTGAACAGCTACATGATTAAAACCTTACTGCCTTTGAAATGCAAATAGATTGCCCTTGCAAGTGTGCCTGGGCATCAATTTTGCCTATTATGCTTAGGAACAGGCTAAGTTGTTAAACACTGAGACATCAAGGATCCCTGTTCTTGTTATCCTGTATTTCAAAACACCAAAAAATCCTAGTATTTGGATAAGAAAGCCATGAACCAACATATAATTGATTTGCCTCTATTTCCTCTGCAATACAAAAAAGCAAGCAAATACTTAAATAATTTTATGGCCTTTGTTAGTCGTGTAGTTTCTGTAGTGCTGTTTTAGTCAGGCCTTAGACATCAATGACCTTCAGTCCAGCTGGAAAGAAAGGAATCTTTACTTCTGTAAGATATAAGTATTTCTACATTAATAAAAGCAAGAAAATTGACTTTATTATAATCTCAATATGCTGTATTTTATCCGTTTTCATTTGCTTTCCATATACAAACATAAGGGAGTTGTGCAGTGATAAGGCAGCCACAAGTCTAAAGAAGAACTTTACCACCCTCCTTCCATTGTGCAGCATGTAGCAACACTGGCCCAGTTCCCTGTGATTGAGGGAAGCTTTCTCTCAAAGGGCAAAGAGAGGTTGTAGGGCTGGAATGGGCCAGGCTTTCAGGATGACTTGGCATTGCAAATCTTGTCTCTTAGGCAAGTGTGCACAAAATGAGGAGCAAAAGAAAAGGAAGATGCACATTGGCCCGTTCACTGATCAAAAGTTACCCACCACAGGTAGCTGGGCTGGTAGTTTCTAGCCCCTACTGGATTAATGGAGCTCATGGCTGACCAAGCTGCTCCCTACTACAACAGGAATTTCATCTCTGGGCACTGCTGCAGTTCACTCAAAGGCATTGCTTCCTGCCAACCACTGCCAGCTGGAACAGTAGCTAGTGCCTGAGGAAAAGCTTATCATCTGCTACTGCAGAGGCGGCAATGGTCAATGTTGAGCTCCTGAAGTGCTTTGAAGACAGTCATTTCTTTTCAGAAAGTGACTCCTGGTGACACTCAATACTGTCAGCTGTACCTCTGCAGCTAAGGCATACACTCTGAGTATGGTGGATATTGGCAGGGTTAACAAGAAGAGGGGAAGCATGACATTAGTTGAAATTAAAACCTTGGAGAGAGATTTCCATAGATTTTATATGCCCATCCTGTTCTCTCAGAGTCTCGGCTTGATGTTTTGTGTTGAGTATAAACAGAAGAATGTTTCTACGCCTTCTTTGTGACTCAGTAAAACGTTGATGTTCATGATCTGGTACAAATCTGGTACATATTCTGGTATGTACCAGAATGTGCCTTGTGCTGAATGGAGGTAGCCTTATTGCTGCTTATCCCAGTTTTTCAGCACAGAATGGCTCTCCCAAGGGATTCTTGGTTTTTCATCTCCAAAGCATCTCCTTTCATTAGCTCTGCCATCTGTTTTATATTAAGCTAGTCTTAATTATGATGATGCCTCTGGTGCTACCTGTGATCATGGCCAAAAGACACTCTCATTCTTGGAATGTGGGAGAAGACTGAGACCTCCCTGCTTCATCTCTTAGGGAACATAAAGTGGCAAAGTTACAGCTAGCAATAGTGAAGGAGGAATATGTTTGGCTTAGACCTGAAAAAAAAAAGACTGAGTGTTTTTATTTGTTTATGTGACATACATTTTATCTTAAGCATATTGTAGCTTTTCTATATTATTTATACCCTGGTATCATACATATTACACATATTATACACATTATACATATACCAATATATACTAATAAAGAAGGTATATGAAGACTGTTGCCACAAGTCACTTCCTTGCTATAAGGAGTTCTAGCAGCATGGACCATGGTGAGGCAGTGCTCTAGACTAAGACCTACCCCTGATTAAATTATTGATAGATGAATATAGTTACATAGATGGAGTAGCCATGGCACTAAACAGGTTTCTTTCCTTGTAACAAATTCTTGATACACTTATTATTATACCAAAACCCTTATTTAAATAAAGTATTATAGAATCCCAGCCTTGCTCTTTAGACTTCTAGAATTGAAATAAAATTCAGTATAAATATATAATCATTCATTATTTCCTTGATCTGCATTTAAAAGGTACTTAGTCTGTATTGTCTGCTTTTCACCTTTTTCTGATATGACTTTTTTCTGCCCTCTATGTCCCACAAGGGTGGGGTATTGTTTGTTGTTTGCCACTGTGTTGTCTGCTAAAGCTGCTGCTCTTCTACATTCATCAGTACTTCCTGGTATCAATTGTTTCCCTGACAACTCAGAAATGATGAATTATGTGGCCAGCTTCCTCTCTAACTAATGTCTTAAGTAGATGAGTGATGCATCTCTTCATTATCAGTAACCTAAACATTTTGTGTTCCTCATCCATGAAACAATGAGACTGTTTATTTGACTATTGGGCTGTAAAAAACACCTAGTTAGTCTCCTCCAGCCTTAAAATTCTGCATGTATTTTGTGCAGATTATTGGAAAATTAACATGAGCTTCACTGGAAGTATTCATCTTTGATGGAAGATCTTGACAACCATGCCCTTGGGAGCAGCTATACTGGGCCTGCTTAGGACATTTCTTTCCACTACTTTATCAGAAGGACAAAGTCTCCTGACAGTGTTCCCTAAGTAAAAACATGACATGATTCTGTGATGACAGCTTCACATACAGTTCTTGCAACATAAAGCTGGATCTAGTCTGGTCCTGGTGGTCTGCAGTGAAGGCTGGAGGACAGAATAGCATGTTAATGCTAAGTGCTCTCACTGGTAGGGCTGGCTGCAGCATCCAGAAGTCTGTGAGCTTCTGTCCTACAGTACATATGTAGCATGGATAAGATTTTGACTTCATTTCCTTGGTTCTGTATAATTACACCTTTATAACCCCACCAATGAGACCTTTGAGTACCTTCAGTCCCAAAGTGCTAAATGTACCTAGAATCTGACCCTGCTTCCTTGTATTTCACTGACTTTGATGTAAAATGTCCCTGCAAAAAATTCCCACTTTGCAGTTAGTAAAAATAATGAATTCCTTTATTTATGTATAATGCAGTAATAGTAAAAATTGATAAACAATAAACCTAGAAACTAGGAATCTAGAATAATTTGCAAACAAACATAAATTAAACAGGAACAAAAGGAAGCAAACACAGCTGAATTTTTCCTTATCTCTGTAGATGTATGGTTCATTAGGCATACTGTCCAAATAAATTTTAAATGTGTAAATATGACAAATGTAAAAATAAATTTTATTTTAAATATAAATCTATATTGTTTCTGTGAATTAGTAGCTTCTTCATGAAAGTATGCACTGTTCACATGTAAAAGACTTCTAAAAAATATTTGGCTGTTTTTCTTTGTCTTATAAGTACTGCCAATCTTCAAATTTAGCTATTAGCATGATGCTCAAAGATAAGAGAATCACATAATCACTTAGGTTGCAAAATACCTCAGTGATAATCGAGTCAAATTTATGACTGAACACTACCATGTCAACTAGACCATGGCACCAAGTGCTATATCCAGTCTTTCCTTAAACACCTCCAGTGACTCCACCACCTCCCTGCAGCCCATTCCAACGTCTACTCACCTTTTCTATGAAGAAAATCTTCCTAATGTTCAGCCTAAACCTTCCCTGATGCAGCTTGAGGCAATGTCCTCCTGTCCTGTCCCTTGCTACCTGGGAGAAGGCACCCACCTCCAACTGGCTACAACAGCCTTTCAGTTTTAGGAAGTAATAAGGTCACCCCTGAGGCTCCTTTTCTCCAGGCTAAACACCCCCAACTCCCTCAGCTTGTGCTCCAGACCCTTCACCAGCTTCATTGCCCTTCTCTGAACTTGCTCCAGCCCTCAATGTCCTTTGTGTAGTGAGGGGCCCAGAACTGAACACAAGATTCAAGGTGTGGCCTCACCAGTGCCGAGTAGTGGGGGAAAATCTCTTCCCTAGTGCTGCTGATGACATTATTCTTGACACAGGTCTGGATGCTATTGGCTTCCTTGGACATCTGGGCACACTGCTGGCTCACGTCCAGCCAGCTGTTGACCAACATTCCCAGGTCCTTTTCCACAGGGCAGCTTTCCAGCCACTCTTCCCTCAGCCTGTAGAAGTGCCTGGGGTTGTGTAGGAACCAGAATTTTTTCTTGTTGTACGTCCTGCTGTTGATCTTGACCCATCAATCCAGCCTGTCCATTCCTCTCTGCACAGCCTTTCTGCCATCCAGCATCCCAACCCAAGCTGGTGTCCTCTGTCAATTTGCTTGTGGTAGACTCAACCCCCTCATGCAGATCATCAATAAAGATGTTGAAGAGTACTGGGCTGATCTCTGGGAGACACCATTGGGATGGATGTGACTGGATGCCAAGTGGATGCAGCAACATTCATCATCCATATCAGAGAAGGATCATTATCTCTTTCCGAGCCCCTTTTTAAAGTATGAATTCTCCTGTGTATTTCTTTTGTGATGACATTTTCTGACCTAATGTGACATGTTGGCATTCCCACCACATGTCTGTTTGACCTTATGAACTGTTCAGTTTATATTTCACCAGCTGGCTCCATTTAATTTACACAAACAAGCTTTCTGTTACTGCTTTATCAACCACTTTCTTGAAGAAAAAGAAAATTATCTACAGATTCACACAGGAATGAATGCACACACTCTTGTGGACATGTACACACCCATACACACACACACCACACACACACACACACACACACACACACACCCCCACACACACACACACGTACACACACACACACACACACACACACACACACACACACACAATTTAATTGAGGAGGCAAGGCATACTTCACTTTGAATTTATTCAACACACACTCTCACTGCTTCTATGAGTAGCTCAAGATTTTGATAGAGTCAATGGTTTTAATTTCAGGGCCTGCACATCTAAGTTGTTTTGCACGTAATTTCCTAATACAGTAAGGGTGCAGAACAGGTGCCTTCTCTCATTTGGCATATGCTTCCTTATCAGACTGAAGTTCAGCTACTGAAGCTGGAAGGCATTTTAGATTTTGGTAAAAGTCCAGCAACTCTAAATGTCAAGGGAAAAAAATATAAAATGTACTTAGGAAATTGTTTTTCTGTAACACTAACACAGATTTTTGTAGCCACCAACTTCTCTGATTATGTGTCTAATTTCTTATCTCCTTACTGCTGTGCATTGTCAGGCTCAGATATTAATGAATTTACCTGGTATAACCTCTACACAGCATAGAAACTTGATTACCACTTTGTTGAGAAGAAACTGAGACATAAGTGACCTGCCAAAGGTCATACACGGAGAGTGAGGCAGAGCCAGAAATTCAACCCATAGTGCCTGACTTTTCAGAGAGAGCTTTAATAGAAAGATGAGCTTTTCCTTTTTTCAGATCATTTATCTCTTTTAAAAGTCAGTAATTTCTAGCTGGAATATTTAAGGTTTGAAACATAAATCTGTACTTGTGAGTTCTTTCATAAATATTTGCTTTTCAGCCACTTCTTCATCTGCTGACTTGTTACTTCTTTTGAGACTTTTGTTGATGTTTTCTCTGCATTGTAAAATACATTCCTGAAAGTGGCAATACCACTTGTAAAAATAATCTTCCTATGTTTTACTTTGCAATTTATGAACTGGCATGAATATCAGTTTCTTGGAACAGTTAGTTTTTAACCTTAAATAGGCAAACACATATGGATAGTCATAGTATTATTGTTGTAAAAATCTTATAGTATATAAATACCAGAAAAATTTCTTCCACTTTTCTTCCAACTCATTACTCTTTACAACCATTGCGAAACTCTGTTATTCAGTCACTGAAATTTTATTATGCTATCTATATCTTTTTGATCTACTGAAGATAAATGGAAGTCAACTGTCTTATCACCTAAGTGAGACATGATTATGCTTCATTCAGGAAGGGTGACTACTTTTAAATCAAGACATTTGCCTTTTTTTAAAGCATTCCCATCTGATCTCTAAAAAATGGTATCTAATGCTTTACTTAAAAATAAGTTAGGCTAATTGTTCTATAATCTCTGTAATACTCATAGGATTTTGCCTTAATTAAGACATTAAACTCAGTCATCAGAAGTCTCTGTTGAATGTTGATTCAGTGGTCTCTTTTAAAAAAACTTCCACTAAAATTTTCATCAGATAGTTACTACAGCTGCCTTTAGAAACCTTTTCTCTGACAGAACATGCCCTTATTCCTGGCTCATTTTACTGTAATAGAATGTTTGAGGTTTTAAAGAGCTATTGTCTATGAACAGGAGATCCTGTCACATGAAGCAGCTGAAAAGCAAAGGATTTGAAAGGAATATGAAGACTAGATCAGCCCCTCTCCTCTTGTCCTGCTTTATCCTGCAGTTACTGTGACTTATTGTAGAGAAATTCACTCTACTCTTGGCCATTTAGTGCTATTCACAGCAGCAGACAGAGCTGTCAAACAAACCACTTTGTTGTGCTGTGTGTGATATGTTCTGATGCTTCTTCATGAAATAGATGATCTTGCTCTTCTGGAGCATGTGCCCTTATTTTTTCCCCTAGAAATTTCAATCCAGTACAAACAATTTTTGACTCATCCATGAAATAAGAATCTTGGCGGTTAGGATGGGGGTTCCTGCTATTCAGCATCTCAAGTGAAGCTGTTGGGCCTAAGCCAGGTGAGCTGCCAGAAGTTTGGAAATCCCAGCCTTGCCAGCCTAACTGCTGTGCATAATGGAATAGCTCATATGCTGAAGACATTTGCAAAAGAACAGAAATATAGTAACCCCCAGACAGCTATGAAAACTGCCCTGCATCCTTATAACTCATCCTGCAGATGATACAGAAGGGACTTGCTCAGTATCACATAACAAAGTTGGAAGGAGGGATGGTGAAACTGAAGGAGACAGAATCTAAATGGTCTTGACACTGATGGAGAAATTCTGCATAGAAGCTGATACTGATCTTTTTTTTTTGTGTCAAGTTCAATAAACCAGTGATGTATTTTTGGCCAAAATGACAATAAAATACGATCATTGGGTAGCAGCAGCTGACTTTCTGGTTATGCATTCTGTCACCAATTTTTCTGCTATCTGGAAATAGCTGGGGAAAGACTTTTATGATCATCAGTGTTGATAAAATATTAAATATCTTAGAGCCATTGAATTTTCTGTGTTTAAAAATGAAATTAATTATTAAATAATTATGTATTTAAGATATCATATTAAAAAGATGCACCACAGGAGTTATGTTCAATTTGATGAGCTTTATAGCAGAAATGCCCTTGGACAAAATGATGAACTGCAGTGCTACTCATAATATATACATATAGATTGTCATTTTAGTTATGACTCTGGTCTTTGAGTAGAAAACTGACACCTCTGCTTCTGAGTGGTGAGCAGAGATGTCTCCCACCAGCTCTGTTGGATAATCCAGCGCTTACATTCTCATTTTAGTCACTATTATTGTTTTTGTTGCTTTTATTGTTAGAATGATAGTTGTATTAGTTCTTCAGAATGAGGACTAATGCCTTTGTAAGAACTTAAAGTGACCTAGCTATGAACCCACCTTAGAAGCACTTTCAAAGCAGAGAAGCAAGACCCAAAGGTTATTCCAGAGAGACCCGTGTTCAGCTTGGCCAAAATTACCTTTTCTGTGAAACCCTGATCATGAAGTCTGCAGGTGGAGACCAAGAGTCCAGATCCCAAAAGCTGAGGAAATTCAAACCTAAGTACCCAGCTGCTGTGGAAGGTGCTGCTTTGGTCTCTCTGAAAGAGATAGGCTGAGGGCAGGATTGCTTGGAAATTGCTGGGAACAGGGCAGAAAGCCCAGCTCTCACATGTTGAGCACATGATTTGAAATTATCCTCTATGACTTATAGAGGGAAAATTGAAAAAGAAATCTTCAGTATTAAACTGAAGAAGTCCACTTCAGGTATGTAATTCTTATTTACTTATCATATTATTTTCTCTTATTTACTTATCATATTATTTTCTCTGTTGTTTCATTTCTCTCATATACCTGTAAAGTCTTTTTGATTCCTCCTAAATACTTTGTCTGTCATTTATTAGTTTTGCTTATTTCCAGTTCATACATTATACTCTCAAATATGGAAATTGATTTATTTTCCCTTCCTATAGTAAATACATATTTTTCATATTTGCAGCCATAGACTTTTATTCTCATTTCTTGCCAAGTTGCATCTGTGCTTGCTTCTATGTATTCTTTCTTCTCAAAAATCTAGTGCCTTTTTTCTATTACTTTTATTTTTCCCCAAGTTTCCTTTTTTTTTTTTTTTTTATTTTTAAGTGGCTTTTATTCTGAGAGACAGAACCTGTTTTTCCTTCCAAGATTGTATCTGTACAATCTACAGGACTGTAGCAAAGATTCATTTGGACTATTCAAGTTGGTTAGCTCCACACATAAAATTTCTCACCCACAACTTTTGCAGCCTCCCTTGCCTCCTGCTGTCTGACAAGTTTCCTATGTTGGAGAAATAACATAATCCTTGCCTGAAAGGCATGCATTAACTGTACCTGAGTAAAATTCATGTAGGTCAGGAATCACAGCTTGACCATTCCTGCTTTATAATAGCTCAAAATGTGTGGGGAAATCTTCCTTCACTTGAAACATTTAGCTGACAATTGAAACAAGTTTCTTGTTACATGGTTTATTTTTCCTGTGCTTTGATAAGGAGGATAATAAACTGTCAGTCATGCTCATAGTACCTTGACATACAGAGCTGCCTTTTCTGCCCCCCTGGAAATTTGGTAACTCATCCAGTGAGAAACCGAGAAAAAGGGCAAGATTTCTCTCATGTGAGAAGTCTTAGCCAATCCATAACTACTTCTTTACCCAGCACACAAAAGTCACAGAGTCCCTTCTGTACTGCAAAGCGACAACAAAATATGTGAACAAACTCTTATCAAAGCAAGAGATTTTTAAAATAGCCTTAAGGTGAGAGAGCAAAAGACCCACACCAGTGTCTGTCTCCCAGGTGTACATGAAAGACAGAATAAGGCTTGCTCTGCATGTACATATACAGAAAGGTTATGTAGCAAGGGAGAGACTTGCCTGATATCCCTAAAAAGAAGATGAGAGCTGTTCCCCCAAGAATCACAGCTCTTTACTGAACAATGGGACAAAGTGCATCAGCAAACAAGCCTGCTTTGCCCTTGGTCTCCCACCATTTCAGATTTTGGTTCCTGCCGGAAGATCAAGCCCCTCTGCTAGCTGGGGAGTGCAGCCACACTGCAGCCACAGAGCTGCACTGAGGCTGCTTCTTAGCTCAGGAGCTTCCCTGCTTTCGTCTGCTTGGTACATGTCAGCACCCTCTACAATCACCCACACAGAGACACTGGATTTGTCATTATTCTGGATTTCTGCCTCCTTTCTGTAGAGATTATGGGGAGCCTAATCATGTGGGACCTAGAGTGGAAAGGTGATGGGATAGATTGGGCAGAGGAGGAGGAGAATGGCTGCACATGTGTTCCCACAGGCGCTGTGTAAGTCCCCCCGGAAAGGTTTCTGTCAATACTCAGGCAGTTCAACACCAAAGGACTTTTCCCAATCTGGGTGCAAGCAGAAAATTTGCTGGGATAGACTGGATATGCTAGGACCCAAATCAGTATAGAAAGAGTATATTTATTACACAGCCTTGGCTTGCTTTCAGATATGTTATTTTGAACAATGGCTCCAGCCAGTGTCATGGTCTCCTCTTTCTCACACCTGAAACTTTCCTCAGAAGACAATCACAAAATTTGCTTTAACAGAGCTATTTCCCAATGACTTGGCTATACAAGTGGCAGATGTGGTCTCTTACATTAGAGGCAGCAGAGTTTTATCTTTGTGAGGTCTGATTCTGTCCTGAGTTTGACTTTCATTTATGTGGGAGAAAATTAGCTCCTTTTAGGTTCTCAGAATGCACTTACAAAAGGCTGCAGCAGAAAAACTGGAATTAATTGAATACCAAGTGCTACTAAACCTTCAGCTTGATTACACACAGAGCTGTACAAGTTAAAAGGACATCAGAACTGTTGGATTATAACTATTAACGTGGCATAAAGGAAATGAAATGAGATCACCAGTGTTACTCAAATGAAATCTAAAGCTGTTCTCATGGTGCATTATCAGGTTGGACGATTGCTTGGTGGCTAATAGAGCAATTTCAGCACCCAAGCTCTTGACCAAACTAGTTATAGTGCTCAGGTTTCCCTATGCCATGTGAACACCTACAAAATGATTGCACCCTGTAATTCTCTATTCAGAGATGAAATATTGCAGAGGACCTGGTCTCATCTCTGGGCAGGAAACAGTGGCAGTGTTGGTTTCCCTGTGCAGGCTAGAGGGTTTTAAGTTGGCTGCTAACTTGCAGACCTAGACATGGTTTCACATGAGAGATTTGCAAGTTCAAGGGTGTCACTCCAAGACATTTGGGGTAAAAAGTTTAGGCATTGTGCAATGCCTAAACTTTTAACCACCTCACAGATTTTGTAACACAGGAGTAGCTGCTAGGTTACTTCTACATGAGTAAGTGTAGTGCCTTCTAAGGATTCAGCAACCAATCAATCATGCCAGATATATGAATATAGCCTCTTACCTCTCCAAGAGTTTGTGGCATCCATCCATTAGGCTTCTGGAGGACACTGTACAAGATCAGCTGGTGCTAAGCAAGCCTAGCAAAGAGTCATAGCACTCAACCTTCATTTGTCCCTGTTTTGTCTGTGTTTAAGTGCTGAGTTTCCTCAACTTAAGGAAATTTGAATACTTGTCTCCTGTGCTCAAAGAATATCCTAATTATGGTGCAAGCAGCCTCTGGGTGTAACTCAGTGCACTTTTGAGGTTGAAGAAGAAAGCTGTTAAGAAGAGTCTTGTAGGCTTACACTTAGGAACATCCAGGAAAAGAAGGTACTTACCGTTTTAATCTACTCCAGTGATTATTTTTACTATTTTATGCAAAATAAAAATGCATTGCAACTACTTTTATTTATCAAGTTACTTAATATTTTTTGCAATTGTTATTCAATTCCACTAAAATGGATTAAAAATAGAATTCTGAATTGGTTAGGTAGCTCCAAGTCTTGAGAAGATGTCTGCATAGTTATATTCTGTATTTTTTTAATATCTAGGTGTCAAAAGTCAAAATGAACATGACAGCTGTGAAATACTCAACATCAATTGACAGCATTTTAAAATAAAGCCTGTATGGCTTCGCAAAGGAAATTTTGCTGAATCTTGAATATAAATGAACCTGTATAACTAGCTGTGCTTGTTCCTCTTTTGTTATTAGTGGACAGAATGGCAGCCCTCTGTGACAGGGAAGACCACTTGCATAAAGGTGGAAACTTTAGAGCCCAGGAAAGAAATATAGTCAGACTTTTTATCTCACCAGCACTAACTGGAAGTTTCTTCTCCAGTTAACTCTCGGGGCACTTCAGAGCAAATTGATTAAAATGAGCCCGAAGGTGTAATAGTAGCTACCCATTGTATGGGATATGCATTGCTAATTACTCCTGATGGAAATGATAATTACTTGTGGCTACCTCTTGGAAGAGTAGACTTACCATTCAATTAAAAAAAAAAAGAAAAAATACATTGTTATTTCCTTCATCTCCTTGGAGCAGGCTGGCTGTTTCAATATGTGGAGTTTTTAAGACAAATGATGATTTCACTTCACTAACCTTATAGGTTTGGGCTGCATCTTTGCAAGACACTCTGTTGCTACACAGCCATCCAGAGTAAAAAGGCTTTTTCTCTGTTCCTATAAAGCTGTATTACTAGTGGAGCTTTACTGAGGAGCTTGCAACAACTGGAACAATTTTCTGAAGATGAAGTTAGTAACAGTGCTGCTTTTAGTTCCACCCCTTATGAAATGCCTATAACTTCTTTTCCATATAGTAGGGAATTGTAAATGAATTCTTATGTCTCCATGGGTTTGAAATGAAAACGAAGCCTTCACAGTTCAGTGAAGTGGAAAGTCTTTCATCGGAAGAAAATCAGCCAAGGAATTGGATGGCAAAGACCTCATACATTACAAAACAGTTGTTTGCAATTAAGGCCAGGGGTAAGATGTGCATGATTCTGTCATGTTTCCTTTTGTCTATTTAATCAGCCTGAGGCATAACATCAGATGGCTTGAAGTAGCATTGTTTCCTTGTCATATGCTATGTTTTTCTGTATATTATGTGTACTGTATATATACTGTATCAAAGGACTACAATCTGTTCAAAATATAGATGTTTCATATCCTGATCAATAATCAGGACACTTTCATAAAAGCATTAACATTCTAAAGTAGTGAGCACTGCTGCTGAGGGGAAATTATTTTGCAGGTTGTTAAGGACTCATGTAGGAATCACAAGGATGTCAGAAGAGCTAATTTCCTTGTACCACAGCCCTTTTCTGTGGTCACAGTGGCAAAGACAATGACTGCCTGTGCTGATATTTCTCTTTCTGTCTCACAAGCCATACATTTCAGGGAGGGCTGCAGATCACTATGCACCATGAGAAAAAACTTTGAAACTAATAAGAAGTTAATGGAGTCAAAGTTGGAATGAAAGTAAGCTCAACATAAACTAAAAAGAGTCCAGTAATTTGGTCACCATCAGCTCCTAAAGTCATGCCACGCTGCTGCCAGTTTTACTAAAAATCTCAGAACAGCAGGTAATCTTATTTACCATATGCTAAGCACGGTGCAGCAGATGGACCATGGCATTCTAGTCTTTTCTGTGCTTTCCTTGCACTTGTCAATTCAAGCCCTGGGAAAAAGGCTGGTATCCAGATTGATAACACATGGATGTTCTCTAAGGGCTTGACTCTTTCATCAGTGCATTATTGCAGAAAGGACTGAAAATCCTTTCTCTATAAATATAAATGAAGTTAGGGAGAGTTGGTGGCTCTGAAGATGGTTTATTATGTCTGTCTCAAAGTTGTCAGAAGGTAAGTCAGTCTTTAAAGAACAGATTAGCCAGAGCTGATCAGCTGGTAGGAGACTGCTATGGAATATCACACGTAAAGTATCTCCTCAAAGAAACTAATAAACAAAGGAAATATCAACTTATAGGCACCGATGACGGTTAGTCTGGGCACATGCCTGTTTCACTAGCATGCATGAGCCTTCAGTAACAAAATTAAGTCTTTATAATGCAACCTGAGACTCACTGGATCTATATTATTGAGTTTCAAATTGTTTTTTTCTTTGTGAAGTAAATTTTATGTGGCAGACTCTAAATTAAATAGAAAACTAATAACGATGTAGCTAAGTAGACAGTTGGTGTCCTCAGAATTGAGGACTACAGCAACAAAAAATGTCAGATTATTATTAAAATCACTTTTAAGAATTTACCTGAAGTCCTTGTCTCTGTAATTAAGCTCTTTCAAAAATGAAATTTATCATCATTTATTCTGCTTCTGCAGTCTTTAACAAATCTGAGGACCTGCTCAGGGGCCTTCAATAAGTATAAAGTCTTGTGGCGAGTATTTTTTCAAGAAACTAATTAGATTGTCCATAATATTTTTGTATTTTTGAGGTGAGTTAGGGAGGAAGATAAAACTTCTGTTCCATATCTTTATGCTTACTATCAGACTTTACAGGTACTATCGAAATTTCTCTGATTCACTTTGCAATCTATTCTAGCAAAATGACAACATAAGAGAGCTTAGAGGACAGCTTGGGAACACCTCTTCAGTGGGTTCAAGGTATTTTTGGCTAAGTACAAAGAAGAGGAAGGCACTCAGTGCTGTTTCCTCTGAAGCCTATCCTCTCCCACTGGAGACATCCAATGACTGCCAACCATTCATGGAAACCTGGAAATGTCTTTGTGTTTTCTTTGTTACAAAGTCCTGCATAAAGCACTAATTACTGGGGCCACTACTAGTGACAGATCCTGATTTGAAAAGATGTTTGGTCTAATCCAGAAGAGATTTAGCGACATTACTCATCTTTTTAAACAGGTTAGTCTTCTGCCTGCCTAGTGAACTGAAGTAGCTCCACATGGAAGGGGCAGGTAATCATGAGAGTCAGTGCAAAGGAGTGGGAAGGAACACATTGAGGATGGAGAATGAGACCTTGGCAGGTATGAGCTGGGTTGACTGAAACTGCCATGGGATTGAAGACTCCTTCTACACAGCTGGTTTCTAAATTTATTTTTACATAGGAAAGAAATAGCATTTTATCCCATTTTAAATGAAAGTAAAGACACCACTCCCTGTAATATTCAACTTTTGTCCTCCCCTTCATGAAGAAGGGTCCTTTGTGAACTCCTTGGTCTCTGTGGTCGTCTCAGTCTGTACTGAAACTAGCAGCAGTGATCTGTAGCACTGCCATTATTGAAAAATCTCTCCTATTACAGGGTTCCAGTAAGTTGAACAGGCTTCAACCACGAGTTAGATCAGCTATCCAGGGAGTAAATATGTGCCCTGTAGTGTTTCCATACCCTGGGTTTGAAAAGTGGCTGGACTGGCTTGTGACACTGGGGTTCTCTTTCTTTATGGTCTGTACAACACTGAACCAATGGGCAGTACTCAATAAGAACTAAATGGTATATAGAAATTTTTCACAGGGTCACAGCATAGTTGAGGTTGGAAGGGAAATGGAACCCCCACTGCCCAAGCAGAAACACCCAAAACCAGCTGCCCAGGACAGTGTGCAAATGGCTTTTGAATATCTCCAGTGATGGAAAAGCTGCAACTTCTCTGGGCAACCCATGCCTGTGCTTTACCTGCACAGTATAAAAGTGTTTCCTGATGTTCAGATTGTGGCCCTGTGTTTTTAGCTTATTGCCTTTTAAAAATCTTGGACTATTATAATGAAACATGTTGCTAAAAATTATGTGTCTTTTTTATTCGAAGAGGTTGTGGCAAAAAAAAAGGAAAAAAATCCATTTACATAGGGTATATGCATTTCCCTCATATCTATTCCACTTTCCTAAAGAAAATTATGTATAGCTGGTTAATGGTAAATGAATCTCTTATCTCCAATTATCAGTCCTTTATTTATCTATGTAATAATTTCCAAAAATACAATTTCAAATTAATCTCTGATAATCTGTTATGCTGCAAATTATTGTCCTATGTATTTTAAATAGCAGCTGGGACAATCTGATAAAAATACACAGAAATGTTAGCTGTTTTAATCCTAACATTTACCGGAGCTGTGAGCCTATAATTTTAGAGTACAGAAAATAGGAAAGATGCAATGTCTTTAGAGAACTTAAATGCCACAAGTTAACAGCTGCAACTTCATGTAGCTGTGCATCACTCTGAAATCATAATCTCAAGCTAAGAATGCACTTCCCAGACTGAACACTCATGATCAATTTGAATAGAAATTATTCACTCAGAATTTGGGAAGCAAAGCAAAAAGGTTGAAGTGAACTATTCAGAAATTGCTCCTGAAGAGGAAAGTACAATAAGGTCAGGACTTCACAAACTGGTTATGAACACTGAGGCAAAATCCCCATTAACCCAGGAGAATGCTTTGGGTAATGTGTTGTATCTATATATTATGAATCAATTTTGAAATTTTCTCTTCACTGGGTTGTGTAAAATAGACTTGACAACATTGCATTGAAGTCTTAGTGAAAGTGAATCAGACTCTTGCTCTTATAGTCTTCTTAATATAAAATATAATGCCTTTGAACCCTCTCTCCTCCCCTGCTGTTCCTGACTATTCTTCTGTGCATTTTTGAACAGGATTTGTCAACCAGATTTGTCTAAGATATAGCCTAAATTTATCCACGTCTCTCCAAAATTGCAAATGATAAGCTGGAGTTAAGCCAGTTGACTTTAACAGGAAAGTGCGTAGTCGTGCCTGGTAGATCACAGTCTCTGTGACTCTTCTGATCAATGCAGAGAGATATTAATTTCAAATGCATATTTTGTGCTTGGAAGTAACTTTGACCTAACTAATTTTCCCCTTTCATTGAAAATATATCTCAGCCTTCAGTCAGTTTGAGCCAGGACCATATGAAGTATCACCCAAGGTATCACCCAAAACTGCCTGGAATCTGTCTGCCCACCTGAAGACCATGAAAATGTTAAATTGGATAAAAACTCCCTGTTCAACACTATTAGATAAGTTAAATATCTATATTTTTTGTCTGGAAGTAGGCAAGATAAATGGCTCTTATACAGGGAAACAGTGAGTTGTATTGTAGCTACTGCAGAGAATTTCACATATGCTCTGCCGTGTTGTGCTGGCACGGCTGCAATGCAGCATGAAGAAGGGGCGCATTGCTCACAGTGTTAGCACATATGATTAAAGATACAGCAAGACAAGAAGCAGTCTCTTGGAAGAGTTTTAAAAACCACTTATTTAGAAAAACCAATGCTTCCAAATCGCTGAACAAAATAAACAGCCCATGGGGAACACTTGATCTTATAATCTGAACTACCAGCCACTTTGCTGCCATAGCCCAGAACATTCAGATGTTCTGGACACCTTCCAAAATTTTTGTCTCCATCAATCTCTAGATGGTGGTTTAAAGTGATTGTTTGTTGTTTTTTTTTTTTCTTCACTTCTTTCTTTTTTTTTTCCTTCTTGTTTTAAAATATTTTTAAATTTGCTTTCATTGTTTTTTTCTTATGAATCTCTAAGAGCCATAAAACATATAATGCATGAAAATAATAATTTCCTGAACTAATTTCTTGTCACTTATTTAATGGCAGCATGAGCTATATGTTTATCCCATTAATAACAATACTCTGATTGTTTTCTTCAGAGTAGACGCATGCATTATCACATGAAAGCAAAGTGTCACAACTGTTTTCTATGACTCCTGAAGCATCACCACCTTTTGGTAATGAAATCACCAAAACCTTTCTTCTGATTTTGTTCATCTGTCTGTTTTTTTGATTTTAATGGGGACTCTGCTTTTTTGATGTACCTGGTTACAGCAGGCTTTTGCGGTCATGCTTTAACCTCACGAGCCACTGCATTAATTTTTGCAAAGTGCCACAACAAAGAGCAGCAATGTTCTTTGAGGTGTGTATTACACCAGATTCCTAGAAGGGTGAGCTTTTTAATAAACTCTGCCTCGCCTCATGTATCACTTTCCTCAACAGTCTATAAACCAAGCTTACCTGAGCAAATCTCTCTCACACATACTTATGACCTGTCTAAGCTAAGGGACCACACTGACATACATCAAGCAAAGGTGAAAAGCCATTGCACATATAGGTAATTTTAATCCATTCCATTTTTAAATACCACAATAAATTTAATTTTCACAATAAATTAAATAGCCATATTCAGTTTACAAAATAGAATTACTTAGTGTGAAACCAGTATTTACAAACATTGTACACTATGTACACCATGTTTAGCTTTGCTGACGCACAAGTATAGAAGAAAAAATTATTTGACCTTTTCTTGACACATGATTGACATGCTACAAGTGACACTATGGTCCATACAATAAAACAATAGTGCAAACTCACCACAGGAACTCTAAAACAATGTAGTTTGTATGAGATAAGATATTCATTTAAAATAATAAGAAAATAGTACTATTCACTCTCATTGTAAAAATTCAGCACTCTGTTTTAAGTGTCAGTATTCCTTTAGCAATACACATACCAAATATAGCCTCAAGATTATGCTTTCTCACAGCTTTACAGACTTTTAACAAGAATTTTTATGGCATAAAATAATGTTCTGCTTAGATCAATAAGTATGTCACATAAACACTTCACTAAGCGAGAGGAACACTGACCCTTTTAACAGTGTCTGACTTTGTTTCCCTAAATACTTCCTTTCCCTTTATTATTATATCTTAAAAGATGCAACTATATTGACAGTAAATTTATGTTAGTTACTACTCTGTAGAAAAAATCGATCCCACCGTATATTTGGTCACACACTGCATTATGTACACGTATGCATGAAAAAAGTTACTTTGCTAGTCGTATCTATGAAAAGTGCATATTTCAGCAGAGGCATCCTATTGCATGCCTCAGGTGCAACAGAAAATGTTGTATGAAGTTTAGTTTAGGGCCAGTTAAATGTCCTCCCCGTGATCTGGTAAAATTTTTGATTAAAAGGATGGAAGAACTTGCGCAATTTGGTAATGACAGAGGTGTCCACCTCTGGATGGATGCGTCCCTTGCTACCCGCCAGGCACTTGTTAAAGACAATGTTAAATCGCAAGCAGTAAAACCCTCTGGTGGCATTGAAGTATAAATTGTACTGACTTATCCTTGGAGGAAGATTTAGGAACTTCTCAACCAGCTGGAGTTCTGGCAGTGGTTCTGTGATGAGCCGGTCTCCGTCCACAATATGAAACTGCTCGATTGGGAAGTATTTTAACCACCTCTCCAGATGTTTTGTGTAGATGCTGGTTCTCACTGCCTTGTACTTAGTGTTCACTTCACAGGTATTAGGATCAATCGCCAGCTTCTCAAATTTGTAGTAAGTTTTGTTCTTTCTTTCCTTGCCTTCCAGCACCTGAGTGTAATCAGAAATAGCTCTTGTGGTAGGTTCCCTGACAATGATCAATAATTTGATAGATGAGTTCATTTTGTAAATCCTTTCAGGTACTTCCTCGGTGATAAAATACGCGGGGCTTTTCTCAATTGTTATTTGATGAGGGTAAGAAAAAGGCATTTTTTTCCGGTACCACTCAATTCCCTTGGCATAGTTTTCATCATTGTCAAAGAAGTGAATCTCTTGAGAAGCTTTGACCACTGCGGGGTGAAGGTTCAGCATCTCCAGTAGTGCTCGGGTGCCTCCTTTCCGCACCCCAATGATAATGGCCTTGGGAAGCTGCTGAACCAGATTGTGCAGTCGGATTTGTTCCTTGCTGGCATTGCCCTTCCGAAATTCATGGAGCAGACCTCGCTTGAACTGCAGGGCTCGCAAGGGGATTTCGTCCTGGCCGCGGGGTCCAAAACGACCATCAATGGGGCAGAGGGGCTGCAGTCTGCAAGCAAAATAAGAGGTACTTGTAAAAAGAGGATTTCTCTCAAGACAAGTTTTATGTACAAAGGAATCATGCTCTTGGGATCATATTCAAATGTAATGTGATGTGCCCATCTTTCAACTCTTATTTTATTATGCCAATGCTTAAATAATTTGCAAATTTTTTTTATTATTCAATCAGGGTTTTTTTTTTTTGCTCTGATTTAACTGGGAAATTCATAACTTGACCAATCTGCCCTTTGCCAGCATAGGAACTATGATTACTGTTCTTGGGTCTTCTTGAACCTTGCCTAAACTTCACATTCCTCAATATTTTGTGATGGTTTGGCAGTTTTTAAGGCATTCTAAGATGAATTATATTTGGACATTTTGATCTGAAAATCCAGTTGATTTAAGTAATCTCTTTCCCACATTTTTCTCATTCTAGCCTGAAGTCTTTCCATTGTGTTGATCCAGCAATGGCTTTTTTAATGGAGAGGAGGAAAAGGGATGAAAACCAGATTTCTAAGCATCACCTTTCAGTATTTTTCTTCCTCTTTAAAATATGCCCAGTGTTTGTCTGCCAGTCAGAACCAGAAAGTTCAAGGTTCTGATCCAGACAAGATTAGCAAGGTACAAAAAGAATGGCAAGAAGAGTTTTTAAAAATGCATTTATTACATTGTTACATCAATGATTTTCTTATAATCACTCTTGTATTCTTCCGCTGAAGGGACTCTTCCCACTTATTTTGTGTTTTATTATTTCTTCTTTTGCAAGTGCATTTTTGTATTATTCTTTTATATTCAGCTACAATTATTTCCCCTCTTTTTCACTTTCTCATTCTTTGTTCTTGTATCTGATACCACTGCATCCAAGAAGTGGTTCAGTAAGAAAAATGTTAAAACTTTACACAACCTTGAAAAAACTCTCATGTCCACCCTCTAATCAGCACTTTGGACATTTTACAGGCCAATGTTTCACTGAAGATTAGCTTGGTGTGTACAGAGAGCTTCCAAGGCACTACAAAAAAATATTTTTACTAATTTTTTTGAGATATGCTCTCTGAATTTAAGGATATGTAAGAACAAAGGTTGCCTAGGCAATTTTAGTGTGAGCTTGCTGTGCACATATATTATGATACAGTTCTTAAATTACATAGCCACATGCTATTATTTTTCACAGGACCCCTGCCTTAGCCAGTGTACCAGATGGGCAATGCTCATTAATAGCTGTTTAGGTATTCAGTATTTATTCTAGTTTCTCAGCATGTGGTCCCTCACTCATTTACTATATATTATTCAAACCCTGCTTTCAGGACATAATTATTTATTTCTTTGCGGGTTTTCCATCCATCACTGCTTGTTGGGGTCTCTAATTTGACACTGATTCTAGGACAATGGATGGTTGGGACAAAGTAAGTCTGATCTCCCTGGCTGACCTGTTAGCTGCTTCCTTGATTATCCAGATGCTGAGAGATATAGCCTGTCCAGACAGAGCCAGGGAAACAATCCATATGACATTGCTGGGTTCACATGAGCTCTAGCTAAGTCCTGCAGACTAATTAGAAAGTGTGATGAAAAGTGAGTTCCTGTTATCTCTTTTCTCAAGTGTTTAGCTTCTTCTATCGCTTTGCTCTCTGCCATCTACTGAAAAAGCCTGACTTGGTGGCAACGACCAAGTTTTTTGTTGAATTGTTGAAATGTTGATGCAAACCAGCCCATATTGAGAAAAAAAAAAAGAAGAAATATCTTAGCAATGCTACAGTTTGGTCAGACTGTGGTGTGGCTGGTGGGAGCCTTAATGCATCAGCAAAGTGGCAGTTAAAAACATAAGAAACAGAAACTGCAATTGTTGTCTCTGTTCTCTTCCCTCTCCTTCTGCATATTTGTTATTTGTTTTCAAGCAAAGAGGATTCCACAACAGCAGTTCCAGACCCATCTCAACTAATTTTATCTTTTGCTCAAAAAGACAGCTAGCACTGCCTTCAGTGTAACACAACAGCTTGTCAAACAGGGTGGTTTCCTTTGAAAATAAATAAATACTCAAGATATCCTCTAGCCTAAGGGAAAAGATTCAATGTTGTTAGAAGTCCTTCCTCAGCCTTTGTATTTCAGGCTCTTTTACTCTTTCCCCCTGATTCTACTCTCTCTAAACAATGAAAAAGTAACACTTAAAAGATCTTGCTGGTGGAAAGTAAAGGGCAGATCCTCATAGTTTGATCCAAGATGTAACTATTAACTCTTATATTGCAACATGCTGATATTCTTAATTGTCTGAGTAACTTTCCCATTAAATAACAGTTCTCTGCTAAGAAAGAGTATATGACACTTATTATATCACTGAGTTGCTCTCCCAAAACAGGTAATTTCTCAAGCTGCTACAGTAAAACTCTACAATAATTCTTCTTTAGAGAACCCACCATAAACCAATTAATCTCCAGGACCTGTATTTCTGAAAAGTTTCAAAACAGCTGGAGTAGGTCTGGGCAATCTTAATGAGCTGTCTCACCTGATCCAGAATACTTGCTAATTTTCTTCCAATGGAGGTGTCACAGCAGCAAAAGATTATAAGCCTGGTTCCAGCAGGAGTATTTTGTAGCATGGAAATCAGATGTGGAGGCCCCTGGCACTGCCAGTCAGGGAGTCAGGTAACTCAAAGACTAATCCAGACATGCTCAAAATTGCCACAGAATCTATTTGAGCTTTTACATGCGAAGCAGACCTGTGCTCTCAGGAGCTGAAGAAAGGTGGCCTCCCCTGGAGGGAAGTGCTCATCTTATCAGATTTTATGACTCAATGAATCATATAAACTAGTGGTAATTTTCCTTTGGGCCTGAGGAAACTCAAGACACTGCCATTGGAAAGCCTCATCTGAGGCTATTAAACATGAGCCACCCCCAGCTCACTTGTTCAAATTAGATCAGCATAAATTAAGCATAAATGAATCTGGATTTCTTCCTGAACAATTAGTTATTCCAAAGTCTGTTGAAGCCACTTAGCATTCTTTAACTGAGAGATTCAACAATGATCAGGTAGAAGAATATTTCCAGTTAATTCATCTGTGCCTTGTCCTTTCTAGTACTTCTTTCTCTCTCTATTTCATAACAAGTCCATACACAGGACTTCTTTTTAGCAGTGTGGCATGCTTCACTCTGGGTAAAGCAAGAGAACAAAACTGAATTTTACTGCCATTGGCAACACTATGTATGAAACCAGCGGAATTCATTGCCGCAGGAGGTCAGCGAGTCAAATACTGTGGCGAGATAATTTTATAGCCATCAGTAAATTCTGTAGATGTGCAAGCATAGATAATAGGAGAAGGTTAATTAGACTTCATGCCTCTGAGCATAAAATATACTTTTGCAGGGACCAGTAAGGATTTCTGCCTCCATTTACAGAATCACATTAGTCTCAGTGAAATTTCTACTTCTGAAGTATCAGAGATGGTTTGACCATCAGGGTAAAGAAGTTCCAGGGCTTAATTTGCAATGCACTTGATCCTAGCTGAGTACATGGTCTCCTTCTTCTGGAGTGGATTTGAGGAGTGGAAGAAGGCACCCAGTGACTGCCAATGGAGCCCACTGTTACCTAGCAGTGGACCATAGGTAGCAGTTTTCACTTTCCAAGCACCACATATTCACACAGCATTGTGTGACTGTTTTGAAACCACCTAATATGTTGCATCATTAAAAAGAAGGACAAGAATACAGCATTAACACTTGTAAACTGTCTACCTGATTCTGGAAATTGTGTAGGTTTTTTACATTCATGTTTCTAAATCAGCTTTATTTCTTTTCATTGTTGTTTTTGTTGTTGTTGTTGTTGTTGTTTTTAATATGTTGTGACTTTGTGTAGCACCTACCAGAGCAGTCCCAGGCCATTTCAAAGCTGACAGGAACAGCAGTGTCAGTGCAGGTAGCACTACTGTTGCACTGTCAAAAACCAGTCAAAAGTCAGCCTGGTCAGAAGTGCCAAGCACTCTTTGATTTTCTCTACTGTGCTTTCTACTGCTTTCCAGGAAATCATTTGCAGAGAAAACCCACTTATTTAGCACATTCAGCTACAGAAAATACCAGCTAATTAACATAGTTAAAATTCTCAAACCCTGAAGCAATCTTTCAAATGAAATAGTATTCAAAATTTGACGAGCTGCTCTGCAGGCTCATACTTAATTTTAACTACCACTGCAGCACATTAATTGCTTGCTCACAAATTTAGAAAAGGAGATGTATAAATACATCATAACTGTTTTGCTGAAACTAGAGGTCAACACACAGATGTACACAGGCAAAATGAGCTACTGTAATGACATTTTTACTGGATGCTAGTTTATTTCTTCTCTGAAAACAAGTGTCAGTGTGTTCAGAATACAAATGGACAAACAGAAAAACTTTGACAGGGATGACTGTGACTATTTTCCTACTCTCTTCTCCAAAGGGTAGGAATAAATAGTGAAAACCACATTAAAATAGCCAGTCTTTCTGTCTTCCTGTACAAGCAGACTCTAAGAAAAAAAAAAAGCAAACCAAAAAACAGAGCATGAAAGCAATTAAACCCTTGAAGCAGAAACTCAGACAATCTTAGCCCATTCTACACAAGAGAGCAGCTACTTAATGACTTACCTATCCAAACTCCCAACTCTGGCAACTAGATATAGGAGACTTCCAATAGCAAGGCTGCCTAGCACAAAGAGCTTCTGTCTCAGCAACGCCTGCTGTTTGAATAGCATGGCCCTCCATCAATCTTCAGGACTTCTTCAGTCTGCAGAGACAAGAACACATAAAATACTCATCAGAAAGCATAGTATGTGCAGGGTAGTGTTTAATCAGGTGCTGCAGCTGATTAGGCCACGCTTGAAAATCTTGGCAAAACTGCAAAATAAGTAGTTAAACAACTTACTTTTGGTTTTGTTTTTGGGTTTTTTTTTGCTACTGTTTTTCAGTCCCACATGGCAATGTATCTGGAGTAGGATGGTAATTCTGGAAGTGATAGCTCAGCTGCATCCGCCATTACTAGGACTGTTGGATAGCCACAATGAAGGTCTTTACTGTAGAAGCTCATACTATAATAAGACATCTTGTTAGGTACATATGTTTAGATTTTAAACCTTTTGGAATCAGACAGAATTAGATTTCAACAGAGATTTAAATGCCTTGATGTGAAGTAAAGCTGCAGTAACCAGGAGTTAGGCTTGCAGATCCTGTGTACAGTTTATGGAAGCACGTTTACTCTGTCTCTATGATTATTAGAGTGTATGCTGGAGAGAAATCAAAAAAAGATGTCTTGATCCATGCCAGCAAGTCAACTGTGACAGAACTGGGAAGCAGGTAGCTGGAGTGGGCACAATAATGTTTTTTCAGCATTAGTGTATTCTATCAGCTGTGTCTGTGCTGGGCATCAGTCTGGTCTGTTCTGTGGAGAGCCATTTAAGCTCCTCACCTGCATGACACCAGCCTTGACTGTCCCCTCAAGACCTGCTGGGACACAAACTGTCACCTTGGAATCAAGCATGCCTACATCTCCAGTTTTTAGCAATAGCAAAGCATATATTTTAATTTCTTTTTCTGATGTACTCAAATACTATAGTTATCGAGGCGGTGAGGAGTAAAAAGACATGACCTTATGCCAAGAGGATTTAACCAGGAGGTTCCCAGCCAGGGTAGAAAGAAGTGCTGAGTAAAACTATCTTCAGTTTGACTCTTCCTCAAACATTACATTTATGTTCTGGGCTGGATTATGTGTGTGATCTGCGAAGATCTCTTTATGGGACTCAGACCTGGATTCCTAATACATTCTTACATGAACTGAGGAGAAAGATCAGCTCCTCCTTTCAGAGAACAGTCAAAGATGACATGATTCTTCATTCTGTACCAGTTCTGAGCTTTCTTGTAGCCATGCAGGAGAATTAAGTTTCAATCCTCTCACTGTTTCACAAGGGGTAAAGCCATACCATCTACCTACCTACCTAAAAAAAATGCCTTCATCACGAAATGGTGCAAAAATCATAAATATAAATTTTAATCACTGAAATATTGATCAAAAGTCTCATTCCCTTTATCAGGAAATATTTACTGTATTATGTATTAGTTTGAACAAAAACTTTTTTCCCAAATTTTGTCTGGACTTATGAGCAATTTTTGATGTCAAGTTTCTTAGGTTTTACTACAGCGAAGTTTCTTTTGCAGCACATTTTCTTCTTTTCCAGCCTTGGGATTTACATAAAGCAAGAGTGGGATACATTATTATAAGCATGAAACTATATACAGAGGCAGAATTTTCAGTGAGATTGCAAGGTTTGACTGGCCATTCCTAAACACAGCCTGAAAACATTTCTTTCCATTTCTGGAAACATCTTTTTCCATTTCTGTTCATGATGTTAAATTTTTGGCCCAGAAATCTCTCTTTAGAATCCAGGATATAGTCAGGGAGATAATACAAGCTGGAAACCCTTCCCAGCAGGCAGCACTCATGTAGCCTGCCTGCCCCAGTGCTGGCTGGTTTAAAGGTGCAGATGCAGATCATTCCAAACTGGTTTTCTTCAAGTGTGGTTGAAAAGCCATTCTGAAGCACATTTATTTTACTGTTATAGAGAAAGCTTTCTAATTACAACCCACCATCTCTTGATAAAAGAGCCATGCAACGCTGAAATTCTGATCTGACTTGGTCTCTAAAGCACTTCTGCTGCAATAACAACTCCTTTTACACTCAGGTCACAGATCAGGATAACCTATCATGCAGGATAACTAATCATACAGAATATATTGGAATATATTGTTTTTTATGGAGGTAAAAGCAACTCTATCATAAGAATTCTTAGATAAGATCTTTAGTGCAACGAGATTAATATAAAACACAGAGTAAAAGGAGTTTGCAATGTAAATAGAGAGAAAGAAGAAGTGTTACCATCCTTTAAGAAATACATGAGAAGCAGAGGTACAGAGAGATTAAGTGATTTTTCTCAAGAAAACCTGTAGCACCAGTGAGATTAAGTCTGAAATAATTCCTTTCTGGTGCTTTAACTACATGGTAAACTTTTGCCTTTTTGTAATATACTTTTTTTTTCCATAAAAATCATGCATAAATTAGGAATCCTGTACATTGAGCAATGCAGAAAATATGTAGCCAAAGTTGAACTATTAAGAAAAATGCACAAATGCTGAACCTCTGTGTTGATATGTTACTGCTAATTACTCTTTTAACTATTTAGCTTAAAAAGATGAAAGAGAAGGACATGAAGAAGGGGATAAATTTTCATAGGTACCAAGTTTTAAGTATTTCAGTGTTGCTCCCTCCAAATGAAGGTTTCACTTCAGTGCTACAGCAATGAACTTTGTCTCTCAGAAAACATATACATATACATTAAACTAAAGTTGTTTCCATATGTTCTCCTTTGTACAGGCTCTTGGAGCCCACCTCAGTCCTGCCTGCAATCCTTAGTGAGGCTGTGGAGGTCATCAGGCCACAACAAAATCAAATTAATGACAAGCTGTTTCCTGAAATATGTTCTACAAGGCCTCATGACTTCAATATTAGTGTTTGAAATTAGAGTCAATACAAAAAACAACCAACCAACCAAACCACAAAACAAACACAAACCAAGCAAATCAAACAAATCCACCAACCAAAAAAAGCCCAAACCAGTTCCAGTTTTATATTTGCACGTGCCTAAGTACAGAAAACTTTCCCACAGAATGACAAGTATTAAGCACACACTAGAAACGTAAAGATGGCATTATTTATTTGTTTGTTTCATTTTTGTTTTCATTTTTAGCATGTAATTTAAAGGCCATGGAAGGAGCTTTATTCTAGGGAGATAATTTCAATAAAACTTTCCCTAGATGTTAATTTTTTCTCGAAAAAAACATAGAAAAATTATATCTTGACTCCAGAAAAGGCTACACCTTGCAATGGATGTACTGAGACAGCTCTGTGTGCCAGAGGAGAGGATTGAAAAAACATTTCTATTTAAGACACAGAGTTAATACAACCAGAATGTGATTAAGGTGAAGCTCCCTAAGGCGAAAATGTTGCTGGAGACTAACACAGCAACAATTAAATGAAATGGAAAGAAGAAATGAAAAGAAAGAAATTAAAATTCTGGGAAGTATTATCAGGTGTACAAAGTTTTCTGTTAGGAATGCATACTTTTAAACTTTACAAGAAGCTGGAAGACAAGATAAAATATAATCCAAAGTGACAAGACTTTTAGCAGTTATTTGAGGCAAATAAGGGTGTTTTTAAAAAATTTTGTTCTCTTTTAGGGACAAGAGCTGAACTGTCACAAAAGTTGCTGACCAGTGGGAGGGGGGTTGGGAGAAAGCTGCAGGCAGAACTTTCCCAGTAGCTGGATGCTGAATGTGGAGCCTCCCACCCAAAGAGATGACAAGACACTGTTGCACAGCTCCTGTGGGCTTACATTAGAAATATCTGTCTTGGACAATTTAGTTAAATATGCATACAAGAGAGTTCATTCCTGGCTATCTGAGAGAGTCACAATGCACAAAGAGCAACACAAATTACTGAATGCATGATTTATAAAAATGTGTGAAACATCACGTAGATTTAAAAATGTAGTTTGTAAATCCTGTGTAAATGAAAATAAAATGTGGTTTGTGATTTCAGATGTACATCTGATCTGAAGTGTTAGACTATCATGATACAGTTCAATAAAGAAACATTAGAAAGTAGCCTTACCAGTGTGTTGATGTGAATGCCTCATTTAACCCCTTTCCCTACATTCCCATTTTGCTGGGGAGAGGACCAAGGTTATTGAGTGAATTGCCAAGAGAAGACAGTACAGTTATACAGAACTCTGATGATAATAATAACTGAAAAATAGATGGACTGTTCATGACAAGATTAAGGGATCATGTATAAAGGTAGATAGTGGGTATGCAGGACAAATAGTGTAAATTTTTTGTGAGCTGTTGTAAAAGTTAGTTTTTGGTTCAAGTTAGGGGAAAGTCAAATGAGTAGGAGAAAACTGGAGAAGAAGCATACTAGTAATGATGGCATTACTGATAAAAATCTGAATTGTGCAGAAGCACAGAAAAGAGAATATGCTGCCATCACCACTTCCAAATAAACAGACAATGAAACAAGAAATTGCCAGGAACTTGTTTGCAAATGATCAAAGGGAAATTTTTGGACACATAGAGCAGACATGAGAAGATGTTATAGATAAATGAATAGCATGTGGTTGATTATGGATGGAAGTATAAGAAACAACAACAACAACATCCTTTCTTTTTGCAAACAGGCTGAAGAGATACAGCCCTGATAGAGTTAAGTGATTAATCAAAATGAAGTACAAGCCAAAGGCAAATATGCACAAAAGAGGCTGGAAAAATAATAAATAGGATGTAGTTTTTATTAGTATTTATTGTTTGGTGTGTTTTTTTTTTATTATTATTTTTCACACCAGCAGGGGTCAGCTGTTGACCAACAAATATTTGTTGCCATACACTGCAGAAAGATCTTTTGAATTTGTAGGAGATTTAAATACAGTGACAGGAAACAAGTCAGGGAACTTGTCACTGGGAACGTTTGCATTATGTCTCTTGAATGTTAACTACAGTTTCTTCCATTTCTCACTGTCGCTAAAATTCATACAAATCAAGCACCTGGAGTTTTTCTGGGGTGTGAAATCATATGGTGATTGGGAAAGGAGGGAATTTGTGCCTCAAACTGTGTGCACTCTCACCAGCTTATGATCTTAGTCATGGTCTGCCTGGAAGAGCCAGTCGTGTTACTGCTCCTGCTTCTCCTCCAGGTCCTCCCCACTCCCTGTTCTCTGTCTCACTGCTGAGGAAGGTCTGGGCTAGCAGCAAGGAAAAGACACAGTGCTGCTGTGCTTTTTCCCCTGTAGCCTATGCTTCGGTGGCTTCCTTAATTGCAACAGAACTATTGCAACACGTGAACAGTATTAAAGAACTAGAATGATCATGATAAAACAGAACATGATTTTTCATTAGAGAGAGGATTTTTCATTCCTAATAGCATGGAATAGTCTAAGAAGAGACAAAATGCTTCAATTTTTTGACACAGTAAAATGAAATGGATAATGGGAACTGAAAGAATTGAAAATACCATATATTTTAGGGAATGATAAAGTGCTGACCCTGCAGAAAAGGAACTTGGATTTCTTTTTAATATTTTCCTTAATGGTTCATATTTTAATATGAAAAAGAAATTTAATTCTCATGAGTAATTAGAGTTTTCAATTTTCTCTCTATAGCATAAGACTGAAATGGGATGAAGTAAGATTAATGCACACTTGCTTGACTCAGGTTTCAAATAAAGAAAAGAAGGAAGTATAACATGGAAGAAGTTCACAGATTCATATAAGTGTCCCTGTGTAGACCTGTCCTTTTCTTCTCATGACTCATATTGACTGAAAGAGTGGAGAAGAAAATGTCAGCAAAGCTGACGGAAAACAATAAATAATGCAGATAAACTCCAACATAAACATTTCCTATCCTGTTATGCCACAGCTGTGACAATAACCTAAAATACTCTTTTTTTTTTTTTTGGCCAGCTACTGTAGATTTTGAGATTTAGGACTGTCTTTAAGCTCCCTTTGAAGCCAGTTCTTTGTGTAAAGAAGTGGTGAAAGCCTTTCTCCAGAAAAGCTCCTAGACTCTGAGACCACCCAAAAAATCAGCATCTGTATATGGATACTAGATAAGAAAACATATGTTCATTTATGTTCATTTCTCAGAAGTCAGCACACTATCAGTGCTGAAAGAGCATTTGTATCTCATAATCCCCCATCGGGGCTGGCTTGGATAGCCAGATATCTGTGTTCTCTTGAGTCTATGGAGTGGTAATGACTATTTATTTAGTCCACTGCCCACAGGACATTTAACTCCAGACACATTGGAGACTCATCTACCCACAACTGTGCTATCTCCAGGAAGCTGTGTGTCAAGTACAGAAGGCCATAACCGGCTCTGACCGGTTCCCTTTTTTTTTTTTTTTCCTTTTGCATCTCACTGAAAGACATTGAGCAATATGGTGTTGGGAAGAGAGAAACAACTCCAAAAGCTTGCTATTGACTTTGTGATGGCCTGTGCCAAACAGATCTGCTGCCAGATTGTCAGAGCAGCTAGGAATCTCAGGCGCTTTGATGCCCTTGAGGTCTCAGGCACATCTGCTCAGGAAAGCTGCCTTATTGCACCCGAGCCGCCGAGGCGGGCGGCCGCGTTCTGCTCAACGATGGCTGGCTTGCCACGATCCACACTTAGCTACAGTGCTCCAGGAACATTTCCAAGCACATAGATCTTAATAGGACTTCATTAGTCCAAAATACAGATGCCTGTCTCCTTGCCAGCATCCTGAGTATATTACCTAATACTGCTCTTCATAGAGTGTGAGATTAATCTGATAGGGTTGGCCCTTTTCTTCGGATTAATGGCACTTCCCCACGTATTTCCCTCTTCTTCTTCTGAAGTGATCACCTTCATGAAATGATCACCTTCCTGACATGATCACCTTCCTTGTCTGCTCCGTTTCTCAGGAATGGTGGAGCTGATGACACTAAGGTAGAATACCTGTGGAAATGCAGTTATGGTTGTACAGAGATTACAACACATAACAATTTCACAGTTTTATTAAAAGAAAATACCAGCCTTGTTTCTTCAAGATGGCACTAAATCAACTGCAACCAAAAGTAACAATAATACAGGAAAAAAGAAGTTGAGGAAAAAATTCACTGACATGGAAGAGGGAAGCAATGATTGCAAAAGTTATAGGAGAAATCATAAAGAGAGGCCAATACTAGTGTAATGTTAGGAATAAGCAGTTTGCTTTTCAGCTCTGGGAAAGTCTTAGAGAAGAAGATTATGAGTCTTCTGAGAAAAAGGTAAGCAAGTAGTTATCCAGAGCTTTCTTATTTAGTCCTTCCTTTAGGGTACAGTCCTCATCATGAACAGTTTCACTGCATTGAACAGGATAAGGCAGGGAGTTATTGCTTAATATGATTTAGTGTGAAATAAAATTACCTTTTGTCACATACCAGTAATTTTGACATGTTCTTTTTCACTAAGAATCATGTCCACAGACTTGCTCATTTTTTTTCCTTGGAAAAATTACCCTTTCCTAAATAATATCACATCTGAAATAAGACATATCAAAGGTTGTTTGAATGTTTCCTAATTAACTGACTCTGACAGATAATTTAAATTAAATTTCTCTTAGATATAGGGCAAAATATATGTGGCCTTCTGCAGCTTTTTGCAGCTCTGTTTTCTGGTGACTTACTTTCAGAAAAGCAGCAAAACTGAATTAAATTCGGAACATTAATAGGAGTCAAAAGCATTGATGGGAAACTAACAGAAAAACCTAACTGAGCTGCAAATATATTTTGACAGTACACTGCATTTACAGTAAATCCATCTCAGTAGATTTTTGCTCCAGGCTTTTACTCCCAGTGAGAAAAAATATCATTGCATGAGAGTAGCTCCTAAGCCTCTGTGCAGCTCATATCTTTATATTGTACACTTACTCATCTCTTTTCTCCTATCCAAACTCATATTCTGAACTATCCCATTGCTGATGAATAGACATCACGCTGTCTAATATGGAGCACCTACACTTGTTCTGATCAGTAGCATCTCTGTCATTTGCTCAGACCCTTAAATGAAACATGATCAGCTCAGACTGCTCTCTGTAATCTCATATGCAGACTAAATTTCATAACTTGTTTGTCATAATTGTCCCAAAGATTCAGTCCATTACCCACCTATATAAGTCTAAGTTTTTCCTGTGTGCTCCCTTCACCATTTTATCCCAACTACTGCAGTGGTCTTTTCTCTGCCCTTGAACAATGTAACTGTGCTTCGTTCATATCCATTCTGAACAGAGCTGCTAAGGGCATTCTTCCATTCCAGCTCTCTCAATACACCACTTCTGTCCAGGCACACTTTTACCACCTTCCCATTTTCTCTGTCATACCTTTCTGTCTATTTCTGTGTCTGGATATCCCATGGGGCTTCTTCTGGAAGAACAGGGACAAACAGAATTTAAAAACTTGACCCTGAAGATCATTATTTTTCAGAATGCAAAGTCTCAGTGCTTCCCCTGTAAGCCCTGACCACAACACTTCAATCTGAAGTGCTGACAATTTTAATGTGGAAATCTAAGTGAAAACATTAATGACAGTTTAGACAAGAACTTGTTAGTGTGCCTCAGTGAGAGAGGCAGAACTATTAACAGCTTTTTCTGAAAATGAAAGAGCTGGATTTTATGCTGTGCACATGTTCTAAGGGACAACCTGTGATAGATCACAGATCATTTGGGTGAAAAAGAAAGGGAAAACAAGAAGAAACAGCTTTTACAGTGCTATGATGTTACAGACCTGCCCAGTGCTGGAGAGCTCCCCATAAATGAGCTCTCTGCTCACTAGGCAGTCCTCTTGTTCTGGCATGGCCTGTTTATTCATTTTCCTCCCCTTGGGCAGCCTGAACTGTAGTTTTGGTCTCCGTTCACTCTCTTACACATACTCAGACTGGCAAATATGCCAGTCTGCTTCATGGTTTTAAATTCTAAAAAAAGAACATAAAAAGTCAACCAAAACATCTTTGCACATACTTTACTGACAGGTTTCGGGCTCAAGCAAATGCCAGCAGAGAGGTATGTGCTTCTGATCTTTGCTGGCCCTCACACCAGGAAAATTATTGAAGGGCTGCTCCTCTGCTGGCATGAGATGCCTCCTCTCTCTGTCTCTTTCCGAGCAACTTCTTAGAGATTACTTTTCAGCATACTATTCATGATCCTTATACTGATTTCATGTTAATGCAGCTTGATTGTCTTGATGAACTTAATTCAACTTGGGCTTCATGGAACAGAGAGGACGCAGTCCTTTCTTTGTGGGTGCTTGTGGCTTAGCATCACTTTTCTAGAAATGCATTTTTTAAAATTGATTTTGATTTTTTCCCTAACCCATCGTAACCACATGGACTGTTCATATTTTTGGATATAGACATATTTTGTCTGCATGGTAAAATATGCTAGAAATGCTGCCACTAGAAGAGGCTGTCACTTGATTGCCAAATAGTAACTGGTGAATCAGTGAAAGAGACAGAAGGCATGGATCTATCTTGATGGAAAACTCATGTAGTTTATCCAGGAACTTGAAATAACTGGCCTATGCAGTTCACATTTGTAATGGTAATTAGTCAAGGTATCTCTGGTTTGGCTTTGTTCCTGATGCTTCTTTACAGAACCTACAACCTGATACCTTTTGGGATCAAGGGAAGGCTAAGGCCTCAACCCTGACTATTAAGTCCAAATATGGAAAACTGTAAAATTACAGTACAAATTGTAACAACTGTAAAATTACAGTACAGTATTTCACAATTAAAAAATGTCTTGGTTGGGTGAGAATTGACTCAAAATATCTCAGCACATTTTTTACTTGGCTGTGAAACATACAAGACACTACCTCATGCTCTAAAGGACCTTATATTTAAAGGAACAGCACCTTATATGTAAAGAAAGGACCTTGTACATAAAGAAACTGCCATATAAGTATACAATAAAGTTAAACTAGTTCTGTTTGTCCATGAAAGCATAGTTCCTAAAGGGTCCTGATTACAAATTTTACAGCTATCATAGTGAGTGACATCTTATGGTTGATTTCAACAGATGGAAGAGTTGATCTAATAATGAAGAAAACAATACTCACAAATAATTTATTTGTCATTTGGTGGAGAAAAAGAAGAGTGAATAATTTATATGGTCAATATTATTCAATCATCAATAGAACTAGTAGAATAATTTATAAATTTACTTATGAATAATTCATTCATCAATTGATGGCAGGAGGAAATTAATGAAGTAAACAACATTCACATAACAACAGGCTCTCAGAGGCAGACAGGGCAGGCAGGGAGGTGTCACTGTCATACCTTCTGAAGAATCTCTTTGCCCAGGATTTCTCTTGGGAAGCTCAGAAGCCTCAGAGAAAAAGGAAAGCAATATTATCTCATTTGCTTCTCCTGTGTTTTGCCGCTTTGGAATGTGGTTGGAGATTGTTTATCCAATATGTGAATTGTTTTTACTCACTGACCAATCACAGTCAGGCAGTGTCGGGACTCTGGAAGGAGTCACGAGTTTTCATTAGTATCTTGTTAAGCCTGCTGTAGGTATCCTTTCTCTATTCTTTAGTACAGTTTTAATGTAGCTTTCTTTTGTGTACTATAATTTAGTATCATAGAAGAATAAACTAGCCTTCTAAGAACATCGAGTCAGATTCATCTTTCCTGACACAGGGGACCCCAGAAAATACCACAGGGAGGAGCTGGGAGAATGGATCCCTTTTGTTGGGCTCAGAGCACAGGGGATAATCAGAGGGCAGCTTCCCCTCAGTCACTTCTGCAGCTTGCTGGTAGCAGTGACCTTCTTTCTCATTTACCCACCCCCAGAACAACAGATCTGCAGAGGTGCCCTGAGAGCGCTGCGTTTCTTTGCCTGTTTGGTGATGGTGGGAAGCCGCGTGGAAATTCCTGCTCTGGTGTTCCACCGCATCTGCTGTGACGGCTCAGGGCAGACACTGCTTGCTCTGACATATGGCAGCAGAGGCTGGGGGCCACTCAGCCTCCCAGCAGCTTGGAACTTGTCATGCAGCTGAGAAATGTGCTGGGCTCTGCTTGTTTACTTGGAGTAGGAGGCAAAGGGTTTCCCTCAGGAAGCCACAGGATGCTATCTTCTGGTTTTGGTTAAAAAATTAAAACTCCAAGGAATCTTATAGAAAGCAATATTTTTTGTGTAACTTAATTGTTCTGTGTATAAAATCTATTACAAATTGCTGACATGCCGAGTTGAAAACAACCCTTTTCAACTGGATATGCCTGCCATATCTCTTCAGAATGTGACTTCACATTGCTGCGACCATCAAAATCTTTTCAAGGCAAATCTTATCTGAATGTAACTTTTAGATTTCTTTAACTTAGAAACATCTTTCCAATATGGCTGTAGGTGGGGGAGGTTTTATTCTGTATAATTCATCCAGAAACATCCCACTGCTTTCTGATAGCATTCACTAGTTTGCTCTGAGTTTGCTCTGCTGCCATTGAATGAATCCCTAAGAAATCCAGTCTGAACATTAACCAACAGCCACAACAGAATAATTTTAAAACAAATCACCTGGAAATGGATTTTTGTGTTATAATTTCACATTGCAATAGCTGTCATAAAAATATAAATATAAAGTAGACATAAGGATGTGAGTAGAAGGCTTTTTTACTGTTCTCAATGTACTAAGTTTAATGGCAAATATATGTGCAGTTTGGGATGAGAACAGATGCCCTTTATGAATAGACTAAGTGGAGGAATCAGCTGGTTTATGTTCTCCTCTCAACTCTCACCAGGATTTTTCCACTCTGTTCCTTTGTTAGCTATAAACTGTAACTACTGAAAATCAAAAAATGAGGGAAAGTTTATGAATTATACACAGTCACAGTGTATTAGTCCTCCATGCTCATCCTCCTGGGAGACACTGGAGGAAAAGCTTTGAGCAATTTCCAAATTTTCAAATGTGTTCTCTATGTCTTTATCTCATTCAGTTTTTGATATGGTGCATAAATTATTTATTTGGACTACCATTATTTTGTTAGCTTGTGTTGTCCTCTGGCACCATATCTGCAGAATGATACTCATTTTGCATTTGCAACGACTAAACTTAAAAGAAATCAGTTCATTCTTCCTCTATTCAGCTCTCATTCTTCAAAATGATTTGAGAAGGACTGAGATGTGGACAGAATTCTTTTTGACCTTGAATCCTCATTACTGTTTTCGTCCTGCCATTTCACAAGAGGATGTAAATAAAGCTAATTTAAGAAATATTTCTATTTTCTTCTCTGTCTCTGTCTCTGTCATAGAAGAAGGAATAGGAAACAAATTCTTTAACACCAATAGATCTCAGTGAATTATGTGCTTTGCTAGGTAAATTCAAAGAAGGTTCTTTTTTTATATATTAGAAGTCTGTTACCTTTGAGTTAATTTTTGAGGCTGTCTCATAACTTCCCAGTTGCAATAACATCTGAATGGAACACCTTCTCAATTACTTCCCCTACCACGTATAAAACAGAGATAAGTCCTTCTTCACACCCAAATGTACAATATGTTCTTAAGCAAATGTTTGTTATTATTGAATTCCTCCTTTGTTATTCCCATAACACACTTACATTCTTTCCTGCCATCTCTTACCCTGCTCTGCTGATATAATTACCAGGTAGCAGGCTACCAGGGAAATTCCCATTTAACAATTTATATAGGTAGCTTTACAGGTAAAAGAATGTGATAATACACTGGAGCCAGATCATAGCTTAGCCTGGTGGAAAACTTTGTCCTCACTCTTTGATATAAGAGCAGACTCAATTACACCAGTCCAAAATGATTTTACTTTACACTGGAGTTCATCCCTTTCCTGCTCCTTCTCAGGGCTCCTTGACTGAAGCCCTCTTGCAAAAAAGGGGGATGTTCTAGTGGGAGTGGGCTGGTGATAATTTTTGTCCAGCTGTGCAAAACAGGACCTGGTGATATCTGGTCAATAGTTCCAGTCTGTGAGGAGGTAACCACACTGAACATCTGGCTGGGAGACACTTGATGGAGCTGCCTGCGCTTCAGGGCAGTGGCACATCCCCACCTGGGCTCCTGTCAGGATGGAGGATGGATGGCAGTGCCACAACTCCTTCCCCCGTGCTGACAGCCACTCAGGCAAACAATCTGCCTCCTGGCATCTCTGCAACAGGCCCCATTTTCTGCAAACACAAGATCACAGCCTAGAAAAAGGAAACGATGTTACAGCATTACCTAACTCTATTTTGCTAATATCAGCTGCGGATTAATTCACTGATGTCTTTCAAATTTCTGTCCTCTCTGCAGGTTCACTTTAATCCTTAAGTCTTTGAAGATGCTTCTCTCGGAACCCTATGAACATTCCTGCTGCTAACTAACCACTTTGCTTGTTTCTAACTATATTTGTGGGGGTTGTGTGCATTAATATACTAACGCCCTGTATTACTTTCTTGGGTAATCCTCATTCTTGAGAATGGCAGGCACTTTTCTGTGTTTGGTTAAATTTAATGTATTTAATAGTTCTGCAGTACAGATCACAACTAAGAATCCAAGCAGGTGTGATGATGTCAGTGTCCATGCTGTTATTATCAACAGAACCAGACTTTTGGAGAGTGTGCAATAAGATAAAACATCTCTTACCTCCAAGTTAATGGTCCTAATGCTGTCTATTTAATAGTTGCCTGACAGACTGTATTTGCAGATGTCTTTGAGTTGTATTAGGTGAAGGAAGGAAGTCACTAAATTCTATTTTATAAAGCATATGTATGTAGTAAGTAAATAAAAGTACTGTGGAGTTGAAGTTTAATATATGCACTTTTGTCCTTCCTCTTTGTGTTTGTAGAAGTTTTTTTTTTTTTTTTCCCTAGAAGTTAGTTTTTTGTCTCTAACAGTTGCTGTTTCAGTACCCTCACCAACTAAGCTTGCAGAAAACAAGCCAAAATAGTATCAACAGCAGCAGATTTATCAAACTATCCCATATCAGAGGAGCCATTCCCATGGTGCTGCTGTGACTCCTGGAGCAAGGCATTCAGGCAAGTACAGGTGTCCTGCTGATTCCCTGCTATGGGGTGACTGCTCCCTGCTGCTCTCTGCTTCTCCCCAGGTTCCTGCTGATAGGAAGCCTGTCCTATGGAGAAGATGGGAGACTCCTGCTCAATCCACCAATGCTCCTCGGCCACCAGGGACGAGCCATACAGCTGGTAAGACCCAGGGAGACGGCATTTCCCTGCACCTGCCCACCTTGATCCCTAGGGGCTCCCTGTGCTATTCATATCCACAGTTCACGGATTTCTACATGGACTCTTAGGCTAGTATTACATAAAACTGGCACTAAGTCTCATTCTGCCTGACTTATCCCAAAAGGTGCCATTCCACATCAGTTTACACAGTGCCCAGCTTCAGGCTTTATTCACGCTGCTGTGTGAAGAGCAGAGCTGACTAAAAAGATACCAGCACTCCATGTACATTCACACTCCTTATCCTAAACACTCACAGCTCTAGCAAGGTCTATTAGAGAAACCAGATGTATGAATGTTTTTGCACCCTTTGATGTGCCAGGCAAAAAATTAAAAAAAGGAAAAAAAAGGAAAAAAAGGAAAAAAAGAGGAAAAAACAATCTCTTTTATCTCTAGGAATGTTAACAGTTTTTGTCCATCTATGAAAATATCAAAACTTGCTTTGAAATTAAGTCTGTAAACTGAATATTATTGAAATACTAAAAAGTGACTAGCATTTAGTCTGCAGTGTAAATGTAAAAGGAAGAAAAATTGAGCCATTGCTCCATTGTCTCCAGCCAGTGAGAGATGGCTGTGCATCCTGCTGAGCACCCTGCTCCTTCCAAGGTCACTGAAGGGGCCAGCCCTGGCACACAGAGCCTCTGCAAATGTTATATCTGTTGTTGCAGCCTCTGTAAAGATATAAATGTTACACAACAAGAACAGCTGCTGGGCTTATCCCTTGAACAAACAGAAGATAATGCAATTGAGTTTGCTTTTGGCCAAGAAAGGTCTGGCTTAATGCTTTAGACAGAAATGTGGATCAGATATTTCACACCAGTTTAACACCTGGAATTCTACAGCAGGCTCTAGCCACTACGCTGCTGCATTCCTACACATTTCCCCTGCAGTGCCCCAGTGTCCAAGCCTTGAGAGCTGCAATGCTGTGAGAATGCTGCAACCTCTCCTGCTTGTAAATGCCTCTCAGGTTGCAGCTTTGAAAAGACAAACTCATTCCACTGGCAACTTCTTCCTTATTCTTCCTTTGTTCAGGATAACCATTTTATTCTACCAAAGCCTTCCCTTGCCAGCTAACAGGAGTAATGGAGCTGAGACCTCTGCTGTGACTCAGAGTGCTTTGAGCTGTACCAACCATCTGCCTTATAGGAAGGCAGATCTGTTTCAAATTCCCATAGAAGAACAATATTATTATTACTGCTAATTAATAGTAGGCAAGGACACAAACCCATTCCAGATCAAATTAAGTTCCAATCAAAAAAGTCAGCTGTGATTTCTAATTGATTGCATTTTAAAATCAATCAGTTGGGTTCCGTGTGTTTTCTTCACAAAATTCAACAGCTTACTGATGCTTGTCTTTTTAGGGGGGTTGAGATTCAAGTGGAACTGAGGTTTCTTTTTCTTAAAGTGGAATTGACTTTTTAAATGGAAGATCTATTTTAATTAAAATTTTGCAGTGAGATTTGTCAAGCTCAAGTTTCTCTGGAAGTTTATTATGAAGCTATGTGGAAAGAAAGATGCTCTATGTATTTATTCTCTCCCAAAAGGCCAGGTGAAGTAAAAATGAACCTCTGTGCCTGCTAGCACATACAGACCCCATGGGCCTCCTAAATTCCTGCTCAGCCAAGGCTGCTTCACACTGAGAAAAGAAAATTTCATCACCTCTCTTCATGATGGCAGATTAAGTTTTCCCTGGTTCCCTCTCTTTGAGAATCAGGCTCCAACACAACATTTATGGGTGCTAAAGAGCCGAGAGGGTTGGTCAAATTTTAAACCAATAACATCAGCACTCCAGTCAAATGAGGCATGATACAGTTGAGTTGGCTCACCCCCATCCCTTCTGTGCGTTATATTAATAGTTTAATTTAGTGCTTCTGGCTTTCCTCTCACCAGCATTCAGGGAATAGTTGTTGAATAGCAGTTACCTGCAATCGCCCATGAACATTCAGAATTAGGAGGAGGGGCATTCTATGGAGCACCTTGATCCAGACTGTGACATTGACAGTCTTGGGAATACCTAATATTATTGGAGTTAAATCTTTGATGCTACAGCGGAAAGCTATTAGAAAAATCTAAGTCCCCAAATTCCTGGACTCTGGGTAGATTATGACTGTATTTCAGAAAGTTTACTAAAGAAAGAATATAATGTGGAATAAGCACTTTGTATCATGAAGGATGAAGGAATGAATTCCAAATGATAACGACCATGGATCAGAGGAAGTCTGATGACATATGACATACGTATGACATACAACAGCAATGCAGGTAAACACGTCACTGAGTGAGCCTTTGGAAAAACAGGTCAATATTGAACCAATCATTCATCAATATGGAATAACCATAAAAGTGATGGGGTTCAGTATCAGAACACAAAGATTTTGGTTAAAGACACGTTATATTAGTAAAGAAGCCCCAAACAAACAAGTCTACATTTCACTGAGACTGAAAAATCAAATTTATGTCTTGGGCAGAACCAATATCAAACCCTTTGGAACTTAGCTAATGTAAAGAGTATCTTACACTGGTATGTACAATAATGGAGAGGTCACATTACCTGGGACCCTGGACAGACGTCTCTGTCCACAATGTAAATTTTATTTTCTTATCATTATTCTTCATGTTGTCAAAACACAGTTGGAGTTGCTGGAGAATCAATGTATATCTCCTTTTTGTTATTTCCTTCTAAATAGGAGGAAGGACAGAAACTGGCTTTGGTGTGTTATGTTTCAGTGTTACTAACCAGGTGAACACTGTGAGTTGGAGGCCATGCTTCTGAGGGACACTACAGTGCAGACATTCTCTAACTTCAGTGCAGCTCCAAGACTCACCCTCCAGAATGTGATTTTCCTCTCTGAAGAGCATACTTGTCAGTCAATAAGTGCTTTTCTCAACCCTTGCTTTTAGGAGAAGTGGAAAACTCATTATATTCTTCTTGCACTCTCTCTGTTTTCTTTAACTAAATCATATTTGCCACTGTAAAAGACCTATTGATTAATTGAATAGATCTTTTGCTCTCTCTACAGATTAACATCTTTTTATCTTACTTTTTTGGTGCAGTCTTCACTTCAGTCTATTTAAGTACTCAGAAAACTTTATAGCATTTTTAAACTCTTCATGCTTTTGTCCCTTAGGTATCACCCTGGACAGGGGTGAAATCACACAAGCACTCAGCAACCACCAGCCACAAACAGGGCCCTTCCCCCCTAGGGTGGTGTCTGGTGCAAAGATGACAAGTGCCAAAAGCACTTGTCACTCAGAAAGCTGACATCAGGACTGCTGGGCTAAAAGTTGACTCCAAACCCCATCGGGGATGAATAAGAATACATAAATTTTTCTTCTTTTTATAGCAGAAAAAATTCTGACTCCTCAGCTCTCATCTCTTCTTTGTCTAGAGCTTTTGGAAGTCAGTCTGGGTGTGAAGCTGCAATAAAACCTGAGGACTTCAGCAGAGGCAAGGGGGAGACAACTAATATACCAGTGTGATAATGTGGTGACTACAGAGTCAGGGTAGGAAAAGCAGGATGCAATGCTTAATATTGCAAGTGTCTCCTCAGTCAGTGCCCTAAATATGAAAAGCCTCACCAAATAATTTCATAGAGACAGAAATCTTACTTCAGAGCCACACTGTAGAAAGTTACTTTCTTCCAGATATTAGTCTTAAACCGTGACCTCGCAGTGTGCACTGTTTCCACTGAACTGAATATTTAAGCTTTCTTACAAATTTCCCATCTGCATAGAGCAATTTGTTTGTTGATATTTAGACATGATTGACATAATTCGACAATCTGGCTTATTAGCCTGCTTTGTAACTATGTAAAATGCTGACAATGATTATCCCAGTTGACTGAGGACATGCTTCCTGTGACAGAGTAAACAAATGCAGCAAAGGAGGCTTTTTTCCAAATGATTGCTCCAACCCCCTAATGAGACTACTAACTTATTTCATCAGGGTTGCACTATGCCAAGCGTCTTAATGAATCCTCAAGTCACAAAGCTCCGTTTCCTGAGCCCGAGGTACAGCAGCTAGAATTGTATGCCTGTGGACTTTTCTCCTGTCTTTAGCTGCTTACTGCATTGTAATGAACCTATTTATTATACAGCCTGCAAAAAAAGACATTTCTTTTATAAAAATAAGTATTTCGTAGACTTAGTTTCAAAACCTACCAAACTCCTTTGAGGAGTGCTTCCTCCCATAAATCAGTGCCTCTTAATGGAAAGAACATGATGAAAGAATGAGTAATGGTTGGTAAAAAAATAAGGATAAATCAACCTGATCATTAACCTGCTTGCACAGTAAATTCTCTGTGCTCTGAAGGCCAGGATTTAAGACAGTTCCTCTAAATCAAAGGATTCTTATGAATCCTCTTCTGTAGCTCCCTTCTATAAGTTATGTTTGAGTAGTCAATGACCATGTGTAGGGGATGTTTCTCAGGTGTTCATAAATATCAGCACTGATTTATTTGAATAAAATAACACATGGTGTTCCCAGGGGAAAAAATCATTACTTTAGTTTTGGTGCATCTAATTACAGTAAGTCTATCATCCTCACCATCTCTTCTGACTATCCAGGGAATTGGCAGAGTTTAACAATGAAGAAGAGAGTGCTCCAGTGTCCAATTAAGGTTTTCTTTGAGGATTAATAAATCATGTCTCATCAGCCCCACTGACCCAGAGGTGTTAATCTTCACCTTATCACTCTAATCTTAAAGCAAAATTCTGCAGATCAAGAGCGGCAGAATGTTTGAGTTAATTGTTCCATTAAGCTGATGAAGTCTTTATATCAGTATTCAATAATACACTATTCCCTAAGCGTGTTTTGGTGCTCTGTTAGAGAGCAGAAAACAAACAGCAAAAACAACTGCCACAGCTCCTTGGCATGGGTGACCAGCAGCTTGAGCTCCGTACTCAGCTCTTCTGCTATAACTGAGCTGCAATCACATATTAGAGCAAGGCACTGAGAAGATGAGAAACAGCCAAGAGAGGTTTTAGCACATCTAAATTCAGTTGCAAAAAGGAAACAAATCATGTAGTCAATAATGGAAAGAAGACTTAACAGTTATCTGCCCTGTAAACAATGTCCTTGATTAGAAGACATAAAAATCCTGTTTTATTTAAGGGCAAGGATCCAAGCAGTTCACTGCAAAGAGTTTTTCTCACTGACAAGTCTACAGTAATCATGGAGAGTGTGGCAAATTGAGTTAAAATATGCTCCTAAGCACTACAATAAATTAGAAATCACATTTTAACTTGTTTCCAACCTACATTTATTTGCTTTTTTTTTTCTAAGTAATCAGGCAGGTTAAATTCTTTTGTCACGAACACTCACAAAAAATTCTGAGCATACATTAAAAATGCATTTAATAATCATTACTTTTCAAACAGTTCCTTCTCCTGATCTGAGTTGGGCAGGAAAGGAAATGTCAATTGATACCATTAAGGGTCACATAGTTCTGTGCCACCGAACATAAAAGGGAGAGGGACGGGATTAAAGCCAGAATAATTTCATGGGGAGGTTAGAGGGAAAAGGAAGAAGGGCTGGATTTCTAAAGGCTTTTGAATGTGTGATCCATATTCCTATTCACACAATATATGCTTGCATATGTCTGTCTCCTTTTCTTCTAAACAAAACACAAGACTTTCCCCTCTGCCTCTTCCCTCTGTCACACTCCTGAAGCAATGGGACTCAGACTCTTCCGTTTTACAGATACATGACTAAGGAGTTTGTGTTGAATTCAAGAGGTCAGAAGCATCTCCTTGAAAGTGCTAAAGAAGGTAAAGTGTTGGGTTAGAGAGAGGAAAATGAGTAATTTTTTTCCCCTTTCTTTTTATGTGAGTCACATACTATGCTATTTTCTCAAACTCATGCAAAAACTCTTCTTTTACACTCCAAATTTACCTCTGAATGTATCACCTGAAGAAACAAAGAAAACATTAAAAAATGGGTTTATTTATATTGTTTTTCAGAGAGATTTCTCAGAGAAAATGAACAGCTACTATTTCAACCATACTATTATTTCATCATTTTTTGCATATTGGAGACATTTCAAAAAGATTAATCCAAAAATAAAAGCAGATAAGCTATTATCATGTCTATCCTCTGTGTCCTATGCTGAGAAATGGAACATATCATTATACTGACTTCAAAGCATTTAATCTGTAAAAAAGACAAGTGGCTTACACATAAAAGTGTGCATCTTATAAAGCCCCTAGATGGGATCATTTAAATGATTAATTTAACCAATACAGATTTGAGATAAATTGATTTGCCTCTTTTCCCGTACTTATCATGCTCTATTCTGTTAAACAATTTAACATTTAACAAAATACTACCAGACATAGAGCATTCCCAAGGTCACTCTACTAACCCTTCTTCAAGACCCACACTGAAATCCTCCTCTAGTATAAGACTATGAACAAAACAAAATTAATCCTCCCTTGCCCTCCAGCCTAAGAGGATTCAAACTCACATATCTCACCTCCCAAGAGAATTGCAACCTCTTCATCTGTGTGTTGGTGTCTTTATGTATGCACATGCATATGCCACTACCCAGAGACAGAGAGATGGACAGAGCACTTTGTTCAGCTCCCGAGAAAGCTCTTTTGTTTTACATTAAATAATTAAGTATTCCTTGGACCAGAGAGCAGGACAGAGCACAACCATAGGGCAGCAATTAGGGCACTCAGCTGGGAAAGAGGATGGTTTTCTGCTCTCTGCTTCAAAAACTACTTGCCATTTAAACCAGTGCCTGCCCTGAGTTCTTCCCTCTGCCCTGCCTGGTGAAGCGAGCGAGCCCTCACCTTCCAGGTGACTGGTTAGGTGAACCAGCAGGATTCCCAGGAAAAGAGATATTCCTTTGTTTGCTGAGGCTTGTGTCTGCATTGGGGCAGCTTCTGATACTGAGTGGTTAGGTCATCATGTGGTCAGGTCACTGTCTTGAAAAATACCCCAAAAAGCCAAACAGCATCTCAGAAAGCTCAGACAGAACTCAGCTACAACTGTTGCTTTTATGCTGTTCTGGTGTTAGACTGACTTCTCCTTCCATGGGTTGGAGGAGATGCCAGAAGTGTGACAGTGAAAAGACAAATCTTTGGGTAGACTTAAAGAAAAGTGATAGCACCTCAGGTGAGTCCTAGCACAAACTGAATATCCCCAGTTCCTAAAGCTGAATTCTCAAGCAAGACAACTCTCTACCCATTTTTCTAGTCATGCTGGTTCAGAGAAGTACCTTCAGAACATGTCTAAGGCTGTGGTTAATTACTGCCAACAAGTAGGTCACTCAGCTAGGCTATCAAGATTCAAGTCCTTCTCCAGAACAAATAATTAATCACAAGCCTCTATTCACACCAGGTGAATAAATGAATGAATGAATGAAAGAAATATCAAGGAAAAATGAGAAATAACGTGTCTCATTCATAAAATACAGAAAGAAGGCTTGGCACCAATCTGTAAAGCAGGGTTTACAGTCAAGCATATCAAGAGAAAGAAGATGTTTGTCTGGCCAGAGGCAGATGCTTCTTTCCCATTCATTTAATTTCTTATTAGTTCTGGTGGTTCCTGCACAATTCCAAAGTGGAGCACCACACAAGGGAGTTGGGAGTCCAGGAGATGATAGCTAAATCCTCTGCATGTCAGTACCTATCTTCCAAATACCAGAGCACCTAAGAGGGTCTAACTTACAGCCCCTCTCCGGTTTAATTCTTAAAATGTACAGAAGAAGTAGGTGTTTCCAAAGCTGGCTGAAGACACTTGTATTCAGTTGTTGTTCCCAGAATAGAAAAGTGTGAGACAGCACTGGAAATTGTGGTGCCAACAAAATAAAATCATTTTCACAGAGAACATTATTGTGAGACAAGTAAAATGTTTGGAAAGTAGTTAATGCCAGATCACTCCCATTCATACATTTTTAAAACAGATTGATAAAATACATCCATTTTGTGAGTCTTTTGCCTTTCATATTTCTTCTATTAGTTTCTTCTGTTATGGAATTCCACTGAGTGACTATCTCTGAACATTATGTACAGAACAGAGCCGAGCAGTGGAATCATTTTATATCTTCTTCTGTCTCCTTCTGCCTGAATTTTAATAACAATAAATCTGAATGGTTATAACACAAAATTGAAATCAAGTTGCCTGACAAAGCAGGCAGAATAGATGAACAACATCAGTATTGCCTTACTTTCCAGATTTGTGACAAATTACATTTAGTCTATACAGACGATGTTATTACCCTTGTGCTTCTTCAAAACACAAAAAAAAAAAAAAATTATTACATTATAGTTATCATTCTGCTTGGCAACAAAATGTTAAAAAAAAAGAAAAAGAAAAAAGCAAATAAAAGGATCAAAAACCTATCTGAGAGATGAAAAATAAAGTGTGAGCCATGTGTACGTCTCTCACTGAACAACTTTCAGTTTATCAGCCCAGGGATCCATTTATAACATTTATACAGTTGCAGTCTTTAACAGAAGCCCAAAATCAGTTTGCTGGAGCTTGAAAATGAACTTCTATTTTAATCAGCTGAACCTTAGCAACATGAAATTGATAGGAGCATTTCCACACACTTAATATGTTTGGAGTTGCACTTTTGATTTGCCACCAGTTAGTTTGGGCACCTTTTTCTGCCAGTAGCTGGAAGACTGCCATTTTGCCTGTGTGATACTTAGTCTGGTTTCTTCTCCAAGTTAGAATTTAGTTTCTTGTTTATTTATTTTTAGTTTGAAATAGCTCTTTTGTCACCTCAGAAAGACTATAGTTGAGGTGATGATTTCTCGTGGGTAGATAAAGAGACAGGAGAAATGTTTCTCTTTTAGGGAAAGAGGCAAGCAGAGATAGGTGAATGAAGAGAAGAGAGCCACCACCATAAATGAAGCACATTTTTTCTGCCCAGGAAGAAAAGCTAGAAGCTGTGGAAGTATCCAAAACCCTAAAAGGTGCCAATAAATTAAAAAAAACATCTCACAAGCCTTACTCCATACTAAATATGACCCTCCCTTGTGGATAGCTGCTCATTCTTAGAAGATTAGAGCTGCAATGGGCTGTCTGCCACATCCTCTTGTCACCTCTAATTGAGGTGTAAGAAATTAGTTGCCAGATTCTGTGGCACAGATTGAAAAAAGATTATCTTGGCTACAGAGAAGGAGCTTTTGTCAAAGACCTGGAAGAATATTACTTGCTAAGAGTTAACAAGATAGAAATTTTACTTAAAAGAGCCTGGTTGCAGTTTATAATCTAATAGAAAAAGCTATAGCATTGATTTTGAGCGCAGCAGTTATTACAGTTTGCATCTGATTCTTCAGGGAAGAAAACATAGGCAACAGCTGGCTGTATTTTCTTAAACTGCTTTGCATATCCCTCACTAAGCATGGTGTGAAGTCAACAAATAATGTATTTGGATTACCCTTCAGGGATCACCCATTTCTCTTCTGCTAGTCTTCATGTGAAAGAGAGACTCTTGAAAGTCTTCCACCTGCAAACCCCCTCTTTCTGAAGGGAACTCTTGTCAGGTTTCCTCCAGCTGAGTGCACACTCCTCTAGGGACAGCAGGATTCCCTTTCTACCCTTTCCTTGTCCTTGGTGCTTGCTGAACATAATTTATATTGCTACACAAATCTATTGCAAGGAAAGATTTAAAAATGAAAAAATTGGTCTACTACACAAGTATTAGACTGCAAGCTCAGCCCAGGAAATTTATCTTCTCTAAGATTTGATTTCTTCTCTGTCATTTCTTTTTCTTCACCTAACAATTTTCTCAAAAAAATGAGTTTTGTGAACATAGCCGCTCTCAGCATGCTGTCCATATTACCTCAGTAAATGAAGTAAATTTGATTTCTGGACATATGTAGTCTTGTGGAAAAGAATCTTACTTCACTTACTGACAAACCTAGTGATATAGCTAACAGTATTTCCCAAGTGAGGTGGCCTTGCTTTAAAAAAAGAGAAGAAGAAAAAGAAAAAGAATCAATATTGATTCTTGGCACATTTTCATTTACATCACTGCATGGCTTTCAGACTGGGCACAAATCAATAAGCAGCTTTTAACACTGCTCAACCAGTTTGTTCTATGTAAAAGAAGAGAGATTTGCCTCAAGTGGCTTGTTTTTCCCCTTTGGGCTCCAGACAGACTCTCCACCATTAACAGTGTGTGATTCTCTGAAATGAAGTTGAGTTTATTTGACTGCTCTTTCTGTGACTGATCAGAGGAGCTTGAACTGTAATATTAATCACACAACATTTTCTTCATCACTACTTACAGTCAATTGACTTTGTACTTAGTGAAAGCGTCTCAGGCAGCCAACTCAATGTACCGGAGGGCAAGAAGTCAATAGGAGGAAGAAAGATTTAGTTTCAAAACACAGAGAACACAGCCTGTGGAGCCACTGACACACACATATTGGGCACTTCATCACAGCACAGGTGTGATGCTGTGGCATGGTTTCATTTGTGTGATGAAGGCACCCTCATCACCTTTTGTTCAGTAGGCCCCCTCAGCAAACTGCAGCTTTTCCTTCAGTCTCAGGGTTACATGGAAGGTCTAGGGACCAAATAGTTTCTCTAAATTGCATGGGGTTCAGCAAACATTTTTTTTCAATTTAACTCTCTATATATTTCACCAGAGAACTGACCCATGAAGTGGGAACCCTCTGCCTGAGATATACTGGTGACTCTTACTTGGATGCCAGGCATATGTCATGCTAATAATACTATCCATGTGCTTAACAAATACCAATTTGCCTAAGGCACTATTAATGCCATTTTAATAGCCACTTGCTTACAGTGGGCCTTCTAAAACCACATCATCACATATTGATTTTTGAATATAGACAAGAGGGAGTGCAGATGCCCAGGAGGTACAACATTATCAGTTTTGTTTCCTGGAGTCTCAGCACACCACCTCAGAGAATTTTTAGCTCATGAAGCCTCCACAGAAGTTTTCACACCAAAGAAGTGCACACAACATTGAGAACAAGGGCCTGGAGGATTCATTTATTGGATGTGATTCCTTAGAAATGTTCTTTGCTAGAAGCAGACTCTGTGTGAAGTCCAACATGCCATAAAATGGGCAATTATGTCTTTTCTATGGCACATTTTAGACACGCATGACCAGAGTCCTCCCACTTGTGTAAAGCATCTCGTTGACTGCCTTCATTGCTTTCATGGGGATTCTCCCTAAATAAAATGGATTCCTCAGTAGTGTGGAACTGATGTAACACCAAGCAAAATGTAGTCTCATCTTCTCTGGGCTTTTCTGGATTAGATTTCTAATTTTCTACACAAATAGATGCAAGTAATATTAAAATAATGTATAGTAAATGAGTACATGTTCATATTAAACAAGTTTGCTATCCCTTTATCCAGCAAAAACATTGCTTTATTTTCTATGACTGAAATAAAGTTTACTCAAGCCTGTTTTAAGTGGATAAAATTAATATAATTTTGATGAAACGCACTGAGAATATTTTAGACAGATTTTTCTGGTTATTAGTTTTTCAAAATTTCCATAGTTTGGCCCACACATGAAATAGATGTTGTCTTAGATAGGCAAATCGATTTTGATTTAAACATCCAAGTTTTCTTGACACTTGTTTCCTACTAGTTTAGAGTTACAGGAAAATATGTGTTTCCCAGAGGAAAAGAATACAGTCATAGTCAGAATAAAGAAGGACTTTCAAGGACATTCACAGAGATCAGTCAAAGAAGATAAGACTTTAAATCTGTATTCTTATTCTGTTGGGAGGGCATTCAAATCAGATCAGTAAGTGAAAAAGTAAAATTAACTCTCTATTCAAATCCATCCAAACATTAATATATATTGGTAGTATACAATTCTGTATACTACCAATTTTGCACAACTCTTTAGCCCTCAGTTCCTGATGCAAATACAGCAACCACTTGTTCTCAAGTTTATCCCCTGACATTTGTGAAATAGTAGGCAAAACTAAATTAATTGCTCAATTAGGAAGCATAAAATTGTATTTCTCGTGGAACGGATCCATTTCATTATGGTTCGTACTCCATGTACTGTACCAGATACATAAGGCTTGTATCACTACTCACCAAAAAGCCCATTAAATGCCAAGTCCCCAAGCATGCTCCAGCTGATCTCTACTGCTCCACCAGTGGGAACTGAGGGAAATTACCCTGTATGGTGTCATGGGCTGTTGCTCAGAAGCTGCGAATGTCGGCGGCGCACAGGCACAGCAGCCAGCTCCATGGAGCAGCAGGAGGGTGAAGGATGAGGGCAGGGCTGCTGGGAAGTCAGCTCTGTCCCTATCAGATGACAAACAGTGGGCACACCAGAAAAGTTGCAGCAAGGCTGACCAGCTGCCCCTACATCCCATCTAAAATTCACCAGCTACTTAGGTGCAAAATGTGAGCAGTATCTTCATCCCCAAACTTGTAGCAGATATAAAATTTTACACTCACCGTAAGAATACTTGCAGCTCTTGATTTCTTTCGTAGATCTCTGATACTATGTAGTTTCACACTATTCTGAGTACCTACTAGATCAAGTATATAGCAGTTGATATAATTACAAGAAAATCTGAAGTCTAAGAGGAAAGGTCACTTGAATAACCTTAAAGATGATTTTCCTGTCAATAAATAGGCTCATCCTAATTACTGAGATTACTACTGAAGATCTTTCACCAAGATAGTGGACCTCACCTTTATCATTTCCCAATTGTATAGGGGGCACAGGCAGAAGGGAAATGGAGTTGAAGCATCTTGTCTGAGTTCATCCATCAGCCCAATGACCAAGAGATCACAGAGCCAACCATGCCTCATTTTTTCACTAGGTCTGTGAGAAAATCTGTAATTCTGGAGCTGAGAAGTCACTGCGGAGAGCTGAGGGAAGTGATGGATACATGGAGATGGGTGTAGAGCGTAGGGAGAAACCAGACTTGCCTTTGTGAACCTTGCATCTCTGTTGGATTAAGAATAGCATGACAGACTGTGTTTCAGCTCTGACTGTTCCAGTTTAGCAGCACAGTCTAGCAGAGATAATGCTAGGCAGGGTTTCAGTGGCCTTGGGGTGAAAATAAATTGTCCTAAACCTCCTGTAACAGAGCCTAGCACTCCCTCCCAGAGACCACACCACTGAAGTGCAGCATACGTTTAAGTGGACAGTCAGAGTTCAAACATATGCAATCATGCTGCTATTTCACAAAGGACTCCATTTGGAATGAAAAAGAACATGAGTATAAGGCCATGGGAATTTTTCACCATCTGTGATAATAACTCAGAAAAAGCTTGGCATGCAATCTGCAAAAGATAATTCTCTTTTGGGGATGCAGTTCTAAGATTTACTTCCAGGATTCAAGTATTAAATTTTTTTAACACCTTATGATCATTCATGGAAGCAAATGATTTCTGTGCATGGCACAACTCTTTGAATGTGTTGCTAATTGGTGTACAACATTTGGCACAATGTATTCGGTCCAATATTTGAAAAAGACCAATATCAATACAATGCTTAGGCTGTTTTCCAATATGATACTCCATTATAAATTGTCCTGTTTTTTCGTGTAATGTTTTCTGAAATCAGAGAGTGAAGGCTGATGTGACACCAAATAAAAATCAAGTGGATTTCTGAGTATTTTTTTACACCTGTTTACAGGCTTAAAAGTTTTGTAACTGTTAAGCAACAAATCTCTGCATGTGTTCATAAATTAGGATTCTCAAAATTACATCGTTAAAAATCCCAGAAACTGCCATTAGGAACAGGGATATTATCAGTCTAAGCCAAACTGACAGCTTGCCTAGGGAGGGGTTGTCTATCTGTGGTCAGGGAAGAGCTGTCCTCTGGGCAGGTTGGAAAGTTCAGCCCAAGTTTGGACAAAAGTGCCCAATAAATACTATGTCCCTTCATAAGGTGTGCCTGACCTGGTGCTGACTCTGCTGCCTCTGGGCACACAGTATCAGACCCCTTTTCTCAGGACTGCTCTTTCCCCCTGTACTGAGAGAATCTGAGCAAGTTATACCTGGCAGTTTCCATGGGAGACCAAATTCTGCTGTCCCCTTCCTTCTCCCTACTTCTCCCTCTCCCTGAACTGAATGGCATAAAATGATTAAGAAAGAACATGGTAAAATGTGATCAAAATGTTCATTTGTTGATGAACTTGCTTAATGGGAAATTAGTTCCTGACCCTCTCAGTCAGTGATTGGGTTGTGCTCAGGATATGGTTCTTTTCTGCTTTCATTATTTAAAAGTCTGGTGTCAAATTTAATCCTATTCGGTTTGTGTCCTCAATCATTTCTTTTGACAGCAAGATCCATTGCTAATCATTTATTCCTGAGTCGGCTGGGGCTTGCAACACACTGGTTATTAATCAGATCGGCTTTTGTATTCATTAATGGTGAAATGCAACAGAAAAAGCATTCCCCTGCCTCAACCAGACTAATTCCAGCAAAAATGTGGATGTGGATTGAAATGAAACCCACAGAGCTGAGAAATTCTGGCCTCAGCAGGAACATCAGAGAATCCAGGACAAAATCCTGCTCATGACTCATTCCCTGCTTTGGCTTTTTGTGAAGTTCAGAATTGCAACAATTCTGATCCGGACCATAGAATGCAAGGACAATCAAGTTACAGCCAGAAGAAAAGTATTTGAGGAGCATCTTCTTTTCCATTCTTTATCATCATTAAACAAATTTCATCTTGCAAATTTTTATGTTGTATTGGTGTTAGAAACTAGAATGTTTTGTGTGAAGATATTGGACATTCAACAGTTTTGTTGGCCTGGGTGTCCAGTTCTCATCACTGGTGTCTGCCACTTGTTGCTCCGCAGCCAGGCTGGCACAGCACCAGTGTGCAAGTGCTTGCCTATTTATATTTATAATCCTGGCCCAGGCACACAATGGCAAGCAGGGCTATGTGAGTGTCACAGGCAGGGACATAAATAGGTAAGGGCATGCAAAGGTACCAATGAATGTTGCACATCCTGTGTCTGCTGGTATCTAAACCCTTTGATCTCAAGTAAAACTTACAAAGCAAAATAAGGATAACAAACATCCCAGCATACATACCCAGCAATGTAAACATCTATAAGGGAAAGATATTAGGGTAATATTTAAACCTACTTTTATGCAGAAAGAGAATTTTTAAAAGACACAATTAACTGAATTCTGTATTGGTTTGCAGCAATTAAAAGTCTAATGCTGATGAACAAGTCTCTGTAGTATAGTGACAAAATTGCAATGGCATCTCTTCAGAGTCCAGGAACTAATATCAATAGCTTTATTTTCTTTATGCTTCTCAGGAGTACGAGATTAGGAGAACAATTTCCCTGCCACAAAGAGTACTAAGAATTACTGAGCACAATATTGCATCTTTATGCTGCTAAAAACCATTTAAAATAGCCCTCTGGAGATACAATTTAAGGCAGATGGATTTTCCACTAAAAGGTGCACATGCTTGCTTGTTTTACATGAGCATTTCTCCCGGTATATGCCCATAGCAGTCACACGCACAATCACGTGGAATCACTGGAAACACAATTTCTTCATGTTAAAGGCTGATATTTCACCATGTGGTAACACTACAAGGCAGAATGCACATGGTGCCAGGAGGTGTTAAAACCATGAATTGTCATTGCTATCGCAGTATCCAACACTACATTGGGACTGGTAAATTAAGAAGTCCATAGCCTGCTCTATAGCCTGCTCTCTTATCTTAAAAGAAGTTTGCAACCTGAAGGCCAAATACCTTTTAAAACAGGGTGACACAGCTATTTTACTTACAACCTCCTGAAGAGTGCTGGAACACTGGCTTAGGGAATTCTAGGTGACATGAACCCAACTGCATGTCAGGGAGAATGCTCTCTGTTACTGGACACCCATAGGACAGTGTTGTAGCATCTGTCCTGGCACTGTCTTACCAGAGTGGGTGCAGCCCTTGGTTCTTGTGATCCTGAGAGATTATATAAAATCAGAAGATGTAGTAACCTTGGACCTGTACTGAGATCAAATTATTTAGGGTATAGGACAGGTGGAAGTAAGAAAAAGAAATCAACTCTTCCTCAAAATCTCCACTCATTTCTTGCCTGGAGAAGTTACATAATGACTACCAGGTACTACAACACTTTTATCACTTTTTGAAATTGATTTAGTGAAAGACTCATATTGTGTTGCCTGACAGTAACTTATGCAGATGGCTGCTTGGTTTATGAACATCAGGTATTTATATTCATTATATAAACATAAATATACATAAAAAAGATCCTTTTGTAAAAAACAAGGTTATGATTTTGCAGTACGACTGCAAAACAAATAAAATTTCTCCTGTGTTTAGCAGGCCTAGAAACAAACTTGTTGAGGACCATCAAATATATTCATATAGGCAATAGATTTGCGAAAAACAAGGATAATTTTAATTCAATGTAGTCATACTCCAGGAGGGAAAGATGAAAGTGGTGTGTTATCTTGTGGTTTTTCCATGCAGGCTTTCTCCTAACAATCATTTTTTGATGAAGCGTCCAATTTAGTTTCAAAAATCTCTAATCAGATTTGCCCAGCTGTTCCAGAGGAAGGTGCATTTGTGTAAGAATTACCTGTTGTTTTTCAGTTCTTGCTGCTGTCTCAATCCAGAGGTGGAAAATTTTAAAAAGTAAGATGTGTGTAAAACAATTATTTTACTAGGTATACCCTAGGTCTTGTACAATTTCTGTTGTATCTGACATTATCACTGTTGGTGCAGATACTGATCATTTCAGGCAAAGATGGTTTTTGTCATCAATATTATGATTAGCTATTTACAGAGTTGTGTGAACATAGCCTTGTTGCAGAAAATATAGAATCAAGGAATCACAGAGTTATTGAACAATTTCTGTTGGAAGAGATTTAAGATCATGAAGTCCAGCTGTCAGTGCAGCACTGCCAAGTCCGCAACTAAGCCATGTCCCCAAGTGCCATCTGTACACATCTTTCAGATACTGACTCTGCTAGTTCTCTGTGAAGCCTGTTCTGTGGTTTGACAGCGCATTCCACTAAAGATTTCCCCAAATATCCAATTTAAACTTCCCCTGGCAGAACTTAACGTCATTTTTCCTTGTCCTAACAAGAGATGATCCTTGTCTGTAGAATGATATAAGTGAGGGATCATTCCCTCCACACTGACAGTAAACCTTGCAAACTGATCTTATCATGCTGAAGTTACCAGGCTGCCAGAGATGTGTAGAAGGCACTGAGGGCTGTGGGGCTGTCAGGACAAGCTGCTGCAGAGGCTGCTGAGTGAAGGCTGTACGTTGATGGGTGCCCAGAAGTGCTCCAGCTGCAGGGCCAGGGCACTGCCAGCACTGATGCAGCATCTCCCTTTTTTCTCAAGGAATCTCCCTTTTTCTCAAGCAGAGTGTAGCTACTGGAGGCAACAAAAGCAGCTCCACCAGCAGCACTCTGTGCTCTCTACTTTCTTTGTTTTTCCCTTGGTACACAAGGATTCTTTTACCTGTCACAACTACAAGTCCTCCAAGCAGGCTAACCATGCTATTTTTCCACAACAGTGTCTGAAACTTCAATTTTTCCACTAAGGTCCTGAAACTAGGGTGAGAACTTGGAAATTTGCTCTGAAGAAATCAAGTCTCCAGTTTCTACTGTCCTGTCTTTAAGGTGCTGTCACTTTCCCTGAGAGCAAATGATCCCCCATCCTGCTGTTGCTAGGAACTCAGTGAGTCCCATGCTTCCCTTGCAGCCCACCTTAAAGGAAACTGAAATATACAGGCAGAATGTAGCCCAAAGCTTTGAATTTTTGGAGGACAGCAATTTTCTAGAAAAAATATTTTGATAAATTAGTGTGTAGTGGGAGGGTGATATTAGGAATTTTGTAATGCATTAAATTCCCAGATTTTTCTTTGTGAAAAACAGGGAGGTCACAGAGGACATCATATACACACATATATACACACATATATACACACATATATGAAGAAAGGTCTGTATATATCTTAAAAATATTTGCCTGAAAAATTATATCTGTTTCTATTAAATTCTGGAGACATCTTATTCCTATTTACTATCAAGATTTGTTTCAAAAGTATCATTCAATGTGGATATATAATATTTTAAGCATGTTGCAGTATTTAGGAACATAAGAAAAATTCCTATATTTGGGTTTATGTGAAAATTTCTCCTGAATTCCTGCTCAAATATTTTAACATGTCCTATTTTGCTCTTACTCTCTCATGCCATTTAAAATTGTAAACCATTTATAAATATATATATTTAGAAAATAAAGTCACAGAGTTAGCTTCTGCCAACACAATTAAAAGGTATTTTTTATTCTACCCTCTCCCAATAATTGTTTTGCCCTGTACTTCCTGATACAACATGTGCTTACACTAATTGAATATCAAAATCAGAGTAAAAAATTTACATGCTGTAAGCTCTACCTTCCAAAAATGCCGAATGTCACCACGTGAAATGACAATTAATGTGCAGATGAGAGAGAAAAGAGGTGTTTTAATTACAGGACAAAGAAACCTTGTTCTGTCTGGTAGAACTGTGAACATTTGTGTGGAACAGGGTATTTGGATAAAACGTAGACAGAAAATAAGGTCCTTCTCTCAAAAAATTAGCATAAAAATATTTTTCAAATTTCAGCTCCATCTGAATTATACCTTCTGGTCATACAAGCATAAAATTGCTGTTTGTAAGAGCTGATTTTTCTCTCTCTATCCCACCTTCATCTTTTTACAGTGCATATTCAGTGACTAATTTCTTTTATAAATCCTAATTTTCTAGATCCATGTGATTAAAGAGGAAAAACAGAATGAAAAAAACCCCCACCCTACTCAATGTATCAGCAACCAATTGACCAGCTTTGATGGCCATGGAGAACAGCTTGCAGACAGTATTGATGTGTTGTCCAAAAGATAAGCTCAAATCTGATAGAAAGCCAATTTTTTTTTTCAATATTTTTTTAGCAAATCATGATTTTTTGTGACCTGACTAGATATTCTGGCTGATCATGCTGAGTCCAAGCATATCCAGTGTCAGAAGGCTGCTATTGACCTGAGGAAGACTGTCAAAGGCTTGTGGTGGTGCTTTAAATCTTCTTCCTAGGTGCTGGTGCCCAAGGTTACCTCTCCAGTGCACATCTGAGAGACTGCAGCATGGGAGACAGAGCAGATCGTTGGAAGGCATCCCACAAAATTCAAACTTGCAGAGCACTGGGGTCATTACAGTGCTGAGCAACAGCACTTTAGCCTTCATATAACATCAGCCAGCTTGATGCCCTGGGCTTGTTGTTACAGCTTTTGAGGATGAATCAGGGAAATATAAGTTCCCTCTTAGTTTTCTGCTGCCAGATCTACAGTCTTAAGTAAATAAATTGGTAACAGCACCTGACATCATCAGCTTGTTAATGGAAGTTCTATCCTCTGACACTTCTGGTATATCTTTCACCATTATGTAGTCTGGCTGAAAAAATAAGTACAGAGCAGGATAAAATGAGATAAAAAAGGGAATAACAGAATAAGGTGGTCATTAGAAGAGAGGGATGGTCACTGAATTTAGGATACTTCATCAGGACTCAGAATGTCCAAATGAGTTTCCCTTTCATTTAATGACTATTTGCTGAGAGTAAAGTGTTAAAGAATATCTGTGCCCCAGCTCCCTGTCTTAAAATATGTTCTTTCTTAATTTCATCTAATTTCATCTAATCTGTTCAAGTTAGGGTCTTTCTCTAGCTATGAACAGTGATTAACATGAAAAGATGTGTTGTACTGAGTGCATTGGCCACGTATGCACTAGTAAATTAAATAGTGACATCTACATCTTTAATAATACTATCTTCACAGAATCACAGAATCACTAGGTTGGAAGAGACCTTCAAGATCATTGAGTCCAATCCATGCCCCAACACCTCAACTAAATCATGGCACCGAGTGCCAAGTCCAGTCTCTTTTAAAACACATCCAGGGATGGTGACTCCACCACCTCCTGGGCAGACAATTCCAGTACTTTATCACCCTTTCTATAAAAAACGTTTTCCTAATATCCAACCTGTATTTCCATTGATGCAGCTTGAGACCTTGTCCTCTGGTTCTGTCAGTTGCTGCCTGGAGAAAGGGACCAACCCCACCTGACTGCAGCCACCTTTCAGGGAGTTGTAGAGGGTGATAAGGGCACCCCTGAGTCTCCTTTTCTCCAGGCTAAACATCCCCAGCTCCCTAATCATTCCTCATAGGTCTTGTGTTCTTCTAGTAGTGGTCACATGTGCAGACTTTATTTAAGACTTTAAAAAATGCCTAACATAAAACTGCATTGTCCCCATCTACAGAAATCATATATAAGATGAAGTATTGTCATAAGACTGTATAGTATACTTATATTTTTGCTCACTATTGCTACTTTTGTACATTTTTGTTATAGTTTTTGGTATATAACTACATATTATATACATATATATGTAAAGAATTGTATATTAAATTAAGACTGTGAAAAAATACGCCTTATATACAACCTCTTTTTTCCAGTCTCAAGATGCAAAACTAGCTGTTTAGCCCTTATGCTTTAAAGATTTATAAGACAGTGCCAGTTAATCTCACTCCAGACTCTAAACCAGAATAATTAGCTGCAAGTTATAACTTCTACATATGGTACTTTCATATATATGGTTTGATAGGAATTGTGTTTTGCTGTTTAATATTTATTAATCTAGTGAAAATTTTTCTATCAATAAGATAGTTCTGGACATAAAAGGAATATGTTTCTTCTTTGTGTTATATAAGTCTTTGACTTACACACAATTACAAGAAGGCTCCCTCTGATGCAAATAAACCCAGAGCGGTTTCAAGGAAGATATTGTATGAACTCCACACCAAACTTTGTGCAGTCATTTGGGGAAAGAATTGAAATTATTTCTGCGCCCTAAAAGCAGCTTCTAGTACTTCTATCTACTTCTGGAAAAAACTGTGTAGTGGTATGGATTTGATTAGCTCATCTCTTTTCTTTTGAATCCGGGACAGGGGAAATAATGAATGACTAATCACTTCAGGTTACTGTTTTTTACGCTGAGGTTATTACAAAACCAATTTAAAAAGTCATACAGAAAGCTATAGAGATGTGATTAGGTTATAATGCTAATGCAGGGAATTGTGTATAGATAATTATTCTGCAGTACAGATAATTCCAACAAAGGCTAATCATAAGATGTATCAAACACCTAACAATCACGATTTTGTCTGAATTCCTTTTAAATGTTCATTTTAAAAGCTGCAGATATATTGTGACTTTTTAAACAAATGTGCTGGGTTCTTTCTCTCCTTGCCTTGCACAACATTGTCATGCAGTTTTCACAGAAACTCAGCTCCCACTACATTCTTACATTCATCACAGCTGGGGTGTAATTCAAAGCAGCTTTGGACTTTCTTTAAATTCCACCAGCTGGTAACAGTTTTCTAGGGGCTAACCCAGAACTGCAGGCAGCAGAGCACAGGCCAGAGCTCAGCTGCGGAAGGGGGATCACACCTCTGCACCCAGGGCTGCTCAGTGAGAGGCCAGCAGTAATAACACACTTGCAACAGCCCGGGAGCAAAAGGGAAAATGACAGACTGTAAATCGAGATAGTGCTGTGCCATCCTTTTTGTCTGATTTCTAGGAATGGAGAAAGGGCTGGAACAAAGTTGTTTATGCTGTTATTATCAAATATGGCTACTGTGCCTACGTCATATTTTGAAATGCAGAAGACAAGTGCTTGTCATGTGTGTGTGACTCCTCCTGACCTCCTGTGCTGTATCTCCTTCTCTCCTCCCTTGTCACCTCTCTCTTCTGAGTCCTCTCCTCTGCAGCTGTGCTCAGAATAGGTCCTGCATCTCCCTGCCAGCAACTCATATCTTATCTCAAAACATATGACTCAGTACGACGTCTCCTTCTCTTTTTCATTATTTATACTGTGTGCCCTACACAAAATCGTGCTACTCACTTCTGAGAACCTCAGTGCAATTCAATTCACATCAAATCAACCAGTTTGTCAGCTTCTCCATCACCTAAAAGCTCTATATTCACTGACTGACCTCCCTGAGCATATCTGCTACCTTCCTGCCTTCTGTCACATAAAAACCCCCAACACTGCTGCTGTGGTTCTTTCAAGGAATTGACTGATTTGATATATAAAATTTTGCTCCCTTTCTTCAGTGTCTGCTGATTATTTAGCTATTTCTTCTTAACATGATTGTTCCTCAGGGCAGAAACATTGCTCAGAAAGAATTTAGCATGCATGGTAAAGTGTTTAAGTCGTGACTACTACATTGTGTGGCTGCACAAAGCCAACATTTATAATTCCGGTTTTATTCCAAAATGTGTTTTTAGATCAGTCCTTGAAAGGTTTCAAATAACCTTTTCACAACCAAAAATGCTCGGTGAAAATCTTTCAAATAAAATCTTTTAAGAACTGCATGTTAGGATCCATTAATCAGCAGACATGTCCTATAGAAAGACAATTTGAAAAGCTCAGCACAGCCAACAAGGCTGTGAGCTCAACAAGGCTGCCACATCCTGCTTCTTGAAGTGTCCAACTGGAAATCCTTTTCTGGCTGAGCACAAGCTGTAGTCTAAGTGGTTTCTGAGGGTGACATGAGTTGCAGCACAAAGTACAGTAAGAACCTAATAAACACATAGAAAATCGCAGTCTTCTATCTTTCTGAGGTCATCTAAAAAGATAAATTCTAAATACAATTAAGCCTTGATTTGACCTGTTCCATGGACTTTATCTTTCAGTAATTTTTTCCAATCTTAATTAGCATTTAGCATTTATGCAAGTCTGTGTGATTTAAGAGGCTGTGTGATATATGAGTGCAACAGAGTCCTCAGCTGAAGGACAAGTATTTTAGTGAATGCGAGACCTGACCCAAAGGCTATTTGCAGCAGTTTGTCATTTATACAGGGAAGGTTAGGTAGGTTACAGTGATATATGATCTCTCATGCTCTGGACCTAGCAGCATAGTTGAGCTGCTCCTGTGACTTTTATTAACTCTGTGCAGCTCTTTTCATATACAGAGTAAACTGAAGATGTGACAACCCTTCTTCCCGTGACTGAAATAAAAGGAAAAACTTCTGATAAGTTTGGTCAGTCCATCAAAACTCCGTGCTCAGTCCATGTAAGCCTGAATGCAAATTTCTGCTGAGTTTATTTTGCACTCATTCATACACCAAGGGGGAGAGAGGGGAAATCTTGGCGAGTGCCCCACGTGGAGCACTGCCAACATGCTGCATTAAACACTCACCCTGGTGCAGGAGCAGCCCAGGGAATGCCAGGGAAAAACAGCACCTGCAAGTGCTCTGCAAACGGCATGGGGCTATGGAAGGGGTGGGGAAAGGATGTAAATGGGCAAAATATGATGAAAAACTGCTAGCAGCCACGGGCAGGCAAGATATATGGGCAAGTTTTCTGCTTAAGGGGACAAGTTAGTGAAACAATTCTTCTCTTCCTTTCATGTATACATAAGAAGTAGAGCTGTTAAAATTTCAAGGAGTGAGAACTGGACATTTTTTCTAAACAAACAGTATTTTGAAAAATGCAGCTTTTTTTTTGCATTGTTGCCATTTTCTCCCTCAATATTTTCCATCAGAAGACTGACCAAAAAACATAGAAAGAAAAGCTGGAAGACAATTATTTTTCTCTAGCCAGCTGGACAGGTACCAGCAAAACTAAATAAACAACCATATCAAGATGCAGTTCATAATGTAGTTTGTAATCACATTTTCATCAATAATGCTCCTGGTTTATATTAAAAATCTTTTCAGTTGAAAAATTTCCAGCAAACTCTAAATATAAAGTTGAGTGCCTGATTTTCCCTGTATTCTGGTGAAATTTTTCTGTGGAACTCTAGTTGCCTTGGGTAAAACTAAGCTGGATGTCTGTTGTATGCTACTACATCAGCTTGGGGGTTAATATATGAAATTCCTCATTAGCGGCAGCCTTTTAAAAATTCTTCTGATGTACAACAACAAGACAAATGAATGTTCAGGTATGAATATGAGCAAAAAAGGAAGCAAAGGCATAGTAATCTTTCTTTAATGGCAATTTTATAATTTCTCCTCACTTCCAACCCCCCAGGTAACAGCTGAAGAGGGAGACCAGTTTTCAGGAACAAACAAACTCAGGCCCAAAGACAGAAAAATTCTATGAGCTTTTAAATTAAGAAAATCATCAACTGGTTTACAGAAAGTCAAGATGTGTGCAAACAAAATTTGTGTCCTTGCTTTCCATTCAGTCCATAGTGGGAAGAGGCTGCCCCTATCTGACCCGTGCCTAGCTAATGTCCCCTTCCACAGCAGGTGGGGAGGAATTAAGGAGGAAAGCCGTAAGACTTCTCCCATCCACACCATAGCACCCTCACCAAGGCAAAACTGAGAGTTGCATGCTGGCAACAGTGAGAGATCCCTTTCTCTCCTGCATTTACACACAGGCAGCTGATAGCATCTGATATTAGCCCCGATATGGATCCGTCTGCTGAAGCTCTGGGTGGCATCCACAGGACAGCATTGATTGTTTCATTCAAACAAGTCATGTCAGTGAGAGCGTGAGTCAGGCACAGTGTAGAGGGGCACATGCCAGCTTTCAGCCTCTTCCAGCTGCATGGCATCAATTTGTTTATGGAGCAGTGTTTAGAATCCCTTCAGTCTTGGGTAACCATTTTCTATAATGATTTTACCAAAGTGACTGAAATAAGCTGCTTTTGCTTCTTATTCCTGTAAGGCTGATTGTCACAAGTCATGTGTGACCTTGCAGCATGCAATCCCTCCTTTGCTCTAAGATGCTGACTCAGTGCCAAGTAAAGGATGAGTCAAATTCATTATTGCAGTTGCCTAAACTTCTGTAGCTTTGGAAAGCAGCTATTCCACAGTGCCTTCCACCCCCTCACAGCAGACATCTGCATTTCTTCTATATATAGACCAGAAAGAAAGCTTTAGAAGGAAGGAAGAGCAGTGGCATAGTGAGCAGCTGGAGGAACTCATGCTGGGAAGCTCCCCTTTACATCATTGGCTACTCTCAGTCTCTGCAGGGAGTCCTTGGCTGCACTTCTCTGATGTCAGAGGGGACTGTAGCAGCACTGGTTGCACCTCTGTTTTTCTAAGACATTGATGTTTGTGGCCAGCAGTGTGGCCTGAGGGGTAGGTGCCTTTCACTTGCCCAGCATCAAGGTAAAATTTTAATGCATTTTTTATTTTTTTAATAATGAAAGAAAATTAACCCTGAGGTTGAATTGCCTTAGGCAGCATGATTTCTAGATTCCTTCCCTGGCTCTGGTAATTCTGTAATTGTTATTTGGGGTACATGATGCCCTCCTTATAAAGGGAGGACATATTCTTTTCGTCCACACAAGGCAAGCCTAGCTCCTATAAAAACTCTAGCGTGGGACTTTCCATGAAACAAATTCCCTGTATACTGGACTGGAATCTCAGATAAGAAACAACACTGGGCAGAGCAACCTGTAGCTCCTGTAGCTGTGGTTTCTGCATCATTTCATGCAATGTGACACTCATCATGGTCAGGGACTGCCTTGGTGCAGCAGTGAAGTGTGAGAATCCTCCCACAGAGTGCTGTGGTGCTGCAAGACCAAGGGAAACTTCCTCCACTTCTGCAGCATTCTTCTAGGGAGTCCAAGATTCTTTGTTAGCAGAAAAGCAATTGCAGTCATGGAAATCTGGACTACAACTGTGTTGTTTCTTATTAGATTCCTTGCAAAAAGAGGTGTAGGGCGATAGAACATAAGTAAATAAAGGTAGTATAGAAAGTAATCTTACCCCCTAAAGAGTTGCAGCTAAGCCAATTACTAAAGATTAGGAGCAAGCCTGACTTTAACAGGCCACAGCTGTAGCCGATAATAAGAAGAGTGTTATAAAAGAGTGGGTTGGTGGGAACTGGAGTCAGTTGCTGCTGTGAGGACAAGGAAGAGTCAGTGCCTGGAGGAGCTGCCTACAAGAAACATCAAGGAGGTACAAAACTCTAGCAACAAGGAACCCTTGCAATGTAATGACAATAGAACTCATGCTCTATTAATGACAACAACAAGGTTGTGTGGAGATATAAAGGACTGTTTTACCAGTCTACCTAATGAAGATTTTAAAAATAGCACTTGATAGACAAGGCACTCATTTAAGAATGTTGCCAGTAACCCAAACCAGTGAAAACCATTTTTGAGGTCTCTGAAAATTAGTGTCTCTGCTCTGCACCAGTACTTCACACTGCTTTTTAAAATTCTCTGAATTTCTTTTACCAATTTGTGAAATTTATACTATTTTAATGATATATTTTTATTTATAACCTAAATCTTGAAGACAGCTTTGCTGAGAAAATTCCAGCACACTGAACTGTTTCATGAAATTAGAATGGCTGTCAGGAGCTAACAAATCTACAAAGCTTTAAATAATATATGAACCTCTGTTTCAAACTGCCTTTTACAGTGGAGTGATAAGACAGATGATTTTGGGGATTTAAGCCTCTAAATATTTTTCAAAATTTCAGCTTATGGAAAACAGACAAATCTAAAATACATTATATGAGGGGTTTTTGTTTGCCAAAAGAAAGTGATTTGTTGTTTGCCAGAATAAAAATTACCTTATCTTCAGATAATTATCAGGAAAAAAAAAATAGTCTGAACTAATCAGAGAAATTCATCCAGCAAATTTTATTGGCACAAAATGTCACACCTGTGAACCTGCTCCCTCGCACGACACCCAAGAGTGAAGCCCGGTGTCTCAGTCCCGTGCCGTGTCACACAAAGCTGCAGAGCACCACCCCAGATGTCACCCAGGAGGTGTGCTACAGGTGGCTGTGCTGTGGCAGGGGATGAGGGGACGGTGCTCTAGCACGGGCCAGGAATATCTTCTGAGGAAACACACTGCCCAGCTCAGGACAAGGCACCTGGCCTATTCCCCACCTGCCTGCTGATGTTGGTTTTCACAGTAAACGGTCCAAGGTGGTGCTGGGAATAAGAGGCTGGATTGGTTTTGTCCCTTTTGTTTTGGGAACTGGAGTGCTGTGCAGCAGGATCCAAAGGACTGAAGGCAGCCCTCAGCAGCTGGGACAACTGCTGGTGAGGGTAAAGCTACCTCAAGCTGCACAGCCAGCCTGTTGCCAAATGTGCTGACAAAGGAATTTTCAGCTTTCCCAACAGCTGCTTTCCAGGGTGCCAACCCTGAGACAAACCTTTTATCTGCAGGGAGCCAGACCTCTACGTCCATAGGGTTTTCTGCCTTTGGTCCTATCTCTGCCTGGCCATCTTGTTTGTTAATGTTCACTTGTAGAAGGGGCTGAGAGTCATTAGCTCCCTTTGAACTCACTATGAATGAAAATAATTTAGCATCACAAGCCTGAGATGATTTTGAGTGAAATCCTGGCATATTTCAGGCAATTAGATGAATGGGTTGTTATTGGGTCTTTTGTCCAATTGATACACAATTTTACCACCTGAACAGGAACCTTCTCTGTTCTTGCCTCTTTAGGCACATCCCCTGATCCACTAGAACAGAAGGACTTAGAGGTGGGGTAGAAATTGCTGATCCAACAAAAAAATTTCATGTTTCCTAACAGCAGAGGATGCTTTTTGTATCTTCAAACTCTCCTAGATTTTGAATGAGCAGGCTTGAGGTTTCTGTCTGATGTCTTAGCCTTACTTTTGGACATGGAAATTTCATAATCAAAATAATTCATGAGTTTCAGAAAATGAGAACCAGCATTGAAAATAGAATAAAATTGGAAAAAGCATGGGGAAGTTATGATACAAAGAAATGGGCAGAAGTATAGGAGCCAGCCAGGAGAGTAGGTAGAAAAGTGCGTATAAAAGAAATATGCATGCCCAGATACAGAGCAGAGGATCTGATTTGAGTGCTAGCATGCTCATAAAGTGAAAATAAATTGTGTTGCTAGTTTTCTAGTATATGTCTAGGAGTTATTTCATGCAGTCTTTTTTTTAGACTCGTGCAAGGTGACTTGCAGACACAAAGGGGTAGGCAATAAAGAGCATTGTCTCATCATCATTGCCTCCTGATTGCATTTGAGGGAATATTAAATAATTGTTTCTTTTGCTAGTAAAACACATATCTGCTCTAAATATATTCAATATTTAAGTCTGTTTAAGTGGCAATGGCTACTTGCTTTTTGATAGTAAAAATCATTATAGGTGTGGAAGCTATTAATTTCGTTTTACGTGACTTCAGACATCTTGAGAACAACTCTAATATGCAGACCACCTACAAGATTTGAAAAAGAGGGAACAATCACATGGAAGATTGAAAATTCTATTGAAAAAAAGTACTGAAGATAGATTGATTTCTTTTTTCTGACTGAAAAAAACCCCTTATGCTAGTTTTTTTAATTGTTTGCCATTTTCTCAAATATTAAGCTCAAAATTTTAATCTGGAAGCTTGTACCAGTTTTTACTCTACAATATATTCTTGACAACTGTCAATAGCAGTTTTTAGATTAGTATTTTCTCTTAAAATCTCTTTCCTCCCGTTTACTACCATATTTTATGTGTGCTCTACATATTAATATGTCTTTGTACTTTTATGGGTAGAAAAAGTTGAGTCCCTTCCCTCATTACAGAGGAAATTCCTCTTGTTTATGTTCATCATATTTTATTTACTTTGGAGTATTTTCATGACTTCACCTTAGCACAAAGTCCTTTCTCTTAGTATGAATTTTTTTTTTTTTTAATCCCTCATGGCATTGAAAAAAGTCATTTCACTCAATGAAGGATTTTTGAGAAAGAAAATTATCTAAATATTTGCTTTCAAAGAAAAGCTTTTTATAAGAATGAAGGTTATCTGAAAGGATATTTGGAAAGATTGCTGTGAAAGCACCTGTAAAAACACCTGTGAAAGCAGAGTAATTAAGTGATGACTGTTAACTATGCTGTTAATGTGCTCTCTCATTGTGGGCAGCACATCAACAAATCTAAAATAAGAAACTCTCTTCCTTCACCTTGCATTGTTTCTATGTTAGCTAGACATCCTACAAATATAAATTTGCTTTTCCTGACACCACTCTCAGGATTTCTATTGATGTGAAGGTACATTGAAGAGATTAGAAGAAACACAGGGTCACAGAAATTGCCAAGGCAGATAAAATCAGAGCTCTATGTAATTCATTGCCAGCAAAAGGTATTAGATAATCCACAATCTTTAGGTAACTTTCCTTCCATGGAAAGTTGATGTCTAACTGTAAAACAAATTGGATGAGAACTGTGACGTCTTTCTTTGAAATGAAAGTCAACATGTGAACAACCAATGTTTTTTGGGAAGATACCTTCATGTACACATTTTTAAATACAAAAGCCTCTTGAAAGAAACTGTTACTTTTTAATACAAACACAAACTCACACATATCATGGTTCATGCTATCAAGAAAATGACAGCTCTTTTCATTGGCATCTAGGGCTAGTTGTGTTTCATATTTGACATGAAAAATTACATGAAAAAATACAGTTTTCAGTTCTTAGCAATCCAGTATTTCTAACAGGAAAAAGGATGTGGAAGCCTTTAATAAAGGTTGTTCCTAAATGTAATGTCCATTACAGTTTCAACAGCTTGAAACGTTTTTACTTTCCTTATTTTGCAGATGTTGCTTCTTGCACCTACAAGGTGAAGTATGCAGTACAGTCTTGTGATTTGTTGGAGAGAAAGATAAACTGACCCAGACTATATGATACAACACACCTGGGACAAAAAGCTGTTCTTTAGATGTAAAAAATTCACAGGAATTTAATCAATGCAGTCTGCATCTTGCTGTCCATGTTCACCTCCAGATACAGACAGATTTGTTTGAAGAAAAATTAAACATTTTGTTTTCCTCATTCATGGTTTTGTTTTTTTTTTCAATACATCACTCTAAGTATCTTTGTAAAGAAGGTAACAAAATTCAATAAAACTTTGATATTTAACCCTAAGTATGACTTCTAATATTTTTCATTTTGATTCAGGCACACAACCTTTCCACATAGTAGAAGAAAATATTCTAATAACAAAAATAGTCACTTTCTATACTCAAATTATTTTCCCTTTGTATTTATTACAGACTCCTTTACCTTCTGTCAAGTTTGGTTAAGGGTTTCAAAAATATATAGGAAGGCATAAGAGCCTGACAGACAAATATGGACAGCATATTTAAGTAAATCACCTCATCTTCAGAAAGAAAGGGATTAAAAAGCAGATTTCATTTATCTTAAGCAGTAACTCACATAGCCTGTTGTGTTTGGTGTCAGTTCTTATTCAGGAGACATATTCACATACAGGACAGCTTTTTACTGCAGAAGTGTACCTCCCAAATTTCACACGTCAGATAAACTGAAAAATGCCTCACAAGTTTCTGACTTTGGTGGACCCCTGAGAAAGAGGTGTTTCTCATCTGCTGGCAAGGCATATTTGTCACGTTTCAGGCACGAGTATCTGACCATGTTTTAGTTATCTATTTGCTTGCCAGAAAGAACAGATGATGTTAATCAAAGCAATGATGGAAGAGAGCATCCAAAAAGTCCACATGGCTTTTGATTAAAGTGTGTTAGATAGTGTTTTAACTTCAAGGGTTTGGTTGTTGTCACAGATCCCCACAGGGATGCCCCTAATGCAGCTGTGCTTTTTCACCAAGTATTGTATATGGCACACTAACTCTCTTGCTGTTGTTTTTTCATATATCTTTCCCTATTTTTGTTCAAATGGTTACTAGAAACAGTTTTGCACGACCCCCAAAATGTGCCACCTAGTCTAGAATGTGTCAAATGCCACGCTCAGACAAGATTTTCTGGCAGTACTATAGGGTCTTAGAGGCACAAAAATTTTCATGGTGAGTGCAGCAAACAGAGTCCAGCTTCACTGGAGAGTGGGGCTATGGCCACTTGGATTGGCAAGAGGCTACCTGGAATGACTGAAGGGCATCGCCCCTGAATGCCCACAATTGCCATTGAAAGAAATTAACACTGGTTTAATCCCAAATTAATAATGTGAAGAATATAATCTGCCTGGGACGAGTGAATAGGTGAGGATGTGTCAGAGAAAGGAAATTTGGAATTCACAGAGAAACCTATCACAGACAGGTGGGAAGATAGAGCACTGCAAAACTGCAGCTCAATTACTACATCAAAATTCCAGTTCTTTCTGAAGAAGAGGTTTAATAAACAATCAATCTCTCTGAGGAGACTTTATTCTGATTTGTCATTACACACAGATAAAACTGTCTTAGAAACGGTGTTGAATTGTGAGGCTGAAGAGTGAAACTGTTGGTTTCAAAAACTTCTGGAACTCTTGGAAACAAAAATTTCATGTTAGTGCAAAAAAAACCCTGATTAAGAAGAGTTGCAGAAGGAATTTTTGATCAAGCTAGTCTAGTGGAAACTGCACATGCCCATGACAGGGGTATTGGAACCAGGTGATCTTTCAAAATCCCTTCCAAACCATTCTGTGATTCTGTGTATTTCATGGTACCAAATGACAGGAAAATGAGATGGCAGACAAAATTCAGTGGTTAAAAAGACAAACTGCTACATTTGTATTATACTTGTAGTTTACACTAAAGCATTACACAGTCATGAGAATCAGCTCTTGCTCAAAAAGACAAATGGATACAAATAACTGTGTGCCAAATGCTGGCATTATCTTAGTGCTCAGGGCAGTTGAAATAGCAAAGAAATTGTAGGAAAAAAGGGATAATAAGAGAGGAAACTGTGTGCCACTGTGTGTACCTACATTTTAATTCTGCAAATAGTTCTTGCTGTGTCACTTCAAATGAGACCAAGAAGAATTACAAGTTTTTCAAAGAAGCTGGGCAATGCCCTTCCTGTGAGAGGTAATTACATAAACTGGAGCTCTTCAGGTTGAAAAAGGAATGTTGGTAAAAGGAAAATATTATTTAAGTCTATAAAATTGTGAATTGCATGTGGATGCTGAACATGACGCTGATTATTTGTTATTTTTTCAGGATGTAAGAACTAGGAAGAACCAAATGAGATTATTATTATTAGGCAGTTTAAAATAAACAAAAGGAAGTACTTTTTCAAATAAGGCATAATTCAGTTGTGGAACCCTTTGCGAATGTCAAAAGTATAAGTGGATTCAAAAGCAGATTGAAGACTTTCAATGAAAAATCCATCAAAAGCTATTAAACACAGTGAAGTGATTATAGCATACAGCTCACAAAGTCTCTGAAATGCAAATTGCTGGGAGTAGCAAGAGTACAAGTTAAAGTATCCTTCTGTATTTGCCCTGTTTCCATGACTTCTTCCATAAGCACACTTTATTTATTCTTGTCAGAAATGGGATGCTGGAATAAATGCACTTTTGAGCTGATCCTGCACAGCTGTTCTGTGTGTATATAACTCAGATTTCACTTAAGCCAACAGGGTAATTTTATTGATTTTAATGGGAGCTGAATTAGGCCATCTGAGAGAATAAGCCTTCCAGTCCCATGTTTTGCTAAGGATGTGAAAACTAAACTTGTTGGATTGGTAAATGCAAATTCAAAAGAACTGACAGTTGCCCAAACCACGGAGCATGTGGAGTTCAGCTGCAAAGAGAGACCACTGTAGGGATTTATTTCAAAACTGTATGCAAAATCTCTAAGTTTGTGATTGATCTATCCTTGAATTTAAGTGACTGGTCAGCTGAATACTTTTGCTCTCTTGAGTGGTAGCCGGTCTGTTTGCATGACTGTTCATCTGAGCTTGTAAAATGCACAGTCAGTTCAAGGTCAGCCTATAGTTTTATGGAATTAAGATGATAATAGATATGGCCAGACTACGAACATGTCACCTCCCAAATTATTTGCTTTCCTGAGACACTCATTAGCAAGTGCATAATTAGATCAATATTATTTGGTTTTCTTTACTTTTAGAGAAAGCACTCTTTTAGAACACAAGTCATGTATCTGCAGGCAGAATGTGTCCTTAACAAAGAAAGAAAATAAAACCAGACCAGAATATTTTAAGAGTGCAACCCACAAAGTTACAGCTTCAGACATACTACCATAAATAAGTTTGTTACTCAAGATAAATTCAATATCAGTGGTGTACTAGCATATATAAATGTATAATTGTCTGATAAAAAATTATTATTTGAAAGAACAATATTTTGAATTTCCAGGAAATGTTGCTTTGCATATGCAAGCACGTTCTCAAGACAACTCTCATTCAAGGGCTGTAACATTGCACTTCTTCATGAGATCCACTTTATGCTATGTGGGGAGGAGGAAAAAATTCCTTCCACTGCAGTGCCCTAAAATGTGAAGAGCAATGCAGGTACCTAGCCTAGGCATTTAGCACCAATTGGGATGATATATGGTAATTCAGGATACATGCATGGTGCTAGCAGCTTTGACACAGGATTGATGGAGGACTCCCACTTTACAGAGCTGCAATACTCTGGGGCACCACAAAATGCACTAAGGACATATATTCAGGTATTTAATTACTCCCCTAGGTTTCAAGTAAAAGCTGCAAGGGCTCTTTCAATGGAGAGTAACAGGCATGTCCCAAAGGCAGTTCATCTCAGCCTGTGGCATCATTTCCACACAGGTCATACCTGCCACTTGTGGACTGCTGCTTTTCTCTGTACAAAGAAGATTTTAATGTGTATCTACTAATTCAGGCTTGACTCCCAGTTCTTCTTCAGCCAGTTCCAAGAGAGATCAATCCTGCAGGGGGGGCATTACACTATTACAAAGCAAATACTAATGGTGTAATGAGGTTTTGTTCCCTGACTCACAACGAGGTCTAAGGACTTATTGTGAAATATTTCTTTTTTTTTGATGTGGGAACGGAGTTAGGGGACTGAAGTGACTTAACCCAGCCCCCTTGATAGGTTATCAGCAGAGCTAGCAATGCAGTCTTTGCTTGAGAACAGCTAAACAGGGTGTATAAAAGCTACTTTATCCTAATAGAGACTGGTTAGTAACCTGCTCAAAACAGAGATGAAGATAATTAGATTTGTTTCATGTTTCGTTAGTCAAATATTACCTATAACGGATATAGGTGAATGAAATAAGATTCACAAAGATGTTTATTATAGACAAATTCAGGAAATTGAATGGGAAATAAGAGCAGTGGGTTTTACCTTTATTGTCTGGACTTACTGGGGAGGTGTCAATACAAGCCACCTCAACCACATGTCACAACGAAGAAAGAAAATTCATTATTGTCAGAAGGGATTTTATTAACTTTACTGCAGTCTTTTACCACTCAGTAGAATATCTTTATGAGGAGGTATGGAGGATTTCTGCACTCTGGGAATACTTTGATGGCCCAAGTACAAAGGAAAATGTTTTGGTTTGTTTTTGTTTTTGTGTTTGTTTTTGTTTTTAAATTACATCCTGTTATAATGAGTGAGATAAGTAGGAGTGAGAAGAGTATTTCTATATTTCTCTGAGTAAAAAAATATATTATTCAGTTTTACATTGATTAATGGTGTCTTTGAAGTTTTGTATTTTAGGACATATAAGAAAGATGTTTTGAAAAAATCTCTTTACTTTTTAGAAGAAAAGAAATAGGATATGTTGGAAAACGTAATTTTTAAACATTGGTGCACATACAAACACATACTCTGTAACAGAAAAAAATTATTTACTATGCATAGAAGTTTCAATATGAATATGCATGGAGGTTATATGTACATGACAAAAGTGTTAATACTTCCATCTGAAGTTCCAAGAGGTGTCAATACGATATCTAAATGCAGTATGTGCCATATTTTTACCAATTTGGCATTCACTAAATGTATTCTTTGAATAGATTCATACATTGCTCAAAAATGACAGTATATTCTCATTTCTCATATGTCTATGTATGTTTTTATTTACCTGTGCTCAGAAGTGCAAGCTTATATATCATTGAAGAAAATTATGTAGTAAAATTAAAACTCATGGAAAGGAAAACACGTGTCTTTTATTTCCCTATACCCTTCTCTCTTCAGGAAAAAAAATCCTTTTTATAAACTTAATATTTTTGAATAGTCAGGCAATACAAAATGGTTTAGATTAAAAAATTTGGAAAACTTCTGGAGAAGCCAAACTATGTCCTATATTCTGTAAACTTAATTAAAACTAAAACCAAATCAATTTCTCCAGTTCTAAAAGCTGAGTTGAAATATGACCTGACATAGTCCTTTTGAGTTTAAAACCTGAAGGCTTGAATCACCCAGAGTTCCCAACAGGCTGGGAAAATCTGAACAGCAAAAGTGTTGGCTGTCCTTTACTTCTTGAGTTTTCCAGCTGTTGAGCTCTTCTGGATCCATCTGTCCTTCTTGGCAAATGTTTGGCATTTAGATGCCTCCCTGGGTGATAGATCAGACACGGTTTCTTATGCATCTGGAGATGGTGATGAAATATTTCTCTATTTTTAAAGTAATTTCATGTTTATACATTCACATTTGTACAAACACACAATTCTTAAACTCAGTTTTTCTGCAAGCCCAGAAGCCCGTAGGGCTGCACACCAGTAATGGGCTTTGCCAGCTCTGAAGACAAAGTGGAGCTCCTGTGCTGTTCTGATGCATCAATATGTAAGTACTCCATTGACAGCTGGATTAGTGCACAGCATGCATTTTCCTCTTTCTGAGTATTCTTTTTTTTTTAATTCAAGGGTAAATGTCAAAACAATGCTGTAAAACCAATTAAGGAGAGAGAAAACAAGATTAGAGGTGCTACTTGAATTATTTATTGTTGTTCACTATTGCCAAGTCTTTAAATAAGTACTTAATAGACCTTACTGTAACTCTCTGAGCAATACAGTAATTTATTTAATGCACAGTTCAGCAGTTTCTTAACATTCAACTGAAATAGTCCATACAGTATGTTGTGAGTCTATGTGGTGCCTCCTAAACTTGGACTGTTCTCCATTTATGAGAGTCTTCATGCAGAGCTACATTTATTAATCTCATTCAATAATCTGATATATTAAACAGATATTGATCTCCGTGGAGGGAAATATCAAGATTTATTGACCAGAAAGACTAATTCTGACCAATTTAAAACCAACTTCAATATTTATTGTGCTGGGAGATAAATCCTGCTATTCAGGAAAACAAGAAGCTGCTATGTATATACTGTTATTTATTATTGGTGTTCTAACCAGAAATATGTGGATATCACTCCTTCATGGATTTGAATTTCAAGTATATGACCTTTTCATTGATATTAATATGATAAAGTAGGAAAAAATATTGATAGGGCTGGAGAAAACATCTTTCCTAACTCTTACCCACTAACAACATTTCTAGGGAATAGAGTCAGAAAGAATTTACTTTTAAGAATGAGCAGGCTAGTCAACATAGCTACAGATTTACTGATTGGTGATCTGCTAAACCTTGAAGTGCAGGCACAGCTCAGCACTGTTCAGCAGCCTCCTGAGGGTATCCACAAAGGCTGCATGTGAATCTTGTGGGGGTGAAGAGGTCAGCACACCCGTGAGTTCCTGGACAAAGCTGGGGCACAGGGGATCCACAACTTCACACAAAAAGTGCCACCAACTTGTCCCAGCTACAACAGGAGCCAAGCCTGTTCTCCTGCACTAAAACTTGTTTCTTATACGTGAAATCACTCCATTTGTAAACTATTGCTTATATTGGACCTGTGGCTAAGATGTGATGCAAGGATCCAAATATTACATATTATGGACTTTAATTATTTTTCCACATCACACATTATGAAGATAAATTAATCAGGGCTTTACTCTCCACACTGCCATGGAAATCAGCCTGTGGAAACAAGAATGCAATATCTGTGAGGTGCTCAGGTTTTATGGTAGGTTTCCTTACTCACAGCCAACAGAAATTTCTGATTGTAAAGGGGACGAAGTTCTGGGCTTGAGGGAAGATTATTTCTGATGCCATTATCTGGCTACTTGAGCTGTAGGTGTCTTACTCTCTAAACATTTGGGCTGAGATCCAAATCTTTATCTTTACATGTGCCTGCTTGAAAAATAGTGTCAGACACTCATTAGCAGTAACCTACTACTTTTGAAATTGACACCATTTACCTACAGGAAATTGTCTTTTTGAAATAGTACTTTGTACTGAACCATTCTGAGATAATTGTTCCAATTAAAAAATACATGGGGCATTGCTGTGCACCTCAGGATGGAAACTTTATTGTGCTGTGAAAGAAGTCAATAGGAGTTCAAAGTATTCAGCCACCTGCAGAACTGATGATAGAGAGCCAAAAAATTTGTAATTCATGCTGGAAAAAGAAACTGTTCTACAAGCAGATACAGTGCTGAAAAGGATGGGGGTTTTAGCTTTGTTTCTTCTCCTCCCCCACCCCATCTCCTCCTCTCTCAGCTTCCAAAACAAAACGACAAAAAAAAAAAAAAAAAAAAAGAAGAAAAAAAAAGAAAGAAAAAAAGAAATTATGAATTTCTTATGTCTTTGAGTATTGCTGAGCTCTACATAAATAGGAATATGCTCGCTGTAGGGAAACAGTGAGATTCAACTATTCCCATTAAAATGCTAATTACAGTCCTTTTATAGATCCGTTGGAGAGGATTTGGGGAACAAAAATAGCACCCAGAGATTATCACCGAAAGAAAAAAAAATGAAAGAAAAAAACATGACATTAAAAAAACTTACTTCTAAATTTAGAAGCCCTCTAAAGTGAGCCTACCCATTTATTCTCCCTAGAGCTGCTCCATATATTAAACTGATACAGAGAAATAATGAATTCTTATACTTAAAAGCACGGCTCACAACTTGGATTATTTTACTTCCATAGATTTTGTGTCCTGTCCAAGCTGTCACTGACAACAGGAGAGAAAGTCCTCCAGTCCTTACTACATAGAAATAAATATTGTGGGGAAACAGCATTAAGCAATACAATCATAAAATTACCTGTTATTAAAAACAGAGCAGAATTTTTTTAGAATGAATATATTACTCAGCTGTAAAATAATATGTTTGCCATTCACTCTAATGTTTCAACATTATGATTCAATCTTCTAAAAAGCTGACATTCAAAATAACGGTGTAATAAACCAATTCATCATAATGTGCAAAAGAAACTACTGGAATAAATTGGAATAACCTTTCAAAAACTAGCAGCTTTTAAAAATATTAATTTCTACTCCAGATAATTGGAAAAGACACCTGGGTGGCCAAGCAATATTTTTTATGGGATTGCCCTGTCAGGGACTCAGATTGTCTTCAGAGTCAGGAGCGATCGTTTAGCACTAAGTGACAGTGAATCTTGCAAATGGGTCTTCCTGGATGCTGTTTGCCATAAATTACCAAACTGAACTCCCCTACAAGGTCAACCATAAAAGAAGGCAGATATCAAATGGCCTTCACAGAAACCCAAAGTATCTTCAGGCTTCACATAAGCAGATGTTGGTTGTGTTGGATCCTATAAGAGTGACTTAATAGACACACAACATAAATTATTATCAAACTTTAAAGATATTCTTGGGAACCAAATAGCAGAAGAACATAATTGGAAGTTGTAGTTCATAGGAATAAGGGCTAACACAAGTTTCTCCCCATTACAGTGCAATGTATGCAATGAAACTAAATAAATAACATGAGAATAGAAGATATCAATATGTTTCAAGGCACACATGCAAAACAGCTTCTTAAAGGAAAGTAATACATCCTAAGTCTGTCAACTTCTTTTACCTTTTGCCTTTCACAAAATCTCTTGTCATTTTTTCTCAAAACCATCTGTGTTTACATAAGCACTGTTAGTTCCAGTGTGCCTTCTTTGAAGTCATAGTTTTTGATTAAGTAAAGTTTAGTCAGTTAGGTTTATAAAAGCAGCCACTAGTGGCATAAAACTGTGCTACAAAAGCGATTTTAGTGTTTTGTTTTCTCTGAGAGAGAAGGAATAGTTATAAAAAATCTGATGTCTTGAAATGACAGGAAGTCCTTTATTGTCTTTATTATGATGCCTTTGGATGACAATACCAAATCTGTGTTCCAACAGTAACAAATATTAATTTACATTAAAAAAAAAAGTGTAGGCAAGGTTTATGACCTGGCCTCTTTTGTGCTATCTGCATTTAAGCAGAGCTCCCTGTCGCTTACCACTGGAAAGTCTGGACTGATGGTGTGTTACAGGGCGCCGTCTTCAATGCTGCTTACTTGAACTTTTATTGCCATAAAGACAGAGAAGTCATGCTCAATACTCTGTGTTTTTAGAATGGCAGGGAAAGCAGGAGGGTTTGAGGAGGCTCATTGAGTGGCACAGTGCAGACAGCACCTGCTGTAGGGACACCACCTAGTCCATGGATGCCATGGTGCCAGAGGGAGCACCAAGGATTGGAGAATTGTAAAATTGTTTAGGTTGGAAAACACCTCTAGGATTGCTGAGTCAAATAATTAACCCAGCTCTTCCAGATTTACCACTAAACCATACCTCCAAGTGCCACATCCACACAACATTTGAACATTTCCAGGGATGGTTATTACATCACTTGCCTAGAAAGCCTGTTCCAATGACTAACCAACTATTTGGTGAAGTAATGGTTCCTAAAATCCAACCTAAATCTTCCCTGGTGCAACTTGAAGGAAAAAAGGGCTCCCCTGAGCCTCCTTTTCTCCAGGCTGAACAATCCCTTTTCCCTCAGCTGCTCCTCACAGGACTTGTGCTCATGACCCTTCACCAGCTTCATTGCTCTTCTCCAGACATGCCCCAGCACATGAAGCTTCAACCCCTGATGTGATTTGCTTCATGTCGTGCACAGGGATGTCACAGTCCCATGATACCCTTCCCACTGTCCCCTTTCTACTTCACTGAAATGTATCCTTATACTAATACACTTTTAAACAATTCTGTATTGGTATGCCACAGCCTATCAGAAATTTTTCAGGAGCTGCTGCAGAGCACAAAGCAAAGCTTCAGGTAATGCAAACTGCTGACATGTTTTTCAGAAGCTTCTCAAAATGAGAAATTTCTCTTTGCATAAGTTGTACTCTTTAACCTTAAAGAGCAACAGACCTTATGTTAAAAATAATTTGAAATAAAGGTTTGAGGATTTATGGAGTGAACTCCAGCTTAACTATGCCACCTCAGCCAAATATTCCCCACAGCATTCCTGTCATAACTGTGTCATATTGTGTAGTATGAACACAGCGCTTCTTTAAATTAAATTTTTGATAGTTTTACAATAGTTCTGTAAGAGCCCATGAAAGGATAGAAACTTTACTGGACAAAGCAAAGGCTTTTGAACTCCTGTGGTTACCCATATGAATTAGATGACTTAGAAGGTTTCATACCGTGTGCGTACCTTTCTTTGCTCTGCAGTGCTGCTTTCCTCCTTCCCTCCCTGTACAGTGAGCCAGTCCTCCTTGTGCTATAATAATACTTTTGTGTCTGCTCTGACCTCTGGAACTGAATAGCTGTTTCATATAATTGCAAAGCTACCCCACTCTTTCCCACTAGCTTCACCTCAATCCTGAGAAATGAAACAAAGAGAGATTCTCCTCACAGCCGCTCTTCAGTGAGCTCAGATGTCTGAGCCACAGCCAAAACTAGGTCAAACAGCCCGTTTCCACATCACATACTGACCTCTTAACAATTTTGCTCTGTGATATTCCTAGTGGGTCTTAGCACAGACATTTACAAGCAATGAGAGGAATAAAATCCTCTCCAACACTTTCTCTAATTTTAAAATAAATTGGTGACATAGTTTGAAGTTCGGTCTAAAGATGTGCTAATTATACAGGGAAAAATCTAATTAACCGAACCAGGAAACCCATAGCAACTATTGTCACATTCTTGTATGACAGAAGCATCAATCTGGCAGTCACTGGAGCATACGCTCAATAACTGCCTGAACTCAGATCCTTTTTCATCAAGACCTGCAAAGTTAAAATGAGATACCAGCTATGACAACAGTTCAGCTTCACAGGCCATATTGCATGAAGCAGCATTTCCTTCTCTCCTCTTTTTTCTTTTTAATCTAAAAAATAAATAAATATATAAGAAACCTCCCAAACAAAATACACTTAGCATACTTGTAGGTTGAAAGTGTTGAAATGTTATGAAAATGACATTCCCCGAGAGTGAAAGGGGATGAATTTGTAATAGAATGGAATATATATTTTTTCTTTCTGCAGCACTTAATATATTACACTGAAAAAACATGGAATTCTTGGTAGAAGATAATAGGGCATTAAAAGACAGAGGGAGAAAATGCCAGGAAAACAAAATCCAATGTATGTAAGAGAAATGAAATTGCACCACTGATAAAAATGATCATTTCTGCTATAATTTATCTCTCTCAGCACTCATTACTCTGACTACAGGAAGAAGTTAAAATATTATGGACATTTTGAAGGCTCTTCCTTCTCCAAAAACATCACTAAAAATAGGAGGAAAAATGCTAATCTCAGAGGGAGTGAAAGACACAAAACTTGTAAACTGTAATAATGCAGGACCTGTTTAAATAAGTTTGGTACATATGTCTTCCAAAGCTTTTAGATTTAAAAGGTTCAAACAGTCCCTGGCATAGTTAGCATTGCTGATTAAAGACTAGAGGAGGCTTTTATATAGCATAAGGTTTTGAGGTTTTTTTAAACCAGCTGATATAGCTAGAAGGAACTTTCAGGCTTAAAAGAAATTCAATACACTTAATGGTGTGAGAAGAATGATACAGGTCAACACAGTGTTTGGAAGAACCCAAAATTTTCTGCAAGGCTGGTGTATGTGTTTCTGATACCCATGAATTAGTGAGCTAATGTGCAAGATACATGTAAAGAAGAGACTATCAATGAAGCAGTAAATTCTCAGCATTGTTTGGCACAAGAACCAACAAAAATATGAGTCTGGAACACTGTAGCATCCCCAGTGAAAAGGCAAGATCTGAAATAAAGGTCAGTCTGTGGCAAGGAGCATACAAGGTGTTAGGTAGGATATGGCATGCAAATGAAGATTGGGCAGAATTTTGAAATAAAATCAATGAAAATGAGACTAGCTGTGACGTGTGTTCACAGGGGTTTTCAGGTGAGGGAAGAGACGAGAATGTTGACTCCATGTTCAGAAGGCTTGATTTATTATTTTATGATATATATTACATTAAAACTATAATAAAAAGAATAGAAGAAAAAGTTCAGAAGGCTAGCTAAGCTAAGAATAGAAAAAACAAGAATAATAACAAAGGCAGCTGCCTCAGACTCTCTGTCCGAGTCAGCTCTGCTGTGACTGGCCATTAATTACAAACAAGCACATGAGACCAATCACAGATGCACCTGTTGCATTCCACAGCAGCAGATAATCATTGTTTACATTTTGTTCCTGAAGCCTCTCAGCTTCTCAGGAAGAAAAAAATCCCAAGAAAAGGATTTTCACAAAAAGATGTCTGTGACAACTAGCTTGACAAGATTTTTCAGGACTGATACAACGGTAAGGGGAAAAACTTGCTGCAAAGGAGGGTGAATTGTTTTAAGCTTTGACTGATCAGCCACATCCTTCCACAGAATATGGCACTCTGGTTGGCGTTACTCTTCAAAAGACTCACCCACACTTTCTACGAAGAAGCTGAAGTGATATACCCTAGTTACTCATCTGTGAGGGTTCACTTAAGGAAAATAAGGATTATAAATCCATTTCTGAGCATGTCTAGATCATAAGCTCGTTAAAGAGGTAATGTCAGAGATGGATTTATGTGTTCTATTTCTACTAAGACATCGTAAGCAAAAGAGCATAATAAAAGAACACAAGTATATATTCCATAGATTAGGGCAGTTTTTTGGATAATGTATTAGAGAAGATTCTATCAGAGACTATCATTATAGATCCAGTAGCTCTTGCTGCCCTTTTAATACCTCATGTATTACTCAGCTGAAAAATTTTTAAAGGAAGAGATACTAATTTACATGTGGTAGCAGAAAGTAAGGTTACTGGTGTAGGGGGATAGAATATAAGTAAATAAAGGTAGTATAGAAGTAATCTTACCCCCTAAAGAGTTGCAGCTGAGCCAATCATTAAAGATTAGGAGCAGGCCTGATGTTAACAGGCCACAGCTGTAGAAAATAAGAAGAGTGTTATAAAAGAGTGGATTGGTTGATTGGAGGGGAATTGGAGTCAGTAGGCTGCTGTGGGGACAAGGAAGAGTCAGTGCCTAGAGGAGCTGTCTCCAAGAAACATCAAGGAGGTATGAAACCCTAGCAATATGGAATCTTTGCAATGTAATGACAATAGAACTCTTGCACTATGATGACAACATGCTGATATGCCATGAAAAATACTTTGCTTGACACAGCAATGGGGTATGAGTTATTTGTAAGGAAAAAATATATGTGAATTAATTGTATAAGGAAAAGGTGCGATAGCATGATTACTAGAATTATAAATCACTTTTGCCATCGTTTCCTTCAATATTTTGGCTTAGTCGGTATGAAAAAAAACAAAATGAGTGTTTAGGTTGTCTTTGTTGATCACAACATCCTCTTCTTTGTAGTTTTTGTCAAGCCTACACTTTCATGTAACAAAAGATGGCATCAGTTTCTTTGAGTTTTATATTATAGATTAAAAACCCTTTTTGGATTGTGTTAGATTATCAGTTATTCTCTAGAACCTGGGTTCTGAGAAGCATGAAGCCCTCTTATAGTAATTTTTAAGACAAATGATGGCTTTACTGCTGAATCCCTGGTGCACAGAGTAGCTACCACTCAGTAGCCAGGACATTGCATTCAGGAGCACTTCTCACTATGAACTCCAGGATCCCAGCTTCTCTTTTTTACAACCCATTGAGTAAATAACTGGATATGAATGAAGTGTTTGCTTTAAAGCAGTGACTTCTGTAGCAACCTAGAGAGAAAAGAAACCCATTAAATCCTTCTTTAATTAGGTAAAAGAAACCTGATCTTTGTTGTATGGGCTTGACCCCAACATATCAATGGATGGGAGAATCAAATAATTTATTAATTATACCCTACTCCCTGATTTCAGGGCAGGTTCTGGCCAGTCATCAGCAAATCTACAACTTATCATTTGAGTCATCAGCTAGAGAAAAATTTATGTCCAAGTGAGTCCATTCCTCCACTTACAGTGATTACAGTATTATTTTCTTCAAGGTAACAAGGACATTATTCAATATAGGGAGGATTCCTCAGACCTTAATGAAAACTTAACACTTAATATCTTGTATAAGAGCTGTTAGGTTTCTCCAGTAGTGCTTAATGCTGTATCACATCTCTCAGGATTGTTTTCTTTCACAGGGGAATCTCCCAGGAGATAATTTTTGTGGTGCTTTATGCAACACATTAAATGCAGCAGGTTTCTTTCAAAACAATTTGCGTCATTAGAGGACTAGAAGTAAAGACCAGATGCAATAATGTTTTTTTTCTTCGAACCCATACACGGTAGAGAAGGGAAACTACTAACTTGTCTGGTTGACTAGCAAGTGGCAGTAGAAGGTATTGCTGTGGGTCTTAGAAGCTTGCAGCAATATCTATTATCAGAGATTTTAAGGACTTCTGTATTGAAGTAGCTAAGTTGTCCTTTTAAAGGTGTCCTCACATGTATGCTCTGATTTACTGTGTTTTGTGAGGTACCTTCTTTTCTTGTTGCCCTGGTATGTTTTGGGAACAAATTTTAGAATGTGTCCTGTAGAGAAGGGTTTCCAGTTTGTGACATTTCTCAGTGCCTTGGCATTCTCATATTGGTTAGAACCGTTCTTCCCCGTACTGATGAAATGGAGGGTAATGCATCACAGGGAGACAAGAGCTGTGGGGTTTTGAAAGAAATATGCATGTCTGTGTACAGGAAAATAAGTGATGGCAGAAATACAAAGCCAATTCCATATCTTCTCCATATTGCTACTGAACAGGCAACAAGGACCAGCCACCTTATTTCATCCTCTTGTCAGACAGATCCAGCATGTTCCCACACATGAGGTGCAAGAGACAGGACAGGCCCCTTTGCTCAAGAAGGACCAACGTTTACATGCATCTTTAAATACCCATAAGTATGTCAGAGACTGATGTATGGTTTCTTTTCAATCACCATTTTCCAGGACATGAAGACAGGCTGGGTGCTGTCCTTCAGTGGTTCTCATAAAAAAAGTAACATTTTAAACCTCAAGGAGCTAAATGACAGGCACGAAGGAAGAAGTTTTACCCAAGGTGTGGACAAATCAACTCTGGAGTTACTCCCAGGGCACACTGAAGCTCAACAGAAGTCAGAAATTGATATAAAGAATCACTGGGAGTAATAGTTAGGGTACTCTGTGAACCCCTATGAGCAATCCCCACACATCTTCCAAAGCATCAGGGAGTTCTGGAGGTGCAATTCCACGGCACCAACCACTCCCACAATGGAAAAATCTTCAGACCTTCACAGTGAAAAATTTGTCACATCCCAATAAGGCAATATTCCTGTTTCTGTTCTGATTTTTGTGGAGAAAGATTGAGATTCAATTTGGGTTTGTAGAAAAGATTCCTGTTAAACTGTCCTTCCATTCAGGATTGACATTACTATTACAAGTATTTTACTAAAAGTGTGTAATCAATTAAAAGCAGCTGCATCCCAGAGGGCTTGTTTTAGACACTACCCTCAGAGTGCTGACAAGAAAATGTTCAGAACTTTCTTGGCCCCAAGGGAAGAGCCTGGGGTCAATCAACATGTTTTTTCTTTGTTGTAATGAACATCTGGAATTTAAACCCCTGTTTTCTGTAGCTGATCTGCTACAGATTTTTCTCTGGTATCCATAATAGGCTGGGCACTCTTGGAGCAACACCTGACTTGCCTTATGGGGCATTCCTGCTGAGAAAGCAGGAGGCAAAAGCCTCCAAGCAGTAGTGGGATGCTTGGGGAGACACGTGGTACACCTTTAACCTGTGCTTCTTTGGCCCAGGTTTCACTGAGAGTAAGCACTGTATAGTTTTAAATGTAGGTGAGTGTATTGGACCACTGCCTGACTATTCCCTAACACCACTCTGTGATAAACTGGGATGTGATCTACACCCAAAGATAATTTTGTTTGGCAAAGGCCTGGCATAAGATAGCAAGGACATATTTAATGAAGAGGTAAAATTAGACAGTGCAAATAATGAGCAGAACACCAGGTTGCTTTCAATTTTCTGCAAAGACTGAGAAGGAATAACAAGCATAAGCGTTTTCATGGGGTGAATTTGAATGGAACAATGCAGATATTGGACAGCTGATGATCGATAAGTTACAGTATCCTCAAAAAGGAAACAATTAGGTAGGGAACAATAGTTCCAACCATAAAAATAGAAAGAAAATTGTAGTGGATTTTTAAATAACACTTAAACCAATTTTCTTAAATAGTCTAAAGTTTACACAGGTAAGATGTTCCATAATTTTCTGTAACAAATGCCTGTAAATGTTTTGTATTAAAACCCAATTCAGCTACAAGGAAAAGTGGTCGGGAATTTTTTTTTCAGTTTTGGAAGGAGGACCTATCTGTCTTGTACAGTTTCTAACACCATCAATACTTCTCATATTAAATATACATATAAAGTAATTGACACTGTCATTGATTTGTAGCCATTAGATCAATATTAGCTTGAGAGGTCCCATAATTCTTGCAGTTTTAACATTTAAATGACATTGCTGAATATAAAGTGTATCAAAGGTAGATGATTTGAGTATTAATTCCTCATTATTGTGGAAAGGATGATTAACTTCATTGAACCTTCACCTGAATTTCTTTGGCAGGGCATTAAAAATTGATCTCTATTTTTGTATTTTTCTTTAGAAGTCCAGGTACAGATAATGAGTATTCAAACCCTGATGATTTTTTACTTATTAGTAGAGACAAAGATGCCTATTTTGTGGTAATGTGAAATAATAAGGAATTTTATGTATTCTAATTTGAACTGCTGGTATCATTGTTGCTAATGAAGTCTCTTCAGTTCACAGAAGATGGTACGCTATTTCAACAAGACCAGCAAAATATGTAAATCAGCATGTGTGAAACAAAAAGGGAAAAATAAATCCTGGTGCTGTCATATTTCCTTCTGAAGTTCTGCAACAAGTTAGAAATAATTCCAAAGAAAAGGCTATCTTTTACTATATGACACTTTTATGAAATTGTTTTAGTTTTTCTCTTTAGTGCAGGAAAGAAATCATTACAAATAGGATACAAGTGACCTACAGATAATAAATCTCCTCCTAGATATTTCTTTGTGTTTGGCTCATTGGGCATTATATATAATAAATACATTAATTTTAAATATGTTTACTTATATTTAATTTTGAAATAATTACTACAGCAATATGTAAGCCTTGATCTTATTGCCACAACCATTTCACATTCATAATTTATGAAACAGCTTATAAAGCATATTAAAGCTTTGATGATCAAAAGGCCTAGATGTAATCTGGCCTCTTTGTTGTTTTTGGCTGGTGATTGTCCACAGTAATCTGTTTATATTTGATACTATCACGATCCTCTAAGATACTAACGTACAGCAATATTAGACAACTACAATGACTGTGGGATGGAAATTTCCATTTGCTCCAGAAAACATTCATCAACTCTGCAATGACAAAAACCATAATCACTGTAATTAGGTTGTTCAATATACAACAAATTTTGATTCATCCTACTTAGCTGTATTTTCTCCAGTTCTCCCTACTCTAACTCAAATACATCTTTTTTGTTTCCTCCAGACATTTTTGTCGTTTCAGTGATTCTGTGAGGTGATTTGGAAGTAACTGTGGTCATACTGAACCAGCTAGATATTTTAATATCAAAATCTCTCTAATTCTTAATATCATTACAACTACTTCACTTTTGTGACCTGAATATCCATATAGTTTCATGGGTTTGAGGAGTTCAAAAATGGTTATTCTGCTTGCTTCACATGCCATTCAGAGTTTTCTCTATAAGAACCTTCCTTGGTGTTAATTATCTTAAGGTGAGGAATTTTGGACTGTTAATTGGCTGTCTTTATGAACAGCATGAGGATATCTGGACCGATCTGTTGGTAGTGTCTACACTTGGGAAATCTATTTATGCGACAATGAAAGATAGAAATGGAGAATTTTTTGCTGAATTTATTTGAAAATTAGTTTTCAAATACCACAGTCAGAAGGTTGTGGTAATGGCAGTGGCACAAGGAGTCAGACAGAACAGAAGTTTTATTCTCAGGGAAGCAAAAAGTGCCCAGAGGAGGGCAGGAGGTATGTCCTGGGCAGCAGGATCGCCTGGCTCTGCCATCATCACCTGCACTTGGGCTGGCTGGCATATTTTCACATGTGTAGAATTAAAAAGCCCCAACAAAATGTACAAAACAATCTACCACAAACCCAGGAGGAAAACATCCTCCCTTGGATTAAATGACCCAAGAACCTTAGCATACATTTTAACTCTCTATTTCTTCTTTAGCACATTGAAATGCAGTTAACAGTAGCAAGTGTTCATATTAGATAAGGGGAATTGTTGCTACTCATATAATTATGCTGTTTCTGTAGCTGAATCTGGCAGTGAGAGAGAGCAAGACATCACATCACATTGTCAGGACAGTTGGTGCCTTTGACTAGAATCCATTTTCTGGTGATCAGAGATGCAGTTTTTATAACTACTTCTGTGCAAACTCAAACATCAATGAAACAAACATATTTCAGAAGACAAATTCCTTTTAAACCTTTTTTTCAATGCAGATGTTTTTAATGTGTTTTTTAAAAACTGCAACAAAGACAAGTGTGCAGATCAAAAAGTGCATACAAATAGAATCCTTAATCTGTATCTGTAATAGGAACTGAGCTTTCTGAGAATTGCAGAGATATGTATTTTTAATGACTCAGACAAATCCTTTCCTAAGTATATTCATTAGTTTGGGGTCTTTTACTTTTTCCTTACCTAGCATAACCTCTTCAGAAATCTTGATATTTAGAATCATGTTCAAAGGCTGTTCACAGTAAGTCGTCTGGGGCACTCAAGGAAGTTTTGTTGTTTCAGAACTCTCCTCCCCCCTCCACGCAAACCCCATTGCTGAGGACTCATGCATGCCATCTGCTGGCATTTTCCAAACCTCTTATAAGCACATTTTTGTGGCCTCTCCCTTGTTCCTCCAAGTGACACAAAGCACTCCAAGTACTGCTGAGGTCAAGCACAAGTTACTGGTGTCCTTAAAAGGCAGCATCTCCCTAGCAGGATGTCCAGATGCTGCACTGATCACATTTACTGGGCACTTTGTCTGAATTTTGTTCTCTTTGAAGCATATTTTTCAATAATGTTGGAATAACTACTTCTCATTTAACTAAGAATAGCTTTTTAATACTAGTTAGCATTCATGACAAATATTTTATTTCCATGTGATTCAGTGGGGTTTTGATATGAAAATATTTAGGGCTCATGGCAGGGCCCTTAGAACTAGCTGGTATTTAAGGGTTCCTCCAACCCAACCAAAACCATTCTATGGTTTTATGATTTCTAAAATCTCTTGACAGTAAAGAAACATTGAAAAAGGCATGCCTTTTACAAAATGTAAAACTGCACTTTCAAGACTACATTTTAGGTCTTTTCAATCACTTTATTAATATGGCAGTCATTTGCAATTTTAACCATATGCCCTTGCAGTTACATTTTTTTTGTGAATATGTTAAAAAAATACATGTCTGCGCATGAATATGGAAATGCATGTAATTATATAAAGATAGATGTGGATGTTTGCTTGTCCATGTGTTTCTGTAAAGCAAGCAGACCAGCTATGACTGAAAAAATTTGAGCACCACTGGAATTTCCTTCTCTTTAAAGGTATGAGCATACATGCATGCATGCACATACATATAATATCCCTTCTTGTGTGTCTTCCTAGAAGAGTAGGTAAACTGAACTGCTTTTTTTCTTTCACATTAACAAACCAGTATTCTTCTGGAAAAGATTGAAGCCCACCAAAGTTCTTGTTCTGTAATGATGGTAATCACTGGTAGGGAAATTGTCAAGTGGCTGAAGTGGCAATTTAAAAGAAGCACTGTATAGCAAACTTTCATTTGGCTGAGGAAAATGTAATGTGATAAGACCAACAAAATAAACAGGGTCATCCGTCCTGTTTGCACAAAATGACTGCCAAGTCCCAGGGGTGGAGATGAGGACTTGTGCTCTCAGCTCCCACACACAAATGTGCCAATCTTAAATGAACCATTTATCACATATTAATTTCTGGCTCATCAGCAATGCTATCAAAACAGGGATGAAAAAAGGCCATGGCTAACTTGAGGTGAGTTAAAGCAGTAAAACCTCTGAATATTCTTACTAACTTTATTGATCCAGCCCTCCTTTGTGTCTCTTTGAAGGAGAAAACATGCTTATTTGCTTTTGTGCAAGGTGTTGATGAAGTAGCTAGTTCTAAGGAAGGAGAAAATAAAAAGGCCAACAAACATGTAAGACCAATTTTGTGTAAAGAAAACATTTCAACGCTCAGACCAATTCAAGGATGCCTGAATCACATTTCCTGAAATGCAAGACATAGCTTCCCTGAATCAGCCAGTCAATCTACCTCTAAGGATGCCAGTCTATGGAAATTCAAAGCTTCAATGACAAGTATTCCAATCTAGAAAATGTAATAGAGGTTAAAAAGAGTTTAAAAAAATCTCTTAAAACACTAGCATATGAGAAATAAATGATAAATCCTATAACACACATATTGAAAAAATACAGGGAAAGCATAAATCTTCTAATCTCTGCCCCTCACTCTTCTTCCCACACTATTGCAACAATGAAAGCCTTACTTTTGGATTTTCCTGTTTTATTTAGGTAATCTCTGAAATGGAAAAACAACACAAATAGAACTTACACTGGTTTCTGAAAATGAACGTATTTTATGTTTTTAGGAATTGGTCGGATAATCTTATGAAACATTAAAGTTAAGCCTCTTATTAAGATCATATTTGAAAAAATGTCACAGTGACATATTTTTGGGAATCTTAATTATAAGAAAAGACACTGATAGAAGACATTATTCTTCACAGAGGAATAGAAGAAGTAAAATAAAATAATTTTTGTTACTTATATAAATCATTTGGTGCAATTATAAGTGTTCAAGGATTAATATTGGAATGTTACAATAATAACATTTAAAATAATTGCTTTTGTTCCTTTAATCTCCTAGTTTCATTGTTCTTTCATCTTCTGCTTAAATCCAAATGGCTGCATTTGAAAACTTTTAAAAACATTTCACCAGAAAAGCTCATAGAGATGTATTATCTCACTTTCATTTCTGTCCTGAGGCTATCATGTTTGACAGTGACAGAAAATAGTTTCAAGGACACTATAATGACAGAGATGGAATAAATTAAGGGAAACTATAAACTACTTAGTTGCAGAAATAATTTGCTCTTGTTCTAAAACTGGAAAAATGCTCTTGTTCTAAAACTGAAATCTGGAATAAATATTTTAGACTGGAAAAAAAAGCCTTTAAACAGGAGCAACTCTTAAAAAGCTGCTACTATTTAATTCGTGATAGTAGTGTTTTGAAGAATTCCTAAAATTTTCCAATTGCCACCTTCTCTGCCAACTATAAAATTTGGGTGAAAAGTTGGTTACATATATATTCTGAAGGCATTTAATCACCAGCAATGTCTTGCTAATCAGGCATAAATCTGAGAGATTAGTTAAAATATGGTGGTTGTTTTCTCAGTGCTGAAATGCAGCCAATGATCCTCCAGTCCCCACTTTTGCAGGGGCCAAAACTGCTTTGGAGCTGAGAGCAGCAGACTTTGGCCTTGATACCTGCAGGTCTTCTTCACACCCTTTTCCTCTCACACCCTTTTCCTCCCCGCTTCATACCACACACTTAGGTGCCACTTTTGCTTGAGCAAAACAGAAGGAAACACCAAGCATATGAGGTAGGTGAAAAACCTCAGCCGCAGACCTGGATTAGGGCTCTGGTTTATGGGATGGAGAGGTACCTCCATGACCCTGAGACTGAGAACCCAAAGCTAAGAAAATGATCCAGAGTTAATGAGGCCCATACCAATAACCACTGTGTATCCATTAGGCCTGATCTTACTAATAAGTTTGAAAGATACTGATTTATTTCAGATCTAAAGGTTGACTTTTCTAACTTTAATGTTTATAAGAGTCTGCTGACTGTATTGTGGCTACAGCAAAGTAATAGTAGTGTTTGGTGGTTCTCTCTGATTAGAGGAAATTTTTAAATTCCCTTAGGCCAAAATCCTTTGGTGCCTCTACAGAAACATAAAAAATGGATAATGAATTTTAAAAACTGAAATAAACAACAAGTGATTAAAGGCTTTCAGCACCTCAGAAGTGGCAATATGAATGTGGACATCTGTTTTAAAAAAAAATTGATGTGGAAGTCCCCATGACTACTTTCTGAAATCCATTCAAAATCCTTTTATTGTTTCTGGCTTTCATAACTAGGTTGATTTAACCCAAGGTGTCCATTTTGCTTTAGTTATTTTGAAGGTCTCTACCATAATTAATAGTTTGTAGAGTAACAGCAAATATGGCTGTTTATTACTTTAAAAAGAAATGTAAATATTTATGACCTAATATACTAAATTTGATTAATGATATCAGGTAGCTAAGTTTACACACTTAAAGAAATGTGATATTAAATGCTGATTTAATATTTTGTGTTTTCTTTCTATGCATATCAAATGGACCACTCAGTGTGAGTTACTGACTGCTTTCTAAAGTGTAGAGCTATAAGTCTTTCAGTTTTGATTAATACACATAAAGGTAGCAGTATGCAATTCTGTTCAGAGTGGCTATGCTTGCAATGCCTAGATTAAATAATTTTGAAGGTGTTATGAATTAAAAAAAAAGAAGAAATGACAACAAACTCAAGACATAACAAACCCAGAACAGTGTTACAGCATTTTAGAAATAGTTATTAATTTCTTTATATGTTTAGATTTATTGTGATTTCAATAAAAACACCAAGTAGAAAAGATAAAGACTTGCCTTCATGAAGAGAGGTTTATTTTGGGGAATTGTGGCATAATTTTATCTAGTGTATGACTACAGTGTCTCTGTAATAATTACATAAATGAATCCTGCTTTATATCACACTGTATTCCCACAATGCCTTGCCTTTTCCTCAAGCGCCATACCCTTTCTAGTTTTCTTAATACTTTCTCAGTCACAGCTTCCTAAAAAGCTTTTAAATAACTTATGAAAACCTTTTTTGCATGTCTTTTTTTTTTTTTAATTAATCACCTATAGAACTGCATATTCTCTAGATACTATGAGATGAAGATTGCCCCCATTTTGCATAAATTGCTTTTTTGTTACTATTACAAGACTTATAGGCTTTGCTCCTTGTTAACATGGCTCACAATAAAACTGAGTTTGCTCAGGTCACACTAGAGACTAACACTTGCCCTAGGATATTTCTGTGCTTATTGCCTTTTTTTTCCCTGAGAAATCCTCCTCACTGAGCAATAATAACATTGTTAAATTTGCATCCAGTTCACCTGGGTTTGCAGTCGTGGGCTTTTCTGATGTACTGCCTTCTCTGGGCTTCACATGGGCCATAATTTTCACTTTCTAATTTGTTTTGGCTGACTGACAGCGCAGATGTGGAGGAAAGAGAGGAAGCCTTTCTCCATTCACCCATCCATGAATTCACCATTGCCTTCAAACTTATTTCGTTCTGTTTCCTTCTGTAATTTTGGTTGTGATTGTCCTTCCTGAGCAGTGACAAAGGTTGAAAAGAAGTCGCTGGCATGGGTAAGGCCAGGTTAGACACTGCTCTGGTGGGTACCTGCCTCTTTGTTGGAAAGTGGCAGCAGGATCTGGGAAGCTGATATTTCCTTTCCTAAGCCCAAGTTATCTCTGTGGTTTGCCCACCAACATCAGAAGCAAAGATGCGGAATGTGATCTAAAATAAAGCATAAATACTCATTCCTCCACATACGGCCACATACAAAAGCATATTTCCTAATTTGTTCCTGTTTCTATTCCCACAAAAGGGGCTGCAATTCTTATAGAAATCAGGCCTTTTGATTTTACTGACTTATTAATGTATTTTCTAATCAGTATCCTGGTGTTTCTAAGCCGTATCCTTCAATTCTGGAACAATTCCATTACAGTGACAATTAAGTTGTGCTTAACATGGAGTGTATGCTCTTCTCTAACTTCCCCCTTATTTGCAAAATGGATTATAGATAAAAAATATAAATTCCCAATTTTAATACACATAACACTGAAATTCCCACCTCTCACCCTCCTTGATACATGAGGTAAGCTTTAGTCTCTTTCTGAACCAATATATACCACAAGTAGAAAACACAGTCAAGTGAGAAAAAAAATCTCTTTGCTCAAATAAGCAAGATATGTATATTCATATATTCACAAAGAAATTCAGCAATGTTTTCAAAATGAGTGAGTTTTGGAGATTTTCCAGCTTTCTTCTGGCACTATCAGTAGGGGATATTTCAAACTGCTGTTTCTTCATCACAAATGCAGTGTCACTATTAAGCAGCACGCAAAAAGATAACTGAGCTGCTGGGTCTTGACTGGTTCATTGTTTGATGATGGCATCATAGGAATGCAAACAATTCTTATCTCTAGTGATGATGTAAGGCAAATTTCCAAAAAACAAATCAACCGTGTATTTTATTACGTTAACTTTCTCTTGGTACTTAAATAGTACCAAGAAAACTTGTCTGGTGGACTGAAATCAACACATTAGATACAGCTTGTTAGCAACCATATCAGCTTCCTAATCAACACTACTTTGAGTTGACAGAGTAAAGCTTACCAATGCAGACAACAGAAAGGGCACACACAAAAAGGCTCTGGGTAATATTGGGAAAGGAGGCATTACACGCTCAAATGAAGAAAAAGAAAAGGAAAGAAAAGGCAGACAACTCTCTTCATACATCCTTTTGCTCACACATTGGAAGTGTGAAAATGATATCCAAGAATCATTTGCCACATGCTCTGAAGAGCAACTTAAAAAAAAAAAATTGTCATATTTTTTGTCACATTCAAGAGTTTTACAAGTATGAGAGAAAAAGCTGAAATCGGACAGCGGTACACAACAGATGGGCTGAATTTCACTTTCTACCTCTAATAGGAATGACAGCTTCCTTAAATGAAGATTTTTCTCTAGTGACGTTCTTTTCAAAGCTCAAAAAATGTGTCTTAACAATGCTTGTGTGAGATGAGAGTATTGCTAGTGTTCACCTACAAGACAGGGAACTGACCACAGGTGTTCAAGATGAATTGTAAAATATAACAGTGAACTTGAAAGTCAGTCTGAGAAGCCTTTAACCCGACTCCTTTCCAATGTCATGCCTGAGGGAGCCTACCCAGGGCCTTCAACTGCAGCTGAGACTTGTTCACTATTTCTGCCAATAGGCCCCAAATATTTCCTTTTGCTTAACCAAATGAAATGAATTGTAAGAAGGAATCTTAGGGGACAACTGTGAAAAAATTTTAGTCACCTGCCCACCATTACCAGGAAGCCAGTGGCAGAGGCCAACACAGAGTGTTGTCTCTATGTATGTCTTTGGGATAGAGTTGATGTAATCTGAGGAGTTGCCCTCCTTTGCTGTTACAACATCCACAGCCACCTAATGCCCTCACTAAGAGATTGAGTCAGCTTCAGCAAAAAGCCAGTGTGCTTGTTTTAAGCTGTTAACCATGAATACAACTCAGTTGTGAAGGCAGAAACCTTTAGCTAAAGCACAGTAATGAACAGCTGGTAGGCAGTAACTGCTAAAATTACGATATCCACTTTTGAAGTCTCAGGTGTTTTAATTTTTTCTTTCTGCATTTTTCTGCCTTAACTGACAAAATTTCCATTTCTACTACACAAGACAGGCATCTTACAGAGATTAGCATATTTCTTCTGTGTATTGGTGGTTGTTCTCAGTGCATAGTCCCTCCTTGTGCAGAGAGCAAAGCAGAGGTCTGAAAAAACCTATATGTAATCATTAACTGAAAACTTTGACATAACACATGCAAATAAAAGAAATGAATGCTTAAATAGGCTACACTAGTCCCTAGGTGCTTACCTTGGCTGCATTTCAGGGCAAAAACCTGCCAGTTCTCTATGCACTCTTGCTTTTCATGGCAGAGAGTTCAGCTTGCACGTAAAAAAGCATGCTGTAGTATTCTCCCCTGTGTGGGAGTGCTGAGAGGTGCACGGGTGCACACAGCAGCATCTCTGGGCCACTGCAAACAAGGACGAGGTTTCCATGTGGCCTCAGTCTTTTCTCCTTGCTCTATGCATGCAGCTGAAACCAGACTGTGCACCAGACCTTTGTGAAGGTCTCACCAGGGAAGAAGAAGCAAATATTTCAATAGGTGGAATGAATGATTCAAGTACAGACAAATACTGAAATAAAAAAATGCCAGTTTTAGTTCTTGCTGATTGTCTTTCTGTTACTGACCCATACACCTGCCTCCAGCAAGCTCTTGCCTCACTCTGACAATTCTCATGGGCTTTACTACTTTTTCAATTTTTAAAATATACCCCTTTCATTTTCCACAGCCCATCATGCCCCAGATTTTAGTCCTTGTAAAAGGTTGTTTGTGTGCTCTCCAAATATTCATTTTTGTTCAAAATGATTCCTCACCATGTGCAGTAAACAATAGGAAGAATGACCTGCAAGCAGATGCCCACTGTATTTTTTTCATATAATTTAATCACAGTCAATTTCTGCCTTGAAAAATCCACATTAATAACACATCTGTAGAGTCACAGAAGTATGTTTGAAAGTGCCATTTCACTTTTATTTGCACACTGTAGTGGAAAACCAAAAGGCCAGAGGTAATAGAATGAGAAATACTGAAATGTTGTTTGCAATGAAATGTTGTTGTTGTCTGTCCTTGTCTTTCCAAAAGGCTAAAATTATTATTATTATTATTCTCTCAAACAGTAACCCTATGGATTTACTTGTATCTTGAATTGTGTGGTTCCTATTTATGGCTTTTCCCAAGTTCTGCCATTTGCCTTGCTTGCAGTGTTTGACTGTGGAAGCTGGAAAAAGCTTCCTCTCTGGAGCAATTGCAAGAGTTGCTAAATATTACAAACATCATCCCACAACACATCTGGCAGTGCATTTATTAACATAAGCCTGTTACCCTTTTGTATGAGGTAAGGTCCTGAGGAGATCATCTTAAAAATGCTGAAAAAATATCTACTGATGATGTCTGGAAACAAAATATCCTCTAATGAAACTGGGAGAACTGGGAAAGGCTGAGTGGAAGAATAGTTCTTCATGCACTGAGTGATTCCAGCAGCTGGGGTGTTGATAAACCCACCAAGTATCATGGGACTGTAGATACGGTTGTAAGGAAGGCAGAAGTGAGTAATGAGTGAGTGGGAATGACTTGTGTTTGCAAGCTTTGCTGCCTGCTAGTGGTGTACTTACTCATACAGAGCTTGTCTAAGGTATTTGCTACCTTCATTCATTTTACCCTGCAGGCTGTAAACACATTTGTTATGAAAGGCATAAACAAAACAAAAAAAGAATTCACACAAACCCTGTGTGAAGCCTCTGAAAACTAACTACTGGACTATTCATCACCTTCCTATCCTCATCACAAAGACACTGCACGATTTGTTATTAGTAGAGAGCATGAGGATGAGAGGAAACAAACAAAAACAAAAAAAAAAGGAGAAAAGGCAACACAGAAAGGAGTTGGGAAAATGAACAAAGGCAGAAGAGAGATGCTGATGGTGTTGGAGGGAAAAAAGAGGAGACATGGTCGTGGCAGAGAAATGAGATTCAATTCAATAATGGACTCCTTTATGATGAAATGCATTTATGTTTTCTCTTGCCTCAGTACTTTTCCTGTTGTGATAAGGTGAGGCTTTTGAGTAAGTTTGAATGTAGAAGTGTCATAGCAGTGATTATCAGAACAGTCTCATGTGTACTTTTAGCCAAATAGTCTTCAGAAGTTCTTAAGTCCATTTTGTCAATTCAATGGGAATTTTAATTGACTATTAAAACACAACATTACACAATAAAGACATTACTGAACTGCTGCAGAAATACCAGAAAATGTGCTGTCAACAGAAAAGTGATTCTCTTCTGTAGGCTTATCAGAACTGCTGCAAAAGCAGAAATAGCCTGGAGCAGCAGTAATTGAGGATACAGAAGAGCTTTCCGCACATGCTTTACCCACAAACATAAGCAAAGCAAAGCAAAAGTCCAATCATTAAAACATAAATTTTACATGATTCTCCCTTCTCATTACTTCATATGCAGTAGGTTATATTCCACTGTGTGATAGGGAATGACGGGAGGTGCGTGTGTACAACAAAGGGTAAAAATCACATGACTAAGTGAAATAGTCTTGAAGACAATGCACAGAACCCAGCTCTTTGGGCACATTTGTTCTCTTTTTGTTTTCCAGAGCAAACCTGCCAGTAACTGCATCGATTTAAGACACAAATATCTTTGTGTCCTTGGCGTCATGAGTTCATAGGGGAGGGCTGAACCCAAATTTCACCAGAGTCCTGTCCCAGCTGAAGGTTCCATCCATAGCAAGTTCCTCTGAGCAGCGCTACAGGTGGAAACGTGCCTCACCACTGCCCATGAGCTCTCCCACAGGCAGGGCTCAGGTGATGTGACAGTGCACCAGGCATCAATGCCAGTGACAGTGTGCACCAAAGTCAGCTCATGGACGAGGCCAGTGAAGCTTGTCACAGCTCTGCTGTCCTCACAGAGGGGTGAATGCCACAGTGTGAACCAGTGTAAGTTATAAACTGACAGCTTGTGCTCTGAAGAAATGATGTGTTCACGGGAATGGTAATATCACCACATCACAGCAATCATCTGAAATTGCATTTCTGGAAATCAAATAAATGAAACTGAGCTTGGACTGAATCTGTGTAAAGAAGTGGGTGACCTTCCATCTAATCCTGAGTTTCTCATTAAACAGCAAACAGTTGAGAAGAAAGTGTGGTGGATTGACAACGAGCAGCATGAAGACCATACACAGACCAAAAGCAGTATGAATATTGCACCACTGCTGGTCTCAAAGGGCTTTATTAAAAACAAAAGCATATAAAGTAGTTCCTGAACAGGATGATTTTTAATTGTGTCCTCCCGGGAAATCTGTACAATACAGACTCGCTTGCTTCCCTTGTAATCTAGAGGGACCTGACAAGCTCTCAACAGCTTCCTTTTGGTCTAAAATGAGTTACTGCTGGGTTTCTGGACTCTAGTTAATCTTAGTGGTGAATAATGTTTACCTGGTTCCAAAACAGATGAAATTTTATTGACATCTTTTTTGTACTAAAAGAAAAAGTAACCAAATACATAAATGTCCCATGTGACATCTTTCTTATTAGCATAAATCTCTGAGCATACACAAACAGCAGTGTAAAAGCAGCAAATAGCAGCCATTAAGATGATACCTGTAACATGCCCAAGTGCCATGGTATCAGTGACCAGCCTGCACTGCCTTACACTCCTTAGAAAGGCAGATTACCTGTTTTCTTTGGCCTTTAGGCAGGGCGAGGCTTCTTGAGCTGGATCTAGAGCAGACAGCTGCTGGACATAGCACTACAGTGCCACACTTAACACCCCTCCATCATCTACACACTGTGTTCTGTATGTAGCATAGGCAATGCATTAGGAAGGCTGGGAAGAGGAAAATCTGTAATAACTATGGTGGCTGAATAATGTGGGGGGAAAAAACCCACACCCTGAAAGAGAAACCTTCTGCACTTAAACATGCTAAATATTAGGGAGCACCAATGGAAAGGATGTGACTTTAATTTTGATCCTGCCTCTGTGTCATTTTAGAATTTTTTCCTGGGCTAGCAGGGGTGCTTCCTTCCCATTGCATTTACAGGCTAACATCTCTAGCAGGATCAATTATTTATCACAAAAGATAACCAGAGGAGAAAGAGCAGAGCCCTATTCTACTACCCCTGGCTTATTTCACAGCTTTATAGCTAGTGCCAGACAAAAACCATGCACCAGACAGGCAGGACTCTTTCTCTGATGATGAGGCACCCACTTGGAAAGAGACAAACCAGGCTCCAGTGTCTACTTGGCAGAAAAGGGAACAAAGCACTCCAGCAGGGACGCCTGGCACTCTTCAGTTTGTGATACTGAAACCTCCATGCCAAGAGGTCTCTGAATGACAGCCTGTAACTGGACAGCTTCTACCAAAACTGGGTCAGCTCCGTTCACAGGCACCAGCTGAGGATCTGCTTTCCCAATTATTTATGTTTGCTGTGATATGGTAACAATATGGAACATTCCCCAACCATCCCATTGCCTTACATTGATCTCTCACATGTTGTGAAAGATGATGAAAGTAGCTAGATGAAAGAAAAAGGAAAAGCACAAAACAAGCTCACATTAAATATTCATAACTGGTAGTAATTACAAACAGAAAGTAGGAAAGAAAGTAGTAGTGATTATGCAGTGTCCAAATCATCTATCTACAACTCCCTCCAGGAACTTTTCTCCTTAGATTTCTGCCGCTGGAGTTGGAAATTGACCCCATATTTTTGGCCTGTGTCTTTGGTCAAACTTTACTACCTTTTTTATCTGATACATAAACATAGGCCAGGGTTAGTTGAGAGTAAAATTAAGGCTCTACACCTTATTTCTGCTCTCCAATAAAATCTATGATGAACCTCTGTCTTCAGTAAAAACAAACCAGCATTTCTACTGTGCAAAACTTTGGATTTCAACAACTAAACTGTTGTGTTATCACTTCAGATGTTAAATATTGTGGTTTTGTAAAAGGAACTGACCTCATAAAATTTCTTACTTTTTAAGTTTTTCTAATATGACTTCTGCTTATTTTTAAAACTCAGGCAATTCTGATTGGTCATTATTAAGTCTGTTAAGCAAAATCGTTTTTAAAAACTACATGTACAAAAGGTTCCTTTACAAATGTAAGATGAGAGAAAACTTGGAGTTTTATCTGAAGGCTTCTCTTTCATGTAAAAATTGATGAACATGCTGACTTTATTGGAATGACCATTTCTTCCAACTACATAAAATCCTAAGTTTATTCCATTCTGTTTATATTTCTATAGTCTAAAAGCTGGTGTTGCTTAATCAATGTTAAATACTAACACATATAGAAGAACCATGAAATATGTCTTAGGATGTTGCTATTGGTTAAGATGTGTTGGATTTGAATCTCACGTGTTAAACAACAAGGTGTTCTGTCAGATGAAGGTGGAAAAGTTTGTTGAACTGCAGTATTAGTTTCCTGAGCCACACCAACCATCTCAAACCACAGAAGTCACAGGTAATTCAACCTGTTCCTCTTTGCTTAATTTCAATGTTCTCATGAAGTAGCCTTTCCCTGTGATATGGAACATCAGTTTATCGAAATAAGAAAGAATTCTACTTCTGTGGTGAACTTGTCAGTTTTTGCCATCTGAGCACTCTGCAGCTTTGGAGACCACAGTAGTCTTGTTAGGTTTCTAAGGCACCCTAATTACACACATCTGAGATTGCAGAATGCTTCAATTTAAGCCAGCATACAATCAAGTGCTGTGCTTTCACAAATATTCAGAAACATCATCTGCCAGGATCAAGAGAAATTGAAAGGATATCTACTGGGTTTTATCTGTAGCTTTGATGCATAATTTTTCATTTTCTTTAGACGGGTTAATACAAAGAGAGAACATGCCTAGAGTCCCACAGAGGTGTTTTGACATTAGGCTTAATAAAGCATGAAGAAGTCATTAATAAATAATGTTCCGCTGGTTAACAAGTAAAACTGAATGCATTCACGAGACCCAGAAGTAGATCACATCATGCATGCAGCCAAATAACTTGCTAAAATGACTGCAATGGTTCCTTTTTTTCCATTGTGTTTGGCATAGCCCAGCACAATAAACAAGCACAGCACCATATACACATGCACCTTCAATTACAGTGTTACCTGTCAATTTTTATTTGCACTCAGTGGGATTGAGGGGTTTGTAAACAAGCATTCATGAAAGTGACAAAGAGCTATTTATATATTGTTAAGCTTTGCAGAGATTGAGCATTGCTGTCTGGAGTTTCAAAGGAAAAGATCTCTTGTATTCATTGAGTTATGCATCATCCCATTCCTGTGTCAAAGCTACAAGCTTAATACATTTTACTGCAGACACGTTTGAGCTACAGCTTTCAAGGCTGTGTCAATATTTCCATATGTCCTTATTTTCCAAGGTTAAACATTCTGGCAAGTTTTGACAAAGGGTCTGAGGAGAGTATCTATGTGCTTGGGGTCAAATACACAGCTTTTATCTCCTTTGGCTACAACCAGGTTTCATGTGGAATCTGGATTGGGAATGTGACAGCATTAGGGTGTGGATTCACTCTCCATCATGATGACTTTCTCAGCAAAATGCCTAAGTTGGGAGCTGAAGTCACCTTAAACTCTCCCTGTGATCAGTGCCAAGAGACAAATGTTTCCAGAATGTGATTCAGATCTGGGCTTCTGATTACAAAATCAGCTTAAAATGAGCAAGTTCTCAATTTAGAGACTTCTGCTACATGCTTATGCTTGTAGGCAGGAAAACTCCTCGGTCCCTCCAATGAGGCCAAGGAACAGATTGTACAATTCAAGTTTGGGCCTGTGAGATCTATGCAGTTTGTGAGGAAAAAAAAAAAAGATGGGAAAATGTTTCCTTATTTTATTTTTAGTTTGAGATATAGTCATATTCTAAATAAAGAGTCATGATATTCAGAAACAGGGACAAAGATTCCAAATGCATGTCTTCAAGTCTCCAGCACAGTTTGTATAAGCACAAAAACGCTCCAGTCCTCTATGTTAGTTCACTGCCATTTGTAGGTAGTGCAACTATCTTGGAAAGAACGTTGATTAAAAAAAAAAAAAAGGATATTTGATGTCATCTATTTACTGAAAACCCAACTTCCAACATATTTAGTGTGCTTATGAAAATTAGATTATTTTTCACACCTGATTGAGCTGCCAGGTTCCAAGAGTTACTGAGAATAAGAGGATTGGAGGAAGCTATAATAACTTCTGAAAATGACTTAAAATCTCTGATATGTGTGAGGAAAGGAATAGCTATTTAGGTTGGGCAATTTTTCCAGTTGTTTGGAGGGTTTTTCAAGAGAAGATATGAAGAAAATAAACTTCAGATCCATGCCATTTTTAGAACATGAAATTGAAAAGTACCAAATCTTTTAATCTGAATCACAAATGGGGTGATTTTCCTGTGACATTTTGAATTTTACCAAAGTAGAAAAGCCTTTTTTCTAAACATACACAGATTTAAGGTGTTCAGGGAGCTGAAATATTAAATAATTATTTTTGATATGGAACAGTAAGTAGGAGTGGATAAATTGCATGGCCCATTTATTTTCCATGTTTTTCTTCCATTTACTACTGAACATCATTTCTATCCATGATAACATAAGAATGCAAATGCATGAGCACAAGTCAGTGAACACTGAAGTATTTTGATGAATGCACTTTCTATATAGTATCCTACGGTGTCGCAGACATCTTTTATGAAAAATCCTTTTGTTAGGATTTTTTTCTCCTGAGAAGCTGAGAGGCCTCAGGAACAAAATGTAAACAATGATTATCTGCTGCTGTGGAATGCAACAGGTGGATCTGTGATTGGTCTCATGTAGTTTTTTTCAATTAATGGCCAATCACAGTGAGCTGGCTCTGACTCTGTCAGAGACACAAGCCTTTGTTATCATTCTGTCTTTCTATTCTTAGCTAGCCTCCTGATGAAATCCTTTCTTCTATTCTTTTAGTATAGTTTTAATATAATATATATATCACAAAATAATAAATCAAGCCTTCTTAAACATGGAGTCAGATCATCATCTCTTCCCTCATCCTCAGACCACTGTGAACACGGTCACACTATGACTTCACAATCCCTGCTGACTTGGTGTTGGGAAGCAGACTTGGGTGTGGATTGCCTCTAGAAATGAGAAATAAATTTTACAATTCAGTCTTCATCCAACTCTTTTCCTAATTAAAGTCTAAATACTTAAACCAAGAAAAACTTGCCCACTCACTCAGGTGAGAATCACAAGATTACTAGGAAACTGTCTCTATCCAAACAATGTAGAACACAAGTTTTTGGAGTACTTGTCTTGTGAAATCTGAACTGCCTGTGGAAGGCAAGAATTAGCCGGATATACAACACAGCCCCATACAGCAATGCTTCTGGGTTGGGTGATGACAGAATTTGAAGTGACAGGCTTTCTTGCAAGCTAAGATGCTTGTGAATCTTCAACTGGTGGGTTTCTGTATTCACATTCTGCTTGTATTATACCTCAGGTCTTTGCATCCTTCTAGGACCATGACAATAATCCTGAAGCATATATGAGAACACTGATTTTTGTTCTTAAGGAGATAATTTAGGAATAACTCTGTGTTACAAAACATTGGACAAAAAAAAAACCATCAGAAAGTTCTATCCATTGTATGAATTTGCATAGTTTTAGAATGCTACATCCACAAGATGTTAAAATAGCAAACATCCAAACTTTGTTTATGGTAAGCCTTTTGATTTCATGAAGGTGTAGCTGACACTCTCAAAGTTCCAACAGATATCTACATAGAAATATGTATATATTATCATGTGATGGAATCACACAATTTAAACAGCTGTAAAATCAAGTGCTTTATGGAAAGAAAATGCCATTACTACTTCATTTCAATGCACATTAACCTTCAACGAGGAAAAATCAGAGACTAGTGTTTGTGCTACAAAACATAAAAGTTTTGTAGCATGGTACTACAGTACTGTGCTACAGTAAAAAGAACAGTAAATCAAAAACAATAAGGAAAGGGAAGCTATTTAGGTTTTTTTCCCCCTTTTGCATTAGTAAGTTAAAAGAAACTTCTGATAAAATTTTCATAAATATAGTTGTGGTATGTTTGAAATATTAAGAGGTATTTGAAACAAAAGCTGTTAAAGTAGGAATCACATTCAAGCCCATTAAAACAGTAGTTTTCTTGATCTTCATCAAGATACCAGCAAACTAATAAAGGAGAGAAAATGCCACCCTCTACCAGAACAATGAGAAAGGACACAGAAGGCATTTAGCAAGCTTTAGTATACACATCTTGTTATTGGGCTGGTAACTCTCTTTTATTGAAGGAAGAATGATTTAAGCTTACAAGTAACAGTTCAAAATATAGGAAAAGCACCAACCAAATCAACAAGCATAAAGTCCCCAGGGAACCCAGTATTTTTATGGCAATATCTCCTGTGAGTCTCCTAGCAGATCAAAGCATGTCGGCTTTCATTAGATCCCCTCGAGAGCAAAATGTTCACACTGCAGCTAGTGATTTGCAAAGGCTCCAGGAGCCAGAGGCTTGTCAGGAAAGTGTTTTGGAGTGTTCACTGCCCTGTCTCTGCTGGGACTTTTTGCAGTGACAGGGCATTTGGAGAGGGACAACACCACTAGAATGTGACATGGATTGGCTGGTTGTTCATTCCTTAAGGAGCTGGGTTATACAAGTGGTCATGGAAAAGAAATTCCCAGATTTCTAGTGGAGTCCTGTGTGGCCTTTTAGCTGGTCTGACTGCTGTCAGGATTTATGATTATACCTTATGATTTGAACACTGAAACAGGAGAAATTCTGCATTTACATGATTTCTCTAACAAGCTCTGTCTTTTAAGTACCCCTCTAGGAATACACGTACAATTTAGCAAAACAAATGCTTTATTCATGATGGCAATAAGTACAGCATGGCTGCGCACATACCAATTGAATAGTAGCTTTGCATTTTTTATTTTATTCCTCCCAATAACTACATGTTCCTACAAGTGTTTCACAGGCATGCACTGAGTTTTATACACAGCTTTTAATGGAGAACATTTTAAAGAGTTTTCAAAAAGTGAATGAAGCTGTGATAAGCAGCACAGCTGGCAAGCCAACAAGAGACTACAAGGAAGGCATTACCAGGAGGAAAATGTTCTAGGAATGTATTTTCCTTGTGAGGCCCAAAGATTAACCAATCAAGATCAATGCTCCAGTTCATATACACAAAACATACATGGAAAATTAACAGGATGACTTGAACACTCTCTGAATACATCTTTGCTTTTGAGACAGAAATTTCTGAGAAGTATCCCGCAAAAACCAAAACTATGCAGTCATCAGTAAGAAAGGTAAAAAGCTGAAGATCTGTATTATTATTTTATTCTTTCTTACTCCTGAATGTGAACTGGAAGAAATACAAGGGAAGTATTTAGAGGAGCACATCTTACTTGGTCATATTGTGACCTCAGAAAATCTAGGGGACTAAACTGTAGGTGACTGCTTACACCAACAAACTCCTCAAGAAAAAGACCCCAGGATGTCTTTTTCTGCTCCCTGTTGTGGAAACTGAGTAAAAAAAAGGATAATGCTTTCAGGTAGAAGGTTTAAGGTTTTTACAGTGACTACCAAGAGTTTTAAAGTTACTTCTCCTTCATAAAGACATTCATAATTTTTCATCAAGGCTTGGGACCTGATTCAATGACCTGGTCCATCCTGAAAAAGGATTTCATCTTCCCCAGAAGTATTGTGTGTGGCTTCTCCAGTTGTGTGTTTTCATGGAATGTTACTTGTTTATAGTTTTCATGTATGCTTTCATCTCTACTTGCCAGTTATTTGTTACTGTTAAGAGCTGTTGTATCCTGAAATATCCCTGATGAAGGATGTTTGTATGACCTCCCAGAGTTTAAATCATCTGTCTTTAACCTTTTTGCCACCAACAGTAGAAGTCGTAATTTAAGCAGACACACAGGACCTCTGGAAGTAAATTCTTTGCTGAAAGGCTTCTGCAGTATGTACAGATCCTAAAAGCTCACTGCATAACCAGAAGAGAATCATTAAACCTACCTCAGGAACCCTCTTTGCTCAGAAGGTTTCAGATTTTTTCTTGTAGAAGATGTCCATTTACAGAAAATGAAAAAGCAATTGTGGATATCAAGAGAACCAAAATGGCTGTACCTTTGAGAACAAGAATAGTGCTCACTATCCTGATGTAAATAGGAGCCTTGGAGACACTGCACTGCAGGAGCAATGTTCTCTTACTGAGAAGAGCCAAACAGCCCTGGATACAGTGAGTTGTATAAATGAAGCAGAGAGATCTTTGTGGCTAGCCTTCTTCTTGGAGGTGTGTGAGCATTTTCTAGATTTTGTTGTTTTTGCTGCCTCATATTGTAAACCAAAGTGAAAACTAACACAGACTGAAAAAAAACCAAAATGTGTTGCAGATGCTTTTAACTGGACTGTGAAGAGTTCTTGGTTCATTCTCTGGAGCCACAGCTGAGCAATGTGCTTATCCTGCCTTTTTCCAAGGATATGAGCAGCCTCATTGCAAACTAATGCTTAAGGCATGAACATAGGAATCTTGCTCAACTGGCTGTCTGGATCATTTCTGTCTTTCAACCAGTATTGTCTGGATCTCACCCAAATTTATTCTCAGCCAGATGCTGTTCTCCAGGAGCCATTTTCCTCTAGGCAGTGCAACATCTTTATGATGGCTCTGGTTACATCTGCAGAAAGTGAGATATGCACTTGGGTGTCATCTGCAAAGCCTGCAGCAGCTTAGCACCTCTCTGGAGTTTTCTGGAAGTATTGGAAAGGGATGTAGGAAAAGGATTTATAGTCTTATGGTCAGACTGCAGGTGCAGGATATTGGGAAAAAAGGAAATTATGTTACCAGTTTTTCTGGGGTCCTATTGAAACCAGACTTTGTGTCTGCAAAGTATACAAGATTGGTGCATATTCACTCAGCAGTTAAAGGGAGAAGAGAGATAAGTAATTCTTTGCCTGAAATTTAAAAGTCCTTGTAAATTAATACAGCCACACCAAGCTGGGTATTGCTGTAAGGCTAGCAAATGGAAACATGGTGCACAATATAAAACTCCCTGTGTAAAATAGATAGAATGAAGAATATTGTTTCTTATTGCAATACATTTTGGACACTGTGTATTTTACATTTAATTTTACAGTGCAAAGGATATTACTGAAAGAACAGCTTTAGTTGATAATTTTCTTGTTTGTTAGAGCTGATATATTAAAAGGTTAATGTGCTAAATTTGCATTTTTCTAGATTGATTATTTTTTACTCCAATCTGTCTTTCCTCATTCTTAACCTCATTAAAAAGAAATGATATAAAATAGGACTTCTTTTTGACAATTTTAGCCAGAAAACCTTACTTTCCCTGCCGATTGTCATGCTCTACAAGCTTTTGCCATCATAAACCACTTTGCATGTATTAAGGAGTATTATATTAGATGAGGCAATTTAAGTGTGTCCCATTTCACTTGGTGAAACTAAGCAGCTTTGCATTATAACTAAGTTGAGCTAATGAGAATATGTTTAAAGCGTGTGTTACCTGAAACTGAAGTTAGCTAGTCTTTCAATACTGCAACCTGTGGGTTTGCAAAGCGATGGCAGGAATCCTGCTGTGAGGGAGATAGGAAAATTATTATAATCTGCATTCCTAAATTGAATGAGTATTTTGCTCAGCAGAGGCCTCTTGACTGCAAATAGTCTGAAATTACATCCTGCTGTTTAAAATGGCTTTTTTTCCAAGTAAGTAAAAATGCCCACATTTTCTTAAGTCAAATATTTTTTAAATCTTACATGAATTAAATTATTGAGAGAGGGAAAGCCATAAATCCTTTGCTGCCTCTTGTAAAAACTGTTTGATATTCACATTTTTAATAAAAGGGACAAAGTGTCTAGAATTTATGGGTTTATGCTTTAATTATTTAATTATTATATTGTTAAAGCTTATCATGATATCTCTCTCATAATTTTTTACTGAAAAAATCTGTGTTTACAAGTTTTTTAATTTGCATGGGAGGAAATTTTATGACAGAATCAGCTACGTGATCAGATATCAGTAGGTGTGATTTCTAACATGCTACTAAGGTAAAATCATATTGAAAGTTTCCAGAAAAGATTATATATAAAAGAGAGCAAAAGACCATGAGTTTACAAGAAGACACAGGGGATAAGCTTCTTCCACAAGAGTATCATGGTAAATATAACTTCATTTATGTGAGTTCTTTATCTCATTAAAGCCAGAAATGACATGAAAGAAAAAAAAAGAAAAAGAAAAAGGCCCTGGGGATAAGGATTAGAGGCCACTGTAGTTGTTTGAGCAATCATTTTCTACTGTGTGAAAGTAATACATACTGCAAATGCTTTTCATTACACCCTCTTTAAGAGTTCAAAATGGAAGAGGTGGTGTCTCAGCTCATTCTCCTCAAATTCTCTGTGCTTTAGGTGGTGACCAGGGGAAACATTCACAATAAAAGATATCTGTGCTCCCACTGGAGGCAGTGGGGGTCTGGGCTTTGCAACACTTGGCAGGGTGTGTGTTTCTAAGTTGAACAAACCAGGACTAATTCTCTTGCCCAGAGTTTGGGTGACCCTGTCTCTCTACCCCAAAAAAAAGGTGTCTGTATTCTCAGCTGCTTCTTGGAAACTGTCCCTTCTCTGCCTGCTCCCTGAAATCTACCATGCATTTCATGGGACTGTGGGGCAAAACCAAGGAAACAAGTGAATAGATTGGATGGATGAGCAGGAGCCAGGGATCAAACTCATGCCCAGGCCTTGTTTTGCTGTTACATTGTTTGTGTGCAGCTTTATGCTTTCTGATAAGAAGCACTGCCTGAGAGGAAGATGAGGTCACTCTCGTGTGAAAGGTGGTTCTCAGGAGGACCAAGGAGAAAGGCAAAGGTGATGACAAGGGTACAGACATAACTTAAACACAACCTGTTTTTCTGGATCTTAAGGGACCTTATGCTGAGTTTCAGTCTTGTTGCTTTAGATTAGGATTCACAGCTCTGACCTACTTCTGAAATGGCGGATAGATCACTTCTGGGGGTTTTTGTCACAAAATATATTTGACAGAAGACATTTTTGTTTCCACACATTAATTCAACCTCCTAGAACATGGAAGGGCAGAATTCAGTGTTTCCTGTGTCAGGGGACTCTCCTTCCAACCTCTGGGACGAAGTTGTAGCCTCCAGGATATAGTCTGTATGCTGTAAGCTTAGCACAGAATCTCCAGGATCAGTTTTAAATCTCAGGTTATGCCAAATGTTCCCAGTTCACAAGCCTTTCCTACTCACCCCCCCCCCCCCCCAAATGCTCATTATAGGTACTCAATTCAGTATAACCATCATTTATTCACTTACATCAGGGTAATTTTTACTTTTGCTACCTAAGCTTTTGCAAGCCTTGTGTATAAATCTAGTCGCACATCTTTGATAAAATTCAGCCAGTAACAAAAATTAATCATGGAAAATTTGGACAGGTGGAACTCCACCAGTTTTACAGTCAGTCAGATAATTTAGCTTATTCATTTTGATTTGCACTGTTTAAACAAACATGTCTATTACCTGTCAAAGACAATTTGTTCTCCAATCTATCAAATAAAGTTTGCAACATATTTGTGGCATTAGCCATGAAATCCACAAAAATGAAAAATAAAGCAAAATTTTTTACACCATTTTATATCCAAATTTATATCCAAAATACCAAATATTGGTATTAATGAATGTATGCTTTAGTAGCAATCCTGTAAGCAAAGTGAAAGATAGGGAGGATACTTAAGCTCACGAAGTACAAGTCCAAGTGCAAGTTCTGGGTATGAGTACTGGGAGACAAACTCATTGAGAGCAGCCCTGTGGACAAGGGCTTGGGGGTTCTCAGGGAGGAAAAACTGGACATGAGCCAACAGTGTGCTCTCACTGCCCAGAGGGCCAAACACATCCTGTGACTGCTCCAAAAGAGAAAGGTCAGCAGCAGGTTGAGGGGGGTGGTTCTCTTCCTCAGCTCTGCCCTTGTGGGGTCCCACCTGAGTGCTGCATCCAGGTCCAGAGCCCTCAGCATAAGAAAGATATGGAGGTGCTGGGGCAGGTCCAGAAGAGAGCCACAAAGATAATCACAGGGATGGAGAACCTCCCCTTGAAGACAGGCTAAGAGAACTTAGTATTGTTCAGCTTGAAGAAGAGAAGGCTTCTGGGAGACCTTACAGCAGCTTTCCAGTACCTTAAGAGGGTTTATAAAAAGGAGGATGAGGGACTTTTTATATTGACAGATAGTGATAGGACAAGGGGCAGTGGCTTTAACCTGAAAGAGATAGGTTTAGATGAGATGTTGGGAAGAAATTCTTTATTCACAGTGGTGAAGTAGTGGCAGAGGTTGCCCAGAGAAGTGGATGCCCTGGATATATTCAAGGCCAGGCTGGATGAGGCTTTGGCAGCCTGGTCTAGTGGAAGGTGTCCTGGCCCATGGCAGGGGAGTTGTAAGTTATGATCTATAAGATCCCTTCCATCCTAAACCAGTCTATAATCCTATCTTCCAGCATTATCTGTCCTAAAACAGCAAGGTTCCATCAACAACTATGCTGAGCTAGCCAAACCCATAATCCTATCCTCTGTGTTTATTTATCAGTCACACACAGACCTATTACACAAACCTCCCATGCACAAACATACAGTGAAGGAAGATGAAGTTTACAATGCATTTGAGGTATTCATTCACCTCATAGTATACACATGGGTATAAAAGATGTAATATTATTTAAAAAGTCCACATATTAAAGTTACAACATATGCTCTTATATAAATTTTACTTTGTTGGAAAATATTAAGGTATCACATTGAGGGCACCTCATAGAACTAACACTGCTCTCCTGCATACAACAAACTTTGAACAATCTAACCTTCTGCTTTTAAATAGAGTTTGTATTTTTATATTCATCTTCTTGTTTCTGCTGAAGTCTGTTGCTACAAAGATTCTCTGTAACTTCAATAGAACTTAGATAAAATAAAACTGTATTCATTTTTTGTTTTTTTTTTTTTTTTTCTCCTCCTATCTGGAATAGATATTTGGCGCCAATGGGCAAAATTCTTTTTGATGAGGGATGATATTTTTATCTTTTGTTTATTTTATACAGGGAGTTGGTGTTTAGAATACAAACTCAAATGCTAGCTAGAGTAGCAGACACAAGAAGGTTGATTAGAAAGCTATTATTCAGATGATAGCACTAGAATCCCTCCACAAAAAAGAAAAAGCAGAAATCAATTTATATAGTTGAATTACATCAAGTTTGAGTTCTGTCTGATTTAGCCAATAAGTTTCCTGGAATTATTTTAATAGATTTAAATAGATTTAATTGGAGATGCTTAATAAGAAAAAGTAGTATCTGTAAGACTAAGGTTTTTTTTCCAATGTCCATATGAAATAAGATGTTGACAGAATGAAACTGAAAAGAACTTTTCCCCCCTCTTCCTCCAAACCGAGATAGAGCATTAATCCTGAAGAATATTCTTCAAAAAATGAAAAACAGATGGCAATCATAGAATAAAATCAAGGTTAGGATTGTTCACTTTTCTTCTCTACTGCTCATAGCATGATCCACATCATTATAAACATAGTGGTTTTTATAGTGTTATGATTAGTGCTGAAAATCCTGATGTATCTTTATGATCCTGCTACTTTCCTTGTCAGTTATGTGTCTGAGACATGACTTGATGAGCACATATGCCCACACACATTCTACCACCTTTTTGAGCATGTATCTGCTTACAAAATTATTTCTTCTATGTTTTCAATCATACCACAGAAAAATTATGTCAGTCAGTTGTTCTGGTCAAGCTTGATTTTCTGAGGTGGCAAAGTAATGTCAGAATAATATCAGCAGATTATATAATATTTTAGGAGAAACCAAAGGGTAGACGAAGCATATTATCAAAATCTCAGTTCCTGGAATATGAATAGCTGCCATTAAGAAGAAATTATTTTTTTCAACATGCTGTGAATGTCTTTGGCATTCCCTTGTAGCCTACATGCCATCTAGAGCAATCAAGCACACAGTTGAACAAATACTCTGACCCCCACTGACTGTAAAGAAGAACCATCTCATGAACAAAATAGAGCATGGTCCCCTTTTTACAGGTTGTAAATCAAGTAAGAGTGGTTGAAATGCACTAAACACAAGTCTAGAAGAAATGCCACAAAAATGATTAATGGCAATCAAGCTCAGAGCATAGGCACAGCTTTGTCTTCGTGGCCAGCTAGTCATTTAGAAGCCTTTAGGTTGCCTGAGCTCACTAAGCACATTTATTATGAGGCAGTTAAAAGCATGATCACATCTATATAAATATTGTGTTAATCACCATTTTACTCATCTCTGTCCCTGTTCAAGCAACAAATTGAAACATAGTCCCTGGTGCTAAAGATGAAATGAAACAGTCCTGAAACCTGAGGCTTTTAAGGAAGACACTGACCTTTGTGTCCTTAGGCACATCCAGAAAGTCCAATACGTCTGTGTCTGATGAAGAACATTCCAGAAGGACTTAACTCATCTGTTCCAGTGTTCAGTCCCAAGAAGTCTTTAGTGGTTACTGAAAAGACCATTCAGGGAATAAAGCACCTCCAGGTAAGCAGATGGAAAGATCAGACATCTCTGCCAAAATGGTGTACAACTTGCTGAGCCTGTACAAAAAGAGAAGACACTTGCTGCATGTTTGAAAATAAAAAAAATTAAAAAAAAAACACCCAATAAACCAAAGAAATGAAAGGATCCAAACCCTCAGTTTCCCTGTTTAAGAATGAAAAGAAATGTTTGCAGTAGGGCCCCAGAGGTAGTGCATGTCAGGTCATGTTTCTGGAAGTACTGTGTCAGTGTCCTGTAAACATTGGCAGCCTGGAATCTGGAGCACAGGTTAGAAAGGAAGGGGAAGGGGGAAGGAAAATTACAACAAATGCATTTCATAATACTAAGCCCCAAACAAAAGTCATACCTAATGACTGAAAATGGCTAATTACGCTTACTTTAAATGAGTTACAAGAAAAGGAATGTTAGATATTTACTGGAGAGGTAATATATTGCTTATGCTACTGCTACTCTGCTACATTTCACCCTTGACATTGACCAGAGATGTATTTTGCAGCCATTTTGTAAATCACTGGAAAAAACTGCTTTTACACTGGGAACACTGCAAAACACATCTGGAGAAAATGGTAACAGCATTTAATGAGAATTGTTTAGATGATCCTGTCTTTTTTTTTCGATTTTCTGTGGTTTTTTAAGGTTTTTTTAATAATCTGACTATGCCTCCATATTGAAGACGTGGGTCACAGAGACAAATGTGAATATGGTATTTAATTGCAAACCCCATACTACAATTTCTAGCTTCGGGCATGAACATATCTACTTTCATTCAAAGTAAATCAAGTCCCAAGGAATTTGGAATACAGTTAAGCCCTTAAAATCATCAATGTCAATGTGACCTGCCAAAACACATTAACTCTGCAATTATTCTGTTAGCTGGAAAAAAATACTTGTGAGTAGAGGATCAACATTAAATCAAAAGGTTTCTACAAAAAATATTGCAAAGAACAACCAGTCTGAACACCTTTGCAGTATGGTTGGAGTCTGAAAATTGCAGATGCCTTTGCACACTTGAAACTAAATTTTGTATCTATGAAAGAACGTATAAATGCTCAAGAGTCTTGTAAAAGACTAGGAGAATAGCAGCCATCCTTTCTTTGCAATGAAGTGTTTATTTCAACATATAGTTTCCATCCACATTCCATAAACCACTTACTTGGCTCAAGAGCAGTTTACTTCTGACTGTTGTTGCCTGTAGGACTACATTGCACATGATTTGCAATGCTGAGTATTTTGTTTTTCCATCACAAACATTTATTCATTAATAATTTATCAGATAAATGGCTTCTGATTGAGCAATTTAAAAAATGTAGGCAAATCAATGGCAAAAGACACCAAGCAGCATATTATAATGATACAATAATTCGAGCTCATACATTAGACCGAATTGATAGTGTCCCAAAAGCCCTCTTTGGATAGCTCAGTTTCAGAGAGTAAATGTTCAGCTGAAATACCTAATAAAACATCTCAACTACTGCTCTGAGAAATCGTGCCAGTATCATGTACAGTATCTTTGAGAGCTAATATGTTGGCTTTGGAAAGCAAACAAATAAGCAAACCCTAGAAAACGCCTCTGTGAACCTATAAGCTCTCCCTGGGGGATATTAATAGTCACATCAAGAAGACAATGAACTTGTCTCAGTTGTGTGAATGAGGCTTTGAAAATCATAATGGTCTGATTCTTTGATGCCAGGGATATTTAGAGATATAGATTGTAGCATTACATCCAAAAAAATGTTTGTTATCACTCCTATGTGCAGCAGAGACAGTGAGGGAAACAAATGTGATAAATCCCTTAAGAGGGAGCTCTCAAGGGTTCCTAATGTATCATGAATAAGGCCTGCTCTCAGTTACAGGATTTTCAGCTGAGTTGTTCACAAGGAAAATAAAATGCATTCTAAGGGCTGTGCCATGGCAATCATCACCACCTTTGAAGTTTCAGAGAAAAGAAGAGAGATTTGAAAGCACTTTTGGAGAAAAGCTGCATATATGAGTATTTTCCCTCTTTTCAAGGTGTATTTCATGAATTAAATGACTAAAATTTTTCCAGGGCAGTAGTCAAGCTCCCTGAGAATAATATTGTTAAAAGTCCTGTCATTTTACAGGCATTCTGTATCTGCAGAAAGGACTGGTTTCTCATCAGGCTCGAGGAGATTAGTCAATAATGTGTTGACAGTATGTAGATTTATTTATAAAATGGATACTGTTTATATTCTACAAGGAATAGATTGTTTTCAAACTTAGACGGAATTTATCTTCCATTATTTGATGAAGACTCATTAATTATATACAATGAATTTCCGGAATGACAGATCTACCAATAAAAGCCAAAATTCAATGTGGAATATGCGTGAACATCAATATATATAATTTTATATAAATGATCACAAACATAATCAGTTTATTTATTGTAAACAGTTTAAAAGAATACATATGAAGTGAAAAATCAAATTAAATGGGATAATACTTTTTTTCTGATTTGATTTCTAATTTAACTGTTTCTGTTTGTGCTAATGTGAACGATCTATTTTCAAAGTGTGTTTATCCACTCTCAGACTAGAGTCTTTGTCCACGCCAAAATAAGACTGGCTGAAGATTATGTTTGTTTATTTTAAATAATGGACTTGAGTTGATTTGCAAGTTTCCTTTTCTGAATCTGTTAGCTGCAGGGGAGTTTTGAAAAAGGAAGCACCGTGCAGGAGATGTTATAAAAACAGATGACAAGACTCTCCTGATCCTGTAAAGGAAGAATTTAAAAATAAATTTTCAAATATTTTATTTTGGTTTGGTTTTTAATTTTTTTTTTTTCTAGTCTAGAAAATAGCAAACAGCTAAACACTTAACTTGGACATTGTATGTGACCTTCTCTTTATATACATGAAAGTTACTCTTCAAATCATACAAAAAATCTGGTCACTTGCCTACATCATGTCCATTTCAATGAAAAATAAAAAAAGTTAGATGAAACTATGAATCACACTTAAGACTTCTACAGAGTTATACAGAAGGCATTAACTCTCAAATTGTCAAGGCTACTCTGGAACGTTCAGATCACCGTCAGATTCCCTACAAAAAATGAATTTACCATAATGTCATGAAAATAGATACAGAGAGCCATAATTGCGTGACTCAGGACAAAGAAAAAGAAAATAAAATCAATGATCAGTCACTTACACATATTATCATTTTCAGGCTTCCCCTGACTTCCCTCTGCTTCATAAAAATAATTTTCAGAAAACTCCCAAATTTCTGAGCCTATGGCATCTGTTCAACCTTGATAATCAGACTGCCCCAACCTCTAAAAAGCCAGAGCTTCTAGTGTTTGTGTCTCTGGGATAAATCTTTCTGACAGACAGCCTTGGGGCAGTAGCACTGGGAAGCCCTCCAGCACAGTCCTTCAGAGATGGCCGCACATAGTCCAGGAGCTCCTGATGGAATATGGGAGGAATTTTTACAGATTGTTTTTTCCACCTGCTCCATAAATATGAAGCATACTTACCCTCAGGGAAACAACCATCCATGCTTGCAAATTTTGACATGCCACATATTACCTTTTCAGCTGTTATTCAAAATGTTTTAAAGGTGTGTGAAGCCATGGCAAGCCACAATGGCCACCCCACCACTGTGCTCATCATCAGCTTTTCAGGTCCAACCAGTTCCAGTTCTGGTTGCATGATAGAATGAATTTCAAGCAGATCAATTATTTGCCACCAAAAAGGTGAACACTAGCAAGCTGCATTTTTAAAAATATATATTTTTCCTTTTGAACCTGAATTTCAGAGTGATAAAACATGGCTGAGAAAATTTGCATCAAGATAATAAAAGTTGGTAAACACTGTGCTAGTGTGTCCACATTTCAAAATATGCACAAATCTCCTCTTTTTCCTCTATTTAACTGTCAGGCAAAAGGTGAGATCAGCATTCCACACACTGAGTAATGTGTTACTATGGTGTAAATCTAGTGCAGTGAGTCTACACTGAGAAATTTATAACGAGTCAAAAAATTATCGGACTAAAATTACATTTAAAAAAGGTGTGAAATGTGCAGTAAATCTCTGGAGGTAGTAGTCTTAAATAACAAGGCTGTGTTGCAGTTAATATTTAATAAGAAAAACAAGAATAAAATAATAATGAACAAATTTTCTCAAAGTAACCTAGGACAGGGGTATGTACAGCACACAAAATCTCATTTATGCCTGAGTACTGTTCAAAGTACCACAAAAGTGCATGTATTTTCCTATAACCCACTATATTTCATATGTACAATAAATATGTACACTATATGCTTTACATGGGTTCTTGTGTACGAGCTCTGCTACAATTATTCAGTACAAATTGCCACTTGTGACAGGAGTGGCTGCTTTACTGATGTAAATCCAGCACATTAGCACAACTGTACAGACAGCTACAGCAGCGGAAACTGGAGCATGATCTACAGAAATAGGTCAGCTTTGTGAGGAAATCACTTGTTCTTGGAGGAAATAAATAATGAATTTCCACTTGGGGAGAGACCCCCTTGCAGAGGCGAAGCCAATGTGAATTTTCTTGGCAGGAAACCTGTTTTATCTGAGAGTCAGAAAAAGGAACAGCCAGTGGCCCAGCATCCCTGCCTGGGTGCAGAGATGCCTTTCATCACACTTACAGGAGGCACAGTGCAAAAGGGTACAAGGAGAGGATGGGGCTGTGACAGCACTCATATCACAGCCCTGGCAGCAGGGATACACTCTGCTCACTGGGAAGGGAAGGCTACAACACATAGTGACCCTCAACAGCTTTGTGTGACAGTATGAAAATGACAAGGGCCAGTGGGACTCACACATGCTCATCAGCACGTTACAAACTGACAACCCTGTCCAAAGATTTCATGAATGCAGTTAAGGTACCCATATCTAAAAAGACGACATTTGTTATGAATTTATTTCTCATAATATATGTAATTTTATGTTCAAATGTATTTAAATACACGTATTCATAACAAAAATTATTTTTTAACAAAATGAAGTGGGTAAAATCAGCATATATTATGATAACTGCTATGTATTTTTTACCTTCCACATCTGTGTATGTATTAATATCATCTGCTTCATCTCTTCACAGCTGCTTACTACATTTTACCATGGCATGCCTGATACAATCTGTAAATGACAAGCTGAAAAACCATAATAAAGAATTCTTCTCTTCTATGTAATGGGTACTGTCTTTCCTATTCCAGTTCAAAGGCAAGCTTTTCTTTATTTTGGTGTTAGGCAGTGGGAGGACAGCTATATTTTTGATCTTGTTTCCTGCCCTCTCAAATGCAGCTTCCAAATATTCCAGTTATCCATATTTTTAAACAAAGGCAAGAAAATCCACAGGAATACCCATTACTGCAGCCTATGAGATGCAAGGGAGGGAGATGAGGGAACTGGGTTTGTTCAGCCTAACAAAGGAAGAGAGCTGGTCTGCAGCCACCTGAGAGGAGGCTGTGGAATAGATGGAAACACTTCCAAAAGGACTCTCCTCAAGGGTCCACAGTGGGAGGATGAGAAGCACTGGGATGGCATTGAGTATTTGCTGTGTGACTGGCCTCTTTGCAGTGAGAGGTTGGACCTGAGGCACCCTGAGGCCTCTTGCCCCCAGGTGACTCTGCAGAGCAGGAGTCCTGGCTCCCCTGACAGATCAAACACTGCTTCCCACAAAAATGCTAGCCATTGCTCGGAGGAAAGAGCTTATCTTTCTGAGTGAAATCTACACAGCAGTAGTCTGAATCCCAAATCAGATTTTATGCACAAGACCCAGAGAGTCTCAGCCTCATCAGATTTCCAGGGGAAGTACAGTCCCACGCAAACGTAACTTCACAGACCTGAGCTGACTTACAAAGATGCACAGATTGTAGAGAGCAGTAAATATAATCTGAATGCAAATATCACCATGACTTATCTTTTCAGTGTGTTTGCCCATTAAAGTAAATTCTTCTGGGGAATGAAGTACAGGCCAATTGTAAAATCAGTTAAATGTCTCCCCTTGATCACTTTCACTCCCGAAATTGATAAGCGTATAAGTTAGATGAATTAATACTTTTCAGTTCTAATTTCTTTGACTGGACAGCTTATTTATTTAATCTATGTTTATAGGAGCTTCACATCTTCTCAATGTGAAGGGGTTTAGCATGTTTCCAGGCAGGCAATGTATCAATGTAATGCTGCACTGAACATCCTGGTATCTGATTAAACGCCCTCCTCAAAGGCAGCATCCTTTGATCTCAGTACCTTAAATCTGGACCCCTTCTCTCTCCTGGCTGCAGCAGCAGCAGCCTCATGTGACACCTGCAGCTGGTGTGGAAATGGGAGTTTTCCACAGGCACGCAGAGGGACAGCTGCCAGGTGCAGGAGGCAGCACTCTGGGTCTGGCTTCATTGCGTATCAGTCTGTACAAACTAAAAAAGCAGCCTATCACTACCCAGTCAGTTGTTTAAGCAGAGTAAAGGCTGTTTTTTTTCAGAAACTGGTTCTGTACTTTGAGTGAAGACACTGTCAGCCATGAAGAATCCAAAAAACTTGCCTGTGCTAACAAAATTATCTTGCTAGTTTCCTGATTTCCACATAAACACACACAGCAAGAGTTGGTCTGCACCATGTAACAGCCACATTTGAGATAGAGCAGAAGTCTTTCTTTCCAATTTGCTTTTATGTCAGTCCCCATCCTGCCCAAATCCTGTCAACCATTATCATATTACAGTAGATTTAAAATACATTTTTCCTTTACAGAGCAGAGATATTCAGTCCAGTCTCAGATGACTTGGTTAAAGTTTCACAGTGTTCTCCTGTCACATGTCAGATTAATTAACTCAGCCCCGATTCATTTAAACTCAAAGTTTATTTTATTCCACCTTCTAAAATACCAAATTCCACAGACTTCCTGCAGAGATACACAGGCACAACAATTCCCATTGCAATCTTTCATTATTCTTTACAGAGATACTGTGCCATATTCCATATTCCCACTAGAATTGTACTGATGTGGCTGTACTGACATTGGTAAAATTATTCTTGATTTACTTTGGCACAAAAGAGATCAGCATCATGTCTACTGGGATAAGATAGTTCCTCCCCATGGTCATATTTACTTTACTTAAGACTACCAAAAAAAAGTATTTCTCAGACAGTTTCAATATACCATCTTTTCTCATAGGGGAAAAAGAAAAGGAAAAATATAATTACAGGCTGCTCTAAGGTGAACTGCTGCTTTTTGTGGTTACCTGGAAGAATGAGCACGGTATCAATCCAGCAAAATATCTCTGATGTTTTGCATGTAGTCACAATATTCTTTGTCTAATACTGCTTAAGAAACAATCAGGCCTGAAAAAAATCTTTCCTCACAAAAATGGAGGCAACTTTCATTACAAATTGAGAAAGTAATAGAAATGCAAATAGTGTAAGCTCATGTTGTTTATTTCTACACTCAAACAACAACTCATGTTGTTTATTTCTACACTCAAGTGTTGTCCAGCTTTAGCAAAACACCAGCAGTTCCTCTAGAACAGATCACCAAGAATTGCTGTCTTTGGCTTGTGGAGTTTCATCAGCTAAGCAAATAGGATGGCTGGGGAAAACAACTAAAAAAAGATGGATTTGATAAATGAAGATTGTCAAGGATAGGCAAGCTAGTGACAGAAGATGCTTCATTGAGAAAGGAAGATGAATGCTTCAAAAACTTTCTTTTCACATTGGTGAATATCTTCCACTATTTCTATTTAGCATATCAAGATTAGAGCTATCTGGAAAATGAATTGGCTTTTTAGAAGCCAATTAGCATTAGTGAATAACCACTTTACTTCTCATGCATATCAGTTTTGGAAATTAAGTGTACATCCTTAAGGTGCTCAGACACCAGAGTCGTAATAAGACCTTGAAATGAGTAGAAACTGCTCAATATATAGACATATTGAAATAATGCTACTTGTGATAATGTTTCAAAAGGCTGTGGAGAAGAGTGACAGAGCTTCTGTGGATGCACAGAAAGTTTGTTTAGCCACAAACCTTGGCCAATACATCTTCTCTTGCAGCACTAGTTTGCAGCCCTAGCATGTCCTAATTATCTATGAACCTATGAGTTACACGATGCAGCCAAGAAGACTTAAAGGCAACCTCCTTCTCAGTTGGGACTTCCACTGACATTAATGCGTATAATTTGCATAGAGAGCTTGAAAATAGGGTTCAAAAAGTTAAGCAGAGGCTCTGTTAGCTCTTCATCCTGACATAACAAGCTGGACATGAAGAATATTGATTTAGCTACGCACGTGTACTACTCAATCCATGAGTTTCAAAGACATGCAGATTAAAAATTTTCTTAGGAGTTCCCGCAGTGCTGTAGCACAAAAATCTTTTGCAGCTGAAAAACCTCTTTTGAATTAAAATATAAGCAGAGTATTTCCCCCTCCTCTGATAACAGAGCCATATTTTCTATTCTTTTATGGTGATCTTCCCTGTGCAATTAGGGCATGCATTCTAGGTTTTACTTTTCCTATAACTTGAGGCTTATTTTAATTCATTTCACAATGAAAATTGAGGTTCTTATGTGCTCCCTTGACTCTGGACCTTACAAAACTGCAACAAAATATCATTGTACCTGAAGAACTCTGAAATCCTAAAAAGTACTGAAAAATACTGAAAGACTGAAAAAAAACCCACAAAACAAAATACTCACCAGCAAAACATCATCTTTTCAAATCAGGTGTTTATGGAAAAGGAGCTCTCTTGCTTTCTTACAATCCCCCCTTAATTTTGCATAACAGCTATGGTTAAGTGGCAGATTGGGTGGATCTGACACAGTGTGACCCAAAAAGATCATCAATGGCCATTCTCTTAAACCTAAGGTGCTCTCTGCATACAGCAGCAGAGACTGAAATGTCTATCAGAGGCAGCTGGATGCCAGAAAATGGAAATAGTTGTGTGGACCTTCCAAAGTGTTGATGTTGGCTCAGCCCCTTACATCCCCTTGCACGAAGGCTGAAGTGACTTCTGATGTTAATAAATCCTCATAAATTCTACCTCTGGTTTTCTTAAGGAATCAACAGCAACGCAATGAAAAAGGCACCAGGCAGAGCTGAATTAAACATACAGACATATTTTCAGCCATGCTCTCTACCCCCTGCTCTAAACAGGTACAATTTCAGTACAGATAGGGACTGATGCATGGCTGAGGAAGGGTTTAATCTACCAAGTGTCTTCCATTTAGGACTACTTTCAGAACTACAAAGAAAGAATCATTCTTAAATCAATATCTGAGAAGATCTATGTCGAGTAAGTGCTTACTCCTTTCTTCATAATCTTCTCTGGAGACCTGTGAGACAGATGGTTCAAAGGACCTAACCCTCATTTCTCCAGAACAGAAGGCTTTGCCCTTGGGCTTATTGCTGTCACAGCATGCATATAACCTCCACTTCTCTTTTTCTGAAGCTGAGCTTGCCCACCAGTTGTAGGCCCTGTGGTGACTCATATGGACAATGATTATTTGTTAAGCTTATTAATAAGCTTAAAATTATACATAGCAAAAAACCCATAATAAATAAATAAAATAAAATAAAATAGAAAAATTATTCAAAAATTTATCTTATTATTTTGGGGAACAAATTTTAAACTTTTCCAACTAGCTTTGCTGAAAGTCTCAAGAGTAATCTTATTTGGAAATATGTGTATGCAAATGAATTGTAGCTCTCAAATGTGAACTTGCATAGACAAACTTTCAGGTTCAAGAACCCAGGTGTAGCAGCTGTGGTCATTTAATTTTTACAGACACATTTCTGATGAAACAGATTAATTTTAAAATGTGCAATATGGACAGAGATGCAGCAATTTACACTGCATTTCAAACAATTCCTGCTCAGCATTGCTAATTAGGAAATCCCAGGAAAACAAGAAATATGATACCTCATAGAACTGTCAAAAGGCTGAAAACCAGCAAATTTCAAACACTCCAAAGAGAATTTCTTAAGAACTCCCAGTGCAACAAATCTGTTCCATATGAAAGCTTTATAGATCTTGTTCAAAGCTTTAACAAATGCAAATATCATCACTGCATATAGGCTCTGAGCTGATGTCATTTGCCATACCTCCATGGAAGTCAATGATGATACATTGATTTCCACTAATGAGGGTCTGACCAAAAAAATTGCTGCATTCATTCACCTAAAAAAAGCATTCCCCCCACCCCCACCATGTTCAAACTTTATTTAGCTTTTCTCCAGGGGTGCAGAAATGCTGAATTAGCATTAAATACATTCAGCATCCTCACCCAGAGCTAACTACACCATAAGTTCAAGGAGGGAACAAGAAATCCACCACTGTGTCTCAGTCTTAGAATAGATTGAGATAATCACTGTCATAGAGATGATGAAAGGGCAACACAGAAGGTGTTCTGGAAAAGTTTTCAGTTGTCTAGGAAACCCATGGCAGTAATTGGGAAACAAGTTAGGTAGTTTTAGGACTCCAGATATAATTACAGTTATAGCATTTAAGAAGAAGGAATAGTAGAAAAAAGTTTAATTGGGCAATCCCTCAAAAAAATTTAAAGAAGAAAACTTTAGTGAAACAAAATAGATTGGAATAATAAAAATAATTTTAAATATGTGCTGCTGTTTTAGCAGTATTTTTTAGTCCTATCAGAGTACTATGTTTTTTCTGATAAAGTGAAGAACGGAAGTATAACTTTTCTTAGGAAGAGTGATGAGTGACCCAGTTTTAGAGGTAGCATTCATACTGTTATCCTCTGGGTTTTATGTTTAAAAGGTTATCTTGACATTAGTAAAGAAGCTTTACTGTATTTTTCCCAGTTAAGTTTTGGATTCTACATTTACAGGGAAAGCTAAGCTGATAAGAGAGAAGAAAAAAAGGTTTCCAAACAAGAGTTCCATTAAAAAACCCCAAACCCTTTTAAAGATACACATTTCTGCAATTTCCTTTTGGATTCTATTTCTTTCCTCCTCCCCCCTCCAAAAGCATTTGTGGGATGACTTATTTGATATTATCCCCTATCCAGAACTCAAAAGTTATGCACAGTGAGGCTCCTTAGGTTGCAGCAATTTTAAGTAGGACACTTGTTCTCCCCACAGAAGAGAGCAAAGCCCCAGGCACCCAGTGTACTTTCCTGCCACTTGTCAGAAGTACTCACTTTCTTTGGTTTAGAAGCTGGGAATATACCAAAGATGAGAGTCAGGGCTGTGACTATTTAAAGAAACCATTTTATTCTTGCACCTTGATAGAACTGGAACCCACATCATGGTCAGGTCACAGAGTTCTTTCATTAAAAAAATATTCTTTCACCAGTGTCACAGATACAAAATTCTTGTTATCCAAGAAAGTGATGTATAAAAGTAATTTATGTGAGAAAAAATAATTTACCTATCCAGGCATCAGTTAAAAACATACCCATTTTGCTCACATGTATTTCTTTCTTGATCAATATTAAAAAGAGGGTCCTTGTTTGAATATTTCAGTAATCTAAGTCTAGCTGGGAATGAGACTTGAATGAGATGTTGGTTGCTAGGCCAGATAAACAGATTCACTCTCATTTCAGTGTTTCAAAGGTTGTTTACAAATTGAATAATTGAATACTTTTTGTTCAGGGACGACTTGTTCTGGAGGGCTTACTGCAGTGGCTACAGCCTGCACATGTTGACCTGAAATATACCACAAACAGCTTGATTTAAGGCCAGAAGGAAACTTGTACCCTTTACTTTCCTATGAGAGCAACTTAGACATGTAATGTTATTATAATATCTTTATAGTTTTGAAATGCAAAAAGACAACCATATAATCATCACGTTCTATTCTACATAATTACAGTAATTTTGTAACATATCCAGAATGTAAACACAAAGGAAATGTAATTGCAGTTTTCCCAAACAGCTGGTAAAATCACTGTTTTAAACTTAAACCTACAAAACCACTGTCATTCCTTATCCTACTGATGCCTGGAACAGCAGAAAACAATCTTTAAACTCTGTTGGTTTATGAAATATATTGATTAAACAGTTGACTCAAGTTAGAAATTTCAAATACTGAAACATCCCAAGTGATATAAGTAGAGTTTTGCATATTGTCAGTGGAACAAAAGAGCTGAGAGCAATTGCACAAAGTGGTTTTGATATCAATAGGCTGAATTGTCACAGCTATGAATCATCATAAAAAACTGCTGTAACAAGTAATACAAAACTTTGTAAGACATTCTTTAGTGAATCACATATTTAAAAAAATCCCAAAACTAAACCCCAAACCATTTAACTTCTTTTATCATTTTCCCCCCTATCAGAATAATACTACACAACACAGAAAACTAATCTTCGCTTTCTAGTGCCCTATTGTACATTCCCTCAAAAGAAATATAAGTGTTCTCTTTTTCTTTAAGGTAGCTATGAATATTTGATAAAATATCAAGACTAAAATCACCCCAGTATTTTGATTGATTGGAAGGTTAATATCCATTGAATAGGATTTTTTTTCTGGTGCTTTCATATTATCACTTGCATTTTATCTACCTTTTTGTTATTTTCTCAGAACATGCTTTCGTATCTCCAGAAGGGGGATATTTAGTAGGGAAACAGTATTGTAGTTATCTCAGCTTTTGCCATCAGGAAGACAGACACTTTTGTGTGGGATAGGTGGGCTGCAGGGACACAGCACATCGGACTTCCCATGGTGAAGGGAAATGCGACTGGTGCAGGAAAACCAGACAAATGGTATGCTCTGCTCCCATACACAGCCTTCTGCTTTGCCCAGCACTCAGGCTGCACCACACACAAAACAGATTTATACATATTTTAAAGAGGAGGTGGGGCTCCAAAGAGGCTGGGCGGCACGGAACAGAGCTGCGTGGTGGCGCAGACATGCAATTGTTGGAGCAGGGGAGCACAGCTGATTTAGCAGGTGCATCTGTAGCTGCGTGCAGGACACCAAGGATTTCTTCCCCAAGGGAAACCTCAGCTCCAATACCAGCTGCTAGAAACATTCAGCTTTGCAAGTTTGGTTTTTCTAATATGAAAATCGCATTAGGGACAGAAATGAATGATGAAACTAAGCAGAGAAATTTCTTTCCATTATTGAATTGTTTTTCTTTGAATAAACTGGGATCTATTGTCTTATAAAATTGTAGAAGTCTTGAAGCAGTAAATACATAAGACAAAACTATTTCTTATTCATGGATCTGCTGGCAGTTTTTGCATGATCTTGGTTAGCTCTTCAAAACAAGCATTTAAACAGCCAATACAAATTTCATGAGATTATTTGACAAATAACTACTTCTTTTTCTTGTTCTGGACCACTTCATCAAAAATTCATAGAAAAGAATCCATAACCCAATGGCTTTTAAAGACAGAAGATAACATTATAGATTTTCAATGTAATCTGAAAACACATTAAGATTAATTCTTCGAAGAATTTCTATGGAGCTTGGAATATGGTAAGTGTAAAACCCCAAAATCTATGATGACAGTTAATCATCTAACACAAGGGAGTCCATTTCCTAAAAAAGACACCTCCTTGAACTGAGCTACCTTACCAAGCTTTAAGCTTAGAGCTTAAAGATTAATTTAAAAAAATACCTCAGTGAAAGATGGTTTTGACAGATCTTTAGCATCCCTCATGTCTTATGCAATACTTGGCAAGCGTTACTGCATATTTAGAAAACAATAAATACAGTATAGAAAACCTGCTCTGAAGGGATACAAGGATACTTTTTGGGTGTTTTGCATCTATGACCTATTCCTAGAAAAGAATACCACTTAATAAGAATTTATACTGTTTCTGTATATGTGTGTGATTGTAAATAAGTTTCAGTACCAAAAACACTCTAACTGTTGACTAGTAGCTGTGAGTTCTCCCAATAATACTGAACCTTTAACACCCATTTTAGGAATATGTGAAATAATTCTTATACAAAGCTCCAAGGATTAAACAGGGAAGAAGATAGTTTAGAGCTTTAGCATTCCCCACTGATGAAAAACTGGTTAGAGCCAAAGATTTACCTGTGTGAATACAATCTTTGGCCAACAACCATACCAAGAAGCTCCTGCACTGGGCACAGATGTGTACAAAGCTCAGTCATATGAAAAATAAATTGTAATGAACCCACAAGGGAGTGAGCACTGAGGAAGAAGGGGAAAAACACTCAACAGGTGTAAGATTGATTGAGGATGTGATCAAACAAAAAAAAGACCAGGAACCAAGAAAAGGCATTGAGATCAGAAAACCAAATAGAAAATGGAACTGATATCTGCATAGGCTGGGGTGTGAAAATTGATTTTACAATAATTTCTGCCACAAATTTTATGTCACTGTAGTATAATTTTGTACTCAACTCTCTATTGTATCAGCTCTTACATGCAGTTTTCTTGTTTCTCCTATCTAAAGAATGAGTGTCCTATACCTGTGAGATGCATTTTCCCACCATGTCCAGCTAGACCCTTCTGATTTCTCAGCAATGTGACTGCTCTGCTTGATGAGGGAAAGCTGAACCTCAACTGAGTTTTCACATCACATTCAGGGAATGCATACAGAAATGAATGCTGATGGTGAGCATGTGCTCTGGGAGGTGGGTGAGGGCCATTCTGTGAAATCTGACAGATTTTACTGCCTTGCAGAACAGTTGGGTCAGCAGAAAGCACTCTCAACTCTCCTGGCTTACGTGGGCTGTGCTGATAATGATAGGACTTTATTAGTCCTCCATCATCACTCTGTGACATTCTAAGGATTTTTAACTGGTTCTCTTGTCATATCTCTTCAAGAGCAACTTAGCAAGACCCTGATGGGACTTCCAGGAAAGAAAACCTGCAGGAAGTCTGCAGAAAGGGACTTGTCTAAGCAGATGGTACAGACAGAAATCTTCTTTGCTTTATTTTCTGGCTGAAAAGGATTTTGGAACTGTGTGTGTTGGGCAACACAATGTAGAGACATTTGAGCTGAAGGAGCATCATAACCCTGGCCATGCTCTCAGGTTTTCTCAGCAGAATCTTATTTTAGGCACAAAGGTGCTGTTCCATCTCATGTCCTCCAAGTTGTTGGAAGTGAATGAATCATCTCAAGTCAAGGGGATCACCATGACATACAAATTCTACAGCTTTTTTAACCTTCACTGTCTTAAGCACCTGGGATCAGAATTCATCCAAACAGAAGGGTAGACTCCTATTTTTTCACTCATCTTTCCTATTGTGGCTCTCCTATCCTTCCTCCACGTCCCTCCAGAAATATACACACTGGGCACACATTTTCCCCAGAACTCTTGTTACCCATCCTGGATGAAATGACTTCTAACTTCTTTGAAGGTGATGTGTTGAAGATTTGCAGGTCAGAGAACACTGAAACCTCACAAAATGTGACAAAACCTTATGAGGAGTTAGGCAATTTTTAATACGGAAAAAAACTTCCCTTGTTTTTATTTTGGTTCAATACAAGCTTATTTAGAATAAAACACTATTTTTCTTGAGCCCTTACATCTAATGGTGTTCTTTCCTCCACCAGTGTACCTCAGTAACATAGCACTTCTCAGAAATTGACACATAATAACTTCTGTTTAAGAAGGAGTTTTATTAATAATTTCTTTTGGCTCTGGAAAATAAAAAAAACAACCTATGAGACCTAAAAGACAAGGACTATTTCCTTTGGGCTTTGATACAGTGTGAAGCCTTGCAGGAAATCTTTTAAAAACAGCATTATAACAGGCCAAGCAACAACAGAGAGGTTATTTTTTCACCAGTGGTGGTGCTTTTGACTCCTGTAAACTCCTACTGGTAGCTCTCTAGTACATCCCAATCCATGATGTTTGCTCCTTATGCCTCCAGCTCTGGGGGCAGGGAGGAGCAAGCAGAACTGTGGTTTTACCAGAAGAATTAAATTGGAGACTGCTATTCCTAAACCATGACAGCTATCAATCTCACTCTTTTCCACTATGTGTATTTGTTCAGCAGCAATCATTGGTAAAAAATCATAGAGTGATTTAAGTTGGGAGGGACCTAAAAAATTATCTAGTTCCAAGCCTTCTGCCATTGACAGGGACATATCCTACTTGACCAGGTTGCTAAATGCCCCATCCAGCCTGGCCTTGAACACTGCAAGGGATGGGGCATGCACAACATCTCTGGACAGTCTGTTCCAGTGCCTCATCAACCTCACAATTCTGCATACCTACCTAAATTTTCCCTCTTTCTGTGTGAATTCTTTATTCTTTGTCTTATTTCTATAGTTTCTGATCAAGAATTAAAAAAAAATATTAATGAATCCTATGCTAGCAAGTCCTGTGCTCTTATGAAGTAGAGAACTTGCCATTTTCCTGTATCTTTTACTCAAGGTATTAAACTCACCAGGAAACTGGAGCTGCTCTTAGAGATACTGCAACAGATATTGCCCTCTAAAGCCTTGAGAAAGAAAATTATCCCAGGTAAGGGAGAACATTATTATGGCTGTTCTGCTGACTGCTATCCTTTCAGCTGACTTGCAGGAAAACAGACCAAATCCAGAAAAAAAGTGGTTCTCTGAGGTACCAGCCCCACATCTCATGTTGCCCCAGCACAATTTGCTGACACCAATGTTAACACCTTAAACTGGTGCTCCACACAACCCTGCTTTCTCTGTGGATCACTGGCTGGTACCTACATATGTGGGTAAGACAGATACATTTTTCCTAACACTGCAAAGCTGATGCTGTGTGGCTTTATCAGGGATAATGCTGACTCAGATTATTATTATTGTAGATCTGCTCAGTCTGCCAGAACTCCGATGAGGGATATATACATTTCAAATGCTCTAACTCACAGTGAAATTTATTTCTTCACAAATAACACTGATTTCTACTCTGCACTTTTCCCTACTGCTGCTGCTCCCATAGACAATACCGGACGAGCTCTGTGACAGTGATTGTAAACCCTGACATAAAGAGCAGGATTGTTATCTGTCCTTCAACAGATAGGAGCACTGCCAGCAGGAGCCTGTTTAAGCTTATTAAACAGGCAAGGTCATTTCACTCCTGTCAAAGTTTTGTTTTCAAACTTCTCTGTGTAAAGAAGTTTTCTTCATTTCTATTATCATTCTCCTGATGTTTTCATCCACTGCTGAAACTCCTCCAAAGAAAGGATGAAATGTGGCAATTTTCATTTTAGTTCCTTAGCTACATATGTTACTTCAACCTTATAAACAAACATGTATTACTTTGTACAGTCATGTGTTAATCTCTATAGCAGCCAGCACGGGAGGTTATGTAGTCATCTTTAGCACTCTGCAGATATGTGTTTTCCATTATATTGTACTCAGAAAGCTTTTCTCCCTGGGGGGGCTTCTAATGTGATATTTAGCTTGAATCCTAATGCAGCTAAGCTCCATCAAAACCATGCATATGGACTCAAGGGTAACTGTAAATAATGCAGAAATAGATCAATACTAATCTTGACTTGTTTGTGTGTAATTCTCACAGAGCTCTTATGACTCCAGCCACATCCTGTGCCATGGATGTGACTGGCTGCTCATTCCCAAGCTGTGGCAGGAGTATGCAGCATCAGCACTGCTCTAACAGATCATATGTGAAATGTAAGGAGAATTGCATTCTCATTCTCTAAATATATATAAGGATATATGGGATATAATCTCTAGAATATATTATTTTCTAGAGAAGAATGAAGTTAAAGATATAAAATAATTAACTCTAGTGTTGCTCACTACTGTGGGACTTAACTTTCTGATCCTATTGTGTTGGGTGATTGTGTTTTATTTATCCAACTTTTCAAGAATAAACAGACTTAGAAAACAACTATGGCTTATACTAATTCTTGAAGGAAGTAAACTGTTTTTTTTTATTGTACCTGTTATGTTAGTAGACTATATTTGTGTGTGTGTATTTTATGTTATAAAAAAGTCAACCATTCACAATCATGTATTGAAGACCATGTGAATCCTACTAGTTGTTGCGCCCTCTTAAATAATAATTAACATTTAGTTCTTAGAGTGTGTATTTTTATTTTAAAGCTGGAGTCCCATAAACAAGCACTTAATTATCCTCTAAATGTGTTCTATTTTGAAATAATTCTGATTTATGCAATTTCCTGGACAAAGAACTGCCTTCCACTCCTCTTCCCTTATTCTGTTTATCTGTTGTGGTTTTCTTGTTTTATTTTTTTCTATTCACCAGCTCCTTTTAGTAATACCAAGCAAAAAGCCACTTTTCCAAATATCACAAGAGCCTTATATTGAGGAAATCAGCTCCTTGCAGGGTTCTAGAGGTATATTTTGCTCATTAGAAAGTAGCAGACAGCTTGCTGACGAAGGTTCTAATAAGCAAATTAAAGAATTAATACCATGAGCTCAGGGTTTTGTACAACACAGCAAACCGTATGCCGCAGAACTTGGGATCTCTTTCCAGCTGTCAACTGCCAGGATCCCTGAGTTCCTGCTAATTGGCGACACACCAAGGCAAACAAGTCAGCTAATTCCAGAGCAGTGAACTGATTAACTTAGGGCGTGTATACATATTTATAAAGAGAGTGTTGCCTTTGTCTCAATAATCAAAACTAGGTTTAGTCTCAATTTAAAAAGTTGTGGACTACAAAAGTAGTAATGGCACAAAAAACCCGACCCAGGACTAATTCTTTCAAGTAAATGTTTGAAAGCTGTATTGATGTTAAAAATAGAGAATGTGTATGTATATAGAAAACTGGGATTGATCAGTCATTGTATCATTCCTGTCTACTCATAAAAGCACTACAATTATCTTTCTACTATAAGATAAAGACATTTTACAATATAACATTTTCTGTACTTTAAGCCTGAACAATTTGATTAAAATAGACTGGTTTTCAATTTTTTACATCTTTAAATTCATACACTTTTATCAGAACACCATAAACTGAAAAAAAAAAGTCTTTTTAGATCTATAACATCACAAAGTATTTCCTTTGATTCTTTTTAGTGTAAATAAGAATGTTTGGATCGGCAGGTGCCACTCTCTACTGCTGTGTACACTGGGCAGTCTCTTGGCTCCACAGGGGACGAAGAGGGTTTGTTTGCAGGACACAAGATCCTGTAGAGCAGCCAGGAAAGCAGCTCTACTCTATGACCAGAATTTTGTGATTTGGTAAAGAAAACAAACCTAAAGAAATCATAGAGCTGGAAAGGAAAGCACATCGATAGGTATGCTGCAGAGCGATGGCATTAGATGCTATGGATGGTGAAGACAATAATAAAGCAAATTCTGATTATATTTGACTCCCATGCATGCCTGATCTCCTTAAAAATCAGAATGTACATCTAAGCACAGGCCCATGTCAAGGTCACCCTTTTTAAGACCATGCTGAAAGAAACTGTGGTCTCTTTTCAATATAACAGAAGCACAAAGAGTTCCGATAGCAGAAGCTGAAACCCCATGTCTGGTTAATAGCAGCACTGTTTCCATTTTAAACCAGAAATTTGTGTCTTGGATATGTACTTCTGGTCCCATCATTTCTGCTTTCCTGGTTTCAGTGTGGCTCAATTGGAAGAGAGAGCTGGAAAATGTTCTAGTAGTCTGCCTTGCTCTCCTGAGGAAGGGAGCTATGATTTTAAACTTCCTGAAGATGGGAATGGCCTTGAGATTTAGCTTCCAAATTCCCAGCACAAATCAGTAGAACTCATCCTTGGTTAAAAGTAGAATTTTTGTGCTGATACATGGTCAACTATCACTGATTTTTCTTATTTTTGAGAAAAAACCCCAAAACCCTATTTTCCTCTCATAGATGGACAATAGTGTTTTAATCTATAGTTTGTCCTGTGTTTATTGGTCAGGTTCTCATATATTTATTTTTATGACTTCCCAATTTCAAGTAAACCACCTTGACCACAACTAAGTTTAAAGTGACGAAAAGACTGGGGATATTGTGTTATAGAATGGAAGATCTTATTCTAATACTACCTCTCCATGACTTCCTTTATAATTTAGAGCAACTCTACACTAGCAAACAAACCTTCTGTGCCAAATCCTTGTTACTGTGAGTTTCCAAACAACCTTTTTTAAACACAGTTTCTTACTGGTAAAATGCTATACCTGGCAATCATTTTTAAGTATTTTGTTTTTCTTCTTTTCCACACCAAACTAGTCTTAATTTTAAATGACATTCTCTTCCTGGAGGTCATTGTGTCCCTTCTGAACACTGTCTACACTCATTAAATTGAACCATTGTATAGGACAGAATGCTGCTATGGCTGCAGGCAGGAGCATGAATCCTAAAATATATGTATTCAAATATTAAAAATTATATGCAATATTTTCTCTTTCCTGAATAAGCAAATCAACAGAGGAAAGGGTTATGCTTATATAAAGTGTCTCAGCTTGAGTGTGACAACATTAATTATCCACTGTAACATGCTGATTTATAATTATGAAATCAGTAATTTAATTGGCATCTAATGCAGTAAAAACATTCCTGCCACTGTCATTATCTGAGTGCCAGTGCTTGACGCTTTCAAACTTAGTGTAGCTGTCAGAAATTGTTATTCTGTTAAATGCATATACTTGCAAAACTGATAACTATTTAACAAAAATGTTTTAAAAGGTGCTACTACATGACTGATGAAGGTGCCATCTACACATTTCAAACAAATCAGCCAAACTCACTGCTGGTCCTCAAACCCTTCTCACTGTTGGTAGAAATAGCATTTATACTCCTTGGGAAGAGAAGCTGCCACAGAATCCCACCATTGATATTTGGATCACAGATTATGTCATTCTGAGTGTCAGAGCTTAATTCCTGGGTGTAACTTCATCTGTGTGTTTGTAGGTTTGTGATGGGTGATATAAAGTACAGATCAATGCATCCATCAAAAGCTGAGAGTGGCCACTTTGAATGAAGCACAGGTGAGCAGTACAAGAGCTGGAATCAGGTAAGCCAGCTCACTATACTCGAGGTACTATATGTTAAAGAGCCCTGGGGCCTAGTTTTGCTCCTACTAGTCCTTTCACTCCTGAACTAGAGATCACAGCCAGAACAGCAGGCAGTTCTTCAACCTTGTGGACTTGGGTGAAGAGCCTGATCTTCACAGAGGGAGTCACACAAAGGAAATATATCAAAATAACCTTACAGGACAGTGATCTGCATGAATGATGCTCTGTCAAAAGAAGAATCTAACTTAAAAACTGGGTACAGCAGGTGGTAGAAAGCAGAAAAGAGAATAAAAACCCAGTGCTGTAGTCAGTAAATCATTGTACAATGGTTTCTTAGCCTTGCTCTACATGACATATTGTGCCTGTGTAACTATTTCTGTGATGGAAGGGATTCCTTCTACTGAAATTGTTTTACATCTCCAGCTGCTAATGGGTCTGAAGTACTACCACTCTATGCAGTTCATTAAACCCAATGGGAATAGGCCTGAATAAGCTAGATATAACTGATGACATAACAACTTGAGCTGCTGAAATATTTAGGCATAATTTTCAGTTATTTCATACTGGACTTTTTTGGCTTCGTAGCACACTTGAAGTGCTGCAACTGCTGAGTGTGAACAAGACCATTTTCTCAGATAATTTTAGAAGAGTGTCAGTTTCTTAGAGAATATGTCATTTTGATATAAATAATAGTATTTTACTAAAAGCTGCTAAACTAAAGATAGATATAAGTATAACCAAGAAAAATATAGTATTACCAAGAGCACAGCCTATGAGGATTCCTGAAGGCAAATAAAGAACTTCACATTAAAAGTATCATGCTGTCAGATGTGTGTATATGGAGTAGGATTCAAGTCATATTAACAAAAAGTTAAGCAACAAACTTCAGTGGGAATCCCTCTGCAGCAGTGGAGTCATGCATTTCCCTGGGGTGATCCATCCATTCCCCAAGGTAGTGTTGCACAGTCTCTGTGCTTTCTGTCACAAAGGGCTTTCTACTTGCAATTCTACACCCTTTCACTTGCAGCTCAATTCTCTCATTGAAGTCACAACAGAAGTGTTTTTGCATTTTCTTATGACAATATTTTCTCTTTGTTGTGTGAATGACCACCACCATTGTGAGAGTAACCCTTCTTCTATCCTTTCCCAACATTTTGCTTACTCAATGGACCAACAGCATTGTGCCCATAAAAGTTGACAGCTTGAGCATGTCTTGAAGACATGAAGACAAGTTCCAGGTATGACTGGAACTTGTGTGCATGTGTGCTGGTAAAACCCCTGATGCTGATGGAACCAGGACCTGAGCGTGCTCAGCTGTGGATCTTGTTACTTCTCCCCACTTTTCCCTGGGGAAATTTTTCATTTTCCCTTTTCTTTCTCTCCCGTTTTTATCTTTGCCCAAAAGCTACTCTAACTGCCCATATATGCCACCAGCTATGGAGCCTGCTGATAAATCTCAGTGCATATAAATCTGTCTCCTTTGTGCCAGAATAGGTGACTGATACCTTTCAAACACCTAATTTTCTGGCAGCTGGAGTTAGGTCAAACAAATCCCACCCTCAGGCAGTGCTAAGATGGAGGGAGCTGGCAGAAGCCCTTTCCTGACATCTGACTTTTAAATACTTAGCTTATTTGCAGAGTCCTGAAGACTGTGAGCAATTCACAGTAGCAATAGGATTACAGCCTGTGCTGGTAGAAGAACTTAGTTGTTCATGCTCAGTCTCTCCAATATTTCCTACAGCTTCTGTTCAAAAGTAAGCCTCAGCCTCACAAGCACTTTTAAGTGTGTGGTAACATTAGTAACACAGAAGAATTGGAACTGTGAGAAGTAAACTCTCAAGTTTAGTACTTGTAACTCAAGACTCACAAGATGCTTTGATCAATATAAAGGTAATTAACTGCAACATAAAAAAAATTCAAAAAATATAATGTAAAAACAAATTGTCTATTATTTAAACAATTGGAAAAAAAAAACCCACAGGAAATGTAAAAGGATGTGGAATACTTAATTCAATTCCTTTGTGTATTTTTATTATCAATTGTCATCACTAAGAAGATTCACGAGAGCATCATCCCAATTTTTAATCACTTTAAATATAGATTTGTGAAGTATTACACAATTACCTTTTATTCTCCCTTTTCTCCCATAAGAATTATATAAAAAGAACTGTTTTTAAAATAACATGCTGCAATACATAATGACCAAGTATTTATAAAATATTAACTGTTAGTGAGGCTCCTCAGAATAGTGAATTGTTATCTATTGTCTAATGAAAATGAAGCCAATTCAGAGCAGTCACTGCTGCAAAGATACCCACCACAGCAGAGGGTACAGTTTGTAATGAAAAATATTACATCTTTAAAAGAATAAGAAAGAAATCTGAAATGAAAAAAAAGTTCCAGTTTAAGTACACAAAACACAAAAGTCTTCTGTTAAGGCATTCTGAGAGATGCCTGACCCTCCAGCCTTCCAAAGCAGGCAGACAGTAAGTGAGACACAGCAGAGGAAATTAGGAGCACACAGACATAGTTATGTAGTTTCTGGAGCAGAGCTGATTCATATTCAGTCTGAGAGAAGCCTAGGGAAAAGGCTAGCCTGGCAGAAGTAGTCTGTTAAAACATTTGCTTACTCATTTTGCTATTAGATGTAATCCATAATTGAGCATTAAGTACTTTGCTCGAGACAACTCAGTGTTGAGAGTGCTCATAACTTTTTGTGAGTGTCCTAATGTGCTTTTCCTAAAGAACTAGCTTCTAGGAGTTATTTTTACTTAATTGTTGAGTTATAATTGTGGCCTCAAAAGCTGTGGTAAATTTTGAAAATATTATCAGACAATATAAAACCAGAAGGCAAATAAAAACAAGTGTTATTGGCTTGTTTGGACTTATTTTCACATTGTGATTTTTGAGCAACAAGGATTAAGCACATGCTTATATGTTTTGCTAAACTTGAGTTGATGTCTGGTGTGAAGTAGAGAAGAGAAGAGGAGTGAATAGGAGACAAGTAGGACTTAAGGCTTGAAAAATAAGGTCTTTCTGGAATTGGGACTTGATCTGCCTTTTGTATGAGCTAATTTAGATTCTACTTTGCTAAAACACAACTCAGCAACATATTAATTTATTCAATGTGTTTGAAAATAATTAGTGAACAAGTCAAGAAATACAATTAATCAATGTTACAGTATCGTATGTGTCTGGAAAAAAAATCTACAAAGTATATAGGGAAAAAGTAGCCTTCATTTATATTAAAGAAAACTCACTTCACATAAATAGTAAATGTCAGTTAAAGCCAAGGGAAATATGTACCATGTTCAACAGTATTAAAACTGACATAACATGAATGATTGTCAAAAACTGATGGTATCTGGCAATGTTAAGAAATATTAAATAGGCAAGAGATTTTTTTTATACTGTTTTACCATTTTTGACAGTTTATATACCTAGAATGAAGGTTCGTTTATAGTTGTAAAAATGCAACCTATTCAGTTTTGTTTCGTATTCTCTGATTCACTTGAGTAGCTATGAAAAGATAATTTGGGCTCAAATAAAGGCTTTTGTAATTGCTGTCAGTTTGGCCAAGTACTGTTTTGAGCAATCTGGACAAAAAATCTGACAGTATACTTGGTTCAACACAAAATTAATAAAGGCAACTGAAAGCAAAAGCTGCTTCTTACAAGGGGAAGGCAAGTGAAGGAACCTGCTATTTTCATATATTTTTTTTCATCCTTCTCTCCTGTTAAGGACTAAAATCCATTAATTTTGATCTACAAGTTTCATTTGCATGAATGGGTGCCTCCAGGAATTACCTGTATCTTAAATACCAGTTTTTAAAATGAAAAACTGACTCTTTGACACTGAGTGTTGGCTCAACCCCCATAGACTTGGGGTTATGTGAACACAGCAAGTTGTTCTCTTCCATGTATATTTAATAAAATATGGTCGATTGTCACTTCCTCTTTTAGCCAAGCGACACACAGTTTCTGTTTTCCAAAAACTAATCCTGCTTCTTTATTCCACCATCCCCCATCTTCTCCTCACATGCAAGTTTCTATTCTGTGAGATGAATGGCACTCAGGAGGGAAACAATGGTACCAAAACTCCAATTCTGTGTCTTAAATTAGTTTATATAATTTTATTTGACTGTTAGGACCAACATTGCCTTAGTATTTATGGAAGATGATATATCTATCTGAAAAAGAACTTGTACCTACATAAAAGAGGACTGGAACCAAAAGTCCAAAATTCCCACACTTTGCTTCCCTTATGGAAGATAGAAATTTTGGCAGACTATAAAAATTAAAGTATTATATTAACCAAAGAAAGTTTTAGCAAGAGAGAGATGTTTGGAGGATGTTGTATTGTCTGAAGCTGCATGTGAACTTCAAAACAGAAATTCTCAAAAATATGCACTATAGATATGCACACTGGAATGAGAAAAAGAAATTGAAATCCACAAGGCCATTCAGAGCCACTGCTTCTGCTGTCAGAATTAATGTTTTTTTCCTTTCTTCCCTAAGGGTTGATTGGTAACACTGTACAGCACTAGAGGCTTCCATCAATGTGATGAAAAAAGAAGCTATTCCAAGACCCAAAACTTACAGTGCCCCACTCAGAGTTGTATCTACAAGATCACATTCTTCAAATTAAATGTTTTCTGGTAACTTTTGCTTTACAATATCTTTTTTTCCCCAAAAAACACTACAGTGTGAACACCAACAACCCTTAAAAGGAAAGCAAACACAATCACATCATTTTGAAAACCCACACACACGCACACACACACACGCACACATACACACATATAAAACATTCACAAAAACCACAGACATTGAAACAGTAAATAAAAAGGTAAAGTCAAAGCTGCAAGAGTTGTAAGAATGTGAACAGAGCACGTCACATCAAAGGAATATTTGTGTAGTGTTCTTCTGCTGCACTCAGATACATGAGGTAAGACCCATGGGTCACATCCTCTGGGAGAGGGATGTGGTTGAGTCACTAAGGCAGGATGCAGAGGGCAACTGGCCCCACATCTCCCTGTGCCATTCCAGAGCAGCTGTACCACTCCAGGTACACAGCCCTGAACAGAGCCATAGAGACATCTCAGCTCACCTGGCATTGATGAATCTCAGCAGTTTTTGCTGAAAGAGCAGCTCAGTCTGCACTTTCCTTTGTGGCTTTTTCCATCCATTTTTGTCTGTCTGGAACCTAAAATATTATCCACTGAAACATCCAATTTCACTGATGTGTAAGCCTTTGTTATCTGGGTGACTTAATAGGACTGCCTAAAAACTAGAGAGTTTTATTTGGAACAGCACCTCTCATTTTGCAGCAAGGACACACCACTGAAAACACCTTTTGCAATTCCAATTTTCCCCAAATTCCTTCCAGGAGGCCAGAAATCATCACAGTACCTTGCATTTACAACACAAGAAGACATAAAAATATTCCTTCAGAAAACATACCGGTGCACACAACAGTGTATAAATAAATAAAAAAATAAACAAACATAAATAAAACATTAGAAATAAATAAATAAACATTAGAAATAAACATTATAAATAAACAATGTTAACATTGTTTATTTTTTGCTCAGCAAAATGACCTTTCTTACCCTAAAGAAGGTATCCAGAAACTGCAGTAAATTTGGCAGACAGTTCTGAGGAGAGGTTGCATAGTTGGGGTCTCCAAACTAAATGAATTTTGTCCCAAGTTTAATTAATAAATGCAGTTTGTATGGGAAGATAGGAGGCAAAAAAAGTGCTTTCAACATCACCTGTCTTAGAGAGGTAAGATTTTTGAGGCAATGTGCTCTAATGGGGTCTGGTTTATGTGCATCTCTTCAGTTATATAATGACAGCCTTTAGTTATCTGACTCACATTCTACCTCTCAGTGTTAGGTATGAATCAAATCCATCCCTGGTCAGAACAAATTATCCTTTGTCACTGGAACACCATCTGATGGAACAAGAATTATATAAACTTTCATTTTAGGCAGTTTCATTTTTTCTCTCAGTGGCAAAAAAAAATCTTTAAAAGTTGAAAGCAGAATTAATTATGAATTTACTTGTTCATGGAGAATAATCTGTCTTTAAAATAGCTCAGCATTGAAATTGCCTCAAAGGCAGAAACATCTGCTGCAGAGCAGAAGCACATACACCCTGGCTAAAAACAGAAACCTGAGATTTTACTGTTTATCAGCTTTGCCATTGCTCCTACTTAATATTGGTGCCCAATTGCATTGCAAGCATGATAGAAGTTTAATGATTACTCTGAGTGGCACCTAAAACACAATATGCAGGTAGAGTGAGTATGTGGAAGCAGAAAACCAATGTCAAAATGCATTCATGTAAAATGTTACAGTCCTAAGAAACCTGCCTCTTCAGCACAAAAAGCTCATGCATACGTAGATCTCAGAAGGATTGTATTCAAGAAACAGATGGAAGTTTGCATATTTTTCAAAATGAAAAGTGAAGAAAAGGAAATAGCCTGCAGAGAGCCAGGCAGTCCGGATCGCTCACCAGTAGCTTACCATTCAGGGACTAGGAGGGCAGGGAAGGAAAAAAACCCAAAAACAACAGCAAGCAAAATTTGCTCACCACAATAGAGTATAGTATTTGACACTGGGATTATTAATTTCCCTTTACAAGAAGGAAGGAAAGCTCATTGTGCTGGGGTGAGACACTAGCTGTGCAACTGAATAGTGCTTGCAGTAATGACTAATCAGCTAAAAGGAGCCTGCAGCAGGGAGCGAGTGTGTTACGCAGCCTCTTGCATTGCAACAGCAGCTGGGTTGATTTTGAGAGAGTAGAACTTCAGCAGAACCTTTCATACCAATAGGAAACTGCACAGGAGCAGGTAAACACACAAATACACCACCTCTGACCATTCCTCACTACTTGGAGGTCAGCGGGTGCCTGAGGATCTCCGGGAAGCTTTGAAGCTCTGCCTGTGTATTGCCCTGAGCCAGTAGCTCCCAGTTTTGTTTCCACCATGAATGGAGCATTGGGGACTTGTGCTCCTCACAGAGGCTTCTGTTCCTCATGGTTTCCATGCCTGCTCACAGTAACACAGGGTGAAGGCAGGTTCACCAGGCAACAGCTCTTGTGTTGGACAGACTCACTGGGAATTCATTGCTGTTTGCTGTTCTAGCCTCCTGCAAAAACACTCCTGGTAGAAGCCCTGTTATTGTAGCTTTCAGCACACATGCACAGGCATGTTATAAACAGCCCCTGATCTTCTGGGGTAATTTCTGGAGGGCCTCAGAAAATGGAAAAAATATGAAGAGCACAGAGGATGTGTAAGTATAAATATTCAAAAAGTAGGTGGGGAAAAAACAACATAGTAAACTTAAGGGAAATGAAAAAACACAGCTTTGTGCACCACAGATATCCCAAGTGATGTGAAAATGGCTACTTGTGTTAACTGTACCACAGGTGACATGGTGCTCTGTATTGTAGAACAAAGCCTCGTGTCACCTGTGGTACAGTTAATTCCCAAGCCACATAAATTCCCTATTCAAAAGCAAATTCATTGACTTCTTTAAATTATTGGCTTACAATAAGGACACTATAACATATGTTTTCTGATAGCTGTAAAGCATTGCAACTATCCCTCTCTCTCCCTGTACACAATAAAGGAAAGAAAAGAAGTGAAAATGAAATTTTAAAAAAACCCTCTCTTGTATACCTGAATATCAGTCTTATTTTGCCTCTGATAACAAACAGGAAAATCCATATAAAATTAGTCTTTTTGTGATGTGCACCTAAGAAGCAGACAGCAGAATTTTTTAGCATAATAACTCACTGTTAGATTTCCACTTTCCATGCACCAGTGACAGGGAAGAGAAGAAACCACATCTGTGCTTTTTAAATAGCTGCAAACTTAGAAAAACCCTTCTAGAAATAGGGAAATCCAAGGTCCCAGAAAGACAGAGTAGAAAAGAGCTTGTCTGAAGCATTTTAACCACTGATTTAGTTCTGGCTGTGTTAACTGCTGACTCTATTAAATCAGCTAAAATGACCACCAGTATGATCCTAGCCCATCACTGGTTAAGAGATTAAAGAGACTTGGACGTCCCTGGTTCTTCAGCCTGCAGAAGAGCTCCACTACCTTTACAAAGGAATGAATGCAGTTCATGCAAGTGGAAATGAGTAGAGAATGGTCATATTTAGCAGTGGATTTATACAACCCACTGCCTGATGAGCTGGAAATCAAGTTCAATTCAAGTGCAACCTTTTTAAAATTCAGAAAACCATCCTTGGAAAAATCACTCATAAAGGATTTAAGCAGCAATCAAATAACAGGCTGTGGTACTGAGCCCATAATGGCAAAATAAACAACACGGAAGAAACATACTGAAAAGCTACAATAGCTGATATGATGGAGTCACTGTTTGGTTTTTTCCCTCTCTTGTTTTTTCATTGCATCTTCTGGACAAAGAAAGCAGAAAGCCCTCGCCAAGGAGTTCCCCTGTGTCACAGTTAGCTCAAGTGCTTTCCCCAAGTCCCACTGGTGTAAAGGAACATATTGGCAGGGAAGGGACATGGTTATACTGTTCTGGCAAACTCCATCTGGCATATGTGTCCCAGGGGTGCTGCAGACAGCTGGCATTAGTTTTAATAGTCGGATTCAAATCTTTCTCTGGATCAATGTGTACAAATCAGACCTGTAACTCTGTTTGTTGCTGTGTTCCTGCATGTGGCAGGCTTTGCCACAACTGGAAAACACAGAGTTTTCTTATTTGCTCATTTTTAAACCCAGAATATTATCCACTTAAACACCAGTCACTCAGCATCATCTTCCCATTTTTGTTGTTCTTCTAGCAGAGAAATCAGAGTTTAAAGCCCTTTAAAGGGAATCTATCTCAATCTGTCCTAATCTGCTGAAAAAGAAACCATTATAACCATAGCTCAATCCCTACAAACTCAGAATATTGAACTCTCCTGACAAAAAGATCAAGTCAGTTAAAATGTATCACTTCTTCTGCTAACAGCACTGAACACTGACAACAAACTGCATCAAATGTCCCTACAACGTTCCCCATAAACAAAATCTGCCTGAAATCATACCTGAAGAATCTGTATGCTACCTGAAAAAATTAAATGAAGAAAAGTTTTTTAAAAAGCTAAAGCTGTTACTTCTTTATTTTTCACAATTATCCTGAATGGGTAGTTTAAAAATTAATTTAATTAATTATTTTAATTAATTTGATAATCTAAATACTTATTAATACTAGAACAAGGAGCTTAATATGTATGAAAATAGGTGTTCATTGCAGACTGTAATTCAAGACTGTAGTGCAATGCCACAGAAACGTGGGCAACATAAATGGCTAAAAATGTTTATAATGATTTAAAAAGATGCCTGTTATCTATTGCTGGGGAATTTTACTAGCAGGAAGAAGTATAGCAGCCAAAAGACTTCTTTCACATCCCTACATAGGGACTAATAAACTGTCACCCCAATACTGCAGACATTAGTCCTTGGGAATGGTCCCATTGAAATTCAAAACCTCAAATGTTCTTTTTGAATTATGCTTAAAAAGGTTTGATTTTTTTTTTTTTTTTTAAGAAAAAGCAACTTTGAAATCATTCCAATATCTAAAATAATTGTGGGACAAAATTGCTGCTTCCATATAAAATTCATTCTATCAGAAGAGTATTCAAAATTGTCTTTTGAAGTTTAAAAATGCCTTCATTTATGTAAAATTTGCTAATAGTATGAATAATGATACTGAACTGGGTTGCAAAAATATTTTTTAAAACAAGTGTTGGGTTTCCCTTCATGCTGTTTTAAGTGACTATTATTCTCTTAACAATTACATATCAGAGCAACACCAATTGAGCATTAATTCGAATTCTTTCACGACTCAGATACTTAATCTGAAATTAGTGTCAAATGTTTTTCTAGCAACAAATACGGGTTTGTTTGAGCAGCTTCTATGTGGTATCATATCCAAATGAGGCAATTCTATTACTTAACACTTTAAAATATGATCAAAAGGGTAATTGGTCTTGAAAAAAACCCCAAAGCCCAAAATACTCCCTCTTCTCCAATCCAATTCTTTCTTCTCTCTGGGTTATGTGGGAAACTATTCAAGTTTGACTCTCTAAGGAAACAAATAAAAGAATGAGATCGCTTTTTAGATCTGTCTGCTGTGGCAAGACAGAGGAGATACAGATTTTTGATGGTATGTTTCTTCCATTATCCATACACAAAATATTGTGGTTTATGTAACAGAACATTTTATCCCTCTCAGAGAGACACTGCTTTGAGTGAGACACTTGAACTGCCTCTCAGCCACCAATGTAGTGCTTTTCTGATATATCCATCAGAACTTCATTGAACAAACTGAGATTGAAGGGGGTGAGTGTGTGTGTGTAAACCTTAAAAATGGAGTGAGGGGAAAGAATGAGAGATTGGCATAATGCAGTCAAGAGTGGAAAAAGAGGTATCTTTCATAAAAGTGGTGTCCAGAAGGTATCAAACTTGACTAATGGCACTTCCTTCTTTCAATTGCAAAGGCATTTGAAGCAACCTTAACACTAGTTTGTTTCATTAATATGCACTCAAATAATCTCCCTGCATATCCCAGAGTTTGTCAGTTTTTTCCCCCAGATAAATAAAGTCATTTTGACAGGACCAAGGTAGACATTGCAATGCGAACAACTTAAATTGTAATAGTTGTGATCAAAATTCCCTTGCCTTTGCTGGGAACATTTTCATTGACCTTGGTGAGCTTTGACTGAGATGTAAAGGAGATTATTAAAGTATTTTGATTCAAAATCACTAGAATGTGAAGATTAAGGGACAGTTTTGTAGCTGCTATAAAGTTTCACAGCTCTATTGACTTTGAGAATGTTTAAATAATTTATACTAGCAGAAGGTTTGCCTTCAAAATTCACAAACCACATTCATTTCCCTTCTATTAGTCTTCCACACTGTACATACCACATTTTGGAGAGTAAATATGAATGTATGGTCTGTACTTTGACTTGTATTTTTTTAATATCAGCTCTTGGAAGATGAATAAGTTGTGTCCCCATTGATTTCCTGCTGTTCTGTATGTGGAGCAGATAATAAATCCATATCACATCAAGTGTGCTTTAGAAAAAAATGCACTCTGGATGTTCGAGCACATAATTAGGTCAAAAAGGCAGCCTGGGTAGCTGGTTTGTCTGGAATCAAAGAGAGTATCTGGAAACAAATTGAGTATAGCTTGTAGACATTTTAACTGACACGATGACTAAGAATTTCAAATTTGTATATATTTTAGTAAATCCATAAGTAATAAAGTAATTTGGGGATTTTTTTTGAGAGAAAAAATCCAAAACTTTTGATTGCTATGAGTTACTGGTGTAGGAAACAAAGAGCTCTTTTTTAACTCAACAGAGAAGAAAGATTTGAGTGTGCTGGTAGGGAAAGATTATGAAGTTGGAAAGCATGCAGGTTTTTACTGGAACCATAAAATAGCTTAGATTTAAAAAGACCTATGGAGGTCACCTGGTTTGACTCCCTGCTCAAAGCAGGGCCACTGTTAGATTTAGATCTTACTTTGAATTTAGATCATGTTACTGAGGGTAATATGGTGTCAAGTTTTAAATATCATCAGAGAAGAATCCTCTCCCAGCTTCCCTGGGCAGTCTCTCAATGGGCTTGACCCTTGTTACTGTAAAAGGATCAAAAAATGATTGTCACAGGATTTGACTGAAATATCAATTATTATAACTCATGCCCTTTTGTTTTCCATCTTTCAGAGGAGCCTGGCTCCACCTTTCCTTCTATCTGCCTTTCCATACAGCTCGTCTGCTTCATCCCCTTTATCATTTTGGTGGTCATCCTCTGGACTTGTTCTACCATGTCACCATCTTTCATGTGTTTCACCTTTCTCCAGATGAAGCCTCACAAGCCTCACCAACATGAGGGACGTGGTCACTTCACTTGAATGACTGCAAATAACTCGATGATAGAGGTGAGCCTTCATTGCCTCACTAGCACAGAGCTGACTCAAGCAGCACATTGCTGACCATCCTCAAAAATAACCCAGGGCCAATCTTTTAAGTGTCAGGGACTGATTTTTAGCATGTCCCTTCCAAGTTCTTTAGCTATGGCTGAGTAAATATCTTCCCAGGTTCCAGCTTGCCCTCTAGTCAGACTTTTTGCTTGTGGAGGGGATGTTGCTTAAATAGAATGGTGAAAAAAAAGATTGTCTATTGAAAAGTTGTCTATTCATGAGCTTGCTTAGCTGCTGTTCTAGCTTTTGTTGTGAAAGTTTAAAAAAAGATAGGTGTTGAAATGCCTTTGAGATATACCTACCTATATTTTAAAGACTGTGGAATGTTAGACATTAAAACAACCATGGATTATTAATTGTGCAATAAATGGCTTTATTATTCACCATATGGGTCATGAGGTTTCTCAAAGGGACAGGGAAAAGGAAATGTATGGTCAGTAACATGTTCAGGATACTCATGCAGGCACCGGAATTTGGATGAGCACTGGTATTAATTGGTAAAGAAAAACATTGGAAATACAGATTGCACCACACCTGCTATGTATACACCTTATGTAACCTTATGTACATGCTACATAAGGCTAACTAACCAAATAGATTTTTTTTTTCATTTCTATTAAGTGTTCACACAGCATCTAAGTAAAATTGAATTCTTCCACTTCTGTATGGTGAGGTAAAAACATTTCTTTCAGATAGGAGTGTTACTTCTGTTATCTGTGCCTTTGTCACCATGAGACAAGGCTGCCAAAACAGACACTGTGTGAAATCACATATTTGTGAGATAATTTTGAAGCTAAATCAAGTTGTGAATGCCATTCCATGAATATTATGAGGCAAATCCTAATGTGAACACACAATTATAATAGTTCAAAAAAACCACTGGCTGTTAAATTAAGAGATGCATTTGAACTTTTAATATCTTTATTATTTAGATCTAGGTAAACTGTCTCTCTATAAATTGTGAGTAGATCTAGGACAGTGTGAGTCTGTTAAAGCTGAGCTATATATCAGCAACAATAGTATTTAGAACTGCTCAACCTTGGACTCATTATTGAGTTTTGGTTTTTTACCATACAAAATTATGCAGTTTTTTAAACTGTGGAAATATTATCAAAGACATAAATTATGTCATACATAAAAAAAAATTTTACCAAGCCAATCTGTTCAATGTGGAGATGACCTATGTAATTGCCTTCTAAATTTTTTAAAATATATAATTACTTAAAAAAAGATCTTTCTTTATAAATCTTTAAACTTTGTTAGATTCTAAATGACAATAAGAGTGATCTAGTCAAGTCAGAAATGCCTCTGGTTTACACACAAATGTTTGCAAACCTATGGCTTGTAGACCTGCAGCTTTCCACCACAGTGGAAATCGGGGTGAAATTCATAACCTGATCTGAAGCTCATTAAACTTCTCATTTCAAGTCTTTGAAGCTGTCTAGTTCCAGAGGCTTTAGGCTGGCTTTATAGAGGAGGTTGTTTCTAAAAAACAAATCTTTGCACTAAGATACTTGTAACCGGAAACGGCACATTTAAGAAATCATCATCTTTTTAATGTGTCCCAGCCATCTGAGCTATGAAAAATATCAGCAGAAGGCTATTTATAATGTTATTTCCTTTGTTGGAGTGTTTTAGTATTACTAGAATCACTTTGGGCTCTCCACGCATAAAGGTCACTAATACAGAAGGGTCTCAGGGAACAAGCACCCCCCTGACAGCTCCCAGCAGGCAGCTGCTCAAAGGACAGGGAAAAGAATGGAAAGTAAAGTACTTTGACTCCAACAGGCTACTCTTTACATTAATATAAATTATTAAAGCTGGAGGTGGCCCTTGAGAATTGGAAGACTAAACTAGGTTTTTGTAAGCTCCACTGTTTCACTTCCCACAAAAGAAAGAGGAGATATCAATGAATCGCATTACCATCACCAGGGAAAATTTTTACTGCATTATTCTTTACCTTTTAAAAATACAACCACATTGGAGAAAATGGTATAAAAATTAGTTGCTGCGGTAGCTAAAAGAAGGCTTTCATAAGAAAGCACAAATCTAGCCTATTTTACAAACTTTCTAATCTCAAAACAATGTTGCTATACTATACAACAATTTTAAACAGAATTACTTACCTTGTAAGTCTTTTGTTCCTCGTTTTACTGTGTGATCCCTCTCAATGCAAGTACACAGCAATTAAGCATCAGCATTTTCCATTCTGCTTATCTGACAACAACACACCTGGTCTGAAATCTGTAAACCCAGTCACCCACCAGCCCACTGTCTCGCCTGAGCTGAGTCACAAGAATTCAAACTTGCCTTTTTTTTGCATCAGCAGCAGACGGACTATATCAATGGAAACAAACAGCTGCTGATTTGTCACTGACCCCAGGGAGAACACAGAGAAATTTGATTCAGTCTCTATAGTCTCCTGACTCTGAAACCTTGTTAAAGGTTTGCACAGATGCATATTACATAATCTCTTGGGTAGGGCATGGGTTTGCAAGATCATTTTTGAGATGTACCAAGCTTTGGCTAAAGATAAAATACATTGAGGAGATCTGTTCTTTAACTTCAAATTAGTAATTAGTGTTGTTGTTTACAGCCACTCCGTGCGTGGTCTTCTTTAAAGCAGAAGAAGGGAAAGCTGTGAAAACAGAAACTGACTAGACTGAACACACTATCCTACAGCACTCTAGGCTCAATAATACTGGGGATCTTTGAGCCCTCAGTAAAATGTGTGGATATTGAGATTCTCTAGTGCAATGTCCAGGACTTTGGTGTTTTGCTGTTTATTTCTGCCCCCCCCCCCCCCCCCCCCGCTTTGTTTGGCTTTTGTTTGTTAGTTTGTGGTTTTGGTTGGTTTGGTTTGGTAATTCTATATTACAGTTCGGGATGTTTTAGTAGTAAGCACATGTTCTTTTATTGTTTAATAATTCCAATAACATTTTAAAATACGAAACCTCTCTTTTAAATCTTTTCCAAGCTGCTTTAAGCATAATTTCAAATGAAATAATGAACTGCTTTCTCTTGCTAGAGACTGTTACATAGACCAGCACCAGTAATATCTGACCCCTTAATTTATGCCTTACTTGGTACTCTCTGGTTTGATGCCTTTCTCAGCTGTGAGGTTTTCACTTATCCAACAGATCACACAACACCTGAAATTCAATGTACCCAGGAAACAAACATACTAAAAAATGCAACTCTTTGAGTGTAGAATCCAACAAAAATTGTTTCAAGTGGCACACAGATTTAGTTGAAAACTGCTAATTATCTAATGTGCAAAACTTTGAGCACCGTTTTCCTGCCAAATGTAACTGGATAATCTAACTGTATTTAAAGACTAATAGGGTAAAAACTCTTCCTATGGGGAGGACAGGTGGCTAGAGGTAATTACAATTACAAAACTTTACAAACCTCAGAATATTTAAAAGTTTTGGATTTCTATTCCCTCAATGATTAGGGAAAAAAAATTGATCAGAGTAATAGAGATTATCATTCATAGAGAGCACCAACTGTTGTTCATGATCTTAGGAGAAATCAAGGACTTACAACAATCTCTGCAATGCACACTTTTCTCAACTCTCTTTCATAGGAAGAAAAGTGCAATTTGCTTCAGAATTAGTGACTCCTTATCAAAACTATTTTATTCCTTTGCATTCCATATAGAAGTAAAACCTGCCCAAGTAATTTCTATGAGTATGTTATGAATGCAGGATACCAATAGTTGCAGAAAAGACTTTGTCTGTGTAATTGTAGTTATCTTTTGGAAATTAATTGTCAGACAAATCAATGGGTGATTTTCCAGATACAGCCAGAAACCTGAAATGTATGCTCTGCCCCACAGACTCCATTTTGAACATGCAGTGGATTTTATATAAAAGACTAAAAGTTTAATATTCTTTTATCTCTCTTTCTGTCAGAGGTGAAGAATGTTGTAGAAGAATGGAAGAAGACAGAATTCTTCCTTTAGTCAATACTTGCCAAAAAATGAAATAATGCAGTCCTAATCAGACAGCAAAATATGGTTTACCCTTTTGCAAACTAAAATAAATGCTTATTGCTTTAGGCTATAGGTAATATAATTTAAATTTCATTTGTATATAACAAATTAAATAAGTTCTAACAAGTAAACAGGATGAATAGGAAAGTCAGATACTTCCTCATGGGATTTACCTTACTTTTCTGCTCCATTTTCCCCTGTTAGTGGTTGTGATATAACCACAACACAGAACAATCTGTCTTTCACATGCCACTGTGAATTTTTACATTTTCATTTAATTTCATGATTCATTTCAATGTTTGTTATGAGTTTGATTAGCAGGTAGTGTAAATATAGATTGCTAATGAATATACAACTGACAAATACATAAAAATAAACCATTCCAGTTTCGTTTCCTTGCACATTTTTCCCAAGAACAATGTTTGTGAAGTTAAAGGAAAATTTTTAAAAAAAGTGCCTCCAATCATCCCAAACAGATGATTCGTCTTTCAGATGATGAAAGAAATTTTCTGCTGTCAATACATTGGCTCAACTCATTATTCTGACTTGTATTTATGTCATCAGAGATATCAAGATATTATAGAAAAGACTTTAGAAATCAGGCTGAAAAAAAAGATTGGGGAAACGTGGTCAGATTTTGATGTTGCTTGACTTTGACTACATCTACAACAAATCAAATACATGGTCCAATATGGACCTAAAATCTGCAAAGCCTTGATTTAAATTACTTGCATCTCATCTCTAGAGACTGACCTCATATCAGTCAATGTTTTTGTCACAATATTACACTCTTTGACCTTCCAAGAGCTATCTACTAGTAAGTTTTCTCTCCTTTTGAAGTTCAGCTTATACTTGTCAACTTTATTGCAAATATTTTTTTTTTCTGAGAGCGAGAGGCTTTTGTGTTCTTCCTAGCTCCCTGTACAGTGTCTCTGTGGTCTTCGCTTTGCTTCCATTTGTTTTTCATGGCAATCCCATCTATTTTCCCTTTCCTTTATTTTCTGCTTATCTGGCAGTCATTAAACATCACTGGATCTAGCCATACTTGTCCCTTGTTCTATTTCCATAAGAGTGGAACAATTTGAACCTATACTTTTAAAACTACCTGTTGAAAGCTGCCTGTTCCACCTCCCTCCTTTCCCATTAGGCTTACTTCTCAAATCTCAGTGTTTGCTCACTGCCTGCTCATTTGTTGCTTGTTATTCTGCTCTCTGGGCTCTTTTCTGAAAAGCTGTGAACTCTGTCAATTCACTGTTATTCTCATTCATGTTGTCTTCAGCCCTCATAGTACCAGAGAATATCTTTCTGTTGGCTGGAATCTGTCCAGAAAAATGTCTCCCTCAAATATTTTCTTGAAGTTTTGTACTGTAGTCTTCTCACAGACACGTTCTTAGAAACCGCTGGACATCATATCCCTGCAGCACTCTCTATCCACAGTCAAAACCCTCAATTGCCAGTGGGTAATCCTGCTACATACTTATAAAAAAATACTCTCAAAATGTTTTATCCATCTGGTCTGTATTCAGTCTAAAGTCCTCTAGGGATCTAAATCTGAAGTAAAAATGTGAGGTACTAAGCAAAGAATATATCTCTTTTTCCAGTGTCTGTACTTGGACAAACAAATCTTTTTATGCAATATTTAAGCAATTTGAATTAAAAGGGGTAATTGGTATGTCTCTCTTGTACAATTTAAATCATATTTTGTTCTTTTAATGGGGCTCCCAGCTGTTTTCCTTTATTCCTGTATTATCTGCTCCAGTATATTTTTATGTATCTTTGAATTTCAGTAAACTGAACTATTATCATCCCTCATGCTCTTCTTATGAATGCATTTTCATTAATTTTTTCTTTGCTGCATTTTGATTTTACCTTTAGGCTTCCATTCCTCATGCACTCTGTCCTTTAACCTGTAAACCTTTTTTCAAAAGCTTTGCAAAAATGTTCTTTTTTTCTTTTTCTTCTCTGCCCCACTGCTCTTGGGACTTCATCTCAGATAAGGCAAAGTGAAGTCCCCTGAGTAGCATCTTCTGTCCAGCCACACACCAGTCTGGAGTTTCCAGGACACATCCAGTCTGCAGGTGTCTGCATAGCATTAGATTATATGTTGGCTTTCACATATTTTCAACAGATCTAGGTTTTTATGCCCCTTAATGTGGAAGCTTGTCACTTTCCCTTTCAGATTATATACATTAGTTAATTTCTCTCAGAAAGCATTTTAGTTTTCTGCCCTGATGAAATATTTGATTTCTGAGACAAGATAAAGTGTAATCCCTTGTAGATTGATTTTAATACACTCTGTAGTTTGAATGGTCTCATATTTTTATACACTAGACAACCATTTTAGCCACTATTACACCCTTTTATGACCTTTAAACTTGATTATATTTGTGGTTTTTTGGCATGCTTACTGTTTTCTGAACTCTGAGATAATCCAAACAATACATTTTATTGGAAGATCTAAAGTCAACTGAGTAGTCATTGGATCATCAATAAAAAAAATATTAGCATTACTAGGCTTAGTATTGATTGTTTGAAATGCCAAAGCATATGCACATTCTAAAACTAACACATTCAATATGGTCATCATAAATTTTGAAGAGAATTCCCAGAAAAAGTTGCAAAGTTTTGGTGTATTTAATGTGATTTATCATTCCCCTAACAAGATGTCAGCAATAACTAACACTTTAAAGGTGAGGTTTTTTTAAAGCATAGACCAAATTCTGAAGTCTTGTACAGGTTTGAAGAAGAAATACTGAGTTCAGAAGCTGGTCCACCAGTACATTTGTGATGATACTGTATCTAACTGTAGTGTGAGATTTGTTGTATCACCTAAAGTTTTAAAACAATTAAATATTGAGTTATGTATGAAACTCTGGAGTGGGTGTTACTAATGATCAGAATCAGAAAAGACGCTAAGATTTCTTAATTCTGTAAATATTCTTACTTGTACTCCAAATTTTCATACTGCTTTGAGTTTTTTGTTTGTTTTTTAATTTCACCTATATTGTAAACTATTTGTAAAGACCAGAGACATCAACCAGTCTGATTGAGTAAATTCAAACATGCATTTTCTTCAAAATAAATTGTTTGCCTTTAAAAAATTGTACCTTTCCCTACATGGATCTTTGTCTTGAGACAACTTTGAAAATTCAGATATCAGAGCGAGTATCTGACAAATTACAGGGATTCTGATTACTTTTCCTCAGAATCTTATCCCAGCCCCACTGCTGGTGAAGTGAGCAGTAGACTCTGCTGTGCCTTCCTTTCTCAACAACTGTGTGCAGTGCAGTGATTGCCAGCAGGAAAAGGCACCTCCCTGAGTCAAATACACAAGAAACAGACCGAGAACTTCTTGAAGATGGATTGGATCTTAATCACAGAAAGGCCTTCTTCTCTCATTTAGCATAGCAGAGTCTTGTTGCAGATCTTTTAATGGGTAATGTAAAATGGACTCCTTGTAAGTAGCAATTTTCCTCTGTACTGCTACAAGGAGTACTAAACTAAAATGGAATAAATAATATTAAATTTACTGTTATTGTCTCCAGTTTTCAATCCTGTTTCAGTGTCTTCTGTTTTCATTATTTTTTCTGTTCAGAGCACTTTTTGGCTTTCAGTATAAAATAGCAGGGATCAACTTGTGTTAAAATTATAAAAAGTAAAATTTTTGTCAGTCTTCATGACTACATAAATTATTGAATCCAATCTCTGTGGTGGTGCAGCTTTCTAGTTTACTCTTATTTCCTTATTTCTTACTAAATCTCAGTTGGCAATTGCAAATAATTCTTCTCTTTAACCTTCATTCTCTTCTCTCTGTCATACATGGGCAATGACATGTTGATATTTTATATATATATATATATATATATATAATACACATAAATCCTTTCTTGTACTTAGCTATTGCTGTTAAATTTTCTGGTTCAATCTAATTGACATTCAAAAGAGCAGTCAAAAAAGATATGCTAAACACTACATGAATCAGCTTTTAAAAGTGTTCACTGTACCCAAAACAATAACTGCTGTACATCATGCTGTGGGCTGAAAATGACAAATACTTTGTTATTGTTCTTTTTGTAGACTCAGAATAATTACTAGTTGGTTAGAGTTAAAAAAGAAGGTTCAAAGATTTCTTCCAGATACAGATAACAAAAAAATATTGAAGAAATAGAGTATAACGCTAAAGACCCTCTACAAACTATAACTGTTACCCTGAATTTTGGATAAAGCTGGTCCTGCATTAAGAAAAACCCAATCGGATTTGATAAATAAAGAAAAATATATTTTAGCCAGCCTTTTATATACTGATGCTCAGACTTCAGAAAATCAACTTAACTAAGACAATGCATGTGTTGTATATTGTTCAATATCCAAGGAAATTTATACTGTCACATGATTGGTATTTTACAGTATAAAACGTAAATTAGAGACAATACATCAGTACTCTTTGGTTGTGCAGATTAACTAGGAATCCACTTTTATTACCATGCAATCACAATGGTTACAGCTGACCTCTGTACTTGTTTCAACAACCCTATTGCAGCAATTAAGAAGAAGGGATCTTACTGATCAGCATCACTGAAAGTAACATTTCTCTTCAAACAGACCACGAAGGGTAGTTTGAAAAAGTGACAGGGACACACATTTGCATTGAGGGGTAAACCTTCAAAATTTATAAATAGCCATTAAAAACAAGAACATTTCTTAGAAGGAATGTTCTTGTATTGATTAATGTTTTAGGACATATAATAATAATAATAGAGTCATTGGAGCAATTTGTTGCTTTAAGGGTAAAATTCAAACTTTGAATTTAGTCAGAATAATATGACAATCCTAAGTAGAATTGGACTTTTTTTCTGAAAGTTAAAAGCTGACTGAGGGATTTTAAATGAGCAATTCTTCACTACAGAAAAATTGTGTTTGTTTCAGTATAAATCCTACTGGAAATATTTCTATAGAATATACAACTGGATTTGAAACTGATTTTTTTTTCTTACTACACAATGCGACATTACCATAGAAAAGTATAATGTAAGTACAGATGCCTTTTTGTAAATTCAGAAAAAATGTCTATATTATCAATATTTCTACAAGCTACACGTTTTTTTAAATCTTATTGTATGTATAATTAGTCTTCTAGAAGGCAATAATTCTGTAGGATAAGCAAACCGTAATACCAATCTAATTTTAACAAAAACTTCAAAGGGGAGAAGGAATAAATCAGTGACTATGGCCAGCTATTATTTTTCAAATGTTCAATCTACTTTTCCCAAGCTTGAAAACAAATGTGAAGTATCAGCCACATAAATAATGACCATAACCTTTTGTTGTTGAGGCTGCCAACATGGAGCTAAATAGTAGGAAGAAAAGAGCACTTCATTAATCATTCATGCAAGATTATAGCCAACATAAAATTATATGTATCCTCTGGTATATGCATTTGTCTTGTTTTGGTTAAAATTAAGTGGTCTAAACACCTGGACAGAGGTTATGGTTCCAGATGTTTAGGAATATATGAAAAAGCTTTAGAGCACTAGTGAAGTAAAGAACACTTAAAAATGGAATTAAGGGGAATGAGGATTTCCAGTGTTGGCCTCAAACAACATTGGCTGCAAATTACTTCCCTTTTTAGCACAACAAACTGTATAAAAGCTCCAGCATCAAAGTCCAGATCTAGCCTGCTAAGGCGTTCTTACAGTAGGATGCTTTAATTATACTCTGATTGAGGTTTTCTTCTTGGCACTTGTTCTTTCCTGATGGCTTGGTTTGGTCATGACTTGGTCTCCTGTCTCTAAATAGGTTAACAGGATGAGGGAGGCCACCCAACTACCTAGACCCCAGGTAGAGAGCAAGGTTATGCTGACCTTACCTCAGGGAGAGACTTGGGCTCAACCCCAAATCTGTCACTGCCTTCAGGGAAAAAAATAAGGCAAGATTTGCCCCATTTTTTTTTTTTTTTTTTTTTCCAAACACTCCTGTATATTTCTTATGTTCTCTTGTTTTCTTGAACTGTATTTTGGTTTTGCCTGTTTTGCAGTCATTTTGTTTCTGTGAGACTTTAGGAAAATGAAGATCATTCTATTGATTAAAATAACGATCCTTTATAGAGTCCTTTTTTCCAGTGTGAATGCTTATTAACAGTGCTGAGTTTACTTGATTTCAATGGGTCTAGTCAAACAAATGAGAACAGAGAACAACTGAACTACACTGCAACCCCAGCAGCCACAGCTTTACAAGTCCTGAGGTTCTGCTTGTGAAAAGTCATGCAGATAAGACACCATCCCTGGCACATGCTTTACTTATCACAAGGAATGAATACCATCTTGATATTTCCTATGGCGTAAGGGACATTAAACCCCTCTGATGGGACAGCTACACACAGTGGCAGTGCAGTTTCCTTCTCCTACTCCCACCTGTGGCACAGATTCAGCTGCTGCTGCTCATCTGGCATTTTGCTGAACCAGGGCAGCCCATCATCCCAGCAAAAAGGGCAAGTACATTTTTCACAGGGTACTGAGCATAGTGAAAACACTGGAAGGCTGGAGACTTGTCCAAGGGAGGGGGGCAAGACAAGTGGAAAAGGGGGCAAGGAGTGACAAAAGAGCAGGAAAACAGAGCAAGCAGATAGTCTGGGAGCCACACCTTTCATGATGTCTATGTGGTTCCACTGCTTCAGCCCCATCATCTGTCTGCCATCTTTCATCCATTATAATACGATATCCTGACTACTTTCTTCCTTAAATTCAATTTCTGATCAGGAACCCACTTGGGACAGGAAAGCAAGCAAGGAGTTGATCCTGTAATGATGACCTGCAGACTGTGGTTTAACATTAACTGTGCCATTTCTAACAGCCCAAACATGATTCATCTTTTCTACATTTAGCCATTCATTCTAGTTCCCCCTAGGAGATTTGTCTCTTCTCAGTTATGCTGATTTAGCTCTTCACATGGCTGACCTCTAAACTGGACTTGCAAAATGAAGCACTCAAAAAAAAAAAAAGTCTAGTCTTTAAATAAAAACATGCTATTTCATCAGTCTGATTTATAGTCAGAGCAAAAAAGTGCAGAATTGGCATAAATAAATGTCAGGGCTCAAAGGGAGGCAGGAAAGTATGGGCCACTTGTGGGGAGGGAGGGAGACATCTTGCACATGATATGCTCCTGACAGAATAGGAGCATGAAGAAACTGCAGGCTTAATTCAGGCCTTAGTTTAGACTTATGAATGGTGTAGACAGGCGGCAGATTAGACCACTTAGGGAGGTTGTGTAGCTTTCTTTGCTGAAGGTTTCTAAGAACAGATTAGACATGAGCTGTCAGGATGTGCACAGCTTATCTGTGCTTGGGAGCTTGGCTACTATAGCTTTGTTTTCTACTGGCTGGTGGAATGTTCTGAAATATTGTCAATGTCTAGTTGTATCTATTTCCCAGAACATCTTCAAAATAAAAAAAAAAAAATTAAAAAAGGTTTTTGATGCAGCTTTGTTGGAAGTTACAAAAATGTGTTAGAATGTTGCATTTTTTATGGATTCTGTATCTTCATGAAGACTCCTTTTAGCAAAGGGATAATAAAGCCATTAAGCAAGAGCTACTTAAAGCAAGAGAATCTGAAATGTGTTGAACTTGAATATCCACATCTATGTGTACTTGGCTTATGTCAATGTCAGTAGTATTGAATTGTAGAACCTTGTTGTAATTAAGCAGGCAATTTGCTATAGGCTGTTAAACTGCAGCTTTACAGAGCTGAGTGCGCTGCAAATGTTAGGTGTTACACTGGGTGCTCACTCCAGATGGCTTGGAGCTGAATTAAAGACTCAAAGTGGAGACAGGCAGCTCCTGAAAAATCAAGGTAGTTTGGAGACTCAAAGGTATCTGTACTTGAAATATTCAAAATGAACACCAGACATTTTAATGTTTCATCTAGAGAGGTTTGAGCTAATTTGGATGCATACTCCACCTTTCACAGATGTCATATAGGAGATTATGAAGCAGATGAGAATGCCTTGTTTGAAAAGTTAAACCTTTTCCAGTTAGATTTTTTCCCTAGGGACCAAATTTTTAGGCATTCAAATATGTATATATTTTTTTTAAACAGAAGCTATTTAGGAATGTGGAAATAGAATGATGGTGCAGCAGGCGATGTCCACATTGAACATGAGAAAAAGGTTTTTCACTGGGAGGCTGGTCAGTCACTGGAACAGGTTCCCCAGGGAAGTCACAGCACAAGCCTATCAGAATTCAAGGAGAATCTTCAGGATGCTGTAAATCATATGGTTTCGTTTTAGGAAGTTCTTTGAGGAACAGTTGGGCTCCATGATCCTAGCTGGATCCCTTCCAGCTTGAGATACTCTATGATTCTATGATTATTATACAGGTAAAGCCAATCTGGTCACTTCAGGCTGCTTTGAATTGCTAAAGCACTGTTTCAGGAATGCTAGGTGTTTAGGAGTCATATATGAATGTCAAATCAGCCAACTTTTTAAGTTTGGACTTTTTCCATATAAATTATGGATATTATTTCATGTCCTTTTAGATATTAGAAACATAAACAGAAAAATAAATTGAATGTTAGTGATAAATTAGGTGATGAAAAAAACTGCTCTCCAGATTTTAGAACTGTGTAAGCTTCCTCTATTTTTCATATTGCTTATATCTAACCTAAAATACGGATTTTCACTTGCAGTATCGTCTTTTGTTTACTGAAAAAGTTTGTACAACGTCAGAGACTGAAGGGATGAAAGCCAAAAGGAAAAAGATTCATAAAGGAAAAAAGCCTGAATGCTACTCCTCAGGTATTGGATGCCAAGGGGAGGAAAAAAAAAGACAGGGAGGGAGGGAGGGAGGGAGGGAGGGAGGAAGGAAGGAAGGAAGGAAGTGTTGGAAGGAAGTGTCGGAAGGAAGTGTCGGAAGGAAGTGTCGGAAGGAAGGAAGGAAGGAAGGAAGGAAGGAAGGAAGGAAGGAAGGAAGGAAGGAAGGAAGGAAGGAAGGAAGGAAGGAAGGAAGGAAGGAAGGAAGGAAGGAAGGAAGGAAGGAAGGAAGGAAGGAAGGAAGGAAGGAAGGAAGGAAGGAAGGAAGGAAGGAAGGAAGGAAGGAAGGAAGGAAGGAAGGAAGGAAGGAAGGAAGGAAGGAAGGAAGGGAAAGAGAAAGAGAAAGAAAGTAAAAAATATTATAAGTGAAACAGGATTATTTTTTCAGTCTTCTCTTGTGTGTACAGCATTTTAAAAAGCAGCAACATTTTATAAATTTGTGCCAAAGCTACTAAGCTGCTCAAAAGATTCCATAGAGAGCTGATCGATTCTTTTTATGTCTTCTGCATACTTATTAACTCTACAGCTATTAATCAGGTCATAGTCTGAAATTCAATATCAGAAAATGTAAAGTTGCCTAATGCTTTCCATCGAAATATCTTTTAACTTCTGTTGTTTGTAACCTCCCCAGATCTGAATAATAGAGGCTTAGAGCATTCAACCTAAGTATCTGTCTCAGCATGAAACATTTCCATAAATTCCAGTCCTTTCAAAGAAAGAGACTTTGGAAATACCGATGTGAAAATAAACAATAAACAAACAAATTAAAAAAAACCAAATAATGAATGCCTGTGGGGACAAATAAGTTTTTGGATTTTAGAGTCCCCAGTGGTTTGGGAGCAAGATATTGTACAGATATGAACTTAGTGCCAAAGACGTGTCTTTTATTTTTTCTCACATGAACACAAACATTTTCATGGGAAAAACCAAAATCAATACTCATATTGACCAGGTTAGATTTTTGGTTGGTGGTTTTTTTTCTTTATCTTGTTCTCATTTGGCATGAACCAAGTTTACACTGTGGTGTGGCTTATCCCAAGCACAGATCTGAGCCTGTGACATGAGCAGTCAGCTTGGTGGGAGAAAGTCACCTAGCTCAGGTGACAAGCAGGCAAAAGATAGGTACACCTTGTGCTTGGGCATGTGGTGATGGAGGAGCAGCTGTGTAGCAGGAGGAATTTTTGAATGTCTGGGGTTGAGGAGGGAACCTGAACAAATGATGAGCCAATGGAACAGCAAGATGTCAACAGGACAGCTCAGCCAGAGGGGAAGGAGACAGGATGAGGAGAGGATTACAGATTTGGATCCATTAAGTAACCAGGATTTACTGTGTATCAATGGGCCTCAGGGGTATATTCAACAAGAATAGGTGGAAAACCAAGCCTGAAGCAGATGTGGGGCCAGGAATCTAAGTTAAGAGAGTAACAAGATAAAAAAATTTGGAATGGGGTGTCCATGACAACCTTCAAGTTGAAGATGCTGAGGAAGAAGAAAGAAAGGGCAAAATGAAATAAGAAAAAGAAAAACTAAATGGGTGAAGAGGTAGATGTGCATGTGGTCAGGGAAACTGCTATGGAAGAGAGTCAGAGAAAGACACACCACAATGTGGTAAGACATGGGAGCATATCAGGACAAGAAAGACTAACAAGTTGCCTTAAAAGAAAGAGAATGAGATGACCTAGGCAATAGCATTCAGAAGTCTGGGAGGATAGACTGAAATGGCTGTCAAGGTGATTTGTGAAATCACCTGGCAATCTGAAGTGCTTCTTTCTCCTGTAATGCTGATCTATAATGATCATAGCTGTATGTTCTAGAGTGCTATAGAACTCTAAGTGGTCTCACTATCTTTATATAAATTAATATATTCACAAGCAACAAGGGAATAGGAAGTGTCTCAGGTCTGTTGAGGAATGCTTAAGTGTATTTATGATGCCGTAGGATCAATTTTTGAGGGATGAAACATATTATCTTCAAATTTTATTTCTATGTTTTAACAAGAGCCTGGTCTGGTTTGTGACAGCCATGCTGTACAAATGACTCTGGAATACTCAGAGGAGAAGACTGAGAGCTGCTTTTGTTTCACCTCCTATGGAAGATGGCAGGTTCTATGCTATAGAACATACTTTAATGGCAAAGCCAAGCTGGAGATATGATTAAGTCACAGAATTTGTATGTAAATATCTGAGAATTGTTTAAATCAGATTAATCTTTGCTCTTTTTTCCCTTACTCATGTTATTTTGGTGTCAGATTTGCAGAAATTCTGGCAGTAGCAGGTGCAAAAAAATGTTGAGTTTTGATTAATCAAACCACTATATAGTGCTGCAAAAGGTCCATTTTTTCAACATCTCAAACAGGACTTCCTAAATAAGTGGAAAATTTTAATTTCAATCTCCCTATGTATAAATTTTTGACCTGTAAATTGGATCTAATACTTCACATTTTAGAAGTCTTTGTGAAGAAGGACTGTTAATATTTGCAAATCACTCAGGCAAAATGGTAATGAATATCTGAGTAGGGAAAAGCACAAGAAAAAACACACTATTAAATTCAAAATGAAAATAACTTGTACACAGTTCTGGGTAAAGACATGCTGGACCATGAGGACAAAGAACTACCCTGTGCAGCTGCACATGGTGGTCTTCTGTGCCCTGGAAAAGTGCACAGAAACCAGGCTGTGGCTGTGTGATCCTGTATCCTGACGCACACCCTGGGGAACTGAATGCAGATGTCATAAACACCTTGATTCTGGCATTTCCTGGGATGGCACTCCCACAGTAGGGGTGTTTTGAGTGCATATATTGGTATGTCCATGTTTCTTTGCATTGTGATTTTGGTGTAAATGCCAGAGTTGGCAGTTTTGTAATAGTGCAATGACTGACATAAATATGCTTCTACTCTCTCCTTCAGACTGTAATGACAGGACAATTTGCATGTCAGAACTGTATCTCAAAAGAAACTGCTTTTATATTTTGATTAAATCCCTCTCCTGCTTTCAAAAAACCACATTTCCAGTGTTTGGTGTTTTCCATAGACTCCATAAATAATCATAATTTTAAAATCGAGTATTTTTAAGAAGGGAGAAAAGACAGTTTACAGGCTAGACCTTAAATACTGAAGTTATTTTAGGATATGATAATAGAAATGGGTGTTCATTGTGCGCGGTGGCCATTGTACAAAGTGTTACCATCAAAATCTTAAATAGAAATCAAGAGATTGACTCTTACTGTAGAGGAATGACAGAGATCTTTGACTGGCATACATGAGAACCAAGTAGCCACCAAATCAAACGAATTTATTGATGGGACACTATCCTGTGGCTTTTGAGAAGTTCAGGTGAGGCTGCCCTGCCAAGTGCATTCTGTGACAGCAGCAGCAGCACCGCCAGTGTAGTGGCAGGTCCTCGTTATAGGAAGAAACAAGTGAGGCTTGCTCAGGCTCAGAGCATGAGGATGTACTTGAACTCATCTACAAGTTTATTTCTGTGCTTCATATAGCAGAGTGGTTGTACCCATGAGGAAGCCCTGTCTTCTTTAGCCTATCAACTATTTGGTTTGCCCCCCAGTGACTTCCTTGAACTCACTGAACAAGGTGAATTTTACAGCAGAGTAGGGAGGTAGATGAAAAACTGCCTGCAGTTAAAACAGTTTGCATTGGTTAGTTTATTCAAACAATTTGCAGCTCACAATAACTAGAACTCTCTATAAAGAGATTCCTTTAAATTAAACATACTTTAATAATGACTGTAATATGTATACAGCTTTTACTACAAATCTACTGTAATATGTATACAGCTTTCACTACAAATATGTATACAGCATTTACTACAAATCTGATCTCCATGCAATATTTTGAGTTTTGCAATTCACAAAATCTGTCCTTCTCTTGAACAAGTTATACTGCCACTACATTGTCAGACTTGCCTTCAGTCTCAACTGGAAGATGTTGGCCTAAGAGGACTCCAAAGGCTGATCTTATAGACGGTATCTTCAAATAAAATTAGGTTTTTTCTTAGCTAATGTAGTCTGCCAAAATTCTTTCTATTAGTGGCATTTTGGCTTTTTACAATACTGATGTCATAGAACCCTATAATTATAGGGCATTTGTGTCTCTCCATTGCCATTAGCATAAAATTTACTTGTATGGCCAAAAACAAGTTAATGATTTGGTTGAACCAAAATAGCTGAGGGAAACTGATACCATTAATCTCTCTGGACTGTTAAAACACTTCTAAGAGATAAGGGATTATGCTTTAAGTGTGCTCATATAAATTATGCTGTTACTAATTCTATGGAACTTGAATTAAAAATGAAACCATTAAATTCTCATATAAGTTTTAAGCATGTTATATTTTCTCTCCTTGAACTAGGGATCCTGGACACCTGTCTGTGAACTATTTTTTCCATATTTTCCATACTTCCCTTCAGGAGAAAAGGTTGCCTACTCAGCAGAAAACTCATATGAAGACTAGCTGTTTAAAAAATGCTTACTGTCTATGAAGAGTTCTTAAGAATATCAAAGTTCAAATAGTTCCTACATCCATAAAAATATTAAATTTACTTTTCTTCTGATGCTGTTATCATCATGTGAATGCTGTCTATCTGTACTACCAACTACTGAAACAAAGGTGGCTGCCAAGTCACAGGACCTTCATACATCTGAACTTATAATAGGAAAAGATGACTACTACTGACTTTTCCCACTTTCTGAAAAGTACCCCAGCTACACTTCTAATTTTGTACAGGTCATGCAAAGATAAGCATCAAATTGTTGATGCTTTTGTTGGTATGCAGGTTTTCTGAGATATGGGAAGTGAGAACACAGTAACATTTCCCTGTTACATAGTTGATTATAAATACATTTCAGGTGTGTATTAGCAATGTCAAGATCAGTGAATCTTTGTATTGGATGCTAATTTTCAACATGATACAATAACTATAGAGTCCTGCCTTTTTGTTGCATTGTGAAGACAGAGGATGTATCTCTTTTGAATTTGATAAACGTGAGATAAAGTAGCTTATCTTTCAGAAAAATGAAATAAAACTATGTGGAATAATAACACTGTTAGCAGAGTCTGACACACCTCAGCTAAGGTAAAAACAGTGAAGGACAAGAGTCCTGAGGATCCTGAAAGCAATAGTTGATAAATTCTGGATAGAAACATGGAAGAAATACACAGTGTAGCAAAGGGAATTGCTAAAATCCCAAAATAAACTTGTCTAAGAGACAGGTTTGCTTTGAGCATTTTCATCAACTGTTGCAATTATATTAAGCCCGTAGATTATGCTATTAAAAAAATCCATTCACAAACCAAACCAAACCAAACCAAACCAAACCAAACCAAACCAAACCAAACCAAACTTAAAAACCCAACTAATTTTTGAGTTTTATCTGTACTATACCTTTATCTGTCAATATAGCTATGTGAAACTTGCTTTGCAGACAATTTGAGTATAAATTTGGAGTTTTCAGGATGCAGCACATGGATATGACCTCAGGCAAAGGAGGATATAGCAGAGGGGATCAGAACCTTGAGTGCAGTCAAAATAAAATCTTTATTTATTCCAGTTAAAAACCAAAACAAAACCTCAAAGCAAACCTATATGGCATCACAAGTTAACCAGATCAGAAAGGTAAGTGCTTATGTAAAAAAAAAAAAAAAAAAAAAAAAAAAAAAAAAAAAAAAAAAGCAACCAGTTACAACTTCCAAAGAAAAAATTTTGGAACCTAAATATTGGCTTAGACAGAATTCTTTTAATGGATTTTTTTTAGAACTTTTTTTTTTTTTTAATAGAACTTTACATAGACACTGCAGTTATTACTTTAACTTTTTTAGAGTAAGTGATATATTGGTATAAGATGTGATAAGACCATTTACACAGTAAAAACTTTTTTCAGGTCAGGGGCAGGGTAAGAGTTGTTTGTGATAGAATATGACAAGCAAAATACTTCTCTTGACAAGGCAATTTAAATCAGTAAAACTGTATTCCAGCGAGTATACTTTACTCCAGAACACGTTTCCTCTTCCTAGGATAAATAAGTTACCTTGAGAGCCTGGCTGCACTTAGCAGGTTCGGTGATAAGAGCTGCACTGATAGAATTACAGCAGCCACTCATTTGTAGTACAGAAATAGATCATTGATAAAATAGCTTTCTTTGCCAGTACAACTTAAGCCAGCTCCTTGAACAGAATAACATATACTGTCAAAATAGGTTTTGTTGATTTTATAACTAAAACTTCTGCCTTCTTTACTGTTTTGATCAAGGGTGTTATATCTAGAATGACCAGAAGAGTAACAACTTTGAATGTAGATTACTGCTGACAAAATCTTAAGATTCTTAACACCTTTTTTACATGTTTTCAGGTACCTTCACTTCTACAGTTGTGTCTACCAGATTGTGCACTGTCAGGCTTTTGGCTAATATAGATATGCCAGTAAAACCTGTAATGCAAATTTGGCCTTAGACTGGTGTGACTTATTTCCTTTCCTTGAAGGACAGAACTAATACATGCCCACTTAGATTTACCACTGGGTGACTGTTTAAACCATAGATTGTACCAATACAGATTTTAGTGTGCACTAATGCAGTAATCTTAACATTCCACCTGCAGCGAAGAATTGCACTGATTTAACTTAAATTGGATTTAAATCTCACATAAACCTTTAACACAAAAATGAAGTCCTGGGAATCAGCTGCTCCGGCGTTCCTACGCATTATCTTACTCTGCAGCAGCAGCATCCTCCGAACATGTCAAGAAGCTTACTCTCCTTAAGGAGGGTAACCCATATCAAATACCTCCCATCTATCATGAGGAAATGGAGCATGCACAATGCACTGTTATCATGGAGCCACTGATGCCTGGTAACATATTGTCACCCGGCCACTCGCTAATATGTCAAAGCTGATAGTTATATTGAGATAGGCACCTGCATGGACATTGAAACAGAGTATGCCTAAATGCTTCACACAAGTAGGGTAAATTACCCTGTCCCAAGGTTTATGTTGCCATTACCAATGCAATTTAGTAGTAGTCTATAAAGTTTAATCCTAGATCTGTGCCTACATGGTACACTGGAATTCTCTCTGTAGCTGTGCTATGGTCATATCCTTTATGCTTCAAGCATAAGAATATATTAATTTCTGATAAGGGATGACAGCTTTTCCCTGAAGAGCTTCAAATTCTTTAGAGTTATAAAGCAGCTTCATGAAGAGATAGGCCCCAACACTGCCTTAAATAATGGTTAATATAAGAATTTTTTTTCATGAGGTCAAAGTGATTTAGTATATGCCTTGACCTCTGTGTCTGTGTTCATATGTCCATCATTTTATATCAGTGAAAGGGTGATTTCATTCATAAATCTGGCCCCTGCTGGATCATAAAATACACAGCTAAGATGAAAACAATATCCACAGATAGATTTTCACCTATTTACCAAGGCCATTTTAATTAATGCTTTTGGTTTGTACCTAGGTAGCTGTTCTGTGTGGCCAAGGCTACAGAAGGAAATGCATGTGGTAGAAAGAATTTTTTCTTTTTTTTTTTGCTGTGTTCTCTTTTTGAAGAGATAAGTGGGAAGAAGGAATTTGCATTTTTATTTAAAGCAACAAAAGTGAATTTGCATTTTTCCAAGAACTGCAGTTTCTTTTCTCAATGCCTAATAAAATATTAATATTAAAATAAACAATGAAGGCACTTGAACAAATAAAAAATTTTAATTAGTGCAGCTAAATGATGAATTCAATTTTCTTTTCATATTTAGAACCCTTTTGGATGCTTCCCACTGCTCATTTTGGATTCAAGGAAATGTATGTTTTTAACTACTGCATCTAAAACAGACGCAGAGCTTAAAGAACTGGAAATTAAAAATAAATAAATTAGCTCTCTGCTGTCATGAGCTGGAGCTTCAAAGGTCACATTTGAGCTTCAAAGAGTGACTAGAAGGACTATCTGCATGGGAAAGAAGGGTCACTGATGAGGGCAGTAGGTAAGAGTGACTCCAGGAAGGACTTGTGAAGTTTTCAGGAAGGGTTCTGGCTGACAGGAGAGAAAAAGACAGCATCTTGTTCTCTTTCTCTTCTTCTGAAATGAAAGACTGGTTTTGGCTGAAGGTGGCTGCTTTTTTCTTGGAATCCCACTATTTTTCTTATAGTGACAAAAGAACTAAATTAAACCTTTCTGTTCCTCCAGTTTTTGTAGATTGACTTCTGCCAACTGCTTTACCACAATTCCTTGGCTTGTATTGAAACTGGAATCTCCTATTTCCCTTCTCAGCGCTAAATGAATCCAGCCATGCTTTACATTGAAGAGCAAATAGCAGTGTGCAGTCAACACAGTGAAGCAAAATGCCTTGATTTTAATTGAGCTTTTCGAATTTGCATTACTGATTCCTTATTTCCAGATAAGAGCAAATGTGTAAGTCTCCTCCAGAAAAGAAAGTGAATATAACAAATGATAGATGGAGAAAGAATTCATGAAAGACAACAAAGAGCCCAAAGCAAAAGTAGAACAGGTTTAAATAATGGAGTGTGCAGCAGCCTCTGCTGTGATTTCAAAAGGACACTTGCAATGCATACATGGAAGGACTTTTATTTAAATTAATAAACACTGCTATAAAATAATGCATTTTCATCAATAAATAAAGCAAGTATTTTAAAGGCATGCTGGATGCATTTGATGTCCCCGTGGAGCATGGACTACACCGTTCATGTGACTCACTTACTGTATGTGGGCAAGAACAAAGACAGCATCAGCATTTGTGTTAGTGGTGTTCCTCTTTATAAAATTATTCAAGATTGTGTTAGTAGTGTTCTTTATAACGTACTTTCATAGTTTATATAGCAGAAACATCTACATGAAGATTTTCAACCCATCAAAATTTATATACCTAAATTTTTCTTTATCCAAACTGGCACACATTGAGATATCAATTTGAAAAGGCCTGTGTTCAGGACTGCACAAAATTTGGAGTTTTAGGATTATGTCAAGCTGGGCGTACAGAAAAAATCAGTCATTATTCAAGTTGTGCTCTTCCAGCTGCTGTGCATAGTTTTTTTCTGACATTTTCAATGTCAGACAAAAATTATATATTCTTGATACAATTTTTTTGGACAAAAATGCTTTTGAATCTTTAGTGGACTTTCAGTTTGTATTGACCTGTATCACAGTTTATGGCCTTCTTCTATTGGCTGTATCCTGTGTTTTCAAACAGAATGCTTGCAAAATTGCTTAAGAGAAACTAAATAACACAGAGAGTGATGTGTCTCTTTTCTATTGCAAACCTTGTATGCTTAGTAGTGATTTTTTGTCCAATAAATAATATATGGACTACCAAGCCTCCTATTTATGATGACTTTCTAAATGTCATATAAATATAAACATTTTCCCCAGGAAGACTAGCACATGATCCCTTAGCAGGCAATCACTTCTTTGTCTCTCATGCATTGCTAGATAAGGATACATATATTTCTGAAAAATTGCAGATAAACCAGTTGCTTTCCTGTAATGTTATACTCACCTAGAATCAATACCTGGTAATCTCAAACCTTGATAAAGTTTTGATAGTTGTGCAGCTTACCAAGTTGGACAGCCACATATGAAAGGATTATGTTACACATAGTTTCAAAAATATCCCCAAAAGTTGAGGAGTAAGAGGATTAAAAATAAAGAAGCAAAATATAAGATGAGAAGCGTACTGGAAACAAACAAACAAAAAATCAGTAACAAGGGAGGCTAAGATAAAAAAACTCTTCTTTATCCTTGAAAAAATATGCATGAAATAAAAGGTATATACATATTTGGTGATTGCTGTCAATGAGAATGATCTTCAACTTTTGGGTTTTCAGCGCCTCTTTCTGTTTTTAGCTTTCCCTCTCCTCTTTTGTGTGACTATTTCTATGTAAGTTACAATTCTTGTAACTTGTTTATTGCCTTGATTGCTGCATGCAAGGTCAACTATTATAATAGCATGCTCCTGATCCTCCCACTCTGCACTTCACCAAACTCTGAGAACACCGTACAAATAGGATATGCTATCTGGATATCTTTGCCAAACAGGGCATTATGCAGAGAGCCAAGTAAGCTGTATAGAGCTCAGCAATATGCTGAGAGGGCAGGAGCATTATGGTTTTAGATTCCAAACTCCTGCGGACATAGTGTAAGTCAAACACTGAAGAAAGGCCCAGTATAAGAGCTTCATGAGCAGATTTTGAAAATTGGAGAGGTAAAAAAAGACTAGAAGTCAACTAAAAAATAAGAGACATGAAGGTGTTGGGTTTTTTTTCTTTTCTTTCTTTTTTTCTGAATTGACATTGTGGAATAAAGAACCCTTCATTGCATGTCATCTTAGTGTAAGATTTAAGAGGTCTGGATGACAATAGGCATAGTAGAAGATGGCATCTCAACTGCAAGCAAGATTATGAAGAATCAAGGGCAGATCATAGGGCACATGTGACTATTCATATTATCCTTACTGTTGTTAATCTGAGTAGCTTTATGTATATATTTATGTATGCATGTATGTATGCATGCATTTTTAAGGAGCAACCAGTCTATGATGCCTGACCTCTCTTGTCTCTTTAGATGCTAGTCAGAATTGAAGGAAATGTCAGAATTGAAGGAAACCTGGAATTTTCATGTCTCTGGTTTTGCTAAGAAATTTGTGCAGGAAATAACTTGCTCCATGTTATTCCCTGAAAGTCTCACAAGAGAGTTGTCTGGGAAGCTCTATTCCCCTGAACAGTATAAAAGTTTATGCTTTGAAGAGTCATTTCAGGGAAGGGGAAATGCCATAAGTATGCAATACTGCAAAGCAGGCATAACTGGCTAAATCCCTTGGATTTTAAAGAGAAAAAAACTCCAACCTATAAAAATGATCTGATAATTACCTAATTGCAGTTATTTGTTGAAATCTTTAACATACAGGACCCTTCCCTGAATAACACTCCATAAATCAATTTGTTTTACTAAAAGCTCATCCCCAGCCTCCTAAAATCTTTGTCAGTTGGAAGAGAAGAGGAACTATTCACTACCCCAGCCAAGGTAGGAGCCATGGAACTGCTGCTGACCTGGTGAAGTAAATGAGCTTTGAGTTTCAGCAGACAAAGAAAAATTTTTCTCCTTTCATACAATTTTCCAGTTCCCCTCACAAAGAGGGTAATGAGGCCTAGCAAACTAAAACCAACATTATGTCATGCTGCAGAGATACATCACGTCTTTATCTTTTCCAAAATCTTATACTGAAAAGTGCTGAACCCAAATAACTCCTCTGAGTTTTCAAGGCAACAATGGTTTCTAAGGTCCTCAGAAAAAGCCCATGCTTCCCCAGTCAATGCTCTACCCAACTCAATTATCAGGGGAAAGAATGAAGCTTTGACACCTTGAGGAATTCACTTTGACATTTACAGATAGATGTGTGCTATGTGGATTATGTTATTATTTCTTCTGCAAAGAGAAACATGTGTAAGTGACATTAGAGTCAGGAAAATGCAGAAGAACAGAAGAAGATGTAACTTTTTCCTCCAAACATAAGTCATCAAGTCTCTCTTTTTCTTTAGAAGTGTTTAAGTGAAGGCTCTGGAATGGACAGAAAGAAGGTGACAATGTTGTCTGCAGTTCAGGAGACTTCTTACAATGGTGTTGCTAGAACAGACGAAAACTTCTTCTCTGTCAACAGGGCACAATAAGTAGGACTACAACAACTGCTCCTGAAACACTGTTATGTGTGTTTGAAGCATGGACTGGAACTTCCAGCTGTAGCTGGTTAGTTCTCACACTATGGGCTCACTTCCTCAGGTACCCATCTGTAAAGCAGCACACATCCAGTAAAGAAAGGGATCCTATGAAGTGAATTTTAATACTGAATATATTGATAAGCAGTGCAGCTGAAATCTGTAGAAATTTATTAGAGATTAAGCTGAAATTTTTATCAGTATGTAAATAATCATTAATTTATGAGGGCAGTGCTGACTGATTTAAAACCTGACTTTCTGATTCCCTGAAATACCCATTGATATTAACAAAAATTTGGGGTATACAACAAGGCAAGATTGGGTCAGGAATACTCAGGCATAATTGAAATATTAAAAAGTTATTCCTGATATGTAGTGCCCTCGACTGCAGAATCCTACAGCTAGAAGTACTTGGAAAGCATTTAGATTGTAGAAAATTTACTACTTGCAGCCAGTGATTTATTTCATGCCCTAATGCACTAAAAGGTCAGTGCCTAAATTTATCTCTATGATTTCCAACAGATTATGGTTTCTACAGTGTGTTCATATATCAGCTACCTTTGGATGTTAATGCTCGTTCTAATCTCCAGATTCTTCAAGTTAATGGGAATTCCTTTAGATCTGAACTTACCTTTTTTTTCCTTCCCCTTTATTCTGAGCAAAAAATCACCTTGCAGCAAGATGTTATATTCTGACTTTTTGCCTTGTTTTGAGCTGCTAGTAACAGCTTTTAATTTGGAAAGACTATCTCAGAGTTTACTGCGCCTGACTGGTTTCAGCTCAATTGTTTCCTCAGCCAACAGAGCATTTCATTTCTCCTGAAGGTCACTGCAAGCTGCCAAGGCATTGAAACACATCAGCATTTCATTCATGCTGCAATCTAATGTCACAGTGCCATTAAGATAAATAGTAGTAGGCATGTGTGTATTACTTTTTTCTATCAAAATTTACCAAATTTATTATAATATAAAGCAAATTAGTCCATCAGTGAATGAACAACTGGTAATAACCTCCCTTCTTTAACTCCAACGCTTTCTTCAAATCACTAGAAATTAATCCTTTTGTTACAGTTGTTTGACTCCATGCTGATAATTATTTGTATAAATTACACCATCATATCTGCTTGTGGAAGTGGCTCCTCCAATTGCAGCACAACTAGTTGCAATAAGATGGTGATGCAGAAAGCTGCATGGATCCAAACCATCCCATAAAACAAACACCGTGGCCATCTGTTGGAGAAGGGCAGCCATTAACTGTTTTAAGGGCCTGGATGTGGTCCAGTATTGTTCATTCTACCACCAAAATGAAATGACTATTCTAATCAACAATATGCATTTTAAAACTGGGTCACCATACTTCTCCAATGCCTGTGTTGTTTGGAATCAATACATATAGTGCTGACTCACACTATCAAAAGGCAAACTAGTCTGTTGTCAAGATGGACGATTTTCGTGCATCTCAAGTTTGTGGAATTCCTTTAATATGAGATATTATTAAAAAATTTGTTATGACTCAAATTTAAATTGGAAACTGGGACTAGAGAGTCTGCCAAAAGGAGCTTAGTTTCTTAGCAGCTCCACTGGACATTTCACTGTAGTAGTAAAATGAAGTTGTCAATAATGACAATAAGAATAAAGAATATATAAGAGACCACAATAATATTGAGAGTAAAAAAAAAAGAAATACAAACTTGGAAAAAAGAAATGTACTGGAGTCTCTACATAAGTTCTTCTAGTTTATTTAAAATTGTTACACTATAGTTTACTTAAAAGAAAAAACAAGTTTATTTACTTGGCCTTCCATATTTCCAGTTGAATATTCTGTTTAAATTTGGACTTCTGAGTGATTTTGGAGATTTTCAAGGAGTTCTTAGGTCTCTTGTTGCAGTGGTAGGAAACCCATTAACTGGATGTGAGAACAACATAATGCAGACACAACATGGCAAGTTTCCTCACAAAAGCCTGCCAAAAGGCATAAAATGGGTCTATCAACACCTTTGTTGTTTTACAAGTGCTACCTTGGGAAATGTTGTAAATTATGCCTAGGTCTTTGATAGTCTTGTCATACAGATAAATACTTACTACAATCAAAATAAATTAAGCTAATTTTATTCATGGTTTCAGTCAGAACTAACCTCAAACCTCAAGCAGTGAATAACTAGCACACTGCATGCCATCCAGCCTGAAAAGATTCTCAGCTGATAATTACAGATAAAAGGAAAAGAAGGCTGGCCTGTTTCAGACAAATACTTTTCAAGCATTGTTCCTTATGTAAAAATCTAATTAATGAAATGTTAGACAAATACTAGAATAACTAAATATTGTTTGCACTTGAAATTCAGGCACAGAATGATAGATCAAGCTTCCATGTCTGAACTCTGGTACTAATGTATTTATAATGTAAATAAGAAAAAAATTAGTCTTTTATGGGATTTTTATCTATCAATCCAACCATATTACAGATATATTACTTGATGAAAAGATCTAATTAAGTGATTCATCAGTGTAATGGGTCTAGTCCTTCTCTAACAGTAAGGTTACTTTTCTCATCTGACTAAAGTTCTGAAATGGAAAAGTAAGCCAAACTGTATCTAATCACTTGGGGTTGAATCATTCTCAAGGCAAAAGGAAAACTTGCTCAGATACACCAAGCCCAGAAGCACAATTCCAGATCATTCTTTTAGCTTTTTTCACAGAGAATGTATTTCTTAGCTAAGCATGTTGAGGGAATGATAATATTTTTTTTGTCTCCAAAGGAGTGAGCTAAGTCTGAAGTTCTTGAACTTGTAAAGGAGTTGAATGATTTCTGATGCTTCAAGAGGGAACCTTCTTGGCCATAGGCACTGAAATCCTATTTTAAAGATGGAAGTTATGCTGGCTCAGGCACAGACGCCTTCTGTAAAGCTGAGTTGCAAGTATGTATCGGAGAAGAAATTATCCAAAATTAACTTTTTTACCTCACTGATTTGTCCAGGATGTACACAGTGGATGTGCAGCTAGAGTACCTGTAGGTTTTTCTACTCACTGTTGGGCTCATTCTATGTGCTTACTCTGTATTTCATAGAATTCTTTATACTGGGACAGTGGCTGAAAAATGTATTGTTATTACATCAGTATTTTGAAAGCTATATTGTTCTAATTTTTGGCAATTTGAACTGCTGTCTGAATAAGAAGTGAATTCAGAAAGGGGAACAAATGTGCATTTTTTCCAAATACTTTAGTGTTTTATGAACTAAATGTTCTATGAAGTTCTATGAACTTTATGTTCTATAAAGGAATAGAGAAACAGCAGTCTCACCAACTATTTTATTTCTATGTGTACAGCAGTTATAAAGGGCAATCATTCAATGATACATTTGGATCTTTTCAGAAAAGAAATGTGCCAATTTTAAGTAAAGTAATAGTAGACACCTTAATGTCAGCATGAACACTTGATTGCCATCAAACAGAAGAAGAGCATTTACAGCAGCCAGAACAAGCTCAGAACCAACATAGTTTTAAACCCAGCTTAACCAGAGTCTGATCTGTGCTGCTAAGACATTTCAGCCCCACTCCTTCCATAATCTTCTCCCACAAAAAAGACCAGTATGAATGAGTGTCTGATTCATTGGGATTCCTAGGTAAGTGACTGCCTATGTTGGTGGCTCAGATTAGAAATCTAACTCAGAGGACCTGTGGGAGGACTGTTCTCCCTCTTCCTCTGACTGTGGATCAGTTTGCTCATGCCTTAAATTAGCTCTTGTTTAATACTTCCCAAAACAACTGGCTGCCCCTCCTACTGACTCTCCTGTTAACAGATATTTTGGATCTGTCATGTTTACTAAGCACTACCAAAGGATACAGAACTAGTCCATAACTCAGTCTTGAAGCATACTTGGGGAAAAAAATGCCTAATGGACGCTGTAGGGCCACCCAAACATCCTGTTCCTTTTTGCTGATTTTTCAACTTTGGTGAAAAGCTGAAAAGTCTGATCCTTCTGCAGAGCCAACAGCACGATTCATACAATTGCTTCCCTAATCCAATGGCAATAAAATCAGATTAGTCCAGACTAGCAGTTTAAACTGTTTAAATAGCCTATTTCACTCTGCTGGAAGCTGGTGAGGGACTTCTCATACCCATGCCACTCAGCAGGGCCGTGACAAGTGCGGAGCAGTGAGTGCTACAAAGTGTTCACCCTGCATGAGGAAGAACCCAGCTGTCATCTCATTTCTTTCTGGTCCAAAGGTTTCCGCACCACAGAGACAGCAAGAAAAGAAAGAAAGCAAAAAAAATTGTTCCTATTCTTATGGAAAAATCATAAGCTCTTATCTGAACTTTTACCTCATTTACCTTTTCGCTTTATCCTTGCTCAGAAGGAAACAAGAAAAAAAAGAAAACTCTCTCCTCTAGTGATTTGTTCTTATTGGAGTTCAGTCTCTGGCTAATTAAATAGCCCCAGGTGCCAGACAGAACCTTGTTTGCAATAACTTATCATGTTTTGGTCAGTTCCTCAGCTCTGCTAGCCAACAGCAAAGCAACAGATACTTCTTTCCATTGCTGTACTACGGTATAACAAAATTAGAGGTAATTAAACCTTCCATTTGAATCAGCATAAGTGGCATGGAATATCTCTAGGTCCTGCCATTTTCATTGCCTAAAGAAACCTTCAATACATGCAGGAACTTCTCTCTTCAGACCATGGTTTGTAACAGTTAATAGTGTGCATTACACTGTGTGACTTAAATGACACAGAACTTGACAGCCATCAATAACCTAACATGATAAGAGTGCAATAAATTTGTTTTTCCTCATACCCTCCTGTCTATGGAAAGAGTTAACTCTGAGATAACACATAAAGTGAAAGAACAGAGGTGGCAAGTTATGAGGAATCTCCAGGATAATGTATGTGACGTTATGTTAGTTATGTATTAGAAACCTCCCAAAGAAATTTTGCAATATTTAGTTGTAAGAGCAAACAGCATTAAGGGCTTGGCAAAAGATGAGATTTTCTCACACCTCTCATAAAAATATCTATTAGACACAATTGAATGAGATCTTGTTTTTTGCTAGGAGGCACTCTCATCACACTGAGTTTGCTGTGCTGAATCCTAGGGAAATATCAGTTCAGATGGAATAGTATCGTGTTTCTGTCACACTAACTATGTCTCGCTCTGACTTTAGCCTGGATCATTTTTATAGATATAAAGAATAATAAAATGGTCATACTGGAGTAGCTGGGGAGACAGTGTAATCTGGTGGAAGAGACTGTCCAGGCAGTTGGAAGCAGGCTTTTTCTTTTTCACAGGCCTCCCATAAATGAGCTAGAAGCAGAGAGATTGTTTTACTGGCAGAGATATTTGTTGGTTTGATAGAGTAAAGGTAGTCATTGGGACAATTTCATGCACAGAAAACTCTGGTGGAACCACATCTCCAGTGGGCATTTTGTTAACACCAAGTATAAATCAGGATCCCCCCAAGCACAGCAGCGCAGCTTTAACACACTCAGAAGATGAGGGATGGCTTGGTAAGCTATAAAATATTCCTTGTCTGAAGGGGCTTGTCTGGACACAGATGTTTTTATTTATAAGTCATGTAGGTATACTGTCTCATATGAATGTTTGCATTAAAATTGGTTCTGGTTTATTTTTTCACATAGTTTCATAATGTTTGTTTAAGTTGAACAGCAATATAAAAGACTCAACCCAATTAAAGTTATTAAAAAACCCAATTTAAAGTTATTAAAATGAGATAATTTACAAATTGAATTTAGATCTGTATACTTAGACCATTGAAAACCCCGTGTTTGCTTATACTAGTTTGCTTTCCCAAAGCTGACAAGATCATATTGTTCAACAACCCAGCTGTGCTCTGACTCCAGCAAAAGCTGATGTACTCAAAATTATGTGGGAAAGGTGCTGCACTCTTTTCCAGTGCACAAAGCAGCATGCACCTTCCTTTCTCAGTGCTAGGAATAATTTCTGTGAACTTTTCAGAAGATTACGGAACCAGGTATTGCCTGGATTGCACGAAAAGAATGTCTTGAATATGCAAATTCTTCTATCTTATGGAACTAAATACCCTCAAGAATTAAACATATCAGTTTCTTGATAAGTAATTGACTTTCTCCCACCCACTGAAAAGGAAGAGATAAAGGCTCTGTATAACATATGTCTGGATACATTCAGGTCGTGCATAGTGACAAAACACAATATGCCAAAGATTACTAAGTAATCTTCTTACTGTTTGGCAGAAATGAAGAAAGGGAGTCATAACATTTTGGCACACATTCAACTAGGCAGCATATCTTTATTGAATGAACATACATATCTGATAAGTGACCACTCCAGAGACCAGTATAAATTGGCTGTATAGCAGAAAAGGTCCTCAACAAAAGGTCAAATGAACTTGTTCCAAATATGACTTGGAGATATTTTTATGTGGTCAATTAAGAAAAGGGTTTTTCATTGGAACTGATTCATAAGGTTATCAAAAGCAAGAATTCAAGGATTGATGGTTCTGAAAGGCAGAAGGCATTCACTCTATTTACAAGGATTCTCTGGAAAAGCATTATACTGTCTTGTGAGGACCTAAAGAACAAAGTTACATGTCTCAAAACACTATCCCCACAGGATAAGCCTCCACAACAGAACTTTAGATGAGTGCAGACAGCACAGCAGGAAGGAGCTAATTCCAGGCCTAACTGAGGTGAAGTTTTGTGTAGCATCTGGACAAAAATTCCTGCTGTGGGAAGCTGTGAGAAAGGAAATAACGGCTTAAACCCATGCCAGCCCAAATTGTGGGAACTTCTGTGACCACCCCTTGGATACCTGGGGCTTGAACTGTGTAGAGCTGAACCTCCAGAAGAACAACTTAGGACCCCCACTTCCAAGAAGACCAGAAGAAGAGGACCAATAGGCCACTATTGGAATCCATGTGGTGGTGACATCTTTGCTTAATCTAGCTCTCCCTCTCTCTCTCTCTTTCTCTCCCCCTCTCCTCTCTCCACATCCCCTTCCTATTTTGATCTCTCTCTTTACCTCACATTTACTGTCAAATAAAATCTGTAGTGTTGATTTTGGCATATGTTCTCCCTTGCACCTTAATTCAGGCAGAGGCACAATAATCAGATCCTAACATTTGTTTATAGTGGTAAATCCTGACCATGGAGATAGAGCAACAGCAAAAGAAGTTTAATTCCAGGAATAGAATAAGCTGTACTTGCAAATTGGCTTTTTTTGCTCTTTAAGAAACATTTCTACAGCCAGGAAGTTGCTATCATACTGCATACATATGTCATTCTGCATGGTGAAAACATCTCACTTCTTCCTAGCCCAGCTATGTCAGCAAATTGTTTTAAGGGCAAATGTGGTCTAAGTAAAGAAACTGTCATAGGCCATTTTTTGAAAAGTTCTACTTGTTTTAGTAAGGCATGTTGGAAATTATTTTGGATTTATTGTATTAGATTTTATTTACAAGGTATCTTTATGAATAATATTTTGGATTTTAGAAGATTCCTACTAGTCTCTTTCTGCTTCATCCTTCATTCTTTTTCTAACATTTTCCCCCTAGACAATAACATGCTGTCACTGGAAGTAGCGTTCATTTTTGGGAAAAGACACAAAGAATAATGTTCAACATTGTACAAGAAATCTATCTGCTTCCTGGGCTGCATACAAAGCATGACCAGCAGGCTAAAAGAGGGGATTCTCCTCCTCTAATTTGCTCTTGTGAAACCCCATCTGGAGTGCTGTGTCCAGCTCTGGAGTCCCCAGCATAGGAAGGATATGGACCTGCTGGAGTGAGTCCAGAGGAGAGCCCTAAGATGATCGGAGGGCTGGAGCACCTCTCCTAGGAATACAAAAAAGAGAGAGCTGGAGTTCAGCCTGGAGAAGAGAAAGCTCCAGGGAGACCTTATTATGGCCTTTCAATATTTAAAGATGACTTATAAGAAAGAAAGAGAAAAACTTTTAACTAAGGCCTCCCATGACAGCACACCATAATTTTAAATTGAAGGAATGTAGATTTAGATTGGCTGCAAGGAAACCAATCTTTACAATGAATGTGATGAGACACTGAAACAAGTTGTTCAGAGAAACTGTGGATGATCCCTGAAAGTGTTCAAGTCAGATTGGATGAGGATTTGAGCAATCTAATCTAGTGAAAGATGTCCAGACCCTTGGCAGGGGTGTTGGACTACATATATTTAAAGGCTTAGATGACAGAGATTACTTGTATATTATCTCTATAAAGAAGTGGATTTCATTATTCAATTCTAATCACAAAGTTGACATTCCTAATTTAAGTTAGAGCAAAGACAACAATGAGAGTTTCACATCTGATCTAGTCTCTCTAGGTTTTCTTTGTGGTGGAAGAACTTCTTTGGTATGCTTCATCCATTCCTGAAGTAGAAATCTGAAAAGGGTCAAATGAATCATACCCTAAAAATGCCTCTTTCCTTTCTTCAACTCTAAAAGCCATCTAAAATACTGTAGTTGTTGAGAGTTACATTAAATCAATTTCAATCTTATTGTCTATAACCATGACAAGATAAAAGACAACAAAAAATGAAAGACACACCTGGTCATAGAAAGTAAAATAATCTGAGTAAGCTTCATAAATCCATCATAGAGAGCTAAGCCTCAGAAGATAACCATAACTACCTATAAAAATGAAATTAAATTACATCCTATTTCTTTACTCATGAATGGAGGAAGGTAGACAGGAATATTTACTTTTGTTTACTGACCAACTATGTTTATAAGAAATCTGGTTGAACCTAATGCATTTCTTTGTCCATGCACTTTTGCATATCCCATGTGATCCCTTTCTAGAATCAGTGGGCAAAAATTTATTGATTTCTCAGAAGAAATAAATAAAAATAATAAAAAAAATTGAGTCTTTGCCATCTATTTACCTAAGCAGCTAGAAGCATCTTACCAATTATTTTCAGCTCAAAGAACAGAACTAAAAACAAATTAATACTTTGCAGCAAAACTACTCCCACCTTGGCTCTAACCATCTTCCCTGCAGAATTTGTTGGCTAATGCTCTAAATGATACATCTCTCAGAGGCAAAAATAAGTTTTAAAAGAAAAGGAAAGAGGGACTAGAAGGTGAAAGAGCCACAGAGGAGAGAGTAACTTTCAGGCACTATTAGAAATTGAAGCTTCCATGGAAATAAGGAAAACAGTCCCCTGGCTGTCCATGGGAACGCAAAGCTGCGGGTACATGAGAACCAGTATGACAAATCCTGGCGTGAGGATAGCAGAGACACTGGGAATATTAGTAAAGGTAAAGAAAACTTGGGGAAGAAAAAGGGGAGTGGAATGTACAGGGAATCACATCAAGTGTTGTAAAGTGGAAACCTAGGATGAGAAACAATGAAAAGCAAAGTGCGATCCATGTCTATAGGGACAAGCAAGCAAAAAGTGATGAGTGGACTACAGAGCCTCTGAAACAGAAAGGGGATGTTGACCAGTTCACAGAGCTCACATCTGTTAGGGATAAAACACAAAGTCACAAGCGTAAATGCTTTACAAACAGAGTTTGAAGAGGACACGTTTTTCTGCCGTGGCTCAGGGTTTTCATAGGACATGTCTACTGTTAAATCTTTAGCTCAATATCAAGCAGATAATTTAGCTTTAGCATATTTATCTTAAAAAATGTTAATGACACTGTGTACTTAGTATATTTCTTCAAAGACAGGTGGCAATCCAAACTGTGTGGCTTTTCGTTTTCAGGACAGTACACCAACTTTTTTGGTACTTTTTAAGAGGATTTATGAGTGTCTAATTATATAATTATCAACTGTCAACTGCAGTGTCCTCTCAGTAATTAAGGAGTTTATTTAAGTGCACATAAAATACACTGGTCCAATCTCAGTAGAGTAAATCTTCAGCTTTATTTTAAGGACTTCTAATTTTCTTAGGAAAATTAATTAATCTTTTGTTAGAAAATATTCTGTCACCAATTATTCTTTGTGAATCTAGCTCTTGGTAAAGTTCTTACTGCTGAGTTCAGTGAGGAACAGTGGAATACTTGAAACATGTTGCTTTGTTTAATATGATCTTGCTCTTTGTAGCCATAAATTTTTTAGCTTAAGGCGTGTAAATAAATATTTTAGAATCACTTCACAGCACAAACTCTGCAGTACCTACAAGTTAAACTGGGTTTTGATTCTAAAACGTAATAAATATATTTTATTGATTTCTAGGGATTTGCACATCGTCTGTGACCAGTTTACAAAGGCTTTGCATGTTATTGCTCCTAAGCATCAGCCAAAAACTTACCCTAGCTTCCAAAAGCCAAGCTGTGTTCTTTCCTTTTCACATATCATCACTGGTAATAAAGATTCCAAAGGCAAAATTAAACCCCAAGAACACTCTGAGCCATCCCACTGTCTTTTAAAGCCTGCAATGACATTACATAGATATAATTGACGGGAACTTAAGTATATAATTCTGGTAGGGAAGAAAATGGAGACCAACTCACTCCATATTCCCTAAATTGGTCTACAGTAGTACCAGGAAAAAGATAATTCTTGATTTTAACTCTTCACATTTCCTTTAATTATTAAAGCTTCTTTATTGGACTACCAATGTTAAATTTTGTTTTATACAACTACATTGAAATAATTTTCTATAAGAATTTCATTTTCCAGAAGTAACAAATGCATCTATTCATCTGTATGTCTTTGATCTATAATAAACTTGAAGCTTCATTGTGAAATTTTCATTCATTTGAGCAATTATTGCGATAAAGAGAAACTAACAATCGGTTTTAAGCACCAAGTTAAAATTAGTCTAAATTATTAATTATTGCAGAAATGCTTTCAACCAAACCAATAAATAAAAAAGGAAAAATGCCTTTCCCAACAATTCTATGCTAGAAATAATGTAATTTGACTTTTTTTTTCCTTACATAGGAAAATAAGGAAAAACTGCAGCTTTCTGAGATTCTATAAAATATTGCTACATTGGATAACATTATAGACAACCTCAGTGCTGAGCAGAACAAGCTATAGTTCACACTTCTGTCACTCTTCTCCCCCAAAAGATGTATTTGTTTCTGCCTAAAAGTAACTGTATAATCAACATGGTGCCTGAAGAATCCAGGCAATGGGTGAACTCCAGATTTCAAGACAAGAAAGGGTGCAAGACACAAAGCATTAGAAGGAAACTATAATCTCTTTGACACATGTGGCTTCTGCTTGGCACTGGGGATGAGAGCAGGAACAAAAGCAAGGACCCCTGCAGAGATTATATAACCTCATTGTCAAAGTCACTGAACCTATACATCTTCCATTCATCTTCATGGTGCAACTGCAAGCAAACCCATAGGTCCAGGATGTCTCCTAAACATTTACATTCAAAAAACTGTCTATGATCCAGTCCCCCTGCCCCTATCTCTATGGATATCTAGGTCATTTCCACCTAAATTAGCAGATGTCTGTGCTCTAGAAAATCCAAAGGAACAATGATGAAGTGTAATTAAAAAAAAAAAGAAATTAATTAAAGCCTATTGCTAAGACAGTTGTGCAATTCTCTGTACTACTATTTTGTTGAAGGTTTCAGTAGGTAAACAGAGTAATAGTTAAAAATGAGAGAGTAAAAGAAAGAGGATTATACACGGAGATGGTAAATTCCAAAGGGCCATAGAAGGCAGGAGAGATTGAGAGACAATTTTGATTCTCCCAACAAGACTGTTCAGTTTTGTATTTCATATCTTCTTGCAGCTCCCCTGTAATCGTTTAACCCCAACCATCAGCTACGTGCCACAGTCACTCAAGCCCTGCCACAAGATGGGATGTGGAGGAGAGACAGAAGAAAAGAAGTAAAACTTGTGGGTTGAGGTAAGAACAGTTCAATAACTGAAATAAAGTAAAATATATTAATAATATTAATACAGATAATTTCTCACCACCCACTGGCTAAGGCTTAAACCATCCCAGGACAGTGATCAGCAGCTTCTGGCCAACTCTCTCCAGTTTATACACTGATCAGAGTGTTCTGTGGTGTGAAATATCCCTTTGGCCTTTTCAGTTCAGCTCCTCAGCTGTCCCATCCATGCTCCCTTCTGGCTTCTTGTGTACCTGCTCACTGAGAGAGCACGGGAAAAGTCCTGGACTTGGGGTAAGTACTACTGAACAACAACCAAAGCAGCAATGTTTTGTCAACATTATTCTCATACTGAATCCAAAACTCAGCACTCTACCACCTGAGTAAGAAGAAAAATTAGCTCTACCCCAGACAAAACCAGGACATCCTCCTAATAAAGCATTATGTTTGTGGGCTCTTCAAAGTCATTAGAAAAAAATCAATGGCTGTATTACAATGTCCACTTTACAGGATGAACCACTGAGCCACATACAAATTATTCCATGTCAGAGGAAAATATTTATCCCTTAATAATCTTGTAATAACTAGGACTGATAGAACAGTGAAATCATAGTCCACATTTTTTTTAATAATAGCCACTAAAAATTAAGCTCCAAGGGTTAAAAATCAGAGAAATGAAGTGAAATTGTAGACGTGAAGACGTGTTAGGCAATAACACTTCAAGTAATATTTGTGTCAGCATCAAGAAGCTGTCACATACATGTGATCACTGCCTCCAGGTACACAAGGCAGACCTTGAAGAGACATGTCAAAAGATATTTAAAGCTTTGTATTTATTAATTCTTTTGCTTGTTTTATTTTGCGGACACAATTCAGACTTCTTTAGTTCAATAATGAACATAATCCCTTTTGACTTTTGTACTGCACCTTGTGATGAACCAGCCTTCTGGGCCTCTACACACCTTGGTCAACAAAAATGTCCTCTTCCTTAATATTTTAGTTACCTGTTGACAGATTTATATTGAAGTGTCAAAAAACTACTTAATGCATTCATAGAAGCCAGAAGACACTCTCTTCACTCATAAAGTCCATGTTTAACTGGAAATATCCATGTATAGAAGTTTTCTTTGTGGTTTTTTTTTTTTGCGCTGTTTCGAGATGCTACCTGGTATTGAAATAAAAAACAAACAACCAAGCAACACAACAGGAACCAAGAGGGGATATTCCTTTTGGGAGGGTGTTGGATGTTTTTGAGTTTCCATAGGCGTACAAGTTGCTGCCTCACAGTGGAGTGACCTGAGAGAGGCAGCAGCTCCCAGCCCCTGCTGAGTTCCCCTGGAGCAGGCAGCCCCACACTGAGACAAATTATCACTCTATGAATAACATCATTAAGCAAACTCAGAGGGAAAAAATAAATTGCCATTCAGAAAATAGCTATTTGCTAAAAGAAGCTGTGGCTTAATGTACCACCTCATGACAGTTCCTGCATTCACTGGCAAAAGTTTTCTTATAAAAAAAATCCAGTAATTTTTTACAAAAAAACCCTTCAATGCTATTTCTTAAAAAAAACCCCACTGGTACTTTAAATTAGGATGAACTAAGGCAATATATTCAATTTTGTCTAATATCTTTAAATGCTTTGGAAGATATTCTGTTATACCTGAATTTAAAAGAGTACATAATAAAGCATATACAATTGTGTATGCCTCAGATTAAGTACTTTCATAATGCATTTGTGGACTGCATAAATGTCTCTACAAGCTTTCAGTTATTCTGACTAATACACAAAATTCTACTACTGTTTCTGAATACATAATGGAATACAATGATCACAGCTATCATTAAAGTAACTTGCAAAATTCTTGGAGTTAGCATCATATAAAAAAGAATGTGAACTACTTTATGAAACTTTCAAAACTGTAGACACATTTTATTGATTTTTTAAACTACATTTTCATTAGACATTAGCCCATAATACTTCCACTATGATAAAAACATACTTTTATGTAAGGACTTATGGTCTGAAAATCTGTTTTTTCTTTACAGTAAGATCATTTGCTTCATTGACAATGAGTACATCTTTCTTTTTTCTTAATGAGCATACCTAAATATCATGTATTTTAGAAACTGGGGCAATGGAAGGGGCTGTCAAAGGAGTGAAGTTAGCCCATAAAAGTTCTAGAGAGTGATACCCTTTGTGTTTATTTGCAAATATATCTGTTATTGTAAACTTTAAAAAGGCTAATTGAAATGAATTGGTTTTACAGTTAAAAACTAATAGTTATGGCACATAAAAAATGTTGACTGTCTGTCCTTTTCTGTTCTGGCCTGGAAAAGATAGCCTGACCCACAGCACTACCATTCACCTACCATAACCTCTAGATCGAGAGAAAAGAATTAAAAATGAAAGGAAAAATAGTCAAAAGTCTACATAATGTCAAATACTGGGTATACAACAGAAAAAAATCTAACCACCACAGCAAATCTCCTCTACATGATGGTGGCATATGACCCAGATAATTATACTCTCCCAAACAGAAAGGAGAGGAGTGAGTTGTGTCAGAGCACTGGAGCCAGTCCTTTTGAACCTTATACCTTGTGACAGGCATCCTTAAATTGTGCATCTGTCTCCAGACCCACCAGAGACTCTGGCACAGTCTGATTCCAGTGGCAGAGCCCTGCTCTGGTAGATCATTCCTGCTATCAGTTACACAGGCTCTGTGACCCAAAAGACAGGCTCCCATCCAGCCACCACTGGCTGGCTCTATTCCAGCTTCCCTGTGCACCACGTCCTGCAGCAGGGCTCCAGCAGCCATCCACACCAGACTCTTCCCTGTAACCTGTTTATTATGTTTAAAACTCCAAGAGGCTGGAGTTTTTAAGAGACTCAGTAACAATATGGGGACTTGGTGACACAAGGTACTTATGTCTACACTGGAAGAATATATTGTTCTCTCTCTTGCTATCCTGACAGAGTCAGGATAGAGAGTTCTGTGACACTTGCACTGAATAAATGACCCTTCCAAAGGACAACATGCTGTAGTAGATGCTTTTTTTTTTGGCTTTTCCAAGCATGAACATTGCTTTGATGAATTCCAGACAGCAGCTCTGACCAATGGCTAATAACTACAAGGTAATGCACCTGGGTGTCTCAAAACCCTGATATTAAAAAGGCACAGTATCATCAGGAATCCTGAAGCTACTGAAACTTTCTGACAAGAGTCATTGGGATTTGGGGAGATAATGTGTAGGAGCAGTGGTCTGTCCTTGCCTCACTGATCCTGCTGATAATCCTGCCTTGCTGCAGGCTAGGACAGGAGCCAGTTGTAGTATAATGTGGCAACAGTACCTGTGCTTTTCCTCCACCATCAGGTTTTTAGCCCTGCTCAAAAGACCACTACAAGCCCAGAAAAGTGCTATTTTACCCAAGTTTTGTTATTTTCTACTTCATTTCATTCTCCAAATAGAGAAGCAATTAGCTCATGGCAGGCTGTGTTGCCCAGACAAGAAATGGCCTCCTGACTTTCTTATGTTATCCCTTTTTCTTACAAGGCTGTTTTCAAACTCTTTCTCCCAGTGATATTCACTCCTCAAATCAATGTCTTCTCAGTGTTCTTTAAAGGGGAGGTGACAGACAAGGACCAAGCCATCTAGTTGTGCTAAAGCAGGTGAGACACTCAGTTTCCCCAGGATTATGTGATTTTGATTTAAGACTAGACCTTGCCATTTAGAGACTGGCTCAGATAAAATGAGTATATCAAAAGCTCAGAAAATTCAGGTGCCAATGGGTTGGCAGCCCAAGCTGCCAGGAATATTTTTTGCATATATCCAGGATGATTGATTGTTCTGGCTCAAGTATGACAAGGAAAGATACAGTAACCTCTTGGAAGCACAGAAAACAATAAGAGGGAGGAATCAGATGTCCTAAAGAGATCATCTGAAATCTCCCAGTCAAATCCCATCCCAAATTCAGAAGCCAGTACTCAGTATCTGACTTCAATTTGATCCTGGTTTCCTGATGTGTGTTACTGTGTAATTTAGAAACACATGATATGTCCACAGGTTAGCTTGGTTAGCATTTTATGATCCTGAGATGTATCAGAAACACCTTCTCTCGAAATCACATTGCAAGATTTCTTTCCATAAAGATCCTTGAGCCACTATTTTCTTCATCCTACTCATACCAGTGGAAAAGACTCAATAACATTGAATATAATCAAATATAACATTGATTTTCAACACCTTCACAGTGAGATTACTGAGTACTTATAGTTGAGAGATAAAAGAGAGTGGGAAAAGAGAGAGCTGGTTCATTAAGGGCATACTCATCCTTTGTAGTCTCCTAAAACACAAGATGAAACACAGCTGCAGTACTGTATTTTTAGTTCCATCTCTATTTATGCAATTATATGGTTGGATTTTGAAACTGTAAATTTGCTGCTACGGATTGCATAATTTAGTTTCTGTATTGCACTGGGGTCATTCTCAGTTCTATTATGCAAGTGACAGGTGTGGGAATCAAGCAGAACACAGAGCTTGTGGTAAGGGGACTGCAGAGCAGGCTGGCAGGGGGAGCACCAGATGCTCTCATCTGCCCAGGCCAGCTGTGACATTCAATAGAAAGGCAAGTGTGTGCATCACCCCATCTCCCCCCAAGCCAAGAGCGCCACTTAACAACCCTGAGCACATCTGTTCCCAAGGACTCTGATTACTTCTGTCCTCCTAGGGGTCAGTAAGGTCACAGGAATCTTCAAATCCATTTTGGTTCATCTTTATGCAATAATATTGTCATGTTACTGTACCATATGTACCGCACGTGATTCCTTTACAACTTGTTTTTTACATGAATTAGAATTTACAATCAAAGATCTGATATCCTGCAACAGGTAAGCACTGCTCTGAATAGACAAACTTATCTTCTTGGAGCACACTAATACTTCCACAATTATTTTTCTTCAGAGTTGATGATGCTTTGCGATACTAAGTTGCAGTAAGAAATGCAAGGTTTTCTGCAGGGCAGTGTATGACACTCTGCTTGCTACTAGTCTAAATTAAAAAACCAATCTTTTAATTTGAAATTTTAGAGAAACTATGCAGAATATTAATTAGTCAATCTGGAACATAGTCAAGACTCCAGAGTTTAACATCCTTGCTCTTGTAAAAAGTAGCAAAGCATATTTTTCCTATGACACTGGAAGCTAAGGATCTTGTAAAAGAACATCCATATGAATACAAAACAAAATGCCATACTGGGGCTTAGTTTCACTAGTTCCTTTTGGGGATGGTGGTAGGAAACCAAACCAAACCAAACCAAACCAAACCAAACAAAACCACAAATATGAACTACTAGAAACAATAGTACTCAAAGATACTGTTTTTGAAAAAAGTTCTTTAATTGCATCCAATTGAGTAATAAATGGGTTTTGATATTGTAAATAATAAAAAAAAAAAGGCTCTTTTCAAACTAAGAACTTCTGGTAGGAGAAAACCCCTATACAGTAGCCATTTCTAATATGTGATATGTGGAAAAAAGGGAATCACAAACAATTTTTGCAAACATGTATTGCATATATCCAGCTTATTGATGAAATACACCCTTCAAATGTAGAGAAAAAAGGCCTGTCATTTTAATTCCAAAAATTTTGAACTGATAACAGATCTTCAATATAGATCTTATATAAACCTCTATATTTGTTATTTGTTAGTATTTTTATGGACATATAGAAATGCATTAAAAAATGAAAACAAATCAAAAAACCCCAAATAAATGAGCCAATCTGTATTTAAAATTTAGACCACCACTCCAGTAGTGTTAGCATATCACCCAGCCATGGTTCCATCTGCTGTTACATATTTTCTGGGTTTGTTGCTTCCTCAAGGACTGGAGAAGTACCATTGCACTCTCCTAACATACACACATACACAAACTTCCCCCATCCCAGAATCCCACTTTTCGTAAACTAGATATCTCAATATTTTTTTCATTTGGGGTATTTTTAAACAGAAAATCAGGTTTTTGGTTCTGGTTTTAAAAGTAAGAAATTTGTTTGAATGAGTCATATTCTGGAAATAAACATTTGAACAGCTGGAATGTTTCTTCAGGAGAATTTTTTTTATATATATGAAAGAAACCAGGCATCTTCTCCACCTTGTTCTTTTGTTTTCCCTCTGAGAAGATCTTCATATCTGTATGAATAGTAGAATTTCAAGCTGAACAGCAGAAGTGAGTTCATGTCCTAACATTTACATGAACTTCAGTTCTGAACTGCAAAAATGTATTAATGATAACCAGCTTACTCTTCAGGACATATGAAAATTAATAATTAAATTAGTGACTTTTGCAAATCTCAGCAATGAACACTGAAAAAAAACCAATGAGAAACTCAGGATTTCTATCTTCAAAATAAGACCATAACAGCATGAAGTGAACAAGGCATGGGCTCACTAGGTAAACAATAAAAAGAAAAAAAAATAGAATTGAAGCACTGCTCACTGGAGAGCCCATTCTAATCACCATGCCAGATGAGTCAAGATTCCTTCAGAAAAACTGCTGCACACTCATGTTATTGAAGTCTGAATCATAATGCACCCTTGTGAGAGGACTGAAAACAAAGTGCTCTGGTTGTGACATTTCCTAACATTTGAGCTCTTGGTTTCAAAGCCTTCCTAGTAATTTTAAGAGTCTGCCATTTGTTATATGGATGCTTACTTTCTTTACAGCTTGGTAAAAAGGTAGGTTACTGGTTTGACATCATGATCCTTGATTTTAATTTCTTCTTGTTTTGGATGACTAAATAAGGTTTCTTAAACTGCACATCTGACAGCAGTGGTTATTTTTAAAATTGTTCTCCTTTTATACAGACAAGCTGTTAGTGCACCCAACAATTATATACATTCCCCATCATTGTAAGATTGTGTAAGAATATACAATACAAAAAGGATTATTAAGAGAGCTAAAAATAGTATACTAATGATTCAATTTGACAGTTTCATTATGTATAATGTGGATAAAACTGAGAACTCTTTTAAATTACTCCTGCCATATTCTGAACAAGATCACTAAACCAACTTAGAATAAACTAGCTTTTGTTTTTTCTGCAATAAATTTATCATAATGGTGCATATGTACACAGCCATATATTTTTCTTTTTATATCAAATGTTCAGGACAGTATTTTGATCTAATTATATTTCATCTAATTATAGTTCATCATGGTTAAAATATCAAATTTAATGGTATGTCATGGATTAACAGAATAATTTGATTTCTACACTGTTAATTAGAACTTACATTTACATGATTATGGAAAGTTATATATGAATTAAAAAATTAAAACTTAATGTCTAAAAAAAACCCTTCTGCTTGTTTCTAAGAGGATCTATAGAAGAAATGAAATTGTTAAAATATATATTTAGGCATTTAAGGTCAACTAATGGGTTCATTGGGGAACTATTGTCTACCATAGAAATCAGAAAATTAGAAAACTAGTTACTAAGAAATTAGCCACTCCTGGCTTACAAATTCAATCATAAACTTGGAACATCCTAGGGATTCTTTGGCTAACTAGCTCTCTTGCCTTTCTTGTCTGATGCACATCCAGTCACTGAGACAGGAACGTCCCCCATGCCCCGGTGCACCCACTCTGCACTTCCACACAAGTGGAAGCAGGAGTCCCTGGGTGTGGGCAGGAGTCCCTGGATGTGGGCAGGAGTCCCTGGATGTGGGCAGGAGTCCCTGGGTGTGGGCAGGAGTCCCTGGATGTGGGCAGGAGTCCCTGGATGTGGGCAGGAGTCCCTGGGTGTGGGCAGGAGTCCCTGGATGTGGGCAGGAGTCCCTGCTTCTAGGCTCTGTAGGGCAAACCCACACATTTCTCATCATACTGGTGGGAAGGACTTGACAGCTTAAAAAGAAGTGTTTGGGATTTCCTAGGGCAGACAAGAAAATACAGTCTTTTCCACCCAGAAGATGCTACCAACTGCACGGAAATGGGCCATTCTGACCTGCTACAGACCCACAGCAGGTGAGCTTCTGCTGCCACCATCTGAAGATGTGCTGCTGGTGGTTGGGGAGATGAGTTACTCTGCGCTGCAGGGCTGGGTGACCTGTGCTGCCCTGCAGTTATGTCTGCCCTCAATATTTAGATAGGAGGAGATCCTCCACCACTAGCTTCTGAGCTGGAAAAATTACCAGCTCCCCCACCTTAAATGCAGCTAGTGCACACTTCCCGTGCCAGAAAGGGTGAGCATGTCAATAACATAATGGTGACAGTCACTCTGCAGGCTGCAGTCAGTCACAGGGGCATATGACATTATGAACTGAGCAGACACGTGCAAAATACTGAAGAGATCCAGCATTCATCTGGAGAGACAAGCAGAGATTTAGTTCCTTCCCAGTGACATAACCATCAGTCCTGTATGCAGATTCAGCACACAAAACAATGAAGCGCAGCACTATTATAGAGGGTGAAGAAAATCAGAAAAGAAAGTATATTTTATGCATTTTTATTTATTAATGCATGGTGGGTTTCATTTCTGTGGTAAATTACAGTCCACTGACATGTCAAGTGACACAGTTAGTAGCTGACTGTAAGAAAGCTCCACATTGTGGGGATGATTTGGTTTTGGGTCATTTTAGAGTACTTTAACACATCACAAAAACAATTTCCTGTCCTTTCCTGCCTCTTATTTTTTCCTTCACAAATTCAAGTTCCAACTCACTATGCAAATTTATCTGCTGCCAAGATTTAGCAGGAATATCAGTTACTTGTGTACAATTGCAGAAGAGTTATAAATATGCAAAAGAAATCTAAGTACAAAAGTTTGTAAAGAAAAGAAGGACGCAACTGGGTTCTTGGCTGTCATGATCTTTTTCTGAGGTTAAAGTCAGATTAACAGTCTAGTACAAATGACACCAAAAGAATAAGAAACATATTAAGTTTCCTAGTCCTATTTTTTTTAAACAAAGGCAGGATATCTCATTCAATATCAATTGAAAGAAAAAATCCCTTCCATTAGGATTATGTGCTTTTATTTCTTCGGCTATTGCACTGGACTTTGAATTCCTCCCAGGAAAGAAAACTCATGAAAAAGTAAGATGAACATATAATACAGTTAAAAAAATTAAAAATTAAGAGTCATCTAGTTTGGGTCATATTAGTATAAACTTGGAGTCCTTTAAACACTCCATTACTTAAGGAAAGCTTGGCATTACATTACACTTTCAGAAACCCTAGGATGACAGAAAAACAGGCGACAGGTGGAAAATATGTAAATAAGTCTTTTCATCATGTACTGACTGAACCAAATATCAAAGCCTGGATAGGGCTAATTAGCTACCAAGGCAGCTGTTGAAAATTTGTCCTACCTGAGCATCTCAAAGGGATTCCTACAGTTCAGCCGTGCTGGGAGCCCAGCTCATGCCACACACAGGATCACACACAGGAGAGTCGTCACCCTGGAGAGCCCGATGCCTTCCTGTGTCGTCACCCCAGGTGGGACCTACCTCAGGTCACAGACACCAGGGGCAGTGCTCAGAGAGAGGCCCAGCAGCAGAGTTGGCTTCCGTACTGGTACAGGGGATACTACAGGCTCGAGCTGGGTTCACTTGTTGGTTGCACGTTGAAACTCCCCCCTGTAATGCCACAGGCTCTCTTGGGCAGCAAGAATGGTGCAGCTATCACTAGCAGATTGCAGATCTGGTTTCTTTTCCTCTGCCTCTCTTTCAATCCAGACCCAAACTCTGCTTGGTAAATTATGCTTAGTCAGTTGGCACCTACAGGTCCAGCCAGCCGTACAGGATATTTTGAATTAAAAGAATTACTACTTTTTCTTTGAGTTGACACTCTGCCCTTTTTCTGGCATCCTCAGAGCCCTTCCACACTTTTCCTTGATTATACATGTTTACATTAATGCTGCAGAGGAAGGTGTCCACTGCAGGTCCTCCCACCTGACCACAAATGTTCAGATTGTGCCCAAAACTTATAAAGTAGCTTATACACCTTGCCCTAGACTTCACCTTTGCTTCTATATGAAATTGCTGTCATGGATGCTGCAGAAGCTGCAATTAACTGTTTCTATGATAAATCAAATCTTTAGATCTCAAGGTCTTCCAAAAGCATGGCAGAAGTTCTGTGTTTAGTGAGAACAATAGTCTGATGATGGGACCATGCTCCTCTTACCAGACTGGGAATGGGATCTGCAGCACACTCTTGTTTACCTGTGCCGTAACAAGAAAATACTGTGGAATACCACTATAATAGAAAAGGTATACAGTTTGTTCTCTTATTTTAATTGCAGGAAATACCTGAAGAATCCTTAGGGTGGATATAGTAAAACTTGGGGTGGGGAGGGGGTCCCTCTTGTTTTCTTTTAAAATATTTTTTAAAGCTCATGTTGTGAAAGAATATCCGGAAAAGCAAGTTCCTTGCTTTGGAAATCATTGTAATTTCATTTAATTATTAATAATTTCCAATAAAATTAATTTTTTTCATGAGAAAGTTTTATAAAATAGAGTCTATCTTATCAGAGAGAAGCCTGTGGTTTCAATCATATTAAAAATTACAGGTGTTGGCCATTTCTATCTCTATCTTACTAGTAGAATGGTGTCCTTTTTTACTGGATATTTGAACATTTTCAGTCCCATTATCTTTTTTCTCCTTATAAATAGTTGTAAACACCTTATTTTGGAAAATGAAAATGACCACATATATAAAAGGAAGTTAAATTCAATAACTCAGCTAGATGAAAGCCTGATTTGCTCAACTGCACAATCTACAGGAATGTAAACAATAATGAGTTTTATTGATAGATAAGTGTAAAAAAATTTATTCAAATTTATACACTAGAAATGTCTAAAGTGCAATAAATAAATAAATAAATAAATAAACATATATATATGTAGACTAATATTAAATATTAAAGCAGCAATAGTTCAGCATATTTTGAAAATTCTGCACCTTTGAAATAGAATATATGCCTGTATGATATGGTTTATATATGTATAGAAAGGAAAAGACTCAAATATGAGACTAAGCATTTAATCTCATGTAAGAATGTTCACACTGACGTAGCCAAGTGTGAAATCCTATGAAATCCACAGATGTGATAATTTTCTGAATACATGACAAATTAAAAAAAAAAAAAAAAGAGGAAGTATTTTTCCAAGTTCACAGTGAAAAGCACCTTGTGCACATTCAGTCTGGAGAGCTTCACCCTTTACCCTCTTCATATCCAACATTGAACACTGTGATAAGATCTGGTAATCTGTAGAATAATTAAATTAAAATATAAAATTTATTAAAAAACCAGGAGGTTCTGGAATATGGCAGATAAATCAACTGTAATGGTTTCTGCAATAACTTTTTGATATATTTTATTAATTAATTACATATTTCTCTGAAATGAATGCGGCAAATATTATTTTTCTTGTATTAGTTTCTTTTCTAATACACTAGGGAGTCATAGATATAGTTTTGGGAAATTACATTATTGTTCTAGGGAAGTATCCTGCATGTGAAAGAAATTCAGAGATGATACTGAAAGTCATGCCATGAGTTCATGAATGTCTATCACTAGGAAAAGTATATGAATGATGGGATACTGATTATTTTTGGAATCTCTCCTTATTTAAATTCTCTTCAAGTCATATTTCTTCAGAAAGTCTCCTACAGCATAGAATTTTTTTTCTTAATTAACTGGAAAAAAAATGGGGTGGCTTAGTTTTGTGGTGGGCTTCACGCAGTAAGAAATGGTCTGAGAATCCTTGCAGAGCACAAAGGCAATCTCAGGCCCAGCATAGATACAAAGAGCTTTGCAATATAACTATTCACACCTTAAATTAGACTATATCAAATAGTAAAATTCAATGCCAGTCACTTTCATTAAAAAAAAGAAAAAAAGAAAAAAAAGGCAAAATCTTAACTTTTTGAGGGTTTTATTAAGTTTTCTTTGTCATGGTCACAGCTAGAGATTTATGCTTCTCTCCTCCACCTTGCCCTCACCCCCACCTTGATTTTCTGCTTTTATTTAAAAATAAAAGATATAACTTTGAGAAAATCACCAGAGAAATGCTGTGCCAGGTTCCAATAAAAAATAAAACGTGCTGACATAGATTTTAAGGTCAGGAGGAAAAATATGATAATTCAGTCTGACCTTTTTCAAAACACAGAACACAGAAAATTGGGAGGCAATACCTGCAATAAGTTATTTTTATTAAGTTTACAGTTTTGCACAGTGACAGTTTAAGTTTCCTCCCAGTAGTTGTTCTTTTAGTATGATTTTTCCACACTTATCTGGAAATATTTTCAAGGAAAAACTTGAAGGCAACAAGAGAAAAAAGGATTTCTTAGTTTGAAATGTGCTGACTGTGTACTACACAATGTCATTTGACTGCTTGTATCAGATACAGCCTCTCCCATTTTGTGTAAGCAAGCCACAGGATAGCATTCTTCTACAATGAAAAGCTTAAATGTGCATTAGGACACCCTTCATGCCAAACACAGAGGATAAGTGATCTCTTTCATTCCTTTGAATGCTCAGAACATTCCAAACAATTACCAAAAAAATATACAGAGAGAGCTACGTTTATAAATAAATTTGGAAAAAAAACCTTTTCACTATATACTTTTTGAAAACCTGGAGCTCAGTCAAATATCACTGGAATGAACAAATGCATTTTAAGAAATACTTATTTGTATGACAATTTTGGATTTGTCTTTTTCAGTTGTTCAGCTCTGGAATTTCAGTTTTCACAGGCATTAAAAATATTCAAGTATTATACTTTTTCATGATTTGCATGATTGTGTAGTTTTCCTCAGAGTTTAAAAGAGAAACTGTTTTCCTTGACCTTTTGAGGTAGGCTGATCCTGGAAATTTCTGTTCAGGGATGTTTTCAGAGGTTCTAACCCCTTGAAACCCATCTTTTGACTCCTCAGGGTTATTAAACATAGCTCAGGTAGTTAGAACTTGCCCAGTGGTGACATCTGTATGGCAGGTGACCCAAGTGGTGCTGTCACAGTGTTCCTGCCCTCTGTGTACGTACACACACGTACACACGTCAGACCCTGTGCAAAAGGATTCAGCCTCTTCCAGCAGCTTTTCCCTACAAGTATCCAAGGAGTTGGATAACTACAGGGTCACTTTTTATCACAAAAGTGCCACCTAAGGACGAGGTAGGAGCTTAGAGCCGTGCCTCCCAGTGACAGTGCTGGATGTTTTTTGGCCAGGAGAGATATATACCTTCATTCAGGAACAAATTACTCTTGGGACAGACCTAGGTTATCTGTCACTTGGTTATTTCAGGTAGGGATGCCCCTGCACCTCTCCAAATAGTTGTAACTCTTCATAAGCAGCAGTCACATCAGTGTGCATTCCTCCTGCCTGCCTACCTGTGCAAGGGCTGTATACTTTATACCCCTTGACAGGTTATATAAAGCTTGAGAGGGCTTGAGTTAATTAAAAAAGGTAGTCATGATCTGTTAGGTTTAATATGAAATCTTTAGAGTGACAATGCAAAATCATGCTGCAGAAATCCCAAGACCTCCACCCAAATGAACTCAGTTGATAACATTTATTGACAGAACACTGGTATAATCTCATTAATATTTGCAAATTTCAATTACAGGGAGGGCATGAGCCTGTTTAAGTAGTCACAGTTTTCCATTATGATTGAAACAAACACCAATTTATTAATTCATCTTCCAATTTTGAAAAAGGTGAAAGTGTGATGCTGCTAAGAATGATATATGGTGGAGTAAATTATTTTTGCATAGATCTAATGTTATTTGTTTCCTGTGACATTGAAATTCTGTGTCAAATTCCGGGAGAGAGGAAAGGATAAGAAAGCATAGGTCATTCCTCTTTTAATGAAAAATTGACATGGTTCACTAGCATTATTAAAGCAAGTAATACAGTATTGTGTTGTTCAAGACCTGAATCTTTTGGATAAAAATCACAATTGCAGTTCATAAAAAGGGAGGTAATTGTATTTCCCAAGAGGGAGCAAAGGGCAATGAAGTTACATTTTTTAAAATATTTTTTTCAGCAAAGATTTTCCCAAAATGAGAAAATTAACTACTAATCAAGCAGAATACTTTGACAACAAAACTCTGTCTTCCTAAAGACCCCAACCAAAACTTTTGAAAGAGGAGTCTTGCAAAGCATCAAAAGACAGGGATTTTGTGATATATCTTTAAATCTTCTATACAACCATGTACTTATAGACATTAACAGAACAATTTTTTTACTAAAGTAACAGTTTATTTCCTCCTGACTTTTAAATAATATGAAGCATTATCATTACTTTCTTATTTGTATTATTTGGGATGTATTTGTACCAGAAGTCTCCAGTGTATAATCAGAACCATTGTCTACCTCAAGTAACAATCAGAGTCACCCAGTTCATATGGAGGCAATGATGTTAGACTAGGACAAGGGAAAAATAAACCCTCTGAAGCAAACTGTGCCCTCCTTCTACTCAAAGAGCAGAACTGGTGTGTTTATGCATCACACATCTAACACAAAAGCCACCATTCAGCCCCAGAAAGAATAGCTTGCAGATGTCACTGCCAGGCACAGTTTGCTGTCAATCTAAAAATAAGATACATGATCTTAAAAGGAGCTGAAGAAGCATTCTAGAAACTCTTTGCTAACTAGCAAAAGGCTGGACACATGGCAAAAAAAAGCCTTTTCCAACACAGTGTAGATGAGAAGTCATTAAACCTTCTTCCTACAGCTTGCTGGAGCACTCAGAAAAGATTGTGACTTATTTGAGCAGCCAAAGAATTACTTTTCCTCACAATCCAGGTATTCAGCATGCTGCAAAAGTTCACTGTAGCTGCCATCCTAGGCTTTTTATTTCATTCTGCTCCTGAAAGTACAACACTGAAACACATCTGCTTTGGCATTCTTCATTAGATGTGACAAAAAAAACCCAACCAACCTAAAAAACCCCCTGAGGTTGGAACCACAGCCTCATCACCTATCATGGAAGATGTCACTCTGTCTCATCAGGGTGCACAGTGTGAATGGATCTGGACTCACAGCTCCTTGGAGGGAAGATGAATATGTTTGGTGGCAGCTGGTAGAACAAGGAATATATTGAGCTCATCCTTCCTTTCCCTCTGGCTCAGCAAGACCTCCTCCCAAAGGAGAACAGCTCCAGTCAAGCTGAGTAAGAAGATATGCTGTGAAATGGGAACAGCTTACAGCTTCTCAAAATCCGATTTCAATACTGAGAATATAAAATACTTAGCATGTCTTTAAGGCTGCAAGCAAGAGAGGGTTCAGATAAATCAGAAAGGTACACTTGCTCAGGGCCTTGCTAAAATCTACCTCTGGGCAGCCCTTATCCCTAATGATCAGGAAGAACAGATGGCTAACGGGTTTCAGTCCCTGCCTGGAACAGTGGGGTTTATTCTGTGCCCAAAATCTGGTCCCATTCCATGGCTGGGTGCCCACTGCAATCTGCACTTTGGAAAGAGTCTGAGGGCAGGGTCAGATCAGAGGAGATGGGTGGTAGAGGACCAGAAGAGGAGCCCAAATTGTTGAGCTGGACAAGCTCAATTTTGCAACAGAAGAGGCCACAGCAGAAGAAGCTGTATGATGAGAGTCAGCAACAATCCAGGCAGATCACTGGGAGAAGCAAGAAATGCTAAATAAGCAAAATATTAAATACTTGCATAAATATTTCCAAAGGCATTTTTTTCCCTACATACATAAAAGAAATGGATGAAGAAGAGCCATTGGTTGAAAAATGGACCAGTATCTTTTGCCTTGCCCATTTCCAGACTATAAAAGAACCAGTTCCTATGTAGGTTTCAAAATAATCCTACATATTTGAATAGGCAGTCAGCGACAAACCTAGCAATGCAGAACAGTTAATTCAGATGCAAATATTAACAATTACTGTAAAACAGAGCTCATATAGTTAGCACTGTAGGAACAGATACTCTGATAATGAAAACTAAAATAACTGCTGTTATCCATAAATTCAGAGATTCTTACCCTACATTTTTATAAAATTCAGTCTGCATATCTGTGTGGTTACTGAACAGAGTTAAAATTCTGTGTGCAGTCTTTAAGATAATTTTTGAAAAGGGTAGCCTTCTGAGGATAGTTATTTAAAATTCAGAAGGCTGCCCAGAATATCAGAGTAAGTTCAGCATTAGTGTAATTTTTCAACCTGACCCCAGAGGCCTACGAACTAAAATGCCAGCAGATTAAAATGCCTTTTAAGAGCCATTCTGCACTAAGTGTATGTATGACAGAGTTATACTTTGAGCTATAAGCAGACAGTACCACTTTGGAGGCGGCAGCTGCCACAGGAAGGCAAGGACAATTTTGCTGTAGCATGTGTCAAACAGTCGCAAGATCAGGCTAATTGAGAGGTCTCCATCACTGCAACAGCAGCTTCAAGGTTAGTTCAGGGAGTGGGGGTCAGAGTCAGGCCTGCACCCTGCTGAAAGCAGTCAAGAGGAAGGCACAATTTTGGCCGGAATAACATCTGTTTTTTTCACAGCTTATAGGAAGCTATTGGCACTGGTACCACATTGTCACCAAATGTGTCATGATCTTTCTCCCTGAATGTTTCAGGCTAACATCTGTTCAAAGGACCTTTGTCAAATGGACTGAAATATTTAATAGACAATTTATTGCTGAAAAATACAATTTTTTGATATTGAAGCAATCTGCAAAATTACTTGCAAAGCTGGATCTTAATGTGGAGCTTTTACTAAGAAACAGGCTGGAGAAAGAAGCTTCATCTTTGAAAGAAAGGCACCTCAAGAAATCTCAAACTTGTGATAAATTCTTTTTCTGACCCAGATTTGAGGCTGGCTACTACTTCACTCCCCATTAGCAACTGCTTGGTATGAATCCCTCTTTTTCTGGGCTGCATGAGTTGCATTCATCCACTGAGAGCTATCATCCCTGCAGACCAAACTGAAGGGAAGGAAGAGATAAAGGCAGAGGCACCAGAGGCATTACAGCAGGATGCAAGGAGCAGGATGCTCTTTAGATCATGAATTACAGTTGTAGTTAGTAGATGTGCTTCAGACACACACCAAAGAAGCTCCAGGCCGGCTTTAGATCTACTTACTTAGCTATTCCTTTTTAAGTATCAGTGATAAATAACTTAAACTTTTTAGAGCACTCTCAGATCTCCTTAATCATTATATGCCATACAAAGAGAAAAAAATCATTTCTATTTAGGTGAGAGTATGCACAATATATATTAAATTATAAATCATAAATCAATATGCACATGTATGTCATGAATAATTGTACAGTACCTCTCTCAAATTTTACAAGGGATCTTTCAATTTCTGCTCCTACCCTACTGTTTCTAAATATATTAATGGAGTTGCAAGCTACACATAATTTTCCAAGCATGAAGAATTTTAGGGAACTCAGTGATTTCACTAAACAAAGTAAGTGACTTATATATCATCTCAACTTCCAAACTAAGCTAAGCTAAAAATCCTGGTCTGCTTCATTAAGTTTCAATTTTCTAAATAATCTTCACTTCTTTGTTGGTCAAGCCTAAAAGCTCCTACTGAATAATGAAACTGATATTTGACTACTGCCCATTTATCAGATTCAGATACAGGGGGTTTTCTTAAGTTAGATACATCAAGTTCATTATACATGTGCTTGTGCAATAATTAAATCAGACTCCTTGAAACTCCACTAAAAGCATCACTTAGAGAAAGAAATGGCTAAAATATTTAGATTTGTTCTTTCTCCTAATTTGAATCCTCCAGAGGTATTAAATGCAGATTGCTGAAACCCTAACTGGAAGTAATGTCCGAAGAAGGCACTGGGACCTCATGACCTTCCCCCTGGGATTCAGTCTTACCACACACCTGGGGTCACAGCATTTGAAGGCAATTATTTTACCATTGATGGGAAATTATTAGCTCTCTGATAGGTACCTTTCCCCCAAGAGCACTGTAATTTACATATGCAACTCATGAACCACAAAACTGGTATTGTAGGACTATGCTGAGAAGTAGAGTCTCTTCCAGGCAGCATTTCAATGTATCCATACCCAGACTAATATTCACTGTTTTGAAGTTTTGCTATCTTGCATCAGAGAAAGAAAATAAAACATTGCAAAAGCTCACCAATAAAAGATTAGAGAAGATGACTTATAGATGTTGGAAAAAATGCAGTGACATTAAATATCAAGAAATAAAAAAATGCTGTAAGTCACTCTAAATTAAATGTGTTTTCCCCCACAACTAAATTAAATATTATTTTTGTTATGAAATTAGCTCACTGTCATTCAACTGCACATTACAACTGTCTAAAATATCCTAAGCATAATTTCCAGCTAGCTAAAAAGTGTATATTTTAAAGCTTAAAGGAGTTTGATTTCTGAGACTCTGCCCTAAATTTGTCATTATTTTTGTTTTCTTGACACAAAGAATACTGATAATCACCAAATGAAGATTTTTGTGTCTGTTTACCTTCTTGACAAAAATTAGTAATGCATCTTTTAAAAGAAGTGCTAGTGCCCTCAATTTTTTGTACCTCTGAAAAAAACAAATTTTTTCAGCACTATATACATTTCTGAAAACAAACTCACTGTAAATAGATAATAGCTTTCCTATAACAACAATTTATGGATAAAATGACCCCAGCATTTGATAACAAATTTAACTATAAGTAATGCAGAAAAGTATGTAGAAGAGTAGCAACCATTATCTAAAATATTTTACCACATTCAAATCTTCCTCTACTTCCAGAATATTATTATATATTTCACAGTTAATGGCTGGTTACAAATAAATACTAAACCCCTGTTACACTGTTTGTATAAATATTATGCTATGCTGTAGTAGCACCATTTAAATCAACCTAGTTCATTCATTCCTAGCGAGCAAAGTGAATCAACAGCATCTATGTGTTTGGAGTCACACTGACCTAAATAATACTAAGATTACATCTATGGAAATGAGTGAAATTACAGTAGGGCATGAATTCATGCCCTGAAACTACTTTTTTTCCTAGAACATAAAAATGTCAGGGCAGGCCCTGACACTCTTTTGATCTTGGCTACTTGACCAGCTGTCTCCCCAGGGCCTCCTGGGCACAGCTAGGGCACTAGCCCAGCTCTGGGGCTGCTCCCAAGAGGCAGGCTGGATGCAGCCTGTGCTTGGGAGGCTAAGGGAGCTTAACCATATGGAACTGGCCGTGCCTAGCTGGCCTCCAGGCTAGAGGGAGGCCTTGCATCATTCAGTTTATTCATAAAAATTACAGGCAAGGAGCAGAAATGCAGCTGTAATAGGAAAAACCCCAACCAAACAAGCACGTAAACAACAACCATTCCCAATTATTCTCCCAACAGTCAACATTCCCAATTAATCTCTCATAATTACTGGAATAAAGGAGACGAACCCTGACAAATCTGTTCTCTCGTGTCCCTGGGGGATAAACAGACGCGAGTGGCCAGCTCCTGCCCACCAGCGAGCCGGGGATTTGCGCTGCCTCTCCGCGCTGCGCGTCCCCCACTGACCCAGCGCCCTGGTGCTGCTGCACAGCCGGCTCTGCAGGCTGCCTGCACCCCTTACTGACACGTGCCAGCTCACATCAGCAACACCCATGCAGCTTTAGGTGCTCAAACACCACGCCAAGGAAGGCAGATTTCTTTCTCCCAGCTGCGCACTAAGCTTTCAGCCACATTTTGAATGTACATCCTGAGCCTATATATTGTTCAGCTGCAGGGCATTTTTCTCTTCAAAGTTTTTAAAAAGACACACTTAATTTCCCACTCACTGCTGTCTTTAGTTATGCCAAGGAGACACTTTCTTTTTCTTTCTTTCTTTCTTTCTTTCTTTCTTTCTTTCTTTCTTTCTTCTTTCTTCTTTCTTTCTTTCTTTCTTTCTTTCTTTCTTTCTTTCTTTCTTTCTTTCTTTCTTTCTTTCTTTCTTTCTTTCTTTCTTTCTTTCTTTCTTCTTTCTTTCTTTCTTTCTTTCTTTCTTTTCTTTCTTTCTTTCTTTCTTTCTTTCTTTCTTTCTTTCTTTCTTTCTTTCTTTCTTTCTTTCTTTCTTTCTTTCTTTCTTTCTTTCTTTCTTTCTTTCTTCTTTCTTTCTTCTTTCTTTCTTTCATCTCACCTGAAGTCTTCCTTAATGTATGAGCTGTATTACCAGGAATAAAATAATCAACCTCCACTAAACAAGTACCTTTCAAAGAAATCCCCTAGTTACCTTCCTAATTCTTCTCCTTTGTCATTAGCCTAAAATCATGATCTACACAACTTGTGTCTGCTCAGAAATGGGGCAGGCATTATTCTCCCCATCCAGAAACATATTTGGATCTTTTCAAATGCTTTTTTCTGAAGTTGAAAAAGTAAGTTTAAAGTCTTCAAAATCTCAGAAGAAAAGAATTTTTTTTAGGGACAGATCAAGAACTTTGTGGCAATATTTTGGGGACCTCTTGCAGATTTTTATTTTTTCTTATTTTCACAAGAAAATCACCTTATAGATTAAGAAAAATGAAAAATATACCTTTTAATTAATATATTATCACAGTGCACAGGAAATATAGGAAAATATGTCATTTTTATGGACAGGTTAATTTTAAATTAACTTATATGTCAGAAAAACCTAAATTTCAATGAAATTTGAGCCAGCTTCAAGTTTTACTTGAGACCTGGCTGAAATATCTTCAAAGACAAGACTTTTGTGATAAGAAGTTTTGATCCATTCTGAATTGACATTTAAAAATTGATTTTTAAAATTGGATAGAGATTCTTTCAAAGTGGTGAATGGCAAAGAGGCATTTTTCAGATATGTTTGCTTGGTGTAAAAGAGAAATTGTTTGAAAGTTTAGAAAATATTTTTATCCCTTTCTCATCTTTCTCTTCTTTTTCTAATTGAAATACTTTCCTGCTTCCACAAAAAAAGAGTAGTGGAAAATAAAAGAAAATTACACACTATCATTAAAACTACTTATATACTCTCTGTTTCTGAAACAAACAAAGCAAAAGTTTCTAGTTTGTTTTGTTACAAAAGAAGAAATGTCGAATCTTAATGACAGATAAATATTTGCAATCCATTTTTCTTAAAGAAAATAATTTCTGTTCAATGTTAATGCTCACAAGTAAAGCTTCTGTCATGAAATGCATCCTTTGTTGTTCCTTGCTATTAAGTTGTGGAAGGTGGAGGTTTACAAAAACCTCTCTGAGGCATCTGCACCATAAATTGTCTTTTGTTTGCCACCAGGAGGGAAGGAGGGCAGTCACAGCACTGTACATCCAATATATAAGGGAGGAAAGAGCTGTGGCTTCGTGCTCACCTAAATCCACGTCACTAGCAGCCAGGCAGCAGTCCTGAAGGAGCTGCTGGGAAAGCAACCAGAGAAATGAAATATGATTTCAGGCACATCAGAACGAAGGCCTGAGTTCCATTTCCTGCAGTTGCAGTTTCACTTTTGGAAGCCCGTGTTTTTTGCCATACCTGAAGGAAGCGAATTTCATTCGCAGTTCAGAAAGCACCAAAAGAATAGCTAGCAATGTCATTGGTAACCAGAATTTTTTCAAATGTGAACTGAGAATTTCTGATACCAGGACAAATTTTTCACTAGTTCTCATCAAATTTTTCTACCTCTGAGTGAAACTCTGTGGTTGGTAAAAACTTATCAGTCATATTTTCTTTTTCAGAATTATTTGCCAAAAAGATCATAATAGATTATTCTATGGAGATTCTGCATCATCATTCAGGAATGTAATTTTCCACCAGAAGACAAATAAAGACATGTTGTTTGACTATACTGATAGATTCTACATTGGCAGATTTTTTTCCTGCTGCAAATCTGGTTTACTTTAGATTTGAGATTAATCCTTTTACAAGAGGCAGGAATGTGAAATTATAAAGAGGAAGGATTTGCTGCCACTTCTGACACTATTTATACTTACATGGCACTCACAAAGGCAAGGACATGCAGCAGCAAATTATCTAAAATATTTTTCCTCAGATCTTCCTTTGACATCATGACAAAGTTAGCTCCACTCAATCCATTCAACAGTCTTTTCAGCATCAAAATTTTATACGAAGAAATGGTATATCTATTTACTGTATTAAATAAAATGCTGTATGAAATACTCCTCTGCTCCACTGTCATCTTCAGTTTACCTAAAAGCTCCACATTACATTCAGAGAAAATATTTTTCCAATTCTCCAGTATAAGACTGTAGTTGATTTTTCAAGTTTAAACAGAAAAACCTTGAATGTGATTGTAGGTGACACTAGCCTGTAGTTGGCAAAATATCTTTCAGATTCACGTTTTTCAGGACAAAATGTAACACTGGCTTCAGACACTGAAGTAAAGATTCATTTTTTCTCTTTTTTCAGGATTTGAATACATTTTGTTTTTTTTTCTTTTCTTTGGTTGGTTGCTTGGTTGGTTGGGGGGGGGTTGCTGAAGTTTTGGTTTTTTTTGGTTGTTGTTTTGTGTTTGCTTGTTTTTTTGTTTTGCTTTGACAGCATTGCCTCTTACTTATAGCCTTTGGTTTAAAACATTCTGCAGGAGAACCATTGGACCCTACTGTTCTACCTTCAGGAAACAATTTAACCACTCTCAGCTATTTACTGTGTTGTCAAATCTTTCTCTGTAACTTCTTGGTCAGATAGAAAGAAGAACCAGCAAATCCCTGCTGGGATGAGGAAGTCAGTCAGTAACAAAGATTATACGGATTTGGATATTAAAAAAATATATACGTATGCACATGTATACACACAGATAAATGTGTATACAAATGCACACAAAATCTGTTAGGGCCATCTGGATTTGCAGCATGGGAAGTGGTTATTTTCTGGCTTTAGTCTTCTTTTGAGGCTCCCATCCTGTCGTTATGTCAGCTTTAGTTACTTCTCCCGTGGCCAGAACATGTTAGGTAACTCAACTTTCATAATTTTATTTTTAACCTCAGTTGCACTCCTTTTATGTCTTGCTTCTGTCTTAGGAATCTTTTCACTAAATAGTGCACTTTTCCCTCTCTTGAAAAAAAAAACCAAACCAACAACATAACACATCCTTATATATATATTTTTACTTCCTTTTGCTATGTCTTCACCATTTCCAAATTTGTTTCTAAGTTCATTCAGGGTTTTGCCAAAATCATTTTTGTCTTCATACCTGGCAAATGTCATGCCTTCTATAAAAGTAAGAGGAAAAATAAAAACAAACCTGTCTGCAAAGAATGCAGGATGCAGTGTAAATCCATTTCCCTTGATGTAAAGTGACTTATCTCCCAAGAGATGCCAGTTTTCTAAGGCTGTCATCACAGCAGCAATGTCGGGTTGGAAAGGGAGGTTTTGATGTAAGTTGAATGTCCATCAGTTAGTGCAGAAAGTTTGCACGCTGCTGAGCAAGCTTAAACACTTGTTGTAGAGGACAAATCCCTTATTTGCCATCTCATTTTTCACTTAATTCTACATAGAGTTAATTCATTAATATTAATGTTGCATTTTCACACTCTAAAAGAAAACTAGCACATATATATGTGCTATAAATCAGTTTATTAAGTCCTTTTACCAATAATTTTTGGTAATTTGCAGACACTTTTTACCATTTTCTGCAGTAATGTAAAATCCTGTCATCCCTTGGTAGACTCTGAATATGTGTCTTCTATAATAGAGTCTAATAGCTTTATTTATGACAGTCCTTTAGAGACTCCAGCAACTGTGCGCAGTCAAGATTGTTCAAGCCATTATAATACAAGATTGTATTACAGTGATTTGAATGGATAAAAGTTCTTTCATTTCCAAAAGGGAAATAAATTGTTTGACACGGCTCTGTAATGTATGAGGACAAATGTGTTCCTTTAGTCCCCCAGACACAGATCTGTCTTTTCTCAAGCAACCCTGTTGCAAAAAATAAAATGCCTAAGGAATAAGAGGATTAGTGAACAAAAAGTAGAGGAATTATCTATTTATTTACTTATTTTGTAGCGTAAAATGTTGTATATCAACTCAGGTACCTTAAAAATTCTTTGTTTGGGGATATTCAACAGTTTACCCATGGAGACATTCCTTCAATTTGTCTCCTTGAAAAATGTCTGAATCTAACAGAATTAGCTATTAAAGTCTACCTTGTGCAGTGTTAGTTCATTTTTATATGTAAAGTTCACTTTGCAATAGTCCTTCATTATAAACGTCATCCTTCACATCTTATCTACAAAAGTTCATTTTGGCTAGAAATATGAAAGAGTACAGCTGTGCAACCCATTTTAAAACAGTTAATTGCTTCCAGTACTTCTAAAGTATATAAAACATTAAAAGAAAAAGTAGCAATATTTGAAGATTTTCCCCTGAAAGTTAAAGTTGTCTGGTGCTGACAAAATTTTATAACCACAGATTTACATATTTGAATAAACTTGGGAAAACTATTACCTTTCATGGTCATTGATTACAAAAGCATCTCTGTCCAACAAAATGTGATTAGGTCCCCTTGAGGTCAGCACATGCTTAAAGACTAATATTTATTTAAGGGTTTTGCTGATGTGAATCTTTCTGCAATTACCATTTCATCTGATTGTGTTAACAATGCACAGTAATGCTTGTTTGTTCAGGAAAAAAAATTTGTGCATACAGACTTGTAATACTTGAGAGAGAGAGAGAAAGGGATGAATCTAACACAGCATTTATGCAACAGGACAGAAGTACATTTAAGTGCTATTGCTGTGCTGGGCAAACCAAGAGCATAAATAACAGAGAAAAACACAGTCCTGGTAGTAAGTGATGTCTGGCCATTTGCACTAAAAGATTGAAATTTCTGTTCTTGATTTTATTTTTTTTTTATTTTCCATACATTTGTGCTCTGCACCCAAATGGAACTAAGCTAGTTTTTCCTGTATATCCATCTTTTTATTTAGTTTAGCCAGTAGCATATCATTTCAGTCTGCATGCTTTTCTAAGGAAGATCATTTTATCAAGGAAATATCCTGGTTGCCATAAGAGAAAATCGAACACACACACAAATACACACACACATGTGAAAGCAAAGCACAGCTGAGACTAGACATAGTCCAGTGATTGATATTTTAAGTTGCACATGATACTCTTTCCTTGTTCTGTTGCACTGCATTTAGATATTGTATGGCTCTCCAGACATGCTATGCATAATTTTACATACCATCTGCTTTACATGCCAGGTTCCATATGTACAATGTATAACCTAAAACCAATATTTTGAATGATTTGAGCTACAGTGGAGGCCTTTGTTCTTAAATTGTTGAATAGAAGAATATAGTCCTAAATAAATTATCCGATGAATGTGTTCTGAGTCTAACAAACAATAAAATTTATTTTGAATGTGTTCTTAAAGGTGGAGTAATGACAAAATTTAGGTGACTTTCAAGAATCCCAGTAATGTTGCGTCTTAGATTCAAATACCAAGAGACCTGTAAATGCTTGCTACCATTCACTTAACAACCATAGCAATACAAGGGCATAAACATGTTTCAGAGTCAGGCAAGGGACAGCAAAAATAATCTTGATATATTCATCTGAATAAAGATGAACAGCATTTACTCCTCAAAACAGGATTAGGTTTATATTGCTGCTAAAAGTGAGTAATGGTTATTCAGAATCATGTTCTGGAGCTTCCTGGTACTTCATTATCTGGCTTCATTCAACTCTGCCTTAAATACTCCGATCTTATAAAGTCTTTAGTTACAGGTAAGCCTAAAAAACCTAAACTTCTGTTTTGGAGATGTTGTCCACAGGATCTGTCTGATTGTCCATACACATCTTTGAAGAATAAGTACTACAACATCAAAATGAAAAAAACCAAATAATTACAAATAATGGCTCTCAGATAAACCCAAATATTTATTCAAATAATATGTTCATTTTTGAAACTGCTGACAGAAAGAAGAGGAGCATTGCTTTGGATCTTATAAAAAGCACCATCATCACACCCCACCATACCCCTCAGTAAAAAAAAATCTAAACCTCTTAATATTGAAGTTATTACCATATTTTTCACATTTGACTTGAAATAGAAGTTTTGTCAACAAAAATATGTTGTGGCATTACAACAGGTTCGCAAACAGCAAATAGATTGGAGAATAGAGGAAGCAACAAAGTAGCTCAAATAAAATTTTACTCTGTGTAGAGTCCCATAAAATATGTACCCTCCACTTCCATATATGGCACATGTTAAAAGAAACATTAGAATTCACAGGAAAATTAGAAAGAAACCTGCAATATGACATTTTAAGAACGAGATGTCTGTCTTGCCTATGGATTTGCAAGGAGAGAAGAGATAATCAGTGAAGTATTTGTCCATTTTGCAGGTTTTTTTCCTGATGTAGCATGAACATCTTAATCTTTTCACAGTTAAGTATTAGTGACACATTCAGTTCACTTCAATGACAATTGTATCAAATGCCTGCAAAGAAAGCTACACAAGAGATGCAGCACTTCAAACTTTGCTTTTATATTTGCCTCTTAATCACAAAGTTGTACTTAAAAGGGAAACATCATTATTGGACCATAAATGAGAAAGAATTTTTCTTCTTTGATTGTGTAAGCGGCGGAGGCTACAAGGGTGCTTCTGTGAGAAGCTGCCAGAAGCTTCCCTGTGTCCTACAGAGCTGCTGTCAGCCAGCTCCAAGATGGACTTGCCACTGACCAAGGCTGGGAACCATCAGCAATGGTGGCAGCACCTCTGGGATAACGGGTTTAAGAAGGGAGAAAAAAGACCCTGAGCAACAGAAATTGCAGCCAGAGACAGGAGTGAGCAATAGAAACTGCATTCACAGAGAGGACTGAGAACGTGTGAAAGCAACAGTTCTGCAGACACCAAGGTCAGTGAATAGGGAGTGGGAGGAGTGTAAGATTGACCCCAGTGCAAAACAACTAAATAAACTGTTTAGTGCAATACAACAGAGGAGCTGCTCCAGGTGCCAGAGGAGAGATTCCCCCACAGCCCCTGGTGCAGACCATGGGGAGGCAGCTGTGCCCCTGCAGCCCATGGAGGTCCATGGTGGAGCACAGCTCCACCTGCAGCCCCTGGAGGAACCCACACCAGAGCAGGTGGATGCTCAGAGGAGGCTGTGACCCCTTGGGAAGCTCATGCTGGAGCAGGCTTGTGGCCCTGTGGAGGGAGGACTCCACACTGGAGTAGTGTCCCTCTTCAGGAGACCCACATGGGAACAGCCTGCACCTGAAGGAGTGCACCTTGTGGAAGGGCCCCACGCTGGAGCAGCTCATGAAGAACTGCAGCCCATGGAAGGACTTGTCGGAAAAGTTCATGCCAGACCATCTCTCACGCCATGAACACCACACCAAAGCAGGGGAAGAGTGTGAGGAGTCCTCCTACTGAGAAGGAAGGAGTGGCAGAGACAACCTGTGATGAACTGACCCTAACTCTCGTTCCTTATCCCCCAGAACCATTGGCAGGGAGGAGGCAGATAATTAAGGTGCCAAGTCAAGCCTGAGATGAATGGAGGGCTGAGAGGGGAAGGGGAAGGATGGATGTTTAAGATTTAGCTTTTATTTCTTGTTTTTCTACTCTGGTAATAAATTAAACAAATTTCCCCAATACGTATTTGTTTTCCATGTGACAGTAGCTGCTGATTGATTCCCCTGTCCTTATCTCAACCCGTGAGCTTTTTGTTACATTTTCTCTTCCCTGTTTGGCTGAGGAGGACAGTGATAACACAGTTTTGGTGAATTCCTGGCATCCAACCAGGGCATCCCAGCACAGCTATCACTGTAATAGTTACATTGTTCATGAGCATGAACATATTTCTGATACTTGATAAGATTTTTGACTAAATTCAGCATGTAGGGATGCTTGGGGGTTCTTTCAACAATCAGTTTGGAAAAAAAAATTAAAAATCACATTTTCATCTTTAAGACATTCCAAGGAGTTGAGAGTGGTTAGTCAGGTTACAGGAATAAGTCTAGCTTTTGCCATTTGAATATCAATATTTGTATTTGGTGCTTCATTATATATCTGACTGCTCCCAATCTAAATACTGCACTGAACAGAGGACGTTCTGTGAACTAGAACTTCCATTTGCTAATGGATTTTTTTTTTGCATAAAATCTTCTTTGTAATCCATATGAATATGGGCATTTTAATTATTAATCAGAAGCATTCTTTCTTATTTGTATCTGTGCTGTGAAAGAGTTGGATAAAATGGGATAAAAAATTAATGTACATTTAGATTTTTCTCCTCTCTGGAGGGAGGGAGTTCATGAGTTAAATGCTTATGCAACACCTTTCCTTACAAACTGTGCTACAGTTCTCTTGTTACTTCTCTATTGAGCCTTTCTGGGCCCGATCCACAGGCCACTGAAGTCAATGAGAGCCCATCTAATTGTCTCCAACTGCTTTCAACTTTTTAGTGAGAAAAAAGATATACTGGAAAAAGTATCAGTTACTAAGTAATATGTTATTATGTCTATGGGTAAAAAAATGGGATTCAGCCCACTTGATTTCCAACATACCAAGAAATCATTCCAGTATTCTCCAGTGCAAAAAATTGGCAATGAAATTCTAGAAGACAATCCTGACACTGCTAAAACTCTTTGGTTAGAGAGCTAGCTTCTAAGAGGAAGTTTCTTTGATACATCTCTTCTGCTTTGCCATCTCTCCATCTTCTGCCCAGTCCCTTTCATTCCGTATTGACCATAATTGCCTTCCTCTGAAGTCAATTGGGAGTTTTGCCATTGACTTCAATGGCGGAGTTATCATACCCAGGATGAAAAACAGAGTGAGATCATTGCCAAAGTACACACAGTAGAAGTAAGTAAAAAGATTTCAATGATTTACCAAAGTCCACCTAAAAATCGCCAGCAACTGTGAGCTTTCATATGTGTTTCCCACAAATCGCACCAGGCAGTGTAGGAGAACAAAAAGCCCCTTGCACGGTGTTCCGAGCATTTGGTAGCCGGAGCTGAGCCCCTGCCTGAGCGGAGTTAGCCGTGCGCAAACCCGAGCAGAGCGGAGCCCCCCGCTAATTGATAGCAAACATTTTACAAACACTACGCTTCCCTGAGGGACGAGCGTTTTCGCACCGGAGCCCTCTGCAGCGCAGGAGGACGGAGCGCGCAGGACGGGAGCGGGCAGGAGCCGCGGCCACGCTCTCGCTGCGCTGCTGGGCACCGGCCGGGGCTGCGCTCCGCTCCCCCGGTGCGCGGCACCTGGCTGCTCCTCTCCGCAGGTGAGGCGCCCGGCGGAGCTCCGTCCCCGCGTCCGATCGGTGCCGCCGCGGCGCCCCAAACACCGGACGGCGCTGGCAGCCCCTACAGACGTGGCCAAACCCGAGCAGTAGCAGCGGGCAGTGCCCGGGGCGTACGGGGGGCACCGCGCCCTCCGTGCCCCGGTCCCAGCTCGGAGCCGCCAAGGAGGGAGCCCCAAGCGCGGCAGGGCACCCTCCACACCTTACCCGCCCCCGGGGGACCCCGGCGAGGCGCGGAGCCCCGTACTCACCGCGGTGCTGCAGGCAGCAACCCGCAGCGCAGGCGAAGCGCCCCCGCCCCGGCCGGTGCCCGCTGCGGTGCACAGACCCCGTCCCTCGGCGCCCACATCCAAGCCCCGGTCGAGCAGCTAAAAGTCCTTCTGAGGAGCACACAGCGAGCCCCGCCGCCTCCTGCCTCGGATCGCTGTCACCTCCCCGCCCCTCGCCCCCCGCCCTGCGCCCCCGCGGCGGGCGGCAGCAGTGTAAGCAGTCCCTCACCCCTCACATCACGCACCGGCAGAGGTGCCGGTCCTCGTCGCTACTTACCGGGCATCCTTCAGAGCGGCGGGCGGGCGGGAGCGAGGGAGGAGGAGGAGAGAGGGAGGGAGGGATTGAAGGAGGGAGGGAGGAAGGAGGGAGGGAGGGGGCTCCGGGCGGGCTGCGCGGCGCTGCGCTGTGCTGTTCGGCAGCCTGGGCAGCTCGGCAGAGTCAGTGAGTGAGTGCCTCCGTGCGTGACGGCGTGTGCGTGTGTGCGCGATGCTGGACACAAGCGAAGGGAGACTCAGGCACGGAAGGGCGGCGGGGAGCGGCGGGGGCGATCAGGGAGCGCAGCCCGGGCATGGCGGTGCCACCAGGTGCGGCCCAGCGCGCCCCCGGCCCCGCGGCCCCCAGCGCCCCGCAGCCGCGGCGGGAGCTGCCGGGGAACGGCTCGGGGGAGGCGCTCATCCTCCCCGCCGCCACACGCACCGCCGGGGGAATGGGGGGAGCGGGGGGAGGGATTTAAAAAAAGGGTAATAAAAAAAGCCCAATCACTAGGGGAAAAAAAAAAAAAAAAGAAAAAACCGCAAAACTCTGGCTCTACTTCCCGGGCAAGGTTTGAGCCCCCCGCCCTGGAGCTGCGGTCCCGCGGCAGCGGAGCACTCCCGCCGCGCCGGAGCCGTCACCGCCCGCGGCGCAGCACGGCAGAGGCTGCCGCTGCCGGGAGCGCCCAGCTGAGAGCCAGAGCCGCTCCCCGCGCACGCAGGAGCCTCCCTCTTTCCCTCCCTCCCTCCTTCCCTCCCTTTTTTCCATCCTTCCCTCCCTCGCCCTCTCCCAGTCCGCTACGGCGGGCGACGCAGCCAGGTGCTGCCGCCTCGCCCTGCGGCCGAGGAAGAGCCGGGCAGGGCCCTCCGCCGGCGCTGGCTCCTCCGCGGGAAGCGGCCGCGCTCCCGCAGGCACCGGGCTGGCGCTGGGAGGCCGCCGCCGCCGGGACGCGGCCGGAGGGGCAGAGCGAGGGGCGCGGAGGGGAAGGCGGCTGCCCCCAGGACCTGCCGGCGGGGCGCAGAAGCGGAGGAATGAAGCAGCAGCGGCGAGGGCCCGCCTCTGCCGGGCAGCGGTGCGGGGCCCCGGAGCATCCCTGCAAACGCCGCTGCCTCGCTCGGCTGCTCACCTCCCGCCCGAGCGGAGTGACCCGCTGGAGAGGACCGAGGACGGTGCATCATAGCTGCTGGATGTTTTGGGGGAGGAGGGGGGAGCAAGCGGAGAAGGGAGGGAAGGCATGATTATAGGAATCGAATGGAAAGGGGGGAAAAAAGCAACACGCACACTAAAAAAAGCCCGTTCTCGGGAGAGAAATCAAAAATAGCCACAACAGCATTGAAAGTTGCTCGCTTAGTGATTTGCATTATAACGCTGCCGCTGCTGCTTGGCTCCTCCACCAGTGTGCCCAAAGAACATGCAATATGGGAGAGGGGGAGCTATGTACTTTTTCTGTGATCTCTTTCTTAAAAAAAAAACCAACCCAAACCAAAACGCAATCCCGCGCGCCCCACTCCTTTGATGGAGAGGTGGCTGCAGGTGGTGGTTTCGGAGTTCCAAAAGGAGTTTCCTGGGGAAAGCGCAGCGTGTAGAGGACCCGTGAAAGTGCTCCTGTGGGACTTTGGGCCCTGGAGTTTGGCAGCCCGGGGTGAGGGGGGAGCAGGCGCTGATGCCCGGCCGGAGGGATGCAGGGAGTGCCCGGCGGCTGCCAACGGGGGCAGCGCCCCATCCCGGGGCACAGGGCGGCAGGGAGCCCCCGCCTGCTTCCCCTCGCTCCTCCTGCCGTGCCATTCGAGATCAGTGATAAGTGGCTCTGTTTTCGGGGGCAAAATAAAAAAAAAAAAAATTAAAAGACTGGATAAAACCTAATTTTTATTTATCAACGGTTCATGTTCTGATTTAAAAAAATATAGCACCAAATCTTAACCCAGATTATGCAGTTAAATGTATGGAGCTTGAGGCAGCGTGGCTGTTTGCCAGACCTATGATCCATTAACCTCTTTAGCTCATTGTTGGCAGGCAACAATAGCACACGAATAAATTCTTACATTTTAAAGACAAGCCATTTTCTTTTCACAGTAAACTCCCCTCTTCTATGCTGCAATTAAAAATAGAGTATCAACAATAAAAATTATGAGAAAAAAATGATACTGTGAGGTTTTAGCTGCTTTGTGTTCATTTTATGGGCAAAAACATTGTACTATGCTTAAGGCAATATGCATAAAGGTGGACAGAGGCATATTAAAAATTCTTATTTTATAAGAAGGATTTTGAATAATTTTTACCTTCATCACTGGATTAAATACTACTTAGACTGTCTAGAATTCAGAGTTTTAGTTCCAGTTCTCTTTATGGAGAGAAACCAAGCAAAACCCTATGTAATCAAAATAAAAGTATGAAAAGAGGATATATAGGGTCTTTTTCTCCCTTTCATGTGTGGTAAATATATATATGCATATATGCCCTTTAATCAAAAACATTCTGTGTGAAGCTATATATTCATACATAAATGTTTGTGCATGTATACATGCTCTATATATAACAATTATATAAATAGCATATTTCAAAATCACTGAAAAATTAGAATAAAAAGAGGTAAAGATAAAAACACAGCTCTCAACATCCTGCTGAGTGCTATAAAAAAGTGCTACCACTTGGAGGAGAAGTCATAGAATCACTGATACAGAAAGAATATGAAAGTTATACCTTGCACTTTATTTTTCACACAAACAACTTAAGTAGTAGAAATACATATGTGGAAAAAAAAAAATAAAAAGGAAGTATACAATGTTTTCTGTGTTTCTCTTTTTTTTTTTTTGTGTAGGACATTAGGCTGTGGTCCTAATAGCCAAAATATTTGTTTTGGAAAGTCTACATTCAGAGAGGTTGAATCTGTCATTGCTAAATCAAGGAGGAGGATAGGTAGTATGTGCAAAAGGGATGACTGATCACATGAGGACCTGGGGGAAAAAAGAATGGGATATGTGGTGGGAATGGGGAGAAGGGCTAGCTGGGTAACAAGAGTGAATTCAAGAATGTTATAGAGATACCTCTGTATGTTACAGACATGGTTAGACCTGCAAACAAATGCAATTTCATATGGAGGAGGCAGCAGGAAAGAAGACCTTTATTCCTTTTGCCATGGTCAGGCTGCGCTGTAAAACACATCCTACTGCTCATTAGAAATGCAGAGTGTAAGATAACACCTACACCTTCTCAAGACCTCAACACACTGTTTCTAAATCCTCTGTGGTTTAGGAAGAGTCCTCTCAAATACACCAAATGTGAGATTCTGGGAAATTATAAAAGATCTAAGTTAATAGGGCTCACCCACTTGAGGAAAGTTTTAGTGGTGTATTTTTTTGTCACCTTAACAAGCTCCTCAGACATAGGCATCAGGCACCATTCTATCCTAGCCCAAGGAGAGAAAGGCCCAAGTCTCTTTATTTAATTCACAAAAATGTAGTCTTGATCCCATTTTCATTAAGATCAGTAATAAAATTAAGAAGTGACTGGTACATTAGCATAAAGTTTTGGGTGTACGAGACTTCCTGGCCTCAAGAGCAGATGTTAGGGATGGGAAAGAAAGGGAAATCTACACTGTAGTGCCAAATTTAGGCTATATTTCCACCTGTTGCAGCAAGACTAATCATAAATAGCCCTAAAATTAATGAACTACTGTAGATAATATGTCAAATGATTGAAAGCATGTATTCTGTTTGCTTTTTTTCTCTGTTCTCTTCACTAAATCCAGTATTTTCTGCTTACTTAAGAGCCATCTAATGTGGCAGGGAAGAGTAATAAGGTATCACACACACTGCTCCATCTTTTCATATGTTGTGTAGGATAATCACATTGACATTAGCTCATGTAAAACTGTGAAGTTTCTGTCTATCCAAGATTCCCAACTTTCGTGTGGTATAGAAGTAACAGGTATTCGGCAGCCAGAATTTTAAGGAAATAGAAAATTGAGACCTCTATTATTCAATAAGGTTCTGTTTGTTTCTTTTGTATATTTTTCTACTACAAAGCCTATTATCCAACAGCTTTATTGTATTCATTTTCAGTACTCTAACTTGAAGAAGTATGTACCATTTATTACAAACAGACATTGATAATAAATAATAAGCAAAATTTGTTCTCTGCAAAATTAGATAAAAATGGCAAGACTAAAATGCCCTTTATTACACTTTCTGTATGGCTGCATTGGCTTGAAATCTCATTAACAACTTGAAACCAAGTAAGGTTTTGACACTCAAGAGGATTTTCTAAAAAGCAAAAATGTCAGAGAAAGTGCACAGATTGGTACAGGATGTCTACTCTTCTATATATAACACCAGGGCACCAAGATTTTTAGTCTAAAATTCAAGTTTCACTAATAGTTCTGGGAACTGGACTAGAGTGTTTCTTTACTTTTTAAACATCTGGTCTGTCATAAATGTATGTTTTATGTAATTGTCTCCCAAATTTTAAAACTTGCATTCTGTTCCATGTGAAATGTCTCATATGCCAACTTTTTTTTTTAACTTATGGCAGGTTGACTTACTTTTTGGAAAAAAAAATTCTTTTCAAGAACTTTTTAAAAACTTAAGGTTTTTAAGAATCTCATAGCATTATGTAAACTTGTGCATCAAAATAATAGATTTCTTAGAATTTATAACCAATGTACATCTATTAGGTTGGAATTTGCCTTCATAAGCCATTAAAAACATGCTTCACTGAATCAGTAAATACTATATGTTGAGCTGTCTGCATATTATTGACTTTTCTGGTTTCTGCAAAGCATTACCTCGGAAATCCCTTCCCCCCCTTTGTTTTCATACCAGAAAAATCAATTCAAATCTTAGATATACAAAGCAACAAAGGTAATCTAACCTTGATATATTTCAGAATTTATACAATCTCCTTCTTTATTTTGTTGAAGCTCTGCTTTGCAGGCTTATCTTCAGCACCTGAGAGTTTTGACAACTCTTTCTGAATATATAGGAAAACATACTAAACAATAATAGGCTGAGAGGCAGCTTATTTAATATGTGACTAGCATGTTAAGGAGAGACTTTCATTTTGGGGGAAATAATTCAAAAATACTAGGCTTAGAATCAAATTCTGCCTTCAAATGTCCATGCATGATTCCCTTTAGGAGGAAAAAAAGATTATATACAAAGACATAGCATTAATTTTAGTGGGAGATCTATGGGTATGTGCAGAGCTATTTGGTCATTGGGCACCCACACTAGGCATCATTTTCACAGAGGTTTATGATGTTTTTTCTACTTTGTTCAGGTAAAAACTAAGATACAAGGCCTATTGACTCTTGTTTTCCATTCAGATAAGTATTGACAGAATAGCTGAGGTTTGCACATAAGAGGAATAATTCTCAACTATTTTTCTGTCCACTCCATGTTTCCTCCTGACACTTACACTTCTTCCAGCTTACTGTAAGTTTGGTAAACTTCAGTGATTCAACCTGAAATTCTGTGCACTGAAGTTCTGTCTCAGGCTGCATGTTTTTAGCCTACCCAACCAAAACGGCTCAGCTATACCTGAGAATGAGATGGAGGAAGAATATTTTGTTATATTTCTTGTTAATATATTCATTTCAAGGCCTATTTTTTAAAGAATTCTAGCACCTTCAGGTAACAGAGAAGAGACTTACAGTTGGCAGGATTTAGTTGAGGATGACTTGGTATCTCCATGAAAATTCATTTACATTTTTCCAGTTCATGAACATTTGGAAGCTTAGTTGACACAGGTGAAATAGTGGTTTGTTAGGAATATGCAATTTAATGCATATGTTTAGCTATTCTCCACCAAGGTACATTCAGAAATGGTCTTGAATTGTGTCTCCCAATGCTGTTGCTCT